>NC_090446.1:104819863-106297988 GCF_031143425.1 Pleurodeles waltl
GTGCAGCTTCTTTTGCCCATGCATACTAGAATCCACCACATATCTAAGGTGTCAGTAGTAGATAACATTTATAAGGAAAACATGCTGAAAGAGGTTTCACCATACTCAAATTTTATAAAACTTTATGAGAGAAACCCATAGTTAGATATGACAATATCATTAAGCAGAAGCAAAAACAGCTATGACACTGTCTAGCTATTCCACAGACCCATGCATCACTCCCCTTCAAATGTCTGTGTGCCTCAGAGATGCAGCAAACAGTAAAAAAGTAGGAAAGAGCTAAATTGGGAAGAGTAGCAGGTTGGTTAAATGTTAACAATGAAATATTTTCTTGGGAGAGAGAAGAGACAAACTCTCACTTAGGGCAGGTTTATACTACCCTAGATTATCTGTATAACAGCACCTTTTCTCTTCCAGCACTTTAGGCATGCTAAATGCACTTTCTCTGTAATATATTGTGGACTTTTAGTTGAGAAATCTGGAGTAGTTAGGGAGGTCTGAATTTAAGTTTATGTAAAGTGATAAATTAATGTCGTGAATTAGGGAAATGAATGGAAACTATAAAAATAACTAAATAAAATATTGAAAAAAATGACACCAAACTCAGAGTTTTTCAAGAGAAGCATGCACACATGACCTAACATCATAACAATTGAGGATCTGTGTTGGATAGTATCACAAAGTAATGCAAAGTTGTGTTATGCGCTGGTTTGCATTTTTTTGTTGTATTGGGGGCATTCCATGAATGGCGCATGTGGGTCCCCATGATGCCATCCATGGGTTTTGACGCAAACCCCTACAAACATTGGTAGACAGAAATTTGTACCAAAATCTTATGCCTCATCTAGAGAGGTGTACCAAGGAGAATTGTTTTCATTTCTTCTTTTTTTCCAGACTTTGCGTGTGTTCTGTATTGTACAACACACAAGCATGGTGGGAAACGCCTTAAAGCATAGTTTTTGGCACTAGAAGGAACCCCTTCCGGTGTGAAATCTGTGCTTCAGAGAATGCACACGCCTTTTACTCTGGAACAAGGGTATGTCCGTTGGTGCATGGCTTCCAAAAGTGCATCAGTGCACGGGGAGAGAAAAAATGCACCATATCTCGGTAGATATGGTGCAGTTTTTCTATCCTCCTTTGACACAAAGCAGTGCAGCAACTTTGCTGCAGCAATGCTTTGGGTCAAAGAACAACAAATCTGGGCCTCAATCTCACAAAATCTCACTCACTACATGTCACTTGACTGTCATTAACTTTTGCTCACACACACATGCTTATACATATAGAAACATTTTCTCACACATGTGCACACTCTCTCTCTCACTTAAATACGCTCTCATCTGCAAGCACACGTACAGCACACATTTAAAAACTTTTTTTCGTGCCACAGCTGCCACAATAGGTCCTACGTGTGCTCCATTTTTTATTTCACTAATAGTGAATATTCGGATATTATTCACTATTGGTATAATGAAACACAAGCAGGCAATATGGATTGCAGAGCCCCCATGTGTCCTTGGCACTGAAGTTGCCAACCCTGAGCTCAGGGGTCGCAAAGGCAGTGCCAGGGGTCACAAGGGGCAGGCCAACCCTGGTGACCCTAAATGATGTCCATGGAAATACTTGACTTCACTTTGCTTCTGCAGGGGCGGTAGGCTGTGGGCAGCTGCATAGCCCATACACACCTGACCCCAAGCAGTAGACAATGCTTCCCAAACCTGGACAGATGCAAGCCATCCGTGATCCCCCCAGACCTCCACTCTGGCCCTCTGGATGATACTTTCTGCGTGCTCAGAATAGATAGGAAATATCAGTTGTTTTCCCCTTGGAAAGGGTTAAAACGCATGATAAAGGAACTGATAGTTTGTGCAGTTATTTCCCATTTCCTCAGGAAAAATTGGAATAGCTGGAATCTGTTGATGGGATAACAGATATAAATTCTTAACATTATTCCTGGGCCAAATTCTGTCTAACTCATAATGAGGGCCTATGTCTTTCACAGAAAAATGTCCACATAGACAATGAATTACACAAAACAAGATACAAAACACTCATCACTGTGATAATCAGACACTCTAAAATGCACCATGAGAGGTACCAAAGCACTAAGAGGTTAGGACACTCGTACATAAAGTAAGATGCATAAAGGTCAATGAAGACCAATCTGGGAGGATAAGTAATGCTGGAGGGGGAGGATGTGCTACAAGATACACATTATCTTGGTAATATAGCCAGTGCTTAATTTATAAATACATAAGTGCCAGGGCCCTCGTCAGGAGGCCACTGCAGCTTGCACCACCAATTTCCCCATCCAGCGTTGCTAATGACAGAACCCCACAACCACTAAACAGCACCACCATGTCGCAAACTGCCATAAGTGCCTGTGCCGAGCAGCGGAAACCTCCGGCTCAAATTAAGCACTGAATAAAGTGAAAAAAGTTATCTCTAAATTCTGATACCACTTAGAGCTCTTATTTCGATTTGTTATAGACAACAAGCATTGGCAATGCCAAAATAACTGGCTTATTAATGTAAGTCCCTTTTGTGTCATTGATGGGTTTAGTCACTCCATAAGTCATCATACATGCATTCTTTCACTCATCTATGGAGCACCGATGCATCCATTCATCAATTCACAGACCCATTCTTGTATTCACCCTCTGACACGACTGCAATAAAACACATACAAACTCAGCAAAATATTGAAAGTAATTTAAAAGAATATAAAAAAGAGAATGCAGCCATCTAAACGGGGTGGACAGATACTTGCAATATCAATACAAAACATAGGAGCAAGTGTCTGTCTTGCAAAGGTAGAGCAAGTAGTCTATTTTTGTTTCATAGTTCCAGCCTGGCCGCCACATTAAGAGCCAATATATTGGCCATCCAGGAATGATTAAATAATGATACACTACAGACAACACCATTCCATAATAATCTCCTGATTTAGAGGAATTGCCTGTGTGGGATGCTTGGCACTGCAGATGAAATTAGCAGCAAGCCAGTGACCCTCTTAAGAAACATTAACATAAAAAATGAGAAGCAAAGAAATTGAAGGGGAAATACTAAGGGAGAAAATTCAAAACTAAAGCACTGGCCAACCAGGCCTGACACTGATGTGAAGTAAATTTTAGGTGGATACACACATATGAACAGAAAATGCAGTCATTCACAGAGGAATAGAGCCAATGCCTGATGCGGAATGAGCCATAAATCCTATTAGTTCACTGTTATGGATGGAAACAAAGTTCAAATTATACTCAGACAGACCAATAGCAGAGAAGAGCTGACTCAAAGGCTCTCTATGCATCTATATTTATGTATATTTACATATATATGGATGTCTGTATTCTTTTATTACAAGATCCTGGCAGACATCTGAAAGAGATTCTAGCGAGATTTATTACAATGCATATCTTCTCCCCTTAGAGTTTGTCAGAGACAGTAACCAACACCAAAATTATTCCCTACTAATGTAATCTATGATATTTCATGTAACACAATGCCTATCTGTAGGCTTTATACAGAGGAATAAAAATCCACCCTCATTCCTATTGGTTTTAACATATGCTTTTCACAATCAATATGTCCGGCCTAATGTGTTTCTTACAACTTTTCATAATAAACAGATCAGACCTATGGCAACAAAAATCTTGTTTTCCCAGGGAACCAATCAGGTCTCTAACCGTTATTAATGCTTATCACTATGACCCACTGAGGCCTCCTGTACTGAGCATAAGCATTCCCACAAGCCAATCATTAGGCATAAGTCATAAAATTAGATGGCATACAAAATTAGAGTTACAACTCATTAAAGTGTTGAACAAGGATTCTGACCGTACAATCTTCTATATCCATGGTGTTTCAGAAGGGGTAAGCAGCTCCAAAACCCTTGCCTACTATGGTGGCCTGTCATATCCCATGTAGCAAAAAACCTAGCTGCAGGCTTTAAAACAGAGTAGCAAAAATCTACCATTATATGCTATTGACTTTCATATGGTTTTCACAATCAATATATCAAGCTTCCTGACTTTATTAGAACTTTTCATGATAAACATTCAGGCCTAAAACCTCTATCATTGCCTTGTCACCGTAACCAACTCAGACCACCTATTTTGGATCACATGACGTGCCACAAGGAAACCATCAGGTACACAGTAAAAACATTACAAATATATACACATTCAGTTGTCAAAGCAATATAAAATTGAAACCAATGGAGTGCAATAAGGATTACTGTAGTGCAAATCCCCTGTTCCCATGGTTTATTCAGGTGGTTTAACCAATACTAAAACCCATGCCTGCTACAGTAGTCTATAAGATTTAATGGAACAAAATACCTGTCTACAGGTTTAAGCATAGTGTAATAATAATCCACGTTTAAAAGCAAATTTAATTAACATATGCTTTTCACAATAAGTAAGTGAGGCATACTTCCTTTCTCATAACATTTGGTTATAAACAGGCCACAACTAGGGAACCTGACATAACTTTTCCCTGTGGAAAAAAAGGCTTCTAGCGTTTAAAAATGATGTGACACTATATACCACCCACGCCTCTTGATGTGTGCATATGTTGGCAACCATCAGGCATACATTTATATAATTACATATATGTACAAAATTAGAACTGGCAAAACAATACACAACCCATCTTACAAGGGTCTAACAAGAATCATCAGGGTGAAAAATTACTCCCACAGTTCGTCTTTGGGGGTGACCAAAACCCTTGCCTTCTATGGTAATTGCTGAGATTACATGCATCAAATACCTTTCTACGGCCTTTAACATAATGTGATCACAATCCCCTGTTAGAGGCCTATTGGAATTACCGTATGCTTTTCATAATCAATAAGCCATACCTATTGTTTATGTTATAACTCCCTCACGGCACACCAATCAAGCCTCGTGCTGTTATGATTGGCTTGTCACTGTAACCAACTAAGGTCTATCGTACTGAGCATCAGCTTACCCACAGGGGGACCAGCTGGCATACAGTCATAACATTGCAAATAAGTACAAATTTACAGCTGGCAAAGCAAAATGCTCTCTCTCCTAAGGCTTAACAAGGATTCTCACAGCGAAAATCTTCTTTATTCATGGTTTGTCAGAAAGGGTAACCAACACCACTACTCTTGTCTACTAAGGTAATCTATGAGATTCTATGTAACAAACGCTTATGTGTAGGTTTAATTCAGAGTAAGAACAATCCACCTTTAAATGCCTTTTGACTTTAACATATATTTTTCGCAATAAAGCCTATTGCTTTCATTATACCACTTCATAATAAACAATCAGGCATATAGCCTTTCTCACTGGCTTATAACCATAACCAATTCAAGCCCATTGTACTGAGTATATGCTTTCCACAAGACAACCATCCAGCAAACAGTCATAAAAGTGCACATGTGTACAAAATTACAGTTGCCAACACAAAAAAGGTCTGTCTCTTGTGAAAGACCAGCGAAAATTATTGTAGTGCATATCCACTATCCCCACAGTTTGGGTGGATCACCAACACCAAAATCCTTGCCTACTACTGTAAATTGTGAAATACCATGTAACAAAATACCTACCGACAGGCTTTAGTACAGAGAAATATTAATCCTCCCTTAAAAGCTTATCGTACTTAACTCATGCTTTGCACAATAAGTAGGTCAGGCCTACTGGCTTTGTCATGACATTTTATAATAGACAGATCAAACCTATGAAATCTAGCATGACTCTCCCTAATGAACTGATGAAATATTTACCCCTTTAACATTGGCTTTACACTTTACACAACACCAGCCTATTCGAGTGCACATCAACTGTCAATTATCATTCATACAGCTATAAAATTACAAATATATAGAACAGGTTTCAAAACAATATACAACCCCTCTCAATGGGTCTGACAAGAATCAACACAGTGAAACCCCTATGGTTTCAGAGTGGGTAGGCAAGACCAAAACCACTGTAATCTAAGATCACATGTGACAAAATACTTGCCTATAGTCTGTAACACAATGTGATAACAACCAAACGTTAAAGGCCTACTGGTTTTAACATATCCTTTTCACAGTAATGAGCTAGACCAAGTCCCTTGGTCATGTCTCATAATAACCAAACCAGACCTGTAACATCAGACAGAACTCTTTCAGTGCACCAACTCAGCCCTACAGTTTTGAACATGATGTGTTCTACAAGGCAATCATCAAACACACAGTCATAAATTCAGAAAGATATATAAAATTACAGTTGGCTAAGCAAAATACTATCCTTCCTATTACGACCTAACAAGGATTCTCACAGAGCAAACCTATATCCTTGGTTTGTTAAACTGAGTGACCAACACCAGAGACGTTTCAAAGCAATGGCAAAGGGGGCAATTGGCCAGGGCCCCCACATTACAAGGGGCCCATGGGAAAATTAACTTCTCTCTATTTGCCCTGCCTAGTCTATTTCCTTACAGAAACATCTCTCCAGCTTTACCTTCCTCTATGTCTAACTCAATCACTCTACCCTGTGTCATCCTAAAGATTTTTGGGGAGCTAGGTAAGGCATATTTCAAATGTTTTTACGTGATTATGTTAAAATTTAACACATAATTTAGTAATACTTGGCATTATGCGGGCTTGAATTAGCAGTGAATGGGTAACAAAATACCTTTTTGTTCCATAATAGCGCCTCCAAAATATGGCTTACCACCAAAACCAATTCAGTCCTGCTGTATTGACTATAAACTTTGCTACGAGCCAAAAAGGTCCAATACAAGCAGTCTTTGTGGTGGAAGCACACAAAACTGACCCAAGCAAATCCTTTAATAAGGGTAAACCAACATGCGGGTTGAGTCCAAGCCACTCTCTCAGTAGTACTCTGATAGCTCTTTTTTTGTTGATCACACAAGGTCAGGTGACAGTTGCACTGTCATGCCAGACCTAAAAGATCATGTAGAATAGTGCAACCCAGGGCTCTTAAACAAAAAAAATGCATCTAAAGGAAATGACTGACCTCCACCCACCTGTGCAGGTGCCAGAAAAAAAACTGTAAATTATCTAGTCATCTAAGACACTTTAATAGCATTAAAATGTCATGTGTGTGTCCCTGAAAGTTCAAGATCAGGTAGCTGGATAAATAAACAATATGATTGCAGCTGTGTGGAGGACAATCACTTTTTGTGGTAGTACACATCTTCTACACAGTCAAAGCCATTACTCCTGGCTACCAACATGTGGGTGGGGCCAAAGTCTCTCTCCTTGAAATGCTTCTCCAGCGCTGTTTTAGGATGATCACATCATGTCTGGCGACAGCTGCGCTGTTTAGCCAGAACTAAAAAGGTCCACAGTAAAATCTGTGAAATTCTGCTTGTAAATTCGTTCTGCGGTGAAACTGTTGATGCACGTCATCCTGGGAGTGGGTGGAGGTGAGTGGGTGATCACAGAAAGAAAACGATCCTTTGACCAGAAGGATTTCAAGTTACAGCAAAAGTGTTTGACAGAATCTTTAAAAAAGAGATTTTTTTCTAACATCTTATGACAGATTTTTTACCGTCTTTGCCCAGCGTCTCCACTGCTCTGTTTGTTTTGACTCATATCTCTCAGCCTTGTATTCTAATTCAGAGCTTAACATCCCTCAGACATTCATACATATTTCATGTTTTATTTCCGAATTCGAGGTCTGCTTAGCATTTGTTTTGCTGCTTGGTCAGTGTGCTTCACTTCAGTTAATGCCAGCCCTGACTCATATTTAATAACATATTTTTATGTGTGTTGGCTTGTTCCGCTAGGTACAAAAAAAATCCAGCTTTTATTAAAATGGATATTAACGTGCATATTATCGTGTCTGACATTTAGCACATCTGCTGGCCCTAACCACTTTAAATAGCAGAATTCATACTGTCCTTACCCAGAGCTTAATTTGAACCGGTGAGTTCAGAGGTAGTTTGGGCAAAAGGGTAATCAGTGGCATTGAGAAGGATTTAGAGCGCAGTATTGCCAAGCACATTTGACTGACTCTACCCCGGCCCTTCAGCCCCTTTCAAAAACTCAATATTACGAAATCGTTCAAGCCACAACAATATTAAACCAAACCTGCCCTTGATTTCGCTGTATGAGCCAAGATTGCATGCCATTAACACTGCTTCACACACCAGAAGGCGTTACAGAGAGCAGCTGTGAAGACTTATGAGCCGACATCCAGCAAACATTAGCATGCTTGGAATTCATTTTACAACACATACAGTACATACCATAGCCACACAGAGAAGTAGGTTTGTGTTACATTTTAAACGGATATGTTTCATGCTAGCTATGTTTTTAAAGTGTGCAAAGAAGTTTTAAAAGTTATGAGATGGAAGTCATCATCACTTACCAAAACATTCCTATATGAAACTAGTCTTTTCTGCTTAGACATCCCACATTTTTTAAAAACCTACGCTGGACCCTATAATTTTGTCCAGCTTTAGAACTCTGTGCACTTTACCCCCTGCTTAGTAGATTGTGTGTGCTCCCCCTTGTTGAATTAGTCTACTACAAATAGGTATACTTAACTTGCCTATATGTTCCTAATATATTGTGCACAAAGTGTACCCAGGGGTTGGAAGCTGAGTGCCACTAGTGGACTGCAGCACCTATTGTGCCATCCACTACAGTGCCAAGGCAAACATGGCTTCATGCCTACCCTGTGCAGCCTGACTGCTGCAGTGGTGACTCTGCAGTACAACTGGTCAAAATAACTCTTTTTAATAGGTAAAAACCTTCCCTTTCATTATGAGTAGGCTGCCTCTATTTACAGCTTGTAGGCCAGAAGGTAGGGTGCATGGTATCTAAAAGCAAGACATACAGAAAATGAACATTACCTTGTCTCTAAAGTGACAAGGCCAGAAAGCTATTTTCACTGCTCCAGGTGTAGCTGTCAGTTGTAACTTGAACTAGCCCTTTAATTCTCATGTCATCATTTGTTATGTGGGGATGACTTTAGAAATGATGTGACTTCTGTTGCTGACCCGATTAGGCTGTGCTGTTGGTTGGTGGATGTAATAAAGATTTAGAAATGAAGCCGTAATTGTCGGCTCATTCTTAACACTGGAGATGAGCTGCCTACATCTACCAACATAGCTCGGACCTAGATTATGTTTCCACATTTTCAGAAGGATTATATGAGATAACACCTGTTTGCTATTTGGCTGGTATGAAGTTGTAAGATTGCAAGCGATCCATACTAATATATGTCATGATTTTACTGCCTACAATCATAAGAATTTTCAAGTAAGGAGCTATTTTGTATTACATCTTGCTCCACAAGCGCTTCAGTGTGGAGCAAAAAAACCTTCAGAGTTCTAAGGTGTAATGACTGTATCATACATACCGAAATCCTGTGTTGTGGGAGTCCCTCTTGCGTGGTCATATGGCCATGCACAGCCCAGGCTGACCATCTACATTTAAGAGTTGCAATATGCGCTGAGGTCTCGACGTGAGGGACATATGGAGACGAAGAAGCAGAGAGAGATGATTCAGGAAATTAAGCGCTCATTTTCACATTGCAGCACGCTCCTGCTGTCTGTCTCACGTGGCCGTCAACAACTTATAATTTGTAAGTGTTAACTTATAGCCATGGCCACTGGAATTTTGCAATTCTGTGGCCATGGCTTTTTTCGCATATTTATGGATTTGCCGCATTTGCTACATAATCTGTCATCTACTGCATAATCTGCAGGATTTAACAACAAAAAAGTGATCCTAGCTCAAATGGATCAAGAGTTACTTAGAGCGCAGTAACGTGTTCACGCGCATTGGAGAGCCCTTTACAAAGATTAGCAGGTAATTTTTAATTTGCTTATTTAGTTGTTAAACTGGTACTACTGAGGTGAAATCTCTGCAAAAACTGTATTGCCATGTGCAAAAATGACAAACATATGAATTAATACTGTAAAAAAAAACATTGTACATTATGCTGCATACTTAGGTGGTCATTACAACCCTGGCGGACGGTGTTAAAGCGGCGGTAAAACCGCAAACAGGCTGGCAGTAAAAAAATTGCAATTACGACCGTGGCGGAAACCGCCAACAAAGACAGCCACTTTAACACTCCGACCGCCACGGCGGTACAAATAAACAGCGCGCCGGTCACCGCCAACAGACAGGCGGGAGACAATGTACCGCCCACACTATTATGAAAGGCCAATCCGCCACCTTTTCCGGGGCAGCTAAAAACACGTCGGAAACAGGAATTCCGAAGGGAAAACGCTCACCTCTACACACCCCACGAGGAACGAGGACACCATGGAACCGGAACTCCAAATTCTCCCTGCGATAGTCTTCCTGCTCCTCTACCAGGAGCACGAACGCCGGCGGCGAAGACCATGGTGAGTACTGCACCTACGACACAGGGGAGGGGGAGGCAAAAAACAGGGACACACACATGCAACACCCCCACCCTCATCCACTACAACACACACAAATGCATATCAATACATCACAGTTACACCACCCAAACCCCCCGGAAAAATGCAAAGACAATAGAAAATTAGTGTAACCATTGTAATATATTAAAAACAAGTAGGCAGAAATATACATATATACCATGTACAAAAGAAATACCAAGCATAGTAGTCCAGGTAGTGCACTAAGAAAGTCCGTGGAACACTGGGACCACACGATATGGGCGAGGCCCACACAAGATCCCCGACCACGACGGAGAGAACACTGCAGGGGCATCAGATACCAATAAAACAGGCACCTCAGGGGGAGGGAAAGGGGGGGCACCTCAGCCGCTTGAGTGCACAACGCCAAATCCACGAGGGGGCCACATGCCCACTGTTCAATCCTGGGGAGTGCAAAGCCACAGTCTCTCAAGTCTCTACAGTGGGTGGGTTGCCCACTCTTCAATCCTGGGAAGTGCAAAGCCACAGTCTCTCAAGTCTCTACAGTGGGTGGTCTGCCCACTGTTCAATCCTGGGGAGTGCAAAGCCACAGTCTCTCAAGTCTCTACAGTGGGTGGATTGCCCACTGTTCAATCCTGGGGAGTGCAAAGCCACAGTCTCACAAGTCTATACAGTGGGTGGGTTGCCCATTGCCACATCCTGGGGAGTGCAAAGCCACAGTCTCACAAGTCTATACAGTGGGTGGTCTGCCCACTGTCCCAACCTGGGGAGTGCAAAGCCACAGTCTCACAAGTGGATGACAGTCTCCACTGGCTCTGGAGGGGGCATGGTGCCCAGAGTGCTTCATCCTGTTAAGGACAGAGGTAGTGGATGACAGTCTCCATTGGTTCTGGAGGGGGCATGGTGCCCAGACTGCTTCATACTGTTAAGGACAGAGGTAGTGGATGACAGTCTCCACTGGTTCTGGAGGGGGCATGGTGCCCAGAGTGTATCATTCACCCCGTGACGGACTCAGTTGCGTCAGTGCCCCTGCCGCTCATGGGCTAGCGGTGCTTGAGATGGCGGTGCACTGTTCAGCGGTGCTTCAGATGGCGGTGCCCTGTTCAGCGGTGCTTGAGATGGCGGTGCCCTGTTCAACGGTGCTTCAGATGACGGTGCCCTATTCAGCGGTGCTTCAGATGGCGGTCTCCATTGCAGGGTCTCAGCTGCTGGCGGTCCTTCATTGCCCAGCGGGGCTGGTGCTGGTGGTGCTTCATGGCCCAACGGGCCTTTTGCTGGCGGTCCTTCATGGCCCAACGGGCCTTTTGCTAGCGGTCCTTCATGGCCCAGCTGGCCTTTTGCTGGCGGTCCTTCATGAACTAGCTGGGCTTGTGCTGGCGGCGGCCTCCTGGGCAGCTGGGCTGGTTCTGGCGGTGGCCTCATGGGCAGCTGGGCTTGTGCTGGCGGTGGCCTCCTGGGCAGCTGGGCTGGTGCTGGCGGTGGTATCCTGGGCAGCTGGGCTTGTGCTGGCATCCTGGGCAGCTGGGCTGGTGCTGGCGGTGGTATCCTGGGCAGCTGGGCTGGTGCTGGCCTCCTGGGCAGCTGGGCTGGTGCTGGCGGTGGCCTCCTGGGCAGCGGGGATGATGGTGGTCTTCTCCGCTGTGCTGCTCTTCCCAGACTTGCCGGGTTTCTTGTGGCCCTTCCCCACCTTGGAAGGTGTGACAGCTGACTCCACACTCCCAACGGGACCCCTGGGAGTGGCTTTGGTGGCTGTAGTCTTCCCCCTCTTCCGCCGGGCACTGGCCAACTTCTGATGCTTCACAGGTGGGGGACTGTCTGTGCTGTGGCTCCGTGCCACACTGGCTGCCCTGGTGGCCGGTGCACTCCACATTTCGGTGACTACAGGCACCACTGGTCCCGGAGATGTTGTGGCTGAGGTGCTAGTTCGGGACCTATGAGACGGACGGGGTGGGGGAGGTGTGGAAAAGAGGTCAAGGTTGGACAGGAAAAGTTTTTCAGACACACTTGCGACGGGTAGCTGGAGGGGGTTTGGGAGTGGAGGAAGAGGTGGTGGCTGTAGGTGGTGTACGTTTGGTGACTTTGGGTGAAGGTGCATGCGCTGGAGGCTGTCGTGAGGTGGAAGACTGTTGGGTGGGTGTGTGCCTGCGTTTGTGTATCTTGGGAGGGGGCGTCACAGACACACTGGGAGAGGACACAGGGGACGTGTGAATGGTAGTGGGGATAGTGACTGCACGTGAGCGGGGTGTGGTGGTGGGTGTGCTGGAGAGGGACGTAGTGGCTGTAGAGGTAGTGCATGCAGGTGTGAGTGTAGATGAGACTGGCAGGGAGGAGTGAGACGAGGAGGAGGGGGACACAGTGGAGGCAGTGGATGTTGTTGTGTCTGCATGTGTGTGATGCTTGCGTGAGTGCCTGTGGGATGTGTGGTGCTTATGTTTGCCTGAGCTTCCCTTGGGTGTTGAGGTGTGTGCATGTTGGTCTGTAGGTGTGCTTGGGATAGGCTGAGGTACAGGGGATTGGGTCGGGTTGAGGAAGTTGGAGGGCGGAGGCTAGAGACGGGGACAATGGCTGCCATCAGTACTGAGGCCAGAGTCTGAAAAGCTCGGTGAAGGGCCACCTGACCAGAATGAATGCCCTCCAGGAATGCATTGGTTTGGTGCAACTGCCTCTCTACACCCTGGATAGCATTCAAAATGGTAGACTGCCCAACAGTGAGGGACCTGAGGAGGTCAATGCCCTCCTCACTGAGGGCAGCAGGGGTGACTGGGGCAGGGCCTGAGGTGGCTGGGGCGAAGGTGATGCCCACCCTCCTGGGTGAGCGGGCACAGGGCAAAGGCTGAGGGGGTGCTGGAAGGGCGGTGTCAGCTCCTGTCCCCACTGTGGAGCTCCCCTCGCCCTCCATCCCACTGGTGAATTCTGGCTCCGTAGTGTCGCCCTCCAGGGCCATGTGGGATGCAGCTCCCTCGTGCTCCAGTGCCACTGCTCCTCCACCTGATGATGCTAATGCACACAAGAACAGGGAGACCACAAAAAGGGGGGGGGAAGACAGAGAAAGACATGTTGAGTGCATGCATTACTGCTACCATTGACGGACACAACAGACACAGAAGCCCCCTGCACTACGCCACGCTCTTGGGCTCCACTGTTCAATTTCTGGTAAATGGCCTACAAGGCTATGGACGACATCTGCACACATAGATGACACGGGGCATGACTAGCTGTCCTTGGCACTCTGCAGAGGTGGGCTGGGGTGCCACATGGCCTGCCGTACGGAAGGGCCTTGCCTACAGAACTCGCCCTGGCCTAGGGAAACCCACAGCCCACCTCCCCCACCCAGACACCTCCACTGCGTGCAAAGTCAGCAGAATGAGAGTGTACTCACCCCCTTGTGGCTGCTGTGATGCCCTCAAGCGCCCATCCAACACCGGGTAGGCAACCGCCAGGATCCTGAACATCAGGGGGGTCATGGTGCGACGGGCACCCCTCCCACGTTGGGAGGCCATCCCCAGTTGAGCCTCCGCCGTCTTCTTGCCCCAGCGGCGAATGTCCTCCCATCTTTTCCAGCAGTGGGTGCTCCGTCTGTGGTAGACCCCCAGGGTCCGGACGTCCTTGGCGATGGCACGCCAAATATCTTTCTTCTGGTGGGCGCTGACCTACATGAAATGTACAGGGGAAAAAGAGAAGTTATTACCAACTGCACCGTCAAAGTGATTGGCCCCCATCCCTACCCTTGCCATGTGGCACATGCATTCACCGTCTTTCATGCACGCAGCTCTCTCCCCCCTTCCTTCTTACATCCAGCCCTCTCCACACAGGCATAGCCCATACAACATGCTCCCTGTGTACTTACCTGTTTGTCTGGAGGACCGTAGAGTAGCGTGTACTGGGGGAGGACCCCAACCACGAGTTTCTCCAACTCCTCCGATGTGAAGGCAGGGGCCCTTTCCCCAGACACTCGAGCCATTGTCTCTTCCAGACCGAGGTCACAGCAGCACATGCAGTGTAGGTCCTCTCCTGTCGAAGATCAGGTATTGAGTGATTGAAGTAATAGAAAATGGTGGTCACGTCCGCGGCTGCGCGTACCGTCACCGCCAGCGTACATCGCCATTGGCTCCTGGGACCCATAGGGTCCAATGTTAACCAATGCAGCATTGCGCCGCCGTCTTCGACCGCCTACCGCAACGGTGTACAACGCCAGCGCAGTTACCTCACATCCCATTGTCCCACTTTACAGGTCAGGCAGCCGCCATTTCAGGGGCCAACATGGCTTCATTTCCAACTGTGTCACTCATACCTAGGCCTAGACTCAACACACATACAGGCCACCTTTTGTGTATGATAGGTGTTCTGTGTAAACTGTGGGTACGTACCTCTGAGTTGTTTGACTCTTTGCTCGCTGTTGTCCTTCATAGGCACCAACTGCTGGGACATGTGAGGAGATGGCGGCATCCTCTGGTGTACCGACCGTTGGTGGACCTGTCGACAATGGAGGAGCGACATTTGATTATCACATACAGGCTTGACTGTGCCACAATCCAGGAACTGTGTACCCAGTTGGAGCCAGACCTGATGTCAGCAATCCGCCATCCCATAGGAATCCCCCCTCAAGTGAAGGTGCTGTCAGTGCTCCATTTCCTTGCAATTGGGTCATTTCAAACAACTGTGGCCATGGCATCAGGGATGTCCCAGCCTATGTTTTCCAACGTATTGTCCAGAGTGTTGTCTGCCCTTCTGAAAAACATGCGGCGCTACATCGTTTTCCCTCAGGTGGAGGATTTACCTACAGTGAAAGGGGATTTCTATGCCCTGGGACACCCCCCCAACATCATAGGTGCCATTGATGGGACACATGTGGCTTTGGTACCCCCCCACAGGAGTGAACAGGTGTACAGAAACCGGAAGAGTTATCATTCGATGAATGTACAGATGGTATGTTTGGCAGACCAGTATATCTCCCATGTGAATGCCAAGTTCCCTGGCTCAGTGCATGACGCCTACATCCTGCGGAATAGCAGCATCCCTTATGTGATGGGTCAACTCCAGAGGCACTGTGTGTGGCTATTAGGTGAGCACCTGGAAGCAAGTCAGTGGGAATGGTTGTCTGGGTCTGGGGATATCCCTCCAGGTTAATAGTGTCTAACAGTTGTCCCTCACCATTTGCAGGTGACTCTGGTTACCCCAACCAGTCATGGCTACTGACCCCAGTGAGGAATCCCAGGACAAGGGCAGAGAAACGCTACAATGAGGCCCCTGGGTGAACTAGGAGGGTGATCGAGCGGACCTTCGGCCTCCTGAAGGCTAGGTTCAGGTGCCTCCATATGACAGGTGGATCCCTATTCTACTCACCAAAGAAGGTGTGCCAGATCATCATGGCCTGCTGTATGCTTCATAACTTGGCTTTGCGACGACAGGTGCCTTTTCTGCAGGAGGATGGTCCAGATGGCGGTGTTGTTGCAGCTGTGGAGCCTGTGGACAGTGAAGACGAGGAAGCAGGGGAAGAAGACATGCACAACAGGGACTCAGTGATCCAGCAATATTTCCAGTGAGACACAGGTAAGAATACAAACCTGCCTATTACATGTACTTTAACACTACTACCTCTCAACTGTCTGTCGTTTTCACCCAGTGTATGGTCACTGAGTTGTCACTTTCCCTTACGATTTCACAGATGTGGGTCCCACTGTGTGACATCTGCTTAGATTCCTCATGGACTAGAGCTGTGTGACATAGGTATGTTGACATTAAACTTGAAAGAGCATTTTGTCACTGTAATTGCTAATACACTATTTCGAAATCACAGACAGACTCCAGATTGTTTTGTGCTTTAAGGGTGTTTATTTAAGTGCTCAATATTGGAGGGGGTCGTGAAATGGTGAGAGGTGATGGCAGAGGAATGTCCATGGCAGAGTCCAGTCTATTAGTCTAACAGGTGCATTGCCCATATGGGCATAGGAAGTGGAGCTGGGGCAGTTTCAGTATGGACAGGGTGACAAAGTGGGACAGTAGGATTACAATCAGGGTGGTCTCATTTCTTGGCGGGGGTCTTGGCATCGTGCTCTGTCTTTGTCCTGGATCTCAGGGACCGTTTGCGGTGTGGTTCTCCCTCTGCAGGGGGTGGGGTGCTGGTGTGGTGGTCCTGTGGTGGGGCGTCCTGTCCACTAGCGCCGGCGGAGATGGTGGGCAGTTCATCGTCCATGCTAGTGTCAGGGGCCCCTTGTAGTGCCACAGTGTCCCTCCTGGTGTTCACAAGTTCCTTCAGCACCCCTACGATGGTGCCCAGGGTGGAGCTGATGGTTCTGAGTTCCTCCCTGAAACCCATATACTGTTCCTCCTGCAGGCGCTGGGTCTCCTGAAACTTGGCCAGTACCGTTGCCATCATCTCCTGGGAGTGGTGGTATGCTCCCATGATGGAGGAGAGGGCCTCGTGGAGAGTGGGTTCCCTTGGCCTGTCCGCCCCCTGTCGCACAGCAGCCCTCCCAGTTCCCCTGTGTTCCTGGGCCTCCGTCCCATCTGGACCATGTGCCCACTACCACTGCCCCCAGGTCCCTGTTGTTGTTGGGGTGGTGGGTTATCCTGGGTTCCCTGTAGTGGTAGACACACTGCTGATTGACGTGTCCTGGGGACGGAGGTATGGGCCCGCTGGGTGGGTGCTGTGCTGGTGTTTCCAGAGGGGGGAAGGTCTGTAGTGGCCTGTGACTGGGTGATGAGAACCGACTGTCCCGAGGTCCCCGATTCGCCGGGCTGGTCATCTAGATCCAGTTGGACAGAGCTGCTGTCATCAATGTGGGCCTTTTCTGTTGGTGGTGTGGACATGTGTGGACCCTCCTGTCCGGTGACGTTGGGTAGGGGTCCTGCAGGGGTATAAAAGGATGATTATTACATCTGTGTGTGTCATGGTGTGCAATGGGTGGGTGACCGTGTACCCCAGTGTTTGCATTCCTGTGTGGGACCTAGTGTGAGGATGGTTTAGGGGTTGTATGGGTATGTGCAGTGGGCATGCTTTAGTGATGGGTGTCCATGCTTTGTTGTTGCATGCAGGGCTTGGTGTTGGGGTGGGTGGTTTGTGATATTGGGACATACGTGAGGAGTTGGGGTGCTGGGGGTGAGGGTGAGGGTGGGGGTATGTGATAGCATGCAGGTAGGGTGGGGGTTGTAATAGTTAAGATTTGACTTACCAGAGTCCATTCCTCCACCTACTCCTGCGAGGCCCTCAGGATGCAGAATCGCCAAGACCTGCTCCTCCCATGTTGTTAGTTGTGGGGGAGGAGGTGGGGTTCTACCGCCAGTCCGCTGAACCGCCAGGTGGTGTCTTGAGACCACGGAACGCACCTTCCCCCGTAGGTCGTTCCACCGCTTCCTGATGTCCTCCCGATTTCTTGGGTGCTGTCCCACTGCGTTGACCCTGTCCACTATTCTTCGCCATAGCTCATCTTCCTTGCAATGGAGGTGTGCTGCACCTGTGCTCCGAATAGCTGTGGCTCTACCCGGACAATTTCCTCCACCATGACCCTGAGCTCCTCCTCCGAGAATCTGGGGTGTCTCTGCCGTGCCATGGGGTGGTGTAGGTGATGTGTGGGGTGGAGTGTGTGGTGATATGTGGGGTGATATGTAGTGGTGTGTTGTGTGAGGTGCGTGGAAGTTATGTGGGTGATGGTGTTGTGTGCCTGTGGATGCTGTTGTTCTTGCTGGTGCTCTCTCTCTGGCCTTCTTTCGGAATTTTTTGTCGTGGGGGTTTGTGGGTGATGTGGGTGTGTGTTTTATATTGTATTGTGTGTGTGGGAGTGGTGTGTGTATGTGTATCAGGTGTGTGTATTTGCAATTGTCCAATGTGGCTGTGTTTTGTAAGAGTGTGTGTATTTTGTGCGCGGCGGTGTGTACCGCCAATGGAATACCGCGGTTGAAAGACCACCGCGTTGATTCGTGTGTCGTGATAGTGTGGGCGTATTTCTGTTGGCGTTACGGTGGAGGTTTTGTTTTCGCCAGTTTATCACTGACCTTTGGTGTGGCGGACTTGTGTGGGTGTCTGAATTTTGGCGGGTTCCGAAATGTGGGTCATAATAGCTGTGGCGGAATTCCGCGGCCGCGGCATTGTGTTGGCGGTCTTCTGCACGGCGGTAAGCGGCTTTTACCGCCAATGTTGTAATGACCGCCTAAGTCTTTTCTTGTTGCATAATTTAGCCATCTCTGCTGCATAAATTGGTGCTTCCCTGCCACATAATTCCAGTGGCCCTGCTTATAGTGTGCACTGCTAATGTGAAATCAAAATGGGTATTGGGAGATGGAGAGTTTCTCTTCCACGGCAGGGTAAGGAGTTTTGCTTTCATGAAAGGAAACTTGCCGCAATGCCTAACGTGGTGGACAAAGAGATCGCGTGTGATTGACACTGAAGATTACCACAGCATTACACAAAGTCAACCTTCCACCACCAATGTATTAATGGTTGTTATTTTAATTCTTCGTGTTAACTTGTTACTTTGTTTTATTACATTAGCTTGTTTCTTTAGTTTGTTATTTTAGGTTCATTTTCAGGTACCACATACAGGATGGCCACAGCCAACATGTCACAACGCCTCAATTCCTACCTGAGTGAGGACAACCTTTACTGCCTTGAAAGAAATGGAAATGCACTTCTGACTCTTATTTAATAGCTATAGGAGTAGAAAATTATCTCCTGCCAGGAAGCAGGGATTGTTACTGCATAATCTTGGTACAGAAGGTTGTAATATTTATGAAAGGCTTGATAAGCTGGTGACTGGCAACGGTGAAGGTGAGTCAAGAGACCTTTATGAAATATCATTGTTGATGTTGGACAAACACTTTGAGCCAAGTATTAATGTTGTCATGAAGAGGCACTGATTCTTTATGAGAACACAGCTGAGGGGGAAATAGTTGAGACTATGTAGCCTCATTGAAAGCACTAACCCAAACTTGTGAGTTTGGTGACTTAAGTGACTCCCTTATTACAGACCAATTATTGCGCTGTACCAACAATCCCTGGGTGCAGGAAAAGATGTTGACCAAAAATTCCCCTTTAAAAGAACCCATCAACATTGTAGTAGGAATTGGGCATATGTCCTGTTGTGTTAAAGAAATGAGTGGCACTCTGGCCGCTGAAGTTTCAAGGTTTTTTGGGGGTGGAACTTGAGAATGACAAAACTGTTTTTGGTCAACCATTGAGACAAAAAATAGTGGATGAAACTAAAAGTTAACTCTGGTGAGGTAAAAGACTAAAGTTTTACGTTTTAAATGTGTGGTGGTCTTGGTCACCTATCAAACAGTCAAAACTGTTATACCTGTAACTCCACCTTTAGGAATTGTGGCAAGAGGGATCATTTTACTGTGCTTGTAAAAACACCAAAGTGCATAATATTATGGTTGTCACTGAATTGAATCAACATGCTGTTTTACAAGTAACTACATTGCGTCTGCAGTCACACAGGTGAATAGGGA
Source organism: Pleurodeles waltl (assembly GCF_031143425.1). Taxonomy (NCBI): domain Eukaryota; kingdom Metazoa; phylum Chordata; class Amphibia; order Caudata; family Salamandridae; genus Pleurodeles; species Pleurodeles waltl. The sequence continues at coordinate 104,839,673 of NC_090446.1, forward strand.
GTGTATTATCATGCCAAAATATGACATTGATGTTGGTGGAAAAACTGTACCTGTATTGGCAGATTCAGGGTCACCCTTTACACAAATAGGTGATAAAAATTGGGAACAAATCTTTGGAAAATAAGAAATAACTATTGCCACCTGACATAAATCCAGAAGATTATGGTGGGCTGAAAATTGACTTGATCGGTTATTCAGTAATCACCATCAATTTTAAGAGAGGAGAAAGAATAGTTGGTTTTTGTAGCTAAATGGGGACACAACCTTCTGGGGTGGCACCATCAAAGGGATTTTGGTATCACCTTTAATCCCATCTCCCCTGACCAAGTTCTTTTGGTGTCACATGTCAGTGATAATGAAGACATAGTTAAGGAATTTGAAGAGGTGTTCAGAGAAGAACTTGATTTTCTAAAAGATTTCAAACATAGAAGCTAATTAAGTTAATGCTAAACCTGTAGAGCACAAGGTAAGGAGAGTACCTAATCTTATGTTGAAGCTCCTTCAAGGTGAATTAGATAAATTATTGCACATGGGTGTGATCGAAGAGGTCAAGGCCTGGGAATGAGTGGCCATTGTTTTGCCCCCCAAGGATAATGGCACCAAGTTGAGGTTGTGTATTAATCTCAGAGGCCTCGAGTAGTGAAACTGGGTAGATTGACAACCTGGCCGAAATATAAATGAACTCAACAATGTTGGAAAGGACTAACCTATTTTCTGTAACAGATCTTTCAGCTGCTTACTCTAATGAAAATTCAAGATTTCTCACTTCTTTTGTTACACCTTTGAGTGCTTTTAGATTTATAAGGATGCCATTTGGACTAGCTTCAGCTGCAGCTTGTTTCCAGAGGTTGATGAGATGGTTTTGGCAGGAATTGACTGTGTCATTTTTTTAGGATGATATTTTGGTTTACAGTAGGGATAGACTGAATCATGACAGAATGTTGAAGGAGGTGTAAACCAAATAAAGAGACAAAGGACTCACACTCCAAAGGGAAAAGTGCAAATTCAGAGTGGGCATAGTTTCTCACCTAGGTCATACGATATCTAGAGATTGTATCGGTCCCAAGTTGGAGTTAGACAATTTTAGTACCTAAGCACCATCACTGTGAGATAAGGATCAGGTGAGGCCATTTTTAGGGCAAGCTGAGTACTACTCCACATTATTCCTAACTTTGAGAGTGTGGTGCAACTTTTACTAAGGAAAGGCATGTATTTTACATGGTCTCAAGATTGTGAAAGAGCTTTTATTAGTGAGAAGAATGAGATAAACAAGATACCAACTTTGGGACATTTTCATGTTAAGAGGAAAACTATTCTCATCACTGGTGCAACATGAAGGGGCTGGGATTGGTCCTGCTCCAAGTGGTAGAAGATGATGACAATGTTTTGGCTTTTCCCTGTCATTCACTCCAAGGGACTGAGGAGAATTTTTCTGTTGTCAAATGTGAGGCTTTAGCCTGTATGTGGTCGGTGCACCTTTTTAGGTTTTTCTTATGGAGTTTGCCATGTGTCATTGGGTCATTGGCCACTGGTTCAGATCTTTGTATGTAGACACAGGGATTGTGCAACTCCTCATATCAAAAGGTGGATGGAAAGTCTAATGGAGTTTAGTTTCAGGGTGGAATATCTACCTGATGTGAAAACTGTAGTGGTGGATTGCTTTTCCAGGTTGCTTCTTTACAGTTGTATCATTCTTGACAATGTACTTTCTGAGATTTGGTTTACAGAGTCAGCCCTGGGTTAGCATAGGTGGTAGATGGAATCTTCCAAATTTAATGTACAGAAACAGGTGCTGGATTATGTTGGTGAGGGTTGCTCAAATATGAGTCTTGTGTCTGATAGCGCCAAAAGTTTCTGGAAAGTGAGAGATGAGTTAAGCATTGTTCCTGTTGAACTGTATTGTGGGTGTGGGCTTTGAAACAAGAGTAATGACCTTGTCATTGAGGGGCAGTTGGGGGAAATATTACCAAGGCCAGGGTGTTGGAGAACAAAATGGTGGTACATGAAAAATTGAGGGCACATCACAATGGTCCTAATGAAGTGACTAATATTTGCCCTTTCCAGACTTTAAAAGGAATGGTGGCGCAAGTTTAATCTGAATCCATTGTAGTTAGGCTTTGAGAGTGATGTATATGGAGTGACCCCAAGTAAGATAAGGAATTATGTGTACAAGAGAGGAAATGGGTAAATGGAAAGTGGAGGAGTTAGTCTAAGTGAAAAGACAGGGTTTGACACTAAAAGGTAAATCAAAGGACATGGCGCCTAAAGAGATTGCAAGAGTTAAGAGAAATTGTGTCATTTTGAGGGATGTCGAAGTGTGGAGTACATCACGACTGTCAAAATATTAACCGAGCAACAATGACAAAAGCTATAGTGAAGAAGAAGTGGATTTTAAGGACACCTGTGATCACACTATTCAGCGGGGAGAGAGTTCACGACATAGAAAGGAACTTTGGTGTCTTAAGGATTATACACTAACATAAACTATTCCTTCACTGGTTGGTATCAGATTACATTGAACCCATACCTTCTATTAGTATTTTGTCACTTTTCTGTTTATGTATTTATATGTTTCCATATTTTGTGGTTATTGTAACTTATTAGCACACATTATCATCTTATATTTTTATTGTTGTTAAGGCGGACGATGTATTGTAACTTGCACTTGCCCTTTAATTCTAATGTCATCATTTGAAATGTGGGGATGACCTTAGCAACACAGTAACTGTTGTTGCTGACTCTGTGCTGTTGGTTGGTGGATGTAATAAAGACTTAGAAATTAACCCCTAATTGTGGGCTCGTGCTTTACACTGTCCTGTGTAGAAAACCAGAGCACAGATTAAAATTCTAATACTGGGGCAATTTAGCAATATAAATAAACAACTATTTTTAGTAGCTATTAAAAGTTTAATTTAATGATAAAGTTGGATTTTTAATAAATATGAAGGAACTGTTACTTTTAGAAAGCTACCTTTTCCCTGCCTGAAGCTCCTGGAGGCTAATTTGCATTATATCTCCAGCAGTAGCACAGTTAGTGATTATCCTTGAATAGGAGTTTAAGATATGTGAAATGCCTTATAGGAGTAGATAACAGGCTTTCCTGAATGGGCAGAGCACAACAGAATATGCAAGGTTGGGCTGTGGGCGTCCTTTTGACAGCAGTGTCAAATCTTGTTTGACAGGCCTTTAGAGCTACAAGTAACACTTGGGGCACATTTGAAAGGGAGGGGGGTCACTTGACTGGTTGCTGAACGACCTTGCTTGTTTGCTATCAGATTCCTGTCTCTGAGTTTGTTGTGGGTACAGTGTCTGCTTCAAACTGGATTATAATGTTAGATGTGGGGGATACTAGAATTACCACAGTACACTCCCTACTCAGACTGTCAGCCTCAAAGCCCAAGTTTAGGGTGGCCAGACACCTTGCCCATTGTGGATTTACCCAAAGATATTGTATTTGTCGGCCTGTCTGAAGTATGACAAACAGAAACTACAGCGAAAATAGGTAGTTTAGGGCATGAGAACATTTACCCCATTGTTTAGGCAGGGGTAAGGAGTCACCCCTCAACCACTAACAAGTGCCAGGTATAAATGTTCTGATCCAGCTCTGGACCCTATCTTTAAATCTGAGGCCTGATTAATCTTTTTTTTCTTCTCAGTTCCAAGGAATGAAGAGAACATGCATCAATTACATTGTAAGTCAGTGAGCCACACACTAAGGGCCTGATTATGAGTTTGGCAGTCCGACTGCCAGACTGCCGCGGTGGTGGTCCTAGAAAGCCCGCTGCCCCAGCTGTCCAACCACCGCCATATTATGATGTTCCTGACCGGCCAGTGGGTAATGCTGTGAAAGAGTACCAACGGAGTAAAGGGGTGCTGCAGAAAAGAAAGGTAAGTGCAATGTGTACATGTCAGGAAATGAATGGATATGTTGTAGAAGTGTAGTACAGTGTATGCAGACATGCTTAATGTATGTGTTGCTGTAAGTTGACGTTCACGGACTGTTTGCATGCATAACACAGGAGAAGTGATGGTGTCTCCTACCTTCGATTCTGAGGAGAACATAGGGTGCAGAGCATCGTGTTGAGGTGGCAGCAGCACAGGAATGACTGGGACCTGGACCCACACCTGCTGCAGTGAAACCACAAAAAGAGGTGGGTTTTCACCACTTTTCTTCCTTTTCTGTCGACCTTTGCATGGCAGTCCCCCTGTCAGGGAAAGCTCAGTTGAAAGGCAGGTCGTGATCTGGACGGTGGTGACCGCAGTGGTATAGCCTCCTGTAGCTGCCACGTACTTAACTGCCATGGCTGCTGTAGCAGGAGTCCTGGTGGAGGTCCAGTGGTGGTCTTTAAGCCGGCTTTCCAACAGCATCGAAATCTGGCAGTCGGACCGCCAAGCTGCAGTGATCAGACCACTGTTGCTGGCATAGCAGTCCCAAGACCCCCAAACTCGTTATCAGGCCCTAAGTCTCGGAGACCATCTTAAAGTTTCAAAGTGCTTTATTATAGTCTCAAAGTCAAACTTACTAAATGAGTCTCAAAACCATAGTACAGATGTACAAAATCACCAAAGGTGAGTTTGAGCATTGCACAATATTAAATGTTACAGGCATATGAAAGACAAGCATCTTAATAGCAATAATGCAGAAAATTAGAAACAAAGACTGATATTTAAAATCTAAAATCAAATTCTCCTGCCTAACCATTGAATCTAAGTTCCTAACTATTCTAATACTGAAGATTTCAGAGAAAAAGGTCAGCGAACAGAACTTCTAAAGACATTTCCGTTAAGAGAGGTGCAGTGGTATGAAGCCACATGAGAATCTAAGTCTAAGTGATATACCTCAGCAGGGTCCGCTCTCAGTAAAGGACAAAGGGAATCTGACTCTTCCACCATCTAAACCACACTTAAATCTCTATCCTTCCAGAGGGTTACATCATTGCAAAGACATCCTTACTGAAAAACAAGTCTCCAAATTAAAATTAACTGACACTTTAACTTTCTGAAGCCTTCTTGACCTTGTACACCCTCACACTTTCAGAAGTTTTCAGAAAGTTACGACCATTATCCCAGGTTACTCCTTTCGTCTTTGTGGTGCTTCTCACAGACCTTATGTCTCAAGCACAATGGGCTCCTCCTTAATTCAGTCTGGGATCCTGACTCCTGCAGTTTTTAGAAAAACATGCAAAAGCAAACTGCACGTTTATGATTAGGCACAGAAGAAATATGTGTGATCTTCAACCCAGCCAGGCTAATGAAACATGAATATACTTTCAGTTTAAATGAATTCTATGCATTACCTATGATGAAATACACAATGATTATAAATAATAATACTTCTAAAACATTATAACATCAACATACTTTCAAAACAATGATTAAATATAGCTTGCTTGAAAACGTTACATCCAACTGTGCACTTTATTTGTATGTATTGCATTATATAAGATATATGAAAATATCTTTTCACGTTATGTAGAAACATAACCACCCTTTCTAATTCATGTTAAGATGCATAGATGCACAGCCAAGCTACGCTCTCTCAGTTTATCCCCAAACACCCTCTTCAGAACACATTCTGGACCTAAGGAAGATCAAAAGAAGCCTGGATCTGCTGTCTGAGATGAGCCCTGAAAGTCAGGAGCTGCCCCCTCATGTCCCCAGGTCAATTAATTGAACTCCAAAGGTCAGATAGCTGACTTCCTGTGTGGGGTTAAAGAGAGACCATAAGCTGCAACAGGCCTTTCCTTGAAGTACCCAGCTGATCAGTAACAAGTGGACCTGAACTGGATTCTTCCAATAGCCTCTGCCTGATACCCTATGGGTTTCTAAGTGCTTACCCTGAGAAGAATTATAAGTGTACTACCTTGGTTGATTTGGATGAACCTGCTTATTTGTTTGACCTATGCTCCATTGTGGTCAGCCTAAAATTGTGCCTGGTCTACCGGGACCATAGACTATCATTGGCAACTGATGCTTTTTGCCTTTATTTTCCCTTACATCTTTAAAAACTCATAGCTCCTGTTTCCATAACTGGATTTTTGTCATTTTGGTGTCAATTTGTATATTACATTCTACTCTATGTTTTCTAATTCAGTTTGGTATTTTTATGGTTTGGCATTTTGACTTTATTACTGTTTTGATACTGCATGAATACTATACATATTGCCTTAAGTTATGTTTGTCTGCTCTGTGTCATAGCTACCAGAGGTTTGATCTCAGGTTCATTTAGTGACTTTTGAGGGTTCACCCTGACAAAGGGTGGGATTATTCCATGAGGTAGTTAGTCACCCAACCCAAATAATACTACCATTTGCAACATTTATAAATCCAAAGATTCTTCTACTATATTTAAGTATTCATGCGCACATCAACTAAGGTTCTATTGAAAACTCAATAGACTGGAGGCACAAACTGCCATGAAGATACATTTCAATTACAGCAACAACCGAGTGACACTGAAGGTTGGCCATGTTCATAAGTTAGTTTTGTTCATCTATGAAACCACCTTTATCATAGATTGCGACATTACCGGTGGCAGCATGGACATAGATTTACCTCCAGCCAAATCAGGTGTCTGATCAGGCTCCCAACACAGCCAGGCATAGTGGCCTTCCATAGGAGTGACCAAGTCCACAGCAGAGACTGTGCTGGGATCTTTGATCTCCTCTAGTGGCCAGTGGCCCACCAATTTATCACCCATGCTGAGGCCACATTTTCTTGGGAACTAGAAAGGGCAAATGGGGACGGAGAATGCTCAAAGCCATATATCCTTTTGGCAATAACCCATTTGTCCTACCCTGGTTGCAAATTAATTGATGAAGACCTTGAAGCCAGCAGGATCCAACTAGAAACCCAAATGAGCACTGACAAAATTGTCGAACTCAGCCCTCTACTGTTGAAATCTGCGACTATGATGAGCCCATGGGAGCATGATTATTGGGTGTGGTTTGTGTAGGCAAGATGGCAGGCGCATTTTGAAAGGGCTCTGACACTCCTCCCCGCAAAGGTGACATTTCTCCTGTGGGGAACTTGCCATCACGCCTATTTCAAGCATGTTCCTGAAAACTCACTGTTAGACTTTTCATCCTTGGCGTGGTCTCCCTTAACTTTTTGCCTCTGTTCCCCAGGTTGTTGATGTGTGCTGGACTCTGATTTTACTGTTTTGTTACTCTGGGCACTTTACCACTGCTAACCAGTGCTAAAGTGCAAGTGCTCCTGTTTAAAATGTGTACGTAATTGGTTCTCCATGATTGGCATATTTGTTTTACTGTTAAGTCCCTAGTAAAGTGCACTAGAGGTGCCCAGGGCCTGTAAATCAAATGTTACTAGTGGGCCTGCAGCACTGATTGTGCCACCCACACAAGTAACCATGTAATCATGTCTCAGACCTGCCACTGGAGTGTCTTTGTGTGTATTTTTACACTGTAAATTCGACTTGGCAAGTGTACCCACTTGCCAGGCCTAAACCTTCCCTTTTCTTACATGTAAGGCACCCCTAAGGTAGGCCCTGCGTAGCCCCAAGGGCAGTGTATGGATAAGGTAGGACATATAGTAATGTGGTTTATATGTCCTGACAGTGAAATACTGCCAACTTCGTTTTTCACTGTTGCAAGGCCTGTCTCTCTCATAGGATAACATGGGGGCTACCTTTAAATATTATTAAAGTGTAGATTCCCCTAGAGAGTTGATGGACATATGGAGTTTGGGGTCCTTGAACTCACAATTTAAAAATACATCTTTTAGTAAAGTTGATTTTAAGATTGTGCGTTTGAAAATGCCACTTTTAGAAAGTGAGCATTTTCTTGCTTAAACAATTCTGTGACTCTGCCTTGTTTGTGGATTCCCTGTCTGGGTTGTTTTTCACCTCGCACTAGACAGTGACACAAAGGAGCTGGGGTGTAACCTGCATTTCCTGATTAGCCATCTCTGCTAGGAGGGAGGGGTGGAGTGGTCACTCTCATCTGAAAGGATTGTGCCTGCCTCTGACAATGCAGGCTCCAACCCCCTGGTGTGTGTCTGAGGCCGTGCCTGGGCAAGGCAGGATTTCACAAGTAGGTGTGAGTCCCTTTTGAAGAAAGGTGACTTCAAAGACTAAAATGGGTATAAGAAGGGCACCCAAATCTACAGACTTTAGAAACACTTCTGGAACCAATCGGAACCTCTGCCTGGAGAAGAGCTGATAGCTGGGTAATAAGTGCTGCCCTGCCTGTGACTGTGCTTTGTGGAGCTTTCCTGCAGTGCTGCTTCTGCCAGAGTAAGAGGGCAAAGACTGGACTTTGTGTGCCTTCCATCTTATGAAGAAATCTCCAAGGGCTTGAGTTAGAGCTTGCCTCCTGTTGTTTGAAGTCTCAGGGACAGCAAAGACTTCTCTCTGCCAGCACCTGGAGCCTCTGGAGAGACTCCTGCTCTGACAGGTGGTGCCCTATCCAGTTCCTGGGCCCTTGAAAAGAAAGCTGGTGGAAATCCAAGGAAATCGACTTCGGACGACTCCGGACTGACGCCGCTGCTGAATCCGGTGACGCCGCCTGCACCCGACGCCGTAACCGTCGCTGGAACGCGACGCTCTTCGCAGGCCCGACGCCGCTGCAGCCCCGCTGAAGTCCGCAACTCCGTGGAAGTCACCGCACCACGTCGTGACCGATGCCGCTCGAAGTGCATGGATTCAACGTTTCGCACAGACGCCGCGATCCCCGACTTCGTGCATCGGCTTGTTTTCACTCTTCACCAAAGGTACTGTACTTGGGGGTCTACACGACTCCGTGTCCGGCACCGCTGGTGTCGGCTTGTTGGGAACGACTCCGTCACAACGCCGTGTTAACATCTCATCGAAGCATTTTTGTTTCTAAGCGCTATTGTTGAGTTTAATCTTTAAAAATTCATAACTTGACTTGTGTATGTCGGATTTTTGTCGTTTTGGTCTTGTTTTGTTTAGATAAATATTTCCTATTATTCTAAACCGGTGTTGTGTCATTTTGTAGTGTTTTCATTAAGTTACTGTGTGTGTTGGTACAAATACTTTACACCTAGCGCTCTGAAGTTAAGCCTGCCAAGCTACCAAGGGGGTAAGCAGGGGTTAGCTGAGGGTGATTCTCTTTTACCCTGACTAGAGTGAGGGTCCTTGCTTGAACAGGGGGTAACCTGACTGTCAACCAAAGACCCCATTTCTAACATTCACGCAGTCAGCTAGAGCCACAAAAAACTCTGACTCCTGAACAACACCCAGAGAAGCCATAATTGAAAAGCGATGCTGAGGCCTATCCCGGCCTGCTGTCCAGGTGCGGGCCGCACATGACACATGAGCCACAATGGCACAAACGGTCTTATGTTTGCTCGGCCTGGGAGCCCGCACTCGGGTGCACCGCCTGCCTCCTGTCTCCTGCTATAGGACGGCGGACAACCATATGGAGGCCACAGGGCCTGTGTGCACCTGGGACCCCTGAAGCCCCGTTCCTACACACTGCTACGTGGACACCAGTAAGGCCAGCGTCACACCGGACATACTTACTAAAGCCCCTACCACCTTTCCCAACACATCCTGGGGGGGCACTCCCCTGCTCCTCCTATTCTGGTCAGAGGCCTGGAAATCTGGTGTGGCCATGTTGTTGCCAGTAGGGGGATACCCTTTAAATTTCATTTGACTTTCGCCATTTCCTGGCGGCCCCACGAATATAGATCATAGTCTCTGCAGCAGCGAGCACTTCAAAGGCTGCCCTCAGTGGGGAATTTTCTCTGCTGGCCTTCATCGCTGCTGTCCGCCTCACCAGAGGACACGCAACACGTGGCAGCCTTCAAACTGGAACTTTTTGCCCGCATCTAGACAGTGTGAGCTGACTGCAGTTGTATCCAGACCCTAATGTAAAACAAGAGCCTTTACATAATGCTGCTGCTTGTGCTGTATCTACTATCTGTCTCTGGCCTACTTTCGCCGGCCATTACTACATTACCTGCTCAGTACTATGTCGCAAACTGTGACCATGCAGCCCCTCAGTTCCACTCTGCAACCAGAATTCATGCTTCAAGCGTCCTGTTGTATAATATCAGAAACTGCAGACGTGTTATTACCCCACGCTGCCTTCGTTACATGCCAATGAGCCTAGACAATTGTCCCTCGGTTGCTAACCACCATAAAAGAGTGCTGTTCTCTCAACCGTCATCTACTTTGCCTGGACACTCATAACATCTGCAGCCCCCACTGCACGCTCTGGCTGAAACTGCTGTTTTGAACCCCCCTCTCTCCTGTGACATTCACCTCCACTGCCTATGTACTGGTGCCCATTGTGCATCCTCGTGCCCTTCAACAAATGCAGAACTGCAAACTGGAGTCACAAGGGAGGTCCATCATCCAGATCCATCTGCATCACTTGGAGAGAAATTGGATTCCGTTCTGGAAGCAGCAGGAAAACTCTGGACCTCCTTGGCGAACATGAGTACATCCTTAGAAGGAAAAATTGACAAAGTGGCATTCAACCTAATGTTATTACATGGTGACCACAACAAATTAGCCGAAAGAGTTGTTGATACTGAACAGCTCCTCACTGAGCTATGCCCGAAGACCAGGCACTAAAATCTTTGCAGCATTCCTTAGAAGACTGTATCCGTATCCTGGCATGGCAAGCCTAGGAAGGAGAAGGCTACACGAGGCGGAACAACGTACGAGTGGTTGGCCTCCCAGGGGGGGCTAGAGGGCCCAAACATGGTAGCATATGTTGAAAGATGGCTGTGAGATCTGCTCCCCCAATGTAGCTCTCTCAGTTCTTCTCTGTGGAGCACGCCAATCGTGTCCCATTGCAGAGGCCAACTCCTGGTGCTTACCCTGGCTACTGCTATTTCAACTGCTTCACTAAAGTGACAAAGAATCCATCTTACGTCAAACACGGAAACTCAAAGACAATACAGTTGAAAACTCCCTGATCATGTTTTTTCAAGACTATACTATCACAGTGTAGAACCAGCGAAACTCTTTCCTGGTGATAAAATGCCACCTTTGTGAGCTAGACATCCGTTACTCACTTCTCTTTCGGGCATTATTACAAGTGGTTGCAGAAGGGAAAACTAATTTCTTTGATTCCTCAGAAGCTGCTTGGGAATGGGTTGAGTCCACAAGACTGGTACCCTTGCATCAATCCACACACAAACTGAAAACCACTCAAGACCTCTCCACGAACTGTCACCATGGATGTAGACCCATTACTGAAAAACGCTCTTAGCCTAGAGCCGGTCATCCAGGACAGGTGTCAAGCACTACAAATGGCTGCCACAATGCATGAGGCCACACAGGTCTCCGATTCCGAAGATGACTCCACTAAATCCATAAGTGATGATGGCTCTTCTGCCAGCTGCCAGTTGGAGCAGAATTAGTTGTCCCTCCAGATGTGACACCGCAGACAGCTAAAGACAATATTTGAATAACTCTACTCGCTGAGCACATTCCCGCAGTTGCGACTGGTGATGAGGCAAAGTGGCGGGGCAAGAGCGGGCAAAACAAACCAAAAATAAAAAAAATATTTAAAAAAAAACTTAACATGACTGCACCGCTGCTCTCCCCTGCTCTGCAGGCACAGGCTCCCAGCTTTCCCTACGGCCAATCCTGACACTGCTCAGAGCAGCGTTACAATTGACTGGAGAGTTCTGGCTGGACGCTCAGAGGCTGAGTGGAAGTCTCTGCCTGCTCTCTCCACCCACAACACAGTGCCGGGTTGGAGAGAGCCCTGTGCGCATGTGTGTTTGGCCGGCCCGAGACGGCCGACCAAACATACATGCGCACCTAGGGGAGTGCTGTGCACTCTCCTCCATGGTTGTCATCCCCCCATGGCCGTGCCCCTTTAAAAATAAATTGACAATAAATGTTGTTTATTATCTTTTTATTTTTTTCAGCTGCTGTTGGCTGGGGGGCGACGCTCCTCCGCCATAGCGGGGGAGCCACCCCTGCATTCCAGCATTATCAGGTCACCATGCAATCAACTGATTGTCTGTCGGGGTCCCATCACAGTCGCACATTCTTGCATTATCTGGTCAACATGCAATCAACTGATTGTCTGTTGTGGTCCCATCACAGTCGAACACACTTTAGCACATTCACACGCTACTGCTCATGGCTGTATCGCTATATTATTTATACACACTGCCAAAATTACTGACCTAACACTTCGGCTACAATGATGGCTCCCCTGTTCCTCTTTCTGCTGTGGGATCCTAACTCTTTAGCTGCCACACTCCCCCCTTTAGCTTCCTTCCTCTCATAAGCTATATAAACTTTACTGCACACGTTGCAGTGGCAGTTTGGGCAGATACATTTTGTCCCTCTGGTCCCATGGCATTCACGGTTTAGTTTTCTTGATAGTGTATACTGTTTCATGTTCTGTTCACATGCGATCTGTTCCCGCCCTTCTCCCCTGCCCATGGGACACCCCAGCCACTGGCCTTAAAACAATCCAGTAGTCAAAGTCAACCCAACGTGCCCTACAACACCACACACATGACCCACCTCAAAGTCATTACTTGGAATGTAAGGGGCATCCATACCCCCTCGAGACAGTACTCAGTATGCTTTTTTTTTAAACGCCGGGCTACTGACATTGCCCTGCTGCAGGAAATGCACTTAACAATAACCTAAGCCTCTAGGCTGCAGCGTAGCTGGGGGGGGGGGCAGGTCTTTGCCACCAATTTTCCTCCTATCCTAGTGTTGTGTAGCCATTTTAGTTATAGCTCCATGCACATTATTTTAGCACACTAGGCCTGCCGCAGTGCACTTTAACCTAAATATATTTTATTCAGCTTTGTTTATTATTTTAACAATAGCCACATTTGCGGTCTTGTTTTATTTCTCTCTATCTAGCTGTTCTTTGACTAGGCCAGCACTGCGTTCTTAAACAAGACATTTCGTTCGCTCTGTGCTTCTCTCAAGGCTGCAGTAAGATAGGTTGCTAGTAAACGTGGTAACGCTTTGTCTCTGGTCTTCATAGAAACATACACATCCTTACGTAGGGGCATTTTCTCAGAACATCAGCTGTTTTATTATAACAACACTTAGATGGAGATTCCGGCCAGATGACCACAACTGTATGCTGATTGCTGAACGCTACGTGACAGCTGCTTATGCAGACTTCAGGCCTCTTGCTCAGGTATGAGGGATGATGTCTTCCGAGGGGAACCGGAAAGGCAGAACTAGAGCTTAACATGCTGTGCTCTAATATAGCCTAGGTAGGAATTAGTCTATTGACTCTTGTGACAATATGGTAGCATTATTTCTATAGTTCACTCTCCTTGTCACACTTTTAATTCTGCTTTATCATCCTGGTTATTGCAGTACATGCTTTATTATCTAAGATGCAGTTGCTTCATTAAAATCCTATTGAAACCTATACTGCCTCTGCTTGTCCTTGTATATGTGAGACATGTAACTGAGAGAAATGGATGCGATCTGAGTGACCACGATTTCCCTGAGGATTCAATTGTGTCATGCGCTCGGCTGCCCAATCATCCCTGCTCTTGGGTAGAGATGAGGCACTGCTAGTTAGCCAGAGCAAAACCTGGATTAGACCGACAGGTGTCACCTGTAGTGTGTTAGGCTCAGACTCCCACACCGCAGGCGATTCTGCCGCACAAATCCAGTAGCCTCATTAGAATAATGAGAGCCTACGCGACAATAGGGGAGTGCTAATATGGGTCAAGCCAGGTACCCCCTTTGTAGCAGAGGACACTGTTCTTGCCAAAGAGGGCCATAATGTCCATGTGAGAGGTTGCCTTGATGGCCGTCATATCCTCTTAGGCTCAATCTATGCCTTCATAGTCTTTCTAGGGTGTTGTCCCTCTGGAATGGACTACCATGGCCACTAGAGAGGGATTTTTATTGTGTCCTCGATACCACTCTCAATCGATCCTTCCCTCAACTGCCGTGCATGCCCGCTGTCTCCAATGCACAGGTACTACAAGAATGGGTCCAACACTGGCAGTTAGCTTACATCTGGCACTCCCGAAATCCCTACTCACTGGTATATTCCTTTTTCTCCTCTCCCCACCAACTACACATCCGCATTGACAGGATCTTTGGTTCCATTTCCTTACTCCCAACGATCTCCGGCACATTATTTAAGTCAAACCCATTCAGATCACAATCCTCAAAATAATATAATTCGCAGGGGACAACTACCCTCCTCGTATCTCTAGCTGGTGCCTGCAACCATCGCTCTTGGAAGACCCACCCTTCTGTGACTCTCCTAGGGAAGCGGTCACTGTCTGTTTCAATAGCAACACTGACAAGTCATCCACCAAATCAATACAATGGGATGCTTTCAATGTCCGATAAGAGTACACTGCCTAGGGACACAGTGGTCCAAGCGACAGACACTTCACAAAGAAACTACAGCACTTGAGCAAACTCTTATACACCATGAATGCCGGGCCCAACAGAATCCTACCTCCATGCCACAACTCACAAGTGCTCGAAGGGAGCACGCCTCTCTGCTGGAAAGATTGCACTACTTAAATGATACTGCCCACTCTACCCGCACACATGCAGTGGCAGACAGATCAGGCTGACTTTTGACATGGCTTAATTGCCAAGACCAATACAGACACCCCATCATGGCAATCAGATCAGCCAACAACATGATGCACTATACCCAACTGGAAATCCACGAGGAATTGACTAACCATTACAAGCAATGTTATCAATCGATTTCCGCTGCCAGCTCCCCAGACTTTAGCCATTTTTTCTCCATGATATCTCTACCTCGCCTCACACTGGAGCAGCGCGCTGACCTAGATGAGCCTATTTACGCAATTCAAAATCCAGGAAGCAACACGATAGCGTGCCTCTAGCGGAACTCTGCGTCCTGATGGTCTGCCTGCTGAGTTTTACAAGACTTATGTACCTCTCCTCACTCCTTTATTGCTGACACTGTATTAAGAGGCTCTCTCAAACAACAGTCTTCCTGCCTCCCAGTGTGAAACCCTGCTCATCTCTCTCCCACAGCCTGACAAAGAACTCAGTTTGCTGGGATGGTATAGACCACTAGTCCTACTTAACACAAATTACAAGGTGCTGGCCAAAATCCTCGCAAATTGCCTGGCACCTTTAGTTCCATCTCTGGTACACCCAGACCAGATTAGGTTTAACTCTGCTAATAATACTTCCTTGAATTTGCGGTGTTTTTTTCAGATCATGGCCTACTCTAGATGACATTGACCGAATGCTGTCTGCTTGGTCCTGGACCTGGAAAAGGCTTTTGATTCCCTAAAATAGACATTCTTCTTTGAAACACTACTATGCTTTGGCATCGGGAATCGCTTTCTGCGACTGGTGCAATTACTGTACAACCAACCACAGGTGCAAGTCAAAACAGGAACCATTGTGTCTGACTCCACCTGAATTCATAGCGGCACCAGGCAGGGCGGCCTACTGTCGCCCCTTCTTTACCCCCTAGCAATTGAACCTCTTGCAGCTACAATCCGAAATCAGGGTGAGCAATGAGGCACACCCCTGGGAGATGGCATCCACACCATCACCCTATACACCAATAACCTACTGCTGCATCTATATTACACACACGCCAGCCATCCCCGGGGCCATAGCTCAGACCTTTGAGCAATTTGCTTCCCTCTTGGGCTTCAAGGTCAATTGAACGAAATCTTGCTTGTTAACCTTTAAGCCTGACCTCTCTAACCTGTGTTGTATCCTTAACGACACCAGGGTCACTTGGCAAACACACACATTGCAGTATTTATACCTCTCACTAACAGACCTTTTTGATGGCAACTTAACACGAGCAGTTACATCCCTGAGATCACAGATGACGTTTTTTGAGCACACAGTAGCAGGGAGTTTAGCCCTCCTACAAATAGTAGTTTTACCCCGTCTCCTATGAGAATTTGCTTATTTACCCATTTACATCAGGGCAGGCATTCTTCAGTTCACTTGAGAGACACATTCAGGAATTCATATGGCACGCCACACGTTGCAGGGTGGCTCTGGTGAAATGCTATTCCCCTGTGGTCCGGGGTGGGATCGCAGTGACTCAACTGGAGCATTATCCTCTCGCTGCTCAGATACAATGGGTAGCTAGATGGGTCGCTGGCTGACACTCAACAGAGACAGCTACACCACTACCGGCTTGGACCTTGCCCCAATCCTCCATCAGTTTCATCCATGCTCCAGGCAAAAGGGTCCTGCTCCTGTACAACTGAACGTAGCTTATTGCTGTTACCGCAGATGCTTTCGCATCACAAGATCCCAGTGTAGCATCGGCCTCTTTGGCTGGGCCAGCCCACCCTGCACTGGTCTACAGGGGAGTTATTCTAGGATACCCCTCATGCGTGGGCTGAAATGTTATAGCCCAGTACGACGTATCCTAGGATATAAATGTTGCGAGCGAAGGCGCAACAGGGACTTTTTGCAAGTATCGAGTGAATAAATGAACGGTGTTTAAAACCAGTCCGCGGCCCAGCGTCTTCATTTGGGCCCGGTCCAACAGACATTGACACCCAGATCCCTTATGAACTGACATTGCCACTTCTGGGCACCTCTAGGGGCACTAAATTCACCTTGATGACAGAACTGACTGCATGGCATGCCGCTGGGATACACACAATAGGTGACCTACACCACGAAGATCTCCTTTCCCCATACACATTGTTAAAGGCAGAAGACTGATTGTTCTCAGGACAGTTCCTACTATATAACTCCTTATTGACCTCGTTACGAGGGAGCTGGGGGGACATGACACATGAACTTCCCACACATTCCACGATTCAATGACTTAATGTGATGGGACCTGGTCACCGTCTGATACGTTGGTTTGCGGACTCACTGCGGACCCACACCGCCCGCCGCTTACAACCCTTCACTAACGATGAGAAACTTATCCGGCTCGTCCTTGCTCAGACAAAGAATGGGCTTTCTTGTTGGAAGGCCCTGCCCATGTCCCACTCAATGCACCATTCAAATTAATTCAGTTCTACATCCTACACAGGGCTTACCTATCCCCCCGTCAAAAGCAACCAGTATTTATTTCTACCAGGCAGAGGCTGTCTGCCCCCGCTGCCTTCAAAATGACGCGGCTCTAATTCACGTGCTAGGGGCCAGCTCGCGATTACACCCCTGGTGGGGAGTCACAACTCATTTGACTAGGTGCACTGATCGCCAGGATCTACATACGTGGGAGGTATGCCTCCCAAGAGAACAAAGTGTCTACCCGCTTTTTGGTGCTCGGCTTCATTACGGCAAAATATAAATGCCTCAATACCCGGAGGTGGAAACCACCCGAGCCCCTGACGCTGGCTGCTCGGATGACCTTGCTGCTCATACAGACCAGGGCAGACAGCCTTGCACCACACAGAGAAGACACCCTGGGGCTTCGCAAATATCTAATAGCCTCTTACTGAGATACAATTGTATGTGATCTTGAGGTTAACACACACACACACGGTTGATTAAATATAATTATACAAGAATACCAGATACACTGTAGCTCATTTCCACATAACACCGGAATAGAACACTTCCCCTCTGAGAGGTTACCCACCAAGAACTTGTGAAGTAGCTACTTTATTGATGACGTTAACCATTCAGTGGGCATTGACGGGTGGTACAGATAATGGGACTCCGGGTGGGATAAATCGCAGTAGTTTCCCCCTTTTCACTGTTTGGTTTAGTTGTAACTGGTTAAATGCTGAAAACAAAGATGTTTGTTAGTAGCATCCTTTCTCCCTTGAGACAGAGGACCCATCAGCTCATTTACACATTAATAACTCACTTATGTGATATTCTCATTGTGAAACTATTGCACGGTATTTGGTGGGACTTTGGTGCATCACTCATTACTTTCTCTTTATCTGCTCCGCCATCTAGTACCACTCTTTATATTATTCCAATGCCAACCTCTGCAATACAGAAAACCATGTCTATCAGTTTTCCACTTTTGACCCAAGATTTTAACTGACAAGCAATGTCTTTGTACTTTAATTATTTTTCCCACCCTGTCACATTGTCATTGTGTTGTACACTTGAAAAACTAAATACAGATTCAAACAAATTGGCTCATGATTATGTTATGGCAGGCCATCCTGCTCTGAAGGCAATCTCCCCTAGCCTGCAACCCACTTAGAAAATGCCAGAATGGTCAGTCCATCCCCAGGAGCTAGATACAAACGGCCACTCTCCTCCGGCTCAGCAGAATCCCTGGTGGATGCCAAGTGTGAAGGTGTCCTTGAGCTTCTGGTGGCCTTTCTAGAATGCAGAGAGACTGCGGAGGAATACAAAAGATGTGAAACATGTCTTACAACCACTCAGTGGTGGAGAAGGTGCAGGGAAGCTGCAATGACCTCAGGAACTGGCAGTCAGATAGGAGGGCTCCCTCTTCCGGTGGTAAGTCTTCCCACAAAGAACATAAATAGCTATTAACCAGTGCTTAAATTGAACCGGTGGTTTCCGGTACAGAGCACCGGCACTTATTTTTGAGGGACGGCACTTATTCTTCTACTGCAAGCATTTGCTGCGTCCCAAAGACATATTGGAAAAACGGAGGAGGAGAAAAGTGAAAAAGCGTCACAAAGGGAGAAAGTAGAAAGCTGCAAGAGTGAGCTGAAGAGGAAGGGATTGGCTGTAAATGGTTTAAAGAGACCCAAGATGGCTTCAGGATTACACTGCCTCAGTATTCTGCGCTTGCACATTTATTTGCAGCAGCCGCGTGCTTCAGAAAAGTCCTTTGGGTATTGGCACGTTTTTATTTACAAACTAAGCACTCTTTGCACCAAATTCACTGACTGCTTTTGATGCCAAAAGGAAACTCTCCATGTCACTGACTGCCTGTGATGACATTGTAAGAGAAAGCTACATCCAAGCCTGCCAGCCGGGGTGTAATTTCTACCGAATTATCCTATGGGAAATGAGGAGGGACCTTGGAGGGCTTGGCTCAGGGGATAGGTCGGAGCTTTGGAGAATTAGCACCCCCTTGGAAGTGGAGCAGTCACACATATCTCCCCAAAAAAACACAGAGGAAAGACATCTTGGCTACAACACCAGTAATGGACTGAAGTTGTGCAGCCCCCCTTTATACGAGGTAGAAGCCCACTCTGTTTAGCAGTTTCCATCTGACATCTGTTTCCAATGTGTAAGTCTCTTCACCTGGTGGTTGTGTGCTGAGTGCTAATATCTTGAGGCAGATGGCGGGACAGAGTGAGTTGGCTTGTCTGTACATTGGCATCATCAGAAGCAATGGGTGTTGCGGTGGAACGCCCACAGCAACACCCACTGCACCCCTCTCTGACGCAGAAAACTGCGTTGGAGGGGCCCATATTTACAAGGAGGTGTAACGCCACAAAAAAGTAGCGTTACGCCTCCTTGTAAATATGGAGCAGTGGTGAGCGCCACAGGAGCATCACGAAAAGTGACGCTCCGGTGGCGCTGGGGGCTCTTGAATATGCCCCTGTATTTCTCTGCAAACCTTTCACCCACAATAGGGACAACGCTGGTAGGTTGGATGCAAATCTTCTCTTCAGCTATTTCAATAAAGTGCTACTTATTAGTAAGAGTGCAGTTGCTTCTTTGGGCCTGTGTCTACATGGATGCAAATGAGACTTTCAGCAGGTGATTGACTGAAGTACATTGATGAAGGTGAGCTAATTACAATGATTAGAAGCAATCAAGTCACTGGGGTAGGGAGCTGAGTGATAATCGGTAAATGTGCTCTAATTATGACTGCTGACGAGAACTCACGGTGGCCTTTCCAGCAATATCGGCCCAATCCCTTCGAGACCAGACGCTCCACAGCGTACAAAGTGTGTTCTGAATCTCCCGGGGGAGCTTGTTTCCAGTGCTGATGTTAGGGACGCCCTTGTTGTATTGCTTTGTGATTCACAGATTATTTAAAAAAAACATAACTCTTTCAGACTTAACATAAATTTGAAGTCGAAGATTTCATCCAGCGCTATCCTAGATTTTGACTAGTGTAGCCCAGGATGCGCTGGAGTCAGCCAATCATGGGACTGTCTGGGATCCCGGTCTGCGGACCCTGCCCCATGACCTAGGCCTGACTGGATATATCCCAAGCTTTCAATTGGTTAACATGGGGTGAACTGTCCAATGAAAACTCGGTATTCCAAAAGAAATGGCTTGTCTGCAATCCTGTCAGTTTCATGTCAACTGTGGCAATGCACAGATCACCTGGCCCTAAAGCAAGCAGGGGAAACTATCAGTGTACCCCTGTCGACTTCGTAGTAAAAGCCAGACGGAATTGGGGTGCACTGGGCCCATTGAGCCCCTGAGCTCATTGCCACTTCATGTCTGCATTAAACGACTGGTACATCCGCCTGCATGAAAGGAACTGGAGTAAATTTCTGCAAGTCAGAAATGTGGTACCAAAGTGTATTTGCACTTTGTTTAAGCTTTTTTGTTTATCCACAAGTACATTTTTTAGTTCTTGAAACCCAATTCCATCAAAGTTTAGGGTGTTTATTCTCCATTTCCACTGTGTAAACACATGAACGACCATTTTTCTATTGAATACTTTTGGGAGCGAAATCAACTGCAAATATTTGGTGAGCATCCGCAACCATGATACTTGTAGGGGCTGTTCACCAGGTTGTTCTGTTGGGCCACACAGGAATGCCCACAGACCACACCCTGGTAGTGCTTAGAAAGAAATTGCCACAAAATCCACAATTTCGGATTCACAGAAACAGTAATAAGATATTTCTCCTTGTTAATGACATTTTTGCACATGTAACTTGTACTGATGTCTATGTACCTAGTTATCTAACAGGCTAATATATAACACAAGCTTCCTCATCTAAGAAGTTACTTTGGCACTTTTGGGAACACATGCTTTCATTTCAACTGCATGGGCAAAGAGTTCCATGCTTTAGTGCGTTGAATTCTTCAAGATCGTACACCTCATCCAAAGTTTGATGTACAAAGCATTTTTACAGCTACAAACACTCCTATTTGGAGCTTGCGACCATAAAAGTGTTTTTTCTAATGTATGCATGTAATGACCCCATTTTAGAATTTGATAAACTTTTACAGAGTCCTAAAATTGGAATTGCAGTCCCTTTCCAAATCATTATTTGAAAGGAGCCTTTTGGGGACATCACTTCTGTCTACCAAATTGGTATATGAAGTATCAATGTTAGCACACTTGCCGCTTAGTCTATATGCATTTTGGTACAGGAAAGGACATCAATTAGGGAGACCAAAGAGTGATCGCAGATGCAGTATTATTTCAACAGGAGCGGAGCATCCCTGATGAAGGATGTGAAACAGGAAACGTGGCTTTGAAAGAGATCTTCTTGCTTCCTGTGATCCAATGCAAATTCCCAGAGGTGGCTGTGATGTGCTCGAATTCCTTCAGTCCCAATAGGATTCGTGCAGCTGCATGTTGCATGTAAGTATGTTCAATCTGGCCTTGGCTTTTGCTGAAAGACCTAAGTAGACTGAATTGTATAAATAATCATTGAATTCAAGAAGGCATTGACCACATTACCCTTTGAGAAAAATGAAGAAATGAGGGTATGCCTTAATACTCCTAAGTGGAAACATGAAGGCTTAGATGCCATGGCCATTGGTGGGATAGGGGTAACTCTAAATGAAACAGGACCCCAAATGTCTTACTAACTCAGCATGACTGGACCAGGGCCACAAACTGAAGTCCCAGAAATCAGAGGAATTCTGCCTCTGGAGTAGTGTTTCATCTGTCAGGTGGCTACAGGTGATGGGCAATGCCAGCCACTTTTGGAGACTAGGTCCTATTTTTCTTTTAATCAGACTTTGACCCAGAGTAAGGGACAAGAAAGGAGAAAAGAGAAGAGAAAGGTATGAAAACAGTAGCAAAGAAAGCAAGTAGGAATGGAAAGTAACCTGGAAGAGTAAGATAACAAGATGGAATTAAGACTAGGATACCTGTTCCATTCGACAGGACCCATGAAATTAGTTTTTTACAACTTTAGCTGATCAGGAGCTGAGTATGCAATGACATTCGTAAACTCGACCCTATTACTAGCCTCTTTTAATTACACTTGGAAGGAAGGTTCGACATCTCAGAAGTGGTGACTGTAAACCAGTCATTAACACCTGTTCCACAGTTTCTCTGCAATTCTACCAAATTACTAGGACCAATAAGGTAGAATAGAATAGGGCTCATGCCCATCTATACAGCAGCCTTTGGTCTATACATGACACCATGCACAGGGAGAGCTAAATGGAGCTTGGAGAGCCACCTGGCTGACTTTATTTAGCAGTACTTGTGAGGGTGGCAGAGAGGGTTCAATGTGAATTTGCCTGGCAAAGAACAATGTGAATCATATACTTGTTGCACAGCCAAAGTTGAAGGCATGTTCCAAAATAGTTGTGGCTCCCTTGATATTGTATTAGCAATATCAATGGGACAGAATATCAAGGACAGAATATAGAAAATAAAATATTGACAGGTAAGTCTAGATTTTCTATAAATAACTGAACATATATGTACCTATTTGCTACATATATCTTGAAGGTATGTAGATGTGGGGTGAGGAATAGTAAATCTATATTTCCCTATATGCACTTGTCTTTTGATATTTTGTCCCTCAATATTCTATCCTCAATATTAGTATTCCACCATACTTTGGATTGGAGCTTCTGTACACTAAGTGGTTATTTACATACCTGCTTTACAAATGCATTCACAGAGGCACAAGGAGACGATTTTGTCCAGAATAACATGTTTATTTTCAGATTTCTGAAGCCAGGTCTCAAACCCATAGTGCCAGTGCCAACATCCTAGACCCTGATTACAGGGGTGGGAGGATGGGGATGATGGTTTGAAGAGGTAATCCTGATCAGAATTCGGAATAATGTAGTAATTATCATGTCCACAATTTTCAGTTGTGAAATTTTGCAGGCCAAACTTGATCAAATTTACCAAGGGGAATGTGAGGTATATTTTGTATCTAAATCTACATTTTCTGAAGTAAAACTTGAAATGGGAATTATTTACCAAACCCAGTAGATACTGCATCATGACGTAGCTGTATTTACCTGATGCGGTAATACCTCACCCTTGTAATAAGAGCCTAAGGCACTCGATCAAATCTCCTTTTATTACTGAGACAAAGCGTTTCTATTTCAAGGTTTTGTCTTTCAGAAACTAGGTGGCTAACCTGGTAATTTTTTTTAAATGTTCCACTGCGGTACACAAGACTTCTGCTTCTCGAATGTGGTGGCCTGTAAAAGGAAAGCCCATAATTGAAAACACTGTGCTATGCATACACTAGGAAAGTGGTTACCTATCTGTATGTGCACATTCTGACAGGCAATCCATTTGTGCACATGTTTAGGTGTAGACAGTTTGAGACTCCACCTTGCAAGTAACTCCTTTAATGTGTCACAATAATACTCAAAAATAACTTAATAAGATTATTATGTATATAGGAAGATAATCTACACGCAACGGAGTTGGAACATCAATCACATGGGTAGAGAAATGAGGCTACCATCGCATGTCCTCCAACAAAGGTCGAGTATCACAAAAATGCAGTGATAGTTCTTATAATGCCTAGTTTAGGCCAACTTGCATTCTAAACATACTGACTGTGTGCATCTTTTTGAGGCTCTTCAACAAATATTAATGTACCCAGAAATGCCAAGCTGACATGTTTCTGCCCACTCTAAGGCAATAACCGGTCGGCGGCATTCTTCAGAGAAAAAAGAAGGGGGATCCCTATTTCTTAGTCTAAGTTCAAGAGACCCAGTGTACAATTGTCATAACCTTATTAGGCCTTGGATAACTGCAAGGATCCCACTAGTCAGGCTGCTTTACAAAACTGCATTGAAGAGCTTAAGGGTTCCGTATCAGAATTTCTGGAATGATTTGTTCGGAAGAGGTGGGAAGCCAGTAAATTAGCCTATTGTGAATATGGCGAGGGATGTGGGAAATTACTGGTATGGAAGATCAGGACAGAAAAAGTTAGGAATATAATTAGGAAGATAGGGGTTAAAGATACTAATGAATGTTGCCTAGAAGACTCTGACATTCAGAAGGCTTTCTGTAACTTTTACCAAAATGTATACACTAAGGGGGGTCACAGCGTCAGATGGCCTTATAAAAGAATGGCTTAAGGAGGATGATTTTCCAACATTAGATCCAGATTCACAGCATTCTCTTAACTGGCAGTTTAGTGAGACGTAGGTTTGCAAAACGTTACATGGGTTGAAAAAAGAGAGGGCTTCAGGCCCAATGGTTTTCCAAATGAGTTCTATAAGGTTTTAAATGAAGAGCTAACCCCGTTCTATGTAACTTAATGAGCACCATATTTGTGAATGTTCTTCCAGCCCCTGCCTCTTGGAATGACTCTACTATCACCATCATTCTAAAGCCGAATAAGGACCCAAAAAACTGTAAATCATATAGGCTGATCTCTTTACTAAATAGTGATTATAAGATCTTCACGAGTATATTAGCAAATAAACTAGACAGTGATATGGGTGGGTTGGTGCATGAGACTCAGAAGGGCTTTCTGAAAAGTAGGTACCACAATGACTTGACTTTTGATCTTGTGGCGGCAATAGATATAGCAGCTCAGTTGAACCTCCCATTGACCATCATGACTGTTGACGCTGCTAAGGCCTTCGACAGAGTGAGTTGGCCTTTTCTATTTGCAATAATGGCACTTAACGGCCTAGGTGATAATTTTCTTAAAGCAGTTTAGACCATTTATAAGGCTGTTGGTGAATGGGAATCTTTCATCACAGTTTAGGATTGGAAGATGCAAAAGTCAAGGATGTTCTCCCTCTCCTTTGTTTTTTAATTTATCAAATGAATCCCTTGCCCAGATGGCTTATGGAAAATCAGAGGATCCTACCCTTCCAGTATCACCTGTGGTTTAAAAATGAGGCTCTTTATGCTGAAGACCTCCTGATATACACACAAGACTTTAAAAAGTATTTTCTGATAATCCTGGATATTTTAAAGGATTTGGGGAAAGTCTCAGGTTACTTCATGGCCCTGGTCCTGTGCTCACTGCACCACTGGATTCAAGCTAGCTTGGCTGATGAGGGGTGATACCCTAAAACCAGTCCAGGATACTTGTTTACGGTCCAGGGAGGACCTGGCTTGGCAGTTCAGCCTGGACTATTCCCATAGGGAGCAGGGTCAAGACTGATTTGCACATGGCTGGGTCCAAACTGGAGTAGAGTGACGAGAAAAAAACCGATGGATTAAACCCATATCTTTTTGACTGGGGGTGAATGTTTGCATTGTTCAGCCTTCCGTCCATCATTTGTTCTTCTTGCGTTTGTTGCTCTAGGTGGGAAGGGTATGCTCAGGCGTGGGTCCCATGCTCACTGCACCACTGGATTCAAGCTAGCCTGGCTGATGAGGGGTGATACCCCGAAACCGGTCCCAGGATGCTTTTTCCCAGTCCAGGGAGGACCAGGCTTGGCAGTTCAGACTGGGCTGTTTCCATGGGAGCAGGGTCAATACTGATTTGCATATGGCTGGGTCCAAACTGGGGTAGCATGGTGGGCAAAAAAACAATGCATTAAACCCAGATCTTTGTGATTTGTGGTGAATGTTTGCATTGTTCAGCATTTTGTTCATCATCTGTTCTTTTTGCTTTTGTTTGTTATCCTAGTGGGAAGGTTATGCCCAGACATGGGTCCTGTGCTTACTGTACCACTGGATTCAAGCTAGCGTGGCTGATGAGGGGCGATACCCCAAACCCGGTCCCAGGATGCTTTTTTCCAGTCCAAGGAGAACCTGGCTTGGTGTTTCGGGCTGGACTGTTCCAATGGGGATCATGGTCAAGACTGATTTGCATATCGCTGGGTTCAAACTGGGGCTACAAACTAATTCAATGGAGGGGGTGCCCGGCCCCCCTGCTGCACCGGGGATCACCACCTCCTTGGGGCTTTAATCAAATTTAATGCTGGGGGCCGTGCGGCCTCCCAGTTCCCCAGGGACCGCCATCTTCCGAGGCTTAAAGCAAATATGATGCAGGAGCCATGTGGCCTTAAAGATGATCTTTCACTTTTTAATTGACAAATACATTTTTCTTTTCTATTTGCCCATAAATGTCTTATTCTAAGTATATCATTTACCAAAGCTTAAAAAACTCACTATCTCTCTCCCATCTCACTTTCTTTCTCTCAATTTCCCTTTTTCAATCACTTTTTTACACTCACACACCCACTCAGACCCCTATGCACCCACTCACAGACCCACTCAGACCCTCGTGCACCTACTCACAGCCCAACTCAGACCCTCACGTACCCACTCACAGACCCACTCAGACATTCATGCACCTACTAACAGATCAATGCAGACTCTCATACAGTCACAGACCCACTGAAACTCTCAAGCACCCACTCACAGGCCCACACAAACACTGATGCATTCACTAAGACACTGATGCACTTGCTCTCACACCAAGATAGACACTCTCACAGCCACTCTCACCCCCAGATACACCCTCTCCCACCTACTCTCATACCCAGGGAGACCGGCTGCAGCCAACTCCTGCGGCGCATGGTCAAAGGGCTGAGCGCAGCGTGGGGTTAGGAGGTTGGCTGCAGGGTCTGACCGCAGGCCAGGCCCTGCAGCCAACCGCCACTGCACACAGCTAAAGGCTGTGCACGGCAGTGGTTGGATTAATTTATAGTAATGAAAGTTACTTTATGTTAGGAAAATCATAGACATTCACTGAAAAAACACCAACGGTTACAGGGACTTTGTAGTTAGGAAATAGAATTAAAAAAACAAAGAAATTAACTTAAAAAAAATAAAGGTTACAGGGATGTTATAGTTAGGCTCACATTTTAAACGTATGAAACCATAGAAGTTCACCTGTTATAGTTATCTGAAATAACTATAACTCTTGCCCTGAGGCAACTATAACTCACGCCCTCACCATACACTGCTAGTTACCCCAAACAATTATGGCACTCGTGACATGTTAGATAACATCATTGATAAAATCAATGTAATATTTGCAGTAACATTTGTGTAAAAAAAACTGTGAATGCCGAAGGCATGAGTAATAGTTACCTTAGGGCACGAGTTATAGTTACTTGAGATAACTATAACAGGTGAATTTCTATGGTTTCATACATTTAAAATGTGAGCCTAACTAGAATGTCTGTGTAACCTTTGTTTTTTTAAGTGAATATGTGTGTGTGTATATATATATATATATATATATATATATATATATATATATATGTATACATATTTATTTATATAAATATATACATACAGGTATACATATATCTGTATACAAGATATGTATAAATATTTATATAAATATATATGTATGATGTGTGTGCCTGAATATCAGCGCAACAATTAAGATGAAAGCAGCTAATCAAAAACATGAAGTGTGCCCATGCCTGAGGGACAAACAAAAGCAAAGGGCTGATGTAGTTCCTTTTTTATGGTCCCAGAGACTCGACCTGCAACAAGGACTGATTGCTTGATGATGATTCGGAGAGCTTGAGATACGAGTACCAAGAAAACGATGGAGCAGTGCACAAGTCCTAAAAAAAGAAGTGGGGAACTAACCAAATTAGGCAGTATGGAAGTGACATCATGGCGCATGACATCACAGTGTGTGACATCACGGCATGTGATATCGCATATTGCATCACAGGAAGTGGCTTCACAGCCCATGACCTCATAGGAAGTGACATCACAAGAAGTGACATTAGATCCTAAGACCTCACACATGTTTAGCACGTCTGTAATGAATACATTTGAGTGCATTACAAGATTTAACAAATTAGATTTTGCTTTGAGAATGTGCCAATAAAGTGAGGCAACCCCAACGCAAAATCTGGGCTGCAACTTATACATTTTTTTTTTTTAAACCTGCCACAGAGAAATTGGTAACAAGGAGACATGTGGCAGTAAATCTGTTCTGCTTAATTGTTTGCAAAGTTTGCATTTTAAACTATCTGCTGCAGAGATCTTTGTGTGCTAAGAACATCTCAAGGAATAATAATAACGGTATGATAACTCTGGAGGTAAGTGTATTTTCCAGAGAGATCTGTGTTTTGTCTAGTCCCAGTTTCAAACCACAGTAGTAGAGAGGGTTAGTGTGTCTCCTTCAAAGCACACTATGTAACTCACATTTGACAGATTTTTTTTAATGTAAATGGGTGTTTGTTATTTGCAGTTTATAAATTGTAATCCTTCTAATATAGCAAGTGGGCTATGAAGAACATGTGGCTTCTACACCTTACAACCCTCAATGTCATATGTAACATATCCTGCATATAGACTTACTCACATTTGATTTATTGTCAATGTATAATGTGTAAGCGTGATCTAGAGAGCTATAAAAGAAATAAATAAAAATAGTGGTATTTAAATTGTCATTTGTGTAAAGACTGGGACAGCCAAAAACATCTGATATTCTTACAGTACATGTATATGTCTTATATACAGGGACTGAACAAAAGTCACCAGCTTGCCTCTCTTAACTAAATGCGAAGTGACAAACTGTGTGTTTTTGTTCCCCTCCATTACATTTAGTTGTGAGGTCCCTGATTGCTCCCAGCCAGGATACTCAACTAAAGGAAGTCTGATGGCCCCTTAACTTCGGCCTTTGCTATAGGTCCAGCTGGAATCTGATAAGCCGCCTCCCCGCCTGCGCGTGCCTGGTCCATACGAAAGCAGACAACAGGCGCTGCTGGATGTGTGCCTGGGGCAAGTTTATCGTATTTGTTTGGGGCCCAACCTCTTGGCAGAGCGCCTACCATGGGAAAAGAGTGGGTGGACACCATCTACCCTCGACTTGTGCCATCTACCCTAGACTTGCCCAATGACCCCTAGATTAAGGTTTGTTGAGCTGGTCAGCGTACAGGATAAATTATGGATACCAAGGGAAAGAAGGCGCTGAATGTTAAGACGAATGGATACAAGCACTATAACATCATCAATGATGTAGACCAAATGGTTTTTAAATGCCGTAAAACATTGTTATTTTAAAGAAGGCTCTTTAGTGAGGTCTCTAAATTCTGCAATCATAACCAATAAGACTATATATCACATGGCAGTGCAATGAAAAAGGAAGAAAATTCATTGGATATCTATTTACAAAGCACTCCGATCTGTACAAAATTGTGTAAATGTATTCTACATGAGGAGCATGCTTTTTTGGTACTGGAGGTAATATTGAAAGCATGCTTGCGGTATGGACTAAATAGTGACTTTCTAATAAATACTTTAATTTTGAATTGAAATGTTTTTTTCTCAATGTAAAATAAACTGTTGATTTCCTTTATAAATAAGATTTTAAGTGTTCTAAAACATGAAAGTACAATCGACGCAGCAGCGGCATAATTCTAGGCATCACCAGAAAAGACAATATGAATTAATTAACATGAAAGATGAAGAGGATAATGAAATTAATTTATTGAGTGAGATAGGAATCAAAGTAAAATAGATTTTGGATAAGCAGAGGGTTATTCGTTGTTTGAATTGATACAATCATAAACTAATTTAATTAACCAGATAATAAACTATAAAGTCTCACTTCATTTCCTCTAGGGGAGCCAAAAAATGCGGCTGGATCTGTTTTTATCCACAGATAATGTAATGCTGACCTTTTGCTTATGCACCCTCTTTAGAAACGCTGGCTGTGAAAGCGTGATGTTTGCGGTTAGGTCCTGTGGAATTGGGGGACTGAGGACATCATGGGTCCACTAATAGACACCAACTAGAAACAAGCGCTCTAACTTGGATGATAAAACGTATGACTCCCTAAAGTCCAGTTCTGTCTGATATCTTTGATCTTATATGTCTGCTCCAAGATGGTCGTAATGTTCCTTCAAGATACGCGGGTCTTCAGCGGTGCTGTATGTAGATGGGGCCATATGGTGAGATAGGACTACATCCTAGGGAGCAACCTAGTCGAGGCACCAAGTTACCGAAAGGAGCTTCAAAATTGCCTTTTTCAGTGCATGGGAAGCGTTCTGTCCCTTGAGCGCTGAAAATCCTTTCAGAGTTTCTGTTTGTGGACTTACTTGCAAGACAGAGAGTTAAGAACTACACTGGTAGAGTCTCAAAAGATGTTGTTGACTCAGGCAAAGGGCATTCTATTCCAATCTTCGAAGATAGACCTTCCTAATGGGCTATGAATGCTACTATCTATGGGCCTAACATGTGGGACACGTGACATTCCTCGTTATTTCTTTCTCATCACGAAACCATACACATCATAATGAAAAGGGGACCACATTTTAACCACAGACTTTATGCACCGTTTGTCACGGGACACTTGCAGGATTCAACACAGGAACTTATTTATGTACATCTTTTCACATGAGGCTGTTCTCTGCAAATATTTTATCGGTAGTATCTGGCATAATCATGTCCCCAATGAGATAGGTTTTTTCTTCCTAAACAATGAAAATTATGAAGATTAGACCAAGATTTCTATTGTAGTGTAGGTAGTTGTATTTGAATGTAGATAGTGCCTTGTACCCCTGAAGATGTGCTCTAATGTAGTGGTTCACAACCTTTTGACTTCTGTGGACCCCCACTTTAACAATACTGGAACCTGGGGACCCCCATTGAATCATTATTGGAATCCGGGGACCCCCCACTGAGTCATTACTGAAAGCTGGGGACCTAATCTGTTAAAATTATTACATTTTCTAAGTAGTCGGGGACCCCCTGAGGAGGCTTCGTGGACCCCCGGGGATCCTCGGATCACAGGTTGAGAACCACTGCTCTAATACATTACCAAATGGTCTGCAGCTGACCCTAAGGGAGTACCTGAGTGGAAGAGTGGAGTATCCTGGTGTGGGCTATGTGGGAAGTGGTTTGGTATTGTGCATGACTCACCAGGGAGTCTCTCCTATCCTGACATGAATCACAGCGCCTAATCTTGCAATGGTGTTCTGTAGAGTGTGCTATCCCCAATGTTAGCAAAACATTTCCAAATGGTACAAGATAAATGATAAATACAACAAATCCATCAAAGAGGTAAAGTTGAGTAAACTGAATTTTATTTTATTTTTCCTTTTTTCTTCAGTCTTTTTTTCGAGCTTCATTCTGATGTCTAAAAGAAAAAAGAAAAGAAAATGTAGTTTACTCAACTTTACCTCGTTGATGTATTATTTGCATTTATTTATCTTGTACCATTTCGAAATTTATTGCAAATATATTGGGAATAACACACTTTTTATAATACAGTTCAATCACAATTGAGAGATTTTAGGCCCTTCCCTCAACGAGTGTAAAATTCCCCCAATAATGACATTATTGAACAATAAAAGCATTACCTAGCTGGTTTATAGTGGTTTATAGTGGTTCGGGTCTTTAAGACTATGAATTGACTTTAATTTTTACTCTGAATAAAACTGCATTTCTGCATTTCTCGTTATTTATATCTGTCAACCTGAATTTCATGATTGCTCTAGTTTCTAGTTTCCCTATGCTATTATTCCAGAAAGTTTTTTTAATCTGTTTTGCTTGTTTTACTTTTTGGTGCGCCTAGAAGCTCATCCCCAGGCATTTGACTGCCTTTAACAAATAATAAGCAATACAGTACAATGTAACACAGTGAGTAAGGGGCAGTACGCCTCTGCTTTACAATAATGTATTGTTATGTCTTTACAATAATGTAAGTTATCAGTGTAGATGGTGTGGTAAATGTATTGGTGTCATCTGTGATGAGAAGCGGGGTGAGAACCCTGTGTCGCTGTGATGGAGCAGCAGTGCTTATGTACGGGGTAGAGTTGAAGTGAAGGGAGAGGTAGCTGTGTATGTAGGCTTGCCTACCCTCCTAGAGGGGGCAAAGGTTCCAGTTATTGGTCGGGTTTGATTGGCAGAGTAGCAAGCCGCAAGAATGAACAACCCAACACGTCACAAGAGTTCAACCAGAAGCAACAAAGCGCAACCTCCAGGCAGGCGCTGGTCACGGCAGCCATTGCAAGTGATTGGGGGGGTCTACCACGGAACGTGAAGGAGCAATCTCTAGGAACGCAGTGGAATACAAGTAGCTGTGGTAAATGCTCTTTGGAGTCCACAAGAAGCAATAGATGACAACTCCGCCCTACCTACGGTAAGTAGTCTGAGGAGTGCAATCAGGAATGACAGCTGGGGCAACCCGCAGGCATGCACAGGGCAGATGATATATGTATAATCCACCCAGGACCAGTGATGGAAAGACCTACAGGCATGCAAAGGCAAGGTACTACCTTAGTAAGAGCTCGTCAAAACCTACTCAGAAGTGGTAGAAGAATATCCCAGGGAAGCTTTCCATGGTAAGTTGTCCTGGGGTGTGACCCTTAAGCTGGGGAGATGGGGAAGAAGAGGTTCGAAGGTTGGGTGAGAGAGAAGGATGGACACAAGGTCACGGGTGGATGTGCAGACCCACAAATTCGTGAACCTAGACCTATGAGAGAAGGAGGCAAACAAATGCACAAGTGACACAAATAGAAGCGTATTAACTATGGTTCAGCTCCCGCAAGGCACATTTAGCCCTTTATGAAGACATTACGTGTGCCCAGTTAATCGCTATATTTGGCTACTGGATAAGTGCTCTAAGGAGTACATAATGGAGCAATTTAGTAATTTAGATGAACAGAAGTAGTAAATGGCATTGGGTAGCGCAAAGAGGAGACATATTACAGGAGTACGTCCTGTTCTTGCATGCCGGGGCTAGACACCTCGGGAAAAAAGGTTACAGAGTTGAGAGTCACATGACCACAGGCAACCAATAAATGACTGGTCGTGAAATAAGTTCTGCTCAACAACACAAGCCAACAAAAACAATGCACAAATTATTGTGGTAGATTGACTATTGTTCAATAATAAACACTTTTACCCTTTCACGGTTTCTTTCGTCACTCAAAGGTGGGTGGGGTCAAGACCAGTCCGAACCCTCCCCTCCCCTGTGCATATAACAAAGTCTGATTTAAGGGGCAGGTTCAAGGATTAAAGCCAGGCCCAAAGGTAGAAGGGATCAGGGAGTCACATACGCAGGAAACCAGCAGATTCTGGGTGTGAAAAAGCTTGATCAGCCATGTAATCTGATAAAATGATTTTACAAATATATCTGAAAACGCTTTCGCCCTTTCTGAGTTTTAACATTAAAACTTTTGTCAATCTGAGGAGGGTCGATTTCAGGGGCATCTAGGGTGACCACCTGATATTGAGGCAAATTCTGGACAGGACTGTAAAAAAATCAGAAATAAGGGTCAAAATTCAGGACAAAAATTCAAGAACAAACTTCAGTTTTATAGAGACACCCAAGAGAGGCCATACCTCACTATGTTATCAGTGCATTTATTCACTCTTTTTTAACATAGCCTTATTTATCCACTGTGGTCTTTTTGTGATTGCCTCCTGGTATGCTACATTCAGGTATCACATTATGTCCTTGTTCAGTAGTAAATGAATGCCCTTCAGCATTGTGTCATGCCCATCACCCCTACCATATCTACCCAATCTTTCTCGAAGAGAAAGAACAGCAACATTTTGATTATGTTTCTGAACATTATAAAACCCCTGGTAAACAGTTTGGGAAACATTAAGGTAATTAACCTTATGCTAGTGGTAACATGTCTCTTTGTGATAATTTATTACACATCAGGACTCGTTTTAGGACAATGAATCTTTTGACCCAGTTGAGAGACACCTTAGGACGAGATAGCTAATCAATATGTCAATCAATACGTCAATAATGTCATGAATATTTATTACAACAATACATTTCACTTCAGTCAAAGTCATTAATCAATTCAAAACACTCCCATGACCTTGTAGTCATGAATAACAACACCAGTTTAGTAGAATTTTATGAGTTTTATCCCCTATTGTTTACAATTCTAAAAGCAGGTGCGTCAATCTCAAAACCAAGAAACATAATAGCATAGTCACGATATGGCAACTTTGGTAAGATATCATTAAGGCGAGAATCACAAACATCAGAACATAACACGGCGTGAACATAGATCAATTTAGCAGAGTGTCAATAACGCGTCAGTTTAACAAAGCATAGCTTTGGTCGTTTGTCTATTTGCGTCAGTTTAGTGAACACCTGTCCTAACCACTGATTAGCATTAGCATGTTGGGCTTCATGCAAAACGATTTAGAACACCAATTTGGAAAACATCTTACTATGGTCTCTGTCAAAAGTAAGCAGTTGGTACCTAGAAAAGAAAAGCAAACAGACAAATCACAATTGTATTGTCATAGTTACCCTCCAAAGTTTAGTTCAGCGCACAGGCTCAGTCTTCATCTTCAGGACATCAGTCAAATCGCCATCAGTCAGAACTCAGCTCCAGGGCAAAAAGGGGGCACTTCCCTCATAAGGAGGTAAAGTGTAATATGGACAATCTAAGGACAAAGATGGTTCTAAGCGAACCAATAAGTCACCAAACAGAGTGACTAAGTTTCTGGATAAAATCAATAGCATTCCCTACCTAACTCTTCATGGCTCTCCGTGTCATGGTTTTTTTAATCCCTTTTTCGTTGTACATTGCCCCAAAATTCTATTGGACATTTGTTATACCCCACTATCTTTAACCTATCAGAAAACACATTAGGTCACCTATCTTTCACCCCATATTATTTTACAAGTCTCTCATTGGTTCTCCTATTCGATGTCTTCAGAGGTGGCACGTCCGGTATGATTTCATCTTTCTGTAATTCTTTGCACATCTTTTGGTCAGTAGCTCCATTGTCTTCACCGGTTTGAATGACCTTGTACATTACATTAATCTACACTGTTTCATTTTGTTTTAATATCACCCTACAAGCAATGAAAAAATGCATGGGAACGGATCTAGCATGGTTACATTCGTCTTCTAGTTTGAAGAAAAACAAGAGATCGTGTCCTTTTGTGAGTCAGCACACTGCAAAATAGGAAAAATACATTTAATATGAGAGCCAAGCAGCTAAGCTTCGGCTCATGCTAACTTAAGGCCTATAAGGATTTCAGCACAAATTCAATAATACAATTATTAATAATTAGTATAAACTTATTCAATATAATAATACATAAAACATTTTAGTCATCATTATTAGTCCACGTATACATTGACGGCCACTCCCATTGGTCACATTTCAGGTGCACGTTTAAGCAAAATTACTATTACAGTTTCTATGCGTCATCATCACACATTAATTCATAAACATTTATGTTAATATAGATTATATAAACTACGCTCTCTCACTAGTTTAAACAAATTAAACCTAAACATCTGGCTCACCCCAACCGCCCATGGTCTTTCAACCTAAACATTTTTTAATGAGGCAGGGCAGATGGTGTGGGCAACAGTCTCACACCTAATGTTAGGATGTGAGGTACCCACAACCTGTTTGTAGTCTCACAGTACTAGAGTGTATGTCTGGGACTCTACATTTATCTCAGAACTGGGAGCTCGGACTACCAATCAAAGATAATAAAAGAGGAGGATGAAATTTATATCAAATGGGAGATCCATGGCAACTGATTCAAAGGGTTGTTGCTAAGAACTGAAAAAAAGTAAGAGAAGAGCAAGGTGGGACAATTTCTAAAATCAGACAAGATGGGTCCACCAAGTCTATCGGAAAGTATTGCGTACCTGGGGAGTTGTCTCTGCAGACAGGAGAGAAACAGAAGAGGTTCTATCAAGTGGTTGAACAAGCAGCACCCACCCACCTTGGCAAACTCTTCTGGTGCAATGATCTGCTGTTTGTGCTTGTGAAGGGTGAGTAGGGGCCAGCTCCCTTGCAATGTTGTGCAAGGCAATTGCCCACTTTATCCATGTCTTAAAATGGTTTTGCAATTGAGCAAAAGCCAAACTAGTGATCTGGGTTATCCCTAAGTGTCAAGTAGACATACAACCTTCAAAATATTTGGGATGTAAATTGCACAAACAAAATGTAAACATTTTAAAATGTCATTAGTGTTTCTTTAACATATGGCACTGTTTTCCCCTTTATAGACAATTTTATATACAATTAGACCTCAGATTGAACTGGGAACCAGTTACCTTACGAAACCTAGTGATTAATATCTACCATTCTCTCACAGATTTGCAGGATGGAAATCTCGGTAGAGCGTCAGGGTCCCTCTGAGCCCAGTTTGGTTTTTGGTCTTCTCTTCTGCTTTCTGTAGTGGGCCATGTGCACCAACTAGTGAAGATGGTGTGCTAACCCGATGGTAGTACTATTTTGCAAACCTTTCCCTGCTCATCCTTCCTTCCTTCTTCAGACATGCCGCACATCTGATTTGGTCACTGGGGTGCCGTCGGGTAGCTCTTTCCACTCTAAAACTACCCGTGACCTCGGGTGGAATAGGCCTTCTGGACTTAAAACGCTATTATTCAGCTGCACTGGTCCAATGGGTGGCTCGCTGGCTTTCTGCCTGCCTCCCTGCATGAGATGAGGTTTATCCCTAAAGACTTTTAAGGATGGGTTACTGCACTGCTCATTGTTTCCTACTGACCATTCTACGAATCACTATCCGGTGTTATCATGCACAGCTTTCTCTTGCCTTGCTTGAACCTGTAAACTCACTGACACGAAGAAACCCTGTGCTTCTGCACTACCTTGCATAAGCCTTCCCACTCGTTAAGGACGGCTGTGCTCAAAGCAACTCCATCAGTGGCATGCTGCAGGTGTCTTCAAATTGGGGGATTTGTTTCTGGATGGCAAGCTACTAAATTTCCAAACCCTTGTGGCAGACTACCAACTTCACCCAGGTCAATTCCTTACTTACAACCACCTTAAACAATAATTAAATGCCCTATTTTATCTCTGCCACCTAGCACTAACCCTACATGAGGTGTTCCAGAAGCTCTACACCATAGGGACTGGTAGCAAACTGGTAAGATGGGTGTACAGGCCTTTCCTGCAACATGGACACCACTCCAGGTTTTCTCGTCATACTACCTGGGTGATTGATGTGGCCAAACCTCTGCAAGATACGGATTCGACTAAAATACTGGACTTTCCCCACAAAGTATCCACAGCTGTCACTTTAAGTACATTCATAGAGCTTCCTTGGGAATGCATTCCGCCCGTTGCTTGCCATTGGTTTTGTGATTTGTAACTCACATTGTATTGCTTTTAATTTGCTGGCTTTATTTGTTTTAGACTATCCAGCTTGAATTTCTGCCCTCCCTTGCCCAAACCTTATTTACAGTATCCTTCTGAGTGCTCCCTTTCTTTAAACAGGCCTGTAAATCTTGTTCTTATCTCATCACATTGGCTGTGCATTCAAAGAACAAGGTCAAATGTCAGGCTCTGTCTTCGGTGGGAACTTAGGGGCATATTTATACTCTGTTTGCGCCGGATTTGCGTCATTTTATTTGACGCAAATCCGACGCAAAGCTAACTCCATATTTATACTTTGGCGTTAGACCCGTCTAGCGCCAAAGATCTTGGAGTTTGCGTCATTTTTTAGCGTGGACACCTACCTTGCGTTAATGATATGCAAGGTAGGCGTTCCCTTCTAAAAAATGACTCCAAGGCATGTGCGCCTTATTTAAACTCCCGTGCAAAAATGACGCACGGGAGTGGGCGGGCCTTAAAAAATGACGTCCAGCCGCTTTTGCGTCATTT
Organism: Pleurodeles waltl; assembly: GCF_031143425.1. NCBI lineage: Eukaryota > Metazoa > Chordata > Amphibia > Caudata > Salamandridae > Pleurodeles > Pleurodeles waltl. Next base: position 104,877,205 of record NC_090446.1, read on the forward strand.
TTTAATGCCTGGTCAGGGCAGGCGTTAAGGGACCTGTGGGCTCGGAAGGAGCCCAGAGGTGCCCTCCCATGCCCCCAGGGACACCCCCTGCCACCCTTGCCCACCCCAGGAGGACGCCCAAGGATAGAGGGACCCATCCCAGGGAACTTAAGGTAAGTTCAGGTAAGTATATATATATATATTTTTTTTTGTGGCATAGGGGGGCCTGATTTGTGCCCCCTACATGCCACTATGCCCAATGACCATGCCCAGGGGACATAAGTCCCCTTGGCATGGCCATTGGGCAAGGGGGCATGACTCCTGTCTGTGCTAAGACAGGAGTCATTTCAATGGGGGTTGGGAGTAAAAAAAAATCGCGCAAATCGGGTTGAGGCCAAAATTTTGCCTCAGACCTGACTTGCCCCATTTTTTGACGCCCAAGCTCCATTTTCCCCTACGCTGGCGCTGCCTGGTGTGAGTCATTTTTTTTTACGCACACCAGTCAGCTGCGCCGGCTAACGTCATTCAATAAATAAGGCGCCCGCATGGCGCTTTGGAATGGCGTTAGCCGGCGTTAAAATTTTTGACGCACAACTGCGTTGGCGCAGTTGTGCGTCAAAAAGTATAAATATGGCCCTTAGTGTTTACTTTTCTTTCTCTGACTTCAAAGTGAGGATTTATGCGACAATCTTGCTGGATACTGGGGGTAGGAAAGAGTTTTTTCTATCACATGACAACATTTAAATAAACTTCAGAATATATCAGAATTAGGAGTACAAATGAAGCACATTTTTGTTAATTCTGAACTGTGCTGGAAACAAATACCTTTACATGATCAAAACAAATCATTGCATTAGGTGACATCTGTGCACTCTATAGTTTTATTTAGAAAAACTGTATGTCTGTGCAAATGTAATGGTCATTTCAATCAAAAACGTTTTGTCTGTAATGGCAGTGTGTTACCACACCATGCATACTCCACAGCACTCTGCTCTGTGTCACTCCACACCACTGCACCCTACCTTGCACCACTCCACTTTACACCACACCATGCCACTGCACTCTTCTCCACTCTGAACCACTCCACTCTATGCCACTGGACTCTATGCTACTTCACACTATGCCTCTCTACCCTACTCTACACCACTCTACTCTATGCCATTGCACTTTACGCCTCTCTACACCACTGCGCGATGCACCTCTGCACGCTATACCATTCCATTCTAGGCAACACCAATCTACTCTGCACGATTCCACTCTATGCCACTCTGCAACACTGCACTGTACGCCACTGCACTCTGTGCTAATACACTCTATGGTAGTGCACTTTACTCTGTAACACTCAACTCTATGCCCCTGCACTCTACATCAATACACTGTACGTCACTCTAATCTATTCTGCACCACTGCATTCTATGCCACAGCACAGCACTCCACACCACTTTACTCTACACCATCACACTCTATGCCACTCTACGCTACTCCACTCTACCCTGCACCTCTCCACTCTACGCCACTTCACTCTACTGTGAAACAATCTACTTTACGCCACAGCACTCTGCACCACTGCATTTTGTGCCTCTGCTCTCTACCCTGCACCTCTCCACTCTATGCCACTGCCCTCTATTCTGAAACAATCTATTTTATGCCACTGCACTCCACGCCACTCTGCCCCTCTGCACTCTAAACCACTGCACTCTACTTCAATGCACTCTAATCAACTGCACTATATGCCACTGCACTCTACTCTGCACCACTGTACTTTATGCCACTGCTCTCTATGCCACTCTACTCCACTATACACCACTGCACTCTGACACTCTACTCTGCAGCGCTGCTCTGGCCACCACTATACTCTACGCCACTCTACTCTGTATTACTGCATTCTGCACCAATACACTCTATTTCACAACACTCTATACCACTCTACTCTGCATCACTCCATTCTATGCCACTGAACTCTACAGCACTATGCTCTACTCTGCACTGCACCACTCTACACTACTCCACTCTGCACCACTCTACACTACTCCACTCTCTGCCACTCTTATATGCCACTCTACTCCACTGCACTCTATGCCACTCTACTCTGCCCCACCCCACTCCACTCTAAACCACTGCAGTCTATGTCTATGCACTTTAAACAACTGCACTGTACTGCGCTGCACTCCACTCTGCACCACTGTTCTCTACGCTACTGCTCCTATGCCACTCTACTCCACTCTACACCACTACGCCACTAACCTTTAGCCATTCTAAACATGCTTTACACACATCATAATATAGGCTGCTACAAAATGTGCAAATACATTTCGGTTAAATTAAAAAGTCCTTCTAAAATACAGATTTGAAATAATATACCGTTTTTTTTACCCAGTACTAACGTTTTTTATAACACTCCATTAAAACCACACACGCCACAGCTCACCTTGGAACATCCTTACAGTACCTCTCTAAAAGAAAATATCTTTGTCATCAGAAAGCTTCAAGTGATTCCTTTGATTAAAGTCAATGCAGGTTTCCAAGTCCCTTTGCATTTGCATATTTACCAGTTGCCCACATTTGCATTTCTTTAGGGAAGGAGACACCCTGGCAAGAAGGCCTTTTCTGTCTGCCCCTCCCTCACTCAGAGCACAGGAGACTCTCTGCCTTTCAATCCAGCTAGGGAAACTGATCTGTCCTAATTACATTTTGTACGTTAGATGAAAGGCTAAAATTAGGGTCAAATGCTGTCCCTTAAGACTTTCATCAAGGACAATTAAATTATGGGCAGACCGTGAAAATTGCGGATGGGTGGTCACCCTAGGGGCATCATGAGTGCGACCATTTTGTATTGTCTTCCAGCAGGGTCTGTTATTTAAGGATTTTGCTATCATTTTCTGTGGCACAGGAAGCAGTATGACCAGTCCAGCAAAATCAGACTAATTTGGAACAAAAATAATACAAGTGCATTTTGAAATGTAATGCAGATTTTTTGGTTCAAATGAGTGGAATTATGTTAAAATAAACAGAATGCCCTATGCGTCCATATATGGTATTAGCAGGATCTCCGCTGTTGACGTCAACAAAGCAGTGCCTGCTGGGAAATTATAGCATGAAATGACGGCTTCACTGACCTTGCAACGCTGTTGAGCATCACAAAAGGGCATTAGCGTTGAAGCCTGTCAATGCTGCAGGGGTGAAATCTGGCACTGCAGTGCACTGAAACCCACCTCTGCTGTAGTCAGCAGTTTAGCAGCATCACCCCATCCTGTCACTGATTTATGAAAGTTGCTGACTCGTTAATAAAATCTCACATGGATTGAATAGGAAATAAATTAGAGCTAGGTACCAGGAGGAAAACTGTCAGGATGATCTGTCGAGGGATACTTTCTGGGATGTCAGGGTAACCCATACAGCCCTGCCAGGTTTCCCACGTTCACGTGTGATGTGCTGCTCCATTGTAGGAGTGTTTCCTTTGAATTCTGGCACTTGTAGTATTGTATTTTTCATTATAAAACAGGACTACAACTCCCAGAATTCAAGGAAAAAAAATAGAGTGGAGAAGCTCATAACACAATGACCTGGGAAACTTGACAGCTATGCCCACAGCGATCAAAGATTGCACCAAGATCTATACCTTCGCTGTGCCCTAAGCACGCATTGATAATGCATCAGGGCTGGCATTAACACTGGTGACAATCTTTTATGGCACCCCCCACCCAAATCACCTCATTCTCCACAGATTCCTAACTACCACGGTTGGAGCGAGAATTTTGGTAATGCTTTTAGCGACACAGAGGTCAACAGTAGGTGCAATTTATATTTATGTTTCAAAAATCTAATGTAGAAAGTTGCACTAAAATGCATTTTAAAAGTGCACGTTTTCATTTCTTTATTGGTCTTAATTGTGCCCACTTAATTTAATAATGTGCTAACCAGATTGAAATGATGCCTAGGTATTATTTAGACATTAGAAGAACCAACAGTAGTCAAATGAATTTTGATTTATAGTGTTTTATGTGTGAATTATGAGTTTAAATAGATGTGCACATAGAAATAAATGCACTTCTCTGTCACACTTAACTTGATGCCTTAACACAGTTTGCAATATTAAATTAACTGTTTTTATTCTCTTTGCCAGTATATTTCAACTTTGAATTTATAAGTTTGAATATTATGCATGTTTAATTAACTGAATTATTAATGTATCCATGTTTTTGTGTTAGCATAACAAGACCTTGCAGCCTTGTAAAAGTGATGAATCATGTTTTCTTATGCTGACATTAATTTTTCCATTACATTGTTTCTTATGAATAGTGAAGGGATCCATCCTTCAATGTACAAGACTAGTTTCCTAATCACCTTGATGCTGGAACATTTAGGCGTGTGGGCTAAAACATTAAAGCAATTGATAGTGTTAAAATGAACCTTTCCCATGAGAAATGTTGGAATCATCGTACCCTCTGGGAAGAATTTGTAGGTAACGAAGGGTGTAAAAAATTGCCATTGGCAGCTGTAGTCACTTGGAAACAGGATATAACTTCAACCTAAACCTGAGAACTTCATGCAATGTTGCAAGTTAGCTTGGATTTCAAATTCTAAGTGGAAGTTGCCCCTTTTGCGTGATATGGATCCATCAAACTGACCAAACAAGATGTTTTAGGTATTTTGAACTAAGGGATGGACTTTGCAAGTTTCTAGTTAGTCCTCTTCTTGCCTTTTCCCTGATCAGTTGTCCTTGCTGTTCACTGTGCAGCCTGTGTTCTGCATTTTCTCTTGATAGACTTTGCTGATGAATAGATGCTTTGCTGGCGAATCTAAATTGAATGCTGATCCTAGGAGAGGCATATTCAATTGCAAATGCTATTTTACCCTGACCTGTATTTTCCTAGTAGGTGTTAGCATGCTGACACCTTCCTATTTTATTTTTCTAGTTTGTCTAACTTAACCTGAGATAGATGATTTTCCAAATTATTTTCTCTCTCTTTTTGACTGATAGCCCATTCCAACACATACTTGTCCTAATTTGGTTAGTAGCATGGACAACCTATGTCCAAATCCTGTTTGCTAAATCTTTGTAAATTGATTTGACTAATGTCTTCACAGTCTGATTTAAAGTATGTCACTCTTTCACAGATTGTTTCCTTATTAATATGTATTATTCTTCTCGAATGTCTAATGGTGATGATGTTGAGTAGATTAAACTTGTTTTGTCCATTTGGTCAACCTATGGTTTTTCTTTTTCCTAACAATTTGATTTAGTCCACCATATATGTGACTGGCTTTGTGGTTATAAAATAAAGCTTTGAAACAATTTCCCTGATTGGAGTTTTTTTTCTGTGGTCACATTGGTAATGGTGTTTAAAGTTGTCATGGGATTTGAAATGGTTGTGTACGGTTAACCACACTCCTCACTGGGTCCTAAGATCCCTCAACCTCAGAGAGGCGTTTTCAAATCCTGTGAAGGAGGAAAAAAATGTGTTAGCAAAGCTGATAGCAGTGACAGTTATGTCCCTTGAGAGGGGTAACTGTATTTTTGTTCAGAATTAGAGTTGATGAAGTTGATAGTACAGTGGTATTTACATTCCAAAATGTTGCCATGTTGTGAGTTGTTCTGTGGCTAGTTTGAGAGGTTGATGAAATTCCAGCATTGCATTACATGTGTTACAGTGTATGTATAAGTAGGGATTTGCGCTAGCGGTGCTTTTTGCTACAAATTGCAGTGAAGTGTGATGCTGTGAGGTGTTTGTGGAGTTGTCATACTCAAAGTGATTGTGGCGCTTTGTGCTAAAAAATTGTTCCTGATTGTTGTTGTTGTGTACAGGTCCATCGAGGCCTAAGACCCTGGGGTAACACACAAGTGTAGAAGACACTTGATTAATTTATTGCCTGCAGTGAGGTACTTGTCTTGAGACATTGCTGACAGTACCAGTAGTTTTTCCTTGAGCTGTTGTGAGTTGTTGGTTGGTATTAGGTGAATCCTGAGTGCATGTGGACGATCTGTATCACCCAGGGTGAGATTTGCTGGTTAAGTTTCACTCATTGTGTAAGTGCGAAAGCCACAGTCGGAAGAAATAGTTGTACAGCTTTCTAAAGCATTTGAGTCCTACCCTTAGTGTGCAGACAGGTTTTTGGTTTTCTGTAGTGCTCGCAATATTTTGCATTTAATGTATATGAGAGAAATTGTGTAAGAGACGATTGTGAAGCGGATGAAGCTGCTGAGTGGAGTGAGTGAGACATCATTTATGCCATGCTAGAACTGGTCAGTAAGTGGGAAAAGTCACGCTCGTATCGGTGGACAATACTTTGTTGCCATTGGTTGAGAACAGCTTGTGAAAAGGATTGCAGGATTGAATTTACTACCTCGTTTCTTTGAAATTCAGCCCATCAATCAGTGATTTCTAAAGCGTGGCTAATCACCCATAGGGTCACAAGGTGCTGTTTGTGGGCGTGCTACTCAATTGAAGAGCCAGGTCTTGAAGTCCTTCCTGAACACCTGAGTTTAGGTGGTAGCGTGTTCCATGTCCGAGCTGCGAGGTAGGAGAAGGATCTTCCTCCTGCTGTGCTTTTCCGAATCTTGGGGATGGCTGAAATTCATATTGTTGATTGAAACTATGCAAAAATGATTTTTTTTTAAAGCTTTAAGAAGTGCGCTGAGAGGAGATGTGTTTATTCGGGTTAGGGAGGGTGAACAAGCAGCACCCGAGTGAACACCAGCATATGAAGTGGCAGAGGCAAGGAGAGTTTCAGAATGCATTTGGGTTAAACAGTGTGAAAGGAAGATGACACTGGGTTGGTGAGCTTTTTCTTTATTTCTCTCCTTCTCATGTCTCGGCAATCACTGCCGTTATTCCACCACCCTTCAAGGTTCCACATTCCATGCAGGAAATTGGAACCACACAGCCCCACCATCGTACACATGACATCCCATCAAACCCCCTTCCTTCATAATAATAAAATGAAAACTGTGAGCAACAAAAATAGCTTAAATCAACATATATACATAGATGCAAATACAGCCCGAAATGGAGGGTACATCCTGAATGCTATATATGTAATTGACTCATACCCATTAATACATGCTGTAGTCTTTGAATTTCATAGGACATGACTTCACTCTACCTGACACTCTCCTGTCCATACTACTATCCATGTAACATTCTCTTCTTTGTACACCCATCCTTCTGCCGACATAGTCCATTTTAGATTTCCGGTACAATGGAAAGAAAAAATGTGTTCCATTTTTTCCCATTTTCTAACACAACTACGTGATCTAGAACCTTACTCACCTTTGCATGAGAAGAAAACCTAGACAACCCCTTTCACACAAAACCCGGTCTTTTAATTCTTACCCAATCTCCTTCCTGAACAACCGAACTTCTGTGTTGCTTCTCCTTCGTTTTGTATTTCTCCTGCACCGCAGATCTCACCTCCACCACATTTCCCAACTTATCCATATCAACATTGTTCCTAGCCATCCATTCCTTATTTAGCTTCTAACCAGCTACTCTACCTTTTAGTAATGTGAATGGGGATAGCCCTGTGCTAATATGAGGTGTAGTCCTAATCCCCCACAGTAAGTTTTCAACAGCTTCTTTCCACTGTACCCCACTGACAAATGGCAACTGCAAATTGTCTTTTATGACATAGTTCAACCTTTCCACCAACCTGTTGCTATGAGGATGATAAAGGGATGTTAGAATGTGCTTTATTCCCAAGCCAGCTAAGAAATCTGCCATCTCTCTTGAAACTAGTTGTGTCCCATTATCGGTTACAATCTCTTCCGGGAAACCTTCCCTCAGGAACACTTCTTTAAAAAAATTAATGACGAAATCAGTTTTTACGTGATCCACAAATTTCACTTCAGGCCATTTGGTCATGTAGTCCACCATAACGAGGGCATACTTTGGTGTACTTCCAATTACCCCAAACGGTCCTGAGACATCAAATGCCAATTTAGACCATGGCACATTTTTAACCTCAATCGGGTTCACAGGGGAAGAATACGTCACCTGAGATTTATCACTCAACACACACATGCAACAGTCCTGTACATAGTGTTCAATTGCTCTATTCACTCCAGGCAACCAGAAATCCTCTCTCACTCTACACTTCACAGCACGAATATCAAGATGCCCCTCGTGTGCCAAGTCTAACACTTTTTTCAGCAAACTGTCAGGGACTATCAGCTGACTACCTCTGTGCATTATATTCTCAACAATGGATAACTCATCTTCAACTCTTTTGTAGGGAATTAAAGCTTCTGAGGTGTTTTTCGCTCTAGGCCATCTGCTTGTGATGAAATTCTTAACTTCTTGCAACTCTTCATCATTCAAATATGCATTTACCCACTCTTGCTCCGTCAATGCTCCTTTAGAGACTTCACCAACAGAACTCACTGCACACACAATTTCCAATTCGTCTACCATGCCTGATTCATCTTCACACCCTGCCAAATGTAATCTGGACAGGCAATCAGCAACCTGATTCTTCACACTCGGCATATACTCCAGTTTGTAGTTGAATTCCTAGAGTTTATATTGCCACTCTGCAATGCGGGGAGCGGCCCTTCCCCCTCCCTTTGTTGTGAAAAGATCTACCAATGGCTTATGGTCTGTTCTTAAAATAAATTCTTTTCCCCTCAGGAAATGTCTAAAATGTTCTACACCCCACTACTTGGCTAAGGCTTCTTTTTCAATTGTAGAGTATGTAGATTCTGCCCACCTCAAGGTTCTCAATGCAAAAGCAATAGTTTCCTAGTTTCATCCTTTGCATTATTCCTCATTTGCATAAGAACAGCACTGAGACCTATATTACTCACATCGGTTGAAATTATACATGTGTCATTAATATCAAAAGCCTTGAGGGGATGCGCATCAGCTATACTCTTTTTGATTAACTCAAATCTTTTGTCACATTCCTTGTCTCACATAAACTTGACATTTCTCTTGTGCACACATTTTGCATAGTACTCCACTAAGCCAAGAAAAGACCGTAATTGGTCTTTGTCTGCAGGTGTAGGTGCAAGTTGAATCGCATCCAATATTCTCATCTTGGATTCAACACCCTTTTCTGATACGTGAAGTCCCAAATAATCTACGCCTTTCTGCATAAACTTGCTTTCGTCTTTCCTTAAAGTCACCCCACTCAGCCTGATAACTTCCAACACATCCTTTACTCTTTCATCGTGCATTTCTACAGTTCCTCCAAATATTAAGATATTGGTGGTCATTACAACCCTGGCCGGCGGTAAAAAAATTGGAATTATGACCGTGGCGGAAACCGCCAACAAAGACAGCCACTTTAACACTCCGACCGCCACGGCGGTACAGACAAACAGCGCAGCGGTCACCACCAACAGACAGGCGGAGGACAATGTACCGCCCACAGTATCACAACCTACCAATCCGCCACCTTTTCCGGGGCGGATTCACCGCGGATAAAAACATGGCGGAAACAGCCATTTCAAAGGGAAAGCGCTCACCTCTACACACTCCACGAGGAACGACGACACCATGGAGCCGGAACTCCATATTCTGCCAGCGATAGTCTTCCTGCTCCTAAACGAGGATCATCAACGCCGGCGGAGAAAACCACGGTGAGTACTGCACCTATGACATAGGGGAGGGGGGAGGCAAAAACACAGGGACACACACAACCAACATCCCAACCCCCACCCCGACCCTCACCCACTACAACACACACACCAATGCATATCTAAACATTACAGTAACACCCCCCAACCCCCCCGGAAGAATGCAAAGACAAAAGGAAATGAGTTGAACCATTGTAATATATCAAAATACAGGAAGCAAATATATACATATATATATACACATTAAACAAAATATACACCACGATTAGTAGTGCAGGTAATGCACCATTCATTGTCCGTGGACCACTGGGCCCAAAATGTATGGGCGAGGCCCACACAAGATACCTGATCAAAACGGAGAGAACACTGCAGGGGCATCAGATAGAAATACAACAGGCACCTCAGGGGGAAGGAAAGGGGGGGCACCTCAGCCGGATGAGTGCACCACGCCAGATCCACGAGGGGGCTCCATGCCCACTGTTCAATCCTGGGGAGTGCAAAGCCACAGTCTCTCAAGTCTCTACAGTGGGTGGTTTGCCCACTGTTCAATCCTGGGGAGTGCAAAGCCACAGTCTCTCAAGTCTCTGCAGTGGGTGGGTTGCCCACTGTTCAATCCTGGGGAGTGCAAAGCCACAGTCTCTCAAGTCTCTGCAGTGGGTGGTTTGTCCACTGTTCAATCCTGGGGAGTGCAAAGCCACAGTCTCTCAAGTCTCTGCAGTGGATGGGTTGCCCACTGTTCAATCCTGGGGAGTGCAAAGCCACAGTCTCTCAAGTCTCTGCAGTGGGTGGGTTGCCCACTGTTCAATCCTAGGGAGTGCAAAGCCACAGTCTCTCAAGTCTCTACAGTGGGTGGTTTGCCCACTGTTCAATCCTGGGGAGTGCAAAGCCACAGTCTCTCAAGTCTCTGCAGTGGGTGGGTTGCCCACTGTTCAATCCTTGAGAGTGCAAAGCCACAGTCTCTCAAGTCTCTGCAGTGGGTGGGTTGCCCACTGTACCATCCTGGGGAGTGCAAAGCCACAGTCTCTCAAGTGGATAACAGTCTCCCCTGGTTCTGGAGGGGGACTGGTGCCCAGAGTGCAGCACACACCCCGTGACGGTCCCAGTTGCGTCACTGCCCCTGCCGCAAATGGGCTAGCGGTGCATTCCATGGCGGTCTTTGCCCTGTTCAGCGGTCCCTGGCCTGTTCAGCGGTGCTTGCGTTGCCAGTGTCAGACCTGTTCAGCGGTGCATTCCATGGCGGTCTTTGCCCTGTTCAACGGTCCCTGGCCTGTTCAGCGGTGCTTGCCAAGGCGGTCCTTCATTGCCCAGCAGGGCTGTGGCTGGCGGTCCTTCATGGGTCAGCTGGGCTGTGGCTTGCGGGGCCCTCCTGGCCAGCTGGTGGCTGGCGGTGGCCTCCTGGCCAGTGACTCTGGGGCTGGCGGTGGCCTCCTGGGCAGTGACTCTGGGGCTGGCGGTGGCCTCCTGGGCAGTGACGATGGTGCTGGCCTCCTGGGCAGTGACTCTGGCGGTGGCTTCCTGGCCAGTGACTATGGGGCTGGCCTCCTGGGCAGTGACTCTGGCGGTGGCCTCCTGGCCAGTGACGATGGGGCTGGCCTCCTGGGCAGTGACTCTGGCGGTGCCCTCCTGGCCAGTGACAATGGGGCTGGCCTCCTGGGCAGTGACTCTGGCGGTGCCCTCCTGGCCAGTGTTGATGGGGCTGGCCTCCTGGGCAGTGACTCTGGCGGTGGCCTCCTGGCCAGTGACGATGGGGCTGGCCTCCTGGGCAGTGACTCTGGCGGTGGCCTCCTGGCCAGTGACGATGGGGCTGGCGGTGGCCTCCTGGGCAGCGGGGATGATGGCGGTCCTCTCCGCCGTGCTGCTCCTCCCAGACTTTGGAGATTTCTTCTGCCCTTTCCCCACCTTGGGAGGAGACACATCTGAGTCGACACTCCCCCCGGGACCCTTGTGAGCGGCTTTGCTGGCTGGAGTCTTCCCCCTCTCCCGCCGGGCACTGTCCAACTTCTGGTGCTTCACAGGGGGGGGACTGGCTGTGCTGTGGCTCCGTGGTGGCCGGTGCACTCCACATACCTGTAACAACAGGCACCATTGGTCCCGGAGATTTTTTGGCTGAGGTGCTAGTACGGGACCTATGAGTTGGACGGTGGGGTGGTGGTAAATAGGTTAAGGGGGGCAGGAAGTTTTTGGGAGACACTGGGATGGGTAGAGGGAGGGGGTTTGGGAGTGGAGGAAGAGGTGGAGGTTGTAGGAGGTGTAAGTTTTGTGGATTTGGGTGCAGGTGCATGGGCTGGAGGCTGTTGTGAGGTGGATGGCTGTTGGGTGGGTGTGTGCCTGCGTTTGTGTATCTTCGGAGGGGGCGTCACAGACACACTGGGAGAGGACACAGGGGACGTGTAAATGGGAGTGGGGGTGGTGAGTGCACGTGAGCGGGGTGTGGTGGTGGGTGTGCTGGTGCGGGACGTAGTGGCTGTAGTGGTAGTGCATGCAGGTGTGAGTGCAGACGAGACTGGGAGGGAGGAGGGAGACGACGAGGAGGGGGACACAGTGGAGGCAGTGGATGTTGGTGTGTCTGTATGTGTGTGATGCTTGCGCGAGTGCCTGTGGGATGTGTGGTGCTTATGTTTGCCTGAGCTTCCCTTGTGTGTTGACGTGTGTGCATGCTGGTCTGTAGGTGTGCTTGGGATAGGCTGAAGTACAGGGGATTGGGTCTGGGTGGAGGAAGCTGGAGGGGGGAGGCTAGACACAGGGACAATGGCTGCCATCAGTGCTGAAGCCAGAGTTTGCAGGGTTCGATGAAGGGCAGCCTGACCAGAATGAATGCCCTCCAGGAATGCATTTGTGTGTTGCAATTCCCTTTCTACACCCTGGATGGCATTCAAAATGGTAGACTGCCCAACAGTGAGGGACCTGAGGAGGTCAATGGCCTCCTCACTGAGGGCAGCAGAGGTGACAGGGGCAGGGGCTGAGGTGCCTGGGGCGAAGGTGATGCCCACCCTCCTGGGTGAGCGGGCACGGGGCGAAGGCTGAGGGGCTGCTGGGAGGGCGGTGCTGGTAGGGGGGGTGGCGGCTGTACCTGTAGAAGTGGGGGGCACAGATTTTGCCGCCACCACAAGGGAGCTCCCATCGGAGGACGAGTCTGTGTCGCTGGTTGCAGATCCTGTGACTGCCGTGGTGCTTCCCTCGCCCTCCGTCCCACTGGTGTATTCTGAGTCCGTGGTGTGGGCCTCCATGGCCATGTGGGATGCAGCTCCCTCGTGCTCCGGTGCCACTGTACCTCCGCCTGATGATGCTGATGCACACAAGAACAGGGAGACCACAAAAAGGGGGGGGGGACGACAGAAGCAAGACAGGTTGAGTGCATGGCTTACCGCTACCGTTGGCGGACAATACAGACACAGCAGCCCCCTGCACTACGTCGCGCTGTTGGGCTCTACAGATGCAATTCCTGGGATATGGCCTACATGGCTATGGTCGACATCTGCATACATAGATGACACAGGGGCATGAATACCTGTACTTGCCACTCTACAGAGGTGGGGTGGGGTGCCACATGGCCTGCATTACGGAGGGGCCTAGCCTACGGAACTCGCCCTGGCCTAGGGAAACCCACAGCCCTCCTCCCCCACCCAGACACCTTCACTGCGCCCAAAGTCAGCTGAATGATGTTGTACTCACCCCCTTGTGTCTGCTGTGATGCCCTCAAGCACCCATCCAACTCAGGGTAGGCCTCCGCCAGGATCCGGAACATCAGGGGGGTCATGGTTAGACGGGCATCCCTCCCACGTTGGGGGGCCATCCCCAGCTGAGCCTCCGCCGTCTTCTTGCTCCAGCGGCGAATGTCCTCCCATCTTTTCCGGCAGTGGGTGCTCCGTCTGTGGTGGACCCCCAGGGTCCGGACGTCCTTGGCGATGGCACGCCAAATATCCTTCTTCTGGTGGGCGCTGACCTACATGACATGTACAGGGGAAGAAGAGAAGTCATTAACAACTGCACCATCTAAGTGAGTGGCCCACATCCCTACCCTTGCCATGTGGCACACGCATTCACAGTCCTTCATGCATGCAGAACTGTGCCCCCTTCATTCTTACAACCAGCCCACTCCACACAGGCATAGCCCATACAACATGCTCCCTGTGTACTTACCTGTCGGTCTGGAGGACCGTAGAGTAGTGTGTACTGGGGGAGGACCCCGTCCACGAGCTTCTCCAACTCCTCTGCAGTGAAGGCAGGGGCCCTTTCCCCAGACGCACGAGCCATTGTCTCTTCCAGACTGAGGTCACAGCAGCACTTGCAGTGTAGGTCCTCTCTTGTCGAAGATCAGGTATCGAGTGATTGAACAGATAGAAAATGGCGGTCACGTCCGCGGCGGTCACGTCCGCGGCGGTGCGTACCATCACCGCCGGCGTACATCGTCATTGGCTCCTGGGACCCATAGGGTCCAATGTTAACCAATGCAGCATTGCGCCGCGATCTTCGACCGCCTACCGCAACCTTGTACAACGCCAGAGCAGTTACCTCCCATCCCATTGTCCCACTTTAGAGGTCAGGCAGCCGCCATTTAAGGGGCCCACATGCCCTAATTACCAACTGCGTCACACAGACCTAGGCCTTGTCGCACAACACAAATACAGACCACAATTTGTGTATGAATGGTGTTCTGTGTAGACTGTGGGTACATACCTCTGAGTTGTTTGACTCTGTGGTCGCTGTTGTCATTCCTAGGCACCGTCTGCTGGGACATGTGAGGAGATGGCGGAATCCTCCGGTGTACCGACCGCTGGTGGACCTGTCGACAATGGAGGAAAGACATTTGATCATCACCTACAGGTTTGACCGTGCCACAATCCAGGAACTGTGTGCCCAGTTGGAGCCTGACCTGATGTCAGCAATCCGCCATCCCACAGGGATCCCCCCTCAAGTGCAGGTGCTATCAGTGCTCCATTTCCTTGCAAGTGGGTCATTTCAAACAACAGTGGCCATGGCATCAGGGATGTCCCAGCCTATGTTTTCCAACGTGTTGTCCAGAGTGTTGTCTGCCCTGCTGAAACACATGCGGAGCTACATCGTTTTCCCTCAGGTGGAGGATTTGCCTACAGTTAAAGGTGACTTCTATGCCCTTGGACATATCCCCAACATCATAGGTGCCATTGATGGGACCCATGTAGCTCTGGTCCCCCCCCACAGGAGTGAACAGGTGTACAGAAACCGGAAGAGTTATCATTCGATGAATGTACAGATGGTATGTTTGGCAGACCAGTACATCTCCCAGGTAAATGCTATGTTCCCTGGCTCTGTGCATGACGCCTACATCCTGCGGAATAGCAGCATCCCTTATGTGATGGGTCAACTCCAGAGGCACCGGGTGTGGCTATTAGGGGACTCTGGTTACCCCAACCTGTCATGGCTACTGACCCCAGTGAGGAATCCCAGGACCAGGGCAGAGGAACGCTACAATGAGGCCCATGGGCGGACTAGGAGGGTGATCGAATGCACCTTCGCCCTCCTGAAGGCCAGGTTCAGGTGCCTGCATATGACAGGTGGATCCCTATTCTAGTCACCAAAGAAGGTGTGCCAGATCATTGTGGCCTGCTGTTTGCTTCACAACTTGGCTTTGCGACGACAGGTGCCTTTTCTACAGGAGGATGGTCCAGATGACGGTGTTGTGGCAGCTGTGGAGCCTGTGGACAGTGATGAGGAGAAAGCAGAGGAAGAAGACATTGAAACAGGGACTCAGTTATCCAGCAATATTTCCAGTGACACACAGGTGAGAACACATTCCTGCCTACTACAAGTACTTTCACACTTCTACCTCTATCCTGTCTGTCGATTTCAACCAGTATATGGTAACTGAGTTGTACATTTCCCTTACGGTTTCACAGGTGTGGTTTCCAACGTGTGTCATCTGCTTAGATTCCTCATGGACTTGAGATGTGTGACATAGGTATGTTGACATTACATTTGAAAATGCATTTTGTCACTGTCATTGCTAATACACATTTTCAAAATCACAGACTGACTCCAGATTGTTTTGTGCTTCAAGGGTGTTTATTGAAGTGCTAAATATTGGAGGGGGGTTGTAACATGGTGAGGGGTGATGGTGGAGGAATGTCCATGGCAGAGTCCAGTCTATTAGTCTCACAGGTGCATTGCCCATATGGGCATAGGAAGTGGAGCTGGGGCAGTTTAAATATGGACAGGGTGACAAAGTGGGACAGTGGGATGACAATCAGGGGGGTCTCATTTCTTGGCGGAGGTCTTGGCATCGTGCTCTGTCTTGTTCCTGGATCTCAGGGACCGCTTGAGGGGTGGTTCTCCGTCTGCAGGGGGTGGGGTGCTGGTGTGGTGGTCCTGTGGCGGTGCCTCCTGTCCACTAGTGCCGGCGGAGGTGGTGGGCAGTTCATCGTCCAGGCTAGTGTCAGGGGCCCCTTGTAGTGCCACAGTGTCCCTCCTGGTGTTGAGTATTTCCTTCAGCACCCCTACGATGGTGCCCAGGGCGGAGCTGATGGTTCTGAGTTACTCCCTGAACCCCAAATACTGTTCCTCCTGCATGCGCTGGGACCCCTGAAACTTGTCCAGTACCGTTGCCATCGTCTCCTGGGAGTGGCAGTATGCTCCCATGATGGAGGAGAGGGCCTCGTGGAGAGTGGGTTCCCTTGGCCTGTCCGCCCCCTGTCGCACAGCAGCCCTCCCAGTTCCCCTGTGTTCCTGGGCCTCCGTCCCCTGGACCGTGTGCCCACTACCACTGCCCCCAGGTCCCTGTTGTTGTTGGGGTGGGGGGTTATCCTGGGTTCCCTGTAGTGGTGGACACACAGCTGATTGACGTGTCCTGGGGACGGAGGTATGGGCCCGCTGGGTGGGTGCTGTGATGGTGTTACCAGAGGGTGGAAGCTCTGTGGTGGCCTGTGACTGGGTGTGGGGAACCGACTGTC
Source organism: Pleurodeles waltl (assembly GCF_031143425.1). Taxonomy (NCBI): domain Eukaryota; kingdom Metazoa; phylum Chordata; class Amphibia; order Caudata; family Salamandridae; genus Pleurodeles; species Pleurodeles waltl. The sequence goes on from NC_090446.1 coordinate 104,893,687, forward strand.
CCGAGGCCCACGATGGTCCAGGCTGGTCATCTGGATCCAGTTGGACAGAGCTGCTGTCATCACTGTGGGCCTCTTCTGTGGGTGGGGTGGAGATGTCTGGACCCTCCTGTCTGGTGACGTTGGGTAGGGGTCCTGCAGGGGTGTAAAAGCATGATTATTGCATCTGTGTGTGTCATGGTGTGCAATGGGTGGGTGACCGTGTACCCCAGTGCTAGCATTCCTGTGTGGGGGCTTGTGTGATGATGGTTGAGGAGGGTGTTATGGGTATGTGCAGTGGGCATGCTTTAGTGATGGGTGTCCATGCTTTGTTGTGTCATGCAGGGCTTGGTGTTGGGATGTGAAGTTTGTGTTATTAGTATATTTGTGTGGAGTTGGAGTGATAGGGGAGGGGGCGAGGGTGGGGGTCTGTGATAGCATGCAGGTAGGGTGGGGGATATGATAGTTAAGATTTGACTTACCACAGTCCATTCCTCCACCTACTCCTGCGAGGCCCTCAGGATGCAGAATCGCCAAGACCTGCTCCACCCATGTTGTTAGTTGTGGGGGAGGAGGGGGAGGAGAGGGAGGAGGTGGGAGCCAGTCCGCTGTACCGCGATGTGGTGTCTTGAGACCACGGAACGCACCTTCCCCCGTAGGTCGTTCCACCTCTTCCTGATGTCGTCCCGATTTCTTGGGTGCTGTCCCACTGCGTTGACCCTGTCGACTATTCTTCGCCATAACTCCATCTTCCTTGCAATTGAGGTGTGCTGCACCTGTGCTCCAAATAGCTGTGGCTCTACCCAGACGATTTCCTCCACCATGACCCTGAGCTCCTCCTCTGAGAACCTGGGGTGTCTTTGCCGTGCCATGGGGTGGTGTAGGTGATGTGTGGGGTGGTGTATGTGGTGATAAGTGTGGTGATATGTAGTGGTGTGTGGTGTTTTGTGCGTGGAAGTAGTGTGGGTGATGGTCTGGTGTGCCTGTGGATGCTTGGTAGTAGTTTGTAGTGTCTCTCTCTGGCCTTCTTTCTGTGTTTTTGTCGTAGGGGTTTGTGGGTGATGTGGGTGTGTGTTTTATATAGTATTGGGTGTGTGGGATTGGTGTGTGTATGTGTATCAGGTGTGTGTATTTCGAATTGTCCAATGTGGTTGTGTTTTGTAAATCTGTGTGTATTTTGAACGTGGCGGTGTGTACCGCCAATGGAATACCTCGGTTGAAAGACCGCTGCGTGGATTCGTGGGTCGTGATAGTGTGGGCGTATTTCTGTTGGCGTGCGGTGGAGGATTTTTTTTCACCAGTTTATCACTGACCTTTGGTGTGGCGGACTTGTGTGGGTGTCTGGATTTTGTCGGATTTCGAGATGTGGGTCGTAATAGCTGTGGCGGAATTCTGCGGCCGCGGCGGTGTGTTGGCGGTCTTCTGCACGCGGTAAGCGGCTTTTACCGCCAATGTTGTAATGAGGGCCATTGTCTTGAAAATACATGACTCCTTTTTTGTTATCAAACAACTTGTTCATCAAACGCTGAAATGCTGCAGATGCCGATGCCAGTCCAAACGGCATACGGACAAATGACATGTAGTGTCTAGAATCCCTACTCAACTCTACCTGATGGTATACAGAGGATTTGTCGAGTGAGGTGAAAAATGTTGCTCCTTTCAAAGTTGCCAACATTTCAAATATTGGTGTTTAAGTCTCTCAAATCCACACAAAGTCTTAAGGATTTGTCTGCCTTATGTGCCAAAACTAAGGGAGCCAACCATTCTGACCCCTCAATAGGCTCAATTATGCCCAAAGAACACAATTTTTCCAATTTCTTGCTTTAACTCAGCCCGTAATGCCAATGATACTTTGGCACCTTGTGAGCCACATCCCTGGCACCTTGTATCAATATTATGCGATGCTGGAACCCTTTGAGCTGTCCTGACTGCTACCCAAATACTTCTGGGTAATCATTGATTCAATCCTCAATCACCCCCGTACCAATTTGGTAAATACCACTACTTTTTGACAACACCATATAAGGGTGATTCGGGTCCAGGACGATTCCTAACTGCCATTGTTCATCCCAACCCATCAAATTATCTCCCTCCTTAACAACATACACAGTTCCTACTGCACATTTCCCATCGAATTTCAAATTAGCTTCAAATTTTCCAACTACTTCTACAAGCTTTCCAATTTAAGCGAAAATTTGTATGCGGGATTCATGCACTACCATATGGTCAATGTCCTTAAAATCTGTCACATTAATTAATGTGAATGGGGAGCCTGAATCTGCTAGGAACCTCACATTCTTATTGTTCACAGAAACCACGCGAGACGGCGGTCTTCTCTTCTGCATCACCATCATGGATAATATCTCTACAGTCCTGTTGTCTTCCTGAATCTCAGATGAGAGCATGAGGATAACATTCTCTTCTTTGTCCGACTCCACATAGCTCTTTTCAATCATTCTAACTGTCTGCGACGTATTCTTTGTGCTAGTGCTTGTCTTGCATACCCGTGCAAAGTTACCTCTTTTCCCGCACTTGAAACTTAATTGATTCATGGCTACACAGGCTTTTGAATTGCCCACGTGAGACTTACTTCCACACCGGTAGCATGACATTTCACTTTTCTCGTTTTTGTTCCTGGACAATAAAATGTCTTGATCGCCATATCCATTTGCTTTTTTACCTCTTGTGGTTGTTTTTGCAAATTGTTTCACTTTTATTTGTCTTAGCTCTGAAGACTTGACGTTTTCGTTCATTTAACTCCTACAAAGTTGTGAATGTTCTATACTCCTAGCCAACTTCAAAGCAGTTTCTAAATCTGGGTCTTCTGTGGCTAATAGTTTTTCTTGTATTTTGTTGTTGTTTATCCTCTCAATTAGTTGATCGCATATTATCTCATCTCTAAACTCTCTATAATTGCAAAGTGTTGCAAGTGTACAGAGAGCTGCCACAAAATTGTCTATTGAATCTCCTGGAATCTGGGTGCGTTGAAGAAATTTATGCCTTTCAAGAACTATGTTTTTCCTAGGGTTAAATCTCTTGTCCAATGTGCTAATTATAGACGCATATTCATCTACTGTGGACGTTAATTCAATTCAATCATCCCCTACTGTCAAAATACTCACTGCTTCCATGGGCAATGTTTTTAATATATTCCTGCCTTTTGTACCTAAATTATATATTAAAAGTAAATGTGTCACCATCTATGGCCTCAAGGTATGACTCAAATGTCTCTTTTCACATTTGCCAGTCAACCAGAGGTGTTCCTGACACCTGTAAAAATGGTGCAGGAGCCAGTATCCTTTCCATCTGGAGTTTTGCGTTTTCACCTTCCAAATTTCTGTGCTTCCCTGATAGTTATAATGTTCCTTTTTAGTTGAATTACAGGCTCTCTAGACCTTAAGGTGTTCCTCAATTCCTATTCGAATAAAGGCTCAAATATACCCTTGATTGTTCTTAAATTCTTTTCTTTTCAGTTTTCTGCACATTTGTCTTTTTTTCACAGTTCGTTGGCCATGTTGTTTAAAATTCTCCCCAACCGGCCAATATGGCTGCCAGACATGCACAGTACATTACCTCCAACAGGTCCATAGTCCTTCCTCTATGTCCTTCTATTTTTTTCCACACTTAGAGGGTCATTCTGACCCGGGCGGGCGGCTGTCGCCGCCCGGCTGGCGGGAACCGCCAAATGGCCGCCCCGCGGTCAAAAGACCGCGGGGGCCATTCTGACTTTCCCACTGGGCCGGCAGGCGCCCACCAAGGGAGCGCCCGCCGGCCCAGCGGGAAAGGGCCTGCAACACAGAAGCCGGCTCCGAATGGAGCTGGCGGTGTTGCAGGTGTGCGACAGGTGCAGTAGCACCCGTCGCGATTTTCACTGTCTGCTATGCAGACAGTGAAAATCATGCTGGGGCCCTGTTAGGGGGCCCCTGCAATGCCCATGCCAGTGGCATGGGTAGTGCAGGGGCCCCCAGGGGCCCCACGACACCCATTCCCGCCATCCTGTTCCTGGCGGTAAAAACCACCAGAAACAGGCTGGCGGGAAGGGGGTCGGAATCCCCATGGCGGCGCTGCTTGCAGCGCCGCCATGGAGGTTCAGCCCAGCCAGGGGAAATCCGGCGGGAAAACGCCGGATCCCCTTTTCTGACCGCGGCTTTACCGCCGCGGTCAGAATGGGCAATGAAGCACCGCCAGCCTGTTGGCGGTGCTTCCGTTGCCCGCGGCCCTGGCGGTCTTGGACCGCCAGGGTCGGAATGAGGGCCTTAGTATGGCTGCCAGACATGAGCAGTATTGGCCCCACACCTCCACCGTTCACTCAACTCCGTGAACGGCTGTTGTCACGACATGATCACTGTGGTCACCATACTCCACAGCAGTTCGCTGCCCTTTGAAATCAGCTTAGCGTCTTCCGCTGCATCCATCCCCCCAGCAATGTGCCTCTCCACGCCGGAATTGTGTGACACAGTATGACCGCAAGTGTGTTCTGATGCTCGCCTTGCCACCTGGATTGCTTCACCCACTTGTCGCCACTGAAAGGAGGATGACACTGGGTTGGTGAGCTTTTTCTTTATTCATCTCTTTCTCACATCGCAGCAATCACTGTCATTATTCCACCGCCCCCCAATGTTCCACATTCCACGCAGGGAATTGTAACCACAGAGCCCCACCATTCTACGCATGACATCCCATCACGGTCATTTAAGATCACAGAGAAAGAAGTCTCATTGGCTGTTCCATGTTATGGAACTTTTAGTATCTTGAGAATTACAGCCTCCTCCAAGACCTGCACAATTCGAAGCTCTTGCCATTTGGGAACTTGTTGCTAGACAAAAACAAAACAGCAAAATTTGAGAATAGAATGAGGAGAGCAGAAAATACATTGGCAAGAGCTATGTGGGATGAGGAACAGAAAATGTGAAGTTCAGAAATGTTAAATGGGATGAGAATGTTTCCAGCAATCACAGAAGATGGCGATGGGAGTACAAAAATTAAGACAAAAAGGAAGCAGACAGAAAAGACAGAGCAGCCAGAAGATGAGGGTAAAAAGATAGCTGCACATGAAAGTGACTCAGAAATGAGTTTATAAATCAGCTTTTAATGAATCATCCCTCGCCATATCATTCAGTTGCGAGGGGATCGCAGAGTGTAGCCACAAGTGTGCCAACAGCTCCAGTTTCACAAAGTCCAGTTCAGGTAGCTCCAAGTACACCTGTTAGTTCAGTAATACAGGTGGCCACTATTTATCCACCAGTTCCTGATGTTAGTGCACATTACAAGTCCAGTTGTGAGTCAGGTAGTGCCAAATGCAAAACTGATTCAAATGGAATCTACACTTAATGTGACAGCACCCGTGCAAACATTTTAATCAGAAACAGACTATGCTCCTGTATTCTCCAGTACAGACAACACTAAATATTGCCCCAAATCAATCAGAATAGACTTTCAGTACAGTACTAACAGGCCAAAGTACTGGGATGGTAATTCTGCAAAATCAGACAAATTTCACAGGACCAGATGCACTGGTGGTCCCTGTAACAATAGGTCCAGTAATTCCATTGTATACTTCAGGTAAACCCTGGAAGTAGTCTCCAGACTCCAAATCCTGTATCTGCTGGGGTGTCGCTGTTTGATATGCAGAGGGTAGTATATTCTACTAATTCATAAATGGAGCGATCAGCTATGTCTGTTCCAGCTTTGACTCCTACACGAATTGCAGATCCTAACCACATGTTAAGTCAAGAAGGGCCGATAGTAGATGTGAGATGTTCGCAGGGAACTCCAATTCCACACATACCCACCCCAGATCAGATCACATGTGTACATTGCAATACCCCACAAAATATGACACAGGGGAGTAATATTAGCTTGCAAGGTTTTTCAGCACAACATTTGACCGAGTGGGTAGACAGTCTGAGAGAAAAAGGAGCGACGGGTATAACAAACAGCAGTTTAAGAACAGAAGAGACCCCAGAGTGAGACAGGCCTGTGAATGTGTCCAGATTAAAATTAGAATGAAATGAATTAATTGAGGGAACACTTGAGCTGGAAAGATTGGATACCTACGCTGAAGACGAATTGCGCTTCATGTCAAAAGATGTTACACACTGATCTATGAGAAGTTAGTAGAATTGACAGAAAAATACGAGGTTGATTTTGAGAAGTTGAAGCCCTTAAGAAAGAGTTACATGTTGGAATTCAGTTCCAAAGACATTGCAAACATGAGATCACCCGGCATTAGAAAGCACATTAAAGAATTAATTAGGAGTATTCAAACATGGGGAGCATTAGATAAATGGGAAAATAAATCAAAAGAAAGCAAAGCAGAATTTGACTCCAGCTGGAGCAAATCAAGCTGACGAAAGTGTAAAAATGCTGCCTATGAGGGAGATTCCAGGAGGAGGTTATGTACGTGTCCGTGGAGGAGAAGTGAATCATTGTCATTTACAAATGATTACCTGAGACTGCGAGAGAAACTAGTGGAGTAGTATAAGCAAACAGAGAGGTTTGTCAATCTTTCAAAATGCCTGTGGGAAGATTTGAATACATTATTTAACATTGTGGTTCCAGTTGATTTGTGGGTGGAGTGTAAGTGGAATGTTGATTGGCCAGCTTGTGAACTGCTGAAATATCCAGTAACAGGTGTGCTGTCTGAAGAGATGGTGAAATGGTACTACAAAGTGATTGAGTTTCTGTAAAAAAAAAGTTTCCCCAAAGGATTTTGATTGGCAATGGATTGACAGGACAGCACAGGAAACAAAAGAGTAAATTCATGCATTTTATGAAAGATTGTTGTAGGCTTTCAAACAGCATAGTGGTTCTGCAACTATTGAACCAATAGTTATGAGTCATTTTGCGTTCAGATTTATGCAAGGATTAAAACCAGAGATTGGCACCATGATTCAGCAGCATTTGATTTGTTGCAAAATAAACCGATTGATGAAATGCTGCAGAATGCTAGATACTGTAGTGATGAAATGGAATTGAAGGAGAAAAATTTGCAGGAGAAATGGATGGAGATGAAAATTAAATCTGCTCAAAGAGAAGGAACACAGAGTCCGTAAATGATGGTGAACACTAGTGGGATACAAGGCGTGCAACAACAAGTTAAAAGAGTGCCTCAGTTTAGGGGTAGAGGACGTGGTGTTCTCATACATCTGAGTGGTAACATAGTTGATGTTCAGTCAATGAAAAAATTGCATCAATGTCAAGCTTGCGGTAGTTTCATCACTGGAAGCAGAAGTGTCTGTACTGTAGAACAATTGGCGCAGAATGGTGGTGTTGCTCAGACTGTGGACAGTGCTGAAGTTCAAATTTAGAGAATCCAAAGACCCCGAATTCAAATGCAACTGTTCCTACAGGGTTACAACAGATGCAGGCCCTGCGGCAGATGCAGGTCCCTCAACAGATACAAGCCCCTCAGCAAATGCAGGTTCCACAATCCCCAATGGCAAGGCAACATGTGATGGTTCCGCAGCAAAACATGAATCAGAGAGCAAACGCAAATGTGAATCAGTTGGTAACACAATACCCCTTGATTGATTTCAGTTATGAGGAAGTCCCAGAAAATATAACAGTGACATCTCTGATGAGGAGGAATGCATATTAGCTGCATCCTTAGAGGCGGATCAACGTGGTCCCTATGTAAATGCCAACATTATGGGAGACAATGTTTCATTCCTGGTCGACACTTGAGAAACATGTTCCACTGTCAGAACTGCAGAAGTACCAAATGTGCCCCTGTCAGGAAGAAAGGTTCAGGTGGTAAGAGTAGCAAATAGCAGATAACTGATCTGATTACAGAACATATCCCAGTAAAAATAGGGTCATTTGAGGATCAACACCAATTTGTGGTTTGCGATTCAAGTCCTGTGAGCTTGTTAGGACGTGACCTGTTGTGCAAGCTAAATTGTTCTATTAGCTGCACCCTCAATGGAATAGCCATTCAGACAAATAGTGATGATGAAGCATCCAGCACAATTGATAAAATATACCCTCTCAGTTCATTGTCCCCAATGATGACAGTTAATGATTTACCCAAAGAATTGCAAGGAACAGGTATGGTAAAGGTTTGGGATTTTTCAGGGAAAGATATTGGACTCATAAGAAATGTTGAGCCAGTTAAAGCAGCAGTGAAGCCCAATGCCCTGTTTCCAAGGATCCCACCTTATAATATGGCCCCAGAAGTAGTTGTGGGAATTGAAAGTTTTGTTGAGCAAGGTGTCCTGAAAGAAGTCCATGTAATTCGTCCTATCAGGGAACTGCTGGAGCCCCAATGTAAAGTACCGCATAGTCCAAGATTTGAGAAAGGTGAACAAAACTGCTGTTCTTTGTTCTCCAGTGGTACCAAATCCTGCTGTGATTTTGTTCCAGATTCCTTGTGAAGTGGAATGGTTCTCTGTCATTGACCTGTGTCAGGCATTCTTTTCCATTCCACTCCATGAGGATAGCCAGTGCCTTTTCACTTTTAAATTCAAAAGCTGTGCATTGTCCTGGTGTTATGCACCTTAAGGGTATACTGAGTCACCATCCATTATTATTCAGCACTTGAAACTGAATTTTGAGTCCCTTAAAAATGCCATTTCATTCAGTCCTAGTTCAGTATATTGATAATTTGATGGTTGCATCAAATTGACATGAAGCTTGTAGGAGAGATATCATTGCCCTGTTTAACCACCTGGGTGAGAATGTTCATAAAGTTTCCCCCACAAAATTACGTTGTTGACAAAGAGAGGTGAAAAACTTAGGTCACCACATAGAGAAGAGTGCAAAGAAGGTGTCCCATGAAAGAATCTCAACAATCATGCACATTTTCTGGGAATGGTTGGCTACTGCTGCCAGTGGATCCCAAATTTTTCACAGTTGTCTAAACCTTTGATGAAATTGACACACAAGGAGTGTGATGACACTTGCATGAAAGCCTTCTCCAAGCTGAGAAAAAGCATGTTGCGATCCCCAGCTTTGGGAATACCTGATTACAATAAAGGTTTTCCTTGTTTTGTTATGAAAGAGATGGATGTGCACTTTCTGTTTTGACGCAGTTACACAGAGGGGTCAACAGACCAGTGGCTTATTTTCCTGCCACACTGGACCCTATAGCTGCTGGCTGCTTGAAGACAGTAGCCCTTTTAGTGCCAGCATAGGACATTGGGAGAGCTTTGCCATTGGCCATTCCCTGAATTTTTTTGTGCACCATTCTTTTGAAGTCCTTTTAACACAAAATAATAACCCAGGAATCGACCAATGCATGTTTAACCCGTTATGAGCAAACCGTTCTTGGTTTGCCTAGTGTTAATATCAAACTTTGCACTGTGTTGAACCCTTCAATGCTTTTCACTGTTACTGTTGAAAATGCAATGCAAATGAACATGATGATGAAATGGAGTATGACTGTATCGATCTGACTGATCTCTGCACCAAACCAAGACCTGATATTCAAGATACCCTACTAGACGCAAATGACTATGGCCCTCATTACAACTTTGGCGGGCGGCGGAGGCCGCCCGCCAAAGTTGCGCGTCGTGAATACCGCACCGCGGTCGGAAGACCGCGGCGGGTATTCAGAGTTTTCGCCTGGGCTGGCGGGCAGCCGCCGAAAGGCCGCCCGCCAGCCCAGGGGAAAACGACCTTCCCACCATGAAGCCGGCTCGTAATCGAGCCGGCGGAGTGGGAAGGTGCGACGGGTGCTACTGCACCCGTCGCGTATTTCACTGTCTGCTATGCAGACAGTGAAATACATTTTGGGGCCCTCTTACGGGGGCCCCTGCAGTGCCCATGCCGTTGGCATGGGCACTGCAGGGGCCCCCAGGGGCCCCGCGACTCCCCCTCCCGCCATCCGGTTCCCGGCGGGAGAACCGCCAGGAACTGGATGGCGGGAGGGGGAGTCGGAATCCCCAAGCCGGCGCAGCAAGCTGCGCCGGCTTGGAGGATTCCTGGGGGCAGTGGAAAACCGGCGGGAGACCGCCGGTTTTCCCGTTCTGACCGCGGCCAAAGCGCCGCGGTCAGAATGACCAAGGGAGCACCGCCGGCCTGTCGGCGGTGCTCCCGCCCCCGTTGGCCCTGGCGGATTGTATCCGCCAGGGTCAGAATGAGGGCCTATGTCATGTTTGTTGATGGCTCTTGTTTAAGAGATAATGAAGGAACTCTTAAAGATGGATATGCAGTTTGCACAGTCTCAGGGGTCAGGGGTGATAGAAGCTTCATGGCTTTAAGGAGTCTTTTCTGCCCAAGTAGCTGAAATAGTTGCTCTTACAAGAGCATTCTGTGCTTTTGAACAGCTCAAAGTGACTATTTTTACTGATAGTCAACATGGTTTTGGTGTCGTTCATGACTTTGAACAGTTGTGGTCCCAGTGAGGTTTTATGACCTCTTCTGGATTACCAATCCGAAATGGTGACATGACTTACCAAATATTAAAAAGCATTATAATTATCTGTGAAAATTGCAGTTGTGAAATGTGCAGCACATCAAAAGTCAAATGATTACTTCTCATTGGGCAATGTCTGTGCTGACCAAGTGGCCAGTTACTGTGCACTCAGTGGCACGTCCTTTAATGAGGCATGCAGTGATGGAGGCAGCACCAATGAGACAAACCAAAGTTTCTTGATGACAGCAATTGATACATGGGAAGAGGTGAAAAGATTGGAGGAAGAGGTGACTAAAGAGGAACATAGAGGTTGGAATAGAGCAGGCTGTGCTCAGAGAGATAAAGATGAAGTTTGGTTATTCCAGTGAAGGAAAAGCAGTGTTGCCAGACAGCTGGTTGCCTTTGATGCCAAGGTATTACCATGGTCAGGCACACATTGGCAGGGATGCCATGATTAGAACCTTCAAGCAGACTTGGTATAATCCCAGATTCAGATTGGCTGCAGAACCTGTGTGTCACAGATGTGTAACATGTCAACAGATGAATGTAAGAAAACACACTGTGGTTAATCTGATCCACATAGGCAGATCGGCAGGTCCTTTCAATATAATGCAATTTGATTTCATTATGAAGCCTGTTTTCAATGGATCTAAGTATGCGTTTGGAACCCAGAGTCTGGGACCCTGCCGTACTAGATGTTTATGTCATTTGTGGGCAATTTTGACAATCCAGTCTGGAAAGAGAGACCAAATTCCAGAACAAAGAGAGGAGATAGTGCAGCAGAGATTACAGGTGAAATATTTAGTGCCATTAGTCCATCAGTTGGAGTGATCTTGAATGATATCAAGATTAGAAACTTGTCAACAATTGCAGACAATATGTCTACTGACTATGCTGGAGCAATGCTTCTGATGGACACAGAGTTGGTTGCTGTGAGATCAATGGCTTTGTAAAATCGACTTGCGTTAGACATATTATTGGTGAAGGAAAGTGGAGTCTGTAAAGTTTTACAGTTGCAACATTGTTATACTTTCATACCAGACAATAGTAAGAAGATAAGGAAGTTTATCTTTAACATGACAAACTTAAAGAGTGACCTGAAACACTTATAAGCGTCAAATGCCTGGGAGGCAATAGGTAAAGGATTTTCAAACTTTGGATCATGGTTGGGATACTTGGGAAAGGGAATAGTGCATATGATCCTGAGTCCTTTGTTGATTGTTGCTTTGTGTGCTTTGATTGCAGTCGGATTATTCAAGTTGTACAAAGTTTGTAAGGTGCAAAGATCTAAGTAAACAGAGGAGGCAAGAGATTAAAATGGAGAAAATGAGGAACAATAATTACAAGAATTTGAAGAGAATTGAGAATTTCAGTAGGCCAAGGCCAGTACTTTATCAAACCACAAGGCTTTGAGTTGTCTCATTGAAAATGAAAGTGTCCCTTTTGTGACAGCATAGATTTCAGTCAAAGGAGGGACTGATGGAGTGAGAATTTTGGTAGTGTTTTTTCTTCAATTTTAACTTCCAGATGTCAGCATTCGGTGACATTTATATTCACATTTCAAAAGCCTAACGTAGAAAGTTGCACTAACACACATTTTAAAACTACACACATTTCGTTCCGGTATTGGTCACAATTGTTCCCACTTGATTTAATAATGTGCTAACCAGATTTAAATGATGCCAAAGTATTATTTAGACATCACGATAACTCACAGTAGTCAAACATATTCAATAAATAATGCTTTATGTGTGAGCTATGAATTTTAATAGATGTGCGCATAGAAATAAATGCTATTCCCTGTCATACTTAATGTGATGCCTTAACACAGTTTGCAATATTAAATAAACTGTTTTTATTCTCTTTGCCAATATATTTTCACTTTGAATTTACAAGTTTGAATAATATGCATGTTTAATTAACTGAATTATTAATACGTCCATTTTTTGTGTTAGCATAACTAGGCCTGCAGACCTCATATTTGTAGCCAAGTAAAAGTGATGAATCATTTTGTCTTTCACTAATCTGAATTTTTCCATTAGATTGTTTCTTATGAATAGTGATGGGTCCCATTGTTCAATGTACCTTCATGCAGGAAACATTTAGACGTAAGGACTAAAACATTAACACAGTTGATATTGTTAAAATGAACCTTTCCCATGTGAGAACCGTTGAAAGCATCATACACCCTTGTAAGAATCTGTAATGTGTTGAGTAATGTACAAAATTGCCATTGACTGCTCGAGTCACACTGAAATAGGAGATTACTTCAACCTAAACCTGAGAACGTAATGCTATGTTGCAAGTTAGTTTGGATTTTGAATTCTAATTTGACATTGACCCTTTTGTGTGATATGGACCCAGCAAACTGACCAATTGAGATGTTTTAGGTATTTTGAACTATGGGATTGTTTTTGCACATTTCTAGTTAGTCTTTTTTTTTGCCTTTGCCCCGAGCAGGTGTCCTTGCTGTTCACTGTGCAGCCCGTGTTCTGGATTTTCCCTTGATGGTGCGCCTTACGGACTTTGCTGATGATCTACATGCTTTGGTGACAAGTCTGAATTGAATGCTGATCCTAGGAGAGGTATATTCAGTTGCAAATGCTATTTTCCCCTGACTTGTATATTTCTAGTAGACGTTAGCATGCTGACACCTGCCTATTTTATTTTTCTATTTGGTCTAACTTACCCTGAAATAGAAGATTTTCTCTCTCTTTTTGACTTTTGCCCGCATGTTAGCCCATTCCCACACATGCTTGTCCTACTTTGGTTAGTAGTAGGGTCAACATATGTCCAAATCCGTTTTACTAAATCTTTGTAATTTGATTTGACAAATGTCTTCACAGTCTGACTTAAAATATGTCTCTGTTTCGCAGATTGTTTTGTTATTAATATGTATTATTTTTCTTAAAAAACGTCTGAGGGCAATGCCCCACCTAGTTTTAAGGGTAAGCATCGGACTCTGGAAGCTGCTTTTTTTTCCCAATCAGAAAAGTCTTGCACTGTTACTTTAGTCAAAGTTGTTCCAGCCACATAGTTATAAGATGGTCAGTGTTATCTCTGTTTTAGGACATATTGAACTCCCCACATATGGGTAAAGAAAAATTAGAGTCGTAAACTTGTCACTTCCTACTTTTCCCCTCATCCCCACATCATCGACTCATATTTGCCATTATCTTTCTTCAAATATCCCACTTATGTGGCTTCACCTGGCTATATATTCATTATTACAAGACAACAACTGCACATATTTCCAGAAATTAGGGCTATGTAAAGGCCGATACCTTTATGAAAGGCCCAAGAGCATTCTTTTCTTAACTACTGATAGGAGAGCCCTCTCCCTCCTGGCAGCTGCATCCATGAGTACATTTTCACACAGCTCATCCAGTCCCAGAACCACCTGGATCAGGGATAGCTGAAGTGCATGCCCACAGTACCTTCAATTCAGAAGGGCACTGCCCTCCCAGATGTCACGCTGATCTCACTGTGAGCAAGGTCAACAAGAGTGCAGAGGTCAACTCATGTGGCTAAATGAGGACAGCGTATAAAGGTGGAGCTCTCGTCATGCCCATAGAGGGCAGGACCCAGTTACCTACCAGCGCACCTCTTTAGGCGATTATAACATGTAAGTGAGGTCTTGGTATAAGAGATGCCCAGACCCAAGGCAATCCTCGTTGAGACAAACTATGGGCTAGCAAATAGGGCAGTGTAACCATCTGTAATTGAGTCCTGGTATCGGATTGATAACCCACCATGATCAAACCAACCACGAATTCCGTACCTGGTGGCGGTGGGTTGTCTGAAGTAAATTCAGAAATCACTGGATAGTAAAGTGGACATTCTTCTGATATTATCGGACCAGTAGCGGAGCAAAGATACCACGGGCCTTGGTGCAAACATGGAAAATGCCTCCTTTGACTCCTTTAGTGGTAGTAAAATACAGTAATGATCATAATTCAATGGGATGCTCTGGGTCCGGGGGCAACTGCACCTGCTGCATCATTGGTAGGTCTGTCCCTGTGTCGTCCGCCACCGTGGTTAGTCACCATGGACAGGTACAAGTGTCTAAAGACATGACGCCATAGCTTCTCCCTCCCTTACTGCATATGTCAAAAGCTAGATTAAGTAGGCTACTGCACTGCTCTTCTGTAGGCTAGGGGTCCTGTCTTGTTACACCACCTGGGAAGCCTGGTGGGCGTCAGGGGATAGAACCTCAGGGCACCTACAGTGGTTGACCGTTTGCCATGCCACACTAGACAGTAGCATAACAAAGGCCCCCACAGCCCCTGCAGTGCAGGGGGGTGACTGAGCTCCAGGTGGCCCCCTCAGCACCGTACCTTAGCCTGCGAGCTCCTGAGTGAGCTCAGAGGGGGCCCCTCAATGTACTTTGCAGGGGGAGCCCTCAAGTTTTGTTACACCACTGGCACCAGAGATTGCCAACCTCTCCTTTCACCATATATAGCTGTGCATGCTCTCCTGCAGGCTTAGCAAGTATTCATTCACAGTACATCTTGAGCCTGCTAGAACTTCAAGACATCTCGTCTTGTTTGCCAGGGAGGGCCCAGAGGGACCACTTGCCTCTAACCCACGAGGGGACAGGTTCCCTTTTGGGAATTCCCATGTGGTGATGAAAAACTGTTTCCACAATTTTTTTTTCTGGATTGCCACTGTGTTTCAGAATATTGTTCTGCAGTTGCCTTCTACACGTGGATTCCATCTATCCATTCAACCATCATCCATCCACCCATTATCGATTCACCCATGCAACTCTTTGGTTGCCATCCTGCTCACCCTTACACCCTCTGTATCCCGGCCCTCCGGGTTGACTACTTTCAAAGATTGTCAACTCTAGGAGTCATTGTGCAGCTATTCTTGAAGTATGATGGTGAAAGGATTTCTAAATGTGTGACATATACCCAAAAATGAGTGTCCTGGTGACAAGAGCTATAGAAATTTCTAGAAGAGACAATCAGCAGAATAGCCAAACTTTCAAATCCTTGTGGAAGTTGAGGTACTAAATTTCTTGCTGGAGGGAAAATGGGAACGCGTTCCAGTATTTGGGAACACGTTAAGAAAAGTCCCTTCCCTCCCATACAGGAATGAGATGCAAGGAACATATGCCCGAAAGGATGCAGGAGAGTGGAATTTAGACATGGGATGCATGGGTGAATACTTGCAGGCTAAGATTTTGTAAGGCTTATTGACAATTAAACATAGCTTTAAAGATAAAGCATTATTCCACTGTCAAATCATTCTTCTAGGGCTTAACTGTAACTAGGGAGGATTCAAGGCCTACCTACTTTTTTCCAACTTCCCAAAATGTTCTCGACTGCTTCAAGAGCCCTGAGTAGCACTTAGTTCATTGGGATCTGCTGCTGTACTGCCAGGATTGCATCCATGTCTTCTGTTGCAGGTGCCTTGCAGAGACCATATACCACCCTCTTGCCCCTATTCAGATTCTGAGCCCAGAGAAAAGGCACACTTACTTATACAGTGAGGAACCCTCCTTTACCAGACACCTTGGAGGTGCCAAGTATTAGAGGTGGGCGAGCCAACAAATTATGAGGGAGAGCCGAGCCAAGGGTGTGCCCTGGTTCTCAGAGCCCATTCACGAGCTGGTAAATCATACAAGAAACTTCATATAAACGTGTATTTCGTTAACTTGTGGATGCTTTGACATCAATAGGTCACATTATAGAACTGCATTCAGAAGTAATTATTAAAAGTGATCCCTGTTAGCCCAGGTTATTATAGAGCAATAATATAGCCTATTAAATGAAACACAATAGTTTTTTTGTACAACTGGTATTCTGAACTCACATATTTGAAAATGCTTTTATAATCAATAATGAAAAAAGAGTTTAGTGAAATAAAATATTTGACTAAGATCACACAATTTAAGCAGAAAAGCCACAATTTATCCAGTCTTTCTGGTTTTACGTTCTACAAATCAGCCAGTAATGGGTATCTATTTGCCTTTCTTTATGTTAAGGAATTGTTTTCCTTTTGTGTATTTTCTGCAGTTTACATATAGGGCAAATTCGCCCTTGGTAGTCGCTTTATATGAGCACCAATTACATCACAAAAGGTCACAGTAATGTGTTTTTAAGGCACAAGGGACTAAGTAATGTTCCCAGAAGCGCAGGCTGTTGACCTGACGCCCACACTCGAAAACGGTTCACCAGTTTCCAAGTCAGCAGGTCTGGCTGTAACGCCACATTTTGGGTAGATGGAGGCTGGCAAGCAGAAGCCACAATTTCTGTGGCTCATTTTGAGTGGGAGTGTCCAGCAGAACCTCGAGCTGAAAAAGAGCCATGCTTAAGGCTTGAGCGTGACTCAAGCTTTCGGTGGCTTACCCACATCTGCTTAGCATCACCGCTACTGTTTTCAAAACGCCAACTCAATTCACCCCCAGACTCACAAGGACAATCTTCTATGGTATTTTGGTAAGCAAGGACTCCAGATGACCAACTACTATCGTTCTAAACTTTCAGAAATGTGCTACACCCAAAAACCTACAGTTAAAACCAACAGGTACTTGCTTTAACTCACAACAAAGATTACTGCGAGAATTTACCAGATGTAGGGTTCCATGAGTACTGAGGGGAATATCGAGTGATGTCTCCAACTGGCTCCTTTTCCCACTGTGTGTAATTCTGGGACCAAGGATGGCCATGGCTGCAGCATCCCTTTGCCGATGCAACCCGTACCTTGAACCTTTTCACACTTCTTCATTGGGCTTGTTTTGCCTGTCAACTGCAGCATGTCTAAAGCTCCCTGGACACCCAGCTCATCCTGGCTTTGCCAGCTTTGCTGTGCTACAGACCAGGCCTCTTTCCTCATCCGTTTCTGCCTTCACAGAGAGTACCACGTCTGAAGCCCACAAACTGTACAACTACTTGATCCACATCATGTCCCAGAGACAATATTCTTCTCTACAAGATCTTCAGCTGTGAACATCCACGTGCCTGAATATTGGAGGGTCCAAGAAGATGTGACTCCATGGTAATCTGGTATTTTGTGCACTGCACTGTTGCCCTAACCATGGCCATCCCAATGAGGAGACAACAAATCTCTCCTGTGTATTCCTGTTTATTCCACGTTTTCTCCTTTTGGCTTGCCCTACATACATTGAAGGAAGGAAAACCAGAAGGGAGGAACAGAGGGTGTATGGTATGTTTTAATATTTGTTTGCCAAGCCTTCTTTTTGTTCCCAGCCTGGCCCTGGGTAGACGACACAAAATGCACTAAATCTTGCCACCAAGAAGGCACAGGCAGCGTCAAGACATGGTTGTCATCAGATGGATCATCGCTATCATTGGTAGTAGGGCTGGGTTTGATATTTAAGGTTAGAATTAAATATTTGAAGTAAAGGGACCGGTCATTTTGTGTCAAATGGCATCCCTATCTGGGAAGGAATTTTTTGAGGGTTGTCATTTTTGTGAAGCAAAATAAATAAGAAATTGTAGCATTTGGTCATTAGGTCCTCTTTTTCAAGTCTAGTTTTGGGCTTAGTGTGAGAATGTGTGTGGGGGGTGGATGCATTGCCTTATATGTCTCATGTCCACCTGTGCCAAAGATAAGTGTGAACCTGTAGTGAAAATGCCTACAAGTATGCTTGTGCAATTTATTTCCTTGTTATTGCATGGAGTTCCCCCTTCTATTTAGTTTCAGCGCAGAATTTTGTACTTCAGCAAGACCCAGAGTGAAAAACAAACCACCAAAGTCAGGGGATTATCCGTGCTAATCTCAGGAGCGAATGTGAAGAAGTACAATTGAAAATTAGCATTGAAATAAATATTGTACCCAAGTTAACCATGTGCTACAGTCAAAAAGCATTTCAATATTTTCTCCACCCACTCTTCAGGTCTATCACATTTGCAGAATAAACATATTCAGAGATTCACTTAATTAACTCATCTTTCTTTCAGATTGCCCACTCTGATAACATTCTGTGAAGGTCTCTTATTATTACATAACTTACACACCACTTTGCTAGCTGGACAGTACTTCCAATTAGCGATAGGTCTTCTTGACCACGTCTATAACATTCTTCCGTAAATACTTCGGGTCCCTACTCTGGAGTGGGAATTTCCTTCTGCTCCATGGGCTGGATCACACAATCCCCATTCTTATTAACAGTTTTCGGCTTTACCTTAGGCAGCGCATGAATCTTGCAAGATATTTTGTTAACTTAAAGG
The DNA here is from genome assembly GCF_031143425.1 of Pleurodeles waltl. Taxonomy (NCBI): domain Eukaryota; kingdom Metazoa; phylum Chordata; class Amphibia; order Caudata; family Salamandridae; genus Pleurodeles; species Pleurodeles waltl. The sequence goes on from NC_090446.1 coordinate 104,912,221, forward strand.
GAGCTTAGAACCCGCCCACTGCTTACCATTGGTTGACTTCTTCATCACTCTCTGCTTTCGTATGGTTAGCACATGGTGGTTTTATTTCCTGTTTGTGTGATTGTCCCTTATGGGGCACGTGGACAAAGTACTGCTTTGGTAGCACTGAAGGCCTTTCAGCTGCAGCCACAAACGGCTGCCCTATTTTTTTCTTTTGGAGGAAGAATTCCATAATACTGCATCTGTGAGGAAGCCTTACCAATACTGCATCTGTGTGCAGACCGTCTATTTCCTTTTCGCTCCATCTCCTGCCTAAAACACTTGCACTGTGGCATAGAAAGTTTATTTTCAGACTGCATTGTGCTCCTCCTACTTTTCTGATTTTTGTTTTTGTTGTGTGACAGACATGTCCTTCCATGTTGGTTTTGCACCCTCCCTCGCACCTTCCTTTCCCTGGTCCATGTTGCCTTTGCCCAAGCCATCCCTTTGGCTTTTGACCTCTCTTTCTGTATCTCTATGTTTTTACTGTTTCAAACGTGCTGCACCATAGTTGAGAAAGTTTAATTTCGGAGTGTGTGTGTCAACTTTTTCCTGAGATTGTTGTTTTAGTTGTATTGGAGACATGATATTCTTTTGTTTTGCCTCCTCTCCCTCCGATGGTCTGTCTTGCCTTTGCTTCCTCCCTTCCTCCACCCATTTTCCTTTTGCCCCACACTTCTTTCCTCCTGTGTTGCCTTTGCCCTTCCTCCCTACGACCCCCCTTCCCTGTGGCTTTTGACCCCTCTCTTTGTCTTTGATACTACTTCAAACACACTACACCATATTTGAGAAAGTTTATTTTTGGGGTGGGCGTCACTTACACTTTGTGACTGTTGTTGTTTCAGTTGTATTGCAGACATGATATTCCTTTGTGTGACCTTCTCTCCCTCTGTCTGTTTTGCCTTTACCTGCTCCCTTTCTCCCACCCTCCATCCATGTGCCTTTCACCCCCTCCCACTCCCTTTCCATCCATCTGTGTTCCCTGTGCCCCCTCCCTCACACCCTCCTTCCCTATGGCTTTGACCCTTCTCGCCATATCGCCATAATTGTTACGCCACACCCTAGTTGGGGAAGTTTTTTTCGGAGTGCACTTCACTTACATTTTTCTGACTTTTGTTATTTTTGCTGTCTTACAGACATAGGCGGTCATTCTGATCGCGGCGGACGGCGGTCGCCGTCCGCCAAGCGGTTCCCGCCGAAATACCGCACCGCGGTCAAAAGACCGCGGCGGCCATTCCGGCTTTCCCGCTGGGCCGGCGGGCGACTGCCAGAAGACCGCCGGCCCAGCGGGACAGCCCCTTCAACAATGAAGCCGGCTCGGAATGGAGCCGGCGGAGTTGAAGGGGTGCGACGGGTGCAGACAGTGAAAATCTTTGTGGGGCCCTGTTAGGGGGCCCCTGCACTGCCCATGCCAGTGGCATGGGCAGTGCAGGGGCCCCCAGGGGCCGTACGGCACCCGTTCCCGCCATCCTGGTTCTGGCAGTGGACACCGGCAGAAACAGGCTGGCGGGAAGGGGGTCGGAATCCCCATGGCGGTGCTGCAAGCAGCGCCGCCATGGCGGGTTCCCTGGGCCAGCGGGAAACCGGCGGGAAACTGCCGGCTCCCCTTTTCCGACCGCGGCTTTACCGCCGTGGTCAGAATCGGCCAGGAATCACCGCCAGCCTGCTTCCGCCGCACTCCGCCATGGCGGTCATGCACCGCCAAGGTCAGAATGACCCCCATAATGTTCCTTCCGGTTGCCCTCTCTCCCTCCATATCATACCATACCATACAATGAAAGGCCACCTTAAAGTGGAGAACAGAGTAAGCGAAAGGCCACTTTCTGGACCGGACCTGAGGGGCTGGGGAGGAGTCCTTGATAGGCCACTTCCTCTCACATTCCTGGATGGTCAGGTCTGAGTAAGGTACAGATGTGAAGGTGTCCTTTACGTTTTTACTGGCTCTCCAGGGCAAAGTGCCACACACCTTGTTAGAGGCTTACAGAATTAGGCCAGCAGCTGTCTCCCACTGTGTTGTTTTTGCCAAGCTGGGAGCTTATCAAAGTTTTATTGGATCAGCACAGGCTAGAAAGCACAACAAACACAATTAGGCACTGTTGGCTGAGCAGAGTAATGCAACAGGACGGATGACAAGGGCTCCTTCGCCACCGCAGTCCTTGGCACTCTGTGTTGCTGTTTATCGTTCTTGTGCACCCGCCGCCCAGGCACATGCATAATTTAAATGGCCGCCTGCTTTCAGCAGGGTCTCTGCTGATTAGCACAGCCTCGAACGTAGGCCGTGGCTCACGCTCTGTATGCTAGGCCAACATCCGACGTTAGAACGCACACCACATGCCTATCACTGCGGGAGGTTGGGGGCAGGGCATCAACCCTTCTTGAACATGAGTAACAAACTAATCCATATGTACTTCAATACCTGCCTTGCCTCCAAACATTTAACTCCCAGTGGCATAATGAAACTTGTGCCCCCACCACCTGCAAAGTACAAGGAGGGCTCCCCTCCGGACCTAGGTGCCCTCAGGCCTGGGTATTGTGCTTTGGAGGGCCCATAGAGCACGACCTTCACGCACTGCAGGGGCTGCAGGGGCCTTTGTTACACCACTGGTTAATCCACCCCCTTTGTAGGCATGTTAGGAATGTGCCTTCCCTTTCCCCAGAGCTTTAAGTGGGATGAAAAAAGCGTGGGTCCCTGAAAGGGGCGTGACCTATATAATTAAGCACGTGGCAAACCATATAAACTAAAATTCCCTAGCGGGTCACCTAACTCACCCTTCTGCATAGAATCACAACTGCAACTGGAATATGTGACCATTGCTCTGTGCACTTTGCAGAGAGTCCAAGGATCGGATTGCCCAGTTTTCAGAACACATTTTTGCCCCACTGACAGAGACTGTGAGAAACTTGCACTGCTTTCAGCCATAACTCAATTGTGCCTTGTAATAAACACCTGAATGCGACTTAATCCAAATTATGCACCAGACAAGAGTCATATGTTGCCTGAAAAAACACGAATAACACAGCATTCTGGAAAAAGTAATGCAGGAATGAAATGGACTACCTCAACATTTTTAACACTCACTGTCAGGGCTTTAAGCGGGCCAGGACCCTCCGGGTTTCAGACCGTTAGTAATAAAAAAAAAAGACATTGAATTAAATTCATGTAAAAACATTGAGGCAAACCATTTCAGTAATTGGGGGCCAGATGTATCAAGCATTTTTGCGTTCGCAAACGGCCTAATTGGGACGTTTGCGACTCCAAAAATTGCATTTTGGTATCTTTGAATCCAAATTTGCGATTCGGTAACTTGTTACCAAATTGCAATTTGGAATTGCGATTACATACCCTTTCGGTATTAGGAAGGGGCGTGTCAAGGGCGTCCCTTCCTAATACCGAATTACAAGAATATATATGTAGGAATGTTTTGTGACCAAAATGCGGTTGCAAAATATTCACATTTTACCACCTACTTTGAGTAGGTGGTAACCCTTTCACCAATGGGAAGGGGTCCCCAAGGGACCCCTTTTCCTTTGTGAATGCATGCAAAAACATTTTTTTAAAGCAGGCAGTGGTTGCACGGACCACTGCCTACTGCTAAAAAAACGAAAAGAAAACTTCTCATTTTTCTTTTTTAAAAGCATACCATTTTTTTTTAAGGAAAACGGGCAGCATTAAAAAAAAAGACTGCTTTATTTAAAAGCAACCACAGACATGGTGGTCTGCTGAGCCCAGCAGGCCACCATCCCTGTGATTGTAGCAAAGAACAATGGGTTGCAAATTGTGACCTACCTCATGAATATTAATGACGTATGTGGATTTGTGAGCCATTGGGAATCACTAAATGAAACTCCTGGAGTTTCATACATCCAAATAGCAATTACCTAATTGGGATTCGCAGAAAATCGCAATTAGGCAATCGCTATCCAGATAAATGAAACACCTGGCCCCAAGTTCCTATTTATACCTCACGTTTTACTTAAATTTGCACCAAAATATTGGTTGGGTAGCACATTATATGGGTCAGAGAAATTTAGCCCGCGATTTATGTTAAAGTGGTGCAGCATGGTGCTGCGCCAACAATTGCAGCACTGTGCTGTGCCACTTTAGAAACTCAGAGGTACGTCATATTTAGAGCGCCAATGCAGGCATCCTTGCACTGTAGTGCAAGGGTTTCTGCGTTGAGAGGACAGATTGTTTATTTGCAGAGAGGTGTCCCTTCCTGCACATAACCAATCTATAATTGGCTATTTGTCACTTTATGTGTGCTGCAAAATGCAGCACACATGGAAGTACCAAAGCATCATTTTTTAATGATTGTTTATGTGCAGGAAGGTGTCCCTTCCTGCACCTAAACAATCACCCATGGCAGTTTGCCTCTTCTATGCGTGGTGCAGAATGCAGCACACATAGAAAAAGCAAAAAACGAGGAGGAATAAAAGCACTCATCTTCGTTTTGCCATGCTAATGCCACCCCTTGGGTGGTGTTAGTATTTGGATCTGCCTCAGTTTTATGACAACTTGTAAATCTGAGGCAGCATCAAGAGCAATGGTGGTTGCGGTGGAACGCCCACCTCACCAGCCATTGCATGCCCCTCTGACGCAGAACACTGCATTGAAGGGGCCCATATTTACAAGGAGGCATAATGCCACAAAAAAGTGGCAGTACACCGCCTTGTAAATACGGAGCAGTACTTAGTGCCACTGGAGCGTTACGAGAAAGACGCTCCCGTGGCACTAGGGGCTCTTAAATATGCCCCACAGTTTACATGTTTGTCACACTCTTAATTAGCCACACCCCTGTAGAGGCCCCTCCTCCCATTTTTTGTATCCCACTCAAAGCCTTGCTCATTGTTCAGAAATCAATCAATGCTTTTGCATGAGAATAGAAGAGCATGCCCACAGAGGAAGGGACCCATTTCGGTGCCCGTTTTAAATTAATCCTGGGTCTGAGATCCAGTGAGACCCGGCCCACTTAAAGCCCTGCTCTTCTCTTCCAAAGATTGTCTGTATTATCGGTTGCTTCACGCTCTCCTCTGTATTCATTACATTATTATTGTAATTAGTATATTTTATTTTGATCTATGAATATGAATTTCTCATATTTAAGCATTAGTTATGTCTTCTTACAAATGACGTGAGCCATGCCTTCTTGCTCACAGTATGTGCCCACCTCTGACTCAGAGCCGCTCCTGGACCTTGGCTCCCAAGCTTTGTAAAACTAAGAAGAAACTAGTTACATTTCTGTTCCTATCTGAAGATAGTCCTTTACTCGGCCCCATGAGCTCAGAAAAGGCACCTGCTTGCGTCCAGCCTAACAACTAATCAAAAGGTGTACACTATGGAATACATTTTCATTTCCCCTTTTGTCTGTGAATAAACCTTCATAGGGGAACCCCTGGGCAAAGGCCTCTGTGATTCTCAGGTGTTCTATCGACTTTTGTCAATATTTCCTTTCACACTCCCATTGGCATGTAATCAAATTTATTTGACAAATATCAGTCTTGATAAGATTTATATTTCCTTTTGTGGTTCTAATTTCTAAAATTAGGTGCCAGATTTATGAAAAGTGTCTCTGCACCTAGTGCAGCGCCACTTTTCTTGTGCCCCTTAGCGCCCCCCCAATGCCACCATGTGTGCACCTTATTTAAGATACGGCACGCCATGGCGGTAGTTAGGGAACTAGTGTCATCATTTTTTATGCTAGTTCGGCGCTTTGCAGGACTAGCGTCAATAATTTTGAAGCTAATCCTCCAATGCACCCAGAGGCCCATTGAACCCAATGGGAGCCTCCTTTTAATGCCTGCTCTGAACAGGCGTTAAAAATCCCTGGAGAAACTGACGCAAAGAAATCTCTTAAATTTCTTTGCACCATTTTTTTGGCCCCTCTAGTGCCGGAAATGCCGCGCTTGCATACATTATGCCTGGCGCAGGCATAATGTGGCGCAATGGGTTACAAAGTGGCGCAGTGCATGCATTATGCCACTTTGTAAATATGGTGTGGCGTTTTTTGGCTTTCCAATGCCACATTAGCATAAAAAAAATGGCACTAATGTGGCGTTGGAATGGCGCTAGGCCCTCTTTAATCTGGGCCTAGGTTTTCTATGCGTGGAATCTCTTGATGCACATGTTTTGATCTAGTAAATGTAGGTGACGGAGATTTCTCAGCTGCTTGTTTGGTTAACTTGTAGAATAGATATCTTCTTTGGCAAATACAGGTTGCCACTGATGCACCAAACATGTAAGTGAAAAATTCTCACACTGCTTAACTTTAAAACATCTTTGTTTAATAAAATAGGAACAGATGCACTTACTGTACAATCCAAGACGCTGAGGCCCTTATTTACGAGGCTCATGGTGCAGGGTGACGCAGCAATTACCTTGCTGCACTGCCCTGTGCTACCGGGAAAGGGCACAAATGTGCCATATTTACAAGAAATGGTGCATTTCTGTCCTTTCCCCCTGTGCTGGAGCACAAATTACTGCCATGTGCCAATGCAGGCACCCTTGCACTATGGTGCAAGGGTGCCTGCGACTATGGTGCAAGGGTGCCTGCGCTGTGGGGTGATTGCTTTTGTGCATGGAGGGACACCTTCCTGCACACAAAAAATCACAAGAGGTGTTAACCCTTTTCTATGTGTGCTGTAGAATGCAGCACACATAGGAAGAGGAAAAAACAGGAAGAAATAAAGACAGTTCTTCCCGTTGTGTCACTCTTACGCCACCCCTGAGGTGGCGTAGGAATCTGACGCATTCCCAGACTTATAAATCAGGGAATGCGTCTTGTTCCATCGGATTCCATGGGTGCTGCTGTGGGAACACCCCAACCAACACCCATGGAACGCCCCTTTCAAGCAGTGTTATGGGTGAAAGGGGTACATATTTACAAGGCCATGAAATGCCACGCAAGGTGGCTTTGCGTGGCCTTGTAAATATGGGCTGGCACACTGCGCCACCAGAGGGTGAAAAACAAATGACGCTCCGACGGCGCAGATTGCTGCTAGGGCCTCGTAAATGAGGCCCCAAGTATGTAGAAAAAAACCTTGATCTGAAAAACACAGAATGGCAAAGAGCAAGATTTTCAGCTCAATGGAGTGTTTCTGCTCAGAAAATCCAAGCGTCTACAAGAGGATTTCTAAATAATTAGATGCCGTTATCAATGCCTCACAGAGCACACATCTGGATAGGTTAAAAGAAATTATAGCAGTTCCAGTCACAGATGTTGATGCTGAACCCCTTCTGGAATCAATCTGCATTTTATATTTAGCAATGTGCTTTGGGGTGATTTAGAGAATGGTGGATCCTTCCATTTGTCTGATACCTACTGGAGGGCTTTCCAGCAGAGACATTTTGCAAAGATCCAGATTTTCCTCTTTACTGATGGTTGCAGTGCTTGGCATTTTACCTTCGCCTTCACCAAAGCAGTTTTATCACATCCTAAGATAATATTCAGAATATTTCTATGCAAGCTCACTTTTTTTAAAGTTTTCCTATTCAATGTTAACCACTTTTTTCTTTGCAGGTGTACTTTCATTGGAGTTTTTATATGCACTGGGAAAAAAATAGCCACATTTTTATCTGTTTGAAGGATTTTTCTGCGCACAATGGTATTGCTTAGGAAAAGGACAATTAAAAACCTCATTATAAATTCCAGAGGTTAGAATGGGGCATGACATGGCAATTAGCTCCTTGCCCCGTTCCAACCTGCAAAATATGTTATAGTATTCCCCTACACAATTGTCAACACCTATTAAACCTTTGTGCAGGACAAAATCTATAAATTACACACAAGTTGTAATCTGTATTTGGGCACACAAACCAGGATTACCCATTTGTAATGAATACCTACCTGTTTCCTACAAAGTATATCTTATGCACAGAGCTGATATTTGTGTTATAGATTGTTTCGTAATTCAAGATTTTCATGAACAGATGGCAAAGTGAAAATTCTTCCCAACCTTCACAAAATTGCGACATTTTTCCACTGAGCTCGTCGGACGCTGCAAAAACACTGTTTTGGGAGGTAACATTACCATCCATTTGTAATTCAGAATAAAAGAAAGAAGTTGGATGGCAAGAAGACACTAGGGTTCGTTTTTTGGTTTACATGATCAAACTATTCAGTGTAAACCTCACTCCATTGATCTGCAGGATTCTTCCTATTATTACGTTTTTGTATTTAGAGAACAGAATCCATTAAAAAACTTGTAATGCAAAACTGGCAGCAAGTGTCTCTGGGCAGCCATTTCTTTGAGTAGTCAGCTTTCTTTCGAAGGCTCTCTATTTTGCAACCTTGTGCAGAGAAGAACAGGCGTGCAGGTTTAACTGGGTCCAAGGAAATTACGTGCAAAATAAAGGGCTTGCTGGAAAAGGTAGGTCCAGATGCTCTTATCATAAAGTTAGCAGCATTCGGCCCCAAGAGAAGTAGTCTTTTTCTTTCTTTACAAACCTGAATGTTCTACTGAGGTGACAGAGTTTTAGAACATGTTGGTCAAGTGGGAAACTGAAGGGGTGTAACGACTAAAGTGCATTGAAACTACAATGTTTTGGGAGCCGCAGTGTTTCTAGGTTACATAATTTGTGGATTGCTGTTGCAGAAGACCCATTCATTTAAATCTATAAGGTATTAGCTTCAGGATACACCTGAACCCTTTGGATTTGCCTTTAATTCAATAGAGGTGACAAGTGAAGACATTTTAGGAAGTTTATATTCTATTCTAGTGATACTTAGTTCTCGGGTTTCTGATATTACACAGACTTAGTAAAAAGTATGGCACTCTGAAGCTCAACAATGATTTCTCCTCCATTAACTCCATAATACTGTAAATGTGTACATTTTACACATCTATGTCTGTAATAGATTTAAATGAGAAAGGCTAGGGGTTCTACCAGCATGAGCAGCTGGCACCACCATCCCTATGGGCAAGAGATTATAATAAGAACATGTGAGTTAGATAATAGTTTACCTAGTTTCCATTTTTTGATATTCTTGATCGAAAGAACGTTGTTTTTATTTTTATTCTTCTGATTAAGTATGTATATGTTTTATTAAATGTACCTGCTGTTTTCTTTTATGGCTTTGAGCTGAAGAAAGTATTGTCATTCGTTCGATATTCTTGATCTTTAAAAAGTTTTTCCTTTGCATTATTTTGTTCTTTAGTGTGTGAAAAAACCTCTAGTGGAACACTACTGGGTGGCAAACTGGAGGGTGTTTGGCAATGCAACCACGAAACCTCAAAATTATTTTAGTGGTTTCAGGGAGCTACTGAATGGATGACAAGGTAGCAGCTGCTTTTGATTTGCAGTATTACTTGTCTAATTAAGAGAACAAATAATTTTTATGAGGTACCCTATTTGAATTTTCCTGTAAGGGCAGGAGTACCTTGCGAGGATTTCAACTTCACGCAGTGAATTTACAGATTTGACCTTAAGACAGAGGAAGAGATATTCTTGTTTGCTTTGAGCACCCATTTGAAGTGAAAAGTACTCCTTTCTTTCTAAACCTTGTTCCTAAGAGAAAAGGAAAGAAAATGTATTACTGGAAGTGACTGATTATTGTGCTTTACTTTTAACTCTTATTGATGCTACTTTCCACTATTATGGTTCCATTTCAAGTTTCCCAATCACTTTGCAGGGAGATACCTGGGCCAGAATTCATCTTTCCAGCACATGTCTCCCAGTGAGGTAACAGAGGACACAACTTAACTCTTTGGGATGGAGAATAACTTGCAGGATCCAGAATTACCAGGCCCTCTTACACAGGTTTCACTTGATTCTAGGGACTTACACACAGATATGTACCTCCTGCTCCGAGCAGATGGCAGAGACGTTTTAAGGCACAGCAAAAGTGGGCATTTGCCCAGGGCCTTTGTCTTCCAGGGAGTCCCTAGTGAAGTGAATTAAATTGGCAGAAAATGGGTAGTAAAAGTCAAAGTTGTCACAAGCGGGTCAAAATATTTCTTGCCTGGGGCCCCCAACATCCTTAGGATGACACTGGTAGATGGTAAACATCTGTAGTGGCTGATGCATGCCCGGGTGCTCTAAGGGCATCTATGTGGCAGAAGGACGTGGCCTCATTAGGTGAGCTACTTTCTGCCTTCCCTGTGTAGCTGGATGGGACAGGGTGTGATGGGCAGGCTCTGCCGCCAGGGCTGGAGTTGGCAACCAAATGCAACCCTGGCAAAAATGATCAAACAGACCCCACTCCCTTCCTCTGCTCACTCTATCTCTCTTTTACCTCCATTCTTTCTCTCACTCCTCCCTCTCTGATCTCTTGCTATCACCATCCTCAACACCCCCTTTCTTTCCACGTATCCCTCTTCTTTTGACGGCCCCGTGCCTGCTGCAAATAATGTCAGGGAATTGTGGAGAGAGACAGAGGCACTAGCACTACCTGGGGCTTGCAAAACCGACCTTCGAAGGCTGCAGCCCACTAGGGAAATGACCAATGGAATTAGAGCCTGTCTGGCCCTGTCTGCCTAGCCCCAGCCCCTCTTCAGCAGTGTTTTTAGGAGATGTGATCCACACCTGGTAAACCAGCTCCGTTCTTTCTTGACCTGGTGATTTGGGGTCAGGATATGCTGGACCACTCATGGTTGCCCGGATGGTAATGGGGCTTTTCTGTCCCAGGACCCAGTGTCTCTAAAGCTGAACATCTATTTAGTTATAGCATCTGTAGAGTGCGACCTTCACCAAACTGATATCCTGGCACTAGTGGACCAGGAGAACTGATATTGAGAAACGCAGTGCACAGTGTACAGCCGTGGCCAGGTTACTTGGGGAAGAGCCAAGTCTTCAAGGCCTTTCTGAATTGTAGCAGCTCCATTGAAGCCCTTAGTGAGTAAGAAAGCTTATTCTACATCTGGGATGCCTTGACTGAGAAGGCCCGGCCAACTTGTATCGACCTCCGATAAGTAAGGGCACAGACAAAGTTTGCTGTACTAGAGCAGAGATGTCTTGCAGGGATGTATCTTTTGAATCTGTGTTGCAGTGGCACCAGGATTTTCTGCTGTGAGGCCTTAAACTCAGTGCACATGGCTTTGAATGTGATCCCCTGCTATGTAGGAAGCCAGATCAGTTCCTTCAAGATGTCCTGCACCGAAAAGCTATGGGGTCTGTTAAGTGGTAGGTTTGCTACTGCCAGCTGCTTAATCAAATTGTCAGGTGCTCCAAGTAGTAACGCATTACAATAATCTAGCCTACTGAGTATCATACTCAGCACCACCAAGGATATGGAATGTGTGAGCTGCAGCGGGAGCATTTTCCTTAGCCCACGCAGTAATGCAAAACATTTGCCTGCTACCTTTGTCACATGGCTTTCAAAGGGGCAGTTTATTGTCAAACACAACCCTAAGATTACGAACCATGTCTTATGGCTGGGGCGTCTCTGTTGAGAGGGCACAAACATTTTGGGGAAGTGTTATGGGGATACTGCCTGTTGAACAGCAAAGAAACTTAGTTTTGTCCTCATTTAGTTTCAAGGAGTTAGTATTCATCCTCTCATGGATTTCTGGCATGGCTCTTTGAAAGGCCATGAGTGTCTCATCCTGGTTGATAGTAAGGGACAATATCAGTTGCGTATAGTCCACATAATTTACCAACTTTAAGCCATGTTCCTTTATAAGCGTTATAAAGGATTTCATTGGACATTGAACAGAACAAGGCTGAGTGCCAATCCCTGCGGGACTCCATGATGCAGGTATTTGTATTCAGATCTTTAAGGCAGCAAAGCCGATCCACCAGATATGATTCCATCCATTTCAGCACTGAGCCTCCCACTCAATTGCCACTAATCTATCCGGTGGATTGCATGGCTGACTTTGTTGAAAGCAGCCAACAAGACAAGCATAATCAGGACTGTCGACTGACCCCCATCCACCCTCATCCGCAGCTCATCCAATGCAGGAATTCGACTCGACATGATACCATGCCCTGGTCAGAACCCAAACTGTTCATCCTCAAGGAGGGAGTGGGTCTCTAAGAAGTGAGATAACTTCCTGGTCAATTATTGCTCTAATATTTCCGCAGGGTAAGGAGGGAGCGATATGGGTCTGTAGTTACTCAGGATCAATGGATCCGCTGAGGGTTGCTTTAAAAGAAGAGCAACTACTGCCTTCTTGCAGAAATATGGTACAATCCCTGATTCCAAGGACTGATTGCACAGTTGCAGAGTTGCAGGGGCTAACTCACCTTTCAGCTCTTTCCATGCCCTACGAGGTAGGGGATCTAATGGTGATCCATAGGTGGTAGATCTTGTAATGAGGCAAAAACACTCAGTTGAGATAGATTCAAAGAGTTCGAACCTATTTGCCTGGCCTATCCTCTCTCCGACACCCCTTCCCCACTTCAGGGGAGCTGCCACACTTGGTAAGGTGAGACTCTATGTCTGTGAGGCACTTTGCTATGTCTGTTGTTCGAGGTCTCCGAGGAACTAAATATTAGCAGCATGAGCAGAATATATTTGTCCATAAATGGTCATGGTAGTGGGCCCGATTCTTTAGGATCCTGACAAAAGCCTTCTCCTACACAGCTCTGAGAGTATGTCCCATTCTGGGTGATTCCACTAGTATAAATGCCAGTGCAGGTGTCACAAGAAGGTCTACTCCTGTTGAATTCTTGAAGTAGGCTGTCCTTGCCACTAGCCCTGCCCATATAGCATATGCAGGATAATTAGGATAGGATATTGACGGTAAGATACCCATATGGCCCACTGACACAAGGTCTGTTCCTACAGGGTCTCAGCAGTGATCTGCCCCAGTTAACTCCTTGAAGTTGGTTTGTTGCTATAATGCCTGGGAGCTGAGATGCTCATAAATTTTCTTGGGAGTAGCACTGGCAAGCAACTTGCTTACATTGTATCCCGGCTTTGGGGTTATCTTTTTAGCCTCATACCTGTAGGGTTTGTCCTATATGGTCTGTTCATACACCTCCTAATTTAGGCCCGTATTTATACACATTTGCGCTGCTTTTTAATGCAAAAGCGGTGCAAACGTACAAAATACAATTGCATTTTGTGAGTTTGCGCCACTTTTGCGTAAAAAAATGACGCAAATGCGGCGCTAAAAAGGTATAAATATGGGCCTTAGAGTCTTGGTAGTAATCTGACTCCTGTCAGAAGGACAGCAACTCCATTGCCTGGGAGTGTACATTCAAGGGCTCCCATATTGGGCTGCACTCAAGGAGTCCAAATTAGGCCTGCTTGTATGGTGTTCCATCAGTGAATGAGCTCTTGACACAGCCGCAGCATGTCCATTCCTAGTAGACTGGATCAAACAGTGTCCTTGTAGTAGGCTGGCCAGCATATAGGTCCAACAAAAGCCTTTTTCTACAGGGTCCCAGCAGCAAAAGTGTCATTTTTAGGACCTGTCTGTTGGCTGCTGTCATAGTGTTCAGCATTATGCCTGCTTCTGTAGTCTGCTGTCAATAGCCATGTCCCCATAGGATGCTTAGAGTAGACCTGCCTCTGTGAGCCTCAGCATTACATCTTTTCTTGAAGTCCCAAACTGGTGGCCTGCTCTGAAAGGCTAAACTTAGAAGGTGTGTTACTGTTGTGTCCTGGCGGCTTCTAGAGGGCTCAATCCTATAGGATTCTTTTAATGGGCCTTCTCTTGTCTGAAAAGTAAGTCTTCTTCTATAGGCAACCCAGGTTGTACCAGTTACTATAGGGTCAGACATGTTCCTGTAGGCTGAAGGCAGTGTACCTCCTCCCATAAGACCTCAGAGTAAGCCAGTTACCAAAGGGTCCATGAAGTAAGCCTGTCCTGTAGGTTCCTGGCAGAAGGGCTGCTTCCATAGAATCACACAAGTAGGCCAGCTTTGCATCCCTTAAGCATAGGCACTGGGTTGAAAATGAAAAGGAAGTTGACATGAGAACTGTTTAACCTTAAACAATCGTTATATAGGATCAGTTTTATTAAAATGCATGTTACCTCTCTGTGATACATCGTGCCTACACATACTATACACGTGGGTAATAATGAAACATGTGTAGCTAATTTATGAAGACCTGTGACATCCATCTACATGGTTAAGTGTGTAATTACTGCGTGACTGGTATCATCATTAATAGTGTCTCTTGGGTGATTAGTGCGCTATACAAATTACCATAGCATTGTGTTTCTTTTTTAAATTTTGCAGCCGCTGCTAATGCAAATTATGCTCATAAATAATAAGTTTGCATAGCTTAGCATAGTAGAGAGGTGGTGTCCTCTATGTCAAGCTGAAAATGTTTCTCTGTTTTGCTGCCAGGCTGAACAAAGTGGTGTTAGCTTGGAATATGTGTGGACTCTATTCTTGGGGGCAGTCTTTTTTCTTCTTCTTTCTTTCCCCTTTGGGTGATTTTTTCTCTCTTGCTCTCGGGAAATGCCTGATCAGGAAAAATAGGTGCGGATCTCCAAAAATGAGTGCCAGTGGCCCTCACTGGCAACCATCGGCTCAAATTAAGAACTGGTACTGCCCTTTTCTCCCGCATCCACCACTGTTACCTTCCAAAGCTGAGTGTAATACCCACACAGTTGCCTGCAACCCCAGCTTATTCAAGGGGGATTCTGCATGAATTTACAAAAGGGCGTATTGATCAACACAGTGTCAAATCAGAAAATGTGTCCCTTGTTGGGTGGTAAAGCATGGACAGAATTAGGGTGTAGCCTTAGGAGCCACTGCCACTGAACCTGCTGCACTCGCAATAGATATGCGTGTGTTAGGGAATCTGGCACTGCTATTGCAAGTGATGAACCTGTTCTGTGTGCAGGGAGAGCGTGCACTGTTACTGCTGGTGCTAAAAGTGTGAATGCGCTTCTGGGAAGCACACAGGGCCGGACTGGGAACCCAAAGCAGCCCTGGCAGTTTTGTCGGACCAGCTCCAGAGGGGTGGTGGTGGCTGCAAGTGTGAAGTACTGCTGCTTTTGTTACTGGAGGCCGATATTGCAACACCACTGGAAAACCAGCCGCCAGTTAGAAAACTGGCCTTCACTGTTGCAAAACCGTCCGCCACCCTCCCAGCCTCCCGTGGAAACGCCCGATGCCCACTACGGCCAGTCCCGCCCTGGAAGCTCAGACTGCTCATAGAAATTGGAACTTGAGGATAATAAATTCCTTCACATTAAACAAGCCAGGAAATGCCTTTACTGATTTTTTCCTAGTGAGAATTTAAATATTGAGATGAGATTTAACAAACCCAGTGAAGGCTGACAGCTTTGATGTACTCCAGTGACCTTTGACTCCCACCTCCATTTATTTTGGCTATTGCATTGCATACCTGCTAGGCATTGACTGAAGTGAGGGTCAGGTTGGCAGAAGTCACTGGAGAACACTAAAGCTGTCAGCAGCAGCACTGTATCATCCACTCTCTAATTTATTCAGAGTTTGAGCTTGATTTATGTTTTAAATAATTTGCTGCAAGAGCCCTGGTCCCCTAAATTAAGTACCAGTGGTGCCTACCACTCTCACTGCTCATTTCCTCCAGCCAGGGTTTGCCTTTAGCGCTGGTGGCGCCCTGTGCAACAATGTTTTTTGGTGCACACCACCCCATGACCTTCTCCAAGGAGTCTCTCACTACCACCCTCCAACAACGCCCCTCATCTAGCCACAACCTCTTTCTCACATGCATTTCATTTGTTTTGTAGCGCTTCTCATGCCAGTGTAGGGTGCCGTGGCACTTTCCATCAGACACACATTTTACGGAGACAATGAATCATACGTGTGTAAATCAGGCCACAGAAGATGTTACATAAAACAATAAGGATTACAAGGTGTAGGAAACACACGCCATCCATACAAATACTATATTTTAAGAGTGTTTGGTCTGGAGAAGCCCAAACCCAGGATTTAAAATGTACTACAGTGGTTGGGATTGTCTTTACTAATAAAAATATTTCTACTCCAGAAGTGCTGGAACAATGTTCAAAATTGGTGTGCCCACACCCTACCACCCTCCAACATGCCCACCCTCCTGAGTTCAGAATGCCAGGTGCGGCTGCACCGGTCGCACAGACCTAAAGCGGGCACTGCCTGTAGGTATCAAATTGCCAGGCTTGCAACTTACTCGATTTAATTCTTGGCTAGGTATTCAGGCACTATGGTGAGCTAGTCGCGAGGCCGGTTATTCAACAGAATTGCCCTCCCTGGCTAGTCTGTCCTCTTTTGTCCTTTATATTGATTGTACTTATTAATTTAAATTACATTGAAAAGAGTCCACAACTACAAATACTATTATAATAAAATAATTAAAGCAGTAATAATTTAGAGGCCATATTGGGGTAATGCAAATATAGCTGGTCTGCATAACGATGGTTTAATGCTGTGTTGGCATACTTAATATTAGGCGCCTTTCTGGGTTTCAATTCAGTTTCCAAATCGTATTTGGTATGTTGATACTTTTAATTATACAAAGGTGTATGATATATAATAATTAAATCTGGACTAATGTGTTTTGCACACTAAACGTATTAATTTCTAACAGATTATTTTATTGCACACCTTTTATATTATGTAAAAATGATGAATAAATGAAACATAAAACTAGGCTGGGTATTCATCAGAGTAGCTTTTCTCTCCAAAATGAAGTAGCTGCAAGCTGTGATCTCTACCTGCTTACCAGACTTGCCTCCTACTGCAATAGCTGGCAGCTACCTCAGTGCTTAATTTGAGCTGTTGGTTTCCGGTGCTGGGCACAAGATCTTATTTTTCAGGGCTGGCACTTTTTTCTACACCAGGCATATACTGTGAGCAAAAGACACATATGGGAAAGATGGAGATAGAGAGAAACGAAAAAGTGTCACAAAGGGAGAAAGCAGAAAGCTGCAAGAGTGAGCTGAAGGGGCAGGAAGTGGCTGTAAATGGATTAAAGAGGCCTAAAATGGCTTCAGGATTATGCTGCCTAAGTATTCTATGCTCACACATTTAACTGCAATACTCACAAGTTTCAAAGGAGAGCTTCGGGCACCAGCACATTTTTATTTACAAATTAAGCATTGACTACTTACAGCACTAGCTTCTCACTTTCAATGTGCATTACACACGGAATTATCCACCCACTCACTGGATAAGAGAAAAAAAAGTGAAGTGAGACAGAGATAGACAGGAAGGAAATTTTGTGAACATTTAGTGGTAAAATTAAAAAAGCCTAGTATGTGCGAGAGAAAAATTAGTAGTAGGGTAGAGAAGGAGAAAGGGAGTGAGAATGTCAGGTGAGGTACAAATGTGTCTGCCTATTACATATTTTTCCTTCCCAGAACTTAGGCCCAGAATTACGAAGGTTTTGCATCAGGTTTGTGTTACTTCATTAATGAAGACCTGACGCAAAGTCCTGTTTGGGATTTACAACCCAGCACAAATGGCAATTTGTGTTGGTTGTGAATGTAAAGTAACACAAGGCAGTACAGTGTGCTGCAGTGCATTACTTTGCACCAGGGAGGCATTCTATGGGTGGTGCATGGATGCTCCTGTGCATCCGCCCATGAATTTTGATGCAAATCCAGATCTACAAAGGCTTGTAGACATGGATTTCAGCCAAAATTCTGCACCTACCCAACACAGGCGTAATATGGAGAAATATATTTTGGCCTCACTTTTTCATCTTTGTAAGTATGCTGCATAATAGAACACATACCTAAAGGAAATAGCATTCAAGCATATCTTTTGTGCAGGAAAGGATTTCTTCCAGCACAAAAACCATGCAGACACCGTTGCACTGTGGCGCAGTCATACCTGCATTGGGCCAGGGTTGCACAAAGTGAGCCAGCACATGGAGAGAGCAGAACTATACCATTTCTTTGAAGTTGTGGAGCAGATCTGCTGCCTCCAGTTCATGCAACGCAGCATAACGCAACAACTTTGCTTGCTGCCCTGCGTTGAATGAGCTCTTAATAAATTTGGGCCTACTTTTGTACAAAATATAACTGCTGTGGCCCAAACATTTCCTTATGAGCCCCTTACTGTCACTCTCAAATGTTGCAATTGGCTGAAGTCAAAGGCAGCCTGGTCTTAATTTCATCTCATACCTATTTCTTCTACTTCCCTTCTACTTTTGTCTTATTCTCTAGTTGCTTTTCCAACCTTCTCTCTCCCTTTGTTACTCTTTTCCTATCTTTTCTTCCTCTTTCCTACTCCCTTTTCTGGCTTTTTTTCTTAAGCTGGGTCAAAGTCTGATGATGAAAAATAGGTGTCTGGCCCCAAAATCGAGTGCCTCGCCCCTCCACCTGCCATCACTGTGACAAATGGTTTTGACTCAGGGGGGGCCCAAATAATGTTCAACAATGACACTGTCAGGTAGTATGAGGAGTTTCTTTCTTTGGTGAACCAGCAATTTTTGCCCTAATTCTTGTAAAAAAAACATGAAATTCTCTCTCAGAACTGCTCAAAACCCTCTAAGGCAGTGGTCTTTAAACTTTTTAATGCCAGGCCCCCCAGTTAAAAAATTAAAATCAGTGCCCCCCCTCATAATTTTGGACAATTATTTTATAAATATGGCAATGTTTACACAAGTCTAGACCTATTTAAACATTGCAGTTAAGTACTGTTACCTTTATAAAAATGCAAAACATGCTTCTGATTAAAACAAAGGCCTGTTATCTGTGTAATGCTTCTTTTGGCGACAGTCTGGCGCCCCACCCCCGGGATCACATAAGGCCCTCATAGTGGGGCCCGCCCCCCAGTTTGAAGACCTCTGCTCTAAGGCATTCCCTCTAAGTAATTACAGGGATCTTTTTTGAAGCAGATGTGGATAAGGTGATAACACTGAAGGCGTGATTCAGAATATCCAGGTAAATGAGGAGGCAACAGTAGGCAGGTATTAATTCACTTGCAGCCGTTTCTGCTATATTTGCAGGTGCAGGTTGGACTGAGATATTGAGGAGTCTTCAGTGAAAAAATGATTCCCAAATTCTGATGACCATTTATTTTCCATCAACAAAAGACTGAGGGACCTGCCACCAACATTCCTAGAAATGCGCAGGAGGTGTGCAGTATTGGGTTGCTCCAATGTGGGCATATGTCCAATAACCCAAATAACAGATATTTTGTGTACTCTGGAGCAAAGGTTTACATGAGTCACTTATTTTCCAGGAGATGAAGATACAGGATGTTCACACTCCTCTGATATAGTTGGTTCTGGAAACCTGCATTGAAACTTTGTAATTCTAAAATGCATATGATCTCCCTACCTCTACTCACTCTTGTCCAAAACTTTTTTTGAGAAACATCACTAATGTTTCCATTATCGGAAAGTTGAAACATTCCTTTTATTTTTAGATGTGGGTGAAGAAGACAATGGGATTGAGTTAGATCTTGATGGGAATACCTCCGACATGTTGCGGCGGCGGACCTGTGTACTCTGTCAAGTCGATGGAGTTCCGACTGCCGTATAGGAAACACACAATGTCATACATCCAAAACACAACATACACACACCATTACACCCATATAAAACACAACCACCAATACATTGACACACACATCTACACATACACCTCACACAAAAGCACACCTAAACACATCACAAACACCACAATCAAACAACCACACTCACCTAAATTTTGCACACTCTAACACACCAACACAACACACAACCAAACATACACGACAAACAATAGACCCACATGCAAGTGGCACACATACAGACACAACAACATCACCCACTCCAGCTCCCTCTGCTTCGACCAGCCTCAAACAGCCAATCCCTTCTCAACCCTCCGAAGTAAAAGCTTTGAGGTGACAGATATGTGCCCAGTAGGTGCCTATTTATGATGAGGACACCCCCTGGACTATTTCAGGAGAAAGGTTAAGGGCAACACAGACAGGGGGAAAGTGTCCCTTCCAAACATTGTTCACTGTCACATGAGTTAAATTGTCAATATAATGTACATGAGTGTGTACATGTCTGATGAATTGAGTCCACATTTTACAAGTTTGACCCATATTGTGCAGTGCAGTACATTTCATTGTGTCATTGGAATGGAATTGTTGTAACAGTGAGACATATGTACTGACTCAACTGGAAGCACAACATGTGACTTGCAGGTCTCATTTCAAAGTGCATACATGGAGAGGGTTTGCAATTGTGATGTTTTTATTATTTTGCTGCAAGCATTTATGTGCCAATGAATGCACAGAAAAATTGTTTAGGTCATAGATTTATGTGTGATGCAGCTGTATCTCCACTAATGTTTGACAAAGATGTGTTACAGACATATGCTTGTTACAAACTGTTTTTTAAAATATTGTTCCAACGTATGTAAATGCGCTGGTTCCGAGCTAATCTGAAATGACCAAACAACATTCACTAGCCGTGTGGAATGCTTACCTTCGAGTCCAGCAACATCAGGGTCATGTTTCCTTCATGGTCCAGTGGCAGCATAGATGGCAGGACTTGTCCAGTCGGGTCCAGTCGGAATCAGTAGTAGAAAATGGGAAAAAAGGTAGGTTTTTACCTCATTTCCCTTCCAATTGCCAATGCAGGTGTGGAGGTAACTCCACCACAGTTGCCTTGGCAGGAAGGCACATTGTGATTCACTCGGCAGGAACAGTGGCTGGAGTCCTGCCGCCAGCCACTATTTCCAATGACCCAGTCAATGCGGGTGTAGTTTTCTGGCTGAGCCAGGCGGGACTCTGGTGGTCTTTCATGTGTGGTCCTGCTAACATCTAAATAGAATGGGTGGACCGCCAAGTCAGCGGATGGGTTTTCTGACGAAAAACCAACGACAGGACTGTTACCGTCAAGATCTAAATCAGGTCCTAAGTTCCCTGAGTGTGTTCGACTTCACTCCAAGGCTCCACCCAATATAGAGCAGCTTCTGGACAGAACAACTTGCACCAGGTAATGCAGAGCACAGCCACTGCACCCCCTCTCTGCCCAAGTAACAGGTGCATGGAGGGAGAAGAGGACAGTGTGGGTGCAGTGGCTCAAGGGGTAGACATGTATGTGTTGGTGCTCAGTGGGCAGTGGGTAGAGTCTGCCAGGGCGGTGACAGTGAGGTCAGGGGTGAATCTACAGCACACATGGTATAGTGTGGGAATAGAGTTTCTGCCTGCATTTGCAGCCTGGAAGGGGTGAATGGGGCCTGCTGCCAAATAACTGCAGTCCTCTATTGCCCTTCGCAAAAGTTAGCGGAGCTCACAACTTCACACACCCCTTAAAATGTGTATCTTCCATGTTCCGTGTAAATTTTAAGATCGAGGGCTGCCTGAATCTAGAGATTATACCAGTAGATTCAGAACCAAGGGGTACCTTAGAGGAAACTTTACTTACTTTAGTGTTGAGACAGAGTTGAAGGGAATCTCTCTCCTTTTGTTCCTCTGGTTTTGATGCATGTCTACTAAAATATTGAGAGGATGGTTACCTCCTCTGTTTTTAATATCTGTATAGAAAATTTATATTTCCTGAATTCTGGAGAAGGGATAATGGTTGTTCTGATATCTGTAAAGGAGAGGCCTGAGGTTCCTGAATCCCTTTGCTATAGATCCCTTTTGAGCATATTAAAAAAACTACATGAAACTGATACTGGCCAGACTTCATGTGTGGTTGTGGATCTCAAAACTAATGCAGACTTTCAGGCTGGGGCGAGGAAAGGCCAATCAGTTGATGAGTTATTGCTTATTTCTTCCTGTTGGTAAATTGGAAATGGGTTTGCTTCCCTGCTTTTGTATGCAGATGACACAGCTTTCACTGATAAAAAGCAAAAGGTCTTCAGAAACTACCAGATATCCTGACCATGTGTGCCTCCACAGATCATTTACATGCCAGTATATGCAAACATATAATAAGGGTGCTTGGTTAGCTGTGACTGGGCTGTGGCACTTTGACTTAAAGGGTATTGAGAGGATGGCTACTTTGAAATACCTTGGATACCATCTTATTACAAACTGGAGGTCGTATTTGCCTGTCGTATTTCGTAAGCAACTCCTTTTATAATATTAACAAGAAAATTTGACAATGCTTTTGAAGGCTACTTCATGATGAATCTAAAATGGCAAGTCTGCAAGGGTAAGCTCGCCCCACAATTAGCTTCTGCGGATGGAATTTTGAGAGAATCAGATGCCAAAATGCTGAAATTCCATTATCTTTGCTACCAGGGATGCCCTCTTGTGCTGCCCTTAGTGAGTTAGGCTTACCTGTGATAACACTAATGTCTATTAAAACCTTTCTCCCATATACTAGAACCTTCGCTAACACAGGCCCCATGACCCTTGCAGGGAGAGTCATTTGTTGAACAACTGAATACCAGAATAGAGCTCCCGGTACAGTCATATGAGGAAACTAAGGTGGCCCATTGCTTTTCACAAGTCGCTGTAATACACTTTGTATTCAGACCTTTCATTGTGCCTTTTTAAGAAACTCAGTCAAAGGGAAAGTGGTTCACTATTCATCCATGGAGACGGTAAAAGGGATACAACCATATCTGGGAGACCATTAGTGCACATTATTTTGTGGATGGGTGAAAAGAACTAGAGGTTACAACTTCTGAAGGACTGCTTCAGTGAGACTTGAGCACTGGAAACTCATGTGCTTTTAAAATAATGACTCTCAATTGTTACTAATTTAATACTGTCTGTAATTCAATTATGGTTAGTCTTCACTGTAAAGGAGCTGGTTTGTGAAATGTTGTGATTTATGTTTTGATGTGTTTCAATGTCATGTATTTCAGAAATTTGTGAAGCTCCAATAAACTTATAAAAATAAAGTTTGAGAAGAACCATTACTGGGGGAATCTCACTCTTGTGGTTTTCCGGCAAGTCCAACAAAAACTGTTTTCCAGGCCAAAATCTATGCTCAATCCACTTTATTGCACATTTACCGCACATCTCTGGGCACCGCTGGAGACTGCAGATCGAGCCTTTTGAATCTTGCCAAGAACGAGTGCCAATGCTGTCCAGGTTGGCAAAGACAGGTAAATAAATCTCCAACCCTGCTACACAGTCAGCAGATGTCCCTGGACGCACACAAACGTCAAATGCACATAAATCCCTTTGATCCGACAATTACTCCTCTGGCAGAGCAACACTGCCTGCAGAACAGGCTGCAGCGAGAGAGGATCACTGGATGAGCGATTAGTTTCATTTCTTGGATGGCGATTTGGCCCAAGGTACCATCGCCTTCGGTAGATGATGGAAAATCCTGTGAAAAAATTGCTTCATCTGCTTCCCTTATCAAACAAGAGGGTCCTCGGCTTTTAATTCTGCTCATGGAGTGATGTTTTTGGAAAGCTGCACGTTGAAGTATTTACTAACACAAAATTGGATATAAGATCATGTTACTCAAAACTGATATCACTCTATTGAGCACAAGACCTCTCTGATGAAAATTGATACATCTCTGCTTAGCAGTGGTGCTGAATGATACCTCGGTTGAGTACCTATAGTTGGGTTAAACACTGATATCTCTCTGTTGAACTGCATTCTACAGTGGACTGACATAACTCACTTGAACACAGTTGAACCAGGGTACCTCTCTGTTGGGCACAGATGCCACTTGGTTGGATACTAATGCCACTTTGATGATCACAAATATCACTCCTTCAAGCAATACCTCCACTGATACTCATGCCACTGAGGTGGACACAGACACCGCTCTAGGGACACTGATGCAGCTCTCTTGAATACTGATACCACTCAGTTGAAATCTATTACCTCTTCGTTCTATGTGGACACCCGGTGTGAGTTAACCTGTGATGCTGCTCTGCTACACACTAATGAATTCCTGGTAAACGTGTATAGTTACTGTATACTGCTAAATAGTGTTTCCACTCTGTTGAACAAACACCAGCAGTTGAACATGAGAATCACAGAGGGTTTTGGAGCACATTCTTCCAGGAGGCAGGATGTTCTCAGGAGATGAGCCAAATTATTCAGTGGACTCAGGCAAGGGAAGTGGCATTTATCAGTTCTGGAGTAGAGGCAGAGATTCCAACCAGAGCTGGACAACTCTCTCCAGTAGGCAAGAGTTGTTCTGAGCAGCCAGCGGGAAAGACTTGTTCTTTAATTTTTCAGCTCTTGTAGGAAGCTAGGTCCCCCTGTGGGGCACATTCTACCGCCACTGTACAAAGCTGTCTTCTAGTTGGGCAAACACAGCCTTGTCTGCCCCTCAGAAGCGCAGGATCGAGCTGGAAGGCGACTTTAGAGAATATGTATTTATGGTTAACAGTACTAGGACAACGCATGCATCAAGAAACCACTCAGTAAACCTCACAGACCATTTTAGTGCAATAGAAAAGTGTTTAATGATTTAACCAAAGTAAAAAAAAAAAAAAATGCTGAGGTCACTGGAAATTTATAGCTTGTTAAAGTGACAGCTCCATTCTACTTGGCTCGTCCATTCTGCATGGACAGTGAATGAAAGTTCCTGTGCAGTCTTCACAAGTGGCCACTTGTTGCTTCTTCTGCTTCCAGTCACAGAGCATGACTCAAAGCTCCAGACTGGCGCTAGTCTTCAGTCAGGTCGGAGGGGCTGGATGAGAGTCAGACATCTTCTGCAGGCAGTCACTGTTCATAGCTTCTAATCTTCACAGAGTTCCTGTAGGCGTGTCCCCGGATGGTCCGTTATAGCAGAGTCTTTCTGGTCGTTCTGAGTCTGCCTAAACCAGCAGATCGTACTCCCTTTTCTCCTCATCCTTCTCAGTTTCCAGACCTTGGTGTTGTTTCCACAGTCTTTAAGGCATCGAGAAGGTCAGGTGGAGTGGTCAGTGGCTTCAAACTGTTTAATACTGGGCCTTTAATTACACTTGTGCAGATTTGAAGGGACTGAGAAGGTGAACCCAAGGATTGCCTAGTCTCTATGCCGGGGGCTCCATCACGTTCCATGACTGGCCATTGGGTTTATCATGTTTGATATTCACTCTCTACTCCGAAGAGAACATGTAGCCCAGGAACTCCAATGACAACATGAAGTGCTTTCGACTAGCCTCCTCTATGGAACTGAACCAGATGAGAGGATTCATATTATGCGGACAAAGAGTTCTGTACCACAAATACATCGCTGCTGCCTCTTTGCAGCCTGGACCATGTCAATGCGCACTTCTTCTGCCCCAGATTACTCGTTTTTCAAATCTTTTCACCTGTGACTCAGGATGGACTCCAACTTAACATCTGAAGCATCTTAGTGGATGACAACTTTGTTCGCTTAGACAACCCTTTGTCTAATACCCTCAATCTTGACCTATAATGGATTTAGCTGATATAGACCCACCATATGGCCCATCACCTAACTAAGATATGCAACTGTGCTTTGGGCGAGCTACCACCTCGTTATCAGTCACCCTGCATGTTTTCTTGTGGTTGGCAATGCTCTGATGCTTTAACAATTGGAAAAAGAACAAGTGATGGACGGAATGCTGAACAATGTCAAACATTCACCCCCAGTACAGAGATCTGGGCCTAAATCCATCATTTTTTTGCTACCCTCCCTAAGAGGAGCATGGTTGGAATAATAAATAAATGACACAAATCTCAGGCAGCACAGCTAGACAGGTTTTTTTTTACTGTCATTCTGCAGTGTTGTCACTCAAGGATGTTATCACTCAAATATTAGCATCAAATATATATTTTGGGGTGCAATCATTCTGTTGCCAAACATGGGCTTGCCGTGTACTGAAAATACATGCAGTTTGCTATTAAATACATACTTTCAGTTTTAGAAAAATAAATTTGATTCGCCAAAACAAAGTATTAATCTTGATATTGTCATTAATAATACATGTTGCGATCTGAAATAGCATCTTTTCATCTTTAGTAAATGGTTGTTTTGGTGACATGGCACTGAGTTGTCATTTTCAACAAGTACTCAGATGTACTACTGCCACACATAGGTTGATTGTATCTTGCCTGGCAAATGCCTATGTACCACCATCTTATACGATGGATGCCCCTACTGTGCATCATTATACCCCTATTGCCCACAATAGGCAGCAATGCCTATCATTATATCACAGCTGGACAAAATCGCACCATTGATGCCCAAAATATGGTAGAAATTTATTTTCTTTCGTCAGGTTTGGCATTATGCCATGGGTGGCCACAACATGCAATTTAATTACCACCTTGCTGTCTGTGCCAGAATTATATCAGGTGTGACACCCATAAGCCATGAGTGCCTACTATATAGCAGGAAATACAACCAGTCTTCCTGTAACATCCTTCTGCCTAGCACCCTCAGGAGGATCGCTACGTCTGTGGTCGTGGATGACAGCAGCCCCGTGCTGAGATGATGACAGGATGCAGGCAAACTGACAGCAATGGGACACGAAGGGGACCTCAGAATGACAAAGGCTCGCTCACATACAGAAACGCACATTCATACAGGAGGCACACCCTCATGCGTAGTGCCACAGACCATTTAAAACGTTGATACAGTCACCCATGAGAACAGCCCACCCTTTAGAATACCATGGACTTTTTTCTACTTACCTGTCCCAGGCTGGCACAGGTAGGACCCGTTAAGGATCCTGCTGTGCCATCTTCCTCCAGGGTACCTGACAGTCGCACCACTGTGTCATACAGTGTGATTTACAGTGTCAGGCCTGCATCATTGCCAGGGCCCGGAATTATGCCGCAGGGGAGGGCCAATTTATGCAGCAGTGTTGATTAAATTATGCAGCATCATGCAGCATATTTTTTGATAGTCTTTCTTCTTTTTTTTGTCATTTGTTCACTTGCTAACACTGTCTTGGCATTGGTTGCACCTCACTAGTACAAGTAAGTACCCAAATATAGCTATAAGCAACAGGAAGGTGGCCAGCCAATCTTTGCAATCAGACTTCCACTGTGTAGCAAAACATGCTGCTGCGTTTTACTAACTTTTGAAACGTTTGAGAAACATATTTTTTTGTTAAATCTGTAGAATGTGTGACAAATTGTGGATAGTGTGGAAAATGTGGCTAATCTCTAATTGTGTGAAAAATGCTGTGGCTGCACAATCGCATAATTCCAATGGCCCTCATCATGACCAATCACAAAACAGCAAACACTGTGATTGGCCATTCACAAAACAGCAAACACGGTGATTGGACATGATACCATCACGGTTGCAGTATGAATACCACTGTAGGTGGGAACTGGAGCTGAAGTAATTGTAAGCGCGCTCATAGGTTGGCACGTCCATACCTTGGAGCACTGGGACTGTGGCCTTCAATATCATCAGGCTACTAAAATAACTCACTCAACATGTGCTCAAATCCCCCTTCTGCAATCTCTATTCAATCTCTAGAAGATGGAATGGAGATCCAGCTTTTCATCCTTCTGAAGCTGATACATTAATTTCCAATGTTTTGTATATTAGTAGCTACAATTTGTATGTTAATATGCTCAGAAATGTCGAACTGTCTATACAAAATGCTACGCATAATATATATTCTCCATACTCTGGGAATGGAGTGAACATGACTTCCGTGCAGAACTGTTCTCACAACTACTGTGATTGGAGAGAAAAACAGTGCCCATTTAATTTGCATTTTATAAATTAAAGTTTCCCTTATTTAACAGTAATTACTCGTTCATTTTTACTATAGCCCTTTTCTGGAAAGGTCTTGAGGCTTCACAGCGCTGTTGGCAATATAGCTTAGAACAAGGTATTTATTCAATGATGATGATTTACCAGACTGGAAAAATGAAAGGCTGAAGCAGCCCTCTTTGGATTCTAGCGGTCACCCATTGGTTGAACGCAGATTTCTGCAGCAGGTGCACTAACCCTCTGTGCTTTTCTGCCAATAGTAATGTCCATTACATTGAAACCAATGTAGTTCCATAAAATACAACAGACAGGATAGTGTCCAAACCATGAAGGCTTATTTAGTCAAATTAGAAGTCAATCAATAAATAAATTAATTTATCAAGTACATATACACCTCAATTTGATTATGCAGCCTGAATGTGTATATTATGAAGAAGAAAATGCTAAATATAATACGATACAAAACAGAAAATCAGGAAACAGATCGGTTCCATAAGCAAACTTCTCTAATCTAAATAAGGCATTGAAAGTGGCAAGGGGAAGGTCAGCGGAAGGTGTGAGCATCAGATGAAAGACGTTAAGGTACAGGGGCACAGGCCCAGATGTTTAAGCATAAAGCTTAACACCCCTGGGAGGGGAAATCAGCTGAGATCAGGAATGGTCTTCCCTCGACAACGTCAGAGCAGGATCTGCTGAACTAGTCTAAGAAACACACAATTCATATGCAGTGGAAGCTTCTGGAAGCTTCGCCACCTATTCCTTCTGGATGAACCAGACATTAAGAGAGAAAATTGGAGTCAAGTAAGTACAGTTAACAAAAACAAACACCATGATTATAGCTTGATTATATACATTTGGGGCCAGATGTAGGAAACATTTTGCATGACGCAAACTGCGAAATTCGCAGTTTGCGCCATGCAAAACACGCATTGCTTTGCACATTCCCATTTTGCTAGTCGGTACCAACTCTCAATATGGGAATGCGACTCGCAAATAGGAAGGGGTGTTCCCCTTCCTATTTGCGATTCGCACCGCAATGCAGAATTGCTTTGGGACCGCGAACGCGGTCGCAAAGCAATTCGCAGTTAGCACCCATGTGAAGTGGGTGCTAACTCATTCGCAAAAGGGAAGGGGTCCCCATGGGACCCCTTCCCCTTTGTGAATGGCTCTCAAAATATTTTTTCAGAGCAGGCAGCGGTCCTATGGTTTCATTTTCCCGAGTGTATTGCAACTCGTTTTCCTTTAAGGAAAACGGGCTGCAATACAAAAAAAAAACTGCTTTATTAAAAAAGCAGTCACAGACATGGTGGTCTGCTGTCTCCAGCAGGCCACCATCCCTGTGAGTGCAGGGAATCGCAAGGGGGTCGCAAATTGCAACCCACCTCATTGATATTAATGAGGTGGGTCTTTGCAACCCCCTTGCAACCACCATACTGCAAATGGGACTGTGACTCGCAATTTGCGCGTCGCAATCCCGTACTTAGCTACATCTGGCACTTGGTATGTGCTCTGTATAACATAGCCACTTGCTAACACATCCTGATTTATACGTCTGCACACTGATTAACATTTCATTACACAGGTGAATATTTTATGTATGAATGTATGGAGCACAAAAAGCTTCACAACATACTCCAAGGTTTCAGGGTGCCCTGCCAAAAAACTTAAGCTCTCCTGTTTTCTGTGCTTCCCTCGGTGCAGAAAACCCGACATGGATCAGCACAGAGTTACGCTGGCACTTGGCTGTCAAAGGCACACAGACTCTCTCCATTCTGAAAGTTTTGTTGTCGGCATCCCTTTCACCCCAAAGAAGAAATATCCTGAAGCCTGCCTGTCTTCCCTGATGAGTACTAGTACTCTCCTAGGCTAAGGAGGACATCTGGTACTCAAGGGGACACAATTTAGAAGTGCAAATACTCCTCACCATGAATACCAGCCAGTGCTCAATTTGTGCTTGTTGTTTCCGGTGCTGAGCGCTGGCACTTATTTTTGAGGGCCGGGGCTTATTCTTATGCCTCAAGCATTTGCTGCGAGCAAAAGATGTATATGGGAAAGACGGAGGAAGGGAAAAATGAAAAAGCATCACAAAGGGAGAAAGTAAAAAGCTGCAAGAGTGAGCTGAAGGGGCAGCGAGTGGCTTTAAATGGATTGAAGCGGTCCGAGGTGGCTTCAGGATTATTTAATTACAGCAGCCGCATGTTTAAGAGGGGGGCTTTGGGCACAGGCTCCTTTGTATTTACAAATTAAGCACTGGTATCATCCCATTAAAAACACTGGATAGGTCAATATGCTCCTAGCTCTTCCCAGAAGTAGAGGCTTCAGCAGACCTCCCCACTCCGATTCTGTCCATGTCGGGCCATCCACGCCAATCCTAAATCCTCTCTCACGTGAAAGTCCACAGTAGCCCTGTGGATATATTGTCCCCTGCTCTTGTCATCAGCAACTGGCTCTGTGGAGCCCTCCCTCTCTCATCCTAAATCCTCTTCATACCCAACTTCTTAATCCAAACCCTTTCTCACAGGATAGCGCTGCAAAGACATAGATATATGTGAAATAGAAGAAAGGCTTTACAAATGAAGGAACTAGTGTGTGGTAGTAACACATAAAATTAAGACCCAGATTTATACTTTTTTGGGCCGCATTTGCGTCATTTTTTGAAGCAAAAGTGGAGCAAACTTACAAAGTACAATTATATTTTGTAAGTTTGCAAATCTTTTGCGTCAAAAAAATTGCACAAATGCGGTGCAAAAAAAGTATAAATATAGGCCTAAATATCATAACGAAGTTCATATGAGATAGATCTTTATTGGCCAAAATAATCGACCACTCTCCACAACTGTCACTTCTGGAATCACCCGAGGTTTCTCTCAGCATTCAACATTCCACATTCCACAGTGACATGTAGAATGGAGAATGACCGAGATCAACACATCTCCCTTCTCTATATAAAATGATACAAGAGATTAGGATAAATATTAACATATACTATATATAGGTTTTTAAAGATATTGCAAATGACAACTGAATGTAAATGACCTTCAAACTACATGAATTTTCCCTATAAATGAAAACTTACACTTCACAATATCTAGCAGGTTTTTTAACAATTCTTTTGCTTCTGTGACTCATTAGTTCTCCATTGTTCACTTTCAAACCACTTCTGTTTTTTGATTCTTGTTCACCGTGATTTTTAATCCTAGTAGTCTCTTCAATAACATCAGGAATTTTCCCCGAAGTGTCACTTTCATAATCTCCCTCAATTTTCCCCACTCTGCTTTTATTCCACCATTCATGACCTTTGTTGCGTACCGCGTTCTTGGAAACCTCATCTACTCTCTCTGGACTTCAGAATTTGGCAACGTCTCATCAGTAACTAACGAAACTTGAACCTTTCTCCCTGGCCTCAACGTCATACCGAACAGTCCCTGGTGATACCACCCAAGTATATTCAAACCTTTATGAGCCACATAAACTTTCCCAAGAATAACTTAGTTTTTAAATTTCATATCCCCCTCAAAATAACCAATAAGGTCTATTTTTTCCAACATACAACACAAGGTTTCTGTCAGAATGTAACAAATACTTTCCCCCATATGTTTGTAACAGCAATTGTTCTGTAATTATAGCCATCCTCACTCTAGAATCTATTAATAGGCGTAGTGGTTTCCCAACAATCTCAATATTCTCATAAGGGTCAATGCAATTAGACTCACCTCTTTGGACCACTTGTATAACATCTTTCTTGGTGTTCAACTCGTCACTTGAACTTTCATTTGAATCAAGATCTTCAACCACATTCACTTTATCAGATGTTTTCCCACTCTGACATACTTTGGCAAAGTGTCCTAATTTTCCACATATTCTACACTTCACATTTTTGGCTGGACATGGGCGAGTACTGTTACCATGTCTAGAATTGCCACATCTGAAACATATGTTCCTTCTGTTGAAAAATTCCTCTTTATCTTTGTTCTATGTTGATGTCTTGGTTTGTTCTTTAACATACGCACCAGAGTTCTTCTTAATTTTGACTGCACTTACTCCAATGTGTTCTTTTTGTGATAATTCCTTGCCTGCTTTCTGGCAAATTTCTGTATTTTTTACAATTTCGATTGTTTCTGTCAAAGAAGGATTTTTTGAACATAAACAGCTTTTCTTGAACTTTCTTGTCCCAACAGTGTACTACAATTTGATCATGAATGAGCTGAGCAGTAAAATTTTCAAACTCACATTCCGAAGCAAGCGTGCGTAACACTGCTACATAGCTGTCAATTGATTCATCTTGATGTTGTGCTCTCATGAGACATTTATGTCTATTTACTATCAAACTTGGTTGACATCAAATTGCTTTTTTAGTTTTCTTAGAGTAGGTTGATACTCATCAATATCAACTTCTTCACCGTCAAGTAATTCAAAAGAAGGTATATGTTCATAGACAGATTGACCCTCAAAACCACAAATTGTGCTCCAATAAAAATCTTTTCCTTTCTGGGCAATATCTGTTACCACCAATAGCTCCTAAATATTTAGCAAAGGCCCTATACCAACTTTTGCCAAGGTATTGGTGGATCGCCAGGTGTCTTTAGAAATGGTGGTGGATGCTCTCCATGATGTGAAAAGGAAATAAATAATAAAAAATAAAAAAATAAACACATTTGTGCAGCACTTGGCTGCTTGGGAATTGAACACTGTATAAAACGACTATTCAATAGTAGCGTGCTGATCGCTATTTAATTGAAAAGTTTAAATGTAACTAGCGACCAGCAATTTGAATACTGATAATCAAGCGTGCGGATCGCTGTAGGTTCCTCGGTGCAATCCACAACCTGAAACGTAGCATGCTGATCACTGGGAAGAACTGAACAGTTCTCCCAAAATATGGCCACTGCACGTATTGTACGTGTGATATGTTTTTGTGCGTAAACATTTCAGTGTGCGAGGGTGAACATGTTGGGGAGCGGAGTGAAAGGTAAGGACCATAGAAATGTAGAACGAGTTAAATAAATATCCATGACTGGCCTTTATCGGAAAGTTAAGTTAATCCTTGGTCGGAGCGTAAAATCGAAGAACAATGTAACTGGCCTGATCGTATGCAAAATATCCTGTAAATCCGTCATGACTTTCCGTCAGTCACCACCCCTCGGGTTCCGGAAACGTTGCACGTGGGTTCTTGACTGTGGCCAGCTCGTCACCAATTTTGTGGTAGCAACTCATACAATTAAATATCATAACGAAGTTCGCATGAGATAGATCTTTATTGCCCACAGTCATCGACGGCTCTCCACAAATGTCGCTTCTGGAATCACCCTGAGGGGCGATGTCTGATGGAATTTAGTGACGGACTTACAGGATATTCTGCATACGTTCATGCCAGTTGCATTTTTTTTATTTTATGCTCCGACCCATGCTCTTCTCATCAACAACTGGCTCTGTGGACCTCTCCCTCTCTGGTCATATTCCCTCGTCATACCCAACTTCTTAATCCAAACCCTTTCTCACAGGATAGCCTTGTGAGGACATAGATGTATATGAAACAGAGGAAAGGCTTTACAAATGAAGGAACTAGTGTAAACATTGTGGCAAGTTGCTGTAACAAAATAACTGGAGTTGTGATATTACATAGGTTCAGGTGGTTTCTAAATGAGCACCTAAGAGGTTACTATATAACCTGAGTGCTTCCATTATAAACAAACATAAATTTTGCAGATCAGACAACAGAATAGTGAGTGGGCATTACCACAGGGCTAGAAGTAGCAGTGAGGGGGCAGTGCAGCATTCCTAAAATAACCATGCTGCAGTTTCAAAGGGGAATGAATAATAAAGATTACTTAAATTTTTGTTTTTATGTTGTCACATTTGCTGTGCGTTCAAAGGCAGTGGTAATATCTCATTCATGCTTTCTCTTGCTGCAAACTGTGAGGATTTTGTAAAGTGAACTTTGTGAGACTCTTGCTGGTGTGAACGCAAATGCTATAGGAGGTGATTTTCTTCTGACATACAACAATATAAATACCTATAAACATGCTGTACAATATTTACAAAAGAAATTATATTAGGACAGCGCAAACAAAGTGTTTTTTTCTTTATGTGAAGTGGGATGTACGCTGTTAGAAATTGGGTCTTTAGTTGTCAGGGGTATGCATCCAGTCCAAGTAGTGATAATCACTCTAGTCAGGGTAAGTCAGATACACATTAAAAGATAACCTGTGCTCACCCTCTGGTAGCTTGGCACAGAGACACAGGCTTATCTAAAGAGACAATGTGTATAGTATTTGTGCAACACAAACACACACACACAGTAACACAATGAAAAAAACGCAAAAGTCTCAACACAGCTGTAGAAAAATAGACAATAATTGCATAAATAAATCAAGATCCAAAAGACAAAAATTCAATGAGTAGGAGTTGAGTTAGGATTTTAGAAGAATAAGTTAAAAATCAAGCTTAGAAGGAAACAGCACTATGGGGTTACTTGAGGTTGTGCTGGACTGGGGCAAAGTCAACAGTTCAAGCCGACCACAATGGGTGGTACAGAAGCCACGCAGGCCCGGGGTACAGAGTATCTTGATCCTGGTGACAAGCATGAGATGCTGGGTCGATACATCGAGGGATAAGTTGATTTTTCACACACATTGATGGCGATGCATTGGTTTCTGAAGTTGTGAGGTGCAGCCACAATGGATTTATTCCAAAGCTGATGCACCAGGTTTCTCCATGCTGATGAAGGGATGTGTGAATCTTCCTTCGGAGATGGTGGCAATGAGGTGGTTTCAGTGCTGCGTCGAGGCGGAGTCACTGGGTGGTGCTTCCAGCAGGCATAGGATGTGTTGGTCGATGCAGCAGTTCCGTAAGTACTGGTTTAACTCCTGCAACAGGGTCAACACCCCAGCAAGCAGGAGATGCATCGAATTTGCTGGTGCAAGTATCTGGGTCCACTTCCAGTGAACCAGGCACAGGAGCAGGGGTACAGACTTTGATATCCCTGAGTCTTTAGGAACAGGAGGCAAGCCAAAAAGCCCTTGGAGATCACTTTGTGGTGCAAGGTAGAGACCATCTCTCCCTTAACAAGGTTAGAGAGCAGCAGGCAGCAGAGCAGCACAGCAGAAAAGCAGTCCGTCCAGGTCAGCAGTTCAGCAGAGTAACAGTCCTTGATACAGCACAGCAGTTCTTCCGAAAGAGTCCAGAAGTGTCTGATTCTGGGGAGGTCTGATAGCCAGTACTTATACCCAGATGTGACTTTGAAGTGGGGATGACTTCAAAGAAGGGTCTTTGAGGTTCACAAGTATACTTTCTTCCTCAGCCCTGGATCAATACTATTAGTAGGGGGTGTTAGAAATGGGTTCTTTCGTTGGCAGTCAGGTTACCCCCTGTCCAGGCAAGGACCCTCACTCTAGTAAGGGTAAAGGAGAAACACACCTGGTTAACCCCCACTCACCCCTTTGGTAGCTTGGTAGGAGTAGGCAGGCTTAACTCAGAAGCAATGTGTAAAGTATTTATACCAACACATAGTAATACCTTGAAAACACTACAAAATGGACACCACACCAGTTTAGAATTATAGGTAATATTTATCTAATTCATATAAGACCAGAACAACAAAAATCCAACATACACAAGTCAAAATATGAACTTTCAAATAAATATGAGTCTTACTCCATAGAAAACAATGGAAACGTTGATTTTACACAAAGTACCTGGTTTGTGCCACAAATAAAGCTAAACGAGCAAGCGTGCATCAGAAAAGTCAGCGATGCATCGATTCCTTCCTCGCAGTGAGGCCGTGGGTCGTTTCTTCTCCGGTCAGGTCAGCGATGTGTCATTTTTCTCCCTTGCAAGCAATGCATTGATTTCTGTACAGGGCACCTTGGATCCACACAGGGTCGGGATGATTTTGATGCCCAGGGACGATGTGTGAAAAATCCGGTCGCATGGTGTTAGAAAACCGCGCACCATGGGGTTTGCGTCGTTATCAGCAGCCACAAGCTGGTGTTGCACGTCGTTTCTCCAGCCGCGAGCATCAATATCATCCGTGAAGATGGCGGCGCATTGTTTATCGGTTGCGTTGCAGATGGTGGGTCGAACATTTCCCCGCATGGCGTTCTTTGTGTGGATTTTCAGTTCTTGTTTTGCCAACTTCACCTTTCAAGGGCCCAGAGACTGGATAGGGCACCACTTGGCAGGGCAGGAGTCTCAGAAGAAAGTCCAGATGCTGGCAGAGGAAGTCTTTGATGGCCCTGAGACTTCAAAACAGGAGGCAAGCTCAGTTCTAGTCCTTGGAGATTCTTCTCAAGCAGGGATGCACAACAAAGTCCAGTTTTTGTCCCATTTCACATGCAGAAGCAGCAACTGCAGGATAGCTCAACAAAACTCAGTCACAGGCAGGGGTAGCACTTCTCCACAGCTCTTCAACCCTTCTCCTTGGCAGAGGTTCCTCTTGAACTCAAAAGTGATCTTGAAGGAATCTGAAGTATTGGGTTTTAGGTCCACTACTTAGACCCCTTTCTGCCTTTGAATCAGGCAAACTTCAAAGGAAAGTCTCTGTTGTTCACAAGATCCTGCCTTGCCCAGGCCAAGCCCCAGAAACACACCAGGGTGTTGGAGACTGCATTGTGAGAGGGCAGGCACAACCCATTCAGATGTAAGTGACCACTCCTCCCTCCACTCTAGTACAGATGGCTCATCAGAATATGCAGGGTACACCCCAGCACCCTTTGTCTCACTGTCTAGAGGGGATTCACAAACAGCCCAACTGCCAAACTGACCCAGACAAGGAATACACAAACAGGTAGAGTCATAGAATGGTTAAAGCAAGAAAATGCCCACTTTCTAAAAGTGGCATTTTCAAACTAACAATCTAAAAACCAACTTTACTAAAAGATGTATTTTAAAATTGTGAGTTCAGAGACACCAAACTCCACATTTCAATCTGCTCCCAAAGGGAATTTGCACTTTACATTTGTTTAAAGGCAGCCCCCATGTTAACCTATGAGAGAGATAGGCCTTGCAACAATGAAAACTGAATTTAGCAGTATTTCACTGTTAGGACATGTAAAACACATCAGTACATGTCCAACCTTTAATATACACTGCACCCTGCCCATGGGGCTACCTAGAGCCTACCTTAGCGGTGCTTTACATGTATAAAAAGGGAAGGTTTAGGCCTGGCAAGTGGGTACACTTGCCAGGTCGAATTGGTGGGTTAAAACTGCACACACAGACACTGCAGTGTTAGGTCTGAGCCATGTTTACAGGGCTACTAATGTGGGTGGCACAACCCTTGCTGCAGGCCAACTGGTAGCATTTGATTTACAGGCCCTGGACACCTCTAGTGCACTTTACTAGGGACTTACTGGTAAATCAAATATGCCAGGCACGGAAAGCCAATTACACATACATTTTACACAGGAGCACTTGCACCTTAGCACTGGTCAGCAGTGGTAAAGTGAGTACCAAAGCAGCAAATCAGAGTCCAGTACACAGTCAAAACATGGGAAGCAGAGGCAAAAAAGACAGGGGAGACCACGCCAAGGATGCCAGGACTAACAGGGGTAATCAGCACTTTGTGTGGGGATAGGCACTGGCAATTCAGGCGTAAGTGTCATTCCCTTACTCCCTTCCTGCCCTGAAAGAACCATCAGAATGCAGATGAATGTAGACCAGCACTCAGGCACACCTAACCTTCATGTGTTTGTGGCTGTCTAGAGGGAATGCACAAAGTGTAGTTGTCACCCACCCCAGACGTGTTTTGGAGACAGGCTGCAGGTACGCAGAGCTATAAGAGCAGAAAAATGTCCACTCTCTAAAAGTGGCATTTCTAAAATAGTAAGGTTAGATCTAACTTTACCAGTAAAGAGGATTTATCATTACAATTCCAAAGATATGAAGCATGATACATCTACTCATTTCTAATTAGGAATTACAGCTTAAAATTGTATTAAGTAATTCCCAATGTTAACCGACGAGAGGAATACATACATAATACATTTTACTTACAGAGCATCCTGCCCTATGAGCTACATAGAGCCTACCTTAGGGGTGACTTATATGTAATAAAAGGGGAATTTAAGGCTTGGCAATGAGTTTTAAATGCCAAGTCAAAGTGGTAAAAACTGCACACACAGGGTTTGCAGTGGCAGGCCTCAGACATGTTTAAAGGGCTACTGAAATGGGTGACACAATCAGTGCGGCATTTAGTTTATGGGCCCTGGGTATGTGGTATACTACTTTAAAAAGAACATATAAGTAAATTAAACATGCCAATTGTGAATACACCAATGTTACCATGTTTTAGGGGACACGCACATAAAACTTAGCACTGGTCAGCAATGGTAAAGTGCTCAGAGTCCTAGGGCTAACCAAAATAATCAGCAAAAATATGAGGCAAGCAGGCAAAATGTTTAGAGGAAGATCACCCTCAGGATGACAGGTCTAACAGAAACAAAGATAGGATCAATACAAATCAAGACACTTTGGCAGTTGTGTAACAAAACTTGAGCCCCCCCGCAAAGTATCTGGAGGGGGTCCCCCTCCCACCTGGACCTAGTCAGAGGCCTGCTGCCCGTGTAGTGTCCTATGCTGATGTGGCCCCCTGGGGCTCAGGGCCCCCTGCACAGTGGGGGCTGCAGGGGCCTTTGTTACACCACTACACTTTGGTGATGTGCAAACATTGATTTTTTGCTGAAACCCAATTTCCACATTTGTGTGCTATAATGTTTTATGAGTAAAACTCAATGCCTGTGAATATTTAGTGGTCATTTCAAATGGAATGTGCTGTCTGTAAATGACAGTGCGCTACTGCACAATGCTTTAGTAATATATTTGTGCCAGTGTGCTCATAAATGCAACACCGGCTACACACTACACCCTTACCACTCTCCTGTTGAATGGGCTAGATGCTTGGATTTTTCAGAATCCTTACAAATGTAGTAATGTAACATTGATGGCAGCACTCCACGCCAGAAAATTGTTCCAGCACCACTGGGCATTTCCATGGGGTATTTCCAGAAGTCCCTTCTCATTCCCACACTTCTAAGAGATTTTCCTCATTTAAAGGTGGGGAGTTAGCTGGTATTATCGGGCACAGACTTCACTTACATGCAAGTGGTACGACTTCACTTTTTCATGTGATTACAACATCTTTATCTAAACAGAAAGGTTGTGTTCCATTTGTGGAAAGCCTCTTAATACAAGTTTTTACACTTCCGACAGCCACTAGCTGAGGGCCTTACAATCTCTCCACACAGATCCATTGGCACATACGTTGCCTGTAGTAACAAGCCCACCCAAGATCCTACCTAGCCAGTCCTTGCTTTGACATCACTCGCATATCCCCATGAAATCACCACCATGACGGTACCTCTAGGAAATTTCTGCAAAGAACCAGGATATGTTCTATACCTGAGTCTGATATAGAGATATTTCGACCTTCTGTGGGCGGGGGATTACACAGGGGGTATCGCGAGAGGAGCTTTTCCATGGCGAATCACCCCATGCAGATAAATTAACATTTTAAATCTTGCTCGAGCTCAGCATACGGGCTGTGTGGATTTTGGCAGCTGAGCTGTCAGCGTCTGTGTAGCTTTAAGCTCTGCGCGAGGCTTCAGCTGCAAAGACCATATGGACATATGGATCTTGTGTTTGTACAGGCCTCGAGGCCTCGAGACATTGGCATCCTGCCACGGAGACTAAAGTGATTGTCCGAACTCTCTCCCCCCCACTCCCTAGAACCTTTAGAGTAACCCATGGCAGTAGGCTGAATCTCGGTGTTTTGTTAAATGCATGATATGCAGTCAACTGACCTATAACTGAAAGTAACCAAGAGTACCATGACTATTAATGTTTTTTGGGGTGGCGGACCAGTCCTGAGAGAC
This sequence comes from Pleurodeles waltl, assembly GCF_031143425.1. Classification (NCBI taxonomy): domain Eukaryota; kingdom Metazoa; phylum Chordata; class Amphibia; order Caudata; family Salamandridae; genus Pleurodeles; species Pleurodeles waltl. Next base: position 104,951,540 of record NC_090446.1, read on the forward strand.
CTACAGAGAAGTATGTGGTGGCAAGTAATACACGTGGGTTTGAGTAAAATGAAAAGCTGGTACTTTTGGATCAAACTACCATATTTATGAAAATGAAAAGCTGTTATTTTGGAGAAAAAAAGTTATCTTAAAATATGTCCAAGCCTTTGGTGAAATAAAATGTCTACTAAGTTGAAAAGCTGGCATTTGGTATCAAAATGTTTTTCAAGAAAGGTTAAGGTGATGTTTGAGGGCAACATTAATGTATTTCAATATCATGTATGAAACTGATGCTTGATGATATTTGTTGCTGAGGTGATGATACTAAGGGCCTCGTGGTGGCGGTTAGGACTGCCGCTGTCATGGCGGTCCGACGTCCACATTAGCCCCTGGTGGTTAGACCGCCAGCACCCCGGGATCCATGATCCCGACGGCCTGGGGGTGGCAGAGATCACAGTGCCGCCCTTCTGATTATGACCTTGTTCTCCTCCAGCCTTTTCAGTTTTACTGCCATCAAAAGGCTGGCGGAGAACAGTGGGCCACATGGGGCCCCTGCACTGCCCATGCACTTGGCATGGGCAGAGCAGAGCAGAGGTCCCCAGCCCAGCACCATCGCAGTGTTCACCGTCTGCTGCGCAGATAATGAACATTGTGAAGGTGCTGGCGAACCCTGCAGCGTCAGAATTGCCGTCGGCGGGATTACGGGCCGCAGATAATGCTGCTGCCTGTTTCCCCATAGGCCGACGGGCGGAAACCGAGCTTTCCGCCCGTCAGCCTAGCGGGAAACATCTAATAGGTCTGGAGAAGTGACTGCCACTACAGCGGCGGCCACTCTGTCAGGAGTTTGAGACCCTAATTCTTCATACTATTTCCTTGGTACCAGATGACACTTGCTACTGTGGCTGTTAGTTCATGATTCCTGATTCACATGGACGCATATTATAATCTTTTTTTAACATAGCTCGCTATGGCATTATCACTAGCAATGTTGTCAGAAATGAGACTCTGTAATATTTGTGTTTCTGAGACTGTGAGGACCCTGAATGTTGAGTGCCTGCAAGTCTGCAAGATCTATTTTGATAGCAGGATCTATTATGATAGCACTATTGTCTCGTGACTGAGAGCTTGAGTCTTGTGTGCCATTTCATTTTTCCAACACCCCCCCCCCCCCATATAATCTCAGTCATAATGTAATATGTGACTGAAAATGTACTTGGAGCAGTTGCCCTGAAGATAGATGCTATGTTCATCTTGAAAAATGATAGGAGACCCCCAAATGCACTTGGGGAAGGTGAGACTTCATGCTCACAATAAAAATGATTGTGATAAAATCAGGGGCACCCATTCAGAACTTTGCGTGGTGTCTACTGTCCCTCAGTGGTCTTCATCTGTCTGCCCTGATACATTTTAATATTCTGGTAATTGGTAGATATTGGTGACAATAAATGTGCAATTCAGAGTTAATTCCTTCACAGTAGGGCGTAACCTTCAGATTTTGGTATTTTCAATCTCAGCAATCCTAATCTCCCAGTAGTTACACTGGAGTTTCTTTGGTAAATTTCAGCAGGCTTGACCTGCCCATACAAATGTGGTGAAAATGTTGTGGTGCAGACGTCATCAGACCAGGTTATTACCAGGTACAATAAATTCTGCCTATCTTTTAATACTGACCCAAACAAACAGGTGTTTGGGCAGAGGTCGCAACATTATGAGATATTTGTAATAGAGACCCAAGACGCTTTGAATATGTATTTGAACGTGATGAATTAAAATGCACTATTTAGACCTAGTTTTTTTTACCATTTGCATGGGTAGATGTGACTTCATGAGCAACCCTTGATCAAGGTCAACTTAATTTGACTAACATTTTACCTTTCTAGGTAATTTCTTTAAAAATCGTGACTTGAAGTGCACCTTTTCCCATTTTTTCAAGATGTCATCATGGGCAGAACTTCATAGACCCTTAGTGTAGCGGGACTGACTGGTTCACTCAGCTAGCTCTGTACATTTCGTTTTATGGGTGGACGTTGAAGGCATTGTAGTTTATGAGCTACTCCCTTGGCACCACTCCTGGTGTATTATTTCTGTGTAAAGTTAAAAAGTGAAAGAAAGACCTCAGAAATGGCTCACCCAAGCCAGTTTCAATTGCTAGACTGCCAGTGATTCTTAACCTGTGCTTACCGAGGGAGGGTCAATGAATTTAAAACATGAAACAAAGTTAGTAAATTGGGAAAGTATATATAAATACGAAAATAAAGTGTGGAGGAATATGAATTTGGAGAATAAAAATTAAGTTGGTATCCTTAACTTGAATTGTGGGAGAAGCACAGGTAAAGGAATCTAGCATGGAGGACTGGTGGCCTGAATTGAATACAGTCAAAAGGAGAGCAAGTTTTGGAGCAAAAAAAGACAAAATGATATGCTGTAGTCCAGGATATCTCTTTGTCTTTTAGAAATAAAACTATATTTTGCAATGCCCCAACCCTGAGTTTAAAAAATAAAATTTCAGACTTTATGTTTTTGTTTGTGAATTAATTCATTTCATATTTTGTGTTTTTGATGTACACTTGTTTCTGTATTTCTGTGCATTGTTTTGAGGTTCAGGTCTAGATATGACTTAGGTGGGTGTCCCTGGCTTCAAATAGTCAATCATTAAGGGTCCACATAGGTCAAAAGGCGAATTACCGCTGATCTATGGGACTATGGGTTGGCTGTAATAGTTAGTTTCCAGGATATCTCTATTACCAGTTCTGAGTGGCCAGGTGTTCCTGCAAGCAGAATTACTGGACATGGGATACTGCTCCCTGTTTTACAGGGTGCATTTCTGCATTTCCGCGCACTAACTGAAAGAACATGGAGTTTATGTTCTGAAACGTGCATTGAATCAGGACTTTGCATGTGTTAAACAGGCCGGTTGGATGTTACCCACCACTCTGAGCCCAAATCTCAGAATAGTGTGGTGCAAGGGACAAATTACTGGTCAAGATCGGTAATTCTGGTGCCAGTAATTCTAGCCACCCTGTGCCATGCCACTAATAATCAGAACCATAGTCCTCACCTTTCGGTGGATGAACTGTTTTTGTAACTTCAAAGCCTTACAAACATACAGCCTATAGACCCTGACCCTCATGGTTACATATATTTAAGTGTCTCTGAAGCAATGGACTCAGACCCAGATCCCTTAAATTCCATATTGTGGAACTCAACATCACAACACTCAGTAGTTAGTCTGTCCTGCTCTCAAAAACTGCAGAGCAAGTAGCTGCCACAAAGTTAGAAGTTTTCATTTCGAAGCTAAACTCTATCACTTATTCACTCTATCACATATTATTGCTTATGTAGTGTACCTACCCAGGCAACCATGGAGAAGTTTACATATAGGGCCTTAGAGGGATCCGCTAAAGTGTCTTGCAGAGTGCCGACCCACTGGACCCCACTGGAGGGTGGAGTGTTAGGAAGGTTCAAATAAGACAATGGAATATCTGCCGTTCAACTTTAGAGACAAATCTTGCGATAATATCCTCAGCATCGCTTGTCAAGACAAGACACCGAAAGATTGCTTCATAATATGTTGGGAGATGTCCCATTATACCAGTCCTGCTAAAATGCCATTTGAGTTGAGTCACAGTAAATTGCATACGCTTGTCAATCGGGATTGCCTGATGTTTGTGACTTCATTATAGTACCACCAGACTTCATGCCACATGACTCATGAGGGCCTGCACTCAGCATCACTACCTCTTCAAGGTCAATTCAAGGCTAACGGTCTGTTATCATACCTCCAGATGTCAAAGTTGTAATTCATGATATTTATGGAAAAAACATTTGATTAACACCAGAAATAAAATATTATAGGGACCACACAGACGGCAGGCAGAGCAACTAACCAATGTCAGAAAAAAGTGACGCTACTGGTATTCCTGGGATATCATGATTTAACAGACAGATTTAACTTCTTGGTCCATGAAGCTGCCAAGTGGTCCCATGTTGCATATGAACCTTCAGCCTGCATTGCGTTTGGCTGACAACACTTTGCATTCTGGTGTTTTGAGGTTTTTTTTTCAACATGGTATTCATGAGTGCAAAATCCCAGAATGCAAAGTGTTGATGGCTAAGCGCCAGGATTGATTTGGCTTCTGAACACCGACTCCAGTATATTGTTTGTTCAAACTATCTGGCGTAAAAATAATTTAGATTTTAAATATTAAGGCTAAGTATATTCTTATTACCATCATATTGATGTTTCAAATAATATAGTTTATTACAATTATGTACTATTTAATATTGTCTCGTTGTGTTCTAAATGATGAATATTTTTGTTACAAAGTAATATAAAAATATATGTTATATTATCATTTAAATGTTCTTTTTAATTGTCAAGATATGAGGGTTTTGGGGGGATATAATGGATAGTGTTTTTTAAATATATTTATTATTATTTTTCAATGCATGATAATTATGTTTCTTGTTATTATTTTCTTTATATGTTTAATTTTGTTTTCTATATGTTATACATGTTTGTGAATTTGTTATGATTTGCGAAGTATGTAAGAGAATTGGGCAAGTAATGTTTTTTTTTTAAAGTGTTATTTTTTTACAGAAATTCTGGAATCTCGTACTTTCTTCACTATTGGTGGGACTGGGGTTAGAGTAAGTCTGGCCCACCTTCCCCCCGAACATATTTGCACTTTCCCAATTGTTTGTAGGACTGGAATTACAATAGTAAATCTGACCTCCACACCAAAATATGCGTTTTTCCCAATGTTTGTGTGACCGGAATGAGAATATTATATCTGCCCTCTTAGAATTATTTGCATGACCCTCAGTTTTAGTTATACTGGAGTTAGAGTAGTAATTCTGATATCTGAATTCGATGCACTTTCCTCAGTGTTAATAACACCAGAGTTGGGATAATAAATTAGATCCCCTTTCTCAACTACGTGCACTTTCCCTAAAGTAACTGGGACCGGAATAAGAATAGTAAATCAGACCCCACCCCCTTAACCCCAAATATATTTAGTTTCCTCAATATTTGTAGTTGGAATAGCACATCTCTCCCCATACAACTAAATGGATGTAGGACTGAAGTTAGAATAGTACATCTAATTTTGCCAAATACATGCAATTTCCTCAGTGTTAGAGGGACTTAAGTTCAAGTATTAAATCTGGCATTCCTCATCCCCAAATGTAAATCTTTCCACAACTTTTGCTGGAATTAAGTTAGAATACTAAATCTGCTGCCCTTACATTTTAGGACTTTCACCAGTGCGTTTTGGACATGATGAAGAATAGCAAATCTCACCTCATATTGTTATATTTGTTTGTATAATGTGTGCAGGATTGCAATTAAAGAGTATATGTTTTGTTTTTTCATGTTTTTTACTATTGAGTTTTATAAATTCTTTGTTGCTCTTTACATATTATTTTAATGAATGTTAAAAAGTTTTAAAATGTATTTAAATAGTGTTAACTTATTCACAATATTGGACTGAATTTAGAGAAGGTTTTATTTCCGATATTTGTGTTTTGTTTTCAGATTTCACATCTATTAAATATTATATGTTTCTGTATTTTTTGGTGGTTTGTTAAATTAAAATAATTTCTATTCATTTTGTATTTATTGTATAAAATGTTTTAAGTAAGTAAAATATTTTTTAAAGTATTTAATTTTTTTAATGAAATATGATGCAACAAAGGTTTGTAAAGTATAAATATAATTTATTGTTATTTGTTTTTTTAATAAACATTATATTCATTTTAATGTATTATGCAACACTTTAATTCAGAGTGGATAATTGTGTTACATCTAATGTTATTTTAAAAATACTACATTACTGTATACATAAGTTGGTTGCAGACATTTTTATGCATACTATATTGTTTATAGCTGACATTTTGTCAGTAAATATTTTGGTCATTTTATTTTATTTACTGAAGCTCAATATTTTGGCATGATTTTGGTGCATAGCTATTTTTACAGTGGAGATAAAGCACTCCAACCAGTAAGGAGAACTCACATTTGGTAACTCTGCATAGCTTGCAGGTGATAAGAAACCTTGATGCAAGAGTTGTATGCCAGAAAATTGTTGACTAAATATATTTTACAAAAATATTGCTCCTCTGGGTGTAGATTTTCTATCATTATCTTGATTGTAAGCGACATTTAGGTAAACAATATTTAAGACATAATATTTTTGTAAGACAATACATATGCAACAATGTTGTAATACGCTACTATGCAGAGTATTGTGGCATTTTGTATAGTACCGCACACTCTTGAAGAGACCCCAAAGATTATCAGAGGAGACATGTAAAATGCTATTCTATAGTTTGTGCTTAGTTTAGTGTAGGTTTATAGATTTCCTTATGTGGGAAGATGTTTGTAGTTATAAGTGGGGTTTGGAGGGATGCTCCAGTTAGTACAACTTGAGTTGTGCCCCTGTGTCGTGAGTCTAATCTCCAGTAGAAGGGAGAAGAGAGGCAGTCTGTGCAGCAGGTGCCACTCTCCGGAACCATCTATGTCATAGCCACGTTCACATGGGCATCATTGAACATGCAGATGGTCTCTCCCATCAAAGGTGTACTTGTATCATGGTATCTCAGGCAATTGATAGACGGGCCACATATCGCTAGGGCTTGATAGGCCCGATTTTTAGTCCCTCCCTATTTGCCAATCTGTCTCTAGTTCCTGTCTGCATTACGACCTCAGTACTAGTGTAACTGACCCAGGACCATACAATACCCCCCGGTGAGATTGGCAACTGGCTAACAAAGTCAGGGTCACAGGCACAGCAGCGTAACACGAGCCCCAGCATCCCCTGTAGTGCAAGGGGGGCCCAACCCTCCAAGGGGGCCCTCAACCACTCAAGGGGGCCCCATCGAGTAAAAGGCCCAAGAATATCTGTGAGATATGGGAGACTCGACCCCTCATCACATTCTGCAGGGGCCCAATCATTTTGTGTTATGCCACTGCACAGGCACCGGCGATGTCAGGGGTTAAATGAGCCTGTTGCTAATTTACACTTTAAATTCTTAATTAAGAGCAAAATGATTTATGCAAACGAAGAACAAGAAAGGGAACAAAGCAGTGACTCAGAGGCAATCCAACAGGGTGGTAAGCATGGATTTAAATTTGTAAATACAGTGCATTATTGCGTAAGAACCATGCTCTCTAGACATGTGAGTCAGCAGATGTTGTCAGATGGCACAGTCTGTCTTTCTTCTTCACCCCCTCAGAGGTTTCTCAGCACAAACATTCTGTACTGAATATCTTCTTGGTGCACGAAGGTCGGCATTTGTGCCTGTGCGAAGTCTAGCCCCATCAGGGGGAAAAAGACACTGAATACATGATGAGATGTCTCTGCATTCAGTGTCCGACCAAGCCCTGAAAATTAACCCAAATGAATGCTGCACACACCATGAACTGTATTACATAAACTCTGCAATGAAACAGAAAAAATTAAACAAGCATTGGCAAAACCAATGGGTAGGTGTTTTTATGTGCTAACATGTACAGGGTTAGCACATTGGAGTGAGACAGCTGGCCGGGAGCTAAATTATATAGCAATAGTTGTAAAGTAGCCAATCATGCAATTCAAAACAAGCACTCGAGTGGAGGCATAAGGATACACGTAAAGCAAAAGCATTAAGTGAAATGTGAATGGTTTGTTGGGCTGGGCCAAGACATGATTGACAAAGTACTCAGCCAATGGCTGAAACACATTGGTTGAATAAAGCCAATGGTTGAAAGAGATGGATCCAAAGGCCAGACAATGTTTATTTTTAGCAATACATCTGTTATAGTTACCTTAGGGCACGTGTCATAGTTACTTGCGATAACTCTAATTATAACAGGTGAATTTCTATGATTTTGTACGTTTAAAATGTGAGTCTAAATATAACATCCCCGTAACCTTTGTTTTTTTAGTGAATCGCTAAGGTTTTTTTAAATTCAATTCTAAGGTTTGTAAAAAAAAAATATTTCCTAATTAGAACGTCCCTGCAACTTTTGTTTTTTTCAGTGAATTTCTATTGTTTTTAATGTTATTTCCTAACTATAAGGTCCCTGCAACCTGAGTGTGTGAAGGGGTGTATGAGTGGGTGTGTGGGTGTGTAAGTGGATGTCTGAGTGTGTGGTGGGTGTGTGAGTGTGTGTGTGACTGGCTGTTTGGGTCTGTGAGTGGGTGTGGCTGTGAGGGTGTGTGAGTAGGTATGTGAGTGATTTTGTGGGTATGTGAATGGGTGTGTGAGTGGCTGTATGGGTGTATCAGTGGCTGTATTACTGGTTGTGTCGGTATGTAAGTGGGTGTGTGAGTGGTTGTGTGAAAGCTGTGTGGCTCTGTGAGTGGTTTTGAGGGTCTACGAGTGGGTGTGTGACTGTATGGGTGTGTGAGTGGTTTTGAGGCTCTGTGAGTGGGTGTGTGAGTGGCTGTATGGGTGTGTGAGTGGGTGTGTAAGTGGTTGTGTAAGTGGTTGTGAGAATATTTAAGTGGGTGTGTGAGTGGCTGAGTGAGTCTGTGAGTGGGCACGTGAGTGGTTTTGTTGGTCTCTGATTGGGTGTGTGAGTGGCTGTATGGGTGTATAAGTGGGTGTGTGAGTGGTTGTGTGGCTGTGCAGGTGTGTGCCTGAGTGAGTGTATGAGTAGGTGAGTGAATTTCTGGGTGAGTGTATTTTTTATTTTAAATTGGGGTCTGCATCCTCAAATCCTCCCCAAATCCACCCGACTCTACCTGAATCCGTGAGGATCAGGGGAGGATCAGTGGCTCATTGGGCGGTTAAAAAAAAGGGTTTGGACAATTTTGTGCCCATGAGGGGTCCCTCTCAGGACCCTCCGTTAGTCCCATGGGGTCAGGGTACCCCTACTCTGACCCCATCTGTCACTTTTTATTTTTATTTTCCCCACTGGAGACTTAGGCCTGATGATTAAAAAGCCGGCTGCAACTTTCCTCTCAGGTTGCGGCCAGCCAATCACGACATAGCTGTTGGCGCATGGATTCCTTAATCTGAGGAGGATCTGTGGAGGATCCACTTCCCAATAAATACAAATTTGAATTTTCTTTTATTTCTCAAAAACTACTGAACAGCTTTACACCAAATCACAAAAAGGTTATTTTCTGGACAAAGAGCTAGCTTTCTGCCAAATTTGGTGTTAATCTGTCCATTGGTTCGGCCGCCATTCCTATTCAAAATCCATAGAAATGAACATGGAGAAAACACATTTTGTGACCACCCCTTTTTCTCTGCCCTCGCTTGATGGATCACCCCGAATCTTTCCAGACAGCAACTGACGTGACCGTTGTATTTTTGGGGTAAAATTCTGAGAAGATCCGCCAACCGGGCCGAAGATATAGGCAAGTAAAAAAATGCTTTTTTATAGAAACTAGGTCAAAACTCTAACTACCTATTGGTGACCACCACTAGGTCTTTTAAAAATGCAACCTTCTTGACATGAAGAAGAGTCCCGACTCCATGGCACTGCAAAATATAATTAATAAAAAAATAGAATTAAGGCATCCATACTAACGCGTTTCAGCCGTAGCCTTGTTCACATTATATATATATAATAAATATATATCCAAGAAAAAAGTGACTAAAACAGATGAACTCACCAAAGAATAAAAATATATTTCCACTACAACGTTATGGCTTCTGCCTTACTGAGGTAGTATAAGATGTTTTCTCTTAGATATTTTCTTTCTTTGTGACTCATTGTATCCTTTGGGATCCAGATTTTTGCCCTTGCTGGATTTTGGATTCTTGTGATCCTTCAACTTATAGTGCATATATCTATATATATATATAGAGAGAGAGAGAGAGAGAGAGAGAGATAGATAGATAGATAGATAGATAGATAGATAGATAGATAGATAGATAGATAGATAGATAGATAGATTACCCACTGGCAGTCATCAGTAGGTAGTTATAGTTAGGACCAAGTTTCCATAGAAAAAAGTTTTTTTGTTTTGCCAATAACTTTGTCACCGTTTGATGAATCTGCACAAAATGTTTAAAACTAGTACAACAGTTCCGAGGTGATTCGCCACGTGGGGACCAAGAAAAAGGGTGGTCCCAAACCACTTTTCCCCAATGCTATTTCCCATCGGGATTTTGAACACAACTACAGCCTGAACCACTGGTCGGAATTACAGCTAATTTGGCAGAAAGGTAGCTCTTGGTCGAGTAAAAGCCCTTTTTTTATATTTGGCATAAATCTGTTGAGATATTAAAGGCAAAAGAAATGTAGAAATATAGATATCTACAGATGCATATCCTCTGCAGATCCAACAGTCCCCGTGCTGTCATATGATTGGCTGCCAACATTTTAACCAGGAAGTTTTGGCAGCCATTTTGGAATTCGGACTGAGCCGAGTCCCAAAAATAAAAAAAAAAAGAAAAGAAAAAAGGTCAAGGTAGGAATACCCTGACCCCCTAGCCAGGCACCCTGCCAAGGCAAGAATGTATTTTCCAATTTTTTCGGTGGAAACTGTGGTAGATCCATGGGGCCGGTGAAAAATGGGCAGGGGCATGCAGCGTATAAAAAAAAGTGAGGTGGGGGTGCTTGCAGCCCCCCTCCTCAGGCTCTTTTGAGCTCCCGGAATCATCACCTCCTCAGGGCTTAACAGAAGAATTGGAGGGGGGCACGTGGACACCCCTCCTGTCCCTGGGAATAGCCCCTGGGGCCACTACCTCCTTGGAGCTTTCCTCCTTAGCCCTGTTGGGCACCCTTGGACCACCACCTCCCCGGGGCCAGCCCATGCAAAGTAAAAGGAGGGTGGCTACACGGCCCCACTCCTGGAGCAATTCATGACCCTGGGGAGCACCATCCCCCAGGGCCGGCCCCCTATCTCCTTAGGTGCCCACCCTCAGGAGACAGCAGTTTGCTTTCACTTGGTGGGAGCTTTGACACCTCCCACCAAGCAAGAGCAAATTGTAAGGGCCTGATTACGAGTTTGGCATCTCACCACCATACCATCACAGTGGCAGTCCCAAGAAGACCACTGAGCTGGCGGTCTTCTGCCCACCATTTTACAATATATGCAGCCTGAACCACTGACCACATTGACGGAGTGGTTACTGGCAGCGGCGTGCGGACTGCAGTGTTGGTGATGCATACTCTGTCGTCCTCAGGGCCTTCTCCTCCTGCCAAGCTGATTACTAAAACACAGTTGTACTGGCCGTCCCCTTGCGAAGGTTCTCTGACGGCGGTAGATGGATAATTTCCATACGACCGAAAACCGGGCTCGACACTCCGCCGCATTCGAAGGGAGAATTGCCTCCTGTGCCGGGTGTATGCTGTGCGCAGACTATTGACGCGACACGGCAGAAGGACCCTCCACTAGCATACTTTACACAGCTTCCTTAGGACGAGAAACCCCTGCGCCCAGACAAAGTTTTAGGACCAGTAAAGGCAGTGTTGTCCCTTTGTAGTCCTGATGAGGCCCCTATTGAAAGGGCCGAAACGTGTCAACACTTTGTGGATCTCGGCGATGGTAGATATAAAGTGTATTTGACCCTTCAGAGTGGCACCACACTTTGCAAGGAACACCAAAAAGAAATTGATAGGTGTCCAGCATTTGTGGGTACAGGAACCCACAACCATCGAATTTGAGTGGATTACGACTATAAGTGCTCTACGGAACCACTACCTCTTTTTGAGGACATTAATTTGGGACAATCTACAGATGATGTTACGCTTTTGTATGATTCCTTATGACGTGTTCTCTAACTGTTGATGTCTTGTAATTTGTATTTCTTGTGCTATGTTTTGGTATCATTCAGACATTTCATAATTATTGAGTCATTTCTGAGTGTTTCTTCCATCGTCCTGCTTTAAAAATGTTCAAATAAATGTTATAAAGAAATTACTTCTCAAAGAGAGTATTAATCACTTTTTTCTGAAATAGGATAATTAATCCCGGCCTTTTGACCAACCTTGTTTTGTATTATGTCTCCACTGCAACACAGCAAGACAGAGACCACATTTTTTTCAGTTGAGATGTCAGCCCTTTTTTTCCTTATCCCATTGAACACTTTCCCCACACTTTTGATGGATTTTTTCTATTATCCCTTGCTGTTTTGTTTAGTTATTGTCACTCACTTTTAGTTAGAGTTATGTCATGTATATAAACACATTTTACAGAGGCTAAGTTGTCAGTCACGGTGGATGAAATTATAAGAATAGAGCCACAATTGTTTGGAGCCGAAGTCCAAAATACTCCTCTCAATAGGAAAATGGAAATGTGGGAAAGGTTAGTCAACAGAGTGAATGCAGTAGGAAACACCTTGCACAAAAAGGAGGAAATTAGTAACAGGTGGAACGACGTGAGGGGGAAGGTGTGTTCACTGGCCACCAAGCAACAGAGGGGGGCCTACAAGACTGGTGGTGGTCCTCCCAGCACCACATTACAACTGTTTCCCTGTGAAGAGAAGGTCTTGGCCATCCTGCAGTCCTGCAAAATTTGACAGGAATAGCTGGGGGAGAGAAGCCTGGTAAGGTACACCTCATTAACTGTCAAAATACTTCAGTGTCCTCCATGCTCTCATCTCAGCTTTTGCTATTGTGTTGTCTATCTACTTTCCTAACATGCAATATACAAAGTGTCAGAGATGTTTGATTGTTATTGTTAATGTGTATTGTTGCATGTAAGATCACATACATCAATCTACATGACATGTCACATGTTGGAATGGGGTCTGTAAGTGTATTACTAGTAAATTATAATCCCAGGAACCATGAAATGTGTCAATGTGTAAATGTATGGTCCAGTCCAACTGCATTTTGGCAACAAATATGTAAGACGATTTGTCAAGTGTTGGGAGGAAGAGATTGTAATGACTACAACTACCATGAAGCCCTGTTTCTGTAATAGAAAACAAGATGCAACTGTGATTTTGCCCATTTTCACTTGGCTGTCATCTTACAATTGATGTTCACTCCTCGTGGACTGAGCAATCTACATTAAATGCTCTTCTCAGAGACATGTCTGCCTCCTTAGCTTGATGTTATCTTGGTCTCCTCAGCTGAAACTATTGATGGCATGCGTGACACCATACCAAGTGTGTATATCAAATATTTGTAAGGCATAAGCTAAGCCAGCTGATTGGAAGTGGCAGGTGACCCATTCACTCTGCACTGCTTACATGATGACTAATGCTAAATGAATAGCCAAGTTGCCTATTTGCCTGTCTTGTACACAGCTAGGCCTTGGAATGATAAAACATATGTTACTTCTCTATTGTGTTGGCTTAAATATTTGTGAGAAGCCATGTTCATTCCTTAATCCAAAATGCAACATATCAGCACATCCAATGAGCTGCTCAATTCTAGTACATGTATTGAATATTTCCAGATGTCTTGTTAACAAGTTCAATACCTCGGAAATATCTAACAATAGTAATTTCTGCCTATTTTGTTTTGCCTAGGTCGGTACTTACTGTGACACAAAATATTTGCATGTAGATACCATACTTCCACCAATAACAATGTTCTCTACTTCACAACAGGTCAATCTGGCACAGCACCTGGGCAGAGCCTGGCCACCGAACAGACCCCCACTCAACACCCGGATGAAGTCCTCAATGATGGCGACACTCCTGGACATGTGGATGTGGATGATGGTCATGGCACATCTGGTCAACCTGGGGAGATGCCCACACCACCTCCCACCCTAACTGGAACACCTCCGCCAAAACCCATCCCCCCAACATGTGTACCTAGCAGAGATACCACCATCTTGTGCTACCCCAGTCCTGGATTCTGAGGTGAGACTCACCATCCCAGTCAAAGGAACCAGGGGACTGGGCACTCTGGGGGTGGGGCATAGGCTCATGGGGTTTGTGGGAGGGCTACTGTGGTCCAGCAGATTGAGGTCACTGGGGCCCACTCACACCCAGGACACCATCAGCCAAGTTTTGGTAGTCTATCAGGAGTCCCAAGGCATGATTGCCCAGGTACTTACCGAACTTTGGGAGATGAAGCAGCTGCAGAGGGACACACACCATAAGATGGAGGCCCACAACTCCAACTTTCATCTATTTCTATGTGTATCACATCTCTCATCCCGTCTCACTGGTTTTCCCTTTTGTTAGTCTCTTGACTATCTCTTTGTCACCTGTGTGTCGATAACCTATTGTTCTCACCTGTCACACTCTCTTTCACACCTTTCTATGTCTCGCTCACACTTGTCTCCGCTCTGTGCTGTCTCTTTAATCCCTCTATCTCACCACTCTCTCTCACATACACACACATTCCTGGCTGTGTCTATATTTCTCGCCTGTCACTCTGTGGTGCCCTCTTCTCTTCTTTATTTTAAGTTCATTTCCCCCATAGGCAAAAGCAGTGCCAGGGCTCACGAGAGGGAAGCCAGAGGTCTCAGCTGCAACACCTAAATGAGGTCTGTGAGTGTTTTGGAATTGTGCATCTTGAGTGAGGCTGGTCTTGTGATGTGTAGCTCCTCTGGTGACCCTGGGAACTGAGACAGGCAGAATCTTAAGATTATACACAATTGTTGTGTCTGGTTAGAAGCCTGTGAATTGTAAGGGTTGTCTCTGTTGCAGGTGCTTTGGTATTGTGCATGATGGTCTACATGCTAATATTGTGCAGCTTTGTCCTCGTAGCTGCACTTGTAAAAGAAAACAAAAACAGGAAACACCACAGTTGTATGTATGAATATCCAAACCAAAAATATGGAGTTACTGGACTATTGTAGCCTCAAGTTTGTTTACCAAATAAGTCTGAAATGGATATCGATTTTCTATTATTAAGTCCCGTATGGTCGATATTTATGTAAATTATCTTTAAGGCACTATATTTTTGTTAAACTATATTTAGACCATAACATTCTAAACCATACCAATACCAATACCACAGTGGTTGGGGTCCTTACAGCCTGGCTTTGGGATTACTGTGCAAAGCGTTTGTGTGTTGAGCGCAGAGAAGCCTTGATTGTAAAGAGAACAGCTGAATAAGGAATTCCTTTGGAAAGAGCAGTTTTGTTACAGAGGTTGTGTGTATAATAAACAAGCATTTGCAATGCAATGGGTCTCGCATTTCTCTGAGTTACACCTATTAGAAGTTGTAAACTCCCAATCGGACTTTTCTTGCCTCATTAAATGGAAAAAAAACGAGCGCGATCGCGCTGCTAAAGAGGCGAGGTCGTGCTGCGAAAAAAGAGAAAAAGTAGTCCACTAACCAGATGGAAAACAGCAAGCCTCGTATGTTTTCAGTACTTGGTCGCTGTGCTCGAGGAGGGCTAGCCACCGGAAAAGGCATGACGTATGCATGCCTTCTACTAATGGAAGCAAACAGATTTTGAAAGGTAAGCCCACGAACCAATGAAATACACAGACGTGACATGGGCGGGGCTCCGAGTCCTTTTCTAAATGCTATATCATGTCGCAAGCGCATGGTACGCAGGCTCAACCCTAAAAAGGGGCATTTGTGTGAATCTTGTTGGTAGTTCTGTCCTGTTAATTACTGATTAACATTGTTAATAATGACAGTAATAAAGAGGGATGCCTCAACAGTAGCAGCAGGGCAAAGACCGAACTTGGGGATATTTAGTCTTAGTAAACTCTCTTGTTCACAGTGCTTAGATTCGGCCGAAGTGGGGTATGAAGCACTATATAAAAGCACGTAATTCAGAGGATTTAACAAAATTTTCAATATCCTGGCCTTCGTTTCTCTATTTTCTCACTATTTTAGTTTCTCTTTTATCAAGCACAATCTGCATCAAATTTGCTCCTTTTAACTCACAAATGCCATTTAAAGAAGCCATTCCAGTGGGGGGCGTGGCTAAGATGCCGAACATGGGGGACGCGAGCTAGGAGAGCTCCGTGTCCCGCCCGGCTGGTCCAACACCGTACAGAGGATAGGGGGCTGGCGGTGCCTGCTGTGGAAGGTGTCGGGCAGCGGTGAGGGCTCGAGCGGAGGTGGAGCCCGGTGCCGCCCCCCCGGCGGGGAGCAACGACGGCAGAGAGCTGGGCCTACGGGGATGCGGCCCGCCGGCTTTAAGGAGTGGTGGGAGCGGCCTAGCGGCACTGATCACGTGCAGTGTGGCGTGGGTGGGCTGCGGGCACTGGACTGTGGCGGGCCACCCCCCCAGGTGAGCAGTTACCCCGTCGGGGGTGGAGAGGAGCAGGGGGAGCCTGAGAGCCTGCGGGGGCGGGAGTGAGCTCCCCGCTGACAGTGCCAGGAACAGCAGGGGAGAGCCGGGCCTGCTGACCACGAGGCTGGGCCGCCGGTCTCCCCCAGGCAGAGCTGACTTAGAGGGGCCCTAACAACGGCCCGAGTGAAAGGAGAGGAGACCTGAGGGCCCAGAATGGGAGGACAGTAGAGGAACGATGGTGGGCCGAGCTGCTCGTGCTGCTGCACAGTTCAATGTTGGAGGTGCAGGCAAGCGGGCCCGGCCCTGGGAGTAGACCTGGAGAGAAGATCTTCTGCCTGCAGTCGGAGGTGGCAGGGGAGCGCCATTACTGCCAGCTGAGGAGGTGAAAGTGCTGGAGAGTGGGCCCCCTCAAAAGCCTGGCAGGGAGGCCCTGGGAAAGCGAGGTGGAGAGCTATGCAAGGTTGTGGGTCGCCTTGGAAGGCCCAGCCTGCTGAGAGAGCGCCGCATTGACTGCAGCAACCCTTTGGCCCCGTTTCCTGGAGCAGGTGGTGTGTACTGAAGGGCTTTGGACTATTGGAGCTGGTGGTGAGGCAGCCGGTGAGTGGAGTTGGTTGGATCCTGCGCTTACCCTGGTTATGGCGGGTGCGGGCCGCCTTCGATCTGGTACTGGCGCTGGGAGGTCCCAAGAAGCTGCAGCGCAGGTTAGCCAGAAGTTGGTGCAGTGCTGGCTGCGGTGGAGCACATCGGGGACTCGCTAGAACGAGCCCGCACATCCTTGGAGGCTAAGATCGATAAAGTGGCTAGCGACCTTGTACTCCTGCACGCTGACCACCGTAACCTGGTTGACAAAACAGGTACTATTGAAGCGCGTGTGGATGAGCTGACACCAGTGACGTCGCGTTTGGAGTCCACGATGGAGGAGGTTTTAGCGCGAGTGGCGGAGCTCGAGCGTCGTGTGGAAGACACGGAGGGCCGCACCAGAAGGAACAATATACGCGTGGTCGGTCTGCCGGAGGTAGTAGAGAGCCGGAATGTGGTGTCCTATTCGGAGAGCTGGCTCCGAGGACTGGTGCCGGCTGGTGCACTGACTCCTTTCTTCTCGGTGGAACGGGCTCATCGAATCCCCACATGACCCAGGCCACCGAGGAGCGGTCCCCACCCCTTTATAATTTGTTTGCTCCACTACGCGGATCGTGACATTATACTCAAGACTGTGAGATCATCCTCGCCGCCCAGAGTAGACACTGCACAAATAATGCTGTTTCCGGACTACACGTTGGCGGTGCAAATAGACCGGGCCTCCTATATGCCCCTGAAGCGCAGACTCCGAGCTCTGAGCCTGGACTACTCCCTACTGTTTCCCGCCAAACTCCGTATTGTGACTGAGGACAAGGCTCATTTCTTCACCACGCCAGAGGCGGCCTGGGAATGGTTGGAGTAGACGGGATGTGTCTCGGGCCAGGAGGGAGAGAGGAATCCACCCGCATCGAGGAGCAGGCGTAGTCGGGTGAGGTGAGGCCACAAGGGAAGCGGTGTGAATGTGGAGGCAGCAGCACATGCGCCGGAACTGGAACAGCTCATACAGGAACGGCGTGAGGCTATTCAATCTGCCACGGCTATAAGTGCCTCGCTGGCTGCGTCAGAATCAGAAACTGAGAATTCGCAGCCTTCCAGTGACCGGCCGACCACGCCAGATCGAGTCTCGGAGTTGGGGTTTCAGGAGTGCCCGTTGATGACTCCCGCCACAGCGGACAAGCTCTTCTAGACCCGGCGGAGCCCTGTTTGGTGGACTCGATGTTGCTGTAACCCCCTGGTTGGGGCTCATGGGCCCCCTAAGCAGCAGAATTTATATATTTCTTACTACATGTCAGTGATTGCTGCATCTGGGGTGCGTGAGGAATACACATGAGCTGGGTCTCCGGATGGCCGGGGATGCTATAGCTGCCACTGACTGTTGCTTACAAAAACTGCAGATAGCTGCTGCCCCCCCCCCTCTGTTGTTTGCTCTGGCTGGGTTGCCTGGCTTAGTAAGCGCTTCTTTTGTTGAGTGAATTGGCCTGCCCCAATCTCCTACTAACAGAGGTTTAGAATGTGTGATTATGCTGTTGGATTGTTGAGTTGCTGGGTTTGGGCGGAGACCGGTTGTTTATATGCTCTGATGGTATTGATTTTGTTTGGTTCTGCTGGAGACTATGTGTATGGTGCTTGCCTGGGTGTTGGGAGCTTGTTACTGCACGCGCGAGGACACGCCTGCGGGAAGGAGGAGTGGTGGAGGAGTGTTCTAAATTGAAGCTGCCATGAATTCCTATATTGCGGTTACTTGGAATGTGTGCGGCATACACACACCTAAGCGCCGATACTCCATCTACTCATACCTTAAAAGACACTCGGTCCACCAAGCTTTTTTGCAGGAGACACACTTGGTGCATTTGGAGCTCCCTCGTTTGCAGCAGCGCTGGAAGGGGCAACTATATGCTACGGGGCACTCCACTTATGCTAGAGGTGCCCTGATTTGGATTAAACCAGGTGTCCCCTTTGTGGCAGAGGAGCAGATCATAGACCCGCAGGGGAGGTTTGCCCTGGTTCGTGGCCGACTTGCGGGTCGAGCCATAGTGATGGGCTCTATATACGCACCGAATATGGATCATACTCCTTTACTGCGTAGTCTGACCTGCCACTTAGCGGGCTGGAGCGAATATCCCTGGTTATTGGGAGGGGACTTTAATCGTGTGCTTGATGTTGACTTAGATTGTTCCTTCCCCCCATTATCTACGTCCCCTGTGGTGGTTACAGCGCGTGGGTTGCTAGATTGGACGCAACAGTGGCATCTGATAGATATTTGGAGACAGCGGAATGCTGTGGATAGAGTTTATTCGTACTACTCTGCCCCGCACTCCCTCCATGTAAGGTTGGATAGAATGCTCTGCACATGGGATCTGGCCTCGGCGGTTGGGGGCGTAGATTACTTAGGGTGTACGCATTCAGATCACAACCCACAGATTTTAAGGTTGAGCTGGAATCTCCCCACCCGGCTGTTCCTACATGAGCTCTTAAAAGATGTGACCTTTAAGGCATCCTTGGAAACAGCGATCCCTGAATTTTTTTAGCACAACGATGGTACGGCCTCTTCGGGCCTAATGGAGTGGGACACGTTCAAGGTATTTATCCGAGGCCGTTGTATGGGGACTCAGTGGAACTTACGTAGTTCGACTGACCATGACCTAGCCTGCCTAGAACAAGACATGTTACGCCCACTGAGAGAGGCCGCACGGAGCCCTGCGGATGAGGCCTGGTTAGCAGGGGCTCGAGCTGAGCTCGCTGCTTGAACGCCTGCGATGACTGAATTACGCTGCGCACTCAGCGAGGTCGCACGCTTCGGCAGATAAGTCGGGTAAACTTCTGGCCTGGCTGGTTAGGAGGGACCGTGACCATGGCCAGATTATGGAGGTCCGCTCGGACTCCGGGCGGCTTTTGAATACGCCAAGGGAGATACACACTGCGTTTACGCTGCATTATCAGGCCTTGTATGCCTCAAGGGTGAGCTCCTCTGGACAATATTGTACGGGGTTCCTGGCTAGTGTGGAACTCCCACGGTTGACGGTGGACCAGGGGATCGCCCTAGAGGAGCCTCTTGATCTTGCTGAGGTACAGGCCGGTATTCGGGAGCTGGCGTCTGGTAAGACGCCCGGCCCGGAAGGTCTGCCGGTTGACTTTTACAAAGTATTTAGCTTAATACTTGCGCCCAAGTTACTTCGTGTTTATGAGGAGGCAGAGCGAAGAGGCTGTTTGTCATTATCACAGGGGGAGGCGCTGCTTGTGTCCCTTCCCAGACCCGGTAGAGCTGGGGTCGTATTGGCCGCTAGCAATGCTTAATACGGATTACAAAATTCTGGCCAAAACTCTAGCAATGCGTCTCGCGCCTATAACACCAGGCCTGGTGCACCTGGATCAAAACGGATTTGTGCCGGCGAGAGATACGTCACATAATATCAGGCGACTGTTCCGCATCATGCACTATGCTAGGCGGGACTGGCCATGAGTGGGCTGCCTTGTTCTTGACATGGAGAAAGCCTTCGATTCTCTGGAGTGGCCGTACCTTTTCAGAGTACTGCAGCGGTTTGGTATCGGGCCTCACTTTATTCGAATGGTTAAGTTACTATATACTAATCCTCAGGTTCAGGCCAGGGTGGGGGGCATTATGTTAGAACCCATTAAGGTTTGTAGAGGTACGCGGCAGGGTTGCCCCCTCTCCCCGTTGCTTTTTTCCCTTGCCATGGAGCCACTGGCGGCGGTTTTGCAGAAGAAGGGCACTGACTCTGCTATTACCCTTGGGGATGGTCTGCACGTGGCGTCACTGTATGCCGATGACCTTCTGCTGTATTTTTGGGATGTGACGAGTATCCCCCCAGAGGTTGGGACCCTGTTGCAGCAGTTTGCCTCGCTGTCTGGCCTAAAAGGTAATTGGTCCAAATCATGCCTCTTCCCCTTTGATCCTGCGCTGCCGGATCCAGAGCTTTGTCTTGCAGGGAATGTGGTTCCCTGGCAGCCTCATACATTCAGGTACCTAGGCATCCATATTTACCATGGAGAGGAAGACCTAGTAGATGGAAATCTTAGGAGGGCGGTATCCTCGATTAAGTCCCAGATGGCATTTTGGCAGACACTGCTGCTGTCAGTGGCAGGCAGGATAGCGCTGCTCAAAACGATAGTTTTACCGCACCTGCTCTATTACTTTTCTAACCTCCCGCACTATATCCCTCCTAGCTTTTTTAGGAAACAGGAATCTACCTTGTGGGACTTAATTTGGAATGGGGGTCGATGCCGGGTCGCGCTGAAAAAGTTGTATTTGCCATTAGAGAAAGGTGGTCTGGCGGTCCCTAATCTGGAGCACTACTACCTGGCCACCCAGCTTCAGTGGGTATCTAAGTGGCTGGTGGGCCTTCATCTCACAGACACATCGACTACGGAGGGCCCTTGGTCCCTTGTGCAGGTGTCACATCTATTTCACCTACTTACACGTTGGGTGTCAACGGGACAAATATTCCTCAAGGTGGCTTGTAGCTGCTATCGTAGATCCTTGCGTCTTACTGGGGGGGTAGTTGCATTTGCTCCAGCTCTAGCATTACTGGGAACCCCTTGTGGCACTAAGATTACATCAAGTTCTGAGCTGTGCTCGTGGCATGAAGTGGAGTTATGCACGCTGGGTGATTTCTATGATGGTGGCAGCCTGATTCCGTTTCCTACATTGGTTCAGGAGTCGGGGCTGCCAACAGGGCAGTTCCTTCTGTACAATTCACTGTTAAGGTCTTTAGCATCCAGGTGGGGGTGACATGTCTTTGGTCCCTCTTACGTACTTGCTGGTACAGTACATACAGGTGATGGGACAGGAGACGCATCTGATCAGATGGTTCACCGACGCGTTGCGCATACACACGGCCTTAGAATGTGATACCCTACGCGCGGCCTGGGACCGTCTATAGTAGTTCTTAAAGATGACACTCGGGACAGCGGAGGGCGTCACAGGTAAAAGGTTTTATTCCAAGCAGGAGATCAGGAGACCCACGCCCGGCACACAGATCGGGCAGCAACGACTCAAAGCCGCGTTCCGATCCCCGAATCCCCAGATCCCCATGACAACTCACAGAATTCTGAAGTTAACATAAAGGCAATTACAACACCATCTCCCTTTTAACAAAACAAAACAACAGAAATAAAGAAAACACAGTAATATACAAACAAGGAAATACTAATATCTGACAAAATCTTTGAATTTAACTGGAGCATTCCTAACTCTACAGGTCTTGTTCATATTCTTGACAACAGAGGAGTCAATAACATTATGTTGAACAATTGAACACTCAGGAAGTGGAGACCCCAAATCCCTGTTATGAGTCTCCTTGTCATACACAACATCCCAGAAATCGCATTCAAAATTGTCATGGTGTGGCACATCTTCTAACTTGTTCTTAATGATATCAGCTTGCTCACTAGTTATCTTTACTACAGCATTCTTGTTCCACCAACCCTTGCCCTGTAAGCAGACCGCTCTTTTAGAGACTTTCTCGACCTTAACCGGTTCAGAAAATCTCGAATCACCTTTGTTGATCCTCATAGGTTTTTTAACTAATACCCATTCCCCGGGTTTCACTTCCAAATCTTTAACACCCCTCACTCTGTCAAAATAGTCCTTAGACTTCTCTTGTTTGCCTCTTACCCGCATACGAACTTGACGCAGATCAACAGAATCAGCAGAGAGGCCAGTAGCATCATCCAACCAGGTAGGTCTTAAATCTGTAATAGGATCCCTTCCCCTTAAAAGAATAAAAGGAGAAACCCCAGTAATACTATGGGGTGTGGTGTTATAGGACCAAACTTTCTGTTGCACATACTCAGCAACATTGAGGTTATTAGAAATGGCAGTTTGTAGTCCCTCCTTCAATATACGATTAGCTCTTTCGACCAATCCATTTGAAGAAGGACTGTAAAGAGGCACCTTGACATGTTTCACTGAGTGATTAAGAAAATAATTAGTCACTTCATTTGAGACAAAATGTGTTCCATTGTCAGTGACAACCTCTCTAGCAGGACCTTTGACTTGAAACAAACGTTTCAAAAATGTAATGACCACGTTGGAATCAGCAGTGCTAGAAAAGGCAAAATATAACCACTTGGAGAAATAGTCAATAGCTACAATCATGTATTTGCTCTCATTCTTGAGCATGTTAAAAGGACCAGCAAAATCTAATCCTATTTTCGCCCAAGCATTCTTGGGCCATTCTGTACAACACAAATAATTAGTTTTCATTTTCCAGTGTTTATCAGGCAATTACAACAGACCGGGATGCTTCCGCCTCATTCGCGGATACGCAGTGGAGGTTAGCCCTTTCTGGACACGTAATTGTCCCTCGGAATTCTAGGTTTCGCCTGATCCAGTTCTATATCATTCACAGGGCTTATCTTACTCCGGCTCGTGTGAACAGGTATTTTGCTCGTCAGTATGCGGCATGCCCCCGCTGCTCTTCTGTAGATGCTGACTTGCTGCACATGATATGGTCCTGTGGGTCCCTGCATCATTTTTGGAAGGCGGTGGTTGACTGCCTATCGGAGTGCACGGCATGCCCGGTTCCATTCAGTTGGAAGGTCTGTGTGCTGGGCCTATTTCCCAGGGGTAAGCGGCATAGAGCGGAGGCGCGATTCCTGGCTCTAGGCTTGATAACGGCCAAGCGGTTGATAACACGTAGATGGAAATCAGTTGACCCACCTGCTGCGCAGGCTTGGAAACAATCTTTTGAGGTGTGGGCAGCAGTGGACGGTGTGGCGTTGAGGTGGGAAGACGCATTGGGGCTGCGCCAGTATCAAACAGGTGGGGAGAACTAGAGGCCTGCCTGCGGGCTGGGGGTCGAGTCTCGGTGTGTACGAATCCGACTAGCTGCAGAGGCGGATGTGCGCTTGTTTCTGGATTGGGAATAGGGGTGAGGGAAGGTGAATGTTAGTGGGGCTGGGCTGGTCTTGGTGTAGTGCAGAGTGCTGAATAATCTCAAGGTGGCAAATAGTTGTGGCCTGCACGCGAACTCATCCTACACTGGTATGAAAGAACAACACGCAGTGGATCCTATACCCCGGGTGGCATGCTTAAATTACAATTTATAGACTGCACATGTAACACTCCAGCGGCTGTTCTTGTTCATGTTTTGTTTTATTGTTGTCTGTGGGGAGCTCAAACTATGTATCGGCCAGCGAACCGTTGTATCGGCACACTGATCCTCCGGTGTAGTTTGAAGAGACAGCTAGATGTTGGCCTTCCCTTAGGGTGGCTATGGGATCGTGACCCCTATGCTATGAATCCTCTTTTTGGAAACGCAATGTTTAATACCTTAAGCCATGTGGCATCTGTATATAAAGAGGCTGGGTGCGTTGATTGAAAAACTGGTTGCTGGCTGGCTAGCACATAATGATCGTCATGGTATATGCGCAGGCTTGTGTTTCTACAAGATTTTGTTATCCTATTGCTGATGCAAGATGTAATGTTTATTATGCATTGAAAATACTAATAAAGAGATGTTGGAAAGAAAAAATTAAAGAAGCCAATCCAGTCACATGTGGTCTCTACATCTCTGCGACATTTCATGCATTATCTGCCCCGTTTACGTCAGCTTATGTCAGCAAGTATTCTAGTAATTATTATTATTATTTTGGGCCTACATGATAAACACTATACTGTTTTATGCAGTGCTTAATTTGTAACAATAAGTGCCAGGGGCCAAAGTTTGGCTGAGAAGCTCACGGCCGGCACTACTGTGACCCCCAAATGCCAGTGCTGAGTGCTCCCTAGTCTTGATTTCAACCGATGCCCAGTGTTACACTGTGGGGCACTCTGGCACTGCCAGATGAGCCAGCTTGAAAGGACCACTGTGTTGGCCATTTTTTAGCCCATGCGCTGTGACAATCCCACCCCCAAAAAACCACAAACACTCGGCCCATATTTATACTTTTTTTAGCGCCGTATTTGCGTCATTTTTTTATGCAAAAGTGGCGCAAACTTACAAAATACAATTGTATTTCGGAAATTTGCACCGCTTTTGCATCAGACAATGACGCAACTGCGGTGCTAAAAAAGTATAAATATGGGCCTCTCTTTTTTCAAGGTTGGCCAGACTGGCAGTGGCAGAGCAGCAGAATGTCTGATAGGCTGGTACAACTCTGCCCATGCCTCTTTCAACCACCATCAGACGCTCTCTGCCCCTATATCTCACTCTTGTAGGTTCCTGCTTTCATCCTTCTTCACTCATTTCTCATCTTTCTCTTTTGCCATCTTTCCTCATGGTGTGTTTTTCTATCTTGCTCTGAGTCAAAATCTGATGCGGAAAAATAAGTGCCAGTCCCCAAAAATGAGGGCCGATGGGCCCCACCTGCAACTACCGGTTCAAATGATGCATGTCATATATACAAAACATATCAAGTGGAGACGGGTATGACCGACAAAAGTATAGCAACCATTTCTCTTCTTATCATATTGTTTTGAAGTGTTTATATAGCGCCTCATACCCCACTGCACGTCGCCGAAGCGCAGTATGGAATAGGTGACAATCTACATCTAATAATAGCAAATGGGCTTCTGCAACGGGGAGCTAAAGGTCTCTCAAGCAGACCCAACAAGTAGATCAGTTTCTAGCGCTGGAGGCGGAAGGTGAGAGGAGGCCTCTCTCTTCCTCTGGGGAGGAGGACTCTGGGAAGCCAGAGGTATAAGTAATCACTGTTGAAGCAGTTTCACTACACAGCAATCTCACTACAGAAGCAATCTGTACTGCGCCGGAATACAATCACTTTTACAAGCACTAATGAAATCCTCTCTGTAAAAGGCGTGAGACGGTACAAGTGTCCAAATGAGTTCTTGACTTTTTCATTTCATGGTCCAGGTCAAAGGAAACATTTTAGAATTAGGAACAGGCAGAGCGTGGGTAAAATTCTAACGAGTCCACAAGACGCAAAGTAATATATTTTGGAGGAAAACATCTGCTTGATAAGCTGTGTCCATGTACATAGCTCATGTTATAACTTCAATGTGGCTCGGTAGTAGCACGGTTTTGTCAACAAAACAAACCTGTAAGGTGAACAAGCATCGACAAAAGCAATAGGTCTGGCTTGCATTTTAAGGCACGATTAAACTATTTTAAAAATCCTGTTGCAATGTGAAACAAAACAAAAAATAGTCAGAATATATTGTATTCTGCGCATAATGGATCAATGAGAAAAATAAATTAATAAGTGATGATTCTGTGTACTTTTTGAGATGTAAAATAGCCCATTCTGCATGGCAATGCAAACACCCAGTTGTGGGAGCGGAATGAGACACCAAAGAGCCAACAGAATGCGATGAACGAGAAATATTTGTCTGGGCCAAGCCACAGCCCTCTCTGTGTATGCTTAAAGAATAGTGTACAAAGGTCTTGCAGACTGCTGTTCTCTGAAGCCAGATCTAAAAATGAAAGACATGTTATCCTCAAAATCTGTTGTGTACGATCTGATGTGCTTAAACAGGGGCATCATGAATCTCCATTTTAGCAGCTACAGCGGGGTGCAATTCTTTATGGGCCTCTTCTGTCTACCACCCAGTAGACAAAACTCATAATTAATGCTTGAACCATGTGTTCATAGAAAAGGGAAAGAAGGATGAAGGGTTGTTTCATCCTTCTTTCCCTTTTCTATGAACACATGGTTCAAGCATTAATTATGAGTTTTGTCTACTGGGTGGTAGACAGAAGAGGCCCATAAAGAATTGCACCCCCCTGGAAGGAAGGAATGTGAATATAGGAAGGGTGAAAGACACATGGGAAGAGTGATAAAACAGATGAGCTGGTGGCTCTATAGGTGAAAGGATGGCAGAGCAAATGGGAATATGATCGGGAGATAAATGGACAGGTAGAATGATGGCAAACTAAAGAAGAAATCTGGGTGAATGGATGGCAAAAAGGATCAATTGATGCACAAAATACTTTATTGAGGGACGTGTAAGTCAAAGGATGGATGTATTGGTGTTTAGATGGATGTCTACATAGGTGATAGATGTATGAATGGATGGACGGTATGGTAATAACAGAATGTAAAAGTGAAGTAAATATTAGCAAGCGGATGGAAGGGTGAAATGATGAATGGATAGCTGCTTGCATGGAAGAGCCAAGCAAGCTGTTCTGGGGGTGCGGAGGGGTGGTGTAAACTCACTTACTTTGCTTTTGATTCAAATATATGAGTGCTTTAATTTCCTGACTGCTTAATCAAGAGGGATAAAGGCATTCCAGATTTTTGTGCCTAGAGGGCTTGATCCATTATTTGACCCACAAAGTCCCCTTGCCATTACAAGTTCTTTGGTCTCCATGGTTAGACAAATGTGGGGAAGGGGAATTGTCCCCCAAGTATGTCTTGCAGTTGAACAGAAATAGTTTTAACTACACGGGGGAGCTCTCAGGACAGATGCTTGTTAGAGCAACCGTGGGAGGTTATTGATTACACATAGGACGCAAGTGTTGACCTCAATGCCCCAGAAGTAGTTAGACAAAGCACAGGGAGTGCACTGGCACAGACACTGCAAGTATCTCAAGTCATACGCCCAACATACTTCATACTAGAGGCCCCATCGTGTGGACCCCACAATACATTGTTATTAAAAGGACAGTACAGTAAAACAAGCACAGGGCGGGTGATGCTTCATCTGGAGTATTCCCAACAGCTAGTGTAACCCCCCTGATGGAGAGTGCTTTGGTAGTTGGCGCGGCTGAAAATTAACCTACAAGGTCAGTTCACCAGACCTTTACTCACCTGCACTGTTGTTACTTTGATTGCTGTCCAGTTGTGTACTTTTCTTTGGCTCAGATAGCCTCAGGCCAGGGACAGATCTATAATCATCAGGTGAGGTTGTTCCTTTGCTTGCTCTTTTTTTGACGGGGTACTTGCAGGTCTGCAGGCATGCCGTGTGGTCCAGGAGGAAGTCTTCATCAAGTTTGTGCCCCTACAAGGGAAGTAACCACCTCTTGCTTCGAAGTCTGGAAGTTTTGTGAGGTTCTCAAGTGGTTCAAAGTAAATACTTTAGAGGGCCAGTACTTGGACAGGTTAGAGGTACTGTGGAATGCTCACTCCTCCCATAAGAAAGAGGAATTGCTCAAATCTGAATATCCTTAGGCACTCTGGGACAGTCCATTTTCACATGCCAGCTCACGGACTTCATGGAGCGGGGCTAGCTCAGTGGAAATTCTTTCATTCTGTTGGGCCAACTAAAGATGGATAAACGAAACCCATGTGTACCTCCAACTGTGACTGCCACAGCTGGCTATAATTCTCACAGTGAGATAGCCCAACATCCTTTGGTGGTCTTCCATCATGGGCATGAACCTTTACAGGGCTTATAGCCAGCCTGAATTGTCAATGTAGTCCCAAACAAGTGGAGTGGAATAGTTTGAAGGCCAACTCAGTGGTGTAACACACTTATTAATGTTCACCAAATTCTGTTATTTAGGAAGCAATTGACAGTTGATGATGTCCATAAGGTGTTTTCGAGTCTGCCCCAGGTCCATGGTGAGAAGTATTCTGTTTTGACACTGAAATGCATACTGAAATTAGGGCCCTTATTTATACTTTTTTAGCGTCGCATTTGCGTAATTTTTTTACGCAAAAGGGGCGCAAACGTACAAAATATAAGCGTATTTTGTAAGTTTGTGCCACTTTTGCATCAGAAAATGACGCAAATGCGGCGCTAAAAAAGTATAAATATGGGCCTAGGTGTTTGTAGTACAGCTCTTGACAGGGAGGCAATTTCAGCCTTCAAAGGATTCTGCAGATATACCGTTCTTTAACTGTCTTTTGGCGGATAGATCACCTGTGGTTAAGCTGTGGTTCCAAAGTGCTCCACAAAGTAGCAGTAATTACCAGTGTGGACAAGATGGGCTGAAAATAGGGGTCACTCATTAAAGGCACAAAGGCCAGAAATTGTCCAGTTCTAGGCCTGCAGGGGTTGTAAGTTTTTGTTTTGTTGACCTGGCACTTCGACGTCCTGTTGGTGAGCTTTACTTTACAGTGCATAGTGCCGTCATAAGGAGATATCATTAATGAAGAGGATACAGTGAAAAAATGGTCCAAAAAAGCTAAAGTTCACTCGGACCCCTAGAGAACCATGGGTGTTAACATTTTTCTAAAAGGCAGAGGTTCCCTTGGATTTCTCATATCTTTCAGATGCATGTTCCACTCTGTAGAGGCAATGGCTGAGAAAGTCCTCTGAAGCGACCATTTTAGGTGGCACCAATTGGTTTTTGTCTTCATTTCTTAAGATCCTTCTTGTCATATGGCACAAACTTGTCATCCAGATACTTTGAAGCATCACCTCTCACCATTCATGTAGAACCACTAAATATTTAAATATATAATTCACAAGTCAGCAAGCAGGCCAAATAATTTTTGCTGTGCCTCTGGGATATGTGCACACCTATGGAGAATGAGCATTGTATTTGGTACAGAATTTTGCAAGACTTAAGGCCTGATTCAAAACTAGTGGACAGCTTACTCTATCACAACAGTGGCGGATATCCTGTCCGCTGAAATCTAAATCTCAATATATCCAGTAAGGTTTATAATTTGGTGGATGGGCTATTCTTCACCGTTGTGGTGGAGTAACCCACCTGCCAAGTTCTAAACCAGGCCCTTAGAGCTTAATCATTTTGGTTTTAGACTATCCCAATAACAAAGAGTTCCTGTAGTCAGCTTTTGAATCCATACTGGCTCATCCTGCAGGTATGCAGACTTTATGCAGCGTTTCTTCCTCAACATGTCACAGTGATAATTAACTGAGCGTCCCCTCCCTAACTCATTGATGGCCTTGTCAGCTCCTGGAAATTGATGATCATATGTCTTGATGACAGCGTTATAGACCTTGGTTCTCTTCACAAAATGTGAGTTACATCACTCTTGAATTTGGAGTCAACTTGGCTTGCCAACAACTTGGCATGCCATGAGACCGTGGGAACACTTAATGAGCTCTAGTTCCATGGTCTTAATGACCTCAGCCTTGATGCAGTTTTAAACCTTTTTTGACATCTACCATACTAATTTGACAAGTAGACTGCTATCTTAGTCAATTGCATGAGCAAACTAAACCTTAAGTAAAAGTGCTGAGCAGTATTACATATACATCTTTACAGTCTCCTTGCTTCTTGAATGTCAGAATAAAGAGAATTACACTGCCTTCACTGTGACTGATTTCTCTTCTACTGGAAGGAGAATGGATGAGTTTAATCTCTTTCTTGTCCTTTTTGAATGACACACTAGGCACACCTGTGCCCCCTCCGCAGTGATATCGCTTGAGCCTCTCAAAATGGAACACTTTTAGCATTCCATTGGACTCCACTGAGTATTTATAAAAAAATGTAAGGACCAATTCACTTGTATACCAATGCTTCCAGCTTTCTAAGCTTCATGAGTGGAACATCTAGACCTTCCTATTATACTGCTAGGTAACCCTTTTTACTATCCCACTCTTGAGTAAGCTTTTTGCTGGTCTCAAGGCTACACTTCACCTTAATCGTGAGCTCCACCATTTTCTTTCTGATGGCCATCTCACAGTATACCACATCATTAGCTCCACCCCTCCTACACTGAGGAGAAAGGGCACCAGACAAGTGTCAGGTCTACCCTGTGCAAAGTCCTGCTCCAGGTTTGCACATTGGTCCATTCATGCTTATCTATTCATAAGCTTATGAAAAATGTTGCATGCCGATTGCTTTGAGCATCTTTGCTAATAGGCTTGGATAACATTTAAAAAGAAGGGGGGGGGGTGAGCAAGCCCTTATGACATCCAAATGCATTGGATTTACTAGAAGATTCAGAAGAGGTCACAGGCATTCAGAATAGGGCTATGTTGCTAATTTCTACAAAATGAGATGCTCCTAAAAGTGTGGATGGTGCCCACAGTTCAAACAGAAAAAGAGTCCCAACGTCACTACTAATCACCTCCGTTAGAGGTCATCTATCACCAACAAGACAGCTACCTTAGTGCTGAAACTCACCCTGGTCACATTAAAGATTTCACAACTTTGAATACATCTTTGCAATTGAAAAGCAACCAGCAGCTCCACACATTTAGCTAGCTGGGAAAGCAAGGAGGAGGGATGACATTTCGTAGGATCTGCGGGAGTAAGAGTGGCTTCCTGAGCACGGGTGTTGCTAATAATTATTTCAAAGTCGGAGGCCCTGTCCTTGTTTGTACAGAGTGGCTTACAGAATGACAAACAAGCAGGATCATGTGGAGAACAAATACTGTTTTGGCAACAATCACTTTTGTCAAGTCTGATAGTGGGTTTGTCTGATAGTGGGTCACAATTAAACTAGGGGGCATCAGGAGACCTCCATCATGAACAAATGTGCTATTTCTCACTACTGTGGGAATTGTTCACATACATGTGAAACCAAAATTAATTTTCTCAGCTATACCTTGAAGATTGTTTGAAAGCGATTCACAGAGCTGAAGAGGTGGGGGAATGGCAGATGTTATGGCTAATGAGGAGGTTCATCATTCCCTAAAATCAGCTTCTGCTGCAGCTAAATTGAGGTTGATTGTGGTGTTAGATTGAGTTACAACTCTAAAATCTTTCAAAAAAGATAAGAGCAGCCACACCATCAACACAAATTGTGTTGGAAATCGGATGTATCAAAACATGAGATGCAATCTCCTAGGAGTAAGAGATGATTGCATTCCAAACTGATGCACTGTTCCAGTTTTAACAAATTGCCACAGATAGCCAGCCCATAAAATACGCTTTCCGTCCCCTCCTTCTTCTCCGCTGCAAGTAAGGTATCCTATCTCATTTCCTCTTGAGCCATTCCTAGAACTCTCACTGAACCCTGCCTCACGTAGGTGGTTTCTTTGTTACCTTCCCACAACTGGGATTTCTTTAAGCTGACCTCAAAGTTTATGTTATATTCAGTGCTTAATTTGGGCCAGTGGTTGCAGGTTGGTTTCACCAGCACTTTTATTTGGTAAACAGGACTTAGGGGCTAATTACGAGTTTGGCCATCTTGGGACCGCCAAAGTGGTGGTGGCGGTTGGACCGCCGCAGTCCTTGTGGTCTGACCACCAGATAACCACCCTGTCAGTCAGACCCCCAGGGGACGGCCACCACCTCCAGGATCATGGAACCCGATGGGTTAGCAGCGGTCGAAGTTGTGGTCAGCCACATTGGCGTTGAGTTCAGCTCCACCGTGCTGATAAGAACTTCTCTTTTCGCCAGCCTTATCATGGCGGGGTCCCCACCATTGAAAAGGTGGTGGAAAGGCAGTGCAGGGGTCCGGGGGCGGTGCCTGCACTGCCCCCAACCATTTTGTGGCCAGCACAGGGGACACCCTCCCCAGCACCCTTGAAATGAGCACTGTCTGCTATGGAAGACAGTGTGCTTTTTGAGGGTGCCAAGGGCACCCTGTAGGGCTGCAGCATTGGCCTCAGCTCCCTAAGGAGGGTAATGCCACTGCACTGTTTCCACCAGGCTGACCAACTGAAACTTCCTAATACGGAGGTTTACGCCGGTCAGCCCAGTGGAAACATTGTAATTGGGCTGGGGGAAGGACCTCCAGCTCCACGGCTATCTCCTCCCCATGGGTCTGACGGACCCACGGTTAGCCTGCCAAACTCGTAATCAGGCCCTGTTTTCATTATTAGATTTTCACCAAGAGCAAGAGACAGAAAAACACACAGAAAGAAGGAAGAGAATGATATAATAAAGTGGTAAAGAGAGAAACTGCGGTGAAAAGGAACCTGAAAGAGTAAGATAAAGTGAGAGGAAGTGCTAGTAGTGGGTTAAAGAGGCATGGGGTGGAATCAAGACTATGGGGGTCATTCCGACCCTGGCGGTCCATGACCGCCATGGCGGAGGGCGGCGGAAGCACCGCCAACAGGCTGGCGGTGCTTCCTGGGCTATTCTGACCGCGGCGGTAAAGCTGCGGTCAGAAAAGGGGAACCGGCGGTTTCCCGCCGGTTTTCCCCTGGCCCAGGGAATCCGCCATGGCGGCGCTGCTTGCAGCACCGCCATGGGGATTCCGACCCCCTTCCTGCCAGCCTGTTTCTGGCGGTGTCCACCGCCAGAACCAGGATGGCGGGAACGGGTGCTGTGGGGCCCCTGTGGGCCCCTGCACTGCCCATGCCACTGGCATGGGCAGTGCAGGGGCCCCCTAACAGGGCCCCACAAAGATTTTCACTGTCTGCTTTGCAGACAGTGAAAATCGCGACGGGTGCCACTGCACCCGTCGCACCCCTGCAACTCCGCCGGCTCCATTCGGAGCCGGCTTCCACGTTGCAGGGGCTTTCCCGCTGGGCCGGCAGACGGCCTTTTGGCGGTCACCCGCCGGCCCAGCGGGAAAGTTGGAATGACCGCCGCGGTCTTTTGACCGCGGTGCGGTCATTCGGCGGTAACCGCATGGTGGGCGGCGACCGCCGCCCGCCGCGGTCAGAATGACCGCCTATGTATCTTTGGCTTTCAGCACCCCAGACCTTTGATAGCCCCAGCCACAGTTTTCTAAACAAAGATTTGGTCACCAACACTTATTATGTTACAAATTGAGCACTGGTTATATTATATGTATTTATATGGCACATTTGCTGACATTAGTAAAGCCTTGGGGAGCCAAACAGTTCTTGACTAGCTTCCCATAGAAGCTAGGAGTGTAGTCAGACTGGTCTGTATCAGACATAAGGCTATGTACTCTAACAAGCAAAAGACTATTGCAAAAAGTAAGTAATTCTACGGCAAAGGCCACTCATGAGAAAAAAAAGGCACGGACCTGACGACGATCTTCTGCCCTTTCTCAGGCTGTCCTCTTGCCGTCTCTCCCATCTCTGATGTGCGACGGTCATGGGACCCAGGAAAATGCACAAGCCAATCCTGACGCTGGTTTCATGCTGGTAGCCTGCGCGCTGGAGGCCTGTGCTTTCTCTAACCCAGCTGTCTAAAGACAGCTGAGTTAGATAAGTTTAAAGTGTGCATGTCAGGCTGGCTGTCGCAAGACGACCGGCCAAAGGGACATGCACACTTTAAACAAGTTCACAGCTCCCTGCTGCCACTTGGCAGCAATTGCCTCCTCCTGTCCTGACAGTTAGTTCAGGACGGGGTGCAGAAAAATAAAATGGTAATAAACAAAGTTTAGTACCATATTATTTTTCCGTTCTGGGGGCAGATTTTTTTGGGGGGCGAAGCTCCTCCGCCCATGTGGAAGAAGGAAAAACATAGCCAAATTCTTTTCAGAGAATAATCCAAATCTGGAAGTTGTGTATTGATCTACCAGCTGTATAATCTGGACTAGATGGATGTTTCCTATTTTATTTCTTACCTTTGTGTCTGGTACATGCTTTATAAAACTTCAAAATAAATCAATAGATCCCTAGATATGGACGTGTAGATTGCCAAGCATTATTTATCCACTCCATATCAATTTAGTTGATCTGAAGGTGAAGCATGACAGAAATGGCCATGTAAAGTGACTGCTGATGTATACACAAAAGAATATCTGCCAACACTCCTGATTTAGGCAGAAGACTTCCTGCTTTTTATTGCAAGAATTTTCTTTTTAACTTTCTTTGCACCTGAAGGCAAGTTAAGGGCGAAGTTATTTATTTTGCAAACGCTCTCCGAATTTTTCCCCAAAAGTTGGCATTCATGTAAATATTTTTCTTAATATTAAAGAGGCGTTGCTTTTGTCCAGTAGACTGATGATATAATTCATTATAAATAGTATACCGTTAATTGTACCCTTGAGAAAGTACACGCTCAGCAGTTAGATGCTCTATAGAAAACTTTAAATGAGTAAATAAATAATTACCAGGTATGTGAGCTACGTGCAGGGTGAATGTCTCATATTACGTTTGGAAGACAACATGTCTTTGCAAGATCCACTTCTGTGTTGAGCGTACATTACTTAGTTTCTTATGGCAAAGATTGTGCTGGTTTACAGAAAGAACTGCATGTTCAACGTGTCAGAAGTAGTTTTATGATTTACGATAACTTACTGGCTGGGTGACTCCTGGGTGTGATTTGCAAACATTTTTTCTAAATGGAATTAGACTAAGTGAAGCAGGAAGTTTAGCTTGTATGAATTAATGCTCATTGAAAGCAGTGGTTTGTAAAAGGCACATTAAAGCTATTTAGTTAGTCATGAATGACGGATGTCTGTGCAAATAGATAAGTAAGAACATTAGGTGTGAATGTGCTATGGCAAATTAAGAAACAGTATTATCTAGAAATAGCAAAACCATGTTTCCTAAAAGCATGAAATAAAAAAAGTGCTGTGTAATTTAAGCATCTTAGGGCCAGATGTAGCAAAAATAAAAATTGCGACTCGCATTTTGCGAGTTGATGTGACTCGCAAAATGCGAGTCTCAAATTGGAATGCCAGAAAAAAAAGCGATCCGATTTTGCGACTCGCAGCCGGACTCGCAACGCTGTGTGCGAGTCCGCAGTTTGCGAGGTCGCTGTTTGCGAGTGTGCAAAAACGAACTCGCAATTAGCGAGTGGGTGTTGCAAATTGCGAATACCTTCAAAATTGCTTGCAGATGCAGCAGAACACTCCAGAAAGCATACCAGAACATCCTGGAAACACTTCCTGGCACATGATGATGACATCACAGCCAGGAAGTTAACAAATACACCTGGGAGGAGGGCTCAACAGTGAGCAGTGTCTCTGCCACTCACAGTAGGGTGCTGAGGAGTGGTAGGCACAGCACCATGGACGCAGCAGGGACCAGCCAGGCTGGCAGGAGGGGCAGGAGATCATAGATAACAGCCAGGACAGATTCATGTGGCACATGGCGTTAATGTGCCACATGACTGGTTGGCATTTTCCTGCCCATGGACAATTTCAACTTGTACATAGTTTCTTCATGACATTAATAAAACAGTTATTTTTGTTCCACTTAACAAATGGTTAATAGGTGAGTATGGTGGGAGTTGACACGTACCGTCCAGAATATTGCGTTGCAATGTGGTCCCGTCTCAGTCTGCCTTGATTAGCTAGACTCCAATCCCCATGATGGCGATGTGGTTGTTCTTGCTCTTCATCATCAGGATCTGGGTCTGCAGGGGTGAGAGGTAGCCCACGTCGGGTGGCTATGTTGTGGAGGATGGCGCATGCGACCACAATTTTGAAAGCGGTAATGGGGGTGTATTGGAGGGCGCCTCCGCTGCGGTGGAGGCATCGGAATCTTGCCTTCAGGAGTCCGAAGGTGCGCTCTATGAGGTTCCTGGTCCTCTTATGCGCACTGTTGTATTGCCTCTCTGAATCATTGCTGGGTGTTAAAAATGGAGTCATGATCCATGGCCTTAGAGCATATGCACTGTCACCTGTTGGGCACAAAAGTACACTGTTAGTAAGTCCAGATAGTCGTGCACAGTGACCTGTGTGTATGTCTGCAAGGTGTATGCAGCTCTACCTAGGAGGTATCCGTCTCCAAACTCCCCACTTTCCAGGCGTTGATGTATCCCACTATGTCTAAAAATGTATGAGTCATGGGTACTGCCTGGAAACTTAGCTACGATGTCCGTGATGACGTAATGGGCATCACAAACAACCTGTATGTTGAGTGAGTGGGTACACTTTCTGTTGCGGAAAATATGTTCCAGATTAGCGGGGGGCATATTTGAATGTGTGTCCCATCTACACATCCAATGACATGGGGGAAGTGGGCAATGCGGTAAAAGTCCAGCTTCGTGCTGTTAATTTCTGCCTCATTCCTTGGTAAGTATATGAACTGAGACCTGTGCGCTACTAAGGCATCTAGGAATGCCCTGAGGAACCTTGACACTGCACTTTGGGATACCCCACCTGCCACGGCAATGACCCCCTGATAGCTCCCTGAGGCCAAGAGGTGCAGTGCGCATAGTACTTGCACATGCGTAGGGATGGCGCAGCCACGCAGAGTCTTGTGTTCTAGCTGTGGTTTTAGTAAATCTATTAATTCTAGAATGGCAGCGCTGCTAAGGCGGTATTTATCATAGATCTCCTCTTCAGTTTGCTGGAAAAGGGTCTGCCTTGTTTTATATATCTTCTCCTGTCTGTGGCCCCTCCTCCTCCTCTGCTGGGCTGCGTGGACTCTCATCCTCACTGCTATCAGGTATATGTCCGCCATCTTGAGTGACCCAGATGCCTTCTGGGTCTCCTTTTATACTTTGGTAATGGTTACCACCTGCTCTGAGTTAGTGGTAAATGCGACTTGAAAACTGGGCTTTTTGCGACTAGTCGCAATTTGCGAGTTGCAATTGCATAAGGTTTGCGACTCGCAAATTGCGACTTGCAATTTGCGGGTCGCAAAATGGGGTCGCAACGGATGCGACTCGCAAACGGGTCCCATCGCTTTTTGCGAGTCGGAAATGGGCTTTTTGCATCCCATTTCCGATTTTGCACTGTCGCAAATTGCGAATCGGCCCGTTTGCGAGTCGCAAACGTTTGCTACATCTGGCCCTTAGAGTGTACTGCCAGGAACTGAATACCTGCACTTGTAGAATCTCAAAGGTGCACGCACTTATCCAGTTAAGAATACTGAATCTATACTTAGCTCTATGCACTTGCTATTACCATATTGTGGAAGTCAGTATTCTGGATACATTATTTTTGTATACACACTTACCATCAGAATATTGTGGAAGTCAGTATTGGAGATATATTTTTTTTATACACACTTACCATCACAAAATTGTGGAAGTCAGTATTCTGGATACAGTATTTTTGTCTCTACACTTACCCTCACAATATTGTGGAAGTCAGTATTCTGGATACAGTATTTTTTTGTATATACACTTGTTATCACAGTATT
The DNA here is from genome assembly GCF_031143425.1 of Pleurodeles waltl. NCBI lineage: Eukaryota > Metazoa > Chordata > Amphibia > Caudata > Salamandridae > Pleurodeles > Pleurodeles waltl. The sequence goes on from NC_090446.1 coordinate 104,988,956, forward strand.
GTTGCTGACGGGATTATTCTGGATATAGTATTTTTCTACACACACTTCCCATCACAATATTTTGCAAGTCAGTATCCTGGAAACAATATTGTTGGAGGATAATATATAATACTCAGTAATCTGGTATTACCACTTTGTTGGATGTGTGTATGGTACTCTAACATGTCCCATTGAACGTTTGAGTACTTTTCATGCACAGGATCCTTTTGGGAAAGTGGGAGTAGAGATTGAGATGAACCAAGCAAGGACATTACTTGTAGACAGAATATCAAGGGACAAACTATCGAAAGGCAAGTGTGTATAGGCTTTCAATCCCTGACTCTACAAATACTACCTTGGCGTGGAGAGGTGGCAGGAGGAAAGGAATGCAGTGGGCGTAAACTACAAAAAGCAGGCTGGCCAGGAGAAAGCAGGTGGCTCTGAGCGGAGAAGGTTAGGTAGGGGATCCTTGGACAGAAAGGAATTGTAAGAGCAGGAATTTTTTGAACTAGAGGGAGTCAGCAATGATGTGAAGAGACAAGATGAGAATTTCTTGGAAGAGAAGGGACCCAGAACTACTGGGAGCAGAGGGTACCAGGATCTTCTTAGGAGGAAGGAAACCGGGAACCATCTGGAAAAGAGTACACCGTTAATATTGTGCATAGTCTGGGTGAAATAGAAACAGGTGGCTGCCACGTCTCTGTCCCAGCCTATGCCACCTATAGGGTATTTCCCATTCTATGAGCCGAATGCTCTGTTTTGAGTCTCCTGTCAAAAAAGCCAGGGTATTCTATTAGTGTAAAGGCTGTAATAAAATATGCCTACTTTCAACTTGTGGACATTTGCTGTCTTTCCCTCCCAAGTTCCACGACGTGGAGAGTAAAACCTAAATTGAGCTGAGCTTCTAGGCCTCTAAGACCAGAAAGGGTTCTATACACTCCACAAGTTAGTCCACAAACAGCCCAATTTTGGAAGGAGGAGTGCCAGAATGGATTAGGAACACTCCTAAAGTAGAGTGAGGTTTCTATAGTGCAAAATGTCATGATGAGGCTAGATGCAAAATCAGGCTGGAGATCTTTTGGAAGTGATCATATCAGTATCGAAGGTGCAGACCTTATTTGCATCTGCTAGTACTTTTCACTATTTTGACACAGGTGTTCTTTGTGCTGAAAGGGGTAGCAGTGAGAGGGTCATAGAGTCTTTAAAGTCTGTTTGTTTAGACCAGTTATTTTGATGAACCAATACGGATGAGACCTGGATTAAGTGAGTAGGTAAGTGAGTGACCAATGTCTGTAGGAAAATAGTTTTTTGGAGAGAAATAACATGACCACAATGTCTTATTTTATGAGAGATTATTTGAGTGAAAGTGTGATGTGCTGTTAGGAACAGTCTAGAGTGGAGCAGCAGCATCATAGTATTGAAATGTAGAAAGAAGGACACAATTATGTCTCTCACACGTTTCCCCTGCCCCTACACCTGCCTTGTGTCACAACTCACCACTCGCACAGCAGACAGTGAGCATTGCAAGGGTACTGGGCAGGGGGACCCCTGCACTGCCCATGCCTCCTGTGGCCTCCTGCACCTGTTCTCTGGCAGCCTTTTCATGGCGGAAAACAGGTGCAGGAGGCACCGGGGGTGCGAACCAGGTCGTAATCAGCAGGGCGGCACTGACTTCAGTGTGACCTGGTTGCTTCCGACCTCCACCACACCCAGCCGGTCGGGACCGAAGGTCCCGGTGGAGATGGAGGTAGGGTGACGGAGCTGCCCGCCAAACTTGTAATGTAAGGGTCGGGCTGCCACCACCACGGCGGTCCAACAGCCAACGCAAGTGTGGTGGTCGAGGACCGGCACACTCGTAATCAGGCCCTTTGTCTCTCTTTTAGGTGTCTGTATTTTTTACAGCCTGCATGTCTCTCTTCCTCTCCATCTGTCTCTTTCTAGTGTCTCTCTCTTTTCTTTCCACTCTCCCTCCTGTGTTCACAATCAGCTGTCTCTCTATGACCTTCCTCTCACACTTTCAATCTCACTTATTCAGACATCTCTTGCTTAGCTGTGTCTCTTATACTTTCCGAACTCTATAGAGTCCTCTGTCATTTATCTTTCCCTGGTTGTTCTTTCCGTCTTTTACACTTAGTTCTTATTCTCCCTTCTTTGTGAAATGAAACAAAGTTCCTATGGTGCTTTGTCAAGATTTTCTATTTTGCAACAAGACATCAATAAAAGCTGCAACTGTATTACTTTCAGCAAACTTTGTGGCATGCCTGACAGAGAAGACTTTCGGCAGGCAGCAGCAGGTGTTGGTCAGTATTTTGCCGGATGGGAATGACAGCCTGGATGCTTGAGGGGCCCCCCTTTAGTGCAAGGTGCCCCCTACACCACTGGATACTGCGGCGCCCTTCTCACAGCCCTGCTTTGATATCAAGATAATTGTACTCTGATTTATCTGGTACAAAAGTATCGTGACACACTAATATAGTGAACAAAATATTGAGAAACAATAGAGCCAAAGGTAAGTGCATATAGGGAAGTATTGGTTTACTATTCTTAACTTATATATATATACATATATATATATATATCAAAAGAAGGGGATTTCTCTTTCACTTTGTCAAGAGAAAAGAACCGCACTCCGTCGTTGTGCAATTAATAATTAAACTTTTATTCCATTCGTGGGATTACAAACAAACAAGACAGGAATCCCCTGACGCGTTTCGGTCACACCGGACCTTGTTCACAGGTGTTTTCTGTTGAGTCTAGGTAGTTTATTTAAAGCTCTAAATGAGTACACAGGAAACACCTGTAAACAAGGTCCGGTGTGACCGAAACGCGTCAGGGGATTCCTGTCTTGTTTGTTTGTAATCCCACGAATGGAATAAAAGTTTAATTATTAATTGCACAACGACGGAGTGCGGTTCTTTTCTCTTGACAAAGTGAAAGAGAAATCCCCTTCTTTTGAAATACGGACGTCCTGCTTTCAATCAGCACCACCGGTGAAATAAGTGCGCCACAACACGCTTGTCAGGACATTTCTCCTCTTTATATATATATATATATATTTTTTTTTTTAATGTATAATATTTTCAAGGTAAATAGATGCAGAGTTAAGTATAGAAAATCTACACATAGGTACTTTTCAATATTTTGTCCCTTGATATTCTGTCTATGATATTAGTTCCCCACAATATTCTGTAGCTGATATTCAGGACCCACATCAACAGTGGCGGCTCATATGCTATGATGGAGTAGCGTCACCACACCCGTGCCAGCAGCAGCAGCTGCAAAACTTTAAAAATAAAACAATACAAAAATATGTTTATTATTGTTTTAATTTTAAAGGGATGGAGCATGGGGCTTTACAGGGATGGAGAGGGAGTGTACAGCATTCCTCTCAGTGTGCATGTGTCTTTGGCTGGCCGTCTTGGGCCGGCCAAACACACATGCCCACTGTGCTCTTTTAAGCCCGGGACTGTGTTGATGGGTTGGAGACAGCAGGCAGAGGCTCCCAGTCTGCCTCGGAGCGCCAAGCCAGGGCACTCCAGCCAACCCTAACGCTGCTTTCATGCTGCTAACAACATGAAAACAGCATTAGGACCTAAGAACGGTGCGGCGGAAACAGTGGTGAGCCAGGTACATTTTTAAAAAGATTTATTTATTCTGTTTGTCGTTCCCACATTCTCGGCCACGCGCTGCGCCACTCCACCCTGCCTATTTCGAGCACCGCAAGCTGCGACTGCACATCGAGATAGATATGCTAAATCACAGGATCTGTACTGTAGAAGTTAATACAGAAACGCAAAAGACAAGGCTGACCACACCATAAAAGCGGTTATCAGAGGCTGAAGTTGACCTGAAATAAAGACACAAAAAATGGCTACACATGGACACAGTTTTATCTCTGATCAATGCTAGGAATGAAGACCTTGACTCAAAGTCCAGGGGGAATAATCTTTGCACTATGGGGATAGCAGGAGCTACAGACAAGTTGGAGGACTTTTGTTGAAGTCATTCTGTTTGCATTATTTGCTGCTAACAACCTTTCTTGCCCTTTTGTGGTTGGAAGGACTCACCAGTCTTTGGGCCTCATTGCAAGTCTGGTGGTCCAAGGACTGCTAGTCTCGTGGTAGTGGTCAGACCGCCACACACCAGGCAGTCCAACTGCCACATTATGACCCTGGCAGTAGTTCCCAATGGGCTGACAGTGGTTTGACTCGTGTGGTGCTGAGCACGAATTCCGTTTACACCAGACTTTCCATGGCTGTGTAGGGGCCCCCCTGCCCAGCAGCCTCGAAATGCGCACTGTCTGCTTCGCTTTGCTTTTCAGACAGTATGCATTCTGAGGGAGCTGGCGTGCTACAGTATTGGCCTCGACTCCCTTAAGGGTGCTGAGACCAATCCCACCAAGCGCACTGGGAACATCGTAATGCGATGTACATGCCGGTCAGCCTGGTGGGAACAACGTAATATGGCGGGGGTGAAGCAGCTGAGTTGACGGCCGCCTCATCCCCCTGAGTTTGGTGGTCCGCTTGTCTGACCACCAAACCCATATTGAGTCTCTTTGTTTCCGAGGCTCCTAAACCCACAGGAGCACCGCCATGCCAATAACTGTATTTTTTTTTTATTCTGAGACTGAGATGCTGTGGTCAGCAGGGGCAGTAAAAATAGAGATCTACAATGCAAGGGAATAAGTATAGCAATACATTTGTATTTCAATGAGACGGTGCAGGCCCTGTGAAAAAGGGTGGTAAAGAAGAAACTGTATCAAGCCGGGATAAAGTACACATGTTATACTTAGTACTTCTAACAAATGGACACCAAGGGAAGCAACACATCGTCACTGGTCCACAGCAAGCATCAGCATAATTGAAAGACCTACAGCATTTTTAAGCATCACAGTCAAGATGTGGACAAAGTCGCAACTCCAACTCCAACTTAGGAAAGACTGAATAATCTGTTTTGGTCGATCTATTTGAATTTGGAGTTAATGAGGTTTCATATTCTTAATGAGTTAGATGCATATTACGTAACCTAATTTTACAATAATGTAGTACAGGTTAGGATCATGGTGTAGGTCATAGTGTGAACAGGAACTGGCCTGTTTATTGTAAGCAGTGAATTGTAACATTCTATCACAAGGTATTTGGGTAAAATACAATGCTTTAAAGCAGTCACTCACCAAGCCTATAGCTATAGGAATTAGCATATTCTACACTACTGGATTTGTTGCCCCTGCGGCACAAGCAGAGTTACATTCTGCAATTCAAATGCCTTTACATAATGACCTCTGGCCACTTCCAGTGGTAGTGAAGAGTTCAGGTGGGCATTGAAGGTGTTCCCTAAGGTTAACACCCACTTAGTTATATTGCTGATCTTTGGGAACCTTTGTGGGCCCTTTCTGGTTTTGTTCTGGGGTACTACAAAGTTAGGATGGAGATGGGGCGATCATTTACTGCTGGGATGGGTATGCTGATGTGAATGGGGGAAGGGCTGAGTGTCTAAAGAGAGATATGATCTTAGTGCCACAAAGTGTTATACTAGTCATGTTGCTGGCTACCAAATTCATGATCCCCAAGAACAAACTGTATAATGGATAGCCTCTGTATCAATCAGAAATGAAACAGGATGGATTTGAATTTTCTGTCATCAAGTGGACCAATCTGGTCTACCTCTGGGACTGCTCAAAGTACACAATCCTCTTTGCCCCTCAGGCGCCGCCTTTGTGAACTACTCCCTGCCAACTCATCATTCAGAATCAATGGAGTCTGTTGATATCCTGCACTACAGGGCTTTTAATTTCACAGGTTTTGCTGCACTCTTGGAGCTGAAGGCATCAGCATTTAAAATAATTTCTGAATTTGCACACTCTGCTCCACATTTTTCATATTAGACACATTTCTCTACATTTGTGGAACAACTCCCCTTTTAATTTTTTTATGATTCTGTTGACATTTCCCTTTTCCTGCAGAAGTGTCAAGCTGTATTCATCATTTCAACACATGTTTGTTCCATTAGTGTTCACCATTCCTCTTCCACCACCTTGCCTCTGCATTACTCCATTCCCTAATTGATTCATCCCATTCAAACCACACTGTACAAAATTAATATTTGAATTCATTTGATTTTTCTGGCCCATTCACAAATTGTTTTGTCTGAGCAACTACTCTTTAAGCCTTTTCTTTGTTACATCAATTTCACCAGCTTCAGAATCGCATCTATAATCTTTGTCTGCCAACACTATTCACTTTGCTGAATATGATTACAAATTTCTGGTTTTAAAACCATCACGAAAACAGACACAAATTCACTAACACCATCTTTCTCTGGATCACCGACTCCACTGTGTTTCGTGAAAATCTGCATAAGCCTCTCATAAAAGCCATGCACTGATTCTTTCAGCTTTTGTGAAGTTCTCAAAATCGCAGACCAGTTTATATCTATTTCAGGAACTTATATTTGTCAGCTACCTTCACAGCTGGAGCATTATTAGGACCAAATATGGCTGGTTCCTGTGTCGGCCATCCAACATTAATTTATGTTGTGTGTTAATTTTTATGTTAATTTTTGTTTCTTTAATATAAACATGTTTTTAAATTTGTTTTTATAAATTATTTTTCTTTTAAGATTTATAATGTTTTATGAGCAGGATATTAGGTTTATTAGGGAAAAGGGTGGGGAGATTTTTGAAATATGTTTGTATTATTTTGTTTTATAGGATATTTGTTGTACAAGTAACCATTTGATATTTTAGTATTTTAATTTCTAATTTTAGATTTAATATTTTATATTGTATGAGGAAAATGTGGGAACATATGCGTATTTAAATATTTTTTAGATTGTTAATAATTTGTTTTGTTATGTTTCAATATTATATTAATAATTTTGAAAGTGTGATCTATAATTTATTAATAATTATTATTCAGCATTATTTTGTCAAATTTGAGCTGTAAATATTGGATATGTTTGCATTTATTATTTATTTTTTATTTAAATTGATTTTAGTGTGAAAATGTAACCAAAATATATTTTTTTTTTGTTGGCATAAGGTTAGTTTTTATAGAGCACATTCAGGGGCATATTTATACTCTGTTTGCGCCGGAATTGCGTCGTTTTTTTTTACGCAATTCCGACGCAAAACTAACTCCATATTTATACTTTGGCGTTAGACGCGTCTAGCGCCAAAGTCCATGGAGTTAGCGTCATTTTTTAGCGTGGACACCTACTTTGCGTTAATTATATGCAAGGTAGGCGTTCCCGTCTAAAAAATCGACTCCGAGGCATGTGCGTCGGATTTATACTCCCGGGCAAAATTCACGCCCAGGAGTGGGCAGGTCAAAAAAAATGACATACGGCCGCTTTTGCGCCGTTTTTTAGCGCCTGCAAAAGGCAGGCGTTAAGGGACCTGTGGGCTCTGAAGGAGCCCAGAGGTGCCCTCCCATGCCCCCAGGGACCCCCCCTGTCACCCTTGCCCACCCCAGGAGGACACCCAAGGCTGGAGGGACCCATCCCAGGGACATTAAGGTAAGTTCAAGTAAGATTTAAAAAAAAAAAAATTTGTGGCATAGGGGGGCCTGATTTGTGCCCCCCTACATGCCACTATGCCCAATGACCATGCCCAGGGGACAGAAGTCCCCTGGGCATTGCCATTGGGCAAGGGGGCATGACTCCTGTCTTTGCTAAGACAGGAGTAATTTCTATGGGGGTTGGGAGTGAAACAAAAATGGCGCAAATCGGGTTGAGGCAAAAAAATTGCCTCAACCTGACTTGCCCCATTTCTTGACGCCCAAGCCCCATATCCCCCTACGCCGGCGCTGCCTGGTGTACGTCGTTTTTTTTAACGCACACCAGACGGCGCCGGCGGCTAACGCCGGCTAACGTCATTCAATAAATACGGCGCCCGCATGGCGCTTCAGAATGGCGTTAGCCGGCGCTAATTTTTTTGACGCAAAACTGCGTTAGCGCAGTTTTGCGTCAAAAAGTATAAATATGGGCCTCAGTTTGTTTTTAATTTTAAAAAAAGGTATTTCTTGTCACTTTGAAAATAATTTTAATTTATAGTTAAATTAATTTAGATATTTTTAAATTGTAATGATAAAACAAAATATTTATGGCATTATTGAATATATTTTAGCTTTTTTACTTTTTAAAAATAAAATGTATTTTTATTTTCTACAAATAATTATTATGTATATGGTTAACTGATCAATTTTGCTTCTAAGTGTAAAGTTGAAAAATTTAAATAATTATAAAATATTTTATTTATTGCATATGTATAGTGTTATTTCATTCTTTTTCCAATGGTGCACAAAAATGTTTTTCATAGTAATAGTTTTTAATAACTTATTGTTTATAGCTATGTTGGTTATAGTTTTGACTATATATATTTATTTATTGGTTGTACTCTTTAATGTGATACCTTTTAAATATTATGGGTCTCATTTTGAGTTTGGCGGACGGGAAAGCCCGTCTGCCAAACTCACAACAGGGTGTCCGCCACCAGTGCTACGGTATTGGTCTCGACTCCCTTAGGGGAACCAGGGCCAGTACCGTAGCACAACAGCACCCAGTGCACAAAGCAGACAATGCGCATCCCGAGGGTGCCGGCAGGGGAGGCCCTTGCACTGCCCATGATCGTGGATGGTGCAGGGGCCCTGCTGTGGAACCCAGCACTGGGATTCAGCCAGCCTTTTCATGGCGGAGCCCCTGCACTGAAATGGCTGTCGGAAACTGGACTTGTGATCAGCGCAGCTGCGCTGAACTCAGCGCCACCATGGCTGACCTCGACTCCAACCACCGCCAGCCTGTCAGGAGCCATGTTCCTGGCAGGGATGTTGGTTCAACCACTAGGGTTGTTATGTAGCAGCCGGTCCACCTGGAGTGTGGCAGTCAGACCACCACGATGGCATTGGTGTTCCTCGAACCTCCAAGCACATAATGAGGTCCTTTGTTTCCCTATTCTTTAACATGGGGAAATCTCTACAGTTAGGGCGGAGAACTTCATATGATAAAGTATTGGAATACTTTAAAAAGTTTATTACATTTGAAAAAGTTAATACAATTTTTTGTGTTAAACATTATTTTAAATGAAATTTGCATATTTATTTTAAATGTAGACAAAATGAAAAAAAATGCTGTAGCATTAATGATTAAGGGCTTCATCACAAATTTGGCAGTCCATCGACTGCCATGGTGGTGGTCGGACCACCGTCGTCTTGGCAATTCGACCGCTGTATTACGAGTTAAGAGGGTCTGTGGAGCAAAGTCCACCATGGTTACGCTGGCAGTGCCAGGCAGCACAGACAGCCATGGTCACGAGGCAGCACATACAGGCCAGCGGAGACAGTGTTTCCACCAGACACAGTACGAGGTTGCACACCGCCAATGTGACCATGGCGGTTCAACCGCCATATATCAACAAGCAGAAAAGGACAGTAGAAATGAAGACACCCACCTGCAGGTAGCCTCACACGTCTGCTGCCGCCATGGAGCCCATCATGCACTTCCTGCTGTTGCAGATGATCCTCGGAGACTGCCCTCAAATGCCCATCAAGGTCTGGATAGGCCACCACTAGAATGTGGGCCATTAGGGGGGTAATGGTCCGACGGGCAAACTTCCCAAGTTGGAAGGATAGCCCCAACTGGGTCTTCGCGATCTTCCAGGCCCAGCATTTCAGGTCCTCCCACCTTTTTATGCATTGGGTGCTCACTGGCTGTGGACCCCCAGGGTTCACACCTTCTTCAGGTGGTTGGGTTCTGTGGTATGTACCTGTACCACATAACAGTCCTTTGGACATATGTGTCCATCCTACAGAGGTGGCATCCAACATACATAAGTATGCATTGCACAATTTCTGCTATCTGACCAAGCTACTGAGTCATATATCATGGCCTCCCAGGAATCAACACATTGTCTGCACTGCAGGACTGCCATTTATGCAAGAAGTCTGCACAGGACAAATATGACCTGTGGATCAGTGACAACGGGGCTGTGGGAGTAAGGGACCTGTCATGAGTCAAAAACACACATTGTCAGTGATGCTAAGTACACATGTGGACTACATTAGTGACTTACTTCTGGACCCATTTCTAATCTAATCAAAGGAATGAGGCATTCTGGGAAGGATATCACACCAGAGCCTCATATAACCACCATGACATGATCTGATGGGGTACAGGGACTGGGCACAGTGCTACAGTTGTACAGCCACGGTCTCTCCACCCCAGCCTAGACTAGGACCCATACTGGGAGATACATGTGACAGGCCCTGATATGTGCAGGCTGAACAGACAGAACCTATATGACATTCCATTCCCATCACTTCCATGCATGACCGTACATCCTGTAGTCAACAGCAAGTTGAGATGTGGTGTGTGGCAACCTGAAGGGCAGAGTGACTCAGGATATGCCTTCCAAGCAACAGCTTAGCAAGGGTAAATGTGTAAAGAAATCTCTGTGGCACCATGCACATTGCTCATATTACTTACAACTGATTCATACAAAATGCATAGTCAGCTCATGCTATCCTGCAGGTACATTTTGTCTGACATAAACAACAGTCATGAGGAAAGACATGTCAGTGGATGACAGTAATGTCTCCTCACCTAGTTATGTACATCAAAGACAAGGAGGACCTAGGAACCCAAAAAAACCAGACAACACAATGTGAACAAACTTTACATATGGCACTGGCCACCAATACCTGCACATTGTCCCACCCATTAATGCTACACAAACTGCAATAACAGGCACATAAGTAGGCAACCTAGCACACATGGCCACATTTTAGCCTGTGAGGAGGGAAAGGATGGTGAAGTATAGAAAAAACTGTACACTTGAGGTACTTACCTGCTCCTCTGGTGCACCATATAGCTGTTCGTACAGGTGTAGGGCATCGGTCACCAGCCTCTCTAGCTCCTCTGGAGAGAAGGTTGGGGCCCTATCACCTGCTGGACATGGCATGATTTCTCCAGGTAGTACAAAGCAGCTCAGGTAGTGGAGGTCTTGCTGGCAGCAGTGTCAGGAGTCAAGTGAGTGATTCTGCAGAACTTGACAGTCACGTCCCCCATGTACGCGGTCGTCACCGCAGGTGGACACAGCCACTGGCCCGCAACCATCACTGGCAACAATGTTAGCCTATGGCTGTGTCTGCTGCCATTTTTGCGGATTTCTAATGCCCAGTGGAGTAGGTCTGGCAGCCCCTATTTTAGAGGCCGGAAATGCTGTATTGAGCTTTGCAAAATGCATCACACCTCCGAAAATATTGTTTTGCGCCCACAAACATGCTTATCTTGTCTTGCCATGTAGGTCCTACTACTCACACACCACTGTAGTATATTGAAGGGCACAGATGGCATTCAACAGTCGGCCACAGTCCACCACCGCTGAGTGTCAGTTTTGTGCTCGGGATATCCAGTCACATTTCGAGGGGCAGTTGTGATGCACATATCAGAGTTTGGTCCAGATACATGTTGTTGACATGTGTGGAAAACCATGGGGGTCACATGTGACCCTTGTTTTATTGGTAGCTGTGATGTGTACTGGTCCATGTCTATCCCTCATAAAATGACTTGTCACATGATATCATTGACATGCATCATGTATGTAGCTGGGGACACAATGACTAATGTTAGAACTCATTTCTTGTCATACATAGGTACCCAGGAAGAGGGAGGATGCGACAACCACCTATCTACAGTCCACTGCCAGAACTACAAACCATGGAAGAACGCCACATAATCCTACTTTACCGTCTGAATCGGCAAACAATAGTGGACTTACGTTGTCAGTTGGAACAAAATCTAATGCCAGCTATTAGTTATCCAACCAGCATACCACCCACTGTACAAGTCATGTCAGATTGCACTTCCATCCACAGGGACCTTCCAACATACAGTGGCCCTGTCAATTGGAATGTCCCAACTTATGTTCAGACTGGTGTTGAAGGATGTTAAATGTTGAAACACCTGGACAGCGACATCCAGTTTCCCCAACATCAAGATTTAGCCTATGTGAAGACTGAGTTTTATGTTTTTTAATGCATTCCACATGTGGTGGGGGCCATTGATGGCACACATGTTGGCTTGGTTCCACTGCATTGCGAATGAACAACTATACTGCAACAGAAAGAACTTCCATTCCATCAACGTGCAAGTTGTCTGTTTGGTGGATCTGTACATCTCCCATGTCTGTGCATGCTACCTGGGTTCAGCCCATGATTCCTTCACAATGCCGAATAGCACTATCCCCATGCTGATATCACAGCTGTACCCAGAGAGGACCTGGCTGGTTGGTAAGTCACATATGTCCTGTTTGTGTGTGTGCATTGTCTGGTGGTACAATCCTGAAAAGAGGGTCTCATTGTTGTACATATGTCCCATTCCTTAACAGGAGACTCTGCATATCCAAAACACTCTTGGTTGTTTACGCCAATAAGGAATCCAACTGTGCCAGGGGAAGTCTGCTTCAATAAGGCACATGGAAGGACACAGCACATAGTGGAGTGGACTTTTGGCTCCTGAAGGCCAGGATTAGGTGTCTGGACTTGACAGGTGGAGCCCTCCTCTACTCACCCAGAAAAGTGTGTCAGATCACCGTGGCATGCTGCATGCTCCACAACATTGTCCCGTGGAAGAATATCCCAAACATTCCAGAGGAAGGGCAGCCACCAGGTGAGCCTCATGAAGTGCCAAGTGAGGATGACAGTGGTGAAGTGGAAGGAGCTGACTTGTGGTAAGATCTCATCAACAGCTTCTTTTCTTGAGTGTAAGTATGCCATGTAGTGTAATAACTGTGACTGCACGAAAAACTGTAGTTGTTGTTACAATGTATAAAGTAGAGTAGAGTGTTTCTCCGACAACTGTGGAGCTAATATTCTGCAATATTCAGCCAAGGACTGCTTGAAGGGTTAGATTATGACATATCCCCACCTTGATGTAGCTACTTTGTTTGTGTCAGTCTCATTGCAATGTAATTTCCTTTCCAGATGCTTGCCATATGATTTGTGTACTAGGATTTTTTTCAAGCCTATACTCATTGCTTTGTCTTTGTACAGTGTACCTTCACCATGACATCCTTATGCGGGCATTTCAGAGCTGTGACCTTGGCAGGTACCTGATGCTGTTCTGACATGGGAAGTGGACATGGATTGTTCCAGGTAAGGAAGGTCACAGATTTGGAGTGTATGAGACCTGTGCCGAGGCAGCTTGAACAGTTTTTGGGTGGAAGGTCAGAAATGCACATAGTGTGCTGTGGTGGGCCAATTGCATCATGTTTGTGATCATGTGGCCATGAAATATGTTTTCATCAAGTGGAAGTAAGGCATTCACTCTTCACATAGGATGAACACTCTTCTTATATGACCTGTATGTAGCTGTTGATGTGTTTCATCATTGCAGGTCATGTGTCTGTGTCATACTACCAGATGCATGGTCATTGGATTATGATGGACCCGTGATCAAGGATTGTTGTACTGCCCTCTGTCGGTACCTTGGTTTATGTGATGTTGGATTACTTTGGTTTGGTATGTGAAAAGGCTCAAGCTGGTGACATCATTCATTTCTGTTTGCCTATTCTACAGGACAATGTCTGACAAGGCCCTTCTTTCCATGGTCTGGAGGGCTGTACCTTGGTAAGTATAGCTTTACACAATATGAGTCAGCCATTCGTGGTTATTACAGACCAGACATATGGACAGTCTATGTATTGTACAGTGGAATAAAATGTTTGGTGTGACCAGACACTTGTAGCAATGTATTTGCATGTGTTGGTAGTGATCCTTAGCAGGACACTGTATCTGTAACATATGCCTTCTTGCATTAGTATCTCGTGTCTTCCTCATTTGCTTCACATGGTCTTACATCTCTACATAGCAAAATGTGGAACAGAAGCAAATAGACACTGACTTTGTGATAGGTGGATTTATTGAACATTTGTGCATAAAATATTATTGAGACATGATGTAAATGAGAAGTGAAGGGTTCAGGCATGGTGGATGAAATCATTGGAGTAGATGCCACACAATTGTAAATCCAAAGTCCAGTGTACTCCTCCCGTTAGAAAGGGAAGGTGGTTGAAGAACGGTCAACAGAGTGAGTATTTGACACACAAAGGAGGTCATTTTGGAAGAGGTAACTTGCTGGCAGTGGTGGGTGTCTTGCCATCCACACCTCCTGGAGTCTTTGCTGAATGTCCCCTCTTGCAGGGGGATCTGCTGCTACAGAGGCACGGGTGTCTGGGGTGGGTGCTTCCCCTGACAGGGCCTCTCTCCCAGTGGCTGGCACAGATGAAGAAGGGCCTAGTGTTGATGTACCAAAGGAAGGGATAGAGTGGTGTTGTAGAACCCTATTCAGGGTGGTGTTACTGTCCCTCATCACCCCTAATAGGGAGGCCATGTTGGTAGTGTGGCCTCCCACTGCTGATGCAGATCCCAATGGATTTCCCTCTGCGGCTGCTTAGTCTCCTGGAGTTCTGCGTGTACCTGGCATCATCACTCCTTGGGACTTCTGATAGACCCAAAGATGTGGCTGATGGTTTTCTGGCCAGGAGCAGCCCCAGTGGGCTCAACCAGCTGGCCCACAGCATCCCTCCCATGCATCCTACCACCAGGGGCCTGTGCCCTTGCAACAGGCTGCCCCCTCCCACTGGTTCCAGGAGCATCATTGTCCAAGGTGTTGTGCTGTGGCTAAGGATTCTGGACTGGGGAGCACAAGATGGTATGCACTGACATAGGGACACAGGTTGGGGTATAAATGGCTGCCTGTGATCTTGAGGCAACCGGGCTGGGACGTGTTGATGTGGGCACAGTGAGACTCACTGTTGGGGTCTGACTAGGTTGTCCAGATGGGCCAGGATCATCTTCCACATCCAGACTTCCAGAAGTGTCTTCTTCACTGAGGGCTCCATCCATGGGGTAACAGCAGTCTCTTCTGTGGCCTCTGCATGCCCAGTGGCAGGTCGACCTGTTGATGTGAAAGATACAATGTTACTTGTATTCTTACATCCACCTCTATAAATTTACAGTGACATTTTGCAAAGACCGTGTACATATTTGATTTGCAGGATGTCCTATTGTGACAGGCACCCATGGTATTGGTTGTATTGAACTGACATTCGTGAAGCATGCCAATTCCATTTAAGCCAAGCAGCTGCTGAAATGTGCAGGTCATTAGCACTTGGGAGGATGGGCTGAGAACTGCATCTTGACAGACGTGCAGGCAAAACAATGGCTAGGCAAGATGTGGTTTTGACCATTTTGTTAGGCCTAGTTGATTGTGATGCAGGCAGACCCAGGACTTTGTTGTTTATGTGATTAGAGTCATCATGTGGTCAGCGCAGTGTGATTATGTCTGCTGCCAATACCATTCTGGTAATGCATCTTGAGGCCTTTTGGATCCTTGGTTTGCACACAGGGTAAAGTGTCCTTCCTGCCCTCAATATTTTCATCTTGGTTCGGCTTGTCAAGTTGATGCTAGGTAGCAAGACACATCTGTTAGTTGAGAAAGATCTGTATCTTGGTCCCTCCCAGGGGAGTAAAGTTCAATTGAGAGTTTATAGTCAAGGCTTTTTGGCCAGGTGACCAACTATTCTGGTGTTTGGAGTCACTTAAACAGTGCCTCCTGGGAGTTGCAGTCAGGTCTATCTCACTACTTCCCAAGACTTGACAATTGGTATTCTCCCAAGCAAGTAAACTCCATTTGAGAGTTCACTAACATGCATTGTGGCAAGTGCACACTGGTCTGGTGACTGGAGTTAGAGAAACAGGGCCTATTGAGCTTCGCAGTCAGCCCATCTCCTTTCCAAGACTTGACAATTGGTTTCCTCCCAGGTGAGTAAACTTAATTTGAGAGTTCACTAACAGATGCGTTGTGGCAAGTGCACACTGGGCTGGTGATTGAAGTTAGAGAAACAGGGCATATTGGGCTTTGCAGTCATGTCACTTCCTCTACTCCACAAGACTTGACAATTGGTATCCTCCCAGTTGAGTAAACTTAATTTGAGAGTTCACTAACAGATGCAAAGGGGCAATTGCATACCGGGCTGGTGGTTAGAGTTACAGGAACAGGCCCTCCTGGGAGTTGCAGTAATGTTACTCCCTGTTCTACACAAAGTATACAATTGTTATCATCCCAGGTGAGTACACTATCATTGATAGTTAACAAACAGGGGTATTTGGACAAGTAAACACTGGGCGTGTGTTCAGAGTTGGAGAGACAGAACCTCCTGGCCTTGGCAATCATGTCACTCCCTCTACTTCATACACTTGACATATGTCATCCCCAAGGTGTGTACACTTCATGTAAGAGTTCCAAAACATGTTTTTTGGAGAAGAGAACACTGGACTGGTGGTTGGAGTGATAGTAATAGAGCCTCCTGTGGGTTGCAGTCATGTACCTGCCTGTACTATTCACACTATACAGATGGTTTCCTCCAAGGTGAGTATATGTTAATAGAGAGTTAAGACACAGGGGTCTGTGGAGAAGAGGACACTGTTCTGGTGTTTGGATTCACTTAGACAGTGCCTCTTGGGAATTGCAGATCTGTCACTCTCTTTACTCCCCAATACTTGACAAATGTTATCCCTCCCGGTGAGTAAACTTAATGAATCAGTGAATTGAAAAACATTGGTCTTTGCACAAGTGCATACTGTGCTGGTATTTGGAGTTACAGACACAGTGCCTGCTGTGGTTTGCAGTCATGTCACTCTCTTTAGTACACACACTATACAAATGTTATCCTCCCAGGTGTGTACACTTCAATTGTGAGCTCACAAACAAGGGTGTTTGGAGAAAGAAACACTGTGCTGATGTTTGAAGTTACAGAAACGGGGCTTGCTGGGTGTTGCAATCATGTCACTCACTCCAGTACATACACTATACAAATGTTATCCTCCCAAGTGAGTACACTTCAATTAGGAATTCACAAACATGGATCTTTGAAGAAGAGGACACTGGTCCGGCTGAGTGGAGTAACAGTAACAGCGGCTACTGGCCTTAGCAGTCATGTCAGTCCCTGTACTACACATACTATTGATATGCTATCCTCCCAGGTAAGTACACAATAACTGGGAGTTACCAAACAAGGGTATTTGGCGAAGGAATCACTGTGCTGGTGGTTTGAGTAACAGTAACCTGCTGGGAGTTGTAGTCATGTCAGTCCCTGTGCTACACACACTTGACAAATGTTATCCTCTAAGGGTACACTTTAATTGGGAGTTTAAAACAAGGATATTTGGAGAAGGAAACACTGGTCTGGTGTTTAGAGTTGTAGAACAATGCCTGCTGGGAGTTGTAGTCATGCAACTCTCTGTAATACATGCACTATACACAAATGTACACCCGCACCCTCCTCCCCAGGGGAGCACACTTCAATTGTGAGATACCGGACAGGGGTCTTTGGACTGGTGGACACTGGGATGGTGGGTGGAGTAACAGTAAAGGTGGCAACAGATGAGCAGTGAGCATGTGTGACATGGCATTTTGGTAAAATGTTTAGTGTTGTGCTTACAAGACTCCACTGTTCCAGGTATTTCAGTCAAACCCTCAAAATGCAGGATGACCAAGACCTTTGCTTTCCAGGGAAAGAGATGTAATGGGGCACTGGGATGGACACCTCCAGTCTTCTTGGAATGCAGCTGGTGCCTGGGAACCAGGGAATGAACCTTGCCCCTTAGGTCATTTAACCTCTTCTTGATGTCATCCCTTGTGCGCCGGGTGATGTCTACAGCATTCAGTTGGTCGACGATCCTGTCCCACAGTTCCATTTTCCTACTGAGAGGAATGTGCTGGTCTTGGGCTCCAAACAATTGTGGCTTTACTCTTATGATTTCATCCACCATGACTCTTAACTCATCTTCTGAAAACAGGGATTTTTGGAACGTGACATGGTGGGGAAAAAAACAATATAAAACAGTGACAGTGACTTACTAAAGAGGGGAAGTGCAAAAGGGTGTGACTGGACAAAATGTGTGCAGGGTGTTCTATGGGATGGCAAAACAAATGGTGTCCATTATCTGTGCAGTATGGGAAAAGGTAGCTATGTCTTGCCGGTCTTGCTGTGAAAATGCAGAGGATTGTGGTGTGTGAAGGGGTGTGTTTTATAGTGTGATTTTCAGGTGTTTCCAGTGTGGCATTATGTGTCAGCTGTGTTGTTTTCAAATGCATCCAATGTGCTATTGTGTATTACTTTGGTGACCGTGAACCGCTATGGTTCGGACCGGCATTGGCTGACCGCCATGGGTGCCAACCACTGTGACTTTGGACTTGTAATACGGTCAGTGGTTGGTTGCTGTGCTGTCGGAGCTGGAGGTCGGACCGCCTATTTACGGGCCTCCACTCCATTGTCAGTCTGCCTTTTTTGTTTGGTGGTCGCCGGTCCTGCCTGTGTAACTCATGATAGGGCAGTCTGTAAGACCGCCAACATGGTGTTCTTTTTTGGACCGCAAACATGGCGGTCTGGTGGTCCGACCACCAAACTCGTTATCAGACCCCTGGCACCTGATTTAAAGTTTGGCCGAGGAGTTACTCCATCACAACATTGACGGATACCCTGTCCACCAAATATAAATCTCATTGTATCCTATGGGATTTATATTTCAGCAGACAGGATATCTGTTGCCTTTGTGATGGAGCAATCCCTGAACCAAACTCTAAATTAGGCCCTTCACTTTTCATTTAAATCATTAATTTATTTACATATATTTAATTTTTTTTTTTTGCTGAAGTTTAAATTAAAGAACAAATTCACAACAAAAGTTAAAGAAATATTTTTTGTTTATGCATTAATTAAACATAATTTAATGAAAATATATTATCATTTAATGTAGTACCAGTGGTTTGCCATATGTGGTGCTGGACTTACTACTATTTCTTTTTGACAGTAGGAACATAAACTTCAATATTTGGCTCCACTTCCTTTTTACGGCAGTGGCGATGTGTAAGTCTACACTTTTGAGTATTTTTTCTCTCTGATTTTGTGAATAGCCCAAAGTAGCGAAGTTATTCAAAAGTGTAAAATTTAATTACATGTGTACATTACTCACAAGTGTAAATTACCTTCGCGAATAGCCTCCAGGGCTGAGAAAATGCATTAAAGAGGAAGGAGGAAAAAGTTAATGGAGAAAGATGCTATACAAGTTTTGAAAAATTGCCAGCCATGTGACATTACATAACTCGCTTTTCGAATTAGCTGTGGTATATAAATATTTGCCCACACTTTTAATGACATTGTGCTAAAACCCGGTTTTTAGGTGTCTTGGGGAGGGTGAGCCCGAACATGCCCGAGAGGATAAAGGCTGTCTTATAAAGCAAAACATTTTTTAAACATTTTTTTTGCAAATATGTGTTAAAACTGTGGTGTACAATCACACAATGGACCCTGCTTTTTCGGTCGAGCATAGCAGTGTGAAAGCGCTGCTTTTCCGATGTGTTGTAAGTATTATGGGCTTTTAACCATGCCCAAGTCATGCCCACCACTTTCATTTGTTTGTGGGCTTGCCTTTCAAAATTCCCTTGATGACATTGGTAAATGCTTTATGTTTGTCCCACTTTGGGGTGGTTTTGTTTCCACCTTGCAGACTGCCCCTGTTACCTGGATTACTTCATGAGTACCGATATGTTTTACTGTGAGCAGCAGTGCTTAATTTGTGCTTGTTGTTTCCGGTGCTAAGCACCAGCACTTATTTTTTAGGGCCGGGGCTTATTCTTCTGCCTCAAGCATTTGTTACGAACAAAAGAAACATATGGGACAGACGGAGGAAGGGAAAAACGAAAAAGTGTCACAAAGGGAGAAAGTTGAAAGCTGCTAGAGTGAGATGAAGGGGCAGCGAGTGGCTTTATATGGATTGAAGAGGCCCGAAATGGCTTAAGGATTACGCTGCCTCAGTATTCCGTGTTCACACATTTAATTGCAGCAGCCGCGTGTTTAAGAGGAGGGCTTTGGGCACCGACACCTTTTTATTTACAAATTAAGCACTGGTGAGGAGGCTACTTTTTTCCTTGAAGTCTCTCCTTCTTGCTCATGGCGGCCATGGCGCTTGAATCAGCTTGCACTGCCGCCACCCAGCACGGCAGCACCTCCCGACTGTCCCTCAGTTTCCTGTTCGTGGTTCCCCCACCTCCTAGCTCACCAAAATAACGGCCTAAACAGCGCCATAGACTTCAAGGTTTAACACAA
Source organism: Pleurodeles waltl (assembly GCF_031143425.1). Lineage (NCBI taxonomy): Eukaryota > Metazoa > Chordata > Amphibia > Caudata > Salamandridae > Pleurodeles > Pleurodeles waltl. Next base: position 105,009,099 of record NC_090446.1, read on the forward strand.
CATTGTACACTGAAACAAAATGGATTTTGCTTGTGGCAGCCATATTTCAAAAGGTTCAAGTCTGTAAGTTTCCCACGGAAGGACAGGCACAAAAACTACAAAATACATATCATAACAATATTCAAAGTACCTTTAAAATCATAGACTTATGTATGCATTATGCACTTCTCCCTTAAAATGCTATCTTTAACATGTTCAAAACATTCAGGAGGGTAGTCGGGATACATATTGTTTTTTTATTCCATCTTCTGTTTCTGATTAACATTACTCTCAGAGGGAGGAAGCAACACAGGATTGCTAAAGTTAAACATTATTTTGAATTTGTCCACAAGCGCAGTGACACCAATGTAGGTTTCTGCACATAAGCCAAGTTGTACTCAATACTTTGAGAGTTTTTTTTCTTACTAAGCCATAGTAATCTCAATGTCCCCACCCTCTCACCTATGGGGCGTTTGTTTAGCGCATGCCCTGACTGAGCATGAGCGTGCTCAACGTTCTCTGCGAGGAGCGAAGGGTCGTGATGTCCGTAGCTGTGGGTGTGGCAGAGGTGGGGCTCGCGTGCAGCGGTGCACAAGAGGGCAAGAGGAGCACCTGAGGCGAAGTAGATTGCATTCGCTTCACTGTTACCTTACAGCGGCCTTTGAGTATTAGGCTGATAGTCCGTGGCTAACGCCTGCTGCAAATCATGGACCCTAAAGTCTGCGGCTGTGCCACTGGTGAGTGCCTACTGTTTGCAGTGGTTTGGGAGGTCATGAGTGCCGAGGGTACCCCCAAGGATGCTGCCATCCAATACCTAAGCTTGTCACTTGAGACTAGAAAGTAGATTTCTGTACATGTAAAATCAGGAAGGAGAGAAATTGTAGAGATAAAGAATTACTGATTTGCTTTGCAACTAGGGCAATTTTGAGGAGGGAGCAAGGTAAATTCAAACCATGTTTGCTTTAAAAATTGGAACTCAGCCTCATTACTTTTGTTTTAAAAAGCATGCATTTAGAAAGCACCTTATTTACAGAATGAATGTTGTAATTTTATTTATTACTTAAGATTGTTCCTCTTTAGCACCCTTTGCCCGCTTTTGAGAGGGTGACCAAAGTTACAATTTTGACCCTGAAAAAAACAAGACCAAAAAATGTTTTCAAGAGTAGCACAGATCTGTTAAAACCTGTACATCTATTGGTGGAAAATTCAGACCCAGTGGAAAAATATACAAAGTTACTGGTCCAAATACTTCGGTTAATCTGTTTTTAAGCACTAGGCTTTAGTAGGCTTGGAAACCGTGGCAGTTAGGCTTTAAGTGGGACAAGATTAATTTAGAACTCCTGTTCCCTAGTTTCTCGTTCGGTTATCTAGAAAGCAAACCATGGGTTTGAATCTTAAATTCTCTACAATAATGTGAATAGTTACTAATATCTTATAACACAACTCAGGGGATTTCGGTTTGTCTCTTTTTTGCTAAAGGGACAATACCACGTACATATTTCAGACATGGCCACCAGGAGAAGCATAAGCAAGTGTCTTCTTCACTTTTTCATGTTTTCTGGGGCCGGAGGTGTATGTTGCTGCCCTTTGCACTATGGCCCATATTTATACTCTTTTAGCGTCGCATTTGCGTCATTCTTTTTTTTAAGCAAAATCGGTGCAAACTTCCAAAATACAATTGTACTTTGGAAGTTTGCACCGATTTTGCGTCAAAAAACGCCACAAATGCAGCGCAAAAAAAGTATAAATATGGGCCTATGTGTGGCGGCTCTAGGGGTGTGAGTGCATGTAAGGCATTTTCTGATATTGTCACCATGTAGTCAAAGGCGACCCTTGACCCTAGGGTAGGTCGCTCCTCCTGCCGCTGCAGCTCCACCAGCCCAGGCTCCTGACACCTCCCAGCACCTCCCAGCAAGACCTGCTAAAACCGTAAGTACTCCCCCCGCCCAGCCCCTCGCCCAGCCCCGCGCTACTCACCTCTCTTTCCCTGAACTTCTGTCTTCTGCCTTCCGCTCTCTCCTCCAACCTTTCTCCGCACCTCTGCTATCCATTCCCCTTCGCTTTCTGCTCCTTCTTCTGGTAGCCATCTTCCTCCGCTCTCTGCTCCTCTTCTGCAGCCCACTTGCTGCGTGTTTTGCTCTTCCTCTGTGCCCCGCTCCTCTTCCTCACCGCGTTCTCTTCCTGCTTTGCTCTTCATCTGTGTTCTTCATTTCTCCTCTGCACCCCGTCCTGCGTGTTCTTTTCTTCTTCTGTACTCTTCTCTGCGTGTTCCTTTTCTTCCTCTGTGGCCTTCTCCTCATCTTCTGGACGCTTCCCTCCTCTGCTTCTCTGGTCTCTCCTCTTCTGCTTGACTCTTCTCTCCTCTTCTTCTTGACTCTTCTCTCCTCTTCTTCTCTCCTCTTCTTCTTGACTCTCCTCTCCTCTTCTCTCCTCTTCTGCTTGACTCTTCTCTCCTCTTCGTCTTGACTCTTCCTCTTGAACCTTCTCTCTTCTCTCTTGACTCTTCTTTCTTCTCTCATGACTCTTCTCTCTCCTCCTCTTCTGTTCTTCCTGACTCCTCTCCTCCTCTGTAATCCCCCTTCCCTATCTTTTCTCCCTTCCCCTCTACCTGACCCCCCCACCCTCCGCTTTCCTGCTGCCACCTCCTGCTCGGCCCCGCCCCCCCTCCTCCCATTCGTCGCCCCCTTCTCCCGCCTCCCGCCACCAGCTGACCCCTCCTCCCCCCCTCCTCCCTCTTATGGCGGCCGCTTCGGCGCGCCAAAGGCAAGCCCATCTGCGCCCGTCCGCGCCTGGACCACGCCCAGCGCCACGACCCCAGGCCCCCAGCACTCCCAAACCCCACAGCACTGCTACGACCCCAACTCCCTCCACGCTCTCAACCCGGGGCGCTCCAGAACCTGCTTCCAAGCCAACCCTAAACGCACCCATGGACCCTTTGCATGCCTCACCTGCAAACTCACCTTCCACCGCGACTCCATCCCGCCCGCCAGCCCACGCGCCAATAACCACCTCAAATGCATCCTGATCAACGCAAGCTCCATCCACAAGCACGCCATTGAACTATGGGACCTCCTCGACTCCACCGCACCGGACGTCGCCTTCATCACTGAGACCTGGATGAACGCCTCCTCCGCCCCCGACATCGCCATAGCCATCCCCGACGGCTACAAGATCACCAGAAGAGACCGCACCAACCAAGTCGATGGAGGAATCGCCATCGTCTTCAAGGACTCCATCAACGTCACCACCTCCACCGAAGACACCCCCCTCGCCGCTGAACACCAGGACCACCCTCAGAGGAACTCTCATCTACAAACCCCCTGGACCACGCGCCCTCTTCAGCGAATCTATCGCTGACTTCATCTCCCCGCACGCCCTTGCCTCGCCGGACTACATCCTCCTCGGTGACCTCAACTTCCACGTGGAACAGAACAACGACCCCAACACTACCGCCCTGCTCGACAACCTCGCCAACCTCGGTCTCAAGCAACTGGTGAACACCCCCACCCACATCGCCGGACACACGCTCGACCCCATCTTCTCCGCCAGCAACCACGTATCCTTCAGCCACTCCTCCGTAATACACTGGACCGACCACAGATGTGTCCACTTCACCTTCAGACGCGAGACTCTCCACCTCCGCACACAACCCATCCCACGCAAACATTGGAACAAAATCCCCACGGAACAGCTTCTCTCCACTCTCAGCGACACCCAACCCACCTTCTCCACCGACCCCAACGACGCAGCCCTCAGCCTCACGCATTGGATCACCAACTGCGCGGACAACCTCGCACCCCTCAGACGCCTCCCAAGACAGACCAGCACCAGGAAACCTCAATGGTTCACAGACACCCTCAAGGAATCCAAAAAAACCTGCCGTACCCTCGAGAAAGCCTGGGGCAAGGACCACACAGCAGAAAACATGTCTGCCCTCAAAAACGCCACCCTCGAACACCACCAACTGATCCGCGCCAGCAAAAGAACTTCCTTCACAGACAGACTGGACAAGAACACTCACAACAGCAAAGAACTCTTCGACATTGTCAAAGAGCTCTCCAATCCTAACACCAACTCCAACGCCATCACGCCCTCACAAGACCTCTGCAACTCCCTCGCCACCTTCTTCCATCGTAAGATCACCGACCTACACGACAGCTTCGGACACCAGACCCAGCCAACCACCACAGAACCTACAACCCCAGCCATCACCCTCAACGCCTGGACTCACATCAGCACGGAGGAGACCAAAGTTACCATGAACTCCATCCACTCCGGTGCCCCCTCAGACCCCTGCCCACACTTCATCTTCAACAAAGCCGACGACATCATCGCCCCGCATCTCCAGACCATCATCAACAGCTCGTTTGCTTCTGCCACCTTCCCCGAGAGCTGGAAACACGCAGAAGTCAACGCCCTACTGAAGAAACCTACGGCGGACCCCAGCGACCTGAAGAACTTCCGCCCTATCTCGCTCCTCCCCTTCCCTGCCAAAGTCATAGAGAAGACTGTCAACAAGCAACTTACCAACTTCCTTGAATACAACAACCTACTCGACCCCTCTCAGTCCGGATTCCGAGCCAATCACAGCACAGAACCCGCCCTCATCTCAATCACAGACGACATCAGAACTCTGATGGACAACAGAGAAACAGTCGCCCTCATCCTCCTCGACCTATCGGCTGCCTTCAACACCGTCTGCCACCGAACCCTAACATCCCGCCTGCGCTCCACTGGTATCCAAGGACTGGCCCTGGACTGGATCTCCTCTTACCTCTCTAACCGCTCCCAAAGAGTCTACCTCCCTCTGTTCCGCTCAGACCCCACCGAGATCATCTGTGGCGTCCCACAAGGCTCCTCGCTCAGCCCGACTCTCTTCAATGTCTACATGAGCCCTGTTAGAAATGGGGTTTTTGGTTGGCAGTCAGGTTACCCCCTGTCCAAGCAAAAGCCCTCACTCTAGTCAGGGTAAGTCACACACAATCCAAGATTATCCTGTGCCCACCCTCTGGTAGCTTGGCACGAGCAGTCAGGCTTAACTTAGAAGGCAATGTGTAAAGTATTTGTGCAATAAATCATACAATACCACCATATAGCACCACAAACATACACCACACAGTGTTTAGAAAAATATATAATATTTATCAGGATAATTGTAGGTCAAAAAGAATAAAGTTGCAATGGAAAATTGTAGAGATATCACTGAAAAGTGATATAAAGTGTCTTAAGTTTTTAGAAGATAAACAAAGTCTCTTTCAAGCACAAGTACCTGGTTTGGAGTGGAAAAATCTCCTCAGAGGGCCACAAAGGAAGAGGTGCGTGGAAAAAGGGTGTGTGCGTCGATTTCTCCCCAGCACACACGGACTTGCGTCGTTATTTTCCACGCTGGGAAGTCGGGCGTCGTTTTCCGGTGCGCGGACAGTCTCTTTCTGTGGATCGCGGGGATTACCAGATGTCCCGGGTCTGTGCGTGGATTTTCCTGCTTGTTCTCCGGCTGCGCGTCGGTCTGCGGGCCTGCGCATCGAAATTACGATCTCACGGCAGGCGTCGCGTCGATTTCTCCTCTAGCCGTCGGTCTGCGGGGCTGCACGTTGAAATTACGATCTCACGGCAGGCGTCGCGTCGATTTCTCCTCTAGAGGTCGGGCGGCGTTATCCTTGCGAAGCCGTTCGTCGGATTTTCGATCGTCCCCAGAGCGTCGCGTCGGTCAGCTTTGGTGTGCGGCGTTTTTCTTGCCGCGGAACAAGATGTGTGTCGAAATGTTCGGCGCACGGAGCGTCCGAGTGAAAGAGAGAAGTCTTTTTGGTCCTGAGACTTCAGGGAACAGGAGGCAAGCTCTATCCAAGCCCTTGGAGAGCACTTTCACAGCCAGACAAGAGTTCAGCAAGGCAGCAGGGCAACAGCAAGACAGCAGTCCTTTGTAGAAAACAGGCAGGTGAGTCCTTTGAGCAGCCAGGCAGTTCTTCTTGGCAGGATGTAGTTTCTGGTTCAGGTTTCTTCTCCAGCAAGTGTCGGATGAGGTAGGGCAGAGGCCCTGTTTTATACCCAAATGTGCCTTTGAAGTGGGGGAGACTTCAAAGAGTGGCTAAGAAGTGCACCAGGTCCCCTTTCAGTTCAATCCTGTCTGCCAGGGTCCCAGTAGGGGGTGTGGCAGTCCTTTGTGTGAGAGCAGGCCCTCCATCCTCCCAGCCCAGGAAGACCCATTCAAAATGCAGATGTATGCAAGTGAGGCTGAGTACCTTGTGTTTGGGGTGTGTCTGAGTGAATGCACAAGGAGCTGTCAACCAAGCCCAGCCAGACGTGGATTGTAAGGCACAGAAAGATTTAAGTGCAAAGAAATGCTTACTTTCTAAAAGTGGCATTTCTAGAATAGTAATATTAAATCCGACTTCACCAGTCAGCAGGACTTTGTATTACCATTCTGGCCATACTAAATATGACCTTCCTGCTCCTTTCAGATCAGCAGCTGCCACTTCAACAGTGTATGAGGGCAGCCCCAATGTTAGCCTATGAAGGGAGCAGGCCTCACAGTAGTGTAAAAACGATTTTAGGAGTTTTACACTACCAGGATATATAACTACCCAGGTACATGTCCTGCCTTTTACCTACACAGCACCCTGCTCTAGGAGTTACCTAGGGCACACATTAAGGGTGACTTATATGTAGAAAAAGGGGAGTTCTAGGCTTGGCAAGTACTTTTAAATGCCAAGTCGAGGTGGCAGTGAAACTGCGCACACAGGCCTTGCAATGGCAGGCCTGAGACAAGGAAAAGGGACTACTTAAGTGGGTGGCACAACCAGTGCTGCAGGCCCACTAGTAGCCTTTAATTTACCAGCCCTATGCACATGAAGTGCACCTTACTAGGGACTTATAAGTAAATTAATAGTCCAATCAGGTATGATTCAAGGTTACCATGTTTTAAGGGAGAGAGCATATGCACTTTAGCACTGGTTAGCAGTGGTAAAGTGCGCAAAGTCTAAAAACCAGCAAAAACAGTGTCCAAAAAGTTAGGAGTGACTATCCTAAGGCTGTCAGGTCTAACATGTGTCCCCCCAGCTGAAAGTGGGGAGAGCTACCCGACCTCCTGGGAGCTCTCATCGCTAAGGCGGAAGTACCTGGAGAGACCATCAGCATTGGCGTGGTCAACCCCTGGGCGAAGTTCCACCGTAAAGTCCATCCCCTGTAGGGAAATGGACCACTTCAAGAGTTTTGGATTCTCACCCCTCATCTGCATGAGCCATCTGAGGGGCCTGTGGTCTGTCTGAACCCGGAAGTGAGTCCCAAACAGGTAGGGTCTTAGCTTCTTCAGTGCCCAGACCACAGCAAAAGCTTCTCTCTCAATAGCACTCCACCTCTGTTCCCGTGGTAATAGCCTTCTGCTAATAAAGACTACCAGTTGATCTCGGCCCTCCTCATTTAGCTGTGCTAGGACTGCCCCTATGCCATGCTCTGAAGCGTCTGTCTGCACGATAAATTCCTGGGAGTAGTCAGGGGCCTTGAGCACGGGGGCCGTGCACATGGCTTCCTTCAGGGCGTCAAAGGCTTTCTGACAAGCCTCTGTCCAATTCACCAACCTAGGTTGTTTCTTGGAAGTGAGTTCTGTCAAGGGTGACACAATGGTACCATAGCCCTTGACAAATCTGCGGTAGTATCCTGTGAGGCCTAAAAAGGCTCTCACCTCAGTCTGTGTTCGTGGTGGTTGCCAGGCCTTGATAGTTTCAATCTTGGCCTGGAGTGGCTGCAGCTTGCCACCACCCACTAGGTGTCCCAAGTACAGCACGGAACCCTGCCCAATCTGGCACTTACTAGCCTTGATGGTCAGGCCTGCCTGTTGCAGGGCCTGAAGCACCTCCTTGAGGTGAAGCAGGTGTTCCTCCCAGCTGGAACTGTAGACAGCTATGTCATCCAGGTAGGCTGCACAGAAGGCATCCTTGCCAGCTAGGACCCCGTTAACCAACCGTTGGAAGGTAGCGGGGGCATTTTTCAATCCAAACGGCATCACCCGGAACTGGTAATGGCCATCAGGGGTTGAAAATGCAGATCTTTCCTTAGCCCCCTCAGTCAGGGCGATCTGCCAGTACCCCGAAGTAAGATCAAACGTACTCAGGAACTTGGCAGCGCCCAGCCTGTCAACGAGCTCATCAGCTCGGGGGATGGGGTGAGCATCAGTCCGTGTGACTGAGTTGAGACCCCGGTAGTCCACACAGAACCGGAGTTCTGGCTTCGCACCTGGGGCAGTAGCCTTAGGGACCAACACCACTGGGCTGGCCCAGGGACTACTGGATTTCTCGATCACCCCTAGAGTCAACATCTTGGAGACCTCCTCCTTGATGCTGGCCTTCACCTTATCCGACAACCTGTAAATTTTGTTCTTCACAGGGAGACTGTCACCGGTGTCAATATCATGAACACAGAGGTGGATCAGTCCAGGAGTAAGGGAGAACAGGGGGGAGAACTGCTCCAACAGCTCATAGCAGTCTCCTCTCTGGTTTAGAGTCAGGGAGTCAGAAAGAATGACCCCGCTTACTGACCCATCAACTTCTTGGGCAGAGAGGAGGTCGGGGAGAGGTTCACTCTCCTCTTCCATTCCTTCATCTGTGACCAGAAGCATGTTGATCTCCGACCTCTCACAGTGAGCCTTTAGTCGGTTCACATGGAGCACCCTTAGGGGATTCCTAGGGGTTTGGAGGTCCACGAGGTAAGTGGCCTCCCCTTTCCGCTCCTTGATTTCAAATGGGCCAGACCAGCGATCCTGGAGAGCTCTAGGCTCTACTGGCTCCATTACCCACACTTTGTCTCCAGGTTGAAACTCTACCAGGGTGGCCTTCTGGTCATTCCATTGTTTCATTACCTCTTGACTGGCCTCAAGGTTACTTTGGGCCTCTTTCCAGAAGCGGGTCATCTGGTTGCGGAGGGCCAACATATAGCTGACCACGTCCTGAGGGGGTGCCTTTGGAGATTTCTCCAATCCCTCCTTGACAATGCTTAAGGGTCCCCTGACAGGGTACCCATAGAGAAGCTCAAAGGGACTGAACCCTACCCCCCTCTGGGGGACCTCTCTGTAAGCAAAGAGAAGGCATGGTAAGAGGACGTCCCACTTACGCCTCATGGCCTCAGGGAGGCTACCAATCATGCCTTTCAGGGTCTTGTTGAATCTCTCCACAAGACCATTAGACTGGGGGTGATAGGGTGTGGTGAACTTGTAGGTTACACCACACGCATCCCACGGAGACTTCATGTATGCAGACATGAAGTTAGTGCCTCTGTCAGACACTATCTCCTTGGGGAATCCCACACAGGTAAATATCCCCATCAGAGTCCTGGTCACCACCGGTGCAGTTACGGTCCTCAGAGGGATTGCCTCTGGGTAACGGGTGGCATGGTCCACCAAAACCAGGATGAACCTGTTGCCTAAGGCAGTTTTGGGGTCCAAGGGACCAACAATGTTGATGCCCACCCTTTCAAAGGGGGTGCCAACGACAGGAAGTGGAATCAGGGGGCTTTTACCCCTTTTTCCTGCTTTACCACTGGCCTGGCAGGTAGGACAGGATCTGCAGAATTTATCTGAGTGTGTCCTCATTTTGGGCCAATAAAAGTGGGTGACAAGCCTGTTAAAGGTCTTGCCTTGCCCCAAATGTCCTGCCAGGGGAATGTCGTGAGCCAGACCCAGTAGGAAGGTTCGGTAACATTGGGGGACCACCAGCGTACGTGCTGCCCCAAAGGCCGGAACCCTACGCTCACTGTAGAGGAGATCATTCTCCCAATATAGGTGGTGATCGCCAGAGGTGTCACCTGCCGCCTGGTTTGAGGCTTGTTTCCTCAGACCTTCTAGAGTGGGACATTCTTTCTGCGCCTTGCAGAATTCCTCCCTTGTGGGTCCACCCTCAACTTGCCAGCCAGCAAGCTCAGGTAAGTCACCTAGGGTGGCAATGTCTTCCCCAGTTGGCTCGGGAGCCTCCTCCTCAGGAGCCCCGTCAGCCAATGCGGGAACTTCTGGGGCCGGTTTCCCGTGCCCCTGGTCCCTCCTCTTGGCAGCTCTCTGGGCCATCGTTCCAGGCTCCAGACGCCCTTGACTTCCCTCTCGGTCAGCCATGGACCGTGTGGTCATGCAGACCCACTCAGGTAACCCTAACATCTCCAGGTGAGACTTGAGCTCCACTTCTTTCCAAGCAGTATGCTCAAGATCATTGCCTAACAGACAATCTACAGGCATGGCAGGACTCACAGCTACTTTCAGAGTACCAGAGACCCCCCCCCCCACTCAAAGGGAACCAGAGCCACCGGTAGGTGACTCTCGCGATTGTCAGCGACTATGACCTGGTGGAATGTATTAGGTACTATCTGCTCTGTTGACACCAGCTGACTCTTGATAGTAGTCATACTGGCTCCTGTGTCACGCAGAGCCTCCACCTTCTGCCCATCAATGGTGACCCACTGCCGGTACTTGGAAGTATTTTTGGGCATGTGGACCTTGGGCACCATTTCTCCTTCTCCCAGGGACACTAGGGAAATCTCTACCTGTTCCCCAAAGCTATCTGGGTCCATCTCCCCCCCGAGCGCTACACTAGTCAACCCAGGGGCCTGTCTGGTAGTGGACGGTGCCCTCTTGGGGCACTGGGGATCGCCTTTATAGTGACCATACTGGTAACACTCCATGCATTTGGGGTTAGGTTTCCCTGACCTGTCATATGTCCCTGGCTTTTTCCCAAATTTGGAAAAGGAAGGGTTGCCACCCCCTCCCTGGGGATTCTTTTGGGGGCCTTTGGAGAGTTCCTTATCTGCAAGTTTATCTCCCCCCTCTTTCTTCTGTTGGGAACCCTGACCACCTTTGTGGGAGTCCCCCCCAGGTACCTTCTTGGACACTCTGGTGCTAACCCAGAGGTCCGCCTCCTCAGCAAGCTTCCTGGGATCAGTCAGCTTGCTATCCACTAAGTGCTGGCGCAACTCTGTATAAGTAGTATTAAGCATATGCTCTCTTAGAATCAAGTCATATAAACCTTTATAATCAGCTACTTTGTTGCCCCGCACCTATCCATTCAGTGCCTTACTGGAGAAGTCAAAGAAATCTACCCATGTTTGTGTGGTTTGTTTGGTGCTGTCCCTGAACCTCTGACGGTATCCCTCAGGGGTCAGCCCAAACTTGGCAAGTAAAATGGCTTTCTGAATTGGGTATGTGTTTTGATCAGGTTGATCCAATGTGAGGAGTGTATCCCTCCCCAATGGCGGTACATAACCCCACATAGCTACCCCCCATTGCCCTTCAGGAACCTCATGAGCCCTTAGTGCAACTTCATAAGCAGCTAACCATGTATCTATGTCATCTCCCACCACAAAACTGGGCACCACATTTTTGGGTATACAAACCTTCTTTTCTCCAGCAGGTCCTGTCAGTATGCTGCCACCATTATTGCTGGATTCAGACTGTCTTGCCTTGATCTCCAGCTCCTTGAGACTCAGTTCATGAGCCAACAATAGTTTCTTTTCAGCCAAAGCTCTTTCAGCTTCCACCTGTTTGGCTGCTCTTTCAGATTCCGCTTGTTTGGCTTCCCTTTCAGCTTCTGCTTGACTCTGTTTGGCTTCTCTTTCTGCCCTTCTCTCCTCCTGTTGAGCCTCAATTTTCAGTTTTGCCATTTGCAATTGGAACTCCCTTTCTTCTCTCCTTTCCTCTGCGGTCAGGCTTTGCACAGAGACACTGCTCCCTGGTCTGGAAGGGTGCACAATTGCAGTGGTAACACCATCCACAGATAGTGAAAATTCCTCTGAGGGGCCATTTTCTGGCTCCTCTTCCTCATCATCCTCTAAATGGGCTTCTGCCCAGGCCCTCAGTGCCACTTGAAAGTCCTCCTTTCTGGAGGCCCCTTGGGTGGGTCCCCTCAATGCCCTGCAGAATCCTCTTAGTTGTTTGACCGTATATGTATCCAACTGGACTAGGTCAAAGTCCCCTGTCTGAGACCCAGTCAGAGACATGTTGAGTGAGGATTTAGTTTTTGAAAATTGTCAGGAAAAAAAACGGATTTGCAAAAAGAGATAAAAACCAAGTTGACCTTCAACTGTGGGTAGGTAGTGAAATACTTAGCTACTGTATGTCACTGCACAAATACAAGTCCTATCCTCACCGCTGATCACCAATGTTAGAAATGGGGTTTTTGGTTGGCAGTCAGGTTACCCCCTGTCCAAGCAAAAGCCCTCACTCTAGTCAGGGTAAGTCACACACAATCCAAGATTATCCTGTGCCCACCCTCTGGTACCTTGGCACGAGCAGTCAGGCTTAACTTAGAAGGCAATGTGTAAAGTATTTGTGCAATAAATCATACAATACCACCATATAGCCCCACAAAAATACACCACACAGTGTTTAGAAAAATATATAATATTTATCAGGATAATTGTAGGTCAAAAAGAATAAAGTTGCAATGGAAAATTGTAGAGATATCACTGAAAAGTGATATAAAGTGTCTTAAGTTTTTAGAAGATAAACAAAGTCTTTTTCAAGCACAAGTACCTGGTTTGGAGTGGAAAAATCTCCTCAGAGGGCCACAAAGGAAGAGGTGCGTGGAAAAACGGTGTGTGCGTCGATTTCTCCCCAGCACACACGGATTCGCGTCGTTATTTTTCACGCTGGGAAGTCGGGCGTCGTTTTCTGGCGCGCGGACAGTCTCTTTCTGTGGATCGCGGGGATTACCAGATGTCCCGGGTCTGTGCGTGGATTTTCCTGCTTGTTCTCCGGCTGCGCGTCGGTCTGCGGGGCTGCGTGTCGAAATTACGATCTCACGGCAGGCGTCGCGTCGATTTCTCCTCTAGCCGTCGGTCTGCGGGGCTGCGCGTTGAAATTACGATCTCACGGCAGGCGTCGCGTCGATTTCTCCTCTAGAGGTCGGGCGGCGTTATCCTTGCGAAGCCGTTCGTCGGATTTTCGATCGTCCCCAGAGCGTCGCGTCGGTCAGCTTTGGTGTGCAGCGTTTTTCTTGCCGCGGAACAAGCTGTGCGTCGAAATTTTCGGCGCACGGAGCGTCCGAGTGAAAGAGAGAAGTCTTTTTGGTCCTGAGACTTCAGGGAACAGGAGGCAAGCTCTATCCAAGCCCTTGGAGAGCACTTTCACAGCCAGACAAGAGTTCAGCAAGGCAGCAGGGCAACAGCAAGACAGCAGTCCTTTGTAGAAAACAGGCAGGTGAGTCCTTTGAGCAGCCAGGCAGTTCTTCTTGGCAGCATGTAGTTTCTGGTTCAGGTTTCTTCTCCAGCAAGTGTCTGATGAGGTAGGGCAGAGGCCCTGTTTTATACCCAAATGTGCCTTTGAAGTGGGGGAGACTTCAAAGAGTGGCTAAGAAGTGCACCAGGTCCCCTTTCAGTTCAATCCTGTCTGCCAGGGTCCCAGTAGGGGGTGTGGCAGTCCTATGTGTGAGAGCAGGCCCTCCACCCTCCCAGCCCAGGAAGACCCATTCAAAATGCAGATGTATGCAAGTGAGGCTGAGTACCTTGTGTTTGGGGTGTGTCTGAGTGAATGCACAAGGAGCTGTCAACCAAGCCCAGCCAGATGTGGATTGTAAGGCACAGAAAGATTTAAGTGCAAAGAAATGCTTACTTTCTAAAAGTGGCATTTCTAGAATAGTAATATTAAATCCGACTTCACCAGTCAGCAGGACTTTGTATTACCATTCTGGCCATACTAAATATGACCTTCCTGCTCCTTTCAGATCAGGAGCTGCCACTTCAACAGTGTATGAGGGCAGCCCCAATGTTAGCCTATGAAGGGAGCAGGCCTCACAGTAGTGTAAAAACGATTTTAGGAGTTTTACACTACCAGGACATATAACTACCCAGGTACATGTCCTGCCTTTTACCTACACAGCACCCTGCTCTAGGAGTTACCTAGGGCACACATTAAGGGTGACTTATATGTAGAAAAAGGGGAGTTCTAGGCTTGGCAAGTACTTTTAAATGCCAAGTCGAGGTGGCAGTGAAACTGCGCACACAGGCCTTGCAATGGCAGGCCTGAGACAAGGAAAAGGGACTACTTAAGTGGGTGGCACAACCAGTGCTGCAGGCCCACTAGTAGCCTTTAATTTACCAGCCCTATGCACATGAAGTGCACCTTACTAGGGACTTATAAGTAAATTAATAGTCCAATCAGGTATGATTCAAGGTTACCATGTTTTAAGGGAGAGAGCATATGCACTTTAGCACTGGTTAGCAGTGGTAAAGTGCGCAAAGTCTAAAAACCAGCAAAAACAATGTCCAAAAAGTGGAGGGAGGCAGGCAAAAAGTTAGGAGTGACTACCCTAAGGCTGTCAGGTCTAACATGTGTCCCCCCCAGCTGAAAGTGGGGAGAGCTACCCGACCTCCTGGGAGCTCTCATCGCTAAGGCGGAAGTACCTGGAGAGACCATCAGCATTGGCGTGGTCAACCCCTGGGCGATGTTCCACCGTAAAGTCCATCCCCTGTAGGGAAATGGACCACTTCAAGAGTTTTGGATTCTCACCCCTCATCTGCATGAGCCATCTGAGGGGCCTGTGGTCTGTCTGAACCCGGAAGTGAGTCCCAAACAGGTAGGGTCTTAGCTTCTTCAGTGCCCAGACCACAGCAAAAGCTTCTCTCTCAATAGCACTCCACCTCTGTTCCCGTGGTAATAGCCTTCTGCTAATAAAGACTACCAGTTGATCTCGGCCCTCCTCATTTAGCTGTGCTAGGACTGCCCCTATGCCATGCTCTGAAGCGTCTGTCTGCACGATAAATTCCTGGGAGTAGTCAGGGGCCTTGAGCACGGGGGCCGTGCACATGGCTTCCTTCAGGGCGTCAAAGGCTTTCTGACAAGCCTCTGTCCAATTCACCAACCTAGGTTGTTTCTTGGAAGTGAGTTCTGTCAAGGGTGACACAATGGTACCATAGCCCTTGACAAATCTGCGGTAGTATCCTGTGAGGCCTAAAAAGGCTCTCACCTCAGTCTGCGTTCGTGGTGGTTGCCAGGCCTTGATAGTTTCAATCTTGGCCTGGAGTGGCTGCACCTTGCCACCACCCACTAGGTGTCCCAAGTACAGCACGGAACCCTGCCCAATCTGGCACTTACTAGCCTTGATGGTCAGGCCTGCCTGTTGCAGGGCCTGAAGCACCTCCTTGAGGTGAAGCAGGTGTTCCTCCCAGCTGGAACTGTAGACAGCTATGTCATCCAGGTAGGCTGCACAGAAGGCATCCTTGCCAGCTAGGACCCCGTTAACCAACCGTTGGAAGGTAGCGGGGGCATTTTTCAATCCAAACGGCATCACCCGGAACTGGTAATGGCCATCAGGGGTTGAAAATGCAGATCTTTCCTTAGCCCCCTCAGTCAGGGCGATCTGCCAGTACCCCGAAGTAAGATCAAACGTACTCAGGAACTTGGCAGCGCCCAGCCTGTCAACGAGCTCATCAGCTCGGGGGATGGGGTGAGCATCAGTCCGTGTGACTGAGTTGAGACCCCGGTAGTCCACACAGAACCGGAGTTCTGGCTTCGCACCTGGGGCAGTAGCCTTAGGGACCAACACCACTGGGCTGGCCCAGGGACTACTGGATTTCTCGATCACCCCTAGAGTCAACATCTTGGAGACCTCCTCCTTGATGCTGGCCTTCACCTTATCCGACAACCTGTAAATTTTGTTCTTCACAGGGAGACTGTCACTGGTGTCAATATCATGAACACAGAGGTGGGTCAGTCCAGGAGTAAGGGAGAACAGGGGGGAGAACTGCTCCAACAGCTCATAGCAGTCTCCTCTCTGGTTTAGAGTCAGGGAGTCAGAAAGAATGACCCCGCTTACTGACCCATCAATTTCTTGGGCAGAGAGGAGGTCGGGGAGAGGTTCACTCTCCTCTTCCATTCCTTCATCTGTGACCAGAAGCATGTTGATCTCCGACCTCTCACAGTGAGCCTTTAGTCGGTTCACATGGAGCACCCTTAGGGGATTCCTAGGGGTTTGGAGGTCCACGAGGTAAGTGGCCTCCCCTTTCCGCTCCTTGATTTCAAATGGGCCAGACCAGCGATCCTGGAGAGCTCTAGGCTCTACTGGCTCCATTACCCACACTTTGTCTCCAGGTTGAAACTCTACCAGGGTGGCCTTCTGGTCATACCATTGTTTCATTACCTCTTGACTGGCCTCAAGGTTACTTTGGGCCTCTTTCCAGAAGCGGGTCATCTGGTTGCGGAGGGCCAACATGTAGCTGACCACGTCCTGAGGGGGTGCCTTTGGAGATTTCTCCAATCCCTCCTTGACAATGCTTAAGGGTCCCCTGACAGGGTACCCATAGAGAAGCTCAAAGGGACTGAACCCTACCCCCCTCTGGGGGACCTCTCTGTAAGCAAAGAGAAGGCATGGTAAGAGGACGTCCCACTTACGCCTCATGGCCTCAGGGAGGCCACCAATCATGCCTTTCAGGGTCTTGTTGAATCTCTCCACAAGACCATTCGACTGGGGGTGATAGGATGTGGTGAACTTGTAGGTTACACCACACGCATCCCACGGAGACTTCATGTATGCAGACATGAAGTTAGTGCCTCTGTCAGACACTATCTCCTTGGGGAATCCCACACAGGTAAATATCCCCATCCGAGTCCTGGTCACCACAGGTGCAGTTACGGTCCTCAGAGGGATTGCCTCTGGGTAACGGGTGGCATGGTCCACCAAAACCAGGATGAACCTGTTGCCTAAGGCAGTTTTGGGGTCCAAGGGACCAACAATGTTGATGCCCACCCTTTCAAAGGGGGTGCCAACGACAGGAAGTGGAATCAGGGGGCTTTTACCCCTTTTTCCTGCTTTACCACTGGCCTGGCAGGTAGGACAGGATCTGCAGAATTTATCTGAGTGTGTCCTCATTTTGGGCCAATAAAAGTGGGTGACAAGCCTGTTAAAGGTCTTGCTTTGCCCCAAATGTCCTGCCAGGGGAATGTCGTGAGCCAGACCCAGTAGGAAGGTTCGGTAACATTGGGGGACCACCAGCGTACGTGCTGCCCCAAAGGCCGGAACCTTACGCTCACTGTAGAGGAGATCATTCTCCCAATATAGGTGGTGATCGCCAGAGGTGTCACCTGCCGCCTGGTTTAGGCTTGTTTCCTCAGACCTTCTAGAGTGGGACATTCTTTCTGCGCCTTGCAGAATTCCTCCCTGGTGGGTCCACCCTCAACTTGCCAGCCAGCAAGCTCAGGTAAGTCACCTAGGGTGGCAATGTCTTCCCCAGTTGGCTCGGGAGCCTCCTCCTCAGGAGCCCCGTCAGCCACTGCGGGAACTTCTGGGGCCGGTTTCCCGTGCCCCTGGTCCCTCCTCTTGGCAGCTCTCTGGGCCATCGTTCCAGGCTCCAGACGCCCTTGACTTCCCTCTCGGTCAGCCATGGATCGTGTGGTCATGCAGACCCACTCAGGTAACCCTAACATCTCCAGGTGAGACTTGAGCTCCACTTCTTTCCAAGCAGTATGCTCAAGATCATTGCCTAACAGACAATCTACAGGCATGGCAGGACTCACAGCTACTTTCAGAGTACCAGAGACCCCCCCCCCCCACTCAAAGGGAACCAGAGCCACCGGTAGGTGACTCTCGCGATTGTCAGCGACTATGACCTGGTGGAATGTATTAGGTACTATCTGCTCTGTTGACACCAGCTGACTCTTGATAGTAGTCATACTGGCTCCTGTGTCACGCAGAGCCTCCACCTTCTGCCCATCAATGGTGACCCACTGCCGGTACTTGGAAGTATTTTTGGGCATGTGGACCTTGGGCACCATTTCTCCTTCTCCCAGGGACACTAGGGAAATCTCTACCTGTTCCCCAAAGCTATCTGGGTCCATCTCCCCCCCGAGCGCTACACTAGTCAACCCAGGTGCCTGTCCGGTAGTGGACGGTGCCCTCTTGGGGCACTGGGGATCGCCTTTATAGTGACCATACTGGTAACACTCCATGCATTTGGGGTTAGGTTTCCCTGACCTGTCATATGTCCCTGGCTTTTTCCCAAATTTGGAAAAGGAAGGGTTGCCACCCCCTCCCTGGGGATTCTTTTTGGGGCCTTTGGAGAGTTCCTTATCTGCAAGTTTATCTCCCCCCTCTTTCTTCTGTTGGGAACCCTGACCACCTTTGTGGGAGTCCCCCCCAGGTACCTTCTTGGACACTCTGGTGCTAACCCAGAGGTCCGCCTCCTCAGCAAGCTTCCTGGGATCAGTCAGCTTGCTATCCACTAAGTGCTGGCGCAACTCTGTATAAGTAGTATTAAGCATATGCTCTCTTAGAATCAAGTCATATAAACCTTTATAATCAGCTACTTTGTTGCCCCGCACCCATCCATTCAGTGCCTTACTGGAGAAGTCAAAGAAATCTACCCATGTTTGTGTGGTTTGTTTGGTGCTGTCCCTGAACCTCTGACGGTATCCCTCAGGGGTCAGCCCAAACTTGGCAAGTAAAATGGCTTTCTGAATTGGGTATGTGTTTTGATCAGGTTGATCCAATGTGAGGAGTGTATCCCTCCCCAATGGCGGTACATAACCCCACTTAGCTACCCCCCATTGCCCTTCAGGAACCTCATGAGCCCTTAGTGCAACTTCATAAGCAGCTAACCATGTATCTATGTCATCTCCCACCACAAAACTGGGCACCACATTTTTGGGTATACGAACCTTCTTTTCTCCAGCAGGTCCTGTCAGTATGCTGCCACCATTATTGCTGGATTCAGACTGTCTTGCCTTGATCTCCAGCTCCTTGAGACTCAGTTCATGAGCCAACAATAGTTTCTTTTCAGCCAAAGCTCTTTCAGCTTCCACCTGTTTGGCTGCTCTTTCAGCTTCCGCTTGTCTGGCTGCCCTTTCAGCTTCTGCTTGACTCTGTTTGGCTTCTCTTTCTGCCCTTCTCTCCTCCTGTTGAGCCTCAATTTTCAGTTTTGCCATTTGCAATTGGAACTCCCTTTCTTCTCTCCTTTCCTCTGCGGTCAGGCTTTGCACAGAGACACTGCTCCCTGGTCTGGAAGGGTGCACAATTGCAGTGGTAACACCATCCACAGATAGTGAAAATTCCTCTGAGGGGCCATTTTCTGGCTCCTCTTCCTCATCATCCTCTAAATGGGCTTCTGCCCAGGCCCTCAGTGCCACTTGAAAGTCCTCCTTTCTGGAGGCCCCTTGGGCGGGTCCCCTCAATGCCCTGCAGAATCCTCTTAGTTGTTTGACCGTATATGTATCCAACTGGACTAGGTCAAATTCCCCTGTCTGAGACCCAGTCAGAGACATGTTGAGTGAGGATTTAGTTTTTGAAAATTGTCAGGAAAAAAAACGGATTTGCAAAAAGAGATAAAAACCAAGTTGACCTTCAACTGTGGGTAGGTAGTGAAATACTTAGCTACTGTATGTCACTGCACAAATACAAGTCCTATCCTCACCGCTGATCACCAATGTTAGAAATGGGGTTTTTGGTTGGCAGTCAGGTTACCCCCTGTCCAAGCAAAAGCCCTCACTCTAGTCAGGGTAAGTCACACACAATCCAAGATTATCCTGTGCCCACCCTCTGGTAGCTTGGCACGAGCAGTCAGGCTTAACTTAGAAGGCAATGTGTAAAGTATTTGTGCAATAAATCATACAATACTAACATATAGCACCACAAAAATACACCACACAGTGTTTAGAAAAATATATAATATTTATCAGGATAATTGTAGGTCAAAAAGAATAAAGTTGCAATGGAAAATTGTAGAGATATCACTGAAAAGTGATATAAAGTGTCTTAAGTTTTTAGAAGATAAACAAAGTCTCTTTCAAGCACAAGTACCTGGTTTGGAGTGGAAAAATCTCCTCAGAGGGCCACAAAGGAAGAGGTGCGTGGAAAAAGGGTGTATGCGTCGATTTCTCCCCAGCACACACGGACTTGCGTCGTTATTTTTCACGCTGGGAAGTCGGGCGTTGTTTTCCGGCGCGCGGACAGTCTCTTTCTGTGGATCGCGGGGATTACCAGATGTCCCGGGTCTGTGCGTGGATTTTCCTGCTTGTTCTCCGGCTGCGCGTCGGTCTGCGGGGCTGCGTGTCGAAATTACGATCTCACGGCAGGCGTCGCGTCGATTTCTCCTCTAGCCGTCGGTCTGCGGGGCTGCGCGTTGAAATTACGATCTCACGGCAGGCGTCGCGTCGATTTCTCCTCTAGAGGTCGGGCGGCGTTATCCTTGCGAAGCTGTGTGTCGGATTTTCGATCGTCCCCAGAGCGTTGCGTCGGTCAGCTTCGGTGTGCGGCGTTTTTCTTGCCGCGGAACAAGCTGTGCGTCGAAATTTTCAGCGCACGGAGCGTCCGAGTGAAAGAGAGAAGTCTTTTTGGTCCTGAGACTTCAGGGAACAGGAGGCAAGCTCTATCCACGCCCTTGGAGAGCACTTTCACAGCCAGACAAGAGTTCAGCAAGGCAGCAGGGCAACAGCAAGACAGCAGTCCTTTGTAGAAAACAGGCAGGTGAGTCCTTTGAGCAGCCAGGCAGTTCTTCTTGGCAGGATGTAGTTTCTGGTTCAGGTTTCTTCTCCAGCAAGTGTCTGATGAGGTAGGGCAGAGGCCCTGTTTTATACCCAAATGTGCCTTTGAAGTGGGGGAGACTTCAAAGAGTGGCTAAAAAGTGCACCAGGTCCCCTTTCAGTTCAATCCTGTCTGCCAGGGTCCCAGTAGGGGGGGTGGCAGTCCTTTGTGTGAGAGCAGGCCCTCCACCCTCCCAGCCCAGGAAGACCCATTCAAAATGCAGATGTATGCAAGTGAGGCTGAGTACCCTGTGTTTGGGGTGTGTCTGAGTGAATGCACAAGGAGCTGTCAACCAAGCCCAGCCAGATGTGGATTGTAAGGCACAGAAAGATTTAAGTGCAAAGAAATGCTTACTTTCTAAAAGTGGCATTTCTAGAATAGTAATATTAAATCCGACTTCACCAGTCAGCAGGACTTTGTACTACCATTCTGGCCATACTAAATATGACCTTCCTGCTCCTTTCAGATCAGCAGCTGCCACTTCAACAGTGTATGAGGGCAGCCCCAATGTTAGCCTATGAAGGGAGCAGGCCTCACAGTAGTGTAAAAACGATTTTAGGAGTTTTACACTACCAGGATATATAACTACCCAGGTACATGTCCTGCCTTTTACCTACACAGCACCCTGCTCTAGGGGTTACCTAGGGCACACATTAAGGGTGACTTACATGTAGAAAAAGGGGAGTTCTAGGCTTGGCAAGTACATTTAAATGCCAAGTCGAGGTGGCAGTGAAACTGCGCACACAGGCCTTGCAATGGCAGGCCTGAGACAAGGAAAAGGGGCTACTTAAGTGGGTGGCACAACCAGTGCTGCAGGCCCACTAGTAGCCTTTAATTTACCAGCCCTATGCACATGAAGTGCACCTTACTAGGGACTTATAAGTAAATTAATAGTCCAATCAGGTATGATTCAAGGTTACCATGTTTTAAGGGAGAGAGCATATGCACGTTAGCACTGGTTAGCAGTGGTAAAGTGCACAGAGTCTAACAACCAGCAAAAACAGTGTCCAAAAAGTGGAGGGAGGCAGGCAAAAAGTTAGGGGTGACTACCCTAAGGCTGTCAGGTCTAACAAGCCCCCTCGCCGACATCGTACGCAAACACAACATCAACATCACCTCCTACGCCGACGACACTCAGCTGATACTTTCCCTCACCAAGGACCCCACTGGCAGCAAGACCAACCTACAAGATGGAATGAAAGACGTCGCAGAATGGATGAAACTCAGCCGTCTGAAACTGAACTCAGAAAAAACGGAAGTCCTCATCCTCGGAAACACCCCGTCCACCTGGGACGACTCTTGGTGGCCCACGGCCCTAGGCACCGCACCAACCCCCTCAGACCACGCATGCAACCTCCGATTCATCCTGGACCCGCTTCTCACCATTACCAAACAAGTCAACGCCGTATCATCTTCCTGCTTCCTCACCCTCCGCATGCTCCGAAAGATCTTCTGCTGGATCCCCGCCGACACCAGAAAGTCTGTGACCCAAGCCCTCGTCACGAGCCGCCTGGACTACGGAAACACCCTATACGCAGGAACCACCACTAAACTCCAGAAACGTCTGCAGCGAATACATAACGCCTCCGCCCGCCTCGTCCTCGACATACCCCGCAACAGCCCCATCTCCGCCCACCTGAGACACCTGCACTGGCTTCCCGTCAACAAAAGGATCACCTTCCGGTTCCTCACCCACGCACACAAAGCCCTCCACAACAAGGGACCCGAATACCTCAACCGTCGCCTCAGTTTCTACACGCCCACCCGTCAACTTCGCTCCGCCAACATCACACTCGCCGCCGTCCCTCGCATCCGCAGCACCACAGCAGGTGGGAAATCCTTCTCCTACCTGGCGGCCAAGACATGGAATTCCCTCCCCACCAACCTCAGGACCACCCAGGACCACCTCGCATTCCGTAGGCAGCTCAAGACCTGGCTCTTCGAGCAGCAGTAACCCCCTCCCCCTAGCGCCTTGAGACCCTCACGGGTGAGTAGCGCGCTTTATAAATGTTTTTTGATTTCATTTGATTTGATTTGAAAGGAGGGCGGATAGCAGGCAGGAAGACAGAACACTCTATGACGTCACAGTGCACCTGCATGGCTCTTTCAGGAGAGAACCTGTTGTTTGGTAAGAAATGGCTTGAATGGCATCTGCACAAGACTAGGTGTAAAAACAATTACTTTTGTCGCACTGAAGAAATGACTGAACACTTGATATAGTTGGGTGTACAGCATCCATTTTAGGACATCCTGATTCCTCACTCCTCATCCCTACTTCGCAACCATGCTTCTCATCCATCATCCCTACTTCTCATCCATCATACATCATCCCTACTTCTCATCCATCATCCCTACTTCTCATCCATCATCCCTATTTCTCATCCATCATCCCTACTTCTCTTCCATCATCCCTACTTCTCATCCCTACGTCTCATCCCTGCTTCTCATCCATCATCCCTACTTCTCATCCATCCTCCCTGATTCTCTTCCATCATCCCTACTTCTCATCCATCATCCCTACTTCTCTTCCATCATCCCTACTTCTCATCCCTGCATCTCATCCCTGCTTCTTATCCATCATCCCTACTTCTCATCCATCATCCCTGCTTCTCTTCCATCATCCCTACTTCTCATCATCATCCCTGCTTCTCTTCCATCATCCCTACTTCTCTTCCATCAGGGATGATGTATGATGGATGAGAAGTAGGGATGATGGAAGAGAAATAGGGATGATGGAAGAGAAGCAGGGATGATGGATAAGAAGCAGGGATGAGACGAAGGGATGAGAAGTAGGGATGATGGAAGAGAAGTAGGGATGATGGATGAGAAGTAGGGATAATATATGATGGATGAGAAGTAAGTAGGGATGATGGATAAGAAGTAGGGATGATGGAAGAGAAGTAGGGATGATGGATGAGAAGCATGGATGAGAAGTAGGGATGAGGAGTGAGGAATGAGGATGTCCTAAAATGGATGCTCTACGGGTGACTCTATCTTCTTTCTCTGTCACTATTTACCCTTCCACAGTATATAATCATTTAAATCCAATTAAACTCCTCTCATACTAACTCCATCTCTCTTTCTCACATATTTACACATCTTGTTTCAAACTTTCATTTTCTAGCAAAGCTCAACACCACACAAGCTGAACAACACCTAAACACTACTCAACAGTGACTTGCACAGAATCATAGGAGGTTGAGCCAACTTCAAGACTCGAACCTCAGTTTCCCAGTTCCAGAGTCGGCAGCTCTGGCCATAGGCCACTTCCTCTCCACTAAGCTTTGCATGCTACAATTACTGTGAGTGGTCACAATGTATAGCGCGGACTGCTTTGCCTCTGTCTTTGATCTCTTTCTGCAGTCTGTGTTATTAGGCAGACCCTTTAAATATTGTGCTGGCCTAGGTCTACAATGCAGACATAGGTCCCATAATATCTTACTTCAGTGTCTGGAGTTGGCAATGTTTACTCCACTGAAACTTTCAGTAGCAGGACTAAACACTGCCTGGAGGTGGCCAGGTTCCCCTCCTGTACCGTTCGAGACCGTACCAGACCGGTACCGAAAATAGCCCCGGGCACCAAATAAAAATAAAAGTGGCTGCCATTTCAAACTAGAATGCCAGAAAGGTGACCTGTGTTAGCAAATTGGGGCTATTTTCTATTTGTAAAAACGCCGTATAAGTGGTTGGCAACTTACAGAAGACAGTATGGCTTTGAGCTTGCTGTAGTCAATCTTTGTTCTAATATCAGGGAAATCAACAGTGACTTGCATAGCCCTAATTACGCACTCTCATCGCCTAGACCGATTGGCTATTCCAATGCTTGTTTAATAATTTTTCCTGGTGGGGACTGTGCATTTCTTGCTTGGTATTTACACCCACTCACCCCACTGTCTGTTTCAAACTTTACGAGGACGTGTTAGACCTAGAAGGAGTTACTCAACAAGCCACGGGCGAGGCCAGACTTTCACCTGCCCACAGGGGGCAGGCAACCTCACGCGGGGCTCTCTGGGTAAATCAGTGTGGCCAGAATGAAGTGGCAGAGTTAGTTGCCATTGCCAACAGAGTCAGGAAGGCACAGCTGGCTGTAAAATGATCATTCTGAATCCTAAACCTACTTAGCGTGGAGATGATGCTGCTGTCTCCTCAGCTGCCACTTAATCCGACCAACTGCGCGGTGAAAACCGCTGTCCATAAACCTGTCTTGACAGCAGTTTGAACATCCGACAGAAGCAACGCTTGTAAATGTGTCAGATTTTTTTTGCTTTCCTTCACATTTTAGGAGCACTTCTACTAACAAGTCCCTTCGGAGTTATTCGTTGCTCGCTGTGTCAAACTTTTTCTTTTATCATCAGTAATTTATTTGCACTTTTATATCCTCAAAAAGAAAAAAACTCTACCCTTCTCCCTATTTCACTCCAGATCACATCCACTATTTTTTTCACCCTGTTTGCTTTTTTTGCTCTTAGTCTTAGAAACTAATTTGAGATTGCAGTTTCCATTGGGTAAAACTGCCAGAATCTCCAAGAATCACTTAAGAGGAAGCAGGATTCATAGGCTCCGGTGCCACTCCACCTGGTTGGTGCAGTTGTGCTGTGTCAGTGGCAGAGTAAAATCAGCTGATGTAATATGAGTCTCCAGTGGGCACCAGCTGAAGAGTGCTGGTAATCATCTGCGAAGAAATATATATGGTAAATTTGCGGTTCTATGTATACCTCCAGATCTCAAATTAAGGAGTCAAAATACTGAGGAAATGCTAATCCCACTGCAGAATTTTTGCTCTTTGATTTTGCAATGTGCGCTATACAGGTTGGGTTCTGTTTCTAGATGTCACTTTTTTGTATTGATTTTTTTTATTTTTTTTATGAGTACCAGAAATGCTGCAAGTGGTCCTAACGCCATAAAAATGAAATGATCACAGATTGGCGCTTGTCCAGTAAAACACAAAGGGGCATATTTTTCCTCTGTTTGTGCCGAATTTGCATCATTTTTTAATGCAAATTCAGCACAAACTTAACTCCATATTTATATTTTGACGCTAGACCTGTCTAACGTCAAAATATTGGCGTTTGCACCATTTTTGGGATGCGTGAATCCACCTTGTGTCAATGAGATGCAAGGTAGGCGTTCCCATCCAACAAATGACGCTATCCCCATAGTGCCATATTTATCCCCCCGTGCTAAAATTATGCACTAGTAGGAGGCGGACCCAAATAATGGCGTCAAGCTTGCTTAGCATCATTATTTAACACCTGGGTCAGACCAGGCGTTAGGGGACCTGTGGACCCATTTCCATGGGCAAACACCATGGAATGGGTCCACAGGTGCCCACCCCAAGCCCCAGGAACACCAACACCCACACCAGAGGGACACCAGAGGAAGGGGGACCCCATCCCAGGTAAGTAGGGTAAGTATAGGTTTTATGTCATCTTTTTTCTAAGTGCCAATGGGGGCCCTAATAAGGGGCTCCCTGCATGGCACTGGGTGCAATGGCCATGCCCAGGGGATCCGGATTCCGCGAGAACCACAGCACTGAGACCGCACTCATCGCTGCTACAGATGACATCAGGACCATGCTCGACGAAGGCAAAACCACAGCGCTCATCCTCCTGGACCTCTCCACAGCCTTCGACACCGTTTGTCACCATACCCTTCGCACACGCCTCTACAACGCCGGGATCCGCGGCAAGGCTCTCGACTGGATCTTATCAACAGCCGACTAGACTACGGAAACGCACTCTACGCGGGAACCACGGGCAAACTCCAAACGAAAATGTAACGAATCCAAAACGCATCCGCCCGCCTCACCTTCGACATCCCACGCCGCAACCACATCTCATCCCGCCTCAGAGACCTACACTGGCTACCCGTAACGAAGAGGATCACCTTCAAGCTCCTCACCCATGCACACAAAGCCCTCCACAACACTGGCCCGGACTACCTCAATGACAGACTCACCTTCCACACTCCCACTTGCCATCTCCGCTCTGCCAACCTTGCCCTCTCCTCCATCCCCCGCATACGCCGCACCACTGCCAGAGGACGATCCTTCTGTCACATCACCGCCAAGACCTGGAACTCCCTACCACTCCACCTACGCCAGACCCAGGACCTCCTGACATTCAGGAAACGCCTCAAAACATGGCTATTCGATCAGTAGCCTCCCCCAGCGCTTTGAGACCCTGAGGGGTGAGTAGCACGCTCTATAAATTGATTGATTGATTGATGTTCTATGATATTGGCCTCAGCTTTCTTAAGGGAGCTGAGGCCAATATCATAGCACTGTTTCCACTGGTCTGACCGGCGGGAATGTCGTAATACGATGTTCCCGCCGGTCACCCTGGTGGGAACATCGTAATAAGACTGGGGGGAGGCAGCCGTTATGACAGCTGCCTCCTCCCCATTCCTCCCCGCGACAAAGTCATAATGAGGCCCTTACTTTTTTATTTAATCATTAATTAATTTACATATATTAAATTAATTTCTTGCTGAAGTTTACTTTCTTGCTGAAGTTTAAATTAAAGAACAAAGGGGGCCGTTGCGGCCGCCTTCCAGCGGGCTCCATTAGGAGTTTCGTGCTCGGTCAGCGGGAGGAAACAGTGTTTCCGCCCGCAGGCCGAACAGGAAACAGCCTACAACATTGACAGTGGCTCATAATTGAGCTGGCGGCAATGCTGCAGTGTGTAGGGTGCACCAGCACCCGTCGCACTGTTCACTGTCTGCAGAAAGTGAACAGCGCGATAGGGCTGGTCATGGGGGCCCCTGCACTGCCCATGCCAAGTTCATGGGAAGTGCAGGGTCCCCCATGGGGCCCCCTACATCCCGTCTCTGCAAGCCTTTACATGGGGGTGCTACCACCATGTAAAAGCTGGCGGAGAGGGGGTTCATGATCCCCAGGGCGGTGCTGCTTGCATTGCTGCCCTGGTGGATAAGGACCGCCAGTCCCTCCTGTGGAGGAAAACAGGTGGTGCTGGCCGTCCGACCATGGCACAACAGCCACGGTCGTAATGTGATAGTCAGACCACTGCCAAAGTGGTGGGACCACAGCTTTGGCGGCGGTCAGACTGCCACCGCGACCCTGGCGGTCTTCAGACCCCCAAAGTGCCAACAAAAGTTAAGAAATATTTTTTTTTGTATGCATTAATTAAAAGTAATTTCTGAAATGTTAGTAACATTTAATGCAGTATCAGAAGTTTACCATATGCGGTGCTTAAACTCCTACATTTGGCTCAGTTCCTTTTTTCGGTAGTGGAGATGTGTAAGTTTATGCTTTTGAGTAATTTTACTCTCTGATTTTGTGAACAGCCCAAAGTAGTAAAGTTTCTCAAAAGTTTAGGAGCAAATTACATGTGTGAATTACTCACATGTGTAAGTTACCTTTGTGCATAGCCTTCAGGGCTGAGAATCTGCATTAAAGAAGAAGGAGTAAAAAGTTAATGAATAAAGGTGCTATACAAGTTTTGAATAATTATGAACCATATGACGTTACATAACCAGTTTTTTAACTACTGGTATATACAAATCTTCACCCACACTTTTAATGACATTGTGCTAAAACTCCACTAGTACATCAACATTTTCAAAGTTTCCTAGGGAGAGTGAGCCCCAACATGCCTGAGAGGGTAACGTACAGCAAAACATTTTTTTGCAAATTTGAGTTAACAAATGTGCTGTAAAATGAACCATTTGACCCTGTGTTTAAAAAAAATATTTCTGGGGGGGTGGTGCATTATTTGCTTGGCATTTACACTCCCTCACTCACCCTTTCAAAACCTACGAGGCTCTACAGGCCTAGAAATGGTTACACAAAAAGCCACGGGTTAGGCCAGACCTTTACTTGCGCGTATTCCGGTGGAACAGGTTCACAGAGGGCCAAGCTCACGCGGGGCTCTCTGGGTAAATCAGTGTGACGCAGAAAGAAGTGGCGGAAGTTGATTGTCAAAAGAGGCAGGAAGACATCGCTGACTGTAACCTGATCTGAATCCTTCATTTACTTAGCGTGGGGATGATGCTGCTATCGCCACCTAATCAGACCAATTGTGCTTTGAAAACTGTTGTCAATAAACCTCTGATGACAGCAGTTTGAGGAACCAACACCTACAAATGTGCAGTCAGGGCTTTTTTTGGCTTCCTTCTACTAACAAGTGCCTTCATGTTGTTTTTTTGTTGCTAGCTATGACAAACTTTTTCTGTTATCAGTTATCTCCTTGCACGTTTATGTCTTCAAAAAACTCTATCCTTTTCCAGGGGTGGCTTCTCCATAGGGCGTCGCCCCCGCCAGCAGCAACTAGTGCAAATCCTTTCCTCGTAAAAGGGGCGGGGCATTCGGGGTGACGAGCAGAGGAGAGTGCTCTGTGCACTCCCCTCAGAGCACATGTGTGTTTGGCCAGCCATCTCAGGCTGGCCAAACACACATGCGCACAGGACTCTCTCCAGCACATCGTCAGGATAGGGCACAGGGCAGGCTGGGAGCCTGTGCCTGCCTGCTGCCAACACTACGAGGAAGAGAGGAGCGTCACGGCGCTGGAGGGGAGGTAAGTTTTTTTTAAAAAATGTTATTAATTCTCCCCACCCTCCCACCCCTGCGCGTCCCCCATCCCCCAAGGAATCACCGCTAACCGCGCCTGTCCATTTCTTTAATCCACTCTAGATCGTATCCAATATATTTTTTCAACCCGTTTTTTTTTTTGGAGATAGCAGTTTCCATTTGTTTAATTTCAATTTCTGCAAAATACCAGATGCGCTTAAAGCTGCCGGACAGGACCAGCTTTAGTACTGGTGGCACCCAGTGTGACAATTTTATTTCGCCGCCCCCCCCCCCCCACCTCATACCCTCCTCCTCAGACTCATTACCACCAGAGCACAAGTGCCCTCATCTCTTCATAACCCCTCACTCACATGCATTCCATTTGTTTTAAAATGCTGGTAAAGGCTGGTTTTTACTAATCCTCTCAGCTATTCACATAAAATACAAATCTGTTCTTTGCAGCAGGCATATTAACCCTCTGAGCTAGTTTATGGCGAGTTAAAATTGCTATTAGGCAAAATGCCATTCTCTCACTCTAGCACGAGCATTAATCACAAGAGTTATCTTGACTACATTGTTGCTGTCTGAAAGCTGGATGCACAAGGAACTTTGCTTCCGGTGCTTTTAAATTGTAAGTACAGAGCACCCCTGAGGCAGTGCCCCCCCAGGTCAGCACCCAATGCGGCCACACCATTCACATCCCTAAAGCCGGCCCTGCTGCCAGATGAATCCTGTCCTACCTCCACCCTCCCAGACCTGTCTCAGGTAGAAAGGCGTCACTCGGGCCGTGCTCAGGCATTAAAAAAGTACAGAAACCTGATATCGCCCACTTACTCTACTCTCAGATTTGGGTGCTCTATTATGGGTGGGTGGGCACAGGACATTGGCTAGATATCGGTGAAAGTCCCAACAGTCCACATCTATGTTATACTGCCTCATTTAGAGTGCCAGGTAATGTCGCAATACAAGGGCATTGATAGTAACATATGACACCATTTCCATCTGCATACTTTTTGTCCAGCGCCACCATGTAATCCATGGAAACTTCCCCACACGCTTGGAGAAAAGCCAAGAGCGTGAGGAGTCTTAGCCCCCACACGAGAAGTCTATCTGCAAGAATTTCTTTTTATGCATATTGAATTATTAAACAACTGTAGTCTGTTCATCTCTAATTTAGACAAACAGCGCCACCATGTGACAGTGCCAGAAGTGGCAGTGCTGACTATCAAGTGTTGGTGTCGAACACCTGAAACCACTGCTCAAATAAAGCACGGTGTGGGTTGTTTGTTGACTGGAGTGTGAGCTCTGGTCAAGCAACAGCCACAATCCCTTGCAGGGTGAACCACAATAGGTCACTAAATTAACCTGCGCATAACCCATGGTAGGTTGGCACAAAAAGCAGTCAGGATTAACAAAGAGGCTATTTGTAAAGTATGTACGCTGTATACCAACAGTAATAAAGTGAAAACAGAACATAATAAAAACTCCCAAACCAATTTAGAAAAATAGAGAAAATGGCACCAAAACTATTACAAAAAAAGCCTAATTGTGGAACCAGAGTAAATAAATGTTTAAAGTTTAAGGTTCAAAACAGCGTTTAAAAGCAAAAAACACCCACCCAAAACATCTGGTCACAGTAGACCAGGGCAAAGTCAAATGTTAAAGCCAACCGCAATGGAGCAGGGTTTGGATACCCAAAGTGGATTGGGCCTTATCAGTGCTTACCTTCAGACTTAGAAATGTTTTAGAGAAAAAGTCTGTGAGAAGGTAAAAGTTGAGTGGGACAAGGCTGGAGGTGTGCCCAAGGAGGGAGAGTCATCGTTGGACAGCCGTGGAGCAAAGCCGCAGTGAAGATTTTTACCTTCGGACTTAGTAGTTGAGATAGAAATCCAAAATCTCCATTGGGATGAAGCAGAAGGCTATACCTGAAGAATTTCCACAGGTTCGGAATACCCTTTTCGCAAAGGACCGCTGAATGGATTTGCCGCTGCGATGAAGAACATAGTGGGAGAAGCTGCAAAGTCAATCTGACCAGTGATGCATCTCAGGCAGATAGGATAGCAGGTTGGCCCCGGCCTCCTCCTGGTTCATAAAGCACTTGTTGGCCAAATTTTGCATAAGTCCTCTGTTTTGGAAATTGACCATCTATGCACTTTGAGCTCCACAACCAAGTGTCTAAGAGTAGATGAAAAACTCACTCAGGCAGGGCCCAGGTGCGGTCCAAGATGGTGGGAGCCCGTTATGTCCCTGTGGCTCAGAACAGGAGCTCAGCAAATTAGCCCTTGGAGTCACTTCTGGAAGTCCTGGCTGCAGGTGAAGGGGTCAACAGCAGGGCTGCCCTCTGAGTGTTCAAGGCAAGCCCCAGGCAGCAAAGCAGTCATTACAGGTGCAGCAGCAGTGTGGCAGAGTGCATAGCAGGTCACAGCAGTAGGCAATCCTTTGAAAGTCCTTCTCCAGGTCCAGTAGTGAACTAAAGATCAGGTCTGAGAGTTATAGTTTTATACCCTGGTCCCCTCCTCTTAGAAAGTGGGAGACGTTTCTAGAAAGGTTCTTTGATGTTCCAGGAGTTTCCTGCCTCGCCTGCCCTGGCTCCTAGGTGGCTGCACTGACAATACAAAGATGGTAAGACTATTGTGTGGTGGCAGAGCACAGCCTATTCAGGTACAAGTGGGGCTTTTCACAGCTCTGCCCCCACCACCTTCTGCCAGTGGAAAGAACATTCAGGCTCTACTAATCCCACTATTGTGTGACTGTCTGGAGTGAATTCACAAAGTTCCAACTGTCAGTTACACCCAGTCATGTGACCTACGTCAGGCTGCAGGCAGAGACAGCTAAAGGCAGGAAAATGCCAACTTTCTTAAAGTGGCATTTTCAAACTTGTAATGATAAAATCGACTTTACCATTAAAGAGGGGTTATCAATACAACTTCATAGATAACCAACATGCCATATCTACCTCCTCTCTTTTAGGAATTACAGGTTATTAAATTTAAAAAGGAATACCCAACTTTATCTTATTAAAGGGTACCCCTCACAGTAGTGAAAAACTAATTTGGGAGTTTTTCACTACTAGGACATGTAAAACTTAAAAGTACATGTTCTACCTTTTAATTGCACAGCACCCTACTCTATGGGCTGCCTAGGGCCTACATTAGGGGTGGCTTATATGTAATAAAGGGGGAGTTTAAGGCTTGGCAAGGGGTTTTAAATGCACATCGACATTGCAGTGGGAAAATGCCTTCAGGCTGCAATGGCAGGCCTGGGACATGTTTTGAGGTACTATTTAAGTGTATGGCACGATATGTGCTGCAGGTCCACTGGTAGCATTTAATTTGCAGGTCCTGGGTATATGGTATACCACTCTACAAGGGGATTATAAGTAAATTAAATATTCAGGTATATGCCAATCAAACCAAGTTTAGGGAGAGAACAAAAGCCCTTTAGCTCTGGTTAGCAGTGGCAAAGTGCACAGAGTCCTAAGGCCAACAAGCAAGAATCCAGCAAAAAGGAGGAGGAGGAAGGAAAATGTTTGGGTGTGAAGAGAGGGTCACTTCCTACACACTGGCTTTGCATGACCTAATATTACAGAAAATGTAAATGCAATGTAGTGTGAAAAATGGTGCTCCCACCCAATACCCTGTGTGCTTACAAGAGTTTCTTCCTCTAGACCTGAGAGGGAATATATCCTGTGGTACAATGAGATCAGCACAAAGGTCATATTTACATTTGTCTCAGCTGAATAAAAAAAAAACACTAAACAAAAACAGCAACAAATCATCTTCTGTCTCCTACTGATCTGTAAGTAAAATTGATGACGTGTCGACCCAAAAACGAAATGCGCATGTTCTTCCTCAGCAGAGCTTTAATACAGGACTGGAACCACCAATCACAAACACGATGGGAAGAGACAAAAGCATCCTTTTCAAAGAACATTATTAGGAGTGTTATTAGGAGTGTTAGATGGAGAAAAAGAACAAATGCACCAAAGATGGTCACACGGATAGAGGGCACATTGATTAAGAAGGTCCATGGCATTTTGTTATAAAAGATCTAGGGAGGCGGGTACTGCAGAGGAGTCAGAGAGCTTGCAGTGCGCACAGCGGTCTGTTAATTATGCTAGAAGCTTGTGGATTTCCCTTACATCGAAGTGCAACATTTAGCATCGTGCTAAATACGTTTTTGTGCACGACCC
This sequence comes from Pleurodeles waltl, assembly GCF_031143425.1. Taxonomy (NCBI): domain Eukaryota; kingdom Metazoa; phylum Chordata; class Amphibia; order Caudata; family Salamandridae; genus Pleurodeles; species Pleurodeles waltl. The sequence goes on from NC_090446.1 coordinate 105,042,277, forward strand.
AGCTGATAAAATCATTGGTTTGTGACTCTTGCTAAGTCTGGTCCTGTGCAGTTTTTTTTTACATTTCCATAGTGCGTTCCTGCAGATCTTCTTGCTGTACTGCATTATGTGCATGTTTTTAAAGGTAGGCCTAAATGCTGTTTTAAGTAAACTTTTTTAAAACTTAGATTTTTTCAAGCTATTTTTAAACTATTCATTACTATATGCATTTGGCCATTTAAAACACACATCAAGTACTATCACCCTTAATGTATTGATCATTTGTTCTAATATATAAGAAATAGTTTTCTATTTCTAATTCTATTTAAAAAAGACAAACAGAATAAATGGCTAAGTAAATAAAAATAAGTAGGGGCCAGATGTAGGAAGCGTTTTGCATGGTGCAAACTGCGAAATTCACAGTTTGCGCCATGCAAAACGCGCATTGCGATGCACATTCCCATTATGCGAGTCGGAACCGACTCGCAAAATGGGAATGCGACTCGCAAATAGGAAGGGGTGTTCCCCTTCCTATTTGCAATTCGCACCGCGATGCAGAATTGCTTTGTGACCGCGAACGCGGTCGCAAAGCAATTCGCACCCATGTGAAGTGGGTGCCAACTCATTCGCAAAATCAAAATGGCTCTCAAAATATTTTTTCAGAGCAGGCAGTGGTCCTATGGACCCATTTATCTTAAGGTAAACCATTCATGAACCGAGACCTACCTGTCTCTAGGCCTCCTTCCCACCTATTATCCTTTATCTCTACCATTCAAACCTAATATCTGCCCGGATTTGGGTAAGGAATACTAAATTGCCTGCTCCCTTTCTTCCTTAGCTTCTCCCAACTTACAAAATTGAAATGCCAGCTTTTTTCTCTGAGACTTTTTTCCACCACCGGCCTCCAATGACAACAGACAGGGACAGATTTAAGAGCAATGGGTGCAGCACCACTTTTCCTTAATCGGGCCCACAGTTTTTTAAATTTGTATTCATCATTTTTTAAACAGATTACATTCATTATGAAAAAATTGTTTGTACAGAATCGGTGCAGGGTTAGAACGGACACCTCAGTTTAGTGGTTACAACACACGGTTATGCACTTTGTGCATATGTTAATACCAGAATATATTTTGCGATTTTCCTGCCATGCGAAATGACATATAAACTTTTTACATCTTCACTTCAAACTGCCTGTTTCATATGGGAAAACATACCATAGCCATGGGTTCCCCCTTATTCCACGGCACAAGATGATTACATAATCTCCACTCATCTAGTGGGTTTATCTAGCATGGGTACCACATGTAACTTTCAGCTATCAACTCAGGGGAGGCCGTCAATTGGAGTTCCCTTTTCTAACAGATATTCGTGGAGTGGTTCCCACATGGTTTTTCGCCTTGATTGGCAGTACCATGTGCTATGGTTTGCATAGGTCGTTGCAGTAGATCATATCTTTTATCCAGTGTTCTGTTGTCGTGTGGTGTCCCCAGCACTTCGCAACCAGTCATTAGGCCAAAAATAAGGCCAGTACTGCGTACCCCCCTCTCCTTTTGCTTACATCAGGTGTGTAGCTTAGGAGCACCATCATTGGAGAGGGCTTCCGCCTTAATGAAGCCATCAAAGACAGCTGTTCAATATAGGTCTTCAGAATGCCTTAACCCCCGCTTCCCTGGGAAGTACCATGCCAAGTGTAGAAAACTGCCAGAGTGTCCTTGCATTGTCTGCATGTAGTGTAAGATCTTAGGCTCCATTGATTGTGTTAATGTGCAACAACTCCCGAGTATGAACTATGACAATTATAGTACACTGCTCTTTGTTTGGAATTCACAGAGATTTATTTGGCCTGCTCCATTGAGCATCGGTTAGGTGTGCACCTAGGTCTCTGTCTCAATTAGCTCTGTTCCCCAGAGGACATCTCAGCTAGCCTGTTTGTCATAGCTTGTACAATTTGGATTGTTAGTAGCGCATATGTTGTCTAGTTCCGGAAGCACCAGGGGTTCCTTTGTAAATAAGGTGAATGCTTTGAGCACAAGTCTTAACCTATAGTAGTGGAATACATCTAGCAGAGATCTTTCTGTTGTACACCAAATTCAACCAAAGATATAATTTGGTGCTCATGGTACATATTGCCATTCTCCTGTTCGTGAAGTTTTCTTAGCTGTTGGCATGCCCTAGGTTCAGTGGTATAGGGATAGAATGATTGTCGATTAGAGGCATGATGCTCAGTGGATATAGTACTTCTAACTCCATTCGTTTGTAAAGTATTCCCCATGCATTATCACTGAATTTAACTGGGTTAATATCCCCAGAGTTCCTAACACGTGGGTTGCTTAGTACTGCCTTCAAATGCCATGTCTTAGCTATGCCTGTTTTGACCATCACACATGGTGCAAGAGTTTTTAAGTGGTACCAATAGTGGGTAAGGTAGGCCTGTACACGTAAACAGTATCATTCAAAACTCGGCATTTCTAGCCGGCCCTCTCATAGGGTTTCACAAACACTGACATTGTTTTTCTAAATTATTTTCCACCCCACACTGACTTACTTTGAGATGATTGCAGTTCTGCATTGGCTAAATTGGTGTTTTATGAAATATGGAGAAATATTCAGGAGTGCGACTATCTTTATCAGGGCAATCCTATCCATTATTGTCAGAGGTCACTTGATCCAGCGACTCACTCGCTCCATAACATTGGACGTAGCTGCTCCATAATTGCCCCTTAGACTACCTCCTATTTCCCTGTGGCTCTTAATCCAGTCGCCGCTTGCGCGGATTTCTTGGGGCAGGGCGACGCGTGGTGGTGTCACGGGAGGAATTAATAATAAAATTTAAAAAAACAAAAAACTTACCTCTGCTCCCGTGCATGCCAAACCACTCCTCTGCTCACTTTTGTCCAGATGCTGTAGGCAAAGGCTCCCAGCCTGCCCTGCAGCTAATCCTGACGCTGCTCAAAGTAGCATCATGATTGGCTAGGAGCACCTAGCCAGGGTGCTCTCAGGCAGACTGTCTCGCTCAATCCCCGGCAACTGTGTTGCTGGGCTTGAGAGAGCCTCTTGCGCATGTATGTTTGGCCGGCTCGAGATGGCCGGCCAAACATACATGCGCAGTGAGGGGGAGTGCTGTGCACTCCCCCTCAGTGCACGTCACCCCTGTGGCCCCACCCCTTTCAAAGAAAAGGATAATAAACATAGTTTATTATCCTTTTCTTTGAAATGTTTTGCTGCTGCCTCTGCTGGCGGGGAGGCGACGCTCCTCCGCCCTTATGGAGGAGCCGCCCCTGTCTTAATCCTGAAACATATCACAGAATCTGATTGCGAAACCAACAGATATTCCAATTGGCACTTGTGTGTTCCGGGTGCTAGTGTAATAGGAGCGATTTGTCCCTATTAATGTTAAGATCAGAGATTCTGCGAAATTGCAGCCGCACTCTGGCCAAGGGCGAGATATTTGTTGTAGGATCTCTAGTGAAAAATAGTGTGTCATCTGCAGAAGTAAGCCCCTGGACCAGTCTGTGAGTGGTGTTAGTGAAATCGTCAAGCCAGTGGCTTTTTTTCCCCAGTTGCAAAAATAATCGAGGGTGGGGGCATCCCCGCGTGGTGCCCTAGACACATTCACCAGATTAAAGAGTGTATTATTTACAAGCACTCGGGTCGTTCGTTGTATAGAATAGCCTCAACTAGGACAGAATTTGGCTTACGAGATAGCGAAAGGCTGAGATGCTATTGCAAGTAGTCACTTTAATTGTGAAACAATATAATTACAATCCCTGCTTGTATTTATTCTTATATAACTCTCCTGAGGCTGCTGGTTCTTTTGGGTATAATTTAAAAGACAGACAAAATGCAAATTATGTCAATAATGCCTTGAGGTCCCCTCTTCCTTCTTCCCTGAACATATGTTGCATTTGTACCACTGCCTGATGTTGTTTGTGACAGTGGCAATCCTTTGTTGTGCACAAAGACGAGAGAAGGAGTATATGGATGAGGTTCTGTTTGTTCCCGAGGGCTCAAGCCCCCTTCTGTTCTCTTTTTCTAATACATATTTGTTGTTGGTAGTTATTATAGGTCTTGAGGGGGATTACACACTTCCACACTACTTTGCACCCCCCTAAGTACCACATTACCCCTCTACAATCCAACACAACTACCCAATTCACCACACTGCCACTCTCAAACACCTGGACTACCACCCTTCAAGCCAACATTATCATGCTCTTATATGAAATGATGGCCCCACAAAATTACACTGCCACCGCTGCAGTACCATCTCACCACTGCAATATCACAAAAACACCCCTTTCAGCACTATACCTTAACCCCTTCGCTGCCAGGGCTTTTCCCCTCCTGTGCCGAGCCTTTTTTTGGCTATTTGGGGCAGTTCGCGCTTAGGCCCTCATAACATTTTCTCCACATAAGCTACCCATGCCAAATTTGCGTCCTTTTTTCCCAACATCCTAGGGATTCTAGAGGTACCCAGACTTTGTGGGTTCCCCTGAAGGAGACCAAGAAATTAGCCAAAATACAGCAAAAATGTAGTTTTAAAAAAAATGGGAAAAATGGTCTGCAGAAGAAGGCTCGTAGTTTTTTCCCCCTGATAATGGCGTCAACAAAGGGTTGGTGGTGGTAAACTCACCATCTTCCCAACTTTCAGGAACAGGTAGACTTAAATTAGAAAAACCAATTTTTCAACACAATTTTGACATTTTAGTGGGACACACCCCATTTTTACTATTTTTTGCACTTTCAGCCTCCTTCCAGTTAGTGACAGAAATGGGTGAGAAACATTTCTGAAAAGTAGACAAAATTCTGAATTCAGCAAGGGGTAAATTGTGTAGATCCTACAAGTGTTTCCTACAGAAAATAACAGCTGAAATAAAAGAACATTGAAATTAAGGTGAAATAAACAGCCATTTTTATCCACGTTTTACTCTGTAACTTTTTCCTGCGATGTCAGATTTTTGAACGCAATATACCGTTACCTCTGCTGGACTCCTCTGGTTGCGGGGATATATAGGGCTTGTAGGTTCATCAAGAATCCTAGGTACCCAGAAGCAATAAATGAGCTGCACCTTGCAATGGGTTTTCATTCTATACCGGGTATACAGCAATTAATTTGCTGAAATATAAAAAGTGAAAAATAGGTATCAAGAAAACCTCTGTATTTCCAAAATGGCCACAAGATAAGGTGTTGAGAAGCAGTGGTTATTTGCACATCTCTGAATTCCGGGGCGCCCATTCTAGCATGTGAATTACAGGGCATTTCTCAAATAGACGTCTTTTTAACACACTGTCTTACATTTGGAAGGAAAAAATGTAGAACAAGACAAGGGACAATAACACTTGTTTTGCTATTCTGTGTTCCCCCTAGTCTCCCGATAAAAATGGTACCTCACTTGCGTGGGTAGACCTAATGTTCGGAACAGGAAACACAAAATGGACCCATCACATTTTTACAATGAAATCTGACATGTTCTTTGCAAACTGCCTAGCTGTAGATTTTGGCCTCTAGCTCAGCCGGCACCTAGGGAAACCTAGCAAAGCTGTGCAGTTCTGAAAACTAGACACCTAGGGGAATCCAATATGGGGTGACTTGTGGGGCTCTGACCAGGTTCTGTTACCCAGAATCCTTTGCAAACCTCACAATTTGGCCAAAAAAACACTTTTTCCTCTCATTTCGGTGACAGAAAGTTCTGGAATCTGAGAGGAGCCACAAATTTCCTTCCACCCAGCATTCCCCCAAGTCTCCCGATACAAATGGTACCTCACTTGTGGGGGTAGGCCTAGCGCCTGCAACAGGAAATTCCCCAAAACACAACATGGACACATCACATTTTCACAAAGAAAACAGAGCTGTTTTTTGCAAAGTGCCTAGCTGTGGAATTTGGCCTCTAGCTCAGCGAGCACCTAGGGAAACCAAGCAAACCTGTGCAGTTTTGAAAACTAGACACCTAGGGGAATCCAAGATGGGGTGACTTGTGGGGCTCTGCCCAGGTTCTGTTACTCAGAATCCTTTGCAAACCGCAAAATTTGGCCAAAAAACAATTTTTCCTCTCATTTCAGTGACAGAAAGTTCTGGAATCTGAGAGGAGCCACAAATTCCCTTCCACCCAGCGTTCCCCAAGTCTCCAGATAAAAATGGTACCTCACTTTTGTGGGTAGGCCTACTGCCCGCGAAAGGAAATGCCACAAAACACCATCTGGACCCATCAAAATTATCAAATACAAAACTACCTGTTTTTGCGGGGGGTGCACCTGCGTTTTTGGTCCTGGGCTCAGCAGCCATCTAGGGAAACCCACCAAACCCAGACATTTCTGAAAAATGGACACCCGAGGAAGTCCAGGGAGGTGTGACTTGTGTGGCTCCCCCAATGTTTTCTTACCCAGAATCGTCAGCAAACCTCAAATTTAGCTAAAGAAATCACATTTTACCCAAATTCTGTGTGGGATCACCACACGGGGAGAAATTTCATACCACCCAACATTCCCCTCAGTCTCCCGGTAAAAATAATACCTCATTTGTGTAGGTGGGCCAAGTGCTTGTGACAGGGAAGAGCCAAAAACATGTTGAAAATGAGGGGGAACCAAAGTGGGTCCAAAAGGGCAGTTTGACAAAAAACATTTTTAGGCTGACAAGTGCAGCAGAATTTTTATCGGTATAGATGAGACAATGCTGGGTGGTAGGAATTTTGTGAATTCCTGCAGATTCCGGGAGGTTCCATCACAAAAATGTGGGGAAAATGTGGGATTTCCAGCAAAGCTGGAGGTTTGCAGGGCATTTTGGGTAAGAAAATGGTGTGGGGTGCATGTGAAACACACCACCCTGGAATCACCAAGATGTTTAGTTTTCAGATGTGTCTACATGGCAGCATCCGAAAGTCCAAAAAGTGCAGCCCTCACCATTCCAAGTGGGACAATTTTGAGAGTTAGCCAAGCTCTCATGGTCCAAATGTAAAACCAAAACCAAAATAATCAAATGTCCTTTTGCTTGCCGTGGGATAAAATATTTTAGTGTGTGGGGGAGAGCTGAAAGACTGTTACCCCCTTCAGTTGGGGTGGGGGCATAACCAGGCTGATACTGGTTGGTAGCCACCATCCCACTATTTTTTTTTAGTTCCCTGGCATCTAGTAGACTTTCTGCACTCCGGGGAGTGGATCAGGGGTAATTGCCCCATCTGCCCACTGTTGGGCAGAACAACTTTGGCCCCATTTATTTGGGGTGGGGGTATGGCCATACCCGCACCCTCCTATTTTGGAAAAAAAACTTCCCTGGTCTCTGGTGGGCTTTCGGCCACCCTTGGGGGCAGATGGGCCTTACAAAAATAGGCCAATCTGCCCCCAAGGGGGGCACATATGGCCAACAATAATGTGCCCCTATGGGGAGCGACCCTTACCCAAGGGGCTGCCCCCCTAAAGAAAACACACACATACACACACACCAATCCCTGGTGCCTAAGTGGTTTGCAGATCGGCCTAACAAAAATTAGCCGATCTGCCCCCAAGGGGGGCATAAATGGTGTAAATACAATTTGCCCCCCAGGGGAGCGACCCTTGCCTAAGGGGTCACTCTCCACCTCTTAAAAACAATTTAAAAAAAAAAAAAAAAAAAAATAGATCCCTGGCGCCTAGAGGTTTTTCCTCCCCCTGGGGGCTGAAATGGCCTAAAATAAATCCTCCCCCACCCCCGGGGAGTGACCCTTGCCTAAGGGGTCGCTCCCCTTGCATGAAATTGCCGCAAAAAAAAAATCCTGGTGCCTAGTGGTTTCTGACCCCCTTGGGTGCAGATTGGCCTAACAAAAATCGGCCGATCTGCCCCAAAGGGGGCAGAAAAGGGCTAAATACAATTTGCCCCCAGGGGAGCGACCCTAGTCTAAGGGGTCGCTCCCCACCTCTGAAAGAACAACAAAACAAAAAGAAGAAAAAAAAGAAAAGATCCCTGGCGCCTCGTGGTTTCTGCCGCCCCTGGGAGAAGATCAGCCTAATAACACCCTTACAAATCATCTTGTGCCTCACTACTACCATCAGGACCATTCCATACCACTGCTTTACTACCCTCAGCACTGAACTTGCAGCCCCACACTAACAGTACTATAGCACAGCTCTCTCACATAGGGCACTACACTGTCACTTGAGGCTGCATCACCATACCCAAAATACAGCACCACCATGCTTTAACATTGTACTACCTCACCTAGTAGCCTACTTCCACCATGTGAGACCTTTTCTTGTATCCTGTGTAGTGTGTGGTTCGTGGGCATTATTTGTGATGGGTGTTTACCCACCCAATCTGAGGTACAATTGAAGCACCAAGTTACTTCCTCATTGCACTTACTTTTCCCAAAGTACGAACAACAAGGAGTCAAGGGCTCCAGGAGGTGGTGGAGGGTTTGCAACTCATATACTTGTTACACAAGAAATTACTCTTAATAAACTCAATGTCCACTTGGAAGAGATAGAACTTTCACATAGGTAAAATTGTTATATTTACACAAAGGATAGGGCTTCAAGATCTGAGTTTTTGCTGCCACTATAACACATTTCCTCCCACCAATGTGGTACTACTCTCAAACTACAGTCTCTCATCACTCTTTTGATAGCACAAATGACTGTTACCAACCAAAATCCACCACATTACAACAATAGCACAATGGCAGTATCACCACTGCACTACTACAATATCTGTCAAAAATACTTCAATACCAATTCAATGGCACCCATGATTACCTGTATCTTACTCAGTTCCCCCCACAGTACTACCAGCCTTACCGTCCACAACAGTGCCATCTCCTAAGTGCATTACCAACCATCAATTCCACATTGCCATGTTCAGTGCATTGCCACTCCCCACTAATGTACTGCCATTACACACCAACTCATTGCCACAAATCACTACCAAAGATGGCGATTTCATCCAATACTGGCAGTCCCAGGCTACTGCATTTCCACCCCAAAGCCTTGCACAGACATCACATGTCTATCATTACATCACCTCACAAGACCACAACAACAGCAACACAGAACCACTGTCATGACTGCACTACCACTCTACTGCCAGCCAATCTAACAACCTACTATTGATATTTTATTTAAGGCACTTGCTGTTGCTAGTGAATATCTAGCTCTAATGAGCATGAGCAATGAGTAATAGTGCATGTTGTATGTAGGATTTTTTCCAGCAAGAGCATCTTTAAAATGATGTGGTTTCCATGTGATGTGTGGGGTTAAACTGAGATAATATCACAAATATCAGGGTGTGATAGGAACGCAGATGGGTGCACTATATCCTTGACATAATATTTTGTTAATTTGATTTGTTGGTCCAATTGAGATCAGATTACATAAACCAGAAAGTAAAAAGTAGTTGGTGTTGGGAAATATAATTAACCAACACCAGTTATATATTTGCATAACACCTTTATTGCCCATACTTACAATTTCAAACACAAGGTTTTACCCAGAAACACACAATGTTTGGTAGTGTGACAAAGCTGGGATTAGAACCCAAGAGTAGCAAGTAACCACAACACATTCCCACAGCCATTCTGCTGCCCTACACCATTGCAATACCAGCCCTGTCCTGCATTCATCTTCTCAACGAGTACACATTTACAGTACCACACTGCCATTCCACTGCCACACTACCACCCACTGCACTAGAACTACAACTATCTGCCACAATGGAATGTGCTACCAGTTATCAAGATTAACCTATTGTGCCCAGCAGTATTCATTTTCATCAGCACAACACACCACTCGCCAGCACTTGCAGAATCAGCACAACAATTGCAATACAAATTCACACCAGCACTAGGACCACACTACTACTCAGCCCCAACACTACAACCTTAGTTCAACCTACCATTCCCAAACTACCATGATTAATTTGCTGATTTTTAAACAGCAATGGACGATTCGCAAAGGTTTAGTAGTGGTAGAGTCTTTAATTGCTTATGTTGACCTTGTAATGCAAAAACAAAAATGAGCTTTCAAAGGTTTATGGAAGGTTGGATGATCACAGCGTCTACAAAGTACATAGGGAGAGCTTTTTTTGTATTGAGAATGTTCTGGAAGTATACCAGGTCGCTGCACAGCATTCATCAAGCTTTTTATATTAATATCTGCTCCACCGTAGCCTTTCAACCTCATATCACTAGTTTGTAATTGCATTCCACGCCACACTCTATTGAAAATATTACACAGAACAATGGTGTACATTGACCCGGGATCCACCATCAACTCAATTTCCTTTACATTGACTCTGAATACTGCCTTTGGCCTGTTAATTACCACATTTTCCATGCTCTCAACGCGGTGGAGGCGCCGGAATGGTTAGTAGTTATAACTAAGAAACATGATGGGTTATTGAGATTCTGCGTGGATATGAGGTCATTGAACCAGAATATAAAGTTGGACAGTTTTCCTTTACCGAACATTTCAGAGATGGTGTTGCAGTTAAGTGGTGCTAGGTATTTCACTAGATTAGACTTAAAGTTTGTGTACCAGCAGATCAAATTGCATGAGAATTCTAAAAGTGTAACTTCCTTCATAACCATGGAAGAGGTTCTCCAGTTTATAAGATTACCATTCGGGATTGCATCAGCTTCATCTTTCTTTCAGCAAATTATGAACATCTTATTTGAAGGTGTTCCATGTGTGAGATTTTTTCAGGATGATATTTTGAATTATGGGGCTACGAAGGAAGAACACAACAGTACCTTAGTGAGGGTGTTAGAAATTTTGAGAGAGGCAGGGTTGACTCTTTTCTGAGAAAAATGTAAATTTCTGTTAGGGGAGATAGAATACTTAGGGAATACTATTTCAAGACAAGGAGTTAGTCCCAAGAAGGATTTGGTCAAATCCATAAACGACGCTGCAACGACTACCGGAAAGGACCAGCTTAGGTCATTTATGAGGCTAGTCGAGTATTGTTCAAATTTTTAAGTAATTTTGCAGAAAAAACTGAGTCTTTGAGAGAGTTGCTAAGGAAGGGAAAGGAATTCCAATGGGGTGACAGGCAGGAGCAAGCTTTTAGAATAGTTAAAGGGGAAATTGTGAATGCTAAGATATTAACCCCTTTTGAGCCAAAGTGTAGGATGATAGTAACAGTGGATGCTAGCGCACACGGATAGGGTGCAGTGTTGTCAGAGTACAAAGATGGGGTGGAGAAGCCGATAGCATTTGCATCAAGGTCTTTAAGTCAAACAGAGCATAAGTATTTAGTGATTGAAAAGGAGGTCTTGGCTGCAATTCAGGGTGTGGAGCATTTCCACATGTATGTTAGAGCATTTATTTCACACTGCGTACAAATCACAAACCGTTACTAAGGGTGTTGAGACCTGGAGGGACAAACAAGGTGGCCGCAAAATTAGCTAGACTTACGCCTTATCTTCAAGAGTATCACTGTAAGCTAGAATATGTGGCTGGCTGGAAAAATTTACAGGTCGACTGTTTGTCAAGACTGCCTCTAGAGATGATAAGCTAGCGGCAAAAAGATGAGGAAGACATATGTGTAACAGTGGGTGTGGAAGATGCGTTGGAGGAAACTTTTAGAGCCATCAAACATGAGGAATGGAAGGCAGCCTTGAGTACTGATGGAGTATACCAGGAGGTGAGAAGATACATTTGTGAAGGGTGGTAACGGAAAGGTTATTTGAAGACTGAGTGCGACCTTTTTGTGAATTTGCAAGAAGAATTGACAAATGGGAAAGATGAGAACATAATAATACATGGAGACAGGTTTATACCTCACAGTGGTGTGAGGGAAGAATTGGTGATGAAGGCCATTGAGGTTAAACTCTTACACAGAAAAGACTGAAAGAGAAATTCTGGTGCCCAGGGTTAGATCGAGTAGTAAAAGAATGGGTGAAGGAATGTGAATTGTGCAAGGAGAGTGAAAAAAGATTAAAGGTAACAAGTGAGGGCATGGGTTCTGTCAGCGAGGGTGAAAGTCCTTAGAGAAAATTGCGTTCCAATAAAATAGGGCCCAGGGATTATTTGAGTGCAGGTGAGCCTTTCGCTGTAGTTATGGTGGATGTTTATTCTAGATGGGTGATGGTAGAGTTTGTGAGAAGCATAGCAACGGAAAGTGTGTTTAAAATAATGAAAGTTTTTTTTTGGAGAGAGGGAAATCCAAATTTTCTTGTAACAGACAATGGAACACAACTCATTTCTGTGGAGATAAGAGTCTTCTAAAGTGGTAATGGAATAAAACATTTGCGTACATCTTTGTACAACCCACAAGGAAATGGAGTGATGGAACGTGTGAATAGAATAGTAAAGGGGGCAATACAGATGGAAGTGCAGATCATGAAAGGGGTGAGAAAAGTAGTAGATGAAATGGTGTGGGTATACAACACAACAGAAAATGGAGAGACAAAAGAAACTCAGTTCAGGAGGATGCCAGGTAGATATCCAAGACCAAAATTGTCACCACAGTGGATCGATGAAAGCGGAAGGAAGGAGAGTCTGCAGAATGAAGGGGGAAGAATAAGCAAGGGTGATTGGGTGGAAATAAAGTTGAGAAGAAAAGGAAAGGGTGCTAATAAATGTTTGCTTCCCACGAAGGTGCAAGAAGTTCATTAGTGGCATGTGTTGTTGATTGTTGGACTTTTGCTTATGCAGGGTCATCCCCAGTCTTTTTCGCCTCCTGCCTCCTATGTTTTTCTGACATGTGCTGTTGGCTTTTCAAGTCTGAGCACTTTACCACTGCTAATCAGTGCTAAAGTGCATATGCTCTCCTGTTTAAATTGTATGTAAGTGGTTTATCCATGATTGGCATATTTGATTTACTAGTAAGTCCCTAGTAAGGTGCACTAGAGGTGCCAGGGCCTGTAAATCAAATGCTACGAGTGGGCCTGCAGCACTGGTTGTGCCCCCCACATAAGTAGCTCTGTAATCATGTCTCAGACCTGCCACTGCAGTGTCTGTATGTGTATTTTTACACTGTAAATTCGACTTGGCAAGTGTACCCACTTGCCAGGCCTAAACCTTCCCTTTCCTTACATGTAAGGCACCCCTAAGGTATGCCCTAGGTAGCCCCAAGGGCAGGGTGCAGTGTATGGATAAGGTAGGACATATAGTAATGTGGTTTATATGTCCTGACAGTGAAATACTGCCAATCTCGTTTTCACTGTTGCAAGGTCTGTCTCTCTCTCATAGGATAATATGGGGGCTACCTTTACATATGATTAAAGTGTAGATTCCCCTAGAGAGTAGATGGACATGTGGAGTTTGGGATCCCTGAACTCACAATTTAAAAATACATCTTTTAGTAAAGTTGATTTTAAGATTGTGAGGTTGGAAATGCCACTTTTAGAAAGTGAGCATTTTCTTGCTTAAACCATTCTGTGACTCTGCCTTGTTTGTGGATTCCCTGTCTGGGTCAGTTTGACAGTTGGGTTGTTTTTCACCTCACACCAGACAGTGACACAAAGGGAGCTGGGGTGTGATCTGCATTTCCTGATTAGCCATCTCTGCTAGGAGGGAGGGGTGGAGTGGTCACTCTCATCTGAAAGGACTGTGCCTGCCTCTGACAATGCTGTCTCCAGCCCCCTGGTGTGTGTCTGAGGCCTTGCCTGGGCAAGGCAGGATTTCACAAGAAGGTGTGAGTCCCCTTTGAAGAAAGGTGACTTCAAAGACTAAAATGGGTATAAGAAGGGCACCCAAACTTACAAACTTTAGAAACACTTCTGGAATCAAGAGGAACCTCTGCCTGGAGAAGAGCTGATCGCTGAGGAACAAGTGCTGCCCTGCCTGTGACTGTGCTTTGTGGAGCTTTCCTGCAGTGCTGCTTCTGCCAGAGTAAGAGGGCAAAGACTGGACTTTGTGTGCCTTCCATCTTGAAGAAGAAATCTCCAAGGGCTTGATGTAGAGCTTGCCTCCTGTTGTTGAAGTCTCAGGGATAGCAAAGACTTCTTCCTGCCAGCACCTGGAGTCTCTGGAGAGACCCCTACTCTGCTCTGTGGTGCCCTTCCAGTTCCTGGGACCCTGAAAGGAGAGGCTGGCAGCCTAAGGACAAAAATACACGCACCGAGCACCGTGCGGAGAAAAGATCGACGCGAATCCGATCGAGGCTGAGAAAACGACGCGACGCCGGCTCCGCAGCTGAGAAACGACGCCGCAGGAAACGCGACCGGAGAATCGACGCCCGGAGCAGGAGAAACGACGCGCAGCATCGCTGACGAAGGCTGAGAGATCGCAACCTGCGCCGCGGGACTTTCGGACCGTCGCGTGGCTGGCTTTTTCGACGCGCATCGCTGTGCCGAGTTGTTTTCGACGCATATAACCGTGCAGGGTTATTTTCGACGCACACCGCCCGTGCGGGGTTATTTTTGACGCAAACCAGGTACATTTTCACGCTAGCAGCGCTAGTGTGGTGTTACAACTACCTAAAGACTCTTTTTATTTTAAACCTTTAAAAAAAATCATAACTTGACTTGTGTATGTTGGATTTTTGTCGTTTTGGTCTTGTTTTGTCTAGATAAATATTTCCTATTTTTCTAAACTGGTGTTGTGTCATTTTGTAGTGTTTTCATTAAGTTACTGTGTGTGTTGGTACAAATACTTTACGCCCAGCACTCTGAGGTTAAGCCTACTGCTCTGCCAAGCTACCAAGGGGGTAAGCAGGGGTTAGCTGAGGGTGATTCTCTTTTATCCTAACTAGAGTGAGGGTCCTTGCTTGAACAGGGGGTAACCTGACTGTCAACCAGAGACCCCATTTCTAACATTGGTGACCAGCGGTCGGGATTGGACTTGTATTTGTACTTGACATACAGTAATTGAGTGTACACTACTGTTTTGATCTCAGACCACTACGTGACCACATACTACTTGTTTGGTGATCTTTTGATTTTTCTCTTAAGGACTCTTTTTATTCTACTTCCATGATTTTGCTGATCCCTTGACTGATTCTTTTTACTTCATTGGGAAATTATTTTTTTTCTGCCTTTGGAACTTTGCACTTGTGACCATCATGTCTCAATCTGGAGATGCAACAGCTGGAGCTGTGTTTGAAATGGAGAAACTGAAGGAGTACTCAGTTGCTCAATTGAAACAGTTCCTTAAAGATCTTGACTGTCCCACTGAGAGCTCCACCAGGGAGGGGGAGCTGCAACAGGCACAGAGGGCCGGGGTGACAATCAAGAAGGCTGGAGGGCACACAGAGGAGGAGAATGTGGGTGGGGAAGTGCAGAGGATACACAGTGGTGTAGTGGAGGTACCTGTTACGCCTGGGGGGAGGGTCCCCAGGAGGGGTATCAGGGTGTCGTCTAAGGGTCTGACTCCTAAAGATGTACAGGACAGACAGGCAGAAAGGGTTCGCCGGTTGGAGGCAGAAAAGTTGAAGATGCAAAGGGAGTATGACAAGTGGGAAAAGTTGAAAGAAAGGAGGAGGAACTTAGAGATTAAAAAAATGATTTATGCTTACGAGCTTAAATTGAAAGAGCTGGAAGTCATGAGGGCTGAGTCCAGCTGGAATGGTGGCAGCAACAATTGTATATCCAGTGATGCTGCAGAAGTGCACATGCCCAGAGAGGTGGTGCCCTACTTGAAGGAGGGAGTTAACACACGCCAGGAGGTTCAGGGGTATGAGGTAGCTCCAGTGATGCACAGGGTCCCTGAGGTGGATTGGGGAACTGGCATGGGGAGTCATATTCCTACTGGTGGGAGGGACACTCTACTGACTCTAGGTGAGAGTGACAGGGAGAGGGGTTCCCCCCAGGTAGAAGTCCTGGTTATGGAGTGTGAAAACATCCCAGAAGAGTGTGGGTTGAGTGTCAGGGACAGTCAGGTACTGTCTCACCAGTCTCAGGAGGGTGATGTGGGGTGCTTTTTCAAAGCAGAGTCACTGGATGGTTGGGTGAAGGGTACTTTGGTTAATTCATGTGAGGGGCTGAGTGATGTAATTGCTGGAGAGCATATGTCTAGTCCTTATTTTCCAGAGCTATGCCAACACCAGGTGGAGTGTGAGTTCTCTGACCCCAGGGAGCTTACAATGGAGGCAGACTTCTGGGTGAGTACCAGAGAGTCTGAAGAGGCATTTGGGGGTGCTCCTGAGAGGAGTGGTCTAGGTAGTTCCCAACCAGGTGAGGTAGGGAAGGATTGTAGTGTCCCAGGTAGGTCCCAGTGTAGTGGGATGGGTGAGGGACCCCATGTCCAGTCTCAGAGGAGAGGGAATGGGGATGGGTTGAGGCCCAAGGTGCCCGAGATCCGGTCCCAGGTCCTGGAGGGTTCCCTGCGGGAACACCAGGAGGGGAGCCTAGCCTGTACCATAGGGCCATCTGTTGAGGGAGACCCCACAGTGTCAGGAGAACTTGGGGGGGGCGGCTGTAGCCAGCGTCCCACCAGTTCTGGTGTCTGGCAGTACCACTCCTAGTGAGGGGGTGCAGAAGTCCAGACAGAGGGTTGAGAGGGGGTTGCGGACCCCAGTGGAGAACCTGGAGGGTCAGGGGCCAGCTCTGAGAGCAGAGCCCCCCATGAATGACCTTGGTAAGACCATTTCTGGGTTGGGGGGAATCCAGACTCTGTCAGATGGGCAGAGGTCAGGAGACCTGCGCCAGCCAGACTCTTGTGTGGCCCTTCGGGACAGTGTGTCCCTTGAGGGGGGTAAGTGTGCCCCCCTGGAAGTCCTGGTGTGCCAGGCAATGGTTCAACCGCAGGGTGGTGACTCTGGGTTGAATGATCAGGTTCAGGGGGTAAACTCTGACCTGGTGGGGGGTAAGTGTGCTCCCAAGGAAGTCCTGGTGTGCCAGGCAGTGGTTCAACCGCAGGGTGGTGACCCTGGGTTGGATGACCAGGTGCAGAGGGTAAACTCTGACCTGGTAGGGGGTAGGTATGCCCCCCAAGAAGTCCTGGTTTGCCAGGCAGTGATCCAGTCTGTGGGTACAGGCCCTGGATTGGGAGGCCAGGTTAAGGGTGTCCCCCCTGACCTGGAGGAAGGGGCTACTGCTAACAGTGCCCCTACCATGTTGTCTTCTGGGGGGGCCGCTCCTAGTTGGGTGGTTCAGGACCCCAGAAGAGAGGGCAGGGGGAGGGAAGCCTCACCCCTGGCCCTGGTCCAACCTGAAGGTACAGACCCCAGGTTGGAGGATCAGTTGCAGGTTAACATCCCTGCACTGATGGAAGAATTGTGCAGGACTGCTTCTACAAGCACCCTGACAGTTTTTGACTCTGGGGGTGCCGCTTCTGCGGGGAGGGTACAGAGCCCCAGAGGGGAGGACCAGGGTCAGGTTAACATCCCTGACCTGGTGGAAGAGAGAGTGGTCAAAGGGTGCCAGGCACCTGGGGCTACCACCCCCCACTCTCCACAGTCACAGTGGTTAGAGAGGCCTGAGGTCGGGCTCTCATCCCTGACAGTTGTCTGGGGCCACTGTGGCTTGCTGTCCTGGTGGACAGAGTTGCCCCTGGGGGGGGGAGGACGAGAGTCACACCCCGGGGGTGGAGTGGGCAACACCACTGTGTTGGCCCTGGTGGTACTATCTGCCCATTGCAATACATCTGTGAGCAAAGTAAAGTTAGGTGTTGCACAGATGGTGTCTGTAGATGTGGAGAAGGGTTCCCCATGGGTTAGCTTAGTGGGCCCTGAGAGTATGGACAGAGGGATCCAACTGGAGTCAGGAAGGCGTAGAACTGGAACATGCCCCTGCTGTTGTGGGCCTGGGTCCCTGTTCTATCGCCCCAATCAGGGAAGTACATCAAGGTATTGATTGTTCTCCCCTGGCTTTAGGCTGGTAGGGGGTCGTGTTGGACTTTTGCTTATGCAGGGTCATCCCCAGTCTTTTTCGCCTCCTGCCTCCTATGTTTTTCTGACATGTGCTGTTGGCTTTTCAAC
This sequence comes from Pleurodeles waltl, assembly GCF_031143425.1. Lineage (NCBI taxonomy): Eukaryota > Metazoa > Chordata > Amphibia > Caudata > Salamandridae > Pleurodeles > Pleurodeles waltl. Next base: position 105,060,083 of record NC_090446.1, read on the forward strand.
TCTGAGCACTTTACCACTGCTAATCAGTGCTAAAGTGCATATGCTCTCCTGTTTAAATTGTATGTAAGTGGTTTATCCATGATTGGCATATTTGATTTACTAGTAAGTCCCTAGTAAGGTGCACTAGAGGTGCCAGGGCCTGTAAATCAAATGCTACGAGTGGGCCTGCAGCACTGGTTGTGCCCCCCACATAAGTAGCTCTGTAATCATGTCTCAGACCTGCCACTGCAGTGTCTGTATGTGTATTTTTACACTGTAAATTCGACTTGGCAAGTGTACCCACTTGCCAGGCCTAAACCTTCCCTTTCCTTACATGTAAGGCACCCCTAAGGTATGCCCTAGGTAGCCCCAAGGGCAGGGTGCAGTGTATGGATAAGGTAGGACATATAGTAATGTGGTTTATATGTCCTGACAGTGAAATACTGCCAATCTCGTTTTCACTGTTGCAAGGTCTGTCTCTCTCTCATAGGATAATATGGGGGCTACCTTTACATATGATTAAAGTGTAGATTCCCCTAGAGAGTAGATGGACATGTGGAGTTTGGGATCCCTGAACTCACAATTTAAAAATACATCTTTTAGTAAAGTTGATTTTAAGATTGTGAGGTTGGAAATGCCACTTTTAGAAAGTGAGCATTTTCTTGCTTAAACCATTCTGTGACTCTGCCTTGTTTGTGGATTCCCTGTCTGGGTCAGTTTGACAGTTGGGTTGTTTTTCACCTCACACCAGACAGTGACACAAAGGGAGCTGGGGTGTGATCTGCATTTCCTGATTAGCCATCTCTGCTAGGAGGGAGGGGTGGAGTGGTCACTCTCATCTGAAAGGACTGTGCCTGCCTCTGACAATGCTGTCTCCAGCCCCCTGGTGTGTGTCTGAGGCCTTGCCTGGGCAAGGCAGGATTTCACAAGAAGGTGTGAGTCCCCTTTGAAGAAAGGTGACTTCAAAGACTAAAATGGGTATAAGAAGGGCACCCAAACTTACAAACTTTAGAAACACTTCTGGAATCAAGAGGAACCTCTGCCTGGAGAAGAGCTGATCGCTGAGGAACAAGTGCTGCCCTGCCTGTGACTGTGCTTTGTGGAGCTTTCCTGCAGTGCTGCTTCTGCCAGAGTAAGAGGGCAAAGACTGGACTTTGTGTGCCTTCCATCTTGAAGAAGAAATCTCCAAGGGCTTGATGTAGAGCTTGCCTCCTGTTGTTGAAGTCTCAGGGATAGCAAAGACTTCTTCCTGCCAGCACCTGGAGTCTCTGGAGAGACCCCTACTCTGCTCTGTGGTGCCCTTCCAGTTCCTGGGACCCTGAAAGGAGAGGCTGGCAGCCTAAGGACAAAAATACACGCACCGAGCACCGTGCGGAGAAAAGATCGACGCGAATCCGATCGCGGCTGAGAAAACGACGCGACGCCGGCTCCGCAGCTGAGAAACGACGCCGCAGGAAACGCGACCGGAGAATCGACGCCCGGAGCAGGAGAAACGACGCGCAGCATCGCTGACGAAGGCTGAGAGATCGCAACCTGCGCCGCGGGACTTTCGGACCGTCGCGTGGCTGGCTTTTTCGACGCGCATCGCCGTGCCGAGTTGTTTTCGACGCATATAACCGTGCAGGGTTATTTTCGACGCACACCGCCCGTGCGGGGTTATTTTTGACGCAAACCAGGTACATTTTCACGCTAGCAGCGCTAGTGTGGTGTTACAACTACCTAAAGACTCTTTTTATTTTAAACCTTTAAAAAAATCATAACTTGACTTGTGTATGTTGGATTTTTGTCGTTTTGGTCTTGTTTTGTCTAGATAAATATTTCCTATTTTTCTAAACTGGTGTTGTGTCATTTTGTAGTGTTTTCATTAAGTTACTGTGTGTGTTGGTACAAATACTTTACGCCCAGCACTCTGAGGTTAAGCCTACTGCTCTGCCAAGCTACCAAGGGGGTAAGCAGGGGTTAGCTGAGGGTGATTCTCTTTTATCCTAACTAGAGTGAGGGTCCTTGCTTGAACAGGGGGTAACCTGACTGTCAACCAGAGACCCCATTTCTAACATTGATGAACGGGCAAAAATGGAACAAAAGAAGAGTGGCATTGTATTGTAAACAAGGAAATGCCACACGGGAAAAATGTAAGGTGTGGGAAAGTACAAAACAACAAAGTTCAGGCTATATGTTTATGGATGACAGGGAGAAACTAACAGAGGAAGGAGAAGGAAGAACATTAAATGAAGAATTGGACAATAAAAAGGAAGGAGACGAGAATGGAGGTGGAAATATGACCAAGACAACAAATAGAGACCACAGGATGTGTCATGTGCCGGTCAGACTACGTGATTATGTAATGAATTAAAGTTATGCATGTGCTCTCATGTAATAATCACCATATAAGTATAATTAAATGTAGAAAAGGTTTGTTTATGGCAATATGTTTCTGAGGCACAAAAGAGTTTAGCCATAGTCATTTATGTTCAAAGATCACATGCTTATCATTTGGAAAATGTGTATGTGTAAGTAGTCAAATCTTATATTGTTAGAAAAAAAAGGTGATATGTTGTATTGAGAATGTTCTGGAAGTATACCAGGTTGCTGCAGCCTGGCCTGCTGAAGCATTAAGGATGTCGTGAATGACATGTGTGGAATGCCAGCACCGTGCTGAGTGGACAGTTAGGACTGGTTGGAGGAATTGAGAGAGAGAACTCGAGGGAAGGGTTCCCTCTGTATGTGGCATTGAAGAAAGTCAGCGTTACAGCTCAAAACTGGAGTATTCTTAGTAACAACTTTCAATGCAGAACAGACTAATAGGAAAGGATCATCCACCAAGGAAAGACCAGCGAGTAGGAGGAGTGGTAAGAAGGGCGATGGAAAAAAATCTTAAAGATCAAGTTGTAATATAGGGAAGAAAACAGCTGTGACGGCCTAGAGCAATGGCAGTCTGATGATCTTAGATGAGGTTTAAAAATAATCCTTGTTACTATTGGAAAGCTGCAGCGCTGGAACTTAAGGTTGCGGAATTTCATGCAAGAGATGGAGCAGTGTCAAAGACTTCAGACTTCAGTTGACCACAGGGTGAGCGGCCCTCCCAGAACAAAGACCTCTGCCTCATGGTTGTCCAGCTTTAGAATGTTGTTGTGCATCCAAGTGCATACTGAGATTATACTCTTGTACCTGGTGGCAGTAGACTGAGATCTTGCAGTTACTCCGGATGAAGCCGAGTGTCATCCACATCTGTGTACAAAGTGAACTTAAAAGTTTTAATGAGGCTACACAAGTACTAAAGAGCGTCTGGTGGAGGGTTGAAATGTGAGGGACCTACAGGTAAGTGTGTGATAAGCAGAACAGAAGTAGAGGAAGGGACACCTCATGAGGTCTAGCAGATTAAAATGATTCAAACCTGGCCAATGCAAAAGCTCTGACACCCACTTCATGGAGACCATGGATCAGCTTTTCTTGGCTCACGGGCTCAAAGGCATCTGAGAGATTAAATAATATCAAGACTGTGACACTGCCACCCTTCAAGAATAATAAGATGTAATGTAGGGCTACAACCACACTGTTTCAGGGTGAAAATTAGAGTTGGCATTATCAAAAGCAGAACATTGCAGAAGCGAGAGAGTTGATGATTGCCAGTCTTCTCTTTAATGAATAGGTAGATGAAAAGAGAGGTGGAAGTATGTGGTCTGCTTGAATATGGAGGGTGCTATGGCAGAAGAGAGCAACCTATTAAGGTGATTAGTGATTTAACAATAGGGCTTTGCATAATGGAACAGGTGTGCAGAGATCAAGGATTGTGTCCTGCCAAGCTACAACCTCAAAGCATCTGCAACTCCATTTAAAACATGTTTTCAATGACACCTGTGGCAATACCTACTGCATCATCCACTGACCATTTACCTACTTTTCTGGTGGAAACTGTGTATCAATTGCTTAGGTGTTATCCAGTCTCAACTCAACCTTCTTTCCTTCTTCCTTCAAGTTTGCTTTTGTTCTTCCTTTACTTTAAACATCTGCACTTGAAGCCTAAGGATCTCTCTAACTTTTGGTCTATTTCTCTGCCTCCTTTCCTTTTCCTTTTTTAAGATACTGGATTGCATTGTCTTTCCTCAGAACTTTATTTTCTCCCGGGCTACTAATCGTATCTCTCCCCTTCAGTCTGGTTTCACTGTGGTCATTTTCACTGAGTCTGCACTACTTTGCTCCTCCAACACTCTACTTCATGGTCGACACAATAAAAAATATTTGATTCTCCTCAAACACTCTGCTGCTTTCGACACAGTGGGTCTCTCTCAACTCATTCAATCTCTATCTAATCTTAGAGTTTCTTGCACTGGTCATAATTGGCTACATTCTTATGGTTTCTCCATTGCTTTAGCCTGGAGTAGCATTGCGTGTGCTCCTATACTATTCTCTATGCCGTTCCCTTAGGTTCTGTTCTTGGTTCACTACTCTTTTCTTTGTATACTATTCTTTTAGAATCTGTCATATTTTCCTTTATTGTAAGTTCACAAAGTTCACGACTCTCAGTTCCATTTTCCATTTTCCATTTTCACTGACTCCTTTTACTATGAGACTGATCACAGTCTGCCATTGAAAACTGGATGTCACTCCGTTTCCTAAACCTCAAACCAAAGAGATCAGGCATTTCCTGTTTTCCTGCCTCGCAGCGCTTTAATTACCCCTGCTTTTATTTATTTTTTCCCTACTTCCATTTCCATGGAATCATCTTTGATTCATCTACAACTTTCTTTGTTAAGTACTGTCACTTGTACCTTCTTAATCTCTGCAAAAATTAAATCTTTTCTGCCCTTCTTCTGAGTCAAACTGCTGCTTCAGGGTTAGTTTTCTTCTTCCATTAAATATTGTCCCTTGCCATTTATGGTAACTTTCCAAAATATTTCCTCAGATCCCCTTCAGTCTATCCAAAACCACTTCATCTGTCTTCTCTTTTCTCTTGACAATCATTCTCACATTTCTCCTTATCGGTCTCAGCTCCTTTAATTACCAATCAATCAATCAATCAATACACACTTTATTTCGGCACTAGGCCATAAAAGTACAAGACACAATAAAACACAATTTGTCATAAAATATTAAATAACACACAACTATTTCATTACATTTAAATACACAAGTATTTAATAACATTTTTATAGTTTTTTAGTACCTCAACTCAGTTACTCCACTTTACCTACTTATTTATTTCTCTCTATCCCATCTCGTTTCCTTTATTCTTTTCCCTTTATTCTGGTTCTTATATTCCTGATCTCTGTGTGCATTTTCACACTTTTATTCCTTCACTATTCGCTCTCCTTATCTTTGGACTAGCCTCCAGATATCTATTAATCTGATCCTACTTTTTAGTTTTTCAGGAAACTTCTAAAGAAACATTTGTCGACTATATAGGAGTGAACGCCATCTTGTTGTACCTATAGAGATATCCAGTTGCGGCTGTCAACTCGGCATGGTGGCGGGGTGGGGGGTGGGGGAGAGGCCAAACAAATGTATATATTTAAAAAAAGCACTTACCTCGTTGCCGCGCTGCTCTCTTGTCGCCACCGTTGCACTCCAAGCACAGGCTCCCAGGCCCTGCACCAATCATGAAGCTGCTCAAAGCAGCATCATGATTGGCTGGAGTGTCCCGGCTGGGTGCTCCAGCGCAGACTGGGAGCCTGTGCAGACTCTCTCCAACTCACCACCACAGTGCTGGGTTGGAGACAGCCCTTGTGCGCATGTACGTTTGGCCGGCCTGAGACGGCCGGCCAAACATACATACGCACTGAGGGGAGTGCTCGTCACCCCCTGGGCCCCACCTCTTTAGAAACAAAATGACAATAAACAATGTTTATTGTTTTTTGTTTCTAAAGGTTGCAGCTTTTGCTGCTGCTAGTGTGGGGCGACTCTCCTTCGCTCTGACGGAGGAGCCGCCCCTGGAGATATCTATTGGCTTTAACTTGTGTTGTACCATTTGCTATTTCTTCTCTTGTAAAGTGCCTTGGATAAATGCATTATCATAAATAAGTAAATAAATGACTCGGTATCACCAAGACACAGAGACCACCAACGACTTCATTGTTTTACCCACTAAAGCAATACAATACCATCACACCACAAGATCACTGTGCATAACTGCAGCTCAGATCCAATACATTCATTAGCCCTGCCAAATACTGGTACCTCCTCAAGTACAAATGACCAGCAATAAAGTAACACCCGCACTGGTGGACTACCACCCCAAACCCTCATAACAACACCCACACTACTACACAATCATATCAACATAATTGTGCTTCCATCTAACAGCACCACAATACCTTTGCACATAAATCCCCTACAAAAAGTACAATACTACCACCCCTCACCACAACCCTATTACTCTTGCCATCTATTGTTGCATAAAAATCCAACCACTTCCCCCTACCACTACACTGCCACCCTACCCCATCAGACTATCAATTACACGTCCTTACTGCACAGTAAAACAGCATGACACAGTAGCACCCACCAAGTATTGAATTGTCACTGCCTGTGCAGCACTTCCATCCCAAAGTCAGAAAAAGCACTACAAATGGGTTAAGTAAGACCACCACCCTAACAGCAGCACAAGTAGTCCTATATCACTACATACTACCTCCTAGCACTGTACTAGCACTTGCAGTACCACTGTAGCATCCAACACCGGAATGCTAAGAATTTTCCCTACTGCACTAACATCCACAACTGTGCGCTATGAACCATAGAGCTGCAGCTGCTATGCATTCTATAGTAATATGCCCACCATCATGCTTCTACTGCAGACTGCATCACTACAAACTTTCAAAACAGGCTCACACCTCAGCTGCACTGAACTGTTCTCCTTTGAAGGCATTAGCACAGCCTAGCACCACACATCAGTACAGCCCTCTTGCCAAACTGCCACACAACTACCTCCCCACTAAAGCCCAGCAACACATACCTGCCCACAGCACTAATGCAACACACGGTGTTGCTAGCAACCAATGACACTATTAACTCCACTACTGCACTAGCACTCTGCCTCCCGAAGCTACTGCACTACCATCCAAAAATATTCTTCACTGATTTACCACCCTCAACACTGCACTAGTACTGCAGCACTTCACCACCAGAAATGCAACAGTCACCTCTCAGCAACAAACTACCACCACCACCACCGTACCACTTTGTTCATACAGCAACCCATTTCTATATTAAAGCAGACAACGTCCACCTAGCAACACACTACACTATCACTGTCTAGCACCATACTGTCCCTCTGAACACCATGCTGCCCACATCGGCACAATCACATCAACTTTCTGACCTGAACTAGCCCCTGTGGCACTGCTCTACGCCATGCACCCACAGCAGCACACTACCAGCCTGGCCCTAATTATTCACTAGACACTTATTTAAGGTATTTGCTATAGTGCTGACCTTGCTCAAAGGGGCAGCAGATAAGTTTGGGGGAATATTTTGTTTTAGAAGGGGCATTTCAAACATGAAGTGATGCATGGACCATGTGTTAAGTCGAGATGAAAGAGTTTATAAAAACTAAGGGCCTGATTACGAGGCTGGTGGTCCGAAAACTGCACAGTGGCGACCACCCCGTCGGGAGTGGTGGGTGGCTGAGTCCCGTCCTTTTATTTCCCCGCCCACTTTTTCAGCAGTGGAAGTGTTGTTTCAGGAGCTCTCAGCGTCGTGGCTGTCCCTGAATGTTAGCAGACAACCATCCTACTCAATGTGCTAACGTTATCCCCAGAAGACAACTTGTACTTAACCAAACGCCGAATAAATAAACACGCCAGCACAGACAGGCCAGTTTTTTGGCGAGGTGCAACTGACCGGCCTATTTTTGTAGCAAACTTCAGCATAGAGGCCTATTGTCGGTACACGTTATTAAATCGACCAATTTATTCAACAAATTTCAGGAAGCAAGACCCTCTCAGCCTGTTTTTTTCGGTTTATCGCAGTTTGCGAGGGAGTTCACGGTGCCCGACTTTCCATCATCAAGCCCTGGAAGCGCGCCTTGTTCCCATCTCATCAGTCTGCTAGCGCCTTCTGCCAGCACCGCCGCCTTCGAGTTATGTGACTTATCTCTGAACGTCCAACTGGACCCGAGCCCGCGACAAGACGACTGTAGGATGTAGGAGGGATGAAGGCTCGTCGGGGGCTCCTGTCGGCTAATCCGCAGGATCACCGTACATTCCTGAAAATCCGAGTTGGCTGTGAAGGCGACAAGACATAATGCATATTACTTCCGTAGATTTAAACTGTGTTCTCAAGAGAAAGTAACCATTTGGGGCAGTTCCATTTACCCTACAGAATACCCAGAGCCACTGGAATTATGCGGCAAAAGAGTACGAAATTATACGGCAAGAAATTATAAATTATGCGGCGTAATGCAGCACATTTTGGGACAGTATTCATTTCAATATGTCGTCATTCTTTACCCATGTTAACACAGCATTAGCAAAGGTTTCATCTCATTAGTGCCATTTTAACACCCACTGGCCACAATAAACCAATGAAAGATGACCAGTCAACTGCATGTCAACAACAGTCACTGTTTTTTTAAAGTAACGTTTGAGTTACAATTTTATTTTTGTTAAAATCTGCAAATTACATGCAAATGCGGCAAATCCACATTTGTGCGAAAAACAACGTAGCTGCAGGATCTCATAATTCCAGGTGCCCAGAGTATACCACAAATAAAGATAGGGGTAACTTGCGTCCAAGGTCGTACCTTCTAGCACGATCCATGTCTGGAACATCCACCAATCGCTTCTGATAAGAACATGGCTAAAGAGTCGCCACATTCCAGATTGAGGAAAATTGACTTTGAGCGCCCTTTGACTCCCTGATGAGATAGTACCCTCAGCCCTTTAGAATGAGTGACTAGGATGTCTTGAGCGGGCCAGAAAGGAGACCTCTTGTGAAGAGAGACTATGGCCCATATTTATGAAAAATGGTGCACAACTGCGCTAGCACAGCTGTGCGTCATTATTTTTAACGTAAGTTAACGCCATTCCTTAACGCAATCCGTGCGCCAAATTTAAGAAATTACACACAATGGCATAAGAAATGGCTAGCGTCTCAAAAAAAGACGCTAGCCGATGAGGGATGGCATTAGGGGAAATGGTGCTAGTGGGCCAAAAATGATGGTAGGCTGATTAGCGGCAAAAAATATACAGCTAACCAGCCTAGCTTCATTTTTTTATGCACAAGCAGCCAAATAATGACTCCTGTCTAAGTATAGACAGGAGTCATTACCACTACCCCAATGCCCACCACAGGGGACCAGTGTCCCCAGGGCAAGCCCAATATAACCAGTGCCACGCAGGGGGCCCCATGTAAGGGGCCCCCAGTGGCATACCGCACACATACTCATACACTTACCTGCAACATACCTGAGATGTGCTCCCTCTTCCTGTAGTGTCCCTGTGGTGTTGGTGGTGGTAATGCTGGGGGTTTGGGTGGGCAACTATGTGCCCATTCCATGGGGTTTCCCCATGGAAATGGGCCTTCCTGCACTTTAACATCTGGTCTGATAGGTCTAGCATCAAAATATAAATATGGAGTTATGTTAACGCCGCTTTAGTGCCAAAATAAAAGATCCTAAGGCGACGCTAACTTTCCATAAATATGGGCCTATGAACTGAGTGGAAATGCCAGTGCGGGTTGCCACCTGATAATTATTTTAACTGCCCAGCTAGTATTTTGTTGCCAATAAAGATACAAAATAAATCTGAAAAAATATTAAAATCGGGTATTTTTTCACTTTGAAACATAAACTTATAGCAAAAAATGCAAAAGAAAAACATTTAAATATAATTTTAACGCTGTCTACACAAAGATGGTTATCCCAAAGTCAGCACTTGTTTGCATGGGGAGGGGGCTGGAGGAAGGAGCTACAGTGTAGACTGTGCCCTGAATAACACAATCTTTAAAACATGTTCACTTTTAAAGATGACCTTTAGAGATGCTAAACACCCACCACAGGATATTGTGGCACTGGGAGGCACTTTTTGTGGTATTATATTTTGTGGTACAGAATGTATATTTGTGGTATTTGCATGCAATCATTCTCATTCACTCATACCTTCTGCACAGTCATGCTTAGGGTTCTAATAAGACCCTATGGGGGTCATTCCGACCCTGGCGGTCAAAGACCGCCAGGGCCGCGGATGACGGAAGCACCGCCAACAGGCTGGCGGTGCTTCCTAGCCCATTCTGACCGCGGCGGTAAAGCCGCAGTCAGAAAACCGGGGCCGGTGGTTTCCCGCCGGTTTACCCCCGACTGGGCGAATCCGCCAGGGCAGCGCTGCAAGCAGCGCTGCCTTGGGGATTCTGACCCCCTTCCCGCCAGCCTGTTTCTGGCGGTTTTCACCGCCAGGAAGAGGCTGGCGGGAACGGGTGTCCTGGGGCCCCTGGGGGCCCCTGCACTGCCCATGCCACTGGCATGGGCAGTGCAGGGGTCCTCTAACAGGGCCCAGGGCGGCTTTTCACTGTCTGCTTAGCAGACAGTGAAAAGCGCGACGGGTGCAACTGCACCCGTCGCACCGCCGCAACACCGCCGCCTCCTGTGTTGCGGCCCTCATTCCCGCCGGCCCAGCGGGAATGTTAGAATGCGGGAAGTGGTATTTTGGCCGCATGGCGGCCAAATGGCGCTTCCCGTCTGGCGGGCGGCAACCGCCGCCCGCCAGAGTTAGAATGAGGGCGTATGTCTCCTAGGCACCAAGAATGCTGCCCAGGCATTACTTTGACATCTGGCTGCTTTGTAGATCCCTTCAAGTCATCAAGACAAACCAAGACTATAACCACCACAATCTTGCGTTCATTCTTAAAAGAAAAGGATGGGAGACAGGTTCCCGGTGATATGGAGCTCTCTGGTAACTTAATCTCTAGCCCACTTTATACTTACATAGAGGAGGTCCTATTTCCCATCACTCAAACAGATCAATACCTGACATCCTACCTTGCCCCCCTCCACCTGATGATACCTGCTCATGTCCCACTGTCTTCCCGCTTGTAGCTAGTAGGTTAATCAGTGAGATGGCACCCTTGGTGTAGATTTGACTACAGGGACATGTTGGTCCCGCCTCCTGAAAAAAGGAGGCAAATAGCCAGTTACATTTAGGGCACTAATACATACTCGATTCATGAGACAAAGTAAGCCTTTATGATAATACATATGTTCTGTCCCTGTTCTTCCAAAAACATTAGGGACAGGACTACGGGATAGTGGTTAATGGGGTGTTTTCGGAGCGTCCTGATGAAAGCCTAAGACCCTCAGGGGGCAATTGAGGCTGAAACATGTTGACAAGAGAGGCATGAGGATACTAATTTCCCTATAGACACCTCGAATTTATATTTTTTAACCTTACCTAAGATACCCGATAATAAAGGGACAATGGGGTTATCACAGGGTATTTTTATTTTGTTACTCCCCATTCCACAATATCATAAAGTGGTCACCGAAAAATGGCTGCATCCAGCCTGATTTTTAGGGGTCACGATGAGATCCGATGATGAAACACGATACTAAGGGACTTGTGAGGAGTATCAAACACTGCACATTTGTTTGCTTCTTGTTTAAACTACTTTAATGTTTTCTAAGGGTGTTGAGCACCTCCAGCACCCCTAGTTCCAGTGACACTGGTGCACCCTAAATATGGTAAAGTGCACTTTAAAGGCTGGCATACTGTGCACTCTAATCTCTAAATTACAATGGCATCTAAGACCTGTCACACACTGCAATTTAATGCCTGGCACAGTGAATTCTAATGTGTGTCAGACACTAAACTCTAATGATTGCCATACAATGCTCTCTAATGCCTGGCATACCGTTCACTGTGATGTCTGCCACACAGCACTTTAACACATGGAACACTTTACTCTAATGTTTGTCACGGATTGCACTCCAGTGCCCGGCATATGCTGCAATATCGTACCTAGGTTCGCCACAGTGAAAACCTTAATTAGTCACTGAGTAGACCAATAATTGTCACAAAAGTATATTTTTATTTTACATTACTCCTAGCATGGGTACTGGTCTCTGTTTGCTTAAAAACCCTGGGCTTATTGACAATTGTCCATAACATGAGCATCAACGCAAAACATAAGATTGACAATTATATTGACCAAATAATTGACAACACAATATGTACTATTTTGCATCCCCTTTCCTTATTCAATAACACGTGACTGTAATCCTCCCATTCTAAGCCATTCTAAAAGAGAAGGACAGCTCAACTGGATTTTTGCCACACCTGAGCTGGTTAGTTCCTGGCCCCTTGGTAGCGCTCTCTGTGAGATCTCTTCACTTAACTTAGGCTGGCGCTTTGTCTTTTTAGGCACCTTGTTAGGAGAGGACAGTTGTGCTACAGGAGGGACCTCTCCCATACTAGAGTAAAGTAACTGCCCTTCACTGATGTATGGGTGATAACACGGATGGTCGAAGTCAAAGCTCTTGAGACTTATTCTAGGCACAGCAGATATTAGTCTAACAGGCACTGCTACAGACATGGCACACACAGTGATCCTTTGGGATGATCTGCACTTTTTTGAGACCCTTAAGGGATGCTTTTTGAGTACTGTGGTTGGTGCACAGATGGCATGCGGGTACTCATCCCTTGTTTGGCTACGCACTGAGAATAACAGTAACACCTGGGTGTCCATAGTACCAGTTTTGGTCATATGTTGATTTTTTATTATTTATATTTAATCATTAGGTCATTTCACCTTTTGTAAGGTCTTGAAGTGGCCCAGAAGCATTAGGGCCCAAAATACATCAACAGTTTATGTTTCGAGGAGTCAGTCAAGTCGAAATCCCACAACGTATTTCATGGACACATATAGGAATTAATGGAACTGGTGTATACAATCTGTCCCTAGTATGTATCCTCGTTTTATGGAATCTGTTTCATGCCCAGCCATATTGGGGTTATTTGCGCACAGCCGTAAATGGTGCTATGTGCAATATCATACCTGGCACACACTTAAAGGGCTCCTTTTCCAATCAGTTTAGACTATGACCAGTGGAGTCAGATGACACCTCCAAAGTGGCAACCACATCCACCAGTAATGACATGGTTAATATATAACACAGAATGCATCCTTGTTGGCAATCTCTTCTGAGGGGCCCAATGTTGATTGGGCTTTCAGTGAGCATTTCTTTACTTACTTTCTGTTAAGCAGAAAGTCACATGGATGAATTATGTCTGATGCATTGTTTTAAATCAATAGTAATTACTGAAAGGAAAATGCTTTGTTAGCTGGAAGCCTTGCAGACAGCCCAGCTGTCTGGTTTGCTAAAGACATCTAGGAGACAATCAAAAAGATTCTACACCACTCTTTGCCAATGCACTCTATGCCAGTGCAGCACTTTACTCAGTAACACGCAACTCTACCCCGCTGCAATCAATGCCAATCCACTTCAAGCCACTCTAATCTACTCTGCACCACTTCACTCTACACTACCTTTATCTACACCGTTACAGTCTACACCACTTTAATCGGTGCCATTACATTCTATGCCACTGCACTCTGCCCTGCACCACAGCACTCTATGCCACTTCACTCTACCCTGAAACAATCTACTCTACGCCACTTCACTGTACTCTGAAACAATCTACTCTACACCACCGCACTGTTTAGCACCAATCAACACTGCAGTCTCCACCACTGAACTCTGCATCACTCCATGCCACTGCACTCTAGGCCACTCCACTCTGCACCACTCTATGTCACTGCACTCTGCTATTCTACTCTGCACCACTACACTTTGCACAACCCTAATCTACACCATTGCATTCTATGGCACTGCATTGTACGCAGCTGAATTCTATGTCACTGCAATCTACCTCCCAGCATGCTCCATCACTGCACTCTGCAACACTCTATGCCAATGCGCTCTACACCACTCCACTCTACTTCACTCCACTGCACTCTACTCCATTGCACTCTACTCTGCACCATGGTACTCAATGCCACTGCACTCTACACCACTCTATTTGATGCCACTCTACGACACTCACACTCTACTAAGCAACACTGCACTCTACCCGACTAAGCTTTATGCCACTCTACACTGCACTACTGCTTTCTCTGCCAATGCACTCTATACCACTGCAATCTATGCCACAGCGTTCTGCAGCACTGTACTCCTTGACAGTGCACTCTATGGAACTATATTCTACTGTGCACCATCCTACTCTGCACCATTAGAGGCCACTGTACTCTGTGCCACTTTATGATGCACTGCTGCATTCTGCAGTGCTGCTCTCTGCAGCACTGCACTCTGCATTACTGTACTCTGCATAACTGTAATCTACTATGCAACACTCTAATCTATGACATTGCATGTATACACCACTGAATTCTATGCTGCTTCACTCTAAGCCATTGCACTCGAAACCACTGCAACACTATACCAAGACACTCTATCTCAGACCACTCTACTCTACTCCACTGTACGGAACTCTATGTGACTCCACTCTATGCCACTCCAATACATGACATTCTATGCCACTCTACAACACTTTACTATTGTCTTCGCCATTCCACTCTGCAACACTCCATGCCACTCTCTTCCATGCCAATAACTTTTAGCTATGCTGAAAATCAGCCACACTGGTGTACAACATGGCTAAAACACATTGGCAAAGCCAATAGCTCTTGCATAAGTGCGACCTATTGGCTTTGCCAGTGCTCGTTTTAGGAAGATGCTTCTGAAAAATCGTAGTAATAAGCTTGAGTGGCTTATTTAAAACACATAAATTAACATTTTCGAGATAATTCAATGCTCATAATGGCTTTTATTGAGAGACAGTACACAAACAATTAGGATCTGCATCTTTACATTAGGAGGGAAAGCAAGCTCCATTTTAAAATGTTATTTACTTACACGAGGAGAGCAATTCTGGCAAGTAAGACGGTCCCTAGCAACCACACCACGATGCATAAGGTGGATGCAATTTAGGGAGTAGACATGTTAGATATTGTGAGTTTGATGCCAGGCAACTAATCCTTAGGAGACCATATATATATATATATATATACATTTGATATCTTTACATAAGGAGGGATTTAGGGGGCAGAAAGGGGTGGGAGGTTTGAGATAGTAAATTTGTTGCGGCAGAAAGTGAGCCTCAAGTGCAGCTTTAAAGGGGAGGAGAAAAGAGACAACTCACGTGTCAGCTTGGAATCAGGTCAATAGCGTGTCTCGAGTAGACAGAACCAATGGCACTGGCATGAGTCGGTTGCTAAACCTTCAGTTCTGTTGCTTCCTCTGCGTTTGTCTAGACATAGGACTTTGTACTGGAAGCGTATGCTTTAAAGTGCACGGAATATAGAGGTGGTGCATACATCGGCTTGGAGTCGGCTTCCATAAAGTGGTCCCGTAGACAGAACGAATGGACCCAGTAGTGCTTAATCAGTAAAATGATAAGTGCTGGTGCCCAAACTTCCACTTCTTCCCATCCTTCTGTGCTTGTGTAGGTGCAGGAATCTGTACTGGAAAGGTATGCTTCCAGTACAATTAGATGCTGAACAGGGCAAACTCGCCTGTGCGTCTTGCTAGGAGCCTTAACACCAGCGCAGAGACGAAGCATCAGCAGGCCAGTCTTCATAGATACGTCTCTGCGCTGCACTTTCCTTAGTGCGCAACGCGGTGCAAAAAAATTGGTTGCTGTGCAATTGGTTGGTTGAGCTCTGATCTCTTACATCCCACAGATTTACATAGTCCTTCCGCTGAATTGTAGTTCCCCCTGAAGGGTTTGGGGACCCCCTGAGAGTTGGGGGACCCAAGGCCCCGTAGGCCCCGTAGGGGGTGCAGGGGCCTACGTTACACCACTTTTGCTGTGCTGTGTTGCAAAAACAAATGAGTAAGCCCACCTCAAGGCGTGTGAAGCAAGCAGGGTTTGTAATGTGTGTAACTAAAACTGTTGTCAGGATGTGGACCGTCTCCTTTCACACTGGGCTCACTTTGCAGAGAGAAAAAGGAAATTGCAATTCAGAATTCCAGGATAAAATAATTAGAAATAATGTGTAAAATGTTGCCTGACGTTTAACAACTTGTTTTTGTGCATAGATTAAATGCTGCAACAGACAAAAACACTTCACAAGTTTGTTTCTCATTTAAACTGCGTTAAGGTTTTATGGGGGTGCTGTAGCACTTCCAGCACCCCTAGTTCCAGAGTCACAGGGCAAGCAGCCCCACACCAGAATGGACCGGACTCCCAAGCCTTCAGTGAATCTCCCTTTCCAGCTCTAACCTCACTGAGGTAGTGGTAACTCCTGCTAAGGTCCATTAATAGCCTCATATTTGGTGCTCTGTCTAGGGTAAGTGCAAGGGGTGGAAGCTCCACACATTAGAAGGGATGGGCAAACCCTCAGTCTGAGTATTTCAGATTTCTCCTTTCTGCGGGTAACATCTGTACATGGGTAATTTGGGAATTCTGATTCGGACTGGTGCAATACTTATGGAGTAGTCAAGAACTGGTGAAGTACCTAGGGAAATCTAAGGAGCATGATACAGGAATATTGACTCCGAAATATCGTTCTACAAAATATCGCAGCATGAATATCGGCAACAAAAGTGATAGGATGTATATGCAGGCAAGTAGAGGTTCACGATACTTAACTCCACATACATGTATTTTATTTATGTGTATATCTTCAAGGTGCATAGATGAACATTAAATTAGTAAATCTAAAAACTATGGGGCATATTTAAGAAAAGTGGCCCTGCATCATATGTAGCGCCACTTTTCCTGTGACCCTTAGCGTCCCTAACGCCGCCATGTGTGCGCCATATTTAACATATGTCGCAACATGGCGATACGGTACTAGCGTAAAAAAAATTGCAAAGCACCTAGAGGCCCATTGAAAACAATGGGACCCTCCTTGTAATGCCTGCTTTGTGCAGGCGTTAAAAATGCCCAAAAAAATGGCGCAAAGAAATCTTTTGGATTTCTTTGTGCCATTTTTTTGCCCACCTTAACAGGGATATGTGGCGCAGGTATAATGTGGCACAAGGGGTTACAAAGTGGCACAATGCATGCATTGTGCTACTTTGTGAATATCGTGCAGCATTTTTGGCCTTCTATCGCCACAATAGCGTAATTTTTTTTTGATGCTAAATGTCTCATTAGATGGAGCTAGGGGCTCTTATATACGCCCCTCTAAGTTAACCTTCAAAATGTTTTTCATTGTTCTATATTCTGACCACAAAAGTTTTGCAGTATAGATTAGTGGTCAACATGCTGACAAACAACCATCAGTGCTGTAAAACGAATGTCCCCAGTAACTGCCATTCTGCAGGGACCGTCCTGTGATCACAGGGTAATTTGGCAACCAAAAATTAGTTATGCCAGTGTTGATAATCTTGAGTGCAAAATTAATGCATAGTTGAGTCCCCTGAAATCAGGAGGGCTTTAGCGCCCAGTTGTGTTCTATTCTTGCTGAGGCCTTCATGGCACACATTTCAAAGGAAGCAGGGACAGAGCTAAGTGTCCAAAGAGAAAACCAGGGGTAGTAGCTACTCACTTGGCTATCCCTAATTGACATCCATACAATTGGATAAATGCCTTTTATGTATGTAGGCAAATGTATTTTGGTATTTCTAAAGCATGAACCTAGCTGGCTAGCAACCGAGTGCTGTACAACGGTCAAGCCCCAATGGGGATGTCTGGGTACCTTTAGAGATGGGGAGGTGCATGGACAGACCGGTAGAACCTGCAGATGATGTTCCAAGTCAGGATGGTTGGGCTCGGACAGGAGTGCATTTGATCATCTCCATTTTATATTTTTAAAGTATTAAAGACCCCAAAAGGGCATCTGAGCACTCAACATAAGACAGATAGAGAGGTAGAAACTAGAACAAATAGGTCTTGATTTGTTTCCTAAATTCAGATAAGGCGTGCTGTTTCTTTAAAAGTTGAATACTTGAGATTTAGAAACTACAGCTCATTGGCTCGCCCCTGAGCTTCATGGAATAAAAAATATTTTAGAGGGCCAAATCTTTGTGGCCATCCACATATAAAACGTCTAACACAAGTAGATATAACCCACACGTAGGTCTGGAAAAACCTACTGACACCCCTAAGAGGTTTCTAGCCACCTCTGCTCCTCCAGATGCCTCTGGCATGGGACCACTTTACCTCCACCTTTGGATACCCCTCAAAAGCTTTGGTGTTTCTGTCCTGTGAACCAAGATTTTGTTCAGGATAAAATTAAGGGGGTTATTACAACTTTGGAGGAGGTGTTAATCCGTCCCAAAAGTGACGGTAAAGTGACGGATATACCACCAGCCGTATTACGAGTCCATTATATCCTATGGAACTCGTAATACGGCTGGTGGTATATCCGTCACTTTACCTTCACTTTTGGGACGGATTAACACCTCCTCCAAAGTTGTAATAACCCCCTAAGTCTTTAAATCCCGGCTCCCAACTGGACCCTGTCCAATGGAAGTAATAAAAAAAATCATGATTATATTGCCAAGCTCTGCCTACTTGCATTCTTCCATAATATCATTAGCAAATTATTGTCTGACAGATATATCTTCTCCTAAGCATCCTTTAAAGAACTACCACCCCACTGGAGTTAATAGTAGAACATGCGCACCCAACAGGACCATAGTTTTATAGACGCTGTTTATTCTGATATATTGACTAAACTTTGTAATCAATTGATGGATGTGCGATTGGATACTCAGCTGGTAAAAGCACAATAACCCCTCAGGGGGGTCATTTAAACTCCTTGGTATTAGTGCTACTGCACCCGCTGCACTAATGATAACTACGCCTCTTGTTCTATATGTCAGGGATATTTCACCCCATCCCAAGTGATGCACTGGTTCTGTGTCTAAAAAAGACTTGCACAATTATTGTCTGTGCCAGGGCTGTTTGTAGCACTTCAGGGAAGCTGCCATTATCCTTAACGAGAGATCATAAATATAACGAATTCCCTGGCATCATATAAAGCATGGCTTGACTGATTCATTTTATTTTACACAGTCACCATGAGAACTGTGGTATGAGATGAGAAGTGAGCTGCTGACAGTTTTACTACACTCCCTGGACTATCTCCATCCGGCTTCATTTATTTCAGCCTTTGCTTTTTATTTGAGAAAAGCATTAGGTGGAATAAATAGAGCAGGGTGGCAAAGGTTACTGGAGATCAGAGCCCTTGTCTTTGTTTTCTGTTACTCTAGTGCTAAAAGAGTCCCAGTTGAGCTGTGGGACCCTCCTGCACAAATTAACTACCTCATGGTTGCCATCAGCCAGATGCAATTTGACTGTCATTGCCAGCCACCCGGGTGCCTTGCCTTCTCTAATCTGCTTGAACAGGTTCTCAGCATCCACGACTCCTGATGGAGACACTGACGGAGCAACGCAGGACACTCAGGCGACAGGCAATTTGGTACCCGGATGGCTCAATACTGATTTCTCTTGTCAAGCTTTCTTATTCCTTTGAGCAAATTATCCAAGACCAGACAGCCTTGGAAAAGCTAAAACCACTGGTTTCAAGACAGGAGTCAGTGGTGCAAGCTACTTCTGATGAATGAAAACCACCCTGAGCTAGTGCTTAATATATGGTTAGTCACTAGATAGAGGCACATAAGGAGGGGGAAGTAGGATAGAGTTAAAGCAAGCAAGAATGCAGAGGAATAAAAGGAAGGGAGAAGAGAAAGGAAGGAACAGTAGAATGAATGGAAAGAAGGAATGCAGGAAGCAAGGAGAAGGGGTATAAAGAATGAAGGTGAGACTGAAGTACAGGATGAATGAAGGAGAAAAGATAGCAATTGAGAAGAAAATGAAATAACAAATAAAGGAACCAAACAGAAGAGAAGGAAGGGAAATTAGGAACGAAGGAGTGAGGGATAAACGGAAATTAAGGAGAGATGAAGCAAAAGTAAAGGAAGATGGAATGGAATACAGGAGAAAAAGAAAGAGCAAAGAGGGGAAGGAGAGGAAAGGAAAGAAGGTGATAGAAAAACATTAGGAGGAAAGAACAAAGTAGGGAAAATAAGTAATGTGACAGAAATATAAAAGGTAAGTGAGAAATGGGAGAGAAAAAAGGAAAGGAGTAAAGACGCAGAAAGAAAGAAAAAGAAAGAAATAAAGGCAAGAAAGGAAGAAAAGGGAAAAGGAAAGAAAGGAAAAGAAAAAAAACAAAGAGAAAGAAATGAAGAGAAAGAGAAAGTATGTAGACGTGCACTAGATAATAGATCCCCAGACGTGAAGTGGTTACACAGTTGTGATGGAAAAGCTTGTTGACAACTACTTGGGCAGGTACTTGAGCAATAACACAAATAATTTTGGGGACCAATTTGATGAAATCAATCCCAGGTTATTACATCTTTCACTCCTTGACAATCTCCATTCTCATCTAAAAGGTGGAAGATGAACTGATGGTGGCCAACAAAGAACGCAGCAGACGAAACCAGTTGAATATGTAGGTTGCCTTTCCTTGATGCGGGGGTCATACGGTCTCCTTTGGACATCAACCGATGCCATCTCCCCCCCTTCTCCAACAGAAGATGACTGAGCAGACCCAGGACAGTCCAGGAGGAAGCAAGGGCCTGCTTTTGCCAGCACCATTTGGAAGCAGCTAAATCTACTTGAGCGATGATCCTTTGAACAGATGAACACAGACCACAGTCCACCTTGGCTTCTCTATCTCAGCCAGTACTTTCGGTTTTCCAGAAGCATGCAGGGGGGATGTCAGCGGTATTCCCAAAATACATTCTTGACCGTAGTCAAATAAGGAAACAAGAAAAGTAGCAAACCTGAGGTCTTTGATTGGGGGTAGCAAATATTAATATATAGTATGTCCCCATCCCCCCCACCAAGGTCCTGTCAGTTTCTCTCCCTGGTCGAAACCCTGATTAGAGGTCACCAAAGAGGGACTGTTCTTCTAAGGGGGCTTGTAACTACATTGTAGCCACTAGACCTTCGGGCTCCAAAGAAACTTCTATTTCTTCATCCTTTGCCTTCTAGGAAGATGATGGACCATGTCCACATTGCATCTAGGTTGCACTATGCTAATGTTTTGTACCTGGGCCTTTCTGGATACCTGATGGCTAGACGTTGGATCAGGTTTATTCTTAGGCTCCCTCGTCGTACGTCTCCTCAATCATTGCACTGGTTACCTGCATAGAAGAGAATTCTTTACAAATCACTAATTTTTTCGCTCCAGCCTCCCCCCCCCAGTATTTGACAACTACACTGCATCACTATTCTCCAGCTGGAGTTTTGCATTTTCTCAGTCATTTCTTGCTGTGTTCCTGAGGGTTGGGCAGGTTAGAAAGGTTGATCTTTTTTGCCTGAGCTTGAGTCAGTTTGGTGAAAAAACACTTAAAACTTGGTTATTAGCTGCAATATCACTGTTTTCTCTGTACTACTAGTCATTAGTGCCGGGCACTCCCTCGAGCATCTCTGCGCTTTACAAACTCACTCATTCATTTATTCAGGGACGGACTGGTACAGAAAATAAGCCCGGGCACCAAAATAAAAGTGAACCAATTAGAGATTCTGAGATCCAAAAAGTGATCTACATTTGCAAATCGGGGTAGCTTTGAACTAGTAAACACACACTATGTAACTATGGCTCAAGACGTGGAAGAATGCATGCATCTGTGCTTGCTGCAGGGAATGTTTGTGGTACTATTGGGGATATCAACAGTACAAACTGGCTTGCCAGACCATATGCCCACATACACCTAAGTCCAGCCCTTCTGGCACAGCTGGGCTACCCTAAAAGCCAGTCCCTCCCTGTTGACAATAGACAGATAACTGTAGTATTGAGATGGCCTAATGAGTATTTTTTTAATCAGAGAGCACACATAACATCAAGTCTCGCTTTCTGGGCAGGAAATACCTTTCAAGAAATTGACCACATTAATTAATTCTTCAAGACTGATTAAAATAATTAAGCATGGTTGATCAGTCTCCAATGGGACATGATTGGAGCAACCTTAGCAATTCTATTGCTCCAAGTTGCACAGTGCTATTTTGCTTTACAGAGGTGCGGGCATTTTGATTTTATTATTAAAATCAATGCCATTTTTCCATACCTGGTGGAACATTAAAGTAGTGTGAGAGTGGCCAAACGGCCAGGTCTGCTGACTTTGAGAGGTTTGAACTCGTTAGTGGTCACTTTGAAAACAAAACTGATCGCTGGTGTGGAAGAAAACTTCATGTGGAGTTGGTCTGCAAGATGGTGTAATCACAGATCCATCCGGCAGAGGTGTTCCTCTACAGCTGCCAGAGAGGAGAGTTACCGGGTACATTAGTAGTAAAGATAACAGCTCAGAAATAGTGTCACATGGTTATAAGTTTTGAGTCTCAAGCAAGCAGATGTTTAACTGAGATCATGAGAAGGAGTGAAACTCAGGGTCTGTTGCCTTTGTCACCTATCTGAAAGAGAGGTAGTGCATCAGCAATACAAACAGTGTGTGCCTGACACATGAAGTGTTTTCCCTTGCACTTTCAAGGATCTGAAGCTGTTGTACAGTGGTGGTTCTGCACAAGGTCAGACCCTTGGAGTGACTGTGAAAAAATATAGGTGGGCATTCCTGCCACCTACAGAGGTGAGTGATGAGCGGTTGATGATCAGTGTTATCCTTTTCTTTTACTATCTGCTGCATCTTTCGCTTGTCTTTCTAGAGCATGGGTACTCACAAACATTTTCCCAGGGGCCAAAAAGTTTGGTCTGTGATGTGCCCGAGCGCCGCATCAAAGCCAGCGGAATGGTGGTCGGGCGAGGGCGTTGGGAGGACTGGCGGTTAAATATTGCTAGGTGAAGTGAAGGATATACATCTAGTGGATGAATTGAGCAATATGAAACTATAAAAAACCTGGGATTTATCTTGGCGTCCCCACTTTTACAAATTGTGTGATCCAGGGCAATTGCTTAAATTTAGGTTCAGGGTCTGCATCGTACAAATCTGCTCCTGTGTCTAATTTAATAAACTATAATGTTGTTCATCTATAATAGGAACCCAGATCACTCAGAAAGTGCACATAACATCTGACTTGCTTGTTTAATTCACTATTGGCGTATTTGTCAGGGTAGAGGTGAAAATTTATGTTTCTAAATTCTTGTTTGAAAAGTATCACATTTAAATTAATACTTCTCACTGTACTGATATAATAAATTATACTTAGATGAAATGGACTGCATGGTAACTTAATACATTTCTTGAATTTTGAAGTGACTGTTATATTTTTACACTTTTGCTGCAAGATGTCTTTAAAAGTGAACTTGCTTCTAAAGTGAAGCTCAGGACTCCCTGGTTACTTCCTTTCCTTAACACCAGTTAACCTTGAAATAAACGATTGACTCTCTATTTACGATAGAGTGAACGGCAACCCTGTACTCCTCTAGCCCAGGGCACCGCATGTAAAGTTCAAGGAGGACGCATGCGGCCCCGGGCCTTACTTTGAGTATCCATGTTCTAGAGTTTTTCCTTGTCAGCCTGAGCCTTGGCTTTCATTCTTCACCTACTTTTATTCCATCAACAGAGCCAAAGTGTCTGAGAAGGAGAGTCGCTGTATTGGCATTTGGCCACTGTGCTGGGTCATCAGCAGTGGCGGGAGGGGGTGGGGGATGGTGGGGTAGATGACGGGGGAGACATTTATAAAAAAAAACACTTACTGTTTCCCTTGCGCTGTCCGTCTCCCGCCACCGTCTCCTGCCACTTCGTTCCTCCTGTGGTGCCCCAGCATTTGCTGGGACACCAGCACAGGCTCACCAGCAATCCTGGCCCTGCTTACGTGCCTAACATATCATGTAAGCAGCGTCAGGATTGGTCTGATTGGCTCAGAGTGCTGCTCAGGCACAAGCCTGGGGTCTGTGCTGTTTTTCATGCCCAGCTGTGTATACAGCCAGGTAGAAGAAACCTAAGTGCGCATGTGTGCCAAACTCACATGTGCACTTACTGTACTCTCCCCTCCTCCCCCCGCCCACCTCCCATGGCCCAACCCCACCCCTCCGTGTACACTCTGCTGGCGGAGCAACAGATGAAAAATGGTGAAAAATAAAACAATAGCAAGGTATAGTTTTATTTTTCATCTGCTGGTTCAGCCAGGGGGCGAAGCCCCTGCGCCACTGCGGATTAGCCGCCCCTGGTCATCAGATGTACAAAGGACTATACTTCTATCAAAATCGTCCTTCCCTTCTACCCTGCTTGATAATATGGTGAGGACTGTATCAAAACTACTTTGATTCCTATTGAGCTCAGCACTGCTCCATCACCGCCTCTGTTCAGTGCCATAAGCACTGCTTCATAAACTTCTAACGTTTGCGCCATGTTAGACTACTAATGAATAGGCAACTGCTCGATCAGAGGTTGCATTTCAGAATATTAATAACAAAAATATCGCCTGACATATATAGGGGTCTAACACTTTACAAATATATTGCTCCTTTGGGTGTTGAATAGGAGAGGCCTATTTAAGAGCTCCTAGCGCCACCTTAGCCCCACTATAGCATCATTTTGTTAATGCTAAGGGGACGCTAAAGTGGCTTTTTCCATGTGCCATATTTACAAAGTGGCACAATGCATGCATTGTGCCACTTTGTAAACCCTTGCGCTACATTATGCCTGCACCAGCCATAATGTATGCAAGGGGGCGTTCTGGTGCTAGGAGGCCCACAAAAAAGGTGCAGTGAAATGTAAAAGTTTTTACTGCACAATTTTTGGTGTCATTTTTAATGCCTGCTCAGAGCAGGCATTAAAATGATGCTCCAATAGAAACCTATGGGCTCCCTTGCACTTTGCTACATTAGTGTAGCAAAGCACCACAATAGCGTCAAACAGTTTGATGCTATTGTGCTAACGACCGCTGTGTTGTGCCATATTATAAATATGGTGCAACCACGGTGTTGTTAGGTGGTGGTAGGTGGGGGCTAAAAAGCGGTGCATCAGCTCTGATAAGCCCCTTTTTTTAAATTATGGGCCAATATGTTTGGAAGACGATATTTAGGTCATGACAGAGCTTAATTTGTGCTGGTGTTTGTAGGTGCCGAGCAACTTTGGCACTTATTTCTGACTCCTACTCTGCCCCCTGTTGACCTTAACATACTCCAACCCTGAGAAAGCCTCAGGCTCAATGCTGCTATGGGGTGAAACGTGTTGGCTTAAATCACTGTAAGTGGTGGAACCACCCCGTACATTTAAGATAACGTAAACCTCCCTGAACAATACAAGATTTTTCAACGATATGTCTTGTGCATATTGTATGCTGTGATTTGAATCATAAACTGGTTTTGCTTTTCTTAACAAAAATGACTGGTGACTTTGTTCCCTTCGGTATATTGACCTTCCAAACCTTGCATTCTGAAACTTTCTGCTACATCTCATGAAGATCAGGACCCCCTATGCGGGTGCACTGTTCATCTGTCAGGATGGATGACCTACAGCTGGTGTCTAGTTAACACAGTGGCAGCTGGTGACATTTGAAAGTGGTGGGGAGTAAAATTTGTGCTGTGTGCCCTGTGGCAAGCGAGCGAGCCCAGTCATCATAATGGAGGTACGGAGGGTTCTCCGTCTGGTAACATTTTGAAAAAGAAGAGGGGAAATGGTGCATTATCACGCACATTTTAGAAATCAAGGTTTATAAAGCAATTGTGAGAGTGTAGACTTAAAATATTGAAAAATAATCCATATGTTACTGAATTAAAATTGTTCAACAGTTAGGGTAGTTTGTAAATTGAAATTTTACAGTGCAACAATTTTACACTGTGCGATGGCCGCTGCGCTGGATGAGTGTGCAAGCTCCATGGTGTGCTAGTGCACGCCTGAGCTCCTGAGCGCACTTGTTCCTGAGTGCGCTAGTGTGTGTCTGAGTTTCTGAGTGCTGGATGAGTGTGTGTGCTCCCTGGTGTACTAGCACATGTATGTTTCTGAGTTAACCTTCCCCTGAGAGTGGCAGTGCATACCTGTGTTTTTAGGTGCTGAATGAGTGCCCATGCTGGTCAGTTGTGAATGTCCTTGTCTCTGGTCCTGAGTACCAGGCACTAGAGGAGTGTTTGTGGTCTTGCAAGTGTCCTTAGTGCATTCTTTGTTTGTGTTGCACTGTCCAAGTCTGGCTGTGAATGTTTTGTCCTCCACATCATTTTGGCCGATGGGGTTGGTTACATGAAATATTACCCAGCATTAATAACAGCCTTTCTCCTCGCCCATGCAGGGCTACTAGGGCCTGCTCCACATCCCTGCACTTTCAAGTCTTTCTTCCTCCCTGGCGGAGGACGTGTCTGCTTTCAGGTGATCTGGCTTTCATTAGCTACAGGTATACTTGTTAGGGGATGAGATGTAATCTTAGCCAGGGGCTAAGACCAGTCCCACAGATGGCACTCCTAGCATCAAACTCACTCAGCCTCATGCTTTACTGATGATACCCCCAACTCCCCATCATTCGGATGTTCTTTTTATCTCCAACAACAGTGTGGGAAAACACACCTACTAGCCGCATTAGAGGCAGGCTGGCACACCACTGCACAGCCTCCTCTCTGGGCCCCAGGGTGGTGTTCAGTGATTTGTTCTGTGAAAGGCTGCAAGTAAAAGGCAGCTCGGGCTGGACTGTTCCCATGGGGAACAGGGTCGGGACTGATTTGCATATGGCTGGTTCCAAACTGGGGTGGCATGGTGAGCAAAAGAATTGATGGATTAAACCCAGATCTGTGACTGGGGGTGAATGTTTGATTGGTTCCGCATTCTGTCCATCATTTGTGTTTGTTTGCTTTTGTTGCCACAAGTAAAAGACATGGCAGAGAGGGGGCTGCACACATCTTAGCAAACCATTTGTTGACCATTTACTCTAAATGATCTATTCTGGATCAGGGTCTATGTGGATGTGTGTAGTCTGAGAATCCAGACAAAAGGGGTTTGCGCTGAGGGGATCATTAGAGCAGTGCCAAAAGGAGTCACGATCAAAAGCTAGTACTGCATGAAAATAATTATTGAATCAATTGGGCTAATGCAAGGAATGAAATACAAGGCCCCACACTTGCATTATTCATTGCTAATGACTTTTTATAACTCAGGCAGAGCCAGCGCCACATGCGCAATCAGCCACAGAACAGAAATCAAATTATAATATAAACACAAATGTAGTACATCCATGCGATCCTAGTGATATTTTTATTTTAATTTTCACACTGCGCGCACCAGCTCCATTTCTTGAACTCCTAGCGTGTGCTGCCTTCAGTGATGTTCTTCTATCCTGTAGTATGGCTTCTGCTGGCATGACTAGTGGCAATCAGAGTTTTTGCGACTCCTATACATATGTTACAGATATTTATAATTGGAGTTATTATCTGTTAACTTGTGAGTCTGCCATGTAAGAGATAAATGAAAGCAAAAACAAAGAAATATGTCCAAACAAAGACCAGGTCCAGATTTAGAACTACTTGGGGTCCAAACTTTCTATCCATGCAACAGCTATGTGGAGGTATGTATGCATGCAGAAGGTATGGCCATATCGCATCGGATCCATAAAACACTCTGAAGGGATAAGAAAAGGAGGTGAAAATAAGGTGGAACTATTGTCAGAGAGAGAGAGAGAAAGAATACAGTATTTCTCTGGTCAGTAGCAATTCAGGTTGGCTGAGAGTAGAGAAGCATACAAATCATTGTGACGCAGAAATTATTAAAATGGCAACAACACATTCAGGCCCATATTTATACTTTCTGAGCGCCGCATTTGTGTCATTTTTTGATGCAAAAGCAGTGCAAACGTACAAAATACAATTGTATTTTGTAAGTTTGTGCGATTTTGCAAAAAAGCGGCACAAATCCGGCACTAAAAAAGTATAAATATGGGCCTCAGAATTGCTACAATTACCCAATTGCAAGGCAAAGACCAATTACATCTGATATGTTGAACGCATTGTAGAATCGAGATACAAGACTCAAGTCAACAACACCAGAGAGGAAGAGAAGAAGAACCTTCAATGCAGGACGAGGCTTACAGTGGCTGCTTTCCACGGTATAATGGAAGAAAGAAGACCTTCTACTGGGCGGGGTTGAAGCCTCCATTCACCGACTGCGGAAAAAGAGCTGACCTGACCTGCTTATATTTTTAACACAAAGGGGCAGATTTAAAAGCCCCTAGCGCCTCCTTGCACCACATTAGCACCAGTAATTTTGAGGCTAATGTGGCCTAACAAGGTCAAAATTGCTACGCCAAATTTACAAAGTGGCGCAATGCATGGTTTGCTCCACTTTGCAACCCTCTGCGCTACATTATGCCTGCGCCAGGCATAATGTATGTAAAGGGGGTGTTCCCTATTAGGGGGTCCAAAAAAATGGCACAGAGAAAGCTAAGAGATTTCTTTGCATCATGTTTTTGGCACTTTTAACACCTGCTCAGAACAGGTGTTAAAAGGAGGCCCGGAACTAGCATAAAAAATTCTGATGCTAGTTCCCTAACTACCGCCATGGTACGCCCTATCTTAGATATGGCACACACATTGTGGCATTAGGGGGGCGCTAAGGGGTGCAAGAAAAGTGGCTCTGCACGGGGTGCAGCGCCACTTTTTAAAATCAGGCCCAAAGTTTAAAAACATTCACTAACCGTCTGGATGGTTCCAGTCTCAGCACTGAGTGAGTTTGTTTTTTCTGCCAATTAACTATGGCTGTTCCACTTGTCGTGCATGTGTGCCGTGAGCATAGAATGGAAAGTATGACTTCACCTTCCCTCAGGCCTGGCCCAACCTCCACGACTCCAGCAGTACGAGGATTGGCTGGGTCAGGGGTTGCAAATCCTCATTTGGACGCTTGGGGGCTGTGGCAGAAATCCCCCGGGCTCGTACAATTGCAGAGCCTGTCGAGGGTTCAAGTGCGCATGTCAGGCTGGTCAGAGCAAGGCACCTGTCCAAACTGACATGTGCACTTCACCCCAAGGAAGCCCGGCATAGCATCTGCCAATCATCAAGCAGGCAGGCTGGGAGCAGAGGCAGCTCCCCCTCCCCTCACCCTTCTGTACGTTTGTCAAGGTCATCATCATGCCGTGCACAGCGGCAAAAAAAAGTCAACACAGTGTACTGAAAAATTAAACATTTGCAAACTAACAGGGGGACAATGCCGCTGCGTCCCAATAAAGGAACCACCACTGAGTTTACGCACCCTTTGGCACACCCATCAGTTTAGGCCTCCCTGAGTTCCTTTTTAGCATTTTGACTTTTAACAATTTGCATTAGGCTTCGCCCTTGCAGCCTTATTCCCCAATCCATGGAGAAGACTCCTGCCTAGCATTAAACTTTACCCTAAACCATATGCTAACAGAATTTCCCTGGGCACCGCTTATACTCAGTTAATTCTTGGCGCTGATAATTAAACCATATACCAGGGCTGGGAGATAGGCTGGTCGTTCTGACGGAATTCTGTAATTAAATGAACTAGTAGTTTAACATGCATTGGCAAAGCCAACAGTTCAGGACTTGGCAAGCTGGTGTAGTGGTTATTTATTTTCATTGTTTATTGCAAGCGAATGCCACACAATTGAAAAGAAGGAAAAAAAGAAGAAAGAAAATAAACCATGCTGCTGCTGTATATACTTGCAACAAAAAATATCAACCATTGCATATAATTTTAATTGAGCAGTATGGGGCTTTCTTAGCAGCTAGATATGCTTAGAACAAGTATAGAAACACATTGTTAGTGTTAATGCCATTCAAAGGAAAATATGATTCTCATTGGCACAAAGAAACAATACTATCGAATTTGAAGTACTGTAAACTGAAAACATTGTTTAAACACATAAAGATGGGTAAAAAAAGTACAAAGAATTAGATTAAATATGAATTAATTACTTATTAACCAACCAGCCTTGCCCTGAAGTGCACTTCTTTTTTATGTTGATGTGTGCATGGGATCAGGAAAAATGCTGTCATTCAGAGCACATGGGCGATGGCTGAAATGGATTTACCCATTTCTTTCTACTGTATGCTGTTGTGGACAGAAGTAACACGTGCGTGACAGTTGAACAGGCCAATGGATGAAGCAGGCTGACCCAAAGATCCTCTTTGCATGTATACATGTATTTTTTGTACATACATTTTTGCATTACCTGAGGCTGGCAAGATATTTAAAATGCCTCTCGGCCAGACCTAAAGACTGACAAGTGAAAGCTTCAAATACCAATAACATACAAGCCAGATGTAGGCAAATTGCCTCTGTGAGCACACTGGCAAGGACACAAAATAAAGATTCCCCAAACTTCTCTTACTTTGCTGGAACTCAGGTAACACACACACCCACACTTTTCTGTGCACAGCACTCATGCTTTAGATGCCATTTCTGTACTAGAAATGTTCTCTTTAGTTGTTTCTTGGAGATAGGCCCAATCTTTTTTAGAATGTGCTAGGAGTTCTCTGTTGATATTGGAAGCTCCTTTGGCAGATAAGCAGAGGTCATTTTGTTCTCTGATAAGGATATCCTTGTACACAGTAGTATTATAATAGTATGCTGTAAGTTACTTCATTTTGTGCATTATTCCCCTTTCGAGCTTAGATCCTATGATCTCAAGGTGGATGATGTGTCCCTGAGGTGTGGACACACACAGTACCTGAGTTTTTGCATTTGTAGTTGACCTGACCTGCTGTTTGTATGTTTTGGTCACGAGTCGCTGGTGATTTTTTGACAGTGGTTCATTATGAGTTGTCCTCTCCTCTTTTATTGTAATTCTGTGATATGACCGTGAGATTCCTAACAGACCCCTCAGGTTTACAGCTGGCGCTGCTCTTGGCTGAGCAAAGGATGGCCATTTGTTTAGGAGAGGGTCAGTTCTGAATGCACAATCTTACATCTGAGAACTAGTATATTGTAACAACATGATGGAGATGTAAACTACCTTGAAAAAGCCCACAACCAGATGAAGAGACACCATTGGCCCCTTCCAGGATTATCATGTACAGAATGGAGGGAATGTCACTCTGAATCTGATTTGGGAGCATCCCACATAATGCTTCACTTAACGGGTGGCTCCTGGCTTTGCTCTTTGTTGTAGTCAGTTTTATCTGTGTGGTCCTCATTCTGGGAACATGCAGAGCTTCACCTCCTGGACAACCTCACCTTCTGCAGGATCAGATGGTCTCCTTCTGTCTCTCAGAATCTGGCAGACTTCTAGGTTCCAAGCAGACCCTCAGTTCCTCCAGCAGAAATTGCAGACTTCAGGTAATGTCCATTTACATCTAGGACTCTTGCTTTCACACAGACACCAGCACTGGTCACACAGAAGCGCTTTGAGTACTCTAAGAAGCACTCCCTGTGCTGGGCAAGGAGAACTTGGAACTGGAACAAAGTGAGTGGTTTGGATTCCTCTTTTATACATATTATCCAGACAAGGCAAGTGTGTCCACCTTCAGAAATGGATAGGGTTGGTTCTTTTTCAGAAGTGATTTTCTGGCTGTTCCTTGGACACAGCCTTTGTGCAAGGTGATGGCTCTCACTGCAGGTAGCATTTGAGCTTCATCCAAGCAGTAGGATCCAAACAAAGGCACAAGCAAGTGTGAGATCTCTGTACCTGGCTGTCATCAGCCTTCCAGGAGCAACAATTAGTAACATACAAAAGGAGAGGCCCTGTCTAGAAACTTCTTTGTCTTGAACAACAGAAATTGCAGTCCCACCACTCACCCCTACCAGCTACCAAATGGCAGTGCACAGAAGGAACTAATCCGCAGCTCTTTGGTAACACTGTTCTAAGTGAGTTAGTGAGGGAAGCCCTGTCTCCATCCTCTCTCATTTTGGTATGTGCATATCTACCCTGAAGCCACAGGAATACAGGCAATACACTTCAACTGTTCAATAAAGCTGTTCTCACTCTCCATCATGTGCCAGACCAAACCATGGGCCTCCAAAATGGGTCTGTCTGGTTCCAGTACTCAAATTCATTCAACAAACAGAGTGCTACTTCCATAAATGTGCTACACATTCACAACATACACGAACACATGACCTGCATAGGGAATGTCAGTGCAGGTTTCTGGTTTTCACATAACACAGAACTTAACATGAGAAAGGTTAGTAGACAGCACTCTCCATGGCACAGAGGCAAAGGTCTGGCACACTAAAGATTCACAAAGAATGCTACGCTACCACCTGGTAACTATGCGATGCATCTAGGGGAAGGACAGTTGTCTAATACCCACTCTAAGGGCAAACAAAGTGCTCCCCAGCAGTTCATTAAATATGTTTGGGACATGCGCTGGACCTTGTATTACTTGGCATGTGTGTGCACTCTTGATTAGCATGTCACCAGGGTCAGACAAAAAATCAGAATACCAGTTTCATCAGGCACTCAGGGCAGGGTTATGTGCCTGCTTACCATGCAGGAGATATTCTAGTTCCAACATTCCCTTTAAGTGAAGTCTAAATAGTGTTCTTTGGAAGATTTGTATGAGAAATTACACCTTTCTCCTAAGTGAACTAAGGACAGATCAAGCCACAAGCACACATATTACTTGCCTTGAGGGCCCAACACTGGTTACAGGTTGCCAGAAGATCCACCATCAAGCTGCTTTGTATCACACACAAAGCAATACATGACAAAGGGCCACTCTTCATAAAAAAGCAAATCAACAAATACATATAGCAAAGGAACCTATGCTCAAGACTGGCTGCCTCATTATTCCTCATTATTCCTACAAACAAGGAAAACAAAACATGGGTGGAACATCTTTCTCTGTCCAAGTAGCCAAACTATGGAATTCACTACCCACACACATAAGATCCACAGACAACCATTGTAACTTCAGAAGATAAGTCAAGAACAGGCTCTTCCCCACATGAGAACTATACTCACATGCAACAGTGTACCACAACTATATTCTCACACATGACACACTATGCTTCTCATGGCATACCGATAAAGTTGATGTTGTACATTGAACTAGGCATCCTGATATAAGCAGATATATGTAGATAAGGAGAAAAATATTTATTACACCACAAGATACATGTGTATTTAAGACAATGTCATGTTTGCTACTTCTGTGCACATTTAGGTGCATATATAGAGGAGTTTATGCCTGCTACCAAAACTTTAAGAAATGTCATGAAACATTTGCGTACTTCACCACAAGATAAATGTGCACATCCAACCATGTAAGTATTGCTGCTTCTATGCACATATGGGTATTTAGATAGAGGGGTTTTCTACAGACAATAAAACCTGCCAGGTATCATGTGCATATGTGAATGTATAAAATAATTTCAGTTTATTTGCTATTACAAAAAAACAACAGCATTTCTTCCTTTCAACCATTGCCCCATCCCTCCTCTCTCTGATTTATTCCACATCCTTGTGATTTCAATGAACTCCCAAACTTCCTTCTCAAACTTTTCCCTCCTTTTTTTTACCATGTCACTCAACTAACAGGCACACACAACCACTACTTACAAAAACAATGTACTATTTCCCCCTATCAAATCCATTCCCATGGTACTAGCTCAACTCTAAAGCCTACAAAACACACAAAAAATCAAGATCACAAACCTAACACAATACAAAAAAATGTACTAATCTGCTACCTATTAACCTCCAATCACGGGTGCCAGAGCAGCAGACTACGTGCTGCATAGAGATTCAACGCCTCATCATGTGTAGTAAGTACTATGTAAATACTATTTACAATTACAAATACAGTAGCAATGCCTAGAATTCAAAGACCTAAAACCACAGACAGGCAGCAGTACTGTTTGACAGGTCATAACTTGAAGCATGTCATGTCATTGTCTCAAATGCTTGTTGTGTTGCGGCTGACAGTGATACACAGCTGAGCACAAGACACACTTCTAGCAGAGCTGACAAAGCAGTGAGATGACGGCACAGAGGCTAACGAGTCGTGCAACGGCTGTCACCTGTAGAAAACCAGGCAAGATGCCAGATGCCACCTCGCGTTAGTGATGACTGGAATCAGAGGCTAGGCAGGGCTGTGCCAGACATCTGAGTTGCTTCCCTTCATATTGTGTGCACTGCAAATCACTTACAATAAAGCACAGAGCATCTCCTGTAGGCAGACTATGATATCACACTATGGGGCATATTTACAAGAAAGTGGCGAAATATAGATGATGTGGCACTTTTCTTGTGTCCCATTGCGCCCCCCTAACAACACCATGTGTGTGCTGTATTTACAATATGGTGCACAATTGAGCACGTTAGGCCAATAGTGTCAAAAAGTTTTATTCTATTGTGGCACTTTAGTGGATTATTGCCAAAAATGATGGCGCTATCCACCAAAGTCAAGGGAGGCCCATTGAATACAATGGGAGCGTCACTTTAACACCTGGCTAAGGCAGGCTTTAAAAATGATGCAAAAAAATGGCACAGTGTAATCTTGACATCACAGAAAATGATCATTTGGCGACATCATCATGTCGAGGGGATGCTCTAAACGTATCCCGTTCTCTTAAAGTGCCACATAGAAACATGACAGCTATTAAGTTATAGACCATATATGGTCTCCAAATATGATCTGCTTTTTTCTAGCTGATTTCTCAATTGCATTTTAGGACATTTTTAGTGTGCCCGTTCCCATTTTTGACAAAACATCATCAGATATGTATAGATTTTCTAATCTAAATCCACAACTATGCACCTTGACACTCTCTCTCTCTCCTCTCTCTCTCTCTCTCTCTCTCTCTCTCTATATATATATATATATATATATATATACATATATATATATATATATATATATATATATGTTCACAATATTAGTGTTTCTCAATATTCATGTACTCGATATTCAAGAGCACGATCCAAAGGAGAAGTACCGTGCGCTCTGACAGTATCTATATTTGCCTAGGCGCTAAAGTAAGAAGGGACATAAACAAGCAAGTGTACGAAAGGAGATACAGCGGTGGGAAGGAAAAAGGAAAGAAAAGGCTAACATGACCAGGGGCATTAGGATGGATGAGGAGGAAGGAGATGGAAACTGAGAAAATGGATGATAGTGAAAAGAAAGTGGAAGAAGGAGACAGAGAGGAAGGAGATGGATGGATGTGTACTGGGGATAAGAAATGCGGGAGGGACGAGAGAACAGCAAGAAAAAAATTGATAGAGAAGAGGGAGGAAGAAAGGCAGATGTAAGAACGTGAGGGGACAAGCATACAGTGACAGAAAGAGGGGGGTAGAAGAAAGTAGGCTTGAGGGAAAGGAGGCAGAGGGCACATACATGATAGAGTGAGAGAAAGGAGTAGGAGTTGGCAACAAAGCTAAGAAGAGGAGAAAAGAGTGACTGAGTAAAGGCTTAAAAAGAGAAAGGTTTGATGAGGAGAGTGGTCGAATAAAGGAAAATGATAAGTTGATGGACAATTGAGGGAGACAGGCCGCATGAGAAATTGCATGGTTTGTTTATAGAGACAAACACGGAAGGTAAGCTGAAATAAGTGGAAAAAATCAACAGAATGAGGAAAAATACCATTCAGGGCTAGCGAGACCCAGGGTATGAAAGTTAGAGTTTTCCTGGTGGGTTCATTAACCTCGACCAAAGACGGTACCTCACTGTTAGACAGCAAGCCCAAACACTAACGCGCTCTCTCTACCTGGGGTTGGGGTGTAGGCATGTCGACTGATAAACCATTTCAAGCCCAGACAAGAACTGTCATTCATAGCAGCAACGCCTTGCAAGGAGCTGGCCCTAGGAACCAGAGCTAGGACCTCCAGGCGGTAGGGTAGACCAAACAGCCGTAGCCTACTGCCTAGATCAGTACTATTGACAACTACCATTGTGTGTGGTAATTTCGTGGTATTGCCCTCCCCTACAGACCACCGAAAAATGACCATCCTGCAAATTCTCATGCAATTCAGACATGAGCATTTCTGATTAGCAACCAAACAGTATGGGCCTAACACATGGTTCTGTGGAGATTGCATTGAAGAGCTCATGTTTTAGAGCCACTGCTTTAAAGTGGGCAGGAACTCATCAAATTGAGTGGGCTGGGCTTAAGGGTGTGTTTAAGCAAAAAGCTTTTAATTGAATTCAGATTTTCTTGCATCAGCAAACTGGCGATGCTTAAAAATCCTAGAAATAATCAAACATGCTGATGTTACGGTGCAATTTTCCTACAAATTTGAAACAAGACATACGTCCTGTAGAGGCCCTCGTGCAATATTCCAGTGAGCATGTACCTCCACAGGTGTGTTGCAATTTCACCTGCCTCAAGAAAAGTTTGAGCAAATGGTGGCAAAAGACAATCTATTTCCAGCACAATTACCCCAACATTTTTTTAAAAAGTCATAGGTGTAACAGGCTGTTCTGACTGTTGGCGTGTACGTGTACTTGGTCATGAGTTGGAGTCAAGCACAACCATAAAGGTTTTTCACAAGTGATGAGATGAGCTTGGGATACACTTTACTGGTGCTTCATCATGCAGAATGATTGTTCATGGTGTCTGTCCTAGGTTTCAGGACCATGTAATTAAAAGAAGTCGTGTACTTGCCCGTAGATTTGTTACGAAATGCAATGGTTTTGTGGGTCAAAGACACATTCATAGAAAGTCCTATATGGGCTAATATTGATTCATTATCGTTGATAGCTCAGCAATTATTAAATCAATCCTCTTGATCTGCATCACAAGCTTTGTTATTTGCTCTTCCCTATAACAAGATATCTTCTTTTGCCTAAAGTTCCTTTAACCATTCTATCATATCATTTATTAATTCAATTTGTTCAAGATCTCCACTAAGGTTAAGAAAACACAACAATAAACATCAGTAAAAAAAGGGCATAAGAAAAAAAAGTAATACAATGTTAAAAATAGAGATTTAAAAAACATGATAATCAGAAGAGGTAGGTGGATTCAGAATAAAGTCGAAAGCTTCTTTTGTAGGCTTCAAGCTGTTGAAAAGAAATATAGGGGCATATTTATACTCTGTTTGCACCGAATTAGTGTCATTTTTTTTTTACTCAGTGCAAAACTAACTCCATATTTATACTTTAGTGCTAAACTCCATATTTATACTTTGGTGCGCCAAATTTATGGAGTTAAAGTCATTTTTTGGAAGTGGAGACCTACCTTGCTTTAATGAGACGCAAGGTAGGCGTTCCCGTGCAAACAATGACTCATATGGGCATATTTATACTCTGCGGCATATTTATACTCTGTTTGCACCGAATTAGCGTCATTTTTTTTACTCTAATTCGGTGCAAAACTAACTCCATATTTATATTTATACTTTGGTGCTAGACCCGTTTAGCAATAAGGCCCTGATTTATACTTTTTTTGCGCCATATTAACGTCATTTTTTGACGAAAAACTGGCACAAACTTACTAAATATTGTCCCTTATTTATACTTTTTGCTGCAAAACTGCACTAACTCAGTTTTGCACCAAAAAGTTTAGCACCGGCTTGCACCATTTCTGTGCACCAGCCGGGCACCATATTTATGGAATGGTGCAAGCCGGTGCAAAGGGTAGGCTAGAGTAAAACAAAATGACTTTAGTCGGGTGGGGCTAGCAGTATAGAAGAAGAGGGTTTAGCACCAAAAAATGACTTTAGGCAGGTTAGAGTAAAGAAAAATTACTCTAACCAGATTAGCGTCATTTTATGGTGCTAAACCTACCATGCCACATGACTCCTGGCTTACAAAAGGCAGGAGTCATGCCCACCACCCCAATAGCCAGCACAGAGGACAAGGGCCCCCTGGGCATGGCCATTGCACCCTGTGCTATGTATGGAGGCCCATTTCAGGGCCCCCTATGGCACTTTCAAAAATAAAATAAAATACTTACCTGTACTTACCTGGGATGGGGTCCCCCATCCTCCGCAGTCCCTCTGGTGTGGGTGGGGGTGCCCCTGAGGCCTGGGGTGGGCATCTGTGGGCTTATTCCATGGTGTTCCACCATGGAAATAGGCCCACAGGTCTCCTAACGCCTGCCCTGACCCTGGCTTTAAAAAATGGGGAAAAGCAAGCTTTGCCCCATTTTTTTACCCCTCCTCCCTCCCTTGTACCATTTTTGCATGGGATTATAAATATGGCATTAAGGCCATAGAGTAATTTTTTGCACGGGAAAGCCTATCTTGCATCTCAAGGCAAGGTAGGTTTCCACTTCCAAAAAATGACTTTAACTCCATAAATTTGGCGCTAGACGGGTCTAGCACCAAAGTATAAATATGGAGTTATTTTTGCACCGAATTAGAGTAAAAAACAATGACGCTAATTCAGTGTAAACAGAGTATAAATATGCCCCTTAGCGTCAAGAAATGACACTAATCTGGTTAGAGTCATTTATTTTGACTCTAACCTGCCTAACGTCATTTTTTTTTATGCTAGCCTACCCTTGCACCAT
Source organism: Pleurodeles waltl (assembly GCF_031143425.1). NCBI lineage: Eukaryota > Metazoa > Chordata > Amphibia > Caudata > Salamandridae > Pleurodeles > Pleurodeles waltl. The sequence continues at coordinate 105,098,367 of NC_090446.1, forward strand.
TCCATAAATATGGTGCCCAGCTGGTGCTAAAAAATGGTGCAAGCAGGTGCAAAACTTTTTGGTGCAAAACTGCGTTAGTGCAGTTTTGCAACAAAAAGTATAAATAAGGCCCATAGTCTTAAGAAACCATGGCCCATATTTATACTTTTTTAGCGCCGCATTTGCGTAATGTTTTTACGCAAACGCGGCACAAACTTGCAAAATACAATTGTATTTTGTAAGTTTGTGCCGTTTTTGCATCAAAAAGCGGCGCAAATGCGGCGCTAAAATAGTATAAATATGGGCCAATATGCCTGTTGTATGAAGTATAGAACAAACAGAAAACACATGTTTCATGTCATTACTTCGATTGTAGCATAAGCACACTATTGTATACCAAGAAGCAGCTGATTAAGCGTCACATGACTCAGTTTATACCCCTGCCTCTATTGGGTCGAGTCACTTGTTTTCTAAAATACGCATCATATCTGTGTATGCTATCCATGGTTGGTGAATAACATGCTTCTAGGCACATTCATCTTTGACGTAAAATAGATTTTCAGCCTAGGTGGGGCGTTAAAGTGATATTGCCCTGAATCACGCAATTTATCACGGGGGGAAACCGCGATTAAAACTCGAATATGAACAACTGGCGACCTAAACATCATATTGCATTTTCTACTCTACACCTAATATTTTTCGTGCACATGTATTTCGAATGGTAAAAACAAGTCACGTGATCAGTCTGTGCATAGAAAATGTTCTTTGCTGCTTTAAACTACAGTGGCAGACGGCAGTTTTAGGAGGGAGGGGGCGGGCGGGAAGCACACTCACACTTTCACACACACGCACGCACATCCATTAACAACACTCATCAACATTCAAACATGCACGCGCGCACCAAACATTCATTTAAAAAGATCACACACACACACTTACCTTCAGCCTCGGAGGTCCCAGGATGGTTGGGACTGCTGCCTTCCCCCGATGAGGAAGGCACCAGTTCCAGCCTCGTCGCAGAGTGAGATGGGGTCATTGAGACTGCTGAAAGCCACCCCACTCTGTGACAAAGTGTCACTGGTTGAGATTGGAGTCCGCCCTAAAGGACCTGTTAAGCTATCTAACATAATTGTCCATCTCGAAGGAGCAGGGAGGATTATCATTTCAGTAAAATAATCAACTTACTATTAAGCACACGATGAATAACTGTTTCTACTCACTTTGGAGCAATACCAAATTGAAAGGCTTTTTAAAATGTCTCATAGAGCATATTTTTTAAAAGAAGAATATTGAGAACACAACCCCTCTGTTTATAATTGGAATATGTATTTCCACTCATTGGCAGGAAAATTGAAGAGCAACACGTCTATTCCAGACCTAGGATACCATGGAGAAAACTGGCTTTCCAGCTTGATCATTTTGTGTGATCTTGGGCTACGGAGTCACCTCCCTGTGCCTCAGCCACCATGTCTGGCAAAACTTTGAGTATTAAAAATGGATACAATACCCATATTTAGTGCTATTTAAATAAGTAAAGGTAAGGAAATTAAGCACATTACATTACGATTGGCTACTGATTGAAAGTAGAGTTATTCTTTCCATAAAGTAGCTTGGACCTCTTCAAGGACGGCCCACACCCGTGTGTCCCAGTGGGACACTTCCAGATTAACATTTGGTGCTAGCTTTCACTCACAGGATTGTATGGGTCAGTTGCATAAAGTTTGGATCAAATTCAGTTCAGCTGCAGCCCATATTCCATGCTTATTGGTGAGATTTACAGACTACCAATGTTTTTTTCCAAAATTATTTCCCGTGTGAATGTTGTTTGTAAGAAAAATGCCCTCCTTTCGTTCTTGCTTGATCCATGGCAGCCAATTTTCAGACGCTATGACACGTAGTGTGTATTTACATGCCAGGTCTATGGAAGAGGTCTGGCCTATGCAAGTAAAGAGAAGGCTACAGGATGTTTTTGTGAAAACATCTGTGGTAGCCGAACCCCAATAATTGTCTGAACCTCAATATCTGGAACACCCTAAATTTTAACTTAGGCAGTCCGGCTCCAGAATCTCTTGTTGATCTGGTGGCAAGAGAAAACCCTCACTAACCCTATCAATAAGTTAGCAGAGTAGAATTTAGAATTCGAAACTGGGACCAAGTTCTAAATCAGAATTAATTTTATTAATAAAATGATACATGAAACATGCAATGCTTGTCATGAAGGCCCGGATACAGAATAGAGAAACACAAAGTCATATTAAAATCCCTAGTTAAGCTATGGAATCTCTCCAGGTTGTTTCAAACTCATAAAGGGTACTGTCAGCATCAAAGTGAGGGAAGAAAGTCTCAGAATAATTGTACTGATTTCTGGGAGGAAAACTAGATGTCATCCTCATTCCTCTAAAACCAGGGATTTTTACACACAATTTATGCATAACAATTAGAAAACCTGCAATTCAGCATGGAATGATCATGGTAAGATCGCATTGGCAAATCAAAAACAGCTTCTTAACAATTAAATCATCTTAAAGTTAACCCATGTCTTAATGTAAGGGAAAAATTCCTCTTGGCTTCTCAGCAACTGCACTTCGGAGATGTACAACATAATATGAAACATTTCTCAAACAATAGCTCATAAAATGATGTGCTTCTGCACGCCTGCGTCCGAACTCCCAGCGGAAATCGTTCAAAATGATACATTAGGTACAACATGGAAAGGTTCATTCACAATACTTGCTAATACAACTGTCCATTTACGTAATAGCACCTTGTGCTCTGCAGAAATTATGGAGAGAAAAGACTCGCAGTGGGCCACTGACTGGGAGAGGGGATGAACAGGAGCAAAATGAGCAGAACACCAGAAAGGGAATCCTCTGTAAAGTAATAGCATCTCGTACGAAATGTAACATAACTACACTACATTATTAATCACTCTTCTAAACAAAATAATCAAATGTTTTTAAGTGCAACATCATTAGTTCATCAGTTACGACCATATAAATCATTAAAACCACTAATTCACACAAAAAAAATAATCACTAAAAATTGCATTTAAAAAAACTTCTGCATGTCTTTGCCATTATTTTACAAGGATTTGGGCACTGGAGTAGACTTAAAAAAACATGCATACAAAAGGCATACACAAGCAAGCTGTTTCAGATATTTTTATCATTTAAATACAGACTATCATCTGATTCCCAATCCGAGCTGGCTGCAGGGATTTAGGCACGCAGCACACGGCAGGCGTCCGTGCTCTGTTACTTGTTTGTATAGGATCACTGCAAGCATAAGACCTGATTGTGCCCTGCACTCATAATAGAAGTGTGAAGCCGATTTTACCAACTTTTAGCAGCTAAAACAAAGATGCAAATGAGCTTCACTGGTGCTTGTGTGAGATGGACCGCTCTGAATGTGTCGATGTCAGGGGCACATGTACCTGCCAACACAGCTGAGCATCAGCTACCCATGATGGTTCTGAAATATGAGCAACAGATTACTTTACATAAGGTCAGATTCATATTTTTTTAGGCACCAGGACATTAGGAGATTTGCCCAGAATAACATGATGTTTAACAGACGCGGTTCGAACCTGGTACCCTCTTTCCAAAGTTGGAATCTCTACTTATAAGGCCATATCTCTTAGCAGTAAGAAACTAAAAGAAATTTGATTACATGCTTGTAATCAATTGGATTATTAATTGGGGAGTGATGAAAGGCGCCAATGTTCCACTGTTGATTGACATCCTGAATGAATTTAGAGATATCGCGGGTATTAAAATCAAGTGGGAAAAGTCCTGGGTGTTCCTATTGCTAAAAATACCAGAAAGGCAACTGTTGACTCTGTCGTTCACTCACCTCCTCTGGTGGTTAGACACAATCAAATACCTTCGAGTCAATGTGGATCACGATGATCAAGATCTGATTGATGGGATCCTGGGGAGGGTCCTAATGTTGACGAGATAATCACTGCCATTTTGACCTGGGTCTGGACTTAACGGTATTACTAAGACAGAGGAAAGCTGTTGGATGTGTTTATGGGACACTAAGGTGGCAGCTGGAGCACCTGGTGAGGCAGCTCGAGGGCTTCTGGGAACTTAGAGTGAGATAGGAATTTACACTAACTACATGGAGGCGATGCCTGGTATCAGTGCAGGGGGTATTAATGAATACTAGACTACGCAACACATAATTTAATATAATCCACCACACGCACCTAACACTGGAGAAAGTGGGATGGATATACCTCTGAGACACCCACTGCATGTCTGCGCTGTGCAGAACAGGTGGGGAACTTCTTTCACATGGTGTGGTGATGTCCATTGATAGCCGGGTATTGGGAAGATGTACCTTAATACACAGGGGAACTAACCAATGGTCTCCTTCCACTGACCCTGTTCAGTATCTGTTGAATGTGTGTCTCATGTCCAAAAAATATAGACACAGCTAAAGATTAGTGAGTCTGGCCCTTGTTTTGGACAAGTGCATGAAATCCATAGCTTGGAAGTATGTGGCGACCACTCGGTTGCCAACATGGAAACCTGATTTATTGAAATGGTGAAAAGCAGAAATAGCAGCCAGATCAGGCATGTGGGGGGCAGAGGCGAGGGGAAGGGGCATGGGACAAATGGGTTGGGCTCATCGTAAAAATAGAAGCTAGGTCAGATGAGTGACCTCTGTGGAAGTGCGCGTCAGCTCATGAGACCTCGAGGCAGGGTGTGCGCTGTGGGCCGCAGGAAGCGTTGCACTCCTGCCACCTTCAAATAGATATACTTGGGATGCTCCCTATCACTTTTTGATTCTCAAAATGGACAGAGTTGTGAATGTGCCTCGCATATTATTCTGAAGAACTGTACTATGCAACTCGAATGCACCTATTTATCACTTAATTGCATGGTTAAGTTGTTGATGGTATACAGATGTGGAGCAGAGTGTCCTATGTTTCCCTGAGGCGAATGTTTATTGCGACCACATGGACTCACGGACTCGGAGGACTTACTGTTCCTGGAATTTAATGTTGATGCATGCCTTCTTTGACTTAACATTCACACAGTAAATCTGTTCATGGTGGTCATCGCGAGTGCTATTTAATAACCCTGTTTCGGGGCGAAATATGTCACTGTCTCATTTTTGTTGTTATGCAAAATCAGTAAAGAGTTGAAAAAAAATTGGAATGGGTGACTATCCACCTCAAAGAATAATCACAACTCTTATCAGGGTGAACCCTTAAAGGCAATAAATTTTCCTGAGCCATGGCCATGTTGCAAAGCAGGCAGGGCTAACTCAGGGCAATGCAGCATCAAAACAGTAATAAAGTCAAAATGAAAAACAGAAAAAATCCCAAACAAATCAGAAAAAAAGTAAAATTGAATAAACAAAATGACCCCGAAATGACATTTCAATTAAAAAAAAAATAATGATGCACTTTTCGGATAATTTACCGTTCCAGACCCACTTGTGAGCTACAGGTTTCATATTTAACTCATTTACGCACAATCAACCCCCGAGATTATATCATGTGAAGCCGCAGAGATTTGCACGTACTGCATTGCTTTTAAAAAAAAGGATTCCCCACTGCAGGCCTAGATGCAAGATACATGAAGTCATAATCCTATTTTAATGACGCTGAGCGGGAGCTCGTAAACGCCGAGCTTCTGATTCACAATCTTAGTACAGAATTATTCAGTGTCGTGTCGCCGCAGCAGATATCTGATCTGGCCCCAACCCTGTGGGAAATAACGCGATAACAGAAGCCTTTGGAACTGAGAATGTGATTATGTAAAACAGCTTCTTGCGTTTCAATCTCATTGTTACAGAGCTGTTATTACCTTGGGGCTCTGCGCGTTTCGGACGGCTTCACCTTCTCTGCTGACATAAGTCATTGGCTCTTTGTTTAAGGCTTTTCCATATTGTGTGTGTTTTACATTGTGCACCAGCAGCTCTAGGGCGGTATGCGGTGTTTATCAGTCTAGGAATTGGTTGCTCTGTAATGGAAAATCACCCTACCTCTACAAGGTCCGGGTATCCATGTGTGTTTTTAACTTTTTTTTTTTTTTTTTTTTTTTAAACCTGTGGTTGTTGCATGAAGAATGTGTCTGTTTTATTCGCTTGTGTGTTTGCTGTGGTGGCAAGCTTTGTGAGCGGTCCCGTGTTTCCGCCCGGATCTGTATGTCCCTCCTGTCACTTTACTGCTAACTTCTGGTTGTGGATTTTTGCACATAGTCTTTGGTGGACAAAGTCTGAATGGGATTGGTATTTTGAAAAGTCGCCTTTCTGTGTACGCATATGGGATTGTGTGTGGGTGGTGTCATTGCCTTTGTTAGGGGACATGGACTGGTGCAGAGTATATATTTTCTGGCCCTCTAGTAGTACTTTATTCTCACTAAGGTTGACAGGTTTAACATTTGATGCATGTATCTTTACCTCAGTTGGGAAGTACTTTATGGTCAAACACTCTTTCTTCAGTAGTTTTGTTTTACTGTACTGTCAGTATGGGTAAGCCTCTGAGTTCTACTCGTATGTACTCTGCCTATGATATACCGTGCTGATATAGAGGTCAGTGTAGTGGCTAAGGATGATGGATGTGAAATAGTGTGATATATTGTAATACGGTGCAATGTGCAGTGGGATGGTGTATAGCGTGTTTTCTTGGGATGTGCTGTGCAGAATGGTGTTGTCAAGTGATGTTTTGTTGTACGTTATAATGTAGTTAGAATGGCATGATATGGTAAAACATTTAGCAAGGTGTAATAGGTGGCATAGAATGAAGTTGAGTGTCATAGAGTGGCAGAGAGTGGAGTAGAGTGTTGTAAGTGGAGTGGCATAGAGTAGAGGGGAATGTCATAGAGTGGAGTGGTGTAGAGTATAGTGATGTAAAGTGTAGTGTTATGAAGTGTTATCAATTGGAATGGAGTAGAGTAGAATAGAGTGGAGTCGAATGCAGTAGCATAGAGTGCAGGGGTGTAGAGTGGAGGGGCGTAGAGTGTCATAGAGTGTAGTGACATAGAGTGTTGTAGAGTCAAGTAGCATAAACCGGTAAAGTAGAGTTGTTTAGAGTGGAGTACAGTGGAGTAGTGTGTCATAGAGTAGAGTGGAGTCAAGTAGAATGGAGTGGAGTAGATTGAAGTAAAGTGGCATAGAGGGAGTTGTGTAGAGTGGAGTTGAGTGTTGTAGAGTGGCACAGAGTGGAGTAGAGTATCGTAGAGTGGAGTGGCATGGAGTGGAGTGAAGTGGAGTTTCATAGAGTGGAGTGTCATAGAGTAGAGTGGCATAGAGAGTAGTGACGTAGAGTGAGATGGCATAGAGTAAAGTGTCATAGGCTAGGGTGGAGTGGCATAAAGTGGAGTGGCGTGGCATACAGTGGGATGGTGTGGAGTGACATAGAGTGGAGTAAAGTGTCATAGAGTGGAGGGGTGTTGAGTGTAAGGCTGCAGAGTGGAGCAGAGTGGCATTGACTGTTGTAGAGTGGAGTGTCATACAGTGGAGTATCGAAGAGTGAAATAGCATAGAGTGAAGTGTTGTATAGTAAATTGGCATTAAGTATTGTAGAGTGGAGTGTCGTGGAGTGTCATGGAGTGAAGTGTGGCAGAGTGGAGTAGCGTGGTGTGCAGTACAGTGGAGTGTTCTACAGTGGAGTCTCATAATGTGTCCTAGAGTGGCATACAGTGGAGTGGTGTAGATTAGAGAAGAGTGTCATAGAGAGGCAAAGAGTGGAGTGGCACAGAATGGAACAGAGTATCATAGAGTGGAGTGGCGTAAAGTAGAGTATGCATGGTGTGGTAACGCACTGCCACTACAAACAACACATTTTTAATTGAAATGACCATTACATTTTCACATACTGTTTTAACGATAACACTATACAGCACACAAAGGTAATGTGTGGAAATGGCATCACCTAGTATATTGACATGTTTTGACATGTTTTGATCATATTAAAATATTTGTTTCCACCACTCTTCAGAATTATAAAAAATGTGCTTCATTTGTGCTTTTCTAATTCTGATACATTTTGAAATATCTGCAGAGCTAATTTACAGACATTTAAATTGTGCGCTAGAACAAAACCTTTCCTTTCCAAAACCAGTATCCATCAAGATTGTCACATACATCTTCTCACTTTGAAGTCAACCAAAGAAAGTAAAAACCAAGCTTCCTCATAAGACAGAGCCTGATATTAAATCTCTGTCTTTATTTAGACAGCAAATGAGACAAGATGAGAACATAATTTAAAAGCCTATCTATAGAAAGTGAGCACTCATGGAAAAAATATAAGGAACAATGGGAAACAGGCTATACTCCACCAGAGGGACAATGGGAAACAAATAATGCCAGCAAATAGAAAGCAAGGAAATGTCAGTTACAAAACACAAAGCCAATGATAAGCAATTGGTGAAATGCATTCCCAGGAAGCTTTCAGAATGTCCTCAAAAAGTCTTTGAAAACCAGACAGCGGCACCACTGTCTGGTCGTGGTCGGCTTCGACTTTAAAGGAGCAAGTGTAGCACTCAAATAGGAAAATGTCTTTCATTTTTTACTTATTGTAATAAGTTAAATAATGGTATTGTACATAAATGTGTGCTTTTCCTTATGGATGCAGTTTATACATTGTTAATGATGTCACACACAAACAAACATTATTGCCATGAAGAAGCCATACAACTTTAGGATACATGTCTTCACTCTAACTGGATTGGATATCTAAGTAACTTATTGACACTGGTTGGATTGGAAATCAAACTAATTAACTGGATACTGAATACAAGGAACAGGTAAAAAATATGAAAACATATTTGATATTCTTCTTCGTGGGAATGGTTAAATGTTAATGAGCATGAAACCAGTCCAAAATAAATATAATCTATTGAAACTCCACATCATTGAACCATCTATACAGGAAACTAGTTAATTCTTCACAGTGGATTGTTTGCAGTGCCACGTAAGAGGTGGCCAACCAGAGCCTTGATGGCAGACAGCATTTGGCCCTCCTCTGAAATGATCTTGGATCTATCAGATCACACCCAGGTTTGATATTAATATTAAAGTTTGGCCTACTCACTTTGTGACCAGCTAACATACCCGAAAGTCAGGACCCTTACTGTTGAGGGCCTAACTTTTCAAAAACTTGTGGAGATTGAAGCATCTTTGAAGGAACATAGACAAAGGCCTTACTCCAGTGCATTGCTTGTAAAATTTCTTTCTCTTGAATACTGACAAGCAGGAGGGCACAGGGCTGGAGATCCTGGTGAGCAAATCAGTGGACTTTGGGTTCACAAGTATCTAGAAGAACTGTAAATAGGGGATGAGGCAAGGTAGAAGAACTTGTAGATCCCAGAAACGTGCAATAGTTTCTGGCTATTCCATAAATATGGTAAAATTAGTTATCATTAATCACAGGTAAGCCCGTGATACTGGGAGAACGATTTCAGTTCTATGCTCCATCCTTCGATTGACCAATCAGCCTCACATCTGTATAAATTACATAGAGTTCAGAAAAAGTTAGCTGAAAGGATACAGGATTTAACTCTGAAGACATCTTCACCCTGGTGAAGAGGACTACAGGCATTCATAACAGGTCACTTGGGTTACATTCTTAAGACTACAGACTAGGACGTCCCACTCCATCATGGTACCACAATGTAGACATGCAAATGTTATTAATTGTGAATTACTTAAGTTTGGATTCACTATAGATAATGTAGGCTTGCATTTCAAAAGGGCTAACGTCTGGTTAGACATTTTATGTCATATCATATGTGTAGTTTTACTTCTAGGAAAAGCTGAGGTCATAATTAGTGGTTGTGATGTTAGTTTGCTTAATTTCCTCACGTGAAACGTTTTCTTTTACATGATTACTTGCTTGTTTGTTAGGGCACTAAAGCATTGTATTATCATGGAATTTCAGAGTGTTTGATTTCTTGACCTCAGAGGGGTGAAGATTTGGGTGTTTTATTGCAGCTTACACAAGATATATGCAATATTCTCAAAAATACCTGTCATATAGGAAATATCCAGGCCCATGCTCGGTATGAGTGGCATGCAATGGCCTCTTTCAGAAGCTTTTTGTTGAGTTTTCTTTGCAAATCATTGCCATCAGGTTTGTTAAAGAATGACTACAACTACTATAGTGCACTGCCTTTTAAAATGAAAACTCTATATTCAAAACTTGCTATCATGGTGACTCAAGTGAGCAGGTCACACTGTCTTATCTTTTACAAATTTGTGTTTTCAGGTGTCTTAGTTCAATGGGATCAATTGTAATGGTCCAAGGCTGCAACTTCCAGAATGCATTAGGTTGTCAAATGAAAACCCATGACTGGAGCATTGTGTCTTTGGTGACATGGAGCCATCTGGTAACATTCCTCTATGCATACAGTAAGACAGCGAAGGTTAATGCACCTCCTGCAGGCATGTGTAGGGCACTTGCCAATTGCGGGATCACGTATTAGATTATGAAACTGTTAACTACAGAACTCACTCTGTCCCATGTACTCCCGTCAGTCAGGATTTTATTATCTCTCCTGGTCAGGAGCTGACCAGTCAGTCCTTGCTTAAGAACCAACAACACACAGCTGGCCCTAGTGTAGGCCCATTGTTATAATTGTAAGTTGAAACTACACGTACGAGCAGGCTTGGGGCTTTTGGGTGACAAGCAGAACTAGTCCCCCTAAAAGCGCCATGCCAGCTGTCAGCTATGCCCCTTGAGGTTCTATGCTACATCATTAAAATTCCAGTTCTCGTGTCATACACTTTGAATGTGAACATTTAAACTACAAGTAGCAGAATGCAAAGTGTTATAAGCTAAACATAGTAGCCATGTAAATCTCACATCAGACACAGTTAGCTATGGCTGGATTGTAACTAAAATTTAGATAGGGATCCTGCCAGTGCTGCCATGGGACCACGTACCATGGGTTTTCCACCCAGGCCTGGCTTTGTGCGCACATTCATTAACCACCAGTTGCTCTATTCACGCTCGCCCCACAAACACCAGGTGCATCTAGTGATCTGAAAGCCATTGGCCTGAATCCCAGGTACTTCTTTTAATTGTTCATCAGAAAGGCAAAATATTGCAAACTTGTTTGCAATTGCAGCAAAGATGGTCAAACAAAGAATGGGAGAGCAGTCTGGTTCTCAGCTACCTCTGTGTCTCATAGGTGCTCCCTGGTGAGCAGGGTAGGAAGCTTGCATTGGTGCGTGGGACTATATTTACCTTAGCTTCCCACCTGAACACCTTACACAAACATCTAGTAGTGAATCTGCGTACCATTGTCTGTTTACAAAATAGCTGCTGCGTGAAGCGGGTGCCTAACACAAAGAGAGGGACCTTGGCACACACAGATGGTGTGCATTGCCTACATGAGGTTTTTTATAAGATAGCTCGGTTGGTTGATCACCTGCTTCAGAGAGGTTGTTAAAGTGTACCCTGCTGGAATCAGCTATGCCTGTTATTACGTTTGGGTCAACACAATAAGACCACAGTGTTCAAGGACAAAAGCGTCTCTTTTAAATTTATTTACTGAACTTTAACTGTGTGCTGCACACTTATTAAAGAGTCATATTATTGTTACATATGTCAACACCTAACACCCACTGTAAGGTAGAGAAGAAAAGAGACGTTCTGCAGGAACAGTAAAATAGATTATTTCTGCATGTATTTGCTATTCAAAGCATCTGAATATATGTGGGATAAAGTGTCCCCTGACGTAGATTATAAGGATATTGCAAGTCACTGAAGAATTCCATGACCATAGAGAGGAACAAGGCTGACCGAGTTACTCTGTACGGTTAGGGAACTCTAGGATGACTTACAATATCCTAACATATATTGCAGGTGGTATTTATCCCTTGTAATGCATGGTCACTTTATCACTTCCTTGCAGGCCGGTCGCTTCCTCCTCACCACTGCTCTGGTAAGTGCTGCCATTGTTTTGGGCTTGTTTGGGCTTGTCTGGGCTTGTTTGGGCTTGTTTGGGCTTCTTGGCTTCTCCTCTCCCGGAAGTTTCGTGCTGCTGCTTCCCCACGGCCCGCCCCCTCCCTCCTCCTCAGAGCTTTTCCCGCTCCTGACTCCTGCTGCCCCCACCCCCGCACTCCCATTGGAGGTTTCCCTCCCTCCTCCCAGCTGCCACTCCCTCCCACCTCCCCTCTTATGCCGGCCGCAGCGCGGCTGCGCCGCTGGCGCGCCAAAGGCAAGCCCGTCTGCACCCGTCCGCACCAAGACCGCGCCCAGCGCCAGACCCCCTGGCCAACACGCCTCCCGCGCCACCGAACACCTTTACACTGCCAACGAACTCCACGCCCTTAATCCAGGACGCTCCTCCATCTGCTTCCAGTCCACACCGACGCGCACTAAAGGACCCTTCTCCTGCAAAGCCTGCAATTTCACCTGCAACCTAACCTCCAAACTCCAAATCAAAACAGACAACCACCTAAGCTGCATCCTACTTAACACCCGCTCCGTCCACAAACATGCAATTGAACTCTGGGACCTCCTGACCACATACTCACCCGACGTCGCATTCCTCACCGAAACCTGGATGAATTCGGCCTCGGAACCAGACGTAGCCATAGCCATACCAGAAAACTACAAGATCACTAGAGAGACCAAATCAACAGACCAGGAGGAGGAATCGCCATAGTCCACAAAAACACCATAAGAGTCTCCACCAACTCCCACGACACCATCAACTCCGCCGAGCACCTCCACTTCAAAATCCACATCAACGTGACCTAAACTTCCACCTAGAAAATAACAACGATATCAACACCACCAACCTAATCGACAACCTCGCCAATTTCGGCCTCAAGCAACTCGTCACTTCACCCACCCATTCGGCATGCCACACACTCGACCCCATCTTCTCAGTCAGCAACCACGTCTCTTTCAGCCACACCACCGAACTCAGCTGGACAGACCACCGCTGCATCCAATTCTCCTACCAGAAACCAGTAACTCACCACCACCACACACAACCCCCCGACGCAACTGGAGCAAAATATAAACTGATCAACTGATCTCCACTCTCGCCCGGGCCCCACCCCGTGGGACCCCAGACCCCAACACAGCCACCACCAACCTGCATCGCTGGATAGAAGATTGCGCCAACACCCTCGCACCACTCAAACAAACCCCAAACACCTCCCACAGAATCAAGGCCAGCTGGTTCACCCCAGAACTACAGGAATCCAAACGGCTATGTCGCAGAATGGAAAAAACCTGGCACCTTGACCCTACCAACTCCAACCACATCGCTTTCAAGGATGCCCTACGCAAACACCACCAACTGATCCGCACCACCGAACGGACCCACTTCAAAAACCGCATCGACACCAACGCTCACAACAGTAAAGAGCTCTTCGGCATCATCAATGAGCTCTCCACCCCAGGACTTGCTCCAACGAACCCCCGCCATCACAGGAGTTCTGCAACTCACTGGCAACCCACTTCCGTCGAAAGATAGAAGAAATACACAACAGCTTCAAACCCCAGTCTCACCAGCTAACTACAAACACCCAAGAACCCAACGCTCCAAGCAACACCGACCTCCTCCACACTTGGACCCCCGCCAACATAGAGGACACTGCCACCACCATGGCCTCCATCCACTCCAGATCACCATCGAACACCTGCCCACACCATATCTTCAATAAGGCAAACATCATCATCGCCCCCCACCTCTGCAAAACTATCAACAGCTCCTTTGAGTCAGCCACCTTCCCAGAAAGATGGAAGCACGCAGAAATCAATGCCCTGCTGAAGAAACCAAAGGCAGAACCAGACGACCCCAAGAACTACCGGCCGATCTCCCTCCTCCCCTTCCCAGCCAAGGTCATCGAAAAAATCGTAAACACCCAACTATCCCAGTTCCTGGAAGACAGCAAGGTACTCAATACCTCCCAATCCAGATTACACAGAAACCACAGCACCGAGACTGTACTCATTGCTGCCACAGATGACATTAGGACCATGCTCGACGAAGGAGAAACAGCAGCACTCATCCTCCTGGACCTCTCCGCAGCTTTCGACACTGTATGTCATCACACTCTCCGCACACGCCTCCACAACGCTGGAATCCGCGACAAGGCACTCGACTGGATCTCGTCATTTCTCTCAGGCAGAACCCAGAGAGTCCACCTCCCACCATTCCTGTCAGAAGCCTCCAGAATCATCTGTGGTGTTCCCCAAGGATCTTCGCTCAGCCCCACGCTCTTTAACGTTTACATGGCCCCCCTCGCCAACATCGCACGAACCCACCACATCAACATAGTTTCCTACGCAGACGACACTCAGCTCATCCTCTCCCTCACGAAAGACCCTACAACTGCAAAGAACAACCTCCACAAGGGACTTCTCGCCATCGCCAGCTGGATGGAAACAAGCCACCTCAAGTTAAACACAGACAAGATAGAAATCCTCATCTTTGGCACCAACCCCTCAACTTGGAATGACTCCTGGTGGCCCACCTCACTAGGAACCGTGCCCTCACCCACCACCCACGCACGCAACCTAGGCTTCATCTTGGACTCCACACTCAGCATGACTCAGCAGGTCAATGCCATCTCCTCCTCCTGCTACAACACTCTCTGCATGCTCCGCAAAATCTTCAAGTGGATTCCCATCGAAACCAGGAAAACTGTCACCCATGCCCTGGTCAGCAGCCGATTGGACTACGGAAACGCCCTATATGCAGGAATAATAACCAAACTCCCAACAAAGCTGCAAAGAATCCAGAACACATCCTCCCGCCTCATTCTGGACATCCCACGCCGCAACCACATTTCCCCCCACCTCAGAGACCTTCACTGGCTACCAGTATCAAAGAGGATCACCTTCAAACTCCTCATCCACGCACACAAGGCCCTCCACAACACAGGCCCAGCCTACCTCAACGACAAACTCACCTTCCACATCCCCACCCGCAATCTTCGCTCCGCCAGCCTCGCCCTCGCCTCCATCCCCCGCATCCGCCACACCACTGCCGGAGGAAGATCCTTCTCTCACCTAGCTGCCAAGACCTGGAACTCCCTACTGCTCCACCTTCGCCAGACCCAAGACCTCTTGATATTCAGGAAATGCATCAAGACATGGCTCTACGACCAGTAGCTCCCCCCGCGCCTTGAGACCCTAACGGGTGATTAGTGCGCTCTATAAATCCTTGATTGATTGATTGACTTTTCCCACAAACCCCTTAAATGCTTGGCGCATAGAGCTTTCATATGAAATAGAGGCATGTTTGCAAACATGAAGAATAAAGGTAGCATCTTTAGTGCAACATTAAACACATCAAAAAAGTGGTTAGATATTTGTTACAAGAAGATATCAGAATCAGTTTACTACACATACGTTTTTTAAGGAAAGTTTAGAAACATAAATATTCTAACTTTTCTCTAATTACCTATGAAGTGAAAAATACAAACATGTTACTATAAATATCTCCCTTCTGCTTGCCACTATACAGCTAGCAAAACATAGCAGAAGAAATAAAAGCAGCTTTTGTTTTCATTTTTTAAACTGATCTGCCTTTACCTTCAGCTGCTGGCTTTGGCAGCAGGCATTGTGATGTCAACAATCAACTGCAATAAATTATTGCAGTTGAGTTCTGCTGCCAATTCTTTTTTGGGTATGTCACAGGTTGCCTATTCTAAAAAAAAATAGAGACAAGTTTTTATACAAGAATTGCAGAATCCTATTTGTATAATTCTATTAAGGTTAAAATGCTTATTATAAATATACAGCTCACAGGAGAGGCACGAAAGCTCTGTTTGCCTTTTATCATTTATCTAAGAACTGTTTGTGGCATTTTTTGGTCGATCGTAAGTGTATGGCCTTTTGAATACTTTTAAGTATACTTCTTCATTGGGCTTGAAGCCATTTCATGAGCATCGTTTCAATCTCATTTAAAAATCCTTCCTTGCTAGTGGTCAGTCATCCCTGTGTGTCCCTTCTTTTTCTCTTTGAGATCAGGGACCAACTACTATATAATTAAGTTTTGTCCTGTTTATCTGTTCTTTAGGGGACTTTTATTTTCCTGCTTGTGTTCAGCAAAGCTTCCCTTTTCATTTGCAGAGCATTCTTCCTCTCAGCTTAGCTGTAAACAAGGTTGTAAATCAGGCTGTTATCTTGGTCACATTTGCCCTCTTTCACTGCTCCCCATACTTCCTTGGCTTGGATTCTGTTTACAGAAGGTGCCTGACCGGTGTGTTTATTTAATTACTTGTTTGCCAAGTAGCCCAAACTTGACCCGTAGGTATTGGAGGCTTTATGTAAGTATCAGCTACATTACACAAGAATATGTTTATTTTTTGTAGGCACGGTGAGAATAAGTGATGTTGAGCCGACCCTGTGACTCGAACCCGGTCCTCAGTTCCAAAGTCGACAGCTCCACTCATTGTGCCACATCTTCTCCCTGATCCACTGGGTTTCCATGGAGTGCATGAGGCATTCCAGTTCCTTTCATTATTACAGCGCAGCACGCCGCACTTTATGTTTACATATGGCGACCGCACCTTTCTTTCATTCTGCACAGCTCGCCCACCTACATTTTTAAATTTAATTACTTGTTCTATTTCTGGTGCAGTATGCTGCTAAATTGGGACTTGTGCTGAGGTGAACTCTTCTGTGGCAAGTAAAAACAACTCAACAAAAGGAGATTTTTTGTTGCTAGCAAGATGTGCTCAATGTGTGTTTCCAAACTGATGCTAAGTCGATGATGCAGTTATGTGCGATGGGATTTCTGTTCTAATGGCAGCAAAAAGAATGGATTTTTTCTGTTCAACCTGAAATTAATTAACCTGCTCAATGAAGGTGCGATTTTAATTATACAAAGGGTATAAACCAATTGTATGCAGTATTTTTCAGTCAATCAATCAATCAGGAGGTTCTTGTAGAGCGTGAACTTGTCACCCCGGGGGGGTCTCCAGTTGCTGGTTTGGTGCTGCAGGGTTGGTCCATCTGGCGGCGGTGATGGTCGAAGAGCCAAGTCTTGAGCTGCTGCTTCAAGTCCTGTAGGGAGGGGGAAGTCTGGAGGAGGGGGGGACAGAGGTGGGGTGGGAGGTTGTTTCAGGCTGTGGCAGTGAGATGGGAGAAGGAGCTTCCTCCGAGACGTTCGTGGTGGATGTGGGAAACGTGGGCGAGGGAGAGGGAGGCTGAGCGGAGTTCTCTGGTGGGTTGGTAGAACTTGAGGTGCTGATTGATGTAGTCTGGTCTGGTGTCCTGGAGGGCTCGCTACGTGTGTGTGAGGAGCTTGAAGAGACATCTTTGCTGTATAGCGAGCCAGTGGAGGGCCCTGAGGTGGGATGTGATGCTCCTTCTTTTGGGGAGGTTGAGAGCAGGTCTGGCTATGGTATACTGGAATGTCTGGAGGCATTCTCGGAGTTGTTTGGTGGTCCTAATGTAGAGAGCATTGTCGTAGTCCAGGCAGCTGGTTATTAGGGCCTGGGTGACCGTTTCCCTGGTGTAGAGAGGCATCCCTCAGAACATCTTGTGCAGCATGCAGAGGGTGTTGAAGCAGGCTGAGGAAACTGCTATGAGTTGTTTCTTCATGGTGAGGTGGGTGTCCAGAATGATCCTGAAGTTGTGTGTTTGGTCTGAGGGGGTAGTGAGGGGCAGAGGGCAGTGGGCCACCATGTGTTGTCCCGTGGGGAAGGCTTGTGTCCAAAGATGAGGATCTCCGTCTTGTCCGAGTTTAGTTTGAGGCAGTTGTCTTTCATCCAGGCGACGATGTCTGTCATGGTGTCCTGGAAGGTGGTTCGGGTGGAGGTGGCGTCATTTGCGAAGGAGAGGATGAGCTGGGTGTCATCGGCGTTTGAGATGATGTTGAGACCATGAGTGCGGTCAGCTAGAGTAGTCATGTAGATGTTGAAGAGGATTGGGCTGAGGGGGGAACCCTGGGCTACACCTCAGATTATTTCTTTGGGGGTGGAAATGAAGGGAGGGAGGAGGATCTTCTGTGTTCGGCCGGTGAGGAAGGAGGAAATCCAGTTGAGTGCCTTGTCTTGGATGCCGATTGCGTGAAGTGTGGTGATCAGAGTGTGGTGGCCAAAAGGTCTAGGTGGATGAGGGCTTCTGTGCCAGTGATGTCTAGGATGTTCCTAATGTCGGTAGCTGCGATCAGGGCTGTCTCCCTGGTGTGGTTAGGTCGGACGCCGGATTAGGATGGTCTGGAATGTGGTTGTGTTCGAGGTGGTGGGTGAGCTGGTTATCGATTGTTTTTCCAGGACTTTGGTGGGAAATGGGAGGAGCGAGATCGGGTGGTAGTTCTTGAGTTTGAGGGGTCATCTGAGAGTTTCTTTAGTAGAGGTCTGATCTCAGTGTGTTTCCAAACATTGGGAACAGTGGTGATGATGATGGAGGCATTGATGATCTCCGTGAGGGCGGATGCTATTTCTTCTTGGTCAATTAATTGTGAATATCGTTGGAGCAAAGTGCAGTGTCCAGGAGGTCCTTTAAAGGCAAAGGCATACATCATGTCACCAGAGGAAAAGCCGAATTGCAGTTCTTGCAGATGTGATACAATGGCTGCACCTGAATGGAAAGGACGAGTGATATGATGTTATATATTTATCTACGGATTATCTGTTTTCATATAGCATAAACCAAGCTCAAAAGCACGAAAACACTGCACAGAGTGGAAAACACAGGCAGTATGTGAATGCAACTGAGACCGCCGATATTAGAGTAAACAGCTTTGGTTATGCAGATGGGAGACAAGAGGGATCTGTGGCTCAAGAGCAGGCAGGAAGTGGGCAGGCTTCATGGAACTGACAGCGCTTTCAAGTCCAAATTCTGCTGTCAAATTCTAAGTTCATGCTTATCTCTGTTCTCAAGGAAGTTGCTTTTATTTCTTGCCACAATTGCCTGGTCGTTTCATAATGTTACATACAACACAGCTGTTCCCTTCATGAAAGCAAAACAAAATCCAAACATTGGCAAAGCCAATAGGCCACACCTTGCTGACCTATAATCTTTGCTATTGCTTTTTGCTGACGCTGAAAGAAGGGTCATGCTATACAGGTTCTTAAAATCTCCAGTTTGCCTTCCGTACTGCAGCTTCTATGCGCTGTACAAGTGAACAAATAGGAACCATTTTTTTTCCATTAATTTGATGCTCACCACTTCCCTTTCCAAACCCTTTCAAGTTCAAATTCTGCTGTCAAATTCTAAGTTCATGCTTATCTCTGTTCTCAAGGAAGTTGCTTTTATTTCTTGCCACAATTACATCTTTGGCCAACGTCTTCATACTTGGAAATAGATGTTACTTTCAACTGTGCTGCCCTTTCCCATCCTGTGCTTTGGTAAATCCAGCAATCCCTGGCCATTGACCTATAACATGCGACAAATTCTAGCACGGTGCACGCTTGCCGCGCAATTCCAGAGCAATACGGTTGGCTCCGGCATGTGAACAGAGTGAGATTTACACGTAGTACTAAAGTGCTGTTATGGTACCTTTGCAGTCATACTCACAGTGAGGATTTCATGTGCTGCTATGCAACCAAATTATGAGGCAGAGTTGGTTGACCAATTTATGTGGCAAGAAAAGTCCATTTATCAATTTACAACGCCAATAGCTCTAACTCAAGCAAATGCGAGACCTATTGCGTTGCACACGCTTGTAATCTCTTTCACCAACTCGGTACCCGGATTGCAGGATAGAGAGAAGCCGACCCTGGCTACAACATGTAACATCACAGTCAATTAATACCTAGCCTTTCAGCATAGAGCAGACTCGTCACCTTTATACGTATGCCTGGTCCATAGCATCGTTTCATAATGTTACATACAACACAGCTGTTCCCTTCATGAAAGCAAAACAAAATCCAAACATTGGCAAAGCCAATAGGCCACACCTTGCTGACCTATAATCTTTGCTATTGCTTTTTGCTGACGCTGAAAGAAGGGTCATGCTATACAGGTTCTTAAAATCTCCAGTTTGCCTTCCGTACTGCAGCTTCTATGCGCTGTACAAGTGAACAAATAGGAACCATTTTTTTTCCATTAATTTGATGCTCACCACTTCCCTTTCCAAACCCTTTCAAGTTCAAATTCTGCTGTCAAATTCTAAGTTCATGCTTATCTCTGTTCTCAAGGAAGTTGCTTTTATTTCTTGCCACAATTACATCTTTGGCCAACGTCTTCATACTTGGAAATAGATGTTACTTTCAACTGTGCTGCCCTTTCCCATCCTGTGCTTTGGTAAATCCAGCAATCCCTGGCCATTGACCTATAACATGCGACAAATTCTAGCACGGTGCACGCTTGCCGCGCAATTCCAGAGCAATACGGTTGGCTCCGGCATGTGAACAGAGTGAGATTTACACGTAGTACTAAAGTGCTGTTATGGTACCTTTGCTGTCATACTCACAGTGAGGATTTCATGTGCTGCTATGCAACCAAATTATGAGGCAGAGTTGGTTGACCAATTTATGTGGCAAGAAAAGTCCAGTTATCAATTTACAACGCCAATAGCTCTAACTCAAGCAAATGCGAGACCTATTGCGTTGCACACGCTTGTAATCTCTTTCACCAACTCGGTACCCGGATTGCAGGATAGAGAGAAGCCGACCCTGGCTACAACATGTAACATCACAGTCAATTAATACCTAGCCTTTCAGCATAGAGCAGACTCGTCACCTTTATACGTATGCCTGGTCCATAGCATCGTTTCATAATGTTACATACAACACAGCTGTTCCCTTCATGAAAGCAAAACAAAATCCAAACATTGGCAAAGCCAATAGGCCACACCTTGCTGACCTATAATCTTTGCTATTGCTTTTTGCTGACGCTGAAAGAAGGGTCATGCTATACAGGTTCTTAAAATCTCCAGTTTGCCTTCCGTACCGCAGCTTCTATGCGCTGTACAAGTGAACAAATAGGAACCATTTTTTCCCATTAATTTGATGCTCACCACTTCCCTTTCCAAACCCTAATTTCTGTGGCCTAGATTCTAGTGGGTGGTCATTTGTAAAAGTGTGTCTTTGTGCCTCTCCTATCAGGGACTGGGAAGTTTCTGCAGATACTTGCAGTTGGATCCTAATGCCAATCAGCCCTGTCCGGGTAGCTGTGTAGGCGCCCTCTTGGCCTTGCCCATCACTAGCATATGCACTCTATGGTATTACTAAAGCACCCTTTCCAGGGGGGGCAGAATCAAACGAGGGAAGGAGAAACACAGAACACGTGGCAATTGCTTGGCAGGGGGGGCTGAGAAGCAAACAAGGGTGATAGCATGAAGGAGCTCAGAGGGGAGCGGCTGTGATTTTGTGGCGGGGGGGGGATGTAGGTGGGAGGGGGTTTGAAAAGCACACAGGAAGAAAGGAATAGCCAGCACAGGGGACCGGGGTGGCTTTCTTCTTGGTGGGTAAGTGTTTTTATAACATAGTTTATTGGCAATTTCGATTTAATAACATCGACAGTGCATTGTCCAGGAAAATTAACATTGTGTTTGCCCATATCCAAAATATCCCCAGGCACTTCATTGGTTGTTATTTGGTGTCATGGCACTGGGTCACTCCTCCAGCCCTTGGTTGATGAAATGACAGGTGGCTTCCTGGTGGGGTAAGATTGATAATTCAGATTTATCATTATTTATTTGTGCTTAAAAAAAATGTTAATTTGTAACCAGCATAACCACCGCTTATTGGATTTATACATGATTGACACACGATGTATTTATTAATCTATGCATATTATGTCACATATTAATTTCCTTATTATTTTATATTTAGGTTTATCAGAAGGAATAACATATCTGATTAACTTTAGTTAGCTAATGTGTATTTAACGTTGGCATGAGTGGGGGTAGGTCCCTCACTACATTTTCAAATAAACATTGTATTTCTGTTTGCTGTGCATAACATGTTTCTGTTTCCAGATACAAGAGTCACTGTTTGCTGATTTAAAATGCTATTCTTTGTTAACTTACATTTTTAAGGTCAAGAAGAGAAATGTTTGTTTGGACCGTGACTTCAACACCTGCAGTGAACGGGAACCTGAGGAGGTGAATACCTCTTTGTGAGATGTTGTGAAAGTCACAGTGGAGAAGAAGTTGGCATTACACTACCTGTGACAAAAGGGCTGACACCAAGTAGAGAGAGAACATTGAGTTTCCATTGATTCCTGTCTGGTGGGAACCTGAAGGCTGCATCATTTGGTTGAAATGTTATGTTTAAACTGTGTGAAGCTTCTTAGTAAGATCGCTGGTCAGGTGGATGTTCCTTCTCTATCAACAAAAGTTTGGAACTCGATGCCTGCAGGAATTTGAAGACTTTAGAAATTCTGGAAAGCTTTAAAAACAATTCTTAGCAATTTCATAGTTTGAAGATGCCAAAGAAGATGAATGCGAATAGTAAATAGTTATGCACAGCTGTGTCTACTTTTACACTTTCCTCCCTTCTCTGTCTTTCATTCTCACACACCTTACTCATCACATCCCATATCGAAACGCTTCCAACCACACGCTTCGAAAGGGCGCCTGGGAAACTGATTAAAATTGGTGACCTCTGAAGTCTTGTTAGGGGTAAGAAGTGCTACTGAAATGCTTCAGTCCGATACGATCTCATTCAGTCACTGCACATGGTAAGAATGTTTCCTGATCTCTGGGCCCAGGTAATTGCATACCCCGCAAATGTTAGTATGGATGGAGATGCCACCTACAGGTAGGTCCCTGTTCCTCGATTAGTGAGGATCATGATGCGGAAAGTCTTGAATGTAATGCAGTCTGACAGTGGGACCGACTGAGCATCTCTGAAAGCAAATATGACCCCATCCACCTTTCGGAGACCCATGACCTTGGGGCTGTTGCACCGAGGACCCTTTTTAGAGGGCTGAGGTGGGCAGCCAGATGGGTGCAAGAGGGCTTGAGCTCCAATTGCAATTCAGACACCTGCTTCTAGACAGAAGGACCTCATTCTTGAGCAACAACAGTGAAGGAAAAGGTGAACTTGGGCTTAGGATGGTTGTTTACAAAAACAGAGTACCCATTCTCAGTTACTGATGCTCAAGGCAGGATGTGGTGCAAGCTGGGGATGGGTACAAGAGTACATAGGCACATGCAATGAGGCTTCAGGCTAGGAACTGTGCAGCCTCATCATACACAGAAGAAGAAAAACTGCATGAAAACTAGAAGACTCTAAAAGATGGCGAATAAGTCAGACAGCACAACAGGAAACTCAACATTATATAACGCTTCAAAGAAGTCAATGCCTGTGCCTGAAACGTTAGTGCGAACTTACTAGACATGGGCCCTCATTCTGACCTTTGCGGGCGGCGGAGGCCGCCCGCCAAAGTCCCGCCGTCAGGTTACCGTTCCGCGGTCGAAAGACCGCGGCGGTAATTCTGACTTTCCCGCTGGGCTGGCGGGCGGTCGCCTTCAGACCGCCAGCCAGCCCAGCGGGAAAGAGGCTTCCACGATGAAGCCGGCTCGGAATCGAGCCGGCGGAGTGGAAGCTGTGCGACGGGTGCAGTTGCACCCGTCGCGTATTTCACTGTCTGCACAGCAGACAGTGAAATACATGTAGGGGCCCTCTTACGGGGGCCCCTGCAATGCCCATGCCAGTGGCATGGGCACTGCAGGGGCCCCCAGGGGCCCCGCGACCCCCCCTACCGCCATCCGGATCTCGGCGGTCCGACCGCCGGGATCTGGATGGCGGTAGGGGGGGTCGGAATCCCCGCGGCGGTGCAGCAAGCTGCGCCGCCGCGGAGGATTCAATGGGGCCGCGGTACACTGGCGGGACCCCGCCAGTGGTGCCGGTCCGACCGCGGCTTTACCGCCGCGGTCGGAATCCCCATTGGAGCACCGCCGGCCTGTCGGCGGTGCTCCCGCGGTCCTCCGCCCTGGCGGTCAAAGACCGCCAGGGTCAGAATGACCACCATGGTTTGGTAAGTCAGTGTAGCAGTGCATGAGCTGTAGAGAGCACAGCTTGGAAACGTGGGCCTGCATCTTGAATGTGTGTGTTGGTGCAGAACAGAGCTGTGCTCCTGTTTCTGAATGCAATTGCTCTGTTTACAGTGCAAGCATCATCTCCAACACCTGTGACTTAATGCGAAAGCTGCGTAGAGTACATTGTGCAAACACAGAGCTGCAACCAGAGGTATGTTTCCAATCTGCGCTGTCGGCGGCTCATACGCTACTTCCTACAGTGACTGAGTTAGTTCATGTGCACATAGGCAGCCCACCCACACTGCTCTGCTCACACAAGGAGCACTGATTGTCACACTATGTTTCAGAGCTACGACATCCAGAACTCATGTGCTAACTTTCAGAGTTCTGGCCTGTTATAGAGTTTGGAGGATGAGTTACTCCATCACAAACGTGGCGGATATTCCATCTGCCGTGTTATGATTCCATTATATCCTATGGAAATTGTAATACGCCGAATGAGATATCAGTCACTTTTGGGATGGAGTGACCTGTACCCCAAACTCTAAATCAGGCCCTTAATTTTTTTTGTGTCGCAGAAAGCTCAATTAAAAAAAAAAAACAGGTGGACAGCTCTCTTGCTGGCGCACAACAGCATCATGATGTGGCAAGGGTCACATTGAGTACTAGCTAGGCGCACAGTGCTGCTGTGCACCCACTTTAAAGCTATTTTTCTTGATTTTAGTTTTAAATATAAGAACAGCCTTCAGGTGTATAACTACCCAAAATTAGGCCCAGATTTATGCTAAAGTGGCACAGCGCTGTGCTGCACCAAAAATAGCAGCGCCACGCCACTTTTAATACGCAGTGGTGCGCCGTTTTTAGAGGAATAGAGCACACCCATTAGTTTCCCTCTATGCTGGCGCTGAATTAAGCTGCCTGGTGACAATGCTGGCATCGTTGCACCATAGTGCAAGGGTGTCTGTGTTGAGGGGATTGATTGTTTATGGGCAGGAAGGTGTCCCTTCCTGCACATAAACAATTTATAATGGCGATTCGGCACTTCCATGTGTGCTGCAAAATGCAGCACACATGGAAGTACCAAAGCACAATTTTAAATGATTGTATATGTGCAGGAAGGTGTCCCTTCTTGCATGTAAACAATCTTCCATGGCATTTTGCTCCTTCTATGTGTGCTGCAAAATGCAGCACACATAGAAAAAGCAAAAAACGAGGAGGAATAAAAGCATTCTTCATCATTTTGCCATGCCAGCGCCACCCCTGAGGTGGCGTTACTTCTTGACGCTGCCTCAGGTTTACAACAAATCGTAAATCTGAGGCAGGATCAAAACCAATGGGTGTTGTGGTGGAACGCCCACAGCAACACCCATTGCACACCCCTCTGACGCAGAAAACTGCATCGAAGGGGCTCATACTTACAAGGAGGCCTAATGCCACAAAAAAGTGGTGTTACACCTCCTTGTAAATATGAAGCATTGGTTAACGTCACTTTTTGTGATGCTCAGGTGGCGCTAGGGGCTCTTAAATATGCCCCCTCATTTTTAAAGCAATCTCACTGTCTGCTGGGCATGCACTAACTCAGTAGCCGCCTGTATATGGTAGATGATCTCTCGGCATCTACGCTTGCAAAAAGAGTGGCAGTATCATGCTGGGCTCCCCTGCCTCAGTGCAGAACCAAGGGCCTGTTTTTATGCCCATGCAGCCAGTGCTTAATTTGTAAAAAAAAAAAAAAAAATGTGAGTGCTAGGGCCCTTCTCAGGAGGACACTGCAGCTTGCACCACACTAGGCCTGGACTATCGCCCATATTTATACTTTTTTTGCACCACATTTGCATCATTTTTTTACACAAAAGTGGCACAAACTTACAAAATATAAGTGTATTTTGTAAGTTTGCGCCGCTTTTGCGTCACAAAGTTACGTAAATGCAGCGCACAAAAAAGTATAAATATGGGCCTATATGTTTTGAGGGGGAGTGCCCCCAGTAGTGACTACAACATAAAAGGAGGGGCTGTGTTTAATTGAGCAAAATATTTGAAAAACACAATATACTTAGACTGGAAACTACACAGTTGATTTTCTTTCCTCCTCTTTTGAGTTGTTTCTGCCTGGGAAACGTTTGGCAAGATATATGAACAGCCAGTTTCTAAAGCGTACTGGGCCACTTGTATTGGTAAAAAAAAATAGAATTGAAAGATACCATTGGGGGTTGTGACTCTCTTCAATTAACTCTTGTGAAGCTTAATGTGCAGTTGTGTATAAAGCACATTAGGCAGCAGCCTTGATCAAAACTGTATCAATTTAATTTAGAGATATGTACAGTGGGATGGGGCAAATGGGCAATCCGGGATTTGCACTTCTCTCCTAAATGATTCTTGCATAAGTGATGCACTTCAAAGCACACTGTTCTGTAACCATCAAAAGAGGATGGGATTAATACACTATTTTAGAAGGGCTTGGGTATGCCCCCTCCTCAAGATTTTGTTTCATTCTTCATCGAATAACATGACAACATATGTGTTTGTGCAAGGGCAACAGCATTGTGACAATGAGGTGACATCAACATACATTTAAAATATAGTAGCATTGTGAACAGCACGGCATACGTTATACAGTACGTTGGGGTACTGTGGATGCATTCATTGAAGCAATATTTGTTACCTCACTCTTCTTTCTGAGGCTTGAGTCTGTGATATCAGGAACCTGGTGGTAATAGGTAAAGTGACATAATATAATTTGCATTTGTGAAACTCAACTTTACCCATTGGGCACCTTGGCACTGAATAATAGATGCCTGGTACCCAACTCAATGATATTCATTTTATTTGTCTTGGAAGGTGACATGCTGAGTGGACCCACCAGGATTTAAACTCAGCAAATGGATCATTACTTGTAATCTGAGCAATAGCCTATGGCAGGGGGTGACCTTCCAAAGTTGTACTGAGTAAATATCTGCCTTGAAGTGAACTGAGTGAGCCAGAATTTTTGTTACTGCTTTTGGTGATGATGGAGGAGGGGGCAGTGACAAGGGGACTAAATTTGGACCCGGCCTGGGTAAGTGATGCATTTAACAGCACAATTTCCCACATTATATGGCTAATAGTCTGAGGTATGAAGCAGCAGCAATAAAATATTCCAAACATATTTTGGTTGCTAGGCAAGCCTTACGCAGGGGCTCCCTGCTCTTTCATCGCTCTCCCGCCTCCATATTTCCCTCCCGCTCCTCTTGCACCTCTTCCACCTCTGTTTGTCTCTTCTGGCCTTCATTTGTCTTTCTCTCTACTCTCCCTCACTCTTTGTCTCAGACACTGTTTCTCCTGTCTCCCTCTCCTCACACCCATGGACGCCATTTAGGGGGTCGCCAGGGGTCACAGTTGCGACCCCTGGCTTGCCGCTTGCGACCTCTGGCACTGTCTTGCCCCCCCTTTCCTCAGAGGTGGCAAATTCAGTGCCAGGAACACAGAGGCAGCTCGTCCTCATGGACGACATTTGGGGCTCCACTCTCTTTGTTTTGTCATTAGACTAACAATGAATACTAATATTTTGTTCACTATTAGTGTAATAAAAATGGAGTACAATTAGCTGGAATATGCCTTTCCCTGGCAGCTGAGGAAAGTAAAAAATGCTTTTAAATGTATGTTGTGTGTGTGCTTGTGGGTGAGAGTGTGTATGTGTATGTGAGTGAAAGCAGAGGTCAAAGGGCATGTGATGTCACTTCTGCTACCCCTGACATATTGGTGGATTGACGCCCGTGCTCACACCTCATTATTCCTTATTAGAGAACTGTCATTTTAATTCAGGGCACAACAATGCTTAGTTTTTAGTGCTCTGAACATTAAGAATGTGTAGCCTTACAGAATTGTGCAGCGACAATGACCCATCCGTAATGGTGGCAACTGAGTCTTGGAAAAAAGGCCAGCTTCACACAGCACTCCTGATTCCACGACCAGAACTCCAATACAGACTGGCATAAACCGTGCCTGGTCTCACACCAGAAGCCAACTTTTATATTTATCACTGCTGGCCAGGCATCCGCGACAAATAGCTGTTGGGTGCCATTTGTCGCTCCATGGGCAGGAGCCAAAGAACGAGTCCCTCAACCATTTCGCCAGGAAGGAGGGTTGCCCTTGACTTCATCGGGCGGCACAGAGAATGGCAACATTTAGGCCATCCTGAGGCGAGCGATCAGCCTCTTTTCTCTTTGCCGTGCACCAGAACCATATGCTGCATCACCCACCCACCCAACCTGGGAGGAAGGCGGAATTAGTGGAATTTCTTGCAGCAGAAAAAGGGGGCTACCCAAAACATTTGGAGTGATCTACTGAACATACACCTTGGAGGGGTGTTGATTTGTGTGGCCACTGGGCCGGCAGGAGGGGGGACTGACCTGCCAGTGGTCCTGGACCTTTCTGCCCTACCCTGGGATGCCTTGAGTTGAACATTTTGGGGATTTTGCCTAGCGACAGGTATCCCGGCAGGGCCAGAGCGCTATGCGGTGCCCTGGTTATGTGTTGGTATGGAACTGCAGGTATTGCCCATCCCTCCGTGTGATGGAGGAAAAGTTGCTACAGAGGTATGCCCTGGATGCCCTTGGATGAGAACATAAGCGATGGATGAGGAAAGGAGCCTTCCGGTACTTTTTTGCATCTTGAAGTGTTGCGCTCTAATAAAGATGGAGACAACTGTGATATTGCTTGCACAATATTGCTGTTTTGATGATCTTATGTTCCATATTATGGTCTGTATTCTCATAGCAATCATGTCTGCCTAACTATGGATGTCATGTCTTTCTGATACTATGTGACTATACGTATTAAAGGCTACGCCATGGTCAAACCACCTTAAGTGCGATAGTCTATCTCCTAGGGAATTGTTTCAATAGGGTGCATCAACATGTACCTTGTGAGCGCACTATATTGATATAGTGTTCCTTGAAAGGAAGGGGACTACTGAACAATATTCGAGGAGAGGGGCGGGCAGATACAGGATGTTGCTGTGGCCCTGTACTATCTTTTATTAAGTACTTAAAAAGTGCACACAAAGTCTGAGACAAACCCACATTTTAAAATTCACCTGAACTTCCCTACTTCCCCAGCGGGACTAGAAGCAGAGCCCAGCTCATGGAACTCTTATGATGTCACAAACCAGGCAATGTGATGTCACGAGACCCTCGGTCCGTGCGGAGGGGAGGCCTCCACTGTAGCAGAGAAAAAAAGGAGAGGCCACTGTTGCGGTACTTTGTCGGGTAGGAAAAAGAAATCATTTAAGTTCATGGCAGGATCATTTTTTGTAGCTAAATAGTTGGACTTTCTCAAGAAACATGAGTACTCATGGTTACTTCCTCCCCCTGGTAACCTGAAACACATGGTATCGCCTGCAAAATGTTGATGTATGATGACATCTTGAAAGGTCTTCATTGTGACGTGTCACTGGTATAAAAGACTGCTAACCGGGGACCTGCAGCACTGTACAAAAGTACAGCGGACAGGGAGGGCCGCAGCTGGCAGGTGGGGCTGGGACGGTGAAAGCCCGAAGCTGCAGGGGCTGAGGAGGCCCCAAGAGGAAGGGTGCACGGGCGGGTGTAAGAGGGCAAGGTGAGTGATTAAATCACATGAAAACGGAACTGAAGACCAAATCAAACTGAAAACGAACCTGAAATTGACATAAAGTTCCTATTTATCTTAATCCTCAATTTCTTCACCCCCATTCTTTCACCCCATTCTTCAAACCCAAAGCCCATCAATCCTATACATCCCTTCCCAAATGTAGATAATTCACATTTCCTAACCAATCTTTCTTTTCCAACCCAATCTCCTTCCCTGATCTTTCCTTCCCCTCTCTACATCCATTCCCCGGACCCATTCTTCTACACTTCCCTCCCTTCCTTCACTATCCCTCTTCTCCCCTCTTCTTCCCTGCCCTTTCCTTTCTCTCCACTTCCCTTCTTCCATATCTCTCCACTCCTCTCAGCTCATTCCTTATCTCTCCTCACCTTTCTCCATCCTTTCCTAAACCTCTCCTTCCCTTTCCCTTTCCTTCCCTTCCTTTCCCTTCCTTTCCCTCTACCAGACCTGACCCCGTAAGTCACCCTTACCTCCCTTTACCTCTCGCAAGCAACCCTTACCTCCCTTCACCTCTACCAAGCACTGAGACTGAAGTCACCCTCACCTCCCTTTACCTCTAGCACCCCCGAACCCTCAAGTCACCCTCACCTCCCTTTGCCTCCACCCGCCCCCAAACCCTTAAGTCAATCTCGCCTCCTTTTACTGAACCGACCCCAAGCCCTAAACTCACCCTCACCTTCCTTTACCTCTGCCCAGTCCTGAACCTTCAAGTCACCCTCACCGCCTTTATCCTCTGCCCACCCCTGCCTCCTATTCACCCCTACCACCTCATTCTACACTACAGCTCAGGCATGAACCATCCACAATCACTTCTCTCATTTGGTATTCCCCATAATTTATGTTTATCATTTCACTGGCTCCTCCATTTCAGCCAGTTTCACCCAAATCATGTGACCCCGCAAAATCAGTTCTAAGCATGCTTGTGTCTGTTCTCGACCATCCTTTACATCAAACTCAAACTTCTCTGGCTGAACACACTGCTATCCTTTCATCAGTCTCTCAAATCTCCATTCCAGCTCCTGCATTCTTCTAAATTCAATGACCTGAAATTGAATACAGATTGTCTCAACAACAGGGATCATGGGAATTCAGCCTGACCCATTTTTGATAGAAATATGGCTGAGGAATGATGCATCACCCATGATAGATAACACCCCTTTTCTTGGATGTGAGATACTCCACAAGAGTCGTGCAGCAAAAAAGACTGGAGATTGTCTAGCCGTAGTCTAGAAAAAAGCCTTACCGACCAAACTATCGAAGGACACTGAAGCCCACGAATGTGGTTGCCTGTCAACCAACAAATATGAAAAGGCACTTTAGTAAAAATATACACTTTTGGTGGATTCCACCATGAAGTACCTCTACCCACCAAAGCCATTAAACAGGGAGTGGATTCCAGGAGCTGTTCTACTACACTGACAGTAGTCTGGCAAGTGGGCACCCAGTGTTCTTGCCAGAGGTCTGAGTAGAGGGGGAGGAGAGTAGAGGGTGGAGGGAAGGCAGGGTTGGGGGAGTTGGAGGCAAAATGAAGGAAGGGAAGAGAAGTGAAGGGTATGGGAAGTGAAGTGAAGTAATAGGGATGAAAAGGAATGGAAAGGGTGGAAAGGGTAGGGAAGGGGAGAATAGAGAATGCCAAAATACTATTGTATAGTTTCAGTGTCTGGTGGTTGAGTGGACTAAGGCCTTCCATGCAGGGAATCTGTTTTGATCTAATGGCCACAGGTTTCAGTGCTCACATGTCTTCTCTTTCTTTTCATTCACCAGAGAAAATGAGTATCATTCAGCTGGGTAAAACAAATTTGTAAATAGTAATAACAGACACCCAGGGGTTAACAAGAACTTTAAAATGGCATATTATGTAATGATCTCTCAGGAGAACTGCATATTTGCCCTAGACTCCTGCCAGAGACTCTGTGAGACAGTGGGCGGAATCCATGTTATGAGGGTCACCTCCTAGCACTGCTTTTAATCCTAACATTTTGAATTTTGTCATTCTCCCCACCAGTCACAATAGCTGCAAAACCCTGCCTTTTGCACTGGCTGTAGTTGACCCCATGGTGTAAGGTTAGTTGGCAGTGGTGGATGGATACCCCTGGAAAACGAAAGCTACATTATTTCCTACACAGTAGCAACATCCATGCTGCAAGATTAAGCCGCACAACCCTCCTGGCCACAGGAGGTGCATCGTCCAAGTTTAGCCCAATAATCCAAAGCAACTATCCTGCATCTGGCATTAATTATGAAATATATTTGCCAAAGCCACTTTTGTTTGTTTTCAGAGGGGCATTGAAGTTCAGTACAATGTGGACATTTGCATGGACGCTGAGTGTCCACAGGCCATGAGAATGAGATCTGCACCAAACCCCAATCCACTGATTGGTCACTTAAGTTTTCATTCCCACAAAATATAAATGGTTGGTTTTGCAAAGAGCAATACATCACATTGATACTAGCATGGAGGGCTGTTGTAGGATTCTGTTTTTCAGTTTAGGTTGTAGCCTTGCTCATGCGGATGTCCATACCCTCTTTCCAATGGTTTCCTAATCACCCTAGCTGTCCTTGTGGCTGTCTCCATGCTCCCATGTAAATGCCCCCGTCAGGATCTCATTAGCATTCTGTGCTGGGTTTGTTTTACCTGTGTCATTATTTCCCGTATTCCTTTGTCCTCGCACCCATATCAGTGTCATAATACTAGTGTAGCAATTTCATTGTCCTTCTGATAATCCCCATGCTTTGCTGTGTTCCTGAGCATGTGGTACTACGTTGCCTTGTCAGTGTCCCAAGGTCAATGTCCCTCTGTCAATGTCACTTTGGCACTGACAGTGCCCCTTTTTCTGTGCACTGTGTTCATGTCACCAAGTCAGTTACCCATATCAGTGTATCATATCAGTGTATCATTGTCAATGCCAGTGTCACTTGTCATCATCCCTATCACAATGTCAGTTTTTCCTTGTAGATGTGGCCATATTGGTACCCCTGTAGTGGTGTCTTTGTGTACATGTCGCCTAGTCAGTATCACAGTATCACTTTTCCATAATTGTTCTGTGTCACCTTCCCTTGCCACGTGCCATTGCCAGTTTCCCGGGGCAAGGGCCTCCTTGTCAGTGTTCCATTGAGTCCCCACTCTCCACAAGCCAGCGTTCTGGTGTTAGTTTCCAAGGTAATTTTATTTGTGACTGTGTAGGAGATTTAGAGTCGCAATATCATTATTCATTCATCAGTGTCGCAAAGACAATGTTCCTGACTCAGTCTTCTTTTGTCTCTGTGGTGTTTGGACAAAATATTGAGTTTTAAATATTGAGTTACAGAAGAATCAGAAAAAATACTGTGTGGCCAGAAATATCGTGTCACAGAAATATCGCTGTCAAGAACACCAATCTTTTTAAGTAATACAGTTTTTATGTCACTATTGTTAATATCGTTTTAAATATTATAGTTATAAGAATTATCGTTTTGAAATTGTCTTTTTGAATTTTAGTTCAGATATTAATTCTATGTGTTATTATTGATTGTATAATTGGTA
The DNA here is from genome assembly GCF_031143425.1 of Pleurodeles waltl. Lineage (NCBI taxonomy): Eukaryota > Metazoa > Chordata > Amphibia > Caudata > Salamandridae > Pleurodeles > Pleurodeles waltl. The sequence goes on from NC_090446.1 coordinate 105,131,361, forward strand.
AGAACATTTTTAAATATAATTGTAAGTAATTTATATTTTTTCATTTAATTACTAAAAGTAATTTACAATGTTGTAGTGCGTTGCTAGGTTTGTTGGGGTGTAGATTGAGAAGTAAATTAAGAATAATGAATTAACCATTAACTATTAATTTATTATTAATTATTTCATTGATTAATAATTATGTAAATGGTATATTATATTTTTAAGTTATATATTAAGTGTGGGCTAATGGTTTTGTAGGGGTATATGGTGGGAATATAAGTTATAATGAATTAACAATTAATTATTAATTTGTTTTTAATTATTTAATTGATTATTTATTATGTGAATTGTGTAATTATTATTTTTCATTAATAAATTAGGAGCAGGCTACTTGGTTTGTAGGTTCATGGTGGGGGAGTTATTTAAGTAATGTTTAATTAACAGTTATTTATTAATGTAGACCTCCACTGGCTTCCTATCGAGAAAATAATTAACCTCAAACTCCTCGCACACGCATACAAGGACCTCCTCGACCTAGAACCCTCCTACCTCAACCACCGCATCACCTTCTACTCCCCCACGAGACCTCTCCACTCCGCTCAACAAGCACTAGCCACTGTACCCCGCATACGGAAGATCCTTCGCCTAGCTCACGGCAAAGAGCTTGAACACTCTGCCCCTGCTCTTCATGGAGTCACCATCACTGCACCAGTTCAGAAAGGACCTTAAAACCTGGCTCTTCAACTGAAGCCCAGTGGACAAACCCCCTCAGCGCCTTGAGACCATTTTGTGTGAGTAGTTGCGCTTTATAAATCCTGATTTGATTTGATGTTTTAAATATTTAATAGCCTAATATTTATATTAGTTCTTTTATACCTCTTTATTTTAGTTATTTCAGTAAATTTTAAGTGCGGGCTGCTGGATTTGTGAGGGTATAGTATAGGAAGTTAATTAGGTAGGCAATAATTATTTGAAATAGATAATTAATTATTAAATTGTGTAATATTAAACTGTGTAATCATAGATTCCTTTTTTATTTTTATTATATACAATTATATGTTTGGTTAATTAATAATGTTTGTAGTAAGAGTTTTGTATTTTCTGTAAATTCATTATCCAATGTGTTACGTGTTTGAAGTGAAGTGCTTTCCCTACTGTTGCACAGTCTGGAGTGGTAATAGTAAATTTAAGTCCAACGTTTTCCCTACTGTTGCACAGACTGGAGTGATAATAGTAAATTTAAGTCCAACGCCATCCCTACTGTTGCACAGACTGGAGTAGGAATAGTAAATTTTACCCCTCCAGAGTCCAACACTTTCTCTACTGTTGCACATATTAGAGTGGGGCTAATAAATGTAAACCCCTCCAAAGTTCAATGCTTTCCCTACTGTTGCACAGACTGGAGAGGGGATAGTAAATTTGACCTCTCAGAAATTTAACCTCTCAGAAAGCCTACGCTTTTTTAAATACATATATATATATATACATATAGATATATACAGAGAGAGAGATAGATAGATATATAGATGTAATAATTTGTTTCAGATTACATTATATCTTTATATATAGCTATATATTTATATCTTTAGTAAATATTTGTATTTGCATTTTATAGTTTTTTAATATGTAATTAATTTGGTAATTTAATGTTTTGTTGTTAATTTGTAAACAAAAATTATGTTTCATATATATATACATATATATGATTTTTATAGTTGTAAATTTTTAAAAATCAAAAAAACTCAATATAAAGTAAAAAATATATTTTTAATAATAGTGTTATAATATATATATATATACATACATATATATATATATATAGGTGTATTATATGTATATATATATAGACACATAAATATATGTGTGTTTTTCTATATTTATGATTCTATATATATATTAACGCTATTAGTGTGAAAGGATTTTTTTTATATTTTTGTACTTACCATTATAAGTATAGGGAAGCAATATTTTTGTAAAGGATATTTTTGACACAACTTTTTTGTACCACGATATTGTTGGATCTGATATTCTGTCAGAGATCCGTCTCTGCGCTGCCTTCTTCCAGATGTCCCTGTGCCAGCGCCCTTAAGTTAGTATTCTTTTGTCAGAATCACTGTCACAGTGCCATTCCTCACATGTGAGGGTCCTAAGATTAGGCTTTGATTGCAATGTGTACCCCGTAGCTGTCCTCGGGACAGATTCCTCATCTGAGTGTCCCACTTCCTCCATGTTATTGTGCTTGTGTTAATGCCCCTATGTCATTGTTTCAGTATCCCACATCAGTGACAGTGCCCACATGTTAGGGCCTTGTTTAATTGCAGGTGCCATGGTTTGTTGTTTCTGAGTCAGTGTTCCAAAATCAGCACTTTTATGTTCCTGAACCAATGGCGATGCCTCCTATAATTGTCCTTCTCGTTAGAAGACTTCGCACACTTCCATTTAAACTCATACAAAGTGCAAGTTTTGTGGAGAAAACATGAGGAAGAAGTGTGGTCAGGCTTCACATATTTTATAGTAATGTAATTATGAGCACACTGGTGTTGAAAGGGAAGTTGGATCTGTGACTACTGCACATGTAAAAAGTGTAGGACGTGTGCAGCATTACAGTTCTTCATTGCCTCCTGCCAGTTGTGGCTGTAGGACACTCATCCCTCTTCTTGTGGAAGCGCATTCAGTTACAGCTCCTCTGAGATGGTGAATGTTGTCAAAGAAAGCCTTTCTTGTGTGTTTTGATAGGCGTAACACTTTTACGGTTTTTAAAAGGATGGGTAGTATTGGAAAAAGCTGCTGGCCTCAATAAGTACCATGAAATATTGTAATCCCACTGATAGCATGGGAGCATAGCTCTCTGCTCAAATCTTACTTTTCCTTCCTATTACATAAAGATTTGTTTTTTCTTTCTATTACATGAAGTTTCTAATAGAGGGTGGAATGATGTCTTACAGACTGTAAGACTGCACTATCAGCTAACCTCTGAAAGCACAGACTTTCTCCTTGTCAAGCACATCGCAATCAATAAGTTGTTCAAGATTCTCTAATAGCGATCGTTATATGGAAATCACACGTATTGCACTTTATACCCCATCATTGCTCACTTTTGTAATATCTAAGCTCTGTAAATAGCAATTGTTATGGTTACCCTTCTCTTTCTGCTCTCTGACATGTCCTCCACTTTACCCCTTCTATTTTAGGCACTTTGTTTCATCAAAATAAATTCAGCAACTTACATTATTCATTCATAGACAATGTGGGCACTGGGAAAGTTGTGGTAGTGCCAGTGTTCACCTTGCTTTTGCCACAGAATACTTAATATCATCCTAACATTACCACACTGGTTTAATGCACCTGTTGTAGAGAGCGTGTGTGGCCTCAGACTGTATGATCAAACACTAAAGAGGCCAATTTAACCTTTCATCCTTCTGAGGTGCCTGCCGCTTGCATGGGGGCTGTTTCGGCGAGGGGTTCTGATTTGGTGAGGACTTCTGCAGAATCTTGCTCTGGTACATGTTCCTTTAGTCAGGCTGAACAGTGGAGGTGTACAGTAGTGGTGTGCCAAATTTGCATAATTTGCTTTTGCATACTTATGTCAAATTTCAGTAAAATTACGCGAAATCCAAATGTAGTATTTAGCGCTATGTTTTAACATGAAATGACTCTTTGTATCAAATGATGCAAGTATGCATTCTGCACTAAGAAAATAGTGTGAAAACACAGCTGCCATGAACAATAGTCGCTCAAGTGCTGGTTGTCCACATTGTTTCGGCGCTTCTATGCTACACTTTTTCTACAGACTATGGTGTAATTATGCAACATGGAGTAATGGCATCATTTCCAGCACTTGGAAGAGCAAGCATAATGCAAAATTCCCACAATTATGTCAATTACCCCCAAACTCAATGTAAGTTTCGTCCAGTCGCGGTCTGCAGCACCTCTCTCTTGTTGTGCCAGTGGCAGCTGGCCAATATATAACATAGAAACCTTTCTTCTTTAATAGTGCACTTGTCAGAGGTTCTGACAGCCTTACTTAGAGCAACCCTTTCCTCATTCCCGATGTTATTTTTGAAAACTATGAGAAGGATTTCCATGATACTTAATGGGCCTTAATGAAAGCAAGGACCATGGGCTTCCTAGCACATTGTAGAACAGTTAAATGCAGCCACAGGTTCAGCCAGAAGGATGCATGCAAGGGAGGAAAATGCACCTTTACCACTGGTTTGGAAGCAGAAACATCCATAACTGATGTGCAGTGGGCCATCACGCTTCTGGGCCTCAGTGCTGCAGCACCTGATGCACTGTTGTCAGCTACACCCCTAAGTAGGAGCATCAAGGACCTGGGCCACAGTCCCACTGCACTTGATGCCCTGTTCATCCTTGTCTTTTGTTTGCCAATCTGCATCATTAAACATCACAGACTGCTGAAAAGGTGTGCCTGGTGTGCAGCCAAAGATTGGTAATGAAACTGCAAACTGGGCTAAAGATAAGGATTGTTATAAAAATGTTTTCATATCCACTGAGGCAGGATCTGAAACATCCAATGACAGGAGATGTTTATTAGTGATGCAAAAGAGCAAGATGAAATGAGGGTGCCAAGGTTTTATTTGTTTGCTTACAGTGCTTAAACCTCCCTAATGTGACCTAAAGCGCTTTTATTGAACACATGGGGAGGGGAAGGAAATCCAGGGAAGTCCTTCCGACTTTAAGAAAATGGACAGTAACTTTTTATGTAAAGAAGCGTTGGTTTCTCATTCTTTAAAAGGAACAAAGGAAGAGCCGTCAAATCGTTTGCAAATATGTAGCACATTCACACTTTACAGTCTGCTCTGTTTAGTTTTTTTTTACCATATTCAAATTCACACCTCACGCTTCCTTAAAGAATTGGAAATCTTTGTTTTTGGAAATGTTTGCTATAATGCAGACAAAATCTTTCATTTTCCCTGCACGCGTTAATGTCTGCTGATTGATTTAATTAAAATTAGCAGCAGGCCACTAGAGCCTCCCTCCCTGGAAGATGTCCAGAGAGTCTTGAGGTGCCAAAATACACATTGGCTGGTCCGACCCTCCTGGGCCCCCTCTCAATACTTTCAATGACAGTATTAGCCTAGCTACCAACCACTGCACTTTTACAAGTGTTCCAGGACACTCAGTGCTATAATAATGACCTGGGTGGAAAGTATTACTTATTTTAAATGTATATTGAAGCATTAAACACTTATTTTGCTCATCTCAAAATTAGATAGACAGCCCCACCATGTGGTGGACTGTCACAGTTACTGTGCCAGTGTTGAGAATGAAGTGCAAGTTTGGAGCGCTGGAAACCACCGGCTCAAATTAAGCAATGCCTGCAGGGTGTGCAGTCACTTCATTTAACCCAATAGCTCTCATTGTTAGAGCTTCATTTGCAGACAATAAAACTTTGAAACAGTCGCAAAGTTTGCCTTTTTCAGTTTCTGAGCTGCACTGTCTATAATAGACAAGTTGGAGATACATTGTGTTGCAGGAATTGACTTTACATATTGACACCCATAAAAGCAAGTGCTCGGTTCTGTGCTGAGGCAGTAGAGTCCATCATGATAGGGTCCTGGGGCTGCAACTATTGTTCCTTGTTCCTGAGCTATTCTGCCTTTTCAGCAAAGCACACGTCAGCTAACCCCCTGAATAGTGTGTGTGCTGTGGACTGTGCAGTTTTTTTCTGAAATGGGTTCAAGGTTGAGTTCCGGACCTGGTCCTGGGCCTCTGGAGTGAAAAGGATTACCTGGAACTTTCTGTGGTCACCAGAAGTCAGAAGTTTGACATAGGCAGGGAAATGGACAGGCTCGTTGCTGTAGCAGGCACATCAAAACAGGAGACAAAACAAGTTGCCTTTGAAGTTAAATCAGGTGTTTGACTGGGAGTTCAGGCAGGACACATCTGGCAGTACTTTGTCTGCCTAGAAGGCAGCACAAATGAAATTCTGAGGCAAGGGGTATTTTAACATGCCAAAAGGCATGTTCTAAATCTGTGCTGGGAGATTTTTTTCCCATTTATTGAGATTTCTGTCACTTTTACAGTTCTTGTAAAGGACTAATGCAGCCAAAGCAGTCCTTAATTTGAGCTGGTGGTTTCCGGTGCGGGGCATCAGCACTTATTTTTGATGGCTGGCACTTATTTTTCTGCTTCAAGCATTTACTGCGAGCAAAAGACACATATGGGATGGACGAAGGAAGAGAAAAACGAACAAGCATTTTCAATGCAATAGGTCTCCCGTTTGCTTGAGGTAGAGCTGTTAGCGTTTTAAATTCCTAACTGGACTTTTCTTGCCACACAAACTGAAAATAAAAAGTAAAACAGTTGACATAAGCAAGCCGATTCAAAGCGCCACCATGAGCACGAAAAGAGAGACAAAATAAAAAGAAGTTCGCTCGCAGTCAAAGTTATTGGCAAAAGTGCAATTATACATGTAAAAGGGTTAATGCCAAGGCGGTAACAAAACCGCCCTAGGGAGGGACAAACGTAAAGCAGTTACCAACGAATATAAAGGATTTTTGAAAGGCAAGCCCATGAACGAGTGATAGTGAATGGCATGCGGTGGGCGTGGTTAAAAGACCAGATACATACTAACACGTTGGAAAAGCAGTGCTTGCACGCTGCTATGCTCGACCTAAAAAGCCTCACAAAGGGAGAAAGCACAAAGCTGCAGGAGTGAGCTGAAGGGCTGGGAGTGCCTGTAAATGGATTAAAGAAGCCCGAGATGGCATTAGGATTTCGCTGCCTCAGTATTCCATGCTCGCACATTTAACTGGTGCTGTGCCGTGGGCATAATGGTGACATCCCGCTGCACAGTGCTCCTCTGCCAAGGATGTAAAAACTACATCCTGGCACCGGAGCTTGCTCTGTGGGCAAACCCCCTCCCCCCCCCCCCGGGGCAGGGCTGGAAGGGGAATCGCTTCCCCTTTCACCCCCCCCCACCGTGACGTCTGATGATGTCAGCACACAATCGCGTGCTGACCTCATCAGAGGTCACCACCCATCCGTGATCCGGAAGAGAAATGCTAAGCATTTCTCTTCCGCTCGGGAAGAGGGGACAAGCAGAGACATCAAAAGAAAAGAAAAGAAATTCTGAGCATTTCTGCAGCCCGATCGTAAAGCGATCGGGCTGCAGAAATGCCCACTAGACACCAGGGAATTTTGTTTTTTTGGTTATTGGCATGAAAGGGGAGTGACCCCTTGGGCAAGGGTCGCTCCCCTGGGGGGCATTTTTCCTAAGGCCATTTCTGCTCCCCGACCCCCCGGGGAAGATCGGCCCATATTGATTAGGCTGATCTGCCCCCAGGGGGGGCAGAAACAACTAGACACCAGGGATTCTTTTTTGTGCGTTCATTTTGTTTCATAAGGGGAGCGACCCCTTAGGCAAGGGTCGCTCCCCAGGGTCAATAATTTTATTAGGCCTTTTCTGCCCCCCCCCCCCCGGCCAAAGCCACCAGACACCAGGGATTTTTTTTCCCTAATGAAATTGGCATAAGAGGAGCGACCCCTTTGGCAAGGGTCGCTCCCCACGGAGCAATAATTTTATTAGGCCTTTTCTGCCCCCAGGGGCGGCAAAAGCTACTAGACGCCAGGGATTTTTTTTTCTTATGAAATTGGCATAAGGGGAGCGACCCTTTGGCAAGGGTCGCTCCCAAAGGGGCATTTTTTTTACTAGACCTTTTTAGATCAGCCTATATTAATTAGGCCAATCTGCCCCCAGGGAGGCAGAAGCCACTAGACACCAGGGATTTTTTTGTTGTTATTTACATTGATAAGCGGAGCGACCCCCTAGGCAAAGGTCACTACCCTGGGGGGGGGGGGGGGGGAAATTGTTTTTAGGCCATTTCTGCCCTCTTTGGGGGCAGATCGGCCTATTCTTAGTAGGTCTTTATTTTTATTAGGCCAATCTGGCCCCAAGGGGGGCAGAAACCACTACACACCAGGGATTTTTGTTTTAGGTCAGTTTCACAAAAGGGAAAGGCAAGGGTCAATCCCCGGGGGGGGGTTTATTTTAGGCCATTTCTGCCCCCCTTGGGGGCAGGCCGGTTATTTTAATTAGGCCGAGCTGCCCCCAAGGAGGGCAGAAACCAGTAGGCACCAGGGATTTTTTTTTTCTTTTACAGATGGGGAGCGACCCTTTAGACAATGGTCGTTCTCCTGGGGGGCAAATTTATTTTAGACCATTTCTGCCCACCGTGGGGGCAGATCAGCCTATTTTTCTTAGGCCAACCTGCCCCCAATGGGGGTAGATACCACTAGACACCAGGGATTCTTTTTTTTATGCTAATTTCACACAAGGGGAGGGACCCCTTAGGCAAGTGTCACTCCCTGGGGGGCAAATTTATTTTAGCCCATTTCTGCCCCCCTTGGTGCAGATCGGCCTATTTTTGTAAGGTTCATCTGCCCCACCCAGGGGGGCAGAAACCCCACCAGACACCAGGGAAGATTTATTTAAAAAAAAAGAGGGTGTGGGTATGGCCATACCCCAACCCTAAATAAATGAGGACAAAGTTGTTCTGCCCACCAGTGGGCAGATGGGGCAATTACCCCCGATCCACTCCGGGGGGGGGGGGGGGGAGAAAGCCTATTAGATGCTGGGGAATTTAAAAAAAAATACTGGGGTGGTGACTTTCAACCAGTATGGGTATGGTTATGCCTCCACCCCAACTGAAGGGGCTAACAGTCTCTCAGCTTTACCCCGCACACTAAAACATCTTATCCCATGGCAAGCAAGATGACATTTGATTATTTTGGGTTTTGGTTTCACATTTGGGCCATGAGAGCTTGCCTAACTCTCAAAATCTTCCCACTTGGAATGATGAGGATTGCACTTTTTAGACTTTGGGTTGCTGCCACGTAAAAAAATCTTCAAGACCTAGACACATCTGAAAACTAAACATCTGGGTGAGCCCAAAGTTGTGTGCTTCACATGCACCCCGCACAATTTTCTTACCCACAATGCCCTGCAAACCTCCAACTTTTCTGGAAATCACACATTTTTCCCACATTTTTGTGATGGAACCTTCCGGAATCTGCAGGAATCCACAAAATTCCTTGCAACTCAACAATGTTGCATTTAAACCAATAAAAATTCTGCCCCACTTGTCAGCGTAAAAACTTTTTTTTCCAAACTGCCCTTTTGGAACCGCTTTGGTTCCCCTTCATTTTCGACATGTTTTTGGCTCTTCCCTGTCACAGGCACTTGGCCCACCTACACAAGAAAAGCATAATTTTTACTGGGAGACTGAGTGGAACGTTGGGTGGTAGGTAGTTTGTGCCGTTGCGGTGATCCCACACAGAAATGTGGGAACAATTTGATTTTTAGCTAATTTGACGTGTGCTGAGGATTCTGGGGTAGAAAACACTGGGGGATACTCTTAAATCACACCTCCCTGAACTCCCTCGGGTGTCTAGTTTTCAGAAATGTTTGGGTTTGGTAGGCTTCCCTACATGGCTGTTGAGCCCAGAACCAAAACCGCAGGTGACCCCTCCTCCCCCCCCCCCTTGAAAAAACAGGTTGTTTTGTATTTGATAACTGTGATGTGTCCAGATAGTGTTTTGGGGCATTTCCTTTCGCGGGCACTAGGCCTACCCACACAAGTGAGGTACCATTTTTATTGGGAGACTTGGCGAAATGCTAAATGGAAGGAAATGTGTGGCTCCTCTCAGATTCCAGAACTTTCTATCACTGAAATGTGAGGAAAAAGTGTTTTTTTGGCCAAATTTTTAAGTGTGCAAAGGATTCTGGGTAACAGAACCTAGTGAGAGCCCCACAAGTCACCCCATCTTGGATTCCCCTAGGTGTATACTTTTAAAAAATGCACAGGTTTGGTAGGATTCCCTAGGTGCCGGCTGAGCTAGAGGACAAAATTCATAGCTAGGCACTTTGCAAAAAACAGCTATTTTTTGAGGGGAGAATGTGATGTGTCCACATTGTATTTTGGAGCATTTCCTGTTGCGGGCACTAGGCTTACCGACACAAGTGAGGTACCATTTTTATCGGGAGACTTGTGGGAACGCTGGGTGGAAGGAAATTTGTGGCTCCTCTCAGATTCCAGAACTTTCTGTCACTGAAATGTGAGGAAAAAGTGTTTTGGGGCCAAATTTTGAGGTTTGCAAAGGATTCTGAGTAACAGACCCCGGTGAGAGCCCCACAAATCACCCCATTCTATATTCCCCTAGGTGTTTAGTTTTCAGAAATGCACAGGTTTGGTAGGTTTCCCTAGGTGCCAGCTGAGCTAGAGGCCAAAATCCACGGCTAGGCCCTTTGCAAAAAACAGCTCTTTTTTGGGGGGAGAATGTGATGTGTCCACATTGTATTTTGGGGCATTTCCTGTTGCGGGCACTAAGCTAACCCACACAAGTGAGGTACCATTTTTATCGGGAGACTTGTGGGAACGCTGGGTGGAAGGAAATTTGTGGTTCCTCTCAGATTCCAGAACTTTCTGTCACCGAAATATGAGGAAAAAGCGTTTTTTGGCCCCATTTTGAGGTTTGCAAAGGATTCTGAGTAACAGACCCTTGTGAGAGCCCCACAAGTCACCCCATCCTATATTCCCCTAGCTGTCTAGTTTTCAGAAATGCACAGGTTTGGTAGGTTTCCCTAGGTGCGGGCTGAGCTAGAGGCCAAAATCCACGGCTAGGCCCTTTGCAAAAAACACGTCAGATTTCAATGTAAAAATGTAATGTGTCCATGTTGCGTTTCCCATTGCGGGCATTAGGCCTACCCGTGCAAGTGAGGTTCCATTTTCATCAGGAGACTTGGGGGAACAGAGAGAAGAATAGAAGAACAAATGTTATTGCCCCTTTTCTTTCTCTACATGTTTACCCTCCAAATGTCAGACAGTGTGTAAAAAAGACGTCTACTTGAGAAGTGCACTGTAATTCCCAAGCTAGTTTGGGGACCCCAAAATTCAGAGATGTGCAAATAACCACTGCTTCTCAACACCTTATCTTGTGCCAATTTTGGAAATACAAAGGTTTCCTTGACACCTATTTTCCATTCTTTATATTTCCGCAAATGAGTTGCTGTATACCTGGTGTAGAATGGAAACCTATTGCAAGGTGCAGCTCATTTTTTGGCGCTGGGCACCTAGGGTTCATGATGAACCCTCAAGCCCTATATGTTCCCCCACCCAGAAGAGTCCAGCAAACGTAACAGTATATTGCTTTAAAAAATCTGACATCGCAGGAAAAAGTTACAGAGTAAAACGTGGAGAGAAATGGCTGTTTTTTTCTCCTTCATTTAAATTTTGTTTAATTTAGCTGTTATTGTCTGTAGGAAAACCTTGTAGAAGCTACACAAATGACCCCTTGCTGAATTCAGAATTTTGTCTACTTTTCAGAAATGTTTACCTGTTTGGGATTCAGCATTGGTTTCACACCCATTTCTGTCACTAACTGGAAGGAGGCTAAAAGCACAAAAAATTGTAAAAATGGGGTATGTCACAGTAAAATGCCAAAATTGTGTGAAAAATTTGGTTTTCTGATTCAAGTCTGCCTGTTCATAAAAGCCTAGAAGATGGTGATTTTAGCACCCCAAACTCTTTGTTGATGCCATTTTCAGGGGGAAAAAAACACAAGCCTTTTTTCTGCAGCCCTTTTTTCCCATTATTGTTTTTAAAAACGAAAATGTTGCTGTATTTTGGCTGATTTCATGGTCTCTTTCAAGGGAACCCATTACCTCTAGGTACCACTAGAATCCCTAGGATGTTGGAAAAAAGGACGCAATATTGGTGTGGGTAGCTGAAAAAAGGCCTGCCACAGAAGGGGAAAAGGCCTGGCAGCGAAGGGGTTAATTGCAGCCGCAGCATCTTTCAGAGGAGAGGTTTGGGCGCGTTTTTATTTACAAACTAAGCACTGAGCAGAAGGCTGCTTCAAGGCGCTCAACTATAGGAGCAATAAAGAAGAACAGTTAAAACATTTCAGCTAATGCAGGTCCATATGCCAGATGGAAGAAGTGTATCCTCAGATGTTTAGGAAATGTTCCGAAGTCAGCTGCTTGATGAAGTGGTAAAAACCAAGGAGTCCCAGGAGTGGGGCCTCGAGAGTACAGGACTATTCCCCCATCCAGACAGAATCAGGATGAGCTGAGCTGATGAACCGCCACATAAGCAGCTTGAGCTGCAGTGAGTGTCACTGGAAAGCTCTAAGTAACATGCAGCATTTCAATTGTTTACTGCTCCCTTTAACTTGTATCAGAGACTCTGGTCTCCAAGCAAACGTGCATAACTAGTTCTGCAAGAGAATGGATGATGCTGCTGCCAGGTGGGGGAAAATGGGGCACGAGTGAAAAAAGGGAGGGTGGGTGGAAAGGAGAGAGGGTGGTAGTGATGATTGGAAGGATGGGTGGATTTAGAGAAGATGGATGGGGAAAGGAATGTATTGATGCAGAGATCGATGGACGGAAAGGGAACGGTTGTAGAGAAGGGGGAGAGTGGATGAATAAATTGATGGGTGCACGGTTGAATGGATTGAGAGAAGAATAAATAGAGGAATGGGCAGAACTAAAAAAGGGAAGCTAGATGGAGAAAAGGATGGATGGAGGGAATGAAGGAGGACGATGGGGGTATGTAAGGATGGATGAATGAAAAAGTTTGAATGGATGAAACCATTATATAGAAGGATGTAAAGAAAGCAGAAGTGAAAGAAGGGTGGGAAAAGATGGGGAGGATGAAAGTAATGACTCGAGGCTAAAAATGGATGAAGAGAAGGGAACATTTTCAGAATTCCCTCACCCAGAACATTCTACTGAATGACACCTGGGTTTCCTTGATCAGTGTCATTTAGAATATGGTTGAAAGTGGGGGCTATTGTATTTTTCTGGCTACTGATCTGCGGGAAGCCAGCCTGTGGCATCAGTCGGAAATGTATATGGTATTAAAGTGTATTTCTTCGTAATATTATACCCTGTAATGAGATCAGCTTAACAAGAGGAAAAGCAGCGTTCCCCTTAGATGGTGGCAAATTAACCCTGATAACTTATTTTTCTAGCGAGTAAACGTCCTGTCCGTCGCTTCTTTGTTGCATCTGCAAGGTAGGAACAACTCTCCACTGTGGAAAGATGGGGTAGAAATCCATTCTACCCACAGAAATCAATCCATCTCCACCATTCAAGAGTTCCAATCAGTCGTGGCTCGCATCGGTAATGGGGAGGGGGCAGAGACGACGCACGTGGGTGGGGGCAGCGCTGGAGCGGTCAAAAAATTAATTAAAAGAAAAGAAAAACGTTCCCGCTCCGCATCTCTTCTCTCTCTCCGTAGGCTGCAGGCAGGCGCAGGCTCCCAGCCTGCCCTGCGGCCAGCAGCGTCAGGATTGGCTGGGAGCGCCCAGCCAGGGCGCTCCCAGGCAGATCGGGAGACTGTGCAGGCTCTGACCAGCCCAGCAACTTTGTTGCTGGGAGTTGCTGGGCTGGAGAGAGTCTACAGCGCATGTGTGTTTGGCCGGCCTGAGACGGCTGGTCAAAGACACATGCATTCTGAGGGGAGTGCACAGTGCACTCCCCTCGGTGCTCGTCACCCCCGTGGCCCCACCCCTTGCAGCTTTGCAGCTTTGCAGCTTCTGCTGCTGGCAGGGGGGCTGAGGGCGGGAGGGGGTGACGCTCCTCTGCCCTAATGGAGGAGCCGCCTCTGGTGCCAATGCTGGTGCCCTCTTCTTCTGTGGCCACCATTTTGGAGTGCCCTACACTATCAGCACAACTTGTCTCCATTACATGAATTCCCTAGACATATTGACCCAATCACTGCTCTAAGTGGGTTCAGAAAAGGGAGTGGGCTTTAAAAGAGGCGTGGCCAAAGAGGACTAGCTAGGAATCATTACCGGAGCATGTATGGCTGAAAACATGTACTGCAACTCTGTGCTTGACACAGCATGTCTCATGACCATTGGTTGGGCACATCTCTTTGTGATTTCTGTTACTGCAACTAAACATACCACACAACACATGCACCCAAAACAAATCAGAGAGACTTATTGGCTTAACTAATGCTTTTTGGCATTGTTTTTTTAATTATCACATGCATCCTTCATTCATATAAATTTCCTGTGAAATTTACCTCTCTTCATACGTCACTTACACCTTTTTTTCTCGATACATCGTCCGATGACCTTCCACCTCGTGCACTGCCTTTTTCTTACTTTCCAACATGTACTTCATTTCGACACTTCCACCTCACCACCCTCCCTCTGTTTCTCTATCTGTCTGTCGCTCTCTCTCTCTCTCTCTCTCTCACACACACACGACTCTCACACACACACACACTTTTTCTCTGTCGCACACTCTCTTTCTCTCTCACACAAACGCGGACACACACTTTTCTCTCTCTGGCACAAAAAACTTTCTCATACACTCTTTCACACACACACACACACACACACACACACACACTCTCACAAACGAATACACGCACACTCTCATGAACACACACTCGCGCACGCGCACACACAAGCGCGTTGACACCTCCTTTCCTTTGGTGATGTTCATATTTCGATAACTGCGCGCCTCCCTCCCTCACATTCCTGCCGTGCGGTAGTTTCATTTGGAATGTGGGAGGTGGGCATTAAACACAAGTGCTGGGCCGTGGTTTTGTTTAAAGATAATGAAAGGGCTTATTCTTTTCTATTAATAATCAAAGAAGTGGCCCCATCGTTGACACAAAGCCCTCACAGCGCTTCCTTGCTTCCTCGGTTCTCCGGGGTCGTCGGTACAGGTTCGTGTCGGTGGCAGACGTCCCTCGGAACAAGAATCAGGTAGGTGCTGGAAGTGAAACCGCAGATATAAAATAAAATCATCTTTTCGGTCTTCTCGTGTCATTTTCGCCATTTATATTGTTGTGGCCTCGGGAATCTCTGGCGTCTTTCACTTTTACGTTCTTGTCCTGCGTCATGTTTTTTAAGCATATCCCTTTCAGGTTCTGCTCTCCAAATATCATTGGGTTGTTACTTGCATCGCTTGGCCTGAAATTCGTCTGCGTTTTTGGAGGATCCTTAACAAGTAAGAAAATACAAATCAAAATACATAACTCGGAGGTTTGGGATCGTCTCTATTCTGGAGAAACGGTGTTCTGCCCGTTTATATGCAAAAGAAAACATATCATCAAACAAATGCTCCTCGGCCCTTGTCTCCTCTACAATAGAAAACTGTCCGAGGACCCTCCTCCTTGCACGTTGGCGTCCTCTGTTCTACCCTCCTTATGCCTTTTTTTTTTATATAAGGAGTATTTTTTATCTTCCTTTCTTCTCTTTCTCGTTTTCCCTGCCTTCATTTTTTATCTTCCTTTCTTCTCTTTCTCGTTTTCCCTGCCCTAGTCTTTCTTCCGTTCTCATCACTATTTGCCCCTGTTGTGTGTCCTGGTTTTCAGGTTGGAGAGAACCTGCTGTCTGGAAATAAGAGGGAGCCTGCCACCGGCACATACATGAAAATACATTTGTGCACTCTGCAGAGAGGCCAAGGATTGGATGAGCCTCTCTTCAGAACGCCTTTATGACCAATCTACTGGTACAAACAGAAACTTGCACTGCCTGCGTCAGCTTCAGAGCTCTCAGGCCCACCATCAGACCATAAGGCCATGTTATGTTTCTTCCTACTGTAAGGGCAGGTGCTTCCGTAAGACAAGGTAAGGCTGCAGACTTAGGGGTTCATTACGAGTTTGGCAGTCGAAAACCTCCTACTGCTAAACTCCAGACGAGAAGACTGCCACGGTGCTGGCAGTCTCCCCACCGGCCCCATTACAACTTTTCCACTGGATGATGGGCGGGAACCAAGGATTCAATGGGCATGGGCAGTGCAGGGGCCCCCCTGTGGACTCCTGCACTTGTTCTCCGCCAGCCTTTTCATGGTGGTGAAACCACCAAGAAAACGCTAGCGGAGAACAAGGTTGTCGTCATCAGGGAGGTGCGGACTTCAGAGCAACCCTGGCTGATCACCATCAAGACCGCCGTCATCCCGTCAGGATCAGAGATCCTGGCGGAGACGGCGATCCCCTGGCAGTCGGACCGCCATGGTCGTAATGTGGCAGTCGGACCGCCACAGCTAAAGCGGTCTGAACGCCACTGCGAGTCTGGCGGTCTTGAGATTGTCAGACTGTAATCAGGCCCTTAGTGTGCCAACTAGTGGCAGTGCCAAATTACCACAAAAGGCCTGAAGAGTGACCATTCTCATTTTAGGGGTAGAACACCATAGACAGCAAAATGTCATTTTCACTGGAACTTAGAAACTCCTTGGACCAATTCCTAG
Source organism: Pleurodeles waltl (assembly GCF_031143425.1). Classification (NCBI taxonomy): domain Eukaryota; kingdom Metazoa; phylum Chordata; class Amphibia; order Caudata; family Salamandridae; genus Pleurodeles; species Pleurodeles waltl. Next base: position 105,147,580 of record NC_090446.1, read on the forward strand.
CTACCATAATTCATCTCATGGCCTACACCAAGGCACAGCTTTCATGAGGAAAAAAACAATACTTTCTTTACTAAGTCGGAATTTTGCCAGGTATTTTGTGCTGCATCTTACCTGTCAGACTTTAGCAAACTACGACTGTGTTATATTTGTATCCAAGTACTACAGAGGAAAAGGGTATTTGGAAGAACACATTAAAATATAATTCAAAGTGCTGACCTGATGTTCATTGAGGAGGAAGTGAGCATACAAATTCACATTATATTCTAAGTTACACTTCTAAGACTGAAGGATGAGTGGAGGCATTCCTTTTACCTTTAATGGCCTGGCTCCGCATTCTCTTTGTAGTGCATGGAGGCCAAGTCCTCCCAAGCCCTTGGAGAGTTGTTGATACATTCAGAATAAAATACCCCATCAAAACAGTCACCAAGAAATCCCTCCCATCACCACATGAGAGCCCTCCTCCAGAGATTGGAGAAGAGGTTGCCTTCCTGTCTTTGATCAGACATGTGCATTATTTACCAGAAGGTTTATGAGCCGGTGTTATTCTCCAAGGAGAACACTTACTTCATTCATAACACATTAGAAGACAGTGAAAGAACAAAAACCAGACAGGACACATCATTTTAATGTAAAACTCATACTAGGCATGGATAGGAGGATAGAGGTCACAACTGAAAGAATGCACTTACATTGACAATACTTTCGGAAGTAGATATCATGGTTCCAATGTATGTGTAGGGCGATATTTAGGGGATTCCAGAACTCTCCCTCTTGTGATGCCCTCCTGTCTTGTGAACACCTCTTTTTTTTGCTGAGTAGCTGGGTTCATGTTTTCTAAATCTTATCCACTAGCTGTCAATTGTTTGTATTGATTCTAAGTCCACTGCAGTTCCAAGTCCATTTTACTGTATCCTTGAACATCAGTTTCGGTTGTTAGTTGCAGCATGAGAAACAGTCCTTCCATCTGTCATTTGTTCCATATGCCCTGGTCCCATATACTATTCACGTTTGTGATTCTCCATTCTCTGATTCAGGTTTGTTTGTCTCAGCCTACTTGTCTGAGTTTCACATCTTTTTTCCTCTTGTGATCTTTCTTAGTTGGATTTATTGGCCCAGTGGACTAATGCACCCACTCCTGGAATTTGTGTTTGAATTCAGTATCATAGGTTGTGTCCTGATTTATCCACTCATCCTTTCATCCTTCTGAGGTGAGCAAAATGAGCCCCATCAAGTTCTGTAAAGTCACAACTCTTGTAATATGACTTGAAGGATAGCAAGGCCAATGCTACCTTCGCTCCTCGGAGGAGTCCCACTCCCTGTATCAGTCTCTAGGAGAGTAGGAAGCACATGTTTGACCTTAGGGGACTGGGATAATAGATGAGAGCGAAAGAGGGATAGCACAACCTATTTTACCCCCAGGATGGTTGTTGAAAGACCTGGACTGGACTCTCTGAGGCACAGGCTAGCACAGCTGAACAGAGGAATACTATGACTCACTGCCAAGATTGAAAAACATGAGACAGGGAATATGTCAGTAACCACAAAGAACTCTTTAATAGGTAAGTGTATGGTCTGAAGAGTGAGTAGCTAACTCAGTGTAAGAGGTAGCATCGCTGTAACTAGAGGTGGGGAATATCTGCATACCTTTATTTTGTGTAATTATTCAAAATTTCGGCTCAATAACACAGAATTACACATAATTATGCAAAATACAAATCCATCATTTTGCGCTATATTTTAGCATGAAATGTGTCCCTGCAACAACTGTAGATGCAATGATACATTTTGTGCTAAAAATTATAATTCTGCTGTTCCTGTGCGTTTGCAGTGAGTTTTTGCCGAGAAAAGGCTTAGTTGTGAGGGAAATGGAGGGAACTGATAAAGGGTAAAACAATAAGGGGCATATTTAAGAACCCCTAGCGCCAATCTAATGACACGCAATGCATGCATTGCGCCACTTTGTAACCCTTTCCACAACATTATGCCTGCACCAGGCATAATGTATGCAAAGAGGGCATTCCCCCATTAGGGGGGCCAACAAAAATGGTGGAAAGAAATCTTAAAGACTTCTTTGCACCATTTTTTTCCCGGCACTTTGAACACCTGCTAAGAGCAGGCGTTAAACAGAGGTTTCCATTGGTTACAATGGGCCTTTGGGTGCTTTGCGGGTTTAGCGCCAGAATTTTTTACACTAATCCTGCAAAGCCCCAGACTAGCATTAAAAAGTCTGACACTAGTCCCCTAACTACCGCCATGATGCGCTGTATTTTAAATACGGTGCACACATGGCGGCGTCAGGGGGCGCTAAGGGGTGCAAGAAAAGTGGTGCTGCACTGTGTGCAAAACCACTTTTCTTAAAATGCCTCTAAAGGTGAGAGAATGGAGATAAAGGTGCGAACAAAACCTTCAAGACAAAGAGCTGAAACAGCCAAAGTTGTCAGGCAGAGGAGTCAGTGTCCATTATCTACTTATAGTGTTCGGCCCTCTCTGAACTAGAAGCCAAATCCTGGTCCTCAGGTGTCATGTATTGAACCTGAGCCTGGAAGGTGTTTCACTGCATGATTGTAGTCTCTCCTGCCCTGTTCTCTGCCTCCTCCATGTGGTGTACTTCCTGACTCTCTTATGTGGTGTCTTAAGTCAGAACCTGACAGGTAACAACACGCATTTGGGATTTAGATCTGAAATGCACCTTGTTGTGAACATTCCTTTACAAATACAAGTTATGTTAGATTCTTTTCACTTCCGCCCCCTTCTGCCGCATAAACATCCCGCCTGCCCTCTAGTGTGCGAACTGAATCCCTGTTTGAGTACACTACTGACTACCTTTCTGGGGTAAAAAGGAGGACTTCAGGGGTACTAGTGAGTCCTGGAGGTGCCATGTACACAGACCCCAGATGAGCTCTATCTTCCCCTGGGGATGGTGGATGGCTCTGTAGAGGCGACTGATGCAGTGGGACTTTGAACTCCCTCTCTCTCCATGCATGTCATTCTATGTACCTATGAATGGCTCACAGTAGTTTATTGTGCCTCACCTCTGCCTGTGCTTATTCTCTAACTACTCATCCATTACGGTACATTTTGCTTCAGGCCCTGACATTCTATTGACTCCTTATTTGCTCCTCCACTCAGGCTCTTTCACTCAGTCATCTCATGACACTCCCAGTCAACATTTCTAAGTAGTAATGTTGTGTGTGTGCCAAGAGACAATTCTAATTAGTAATGCTGTGTGTTGTCAACATTTTCTAAGTAGTAATGCTTTGTGTGTGTCAACATCTCTAAGTAGTAATGCTGTGTGTGTGTCAACATCTCTAAGTAGTAATTCTGTGAGTGTCTCAAAATGTCTAAGTAGTAATGCTGTGTGTGTGCCAAGAGATCATTCTGAGTAATGCTGTGTGTGTCAACATCTCTAAGTAGTAATGCTGTGGGTGTGTCAACATTTCTAAGTAGTAATGCTGTGTGTGTGCCAAGAGACAATTTTAATTAGTAATGCTGTGTGTGTGTCAACTTTTTCTAAGTAGTAATGCTTTGTGTGTGTCAACAGTTCTAAGTAGTAATGCTGTGTGTGTGTCAACATCTCTAAGTAGTAATGCGTGTGGGTGTGTCAACATTTCTAAGTAGTAATGCTGTGTGTGTGCCAAGAGACAATTCTAATTAGTAATGCTGTGTGTGTCAACATTTTCTAAGTAGTAATGCTGTGTGTGTGTCAACATTGCTAAGTAGTAATGCTGTTTGTGTGTCAACATCTTTAAGTAGTAATGCTGTGTGTGTGCCAAGAGACAATTCTAATTAGTAATGCTGTGTGTGTCTGTCAACATTTGCTAAGTAGTAATGCTTTTTGTGTGTCAACATTTCTAATTAGTAATGCTGTGTGCATGTCAACATTTTTCTAAGTAGTAATGCTTTGTGTGTGTCAACATCTCTAAGTAGTAATGCTGTTTGTGTCAAAATCTCTAAGTAGTAATGCTTTGTGTGTAAACATTTCTAAGTAGTAATGCTGTGTGTGTGCCAACAGACAATTCTAATTAGTAATGCTGTGTGTGTGTGTGAACATTTCTAAGTAGTAATGCTGTGTGTGTTTCAGCATTTCTAAGTAGCAATGCTGCGTGTGTGTGAAGTAGCAATGCTGTGCGTGTGTCAGCAGTTCTAAGTAGTAATGCTGGCTGTGTGTCAACAGTTCTACATCGTAATGCTGTGTGTGTCAACACTTCTAAGTACTAATGCTGTGTGTGCCCACAGTTCTAAGTAGTAATGCTGTGTGTGTCAACATTGCAAAGTAGTAATGCTGTGTGTGTGTCAACAGTCCTAAGTAGTAATGCTGTATGTGTGTCTCAACATTTCTAAGTAGTAATGCTGTGTGTGTGTCAACATTGCTAAGAAGTAATGTTGTGTGCGTGTCAACATTTCTAAGTAGTAATACTGTGTGTGTCAACAGTTCTAAGTTGTAATGCTGTGTGTGTCAACACTTCTAAGTACTAATGCTGTGTGTGTCCGCATTTCTAAGTACTAATGCTGTGTGTGCGTGTCAACATTATTAAGTAGTAATGCTGTGTGTGTCAACATTTCTGAGTAGTCATGCTGTGTGTGTTTTAACATTTCTTAGAAATAAAGACGTGTTTGTGACAACAGTGCTAAGTGATAAGATTGTGCATTTCTACAATTCTAAATACTAATATATGTGTGCCAAAGGTTCTAAGTAGTGATGTCTTGTGTGTTCACAGCTTTTTTTATTTCACTTTGCTGTTCTTATGTAGTGAGGACTAGCCCCAGCCAGGGGTGGCAGAGCACTTTACATCATCATTACAAAAACTACACAGCGTGTGTTCATAGCTCAGATCAGTACAAACAACAACAAGACAAGACGATGCCATGATACAAACCAATAACTGAATAAGATCTTTGGTGTGAGGGGAACAAATGAGAGAAATCAGAAGAGAGGTCTGATACCAGCAATGAGCATTTAAAATTGGGGATAAACGTAACCCACATACTTCCAGTGAAAGCAGCCTCTCGGTTAACGCCTCAACCAGGCTTTGTTGGTGCCAGGCTGGGATGTGATTTTGCAGTTTACTCTCGAATTCTTTCACAAGTAGGAAGTAAGATGCTGACTGGCTTTGCCCTTCCTCTATTGCCTTGTAAACAGTTACACCTATCAGGATGTCTGTGTAGCCAGAGGGCACCTCAACGCCCATGGAATGCCTCCCTGGTGCAGATTAAGGCAACGCGCAACTGGCACACCTTCAGTGCTGTCTTTAAGAGCCAATGCTACTCCTGTTACTAATTTTCATCTGCATGCATCGTCTACGCTTGTCACCACTTGACGAATTTGTTAAGTTCGCCTGTCACAGTTGCTTACCCTACCATCACAGGTCTATGCCTGCTGTGTGCCTGAGTGCTGCATTACACTACCTCTCATGCCTCATAGAGCACGCCACAACTCTAGCCACCTCCCCTCCAGGTGGAACAATTTTGACTCTAGGAGGCCTATTTATGGGGAATTAGCGTAGGGCAGTGCCACAAGTCTTCTTGCTGAGCTGTCCTATGCCAATGTGAAAGGGCAGGAATGCACCGTATTTATGCAATAGGGTGGACTCCTGTCCTCTCTCCCTGCGCTGGAGCACAATTGGCTACCTAGAGCCAACCCAAGCACCCTTGCACCATGGTGCAAGGGCATCTGCATTTTATGCAGGATTACTTTTGTGCAGGAAGGGGCACCTTCCTGCACAAAAACATTCCAGAGAGGTGCTTACCTCTTTCTTTGTGGGCTGCAGAATGCAGAAAAAGGAAGAAACAAGGGGAAATGAAAATATTTCTCCTCATTACTCCTGCTCTAGGAAGGCGTAATGTTTTGGCCCTGTCCTAAGTTTATGTGATTGAGGAAATCTGTGGTGGCGCCGAAATCCACGGGTGTTGCGTAGGAAAACCCACCTCAACACCCATGGAATGCCTCCCTGGTGCAGAATAAGGCAACGCGCAACTTGTGCTGCTTTGTCCTACTGCATATCTATGACGCCATTGAAAGCCACGCAAAGTGGCTTTGTGTGGCCTCATAGATATGTTCGAGGGGCTTGCGCTGCTGGAGCGTCAAAAAAGGTGACGGTCCTGCAGCACAAGCCTCTCATACACATGTCCCCAGGTGTTTTCAGATGTGCTCTCTTCCTCCTCCTACCTTGTCTCTGCCTCTATCCATTATCTAGAAGTAGTTTTACTCAAGGGTCTTAGCAGGCCTCAGTTACCTTTCTTGCCATGATGTCTCCAGTGTTTTCCTCGTTCTCCGTCCATGTTGGTGTCCCTCCCATGACTTTGCAGCTAGCTGCATCCATTGTTGTAAGTCCTGTGAGACTATATTTTACTAATGACAAGGGCTGAGGTAATCAGGTCGAACTAGTTCTTATATTTCCTATGTTACTGTCCTTCAGGGTTCACGTTCAGACAGTTGGTTCACCCTGGAGCAGTGAACATCTGTGTGCAAAACCACTTCCACCATTACAGAATCCAGAAAAATAAAGCTGGAAACTCCATAGAAGAATTCCAGGCCGTGGAAGAAAACAGACTCTTGCTTCAGGCGAACGGAAACTGCTTCTTGGCTATCACAAGTGTCAGTAGCCGTGTAGAGTCCTCAAAAAAGACTGTAGATGGAGAGTTTCAAGGTTTCCAATAAGTACCCGTGAAAAAATGATTGGACTCCATTCCAGGTATGTGTCTTCTCACTCAATCCTTATTTCTCTTTGGGAAATACCAGTCCCTCTGGAAATAGCTATTTTGTCCTAAGCTAGCATGGAACTCAGTTCATTAAAATGCTGGAGATGATGGGGTGACATCCCGAGCCCTTTTATCCTTGTGATATCACAGATTTATTGCTTTGTCCCTCCAGAAGACCATCAAAACCCTTCTGATTGCTGCTGGTGGGATCAGAAAGCACAAGCAAAAAGTTATAAAGTAAACAAGAGCCTGGTCCCAAGACCACGGGTACCCAGGGTAGTGCCAAGGGTAGCAAAGGGCGTGCCAGGGGTTGGGGCTGTAACCCCTGCCTACAGCCTAACTCATGTCCATCAGAAGCCAGTCCACTTCTGCGAATTGGTGTATAGTTGAACATCTTAACAGTTCATATCCATCACAATTTCCCTACACTTGAAAAATAATTGCAGAGGGTTAGAATTGTCCAAAAGAGCCCATCACTGGTGCTGAGGCAAGCCAGGGGTGCCGAACACTACGGCTAATTCCCTCCCATATATCTTTCTTCCTCTGCCCTGCACTTCTTTTTTCTTTAGCTCACTCTTGTAGGCTCTTTTTCCACCCCGCATTCTCTCTATCACTGGTATCCTATTTTTCTCCCCCTCAGTCTTAATTCATTTTCTGTCTTACTCTTTCTTGTTCAAGGTGAAAGTCTAATGACGAAAAATGAACCCTAATTCACAAAAATGAATTCCGGTGCCCACATCCTGCAAACACGGGCACAAATTAAACTAACACACGTGATGTATTGTCAGAAAGTGTTCTGCGTGCGACAGGCACGTGCGTGCGAGGGATGAAGTCACCCCACCCCTCAAAGCCCCCGACGAAGCTGCCCAGGTTTGCCACAGCACACTCTCAGATATCATGTTCACAGAACTTTTAGCACCAGTTTAGAGAGAGATTAGGCCACTGTTCTTTTCAAGGGGAAAAGCAGCGCTTGGGGGCGCAGAACAGAGAGGGGCGGGGGAGCGGGGAGAACAGCATCTCGGCGGCTGCGCCTTCTCTTCCAGCCACGATTCTTACCATGAAGCGATCCCTGTCCTGGGGGCATAGATATGGCAATTCTCCTGTCGCTTAAGATAAGGCACGAAATGCACTGATCTATGAATTATTGAAGCGCTTCCGCGAGTTACTTCTCCGTCGAAGGACTGGGAACACTGCTTTCTATGTATGTATGCCGCGGGAGGGGGCGGCGGGCACCCCCGACGCTTTCTGGGATTGCTTCTTTTCCTGCTGGGCTGGCTGGAGGCTAAATACAGGACTGGCGCAAATTATGGGGGGTGGGGGAGTTCTCCCCATCCCTCCCTCCCAAGAAGTGTTTGGAAAAAAAAATGCAAATATGATGTGTTTTACAACACAGTTTTCGTTATCAAAACTTGTGCAATCATTGAATGTATGGATGGAGATTGGAGACAGGGCTGCAGTGCTCAGTGAATGAATATCTGGATGACGAGGAGTGGGTGGATGCATAAATTGATGAATCATTGACAGTGAGCTTACTGGAGTAGGGGGGTCTCAGTGCACTAACCAGGGGTGGGTGCTCTGGTTTTCCTTGTGGCTTCTGCATTACAATACCTCCCTCCTCACACACTGCTGCCTTCCTTATGAAACATGTATAACTTGGATGTGTCTGGCACAGTGCACTGATTTAGCACCTCAAATAATTAAACACAACGCATTTAGCTTTGATCTAAAACAGGAGATAAATGAGAAAACATCTAGTGGCTGAATTGCACAAAAACCTTGCATCAATCCCAGCTTCTCCTTGATCAGATTGTGTGGTCCTAGACAATTACTTTTTCATGCTGCCTCCCTTTCCTGCATCCTTACATGAGAGCACTTTGAAATACATCAGTTCGGGGTATTCACTGCACAAAAACCAAAGACTGTAATGTTCCTCCCTCTGCAGTAACTCTCTAGGACAGATATAGGGAACAAAAGACAGCTTTCCTCCTGGTTCACTAACAGCATGGTCCTCAGTGAGGCGGTGGGGGCGTAAATGTTTCTAAGTTCATGATCAGAATCTTTCACTTCCAACTGCCACTCAATGCAATGGTATAATTTAATATACTAAACTAAAATATGTTGCCAAGATCACAAGTCTTTATTATGCATGTACAGGATCCTCTGAGGCACGAGCAGACCCCTTACCACCCCCCGACCGCTAAAGCCTGGAAAGTAAGCGCTGCTAGTGGACAACGTGAATGAGACAGGATACATTCAAATGTACAAACAAATGGTTTGGAGCACGCTTTAAAACATTTTCTTTACATTGTTTATTTATGAGCGCTGCAGGTAGGAAACATGGGTATCCCATGCAATGAAACCGTCCACCAAATCAAATCAAATCAAATCATTAACATTTATAAAGCGCGCTACTCACCCGTGCGGGTCTCAAGGCGCTAGGGGAAAAGGCGGGGTTATCGCTGCTCGAACAGCCAGGTCTTTAGGAGTCTCCGGAAAGCGGAGTGGTCCTGGGTGGTCCTGAGGCTGGTGGGGAGGGAGTTCCAGGTCTTGGCCGCCAGGAAGGAGAAAGATCTCCCACCCGCCGTGGAGCGGCGGATGCGAGGGACAGCAGCGAGTGCGAGGCCAGAGGAGCGGAGGAGGCGGGTGGGGACGTAGAAGCTGAGGCGTCTGTTGAGGTATTCCGGTCCCTTGTTGTGGAGGGCTTTGTGTGCGTGGGTGAGAAGTCGGAAGGTGATCCTTTTGCTGACTGGGAGCCAATGCAGGTGTCTCAGGTGTGCGGAGATGTGGCTGCTGCGGAGTACGTCGAGGATGAGGCGGGCCGAGGCGTTTTGAATGCGTTGCAGGCGATTTTGGAGTTTGGCCGTGGTCCCGGCGTAGAGGGTGTTGCCGTAGTCCAGGCAGCTCGTGATGAGGGCGTGGGTCACGGTTTTTCTGGTGTCGGCGGGGATCCAGCGGAAGATCTTGCGGAGCATGCGGAGGGTGAGGAAGCAGGCGGAGGACACGGCGTTGACTTGCTTGGTCATGGTGAGAAGAGGGTCCAAGATGAAGCCGAGGTTGCAGGCGTGGTCTGTGGGGGTCGGTGCGGTGCCGAGGGCCGTGGGCCACCAGGAGTCGTCCCAGGCGGACGGGGTGTTGCCGAGGATGAGGACTTCCGTTTTTTCAGAGTTCAGCTTTAGGCGGCTGAGCCTCATCCAATCTGCGACGTCCTTCATACCCTCTTGTAGGTTGGTCTTGGCGCTGGCGGGGTCCTTGGTGAGGGAGAGTATAAGTTGGGAGTCGTCGGCGTAGGAGGTGATGATGATGTCGTGCTTGCGTACGATGTTGGCGAGGGGGCTCATGTAGACATTGAAGAGTGTCGGGCTGAGCGATGAGCCTTGAGGTACGCCGCAGATGATCTCGGTGGGTTCTGAGCGAAACGGAGGGAGGTAAACTCTTTGGGAACGGTTTGCGAGGAAGGAGGCGATCCAGTCCAGGGCCTGGCCTTGGATCCCGGTGGAGCGGAGGCGGGTGATTAGGGTGCGGTGACAGACGGTGTCAAAGGCAGCCGAGAGGTCGAGAAGAATGAGGGCGACTGTTTCACCGTTGTCCATCAGGGTTCGGATGTCGTCTGTGACTGAGATGAGGCGAGACTGAGAGCAGTGAAACTGGCCACAACCATTCCAGCCCACCAGGAAAATGTCCAGTGCCCACCAGCTAGGGTGACCAGGCATCCTGGATTTGCCCGGACAGTTCTGGTTTTTCACCAGCTATCCCCGCAGATTTCGTGAAATTTAGCTCATGTCCTGGTTTTTAGAGAGGGTCGCCTGAAAACTTTGCGAGGTGATTTTTGTGTTTTCCAAAGAAGAGATAGTAGCAGGTTTTTTAGAAAGCAGTTTAAGTAACAGGCATAATACTGGCTTAAAAAAATTAAATGCATTTTATTTATGCTCTTAGTGCCTCTCCTGTAATTCTGTGGTGATGAGCGCTTTCATTCTGTGCGCTCGTTCGAAGTAAACATGTAGTCCTTCTTCTATTTTTCGTGAAATGTCCCGTTTTTTGGCCTTAAAATTCTAGTCACCCTACAACTAGCGCCAGTCCTGGCCACCTTGATGTCTGGGTCATTTTACTCTATGTACACGTTATCGTACCCTCTCGTGCACAATAAAGTGAGATCTCCTTGGCGGACATGCCAACAAGGAAAATGGGCACTTTTGCAACAGGCGGTGCTTCTGGGCAGAGTCGAATATCAGGAAGAGCCTGTTACCCAGAGGAGACTAACAAGCAACTGACTCTTTTACACTGGCCTCGTTGCCTTTCTGAGGCACATGCCTATCAGACGAGCATGTGGAACCAGAGTCGGCCCTTTCTCAGAGATCACTCTGAACAAAACCAAATTTGGCACCCCCTAGTGCTCATCCTCATTAATGGTCTATGTATTAAAAATGTGTGAGGAGTAGGTGGCATATGAGGTGGGCAAGATTAAGGAGACCCTAACAAAAACAAAACAGAGCTGAGTAAGTACACAAAGGCGTCAGCAGGCATCAGAAAAAGTGTTTAATGTAAACACGCTTTTCCTTGGACCAAAATCTTAGGGATACTGCTGTGGTGAGCTCCAGAGCTTGTCTGAAGGACTTCGCCCCGGATGTGGACCCACCCAGCTCGTAAATGGTAAAGACTGGCCCTGAGTGGGGGACCAGTGAGCTGTGTTTGAATAAAACAGACCCTAGTAACACTGGCCTTTCAGAGGCACCATCCTGTTAGGATATCTTCAGACTTTTTTTAGTAGCTAGTTCAATAGTGCGCTTGGAGTGGATCCATGTCTGGACAAAACAGAGCCCAGCGTGTCACTGAATCTACCACAGCCCCACCGTCCTTTTAGAGGCACTAGCCTATCACAAAATCTCCCTTGGACTAATAACCTGTACAGGAGTAATCATGTAGTGGATGCCCATCTAGACCTGGGAGCCTACAGTGTGTGACTGAATGCCTCCCACCCTCACCGTCCTTCCAGAGGTGCCAACCCGTCATGAAGTCTTCCTTCAATCATAAAAAATTTCAGCAATACTCATGTAGTGTTAAATGTCTTGATCAGGGAGCCAGGCTTGTGACTGAATCTTCCACTGACCCTTGGGATTTTCAGCGTTCCACTATAAAAATCCTCAGTTCTCAAAGAAACAGTATTAAAACATCAAAATGTTGGAAGCTCCACTGAAAGCAATGGAGTGCTCCAGGCCTCTAATGGGCGGTAGAAGCCCAGGGCTCCAAAACTCCACAGTTTTTGTTCACAGCTATTGCTATTGTTTAATTTATTAGAACATACTTCCCTCTAGTGGCAGAATGCTCTAATAGCCTTATAGCACTACCGACATTGAAGTCCCGCTCCCATGTTGAAAGCCCTCGCCTTCGGCTCGGGCGTTTAACCTTGGAGTGGGCCTTTAAGGGAAAGTATAGCCCACTATTGTGGGCTATAAGGCTATATTGTGTTCATAGTCAGGGGCCATTCCAGTTTGACAAATGGTATTGATCGGTAGACCCAGAGCTTACTTTGTATCAGTGTTTCCCCATGCATGGCCCCAGCACTAATTTTTAAACACAGTCCCTTAGTTTTGATTCTCAAGCACCTGGTGGCATTGTCTATATTTGAGCTGAGCTCATGAAAATAATGCTCAAAATACTTAAAAAAATAAAATAAAACTGGGTGACCAAGGCATTCCTACAGGTTGAGGAGACCTTGAAATACCTCTGCCCTTGCACTTATATTTTTACAAACTAAGCACTGGCCAGAACTAGGGCATTGTCCCTAGTATCCTGCTGTGTAACAGTAGTCGATCCATGAGGAATATGTCTACAGTAGTAGATCGATGAAGAATATGTGTGTCTGAAGGTAGGGGGAAAAGACACCTCACAGGAGATACTAATGCAAGCAGCTCTTACTGTGAGTTACAGCGACCCGCGTTTCTTGTCATTTGATGTTCCTGTAGATGGGATGGTCCGTGGCACGGCCTGCTAGTAAGCATCCCAATGTTCCCTACTATCTGTGCATATTTCTGACCTGGGTGTTTCTGAACTGAAGAAAGACTTTGTTGGTGGTAAATATTTTTCTTTTCTTACTACTGATCTGGCAATTTGTATACCCACGTAGCTGACAATAGTCATCAGTGGGGGAAATGGGTGCTACTATAATCATCGTTCAACTTAACAAACATTAGCAAAGAGATTAGGTCTTGCTTATAATAACTGTTGGCTTTGTCAATGTTGTACAGCGGCGTGGATAAGGTAACAAAAAAGTGAAATCAGGTGACAAGCTCTGGCAGCCTCATAGAGCTTTTTGCAGGCAGGACAGGAGAGAAGGTGGGATAGGAGGCAACACAGAGGGATGGAGGTTGTGTGAGGAGGACAACAGCCTCAATGGCAACGGCGGGTCTGTGGAAACAAAAATCAGTATGACACAGGCAGCGCTGGCTGCGTCATGATGCTTTTTTTTATTTATTGCGGGTGTGGGCAGCAGGGAGTAAGAAAAAGGAGAGGGAGGCAACCACATGGACAGCTGGTGGGGAAAGCTACAACATGGAAAGTGGGTGGGGCAGCTACAAAATGGAGGGTGGGTGGGGCAAGCTACAACATGTGCTGGGGGATGAGAGAAACACATGCGGGAACCAGCCCAAAAAATATGCACTCTCAAGGAGAGCTTCAAGAAAGAACAGTATTGATACTAAAACACAATTAGTGGAAGGACACCAATGCTTTGGCAATGTTCCAAGGGAGGGGCAAACACAAGAACAGGAAGTAACAGCCGCACATGTTAACAAATGAGAAGCAGGCAAATTAGAGTGAAGAAGTCAATCAGTAGGCAGGCTCTAAGCTCACTAGAAGGTAAAACAATGTTTCACAAGCAGCAACGCATGCGCTGCCTCAGGCAAAACCCACAAATGTGCCTTTGTGTCTATGTTCGTGTAGATAGATTTGTTTATTTCCGTTCCACGCTGTGAACTAGTTAAGACAAATGCAAAAAGAACAAGTGATGGACAGAATGCTGAACAATGTCAAACATTTACCCCCAGTACAGAGATCTGGGCCTAAATCCATCGTTTTTTTGCTGCCCACGGAATTCCAGTTTGGACCTAGCCATATACAAATCAGTCTTAACCCGTTTCCCCTTGGGAACAGTCCAGCCCGAAATGCCAGGACAGGTCCTCCCTGGACTGGAAACAAGCATCCTGGGACCGGTTTCAGGGTTTCACCCCTCATCAGCCAGGCTAGCTTGAATCCATTGGCATGGGAAGCACGGGACCCACGTCTTGGCATACCCTTCCCACTTAGGGCGACAAATGCAAAAAGAACAAGTGATGGACGGAATGCTGGACAATGTCAAACATTCACCCCCAGTACAGAGATCTGGGCCTAAATCCATCGTTTTTTTGCTGCCCATACCATTGCAGTTTGGGCCTAGCCATATGCAAATCAGTCTTGACCCTGTCCCCCATGGGAACAGTCCAGCCCGAACTGCCAGGCCAGGTCTTCCTATGGCTGGGTCCAAACTGGGTTAGCATGGTGAGCAAAAGACCGATGGATTAAACCCAGATCTGTGACTGGGGGTGAGTGTTTGCATTGTCAGCACTCCGTCTATCATCCTTTTGTGTTGCTAAAGGTGCCCCAAGTGGGAAGGGTTCCCAGACCTGGGTCCCTTGCTCACTGTGCCACTGGAATCAAGCTAGCCTGGCTGAAGAAGAGTGATACCCTGAGACCAGTCCCAGGATGCTTGTTTCCGGTCCAGGGAGGACCTGGCCTGGCAGTTCCGGCTGGACTGTTCCCATGAGGAACAGGGTCAAGACTGATTTGCATATGGCTGCGTCCAAACTGGGGTGGCATGGTGAGCAAAAGAACGATGGACTAAACCCATATCTGTGACTGGGGGTGAGTGTTTGCATTGTCAGCACTCCGTCCATCATCCTTTTGTGTTAACTAGTTAAGACATTAAATATGAAAAAGCCGCGATGATTCACTGCCTCACTCATTAGGTCAGATCCTTCAGGAACTGAGAAACTTATTAAATGTCGCCTCCTTAAGCTTATAGATAAACGTGTAGGAAAATAAATATAAACCAAATAGGAGAGGATTGACCTCAGTTCCCTTCTAACTTGGATATGTACATGTGTAGTGAGAACTCCAACAAACTGCTATTTCAAAAGTATTATTTATAGGAATAATCTTTGTTTGCCACCATACCTACTAGCCTACCCTATTGCGATTACCAGGTGAGACAGCTTCTATGATTAGCCGGTACAGATTAATATCTAAGAGATATTTACATTCTGATACTTAAACCACTTAATAAGATAAAGCCCAGAGCGATAAACACGAAACGTCCCTCGAGCACTGTCATATCTATTTCGTAGGCAGATAAGCTGGAGTGCTCGAATGCTGAATCCCGATTAGCCAGTAGGATAGCTTTCGCTTTTATCTCCATCCTCAGAAGCACTAAGCGCATCTGCTGGAAACAGGAACAAGTGCCTCCAATAGAAGTGCTTTGAGAAATTGGGCCCAGTATGACCTATGCAGTATATGCTAGACTGCTGACTGCTAACTGCCATATTGGGTGTATGATATTCTCATAGTTTAACTTATGGAGCGATAACTTCTGCTGTATGGACAAGGTGGATGTCATATTGGGAACATATCAGTTTCTCGTCAGGCATGTTAAATAAGAACTTAACTCCAAAATCAACTCCTACCTGGTAGATTCATTATCAAACAGTAGTCCCTGGTTAACAGAGACCACACTAACTGAGAAATTGTTTAAAGGAGGTGACAAGGTGTATAATGCCTAGAATTTTAAGAATATGGAACTGCGTGTGCCATACTGGAAATGCTACAGGAACCTCCCACGTGTGTCATTTGAAGGGATGACATAGGGGAATAACTGAAACTGTGACTCAATGTGGGTGTGCATTGCTAAGAACTTTTCATGGTGCAGAAACTGCAGAAATAGATGGCTCTAGGGGAAATTGTACTGATCTAATGTAAATATAGAAGGAGGAGAACCAGTTCCTCAATTTATGAACAATTGCTTGGGTAGTCCTGAGCAGTAGAGAGTACAGATGTTTCATGGTAGGCCTTTCCTCATGATAAACTGTAAGTAATCACTCAGGGAGAGGAAAATATCAGAACATGTCACTTATGCCACAACGTCATGACTGTCCCAAATGGTCCTAATTTTGCCAATTTAGGCCTTTCAGTCAACGCATTGAGACCTGTTTTATCTGTTTGCTCTTTGAAAATCTGTATGATGGTCCATTTGAAGTCTGTGTTTCCTTTGTTTCAGTTTGGTAAAATGTGTAACCAATTTAGTGTTGATGTGCTGGTTTCTGACCATGCCCAGATAATCTTAAATCCAAGTTTTACTTTTTCTTCTTGTGAGCCCAATGCAGAGTGTATTAAATGGGAAATCTAGAATTTAAATTGCAAAAATAGTTTTGCAATATGTGAATTGTTTCTTGTGCCACATGTGGTCATCTCTCAATGTGATTGTGGTAGTAGCTTTGGGAAGATGATACACAGTAGATGAATCATAAAGGTTGTGCCCACTGAGATGGGAGATAGTCAGATGCACCAGAATTCTGAGGGCAGAAAAAATAGAGGGAAACAAAAGTGTAAATCTGGTTGTCAGTCTAACTTTACTTCTGATGTCTCCCTTCCTAGGTCAAAAGAAAAGACACAGGCAAGATAATTAGGGACAAATTAAAGAGAAAAAGACAGATTACCTGAAATGAGAAATAGAAAAAATAAAACTAGTAAAAGAAAGAACTAGGGAGGAGGAAAGAAGGAAGAAGGACATCAGGAGGAAAAACAAAAGGCTGGAAAACCGAGGAAGGAAAGACAGAAAAACTGAAGGGTCAAGCAAGAAGGCATGAAGTAGAGATAGATTTAATGGAGAGGCAGGAGCCTACGGCCCTCATTAGGAGTGGTGCAATTTTAGTGGCATGGGTAATTGGAATTACATTACTTGTAATTACAAGTGTCTCGAGGCTGGAATTATCAGGTCTACAGCTCCAATTTTTCTAAGCTGGAGACAACAGACTTTACTTTGGTGCTGCAGGGGCTGCTGTCTGCAGACATCAGCTCAGCAAGGCTCTGCCCAATAACTGCAGTTTTCTCCTGTTCAGAGAATGCAACAAATGCCTGTGGTTTCTACCCAGAATGAGCAAATAATGTCTGGTAAAGGACCTGGTATTTGCAACTACATAGTTATTTCCCATTGCAGTGAGATAACTCAGAGTAGCCAGAAATTATTGTAGGGATATCGGCCATTCAGGTCTACTGGTAGCCCTACACTAATTTAAGGCCAGCTCATAATGAGGGCTTATGATGAGGGTGAAAGAAAACAAAAGGTATTGAAAAGATTGAGGGTGTGATGAGGCAGATGGAAGGGTAGTTGGGAAGAGTGAGAGGAAGAAGAGTGGGAAAAGGAAGAACTGATACTTACTGGGAAAGAGTTGAAAGAGATGGGAGGAAGGTTAAGGGAAATACAAGGAAGGGGCATAAATGGCATTGAAGGGGAAGAGAACTCATATAAATTAGAAGGGGTGAAAATGTAAAGATATGTAGACATAATGTGAGCTCTATTACATGTTTTCTTAAGTGGGAGAGTTCACTTCAACTTCTCAGGCTGTATGACAGGGTGAGAAACTGGGTTACTGGTTGAGAGAGGGTTGAAACCCCACTCAGGTAGGAACACAATCTTTTTCAGGGTGAAGTCACAAGCAAACCCCAAATTAACCTGTGCACGATCCTCTGGTAGCTTTGCAAAGAGCAGTCAGGCTTAACTTCAATATGTAAAGTATTTGTGCAACAATTCAAACAGCCATGAAGTGAAAACGATGCAAACGGTGCAAAGGAAAAGGCCCACACCAATTTTGAAAAATGGAGTACATTTTAAGTTTAAGATCTCTTTTATTTATGTAGTAAAAGATAGAAAAAAACAGTACAACGCCACCCACTTACATCCATTGGCCAGTGGAGAACTTTGATTAAATCAAGCGGGAGAGGGGAAATTGGGGGAAAAGGGGGAAAGAACACCTGCAATAATGACCATTAGTGTGAAGTGCCCAGTCAGGAAGTAAACAAAGCAAGTGGGCCACCTCCCTCTAAAGTCATATCAGTTTGACACATCTAGGTTTGGCTATTGTCAGAGGTGGTCAATTGGAGAATAGGTAAGTACAGGGGGCATGTCAATTCCCTAAACTCCTCCGACAGATACCAGATACACGCACCCCATGTTTTATCAAACAGGGGCAGCAAGCCACCCCGGGCTTCTGTCAGTTTTTCCATCCTAATATGTTCCATATATTTTATGTAGCCAATCAGTGTGCATGGGGATTACATCTGAGCCCCACTGGGTGAGTAGCAATTTCTTATTTGCTCCTAGGGCCAATTTGATAGCGGGCCTCTATAAGATCTAAGAGGGTATGTTTGTGGTTTTGGGAGTCCCAACAACATGCACCTGGGGAATCTTGGTATGGTGGTGTTATGGATGTCATCTACAGCCTGCCAAAAGGAATCAATTTTGGGGAAAGGCCACAGTATGTGTGTAAGTGTGCCTTCTTGTCACCAGTTGGGCCAACATTTGCTGTTGGCACTTGTCCTCCGCTTAGCAACCCTTGCTGGTGTATAGTACCAGTAGTGGGCTATTTTTAAAAACATTTCTTTAGTATTCGTGTTGCGTGTGATGACCCATGCCTGGTGTAAGATATCACGCCACTCCTTATCTGTAAATGAATAGCCACACTCCATATCCCACTTACGCCTTGACGGCGTTTTGGGCAGTGTTTGAGAAGTGATTAAAAAGGCCTATATGTCAGACAGAAGTCGTTTGTCGGATGTACAGGTAATCAACCATCTTTCAAATTGTGTGAGGGGTCTTCTCTCATACGGGTGAATCGTGGAAAAAGTCACCCAGGGGCGAATGGCCGAATACTGCCAATATGCTGTTTCTGGGAGACTGTATCTCTCTTGAAGTTGGGCAAAGTCCATGACCCCGACCGTGTCAAAGAGGTCACCAGTTCTTTTTCAATTAGATTCCCGTCAGACAGCAAATGATGGTTTGTTCTGTGCTGGTGGGAAATCTGGGTTTTCAATGAGCAGGGTCTGCAGGGAGACTGGTGTGAATAGCTCCTATCTAACCTGAACCATATCCCAGGTCCTTGGCATAGCTCCTACGATTGGGGAGACGTATACACCTGGAGGACGTTGTTTCTTTGGCAACCATCGAATTTTCCAGATATGTACACCGGCCATGGCTTGGTCCATAAAACACCAATGTTCTCGGTGTATGGCTGTCACCATTCTACCACATGGCATAGTTGGGCTGCTTGGTAGTAGCTCAGCAGATGTGGGATTCCCAGCTCCCCCTTGCATGTGGCAGATATGCTTGAACCTTCCCCATTCTGGCTTTCCTGCCAGCCCAAATATAGTCCCAAATGTGCATTTGCATTTTGTCCAGTAAGTTGGGGGTGGTTGCAGGGGTAGGATCTGCATAATATAGAGCATCTTGACTGAAGAGTGCCATCTTGACCACTGCCAGGTGGCCAAGCCAAAAGAGGCCATATGCTTTTTACCCAGTTAATTCCAAGTGAGTATTTTGCAGAATCACGTTATTATTGTAATCTACAGTGGCGCCCAACGTGGGGAGGATCTGCAGACCCAAATATTTAATCCCATGTGTGGCCCTGGAAAAAGGAAGGGATGTCTCCAGGGATGCCCTATCCACCTCTGGTATATTAAGATTTAGAATGAACGATTTATGTAGGTAAGTTTTGAAACCAGAGACCTCACTAAAGGCCGTCAGCTCTTTCATGACAGCCAGGAGGGAACTCCGTGGTTGGGATAGGTGAAGTAGTGCATCATCCGTACATAGGGCTAGCATACGTGATCTGCCAACTATAGGAATGCCCGTTATGGTAGGGTAATGTCATATACGTTCAGCAAAGGGCTCTATATACAGAGCAAATAGTAAGAGCGAGAGGGGGCAGCCCTGTTGTGTGCCCCAGTAGTTTACTGGATAAAGTTCCATTCATGCGCACCATGGCTCATTGTTACAACTAATCCATTTACGGAACCTGGGGCCCAAGCCACAGTGCCCTTGGACTGCATGGTGATATGGCCAGTGAACGTGGTCGAAGGCCTTCTCTGCGTCAATAGAAAGAAATAGGGTGGGTAGATGCGAGCCTTGAATCTTATCCAGTAGATGGCAGAGATGCTTAGTGTTACCAGCACAAGACTTCTCGGGAACGAACCCGGTCTGGTCTGGGTCTATTAGATCTTGCATGTAAGGGCCCACCCTATGGGGTAATATGTCTGTGAAGATCTTAGTGTCCACATTTAACAAGGTGATGGGATAATATGAGGAGCACAGCTGTGGATCCTTCCCAAGCTTGGGAATGACCGTTATTGTACCCAGTTACATCGTGGTGGACTGGAAGCTAGACATGCAGAAGGTGCTATACAGCCTAGCCAGAACGGGGGCTAATAGGGTTCCAAAGGTCCTGTCGAGCTCTGTCCTAAAGCCATCAATACCCTGCTCTCTCCCCACTTGGAGGCATTGAATGGCCAGTAGGACCTTCAGTAGGAGTAATTTCTTTGTCTAGGCTTGCAGTAGCCGTCGGAGGATCTGGGCCAGAGGGACGGAGCTCAGGTAAGCCTCCACACCATTAGGATCAAACTTGTCTGCAGTGTAAAGGGCAGCATAGAACGCTTTGAATTGCTTGAGAATCAGGTCTTCAGGGTGTCATCGGGCAACCTCAGCTCCTCCACCCCCGCTTCATGGCCTGAGAATGGAGATGATGGGCCAGGAAGCAACCTGCTTTGTTTTTTTCCATGTAATACTTCTGCTTTGTCCGGAGTAAGGCATATTCTACCTTATCCATATCTAATTCTTGCAACTGTTTCCGGGTCGTGGTAAGGAATCTCTTGGTTGCCATTGACCCCGTAAACCTGTGTGAGGCTTTCAGATCCCAAATAGTGTCTTCTAACTGATGTCGTTTATTGCATCGGATTGTGTTAAATCTCACCGCTACTGCTATAAATTGGCCTCTAATTATGGCCTTGGGATTTTCTCATAATGTGATGATGTTGGTCACTGGGGTATCACTTGTGAGCAGATAATGGCCTATGATGTCATGAGTTTCCACTAAGGTGTCTTCATATGTAAGAAGTTTAGTGTTGAGATGCCAGGATTGCATGTTCATTGTGGAGATAGGGAGGGTGAGATGCAAGGTAATAGGAGGGTGATCGGAAATGGAGGCCACCCCAATCTCTGATCATGACACTGTGCTAGTAATGCATGGTGTGATGAGGAAACGATCTATGTGTGGGTACGTTTGATGGGCTGCTGAGAAAAAGGTGTAGGTTCTGTCTGTGGGATGATGCAGGCACCAATGGTCTGTCAGGCCAACCTCATACAGCCATTCTCTGAAACCTTTTGAAAAGGCACCCGTCTGACCATGTCGTTGGATAGATCTATCTATTTGGGAGTCCAGAACAATGTTAATATCTCTTCCTACAATTATATCTACTTCTGATGTGGTGAGGATTCTCCCTATTGCATCTATAAGAAAGCTTTCCTGGTGTTCTGTTGATGTGCAGAGAGAGAAGCTTCCCAGGTATCTCCACTTGTGTGCCCTCCCTGGGAAATATGTAGTGAGCAAGATCGCCACCCCCGCCCACCCTCCTAGCCCCGATGAGTGGTACTGACGCTCATAGCACCGTGACCGCAGTCGTTTCCAGTCCACTCTCAACAAGTGAGTTTCTTGCAGAAGACATCTGTCGCTTTTTGTTTCTCAGAGTAAGGAAACGAGGGCCAGCCTCTTCACGGGAGCATTAAGGCCCCTGCCATTAAGAATAAGTATGTTTACCATTAAAGGGATATTTGAAAATTGCTAGATTGTGTCTCATTCTTCCGACCAAAAGCCGAGAGGCTCCAGCAGGAGTACCCACAGGCGTCATTAATATGGGGTGCAAACCTAGTGTGGTCATCGTCAGGAAAACAGGAATAAACATGTAACAAACAATTAATATAGTACCCCACCTGGGAATTCAAACAAACATTTCTGTGGTGTTCAATCCAGCGTATCGATCCGTTGTTCGTCATCCACTGTCAGGGGGAGTGGAGCTCTGATGGTCCACCGCCACCAACCACGGCCTGCCGCCCATCCATGACCATCAGCAGGCGACAAAACATGCAGAGTCCACCACAGCAAGAACCGTCTACATGGGTAAATAGCAATCTGTGGAGGCTGGGCAGGGGAGTGCTAATGTGCTAATGCTCTGAGTCAGCTTCTGATGCGCAGTCTAGGTTCTGCAGGCTTCTAAGTAATGCAGCCCTCTCTTTTTTGCCCTCAAATTTCAATGGCTTGTTTGGTTTATATCTTTGTGATTGGGACCCGTGGCAACATCTTTCGGCATGTGGCTGCTGATCTTGTGTTGGCACCCCAGGGTGTAGGGTCTCCCAGTTGCAGAGCCATATCTGGTAACTCCTGGGCATCTTCCAGTGTGCAAATGCTTTGCGTTTCATTCTGCCAGACAAATTGTAGACAGAATGGGTGGCCCCATCTGTACCTAATTCATTTCTCCCAGAGGTCTTCTGTCATCGGCCGGAGGGCTCTGCGGCGGTGTAGCGTCGTTGCTGAGAGGTCCAAGAAGAGGCCTATCCTAAGGCCTTCGAATTAAATTGTGGTTTGGTCGCGGACTGCTGACAGTATGGTCTCCCTCTGTCCGTAGTAGTGTAAACTGGTGAGTATGTCTTGAGCCTGTCCCAGGGAGCGAGCAGTTTAGATAGCTCTACTGGTTCGGTCGAATATAATGTCCTGATCTTTCGGAGTCGGGGCAACATGGTGGAAGAGGCGAATCACAAAGCCCTCAAGGCTCCCGGAGACCACCTGTGTGGGCACTCATTCAATGGAATATTGGAGCACTGCGACCTATTCTCCAAGTCTTCCAGCTGATAATGTAGTTCTTGGTTCCTGTCCTGTAAGGTGAGGAGTTCTCTCCTGTGGCTGTCCAATTGTTCACGAGCGTCATGTGTCTGCTTCAGTGAGTACAAATGTTGCCCGAGGTCGACTGCGTCTCTCTTAAGGTCCTTAACTTCTGTTGCTATTTCCTGTTTCAATGTGGCTAAGTCCTCTTGAAGAACTCTGAAGAGTTGTTCAAGGAACACTTTTGTTATTGGTGCATCATCACCCTTTGAGGGCCCCCCTCCAGCAGTTGCGCCCCCTTGTGCAACTGTGTCTTTAGGACGATCTGTCTTTGTAGCAGAAATCTTTGCAAAAAGATCCTTAAGAGGCCCTTCCTTTTTGGCATGTCTCTGTGAGGCCATTGTAGTCGGAGGGGAAGTCGTTAATGGAGGGACAGTTGTGTATCCAGGTTCCAGCGAACCGGTTATCTTAGTCTGTTGAGGCATACCCAGGCAGTCAGTTGCTCCCCCAGACTCTCCAAGCCTCACCACTGCTTCACTGGACAGGCAAACGTTGTAGTGATGCACAGGCAGCTGCGAAACGGTGTCTGTGTGCTGGATTTCAGTCCCAATCCACAGGTGGGGGTTGGCCTATGCCGTCTGTGGCAAGACGGGTAGGCCCAAATCACATCCACTCTTTTGTACATGGAGCAGCATATAAGGCAATCTGTAAAGCCTGGGAGTGGGGTTGCCACTGATTTCAGTTGTGAGAGGGCCTGTTTCTGTCCTTACATAGGAAGCTGTTCCTGTGTCCCAGAGAGGTGCTCGTGCGCTGTGGCTAGTCCGTGCGGGGTATCCGGATGTCCGAAGGGCCTTGAAATGTTCAGCACCATCTGGGCCCAATGCGCTTCCGGCTCTGTGTCACTAGCATCCTGATTTGAGGAATTGTTGTGTTGTTCCCAGTGGTGGTACACCGCAATGCTAGGGCTCCCAAGAATCAGCCGCTTTTCAGGCCTGCAGGTGCTTAACCTGGAGCCACAGAGTGGGGGGACGGATCCCCAGAGCACGGCGAATGCTGCGGCCGGCTTAGCTCGTTTCTTCAATGGGGACAATCTAGTAATCTGTGCCGCTACCCTCATACTTCCCTCTCACCGTCCTCAGGTGCCCCCACCCATTGCTCTCTGCCTGGGTCGGGCTCCACTCATTCACTGATCCACTCACCTCCGGCAGCCCGGGCATGTTGTGACACCGAGGAACATGCTGCCTTCAGTGCAGGTCTCGTGCTGCGACTAAGCCTGCCGGCTCCCGGGGTCCCCAGAAGCGTGGACACAGCTCTGGGCGCTGTGGGGGCTCAGTCCGGTCCCCAACAGATGCCGGTAGCGGAGCTCCAGGGAAACGCTTCAATGTGGCCGCCATTTTTGGCCACACCCCCAGAGTAAATTTTAATAAATAAAACGAGTGAAACAATAAAAATCCAATCATTAGAACCAGAGATATGCAATTATGAAGATTTAAGTGAGAATAGCGCCTAAAAGCACAGAGAGCCATAGGTGGTAATCTAATCATGCTGGACTGGGATAAAGTCACAAGGTCAGGCCAACCGCAGTGGAGTGCAGATGGGCTATAGGGATCCACTTAGGCACGCTGAACACAGTACCTTTAATCCTGGTTGCATCAAGATGCGGAGTCTTGTGTCCTGAATGTGTTGCACAGCAGTGGTAATGTGAGATCCAGGTGAGTTGATGTGTTGTGCCACAATGGTTCCGGGGAGCTGCAAAGTGAAAGGTGACATCCTGTTGTGGAGATGCATCATGCAGCAGCGGTTCTGTGGACCTACAAAGTGTGAGGTAATATCTGTGTATGGAGATGTGGTGGCTCCGATGGGCTGCAATGGGTGTTGCAAAGTCCTTGCATTGGGGCAGTCCATGCAGCAGAGGCGATGTGTCAGTTCCAATAATGATGTGTTGAGCAGCAAAGCACAGACGATGCTCCGGTTCTGTGGGACATGCACCACATTGTGGAGGAAATGCGTCGGTTCGCTTGGATCCAGAGATGGCTGGCAGAGCACCATCAGGCCCACCTCCAAACGTCCAGGAGTGGGGTGACACCTCTTGGGAGTACAGGACTCATAGATGGCAGAGTCGAAGTGCTGGACTCAAGGTTGTTGGAAGCCTGTTATGTCCTTGATCAGGGGGCCCGACAACTAAACCTTGGAGTCACTTCGGGGTCCTAGGTTTAGAGATTCATGTCCAGTCCTTCTTACCCAGCCAAGAGGACAGAAGGGCAGCCCAGCAGGGCAGTAGTCCTTCAGAGCAGCAGTCCAGCAGAATGACAGTCCTTCCAGCAGCATAGCAATCCTTCTTTCTGACAGAGACGAAAGGCCCAGAAGTGTACTAAAGACTTGGGTGAAGGGTCCGATATTTTTTCCTGGTACTCACTTTGAAGTGGAGGATGCTTCTAGAGGTTTCTACCCCTCTGAGGTGTCAGATATCCCCTTCTTTCCCTTCCTGGCCCCAGCTTGTCTGGAGTCATAAAGGATCAGTGACAAACCCTTTGTGCGAGTGCTAAGGCAGCACGTTTGTGATGTGCAAGTGTGGTGGGTGGCAGCTTCTCCCCCTCGTTAACTCAGAGTGGCCGATTCTGCCAACACTTATCTTCTCTTTGTCTCACTGTCAGGGAGAAATACACAAAGACCAACTGCCAGCTGCATCTACTCATGTGACCCAGGATCAGGCTGCAGACACCAAATGGTTAAGTCAGGAAAATACTAACTTTCTACAAGTGGCATTTTCAGAATTGTGACCAAAAATCAAACTTTATCATCAAAGAGGGCCTTTGATTAAATTTCTTTAGACACCAAACACAACCTGTCTACTAGCTCCCAATTGGAAGTTACAGCTTATTAAATGAAATAAGGTAACTCCAATGTTATCCTATAGGAGAAGTAGGCCTTGCAGTAGTGAACATTGTTTTTAGGAGTTTTCACTACAAGGACACATAAAACTTAAAAGTACATTTCTTTTTTAATACATTTCACCCTGCCCTCTGTGCTGTTCAAGGTCTACACTAGGGTTGGCTTATGTGCATTAAAAAGGAAGGTTGGACATGGCAAAAGGTGTACTTAGCCAGGTCGAAATGACAGTTTTAAAAACTGCACACACAGGCCACAATGGCAGGCCTGAGACATGTTTAAGTTTATTAACACGTTTTCTCATCCTTCATAGGAATCAAAACACTTTACTGAGGTCAAGGGATCTTTTGACCCTGTAAGGACTTTGGTTAACCATATACAATCAGTTCAAACCCATCCAACAAATGTAAACACCATGATTAATGTGGCCATGGAAGGAAAACTCCAATCAATAAAAGTTTCAAGGCTTTATTTCACATTCACAAAGCTAAGGTAACGTAAACTCTGCGCAAAATAAAATTGTAAAGATAAATCAACACCATTGGTTGCCCAAAATGGTAAAACCAATTTAATCTAATTAGTATCAACATAATTAAGCATTCACCCGGGCGACAGAAGCATATATCAAATCAGACTGAGTTAGCATTAGTCATCTCAGATTAGACAGAGATCACAAACCAGGGTTCGACATAGTTTGTCCCTACAAATAACCAAATTAGGACATGCATGTGTGGGAATGGACTAACACATGCGTGCAAAAGGCAAAAGAAACAAAAAGAATTTGGAAATATTTTATCTTGGGCAAAAAGTAAATAACTAGAAAAATAAAATAGGTGAGTGTCAGCATACTAGCTTCTATACTAGTTAAAAAGACATGTGAAGGGGAAATTGCATTGACAGGTAGATATACCTCTCCTGGGTCAGCATTCAAGGATTCTTCCTCAGTAAAGCATGTAGATCATCACAAAGCCTGTTATCAGCACCATCAGGAAAGTGCAGAACATGAGCTGCACAGAGAACAACAGCGTCAAGAGCCAAGGAAAGACTAACTAAAACTTGTAAAGTCCATCCCTTCTAAGAAACACCTAAAACATCTAGATTGGTCAGTTCAGTGGGGCCATATCACGCAAAAGGGACAGTGTTCAATCAGAATTACGACATGAATTGATAGTGCAACAGTTCATTATGTCCTCAGGTTTGGCTTGAAGTCATCTCCCCCTTTCGTATGAATCCAACAGTCAATTAAAAATGTTATGCTAATTGCAACAATATGAATTCTTCCCAGGGTATACTATGAACTCGTCTTCTTCCCATGTGAAACCGCATCTTGATAGAAACAATTCATTTCACGTTTAGTGCACAAGCCAAAATGTTCCAAGATCATTTAGATTCATCTCTGTATAATTGAACAAAGAATGTATTTTCTATTCATGAGAAAAACACCTAATGGAAAAATTCATGTTAGAGAAAGAACAATGATTCATCACTTTTAAATGACTGCAAATTAGAGGTCTGCAGGCCTACTTATGCTAACAAAAGAAATATCAAGGTATTGATATATTTGTTAGTAAACGTGCATAATATTCTAACTTTTAATTTCAAAATTAATAATATATCATCAGAAAGAATAAAACATTTCATTATTGTTAAGGCATCAAGTTAGATATGACAGAGAAGTGCATTTATTTTTAGGTGCACGCCTAGTTAATCTCATAAATCACACATTAAACATCCTAAATAATACTTTGTTTGACTACAAGCAGTTACTCTAATGCTTAACATATACTTTGACATCATTTAAATCTTGTTAGCACATTGTTAAATCAAGTAGGCACAATTGTGATTAATATAAAATGAAACATGAACACTTTTTAAAATACATGTCAGTTCACTTTTTTTGCTAGGCTTTTAAACATTAATCAATATATGTCACCTACTGCTGATGTCTGGGTCACTAAAAGCATTACTTAAATTAAATATACACTCCAACAGATTAAAGGGCTACTTAAGTGGGTGACACAATCAGTGCAGAAGGCCCACTAGTAGCATTTAATTTGCAGGCCCTTGGCTCATGCAGTGACACTTTAGTAAGGACTTACACATAAATTAAATAGGCCTCCGGGTGTAGTCCAATTCAACCATGTTTTAAGGCGAGAGCACAGGCACTTAAGCACTGGTTAGCAGTAGTAAAGTGTGCAGAGTCCTAAAGCCATCAAAATCGAAGTCAGAAAACCAGGAGGATTGAAGGCAGAAAGTTAGGGGAGAACCACGCCAAGGCAGTTAGGCCTTGCGTCAAATCTGGTTCCTGTAACCATGCAGAATACATTTCTTGATGTTTTTTTTGTTTAGTAAGAAGGGTTGCAACCTGGCAGTTGTTTTTCACTGGCCTGGTCTGTAGTTTTAAGTCCAGGCTGGTAAAAATGTTGGAAAGAACAGTGAATTCCTGTATTTTTTTGCCTCCTGGAACATACACCTGAAACTGGAAACACGTAAAGAAATCAATTAGAAAGTATTTGAGAGCTGTCTAATTGTTTTTTCACTTACCAGCTCTTGGTTGTTTCAGAATAGCAAAATGTAAACAAATAGCTGTTATGTTTTCTAAGATAGGTATCAGTCTTAGAGCACAGCAAGAATAAAGCATCTTTTCTAAGAGCTTCCATTTTTCACATGCAAATAAAAAAGTGAACATACATTGCCAAAGCCAATAGATCCTGCCTGCTTTGTCAATGTATTTTAGCCATGTTGTACAGCAGTGCAGCTGCTGTGCAGCATGGCAGAAAGTTTGAATAAAAATATGCTGTGATATGGCCAATGCTGGCCACATCATATTGTTTTTTTCTGGTGGGATGGGAGGGTCAAGCAACAACGTGGGAGGGGGGCTGTAGAGTAGGGTCCAAGCAACAATGCAGGAGGGAGGTGAGAAGGACAAGGCAAGCAGCATCTTGGGATGGTGGTGGGAGAAATGGGGCAAGCAACAACACAGGAAGTGGTGGGAGAGATGAGACAAGCAAAAAACAAAGGACAGGCAGGAGGAATGGGGCAAGCAACAGTGCGTTGTGAATGGGAGGAATAGAGCAAACAAAAACAATGAGAAAAGGTGGTGGGAAGGACGGTTCAAGCAGCAACAATGTGGGTGGGACAAAGCAAGCAACAACAATGCAGGAGAGGGGCGGGATGGATAGGCCAAGAAACAACAATGCAGTAGGGAAGGAGGAGGCAAGCAACAATGCAGGAGAAGATGAGAGGCAAAAAGCAAGCAAGCAACAACACAGAAGGGGGTGGATAGAATGGAGCAAGTATGCAACAACTCAGTAATGGGGAAAGCAAACAACAACACAGGAGGAAGCATGTGGGACAGGGCATGCAAGCAACAATGCCAGAGGGGGTATACAACAATGTGGAGCAGGATATTGGAAGATGACCAGCAAACACTTCTGCATTCTAATGGAGTGCTGCAACTAAAAGAAAAAAAGTAGCTTTGAAAGCGCTTGCAGTAAAAAGACACTGGGCAAGGAATCAGTACTTGGCAATGCTCCATGGGAATGACAAACAAACAAAGAAGAAGTGAAACGGGCATGATATGACCAAAGACAAGCAAAGAAATGAGAGTGATAATGAAGTCAACTAATGGCAAGCAATAAGTGGACTCTAAGCCAAAAATGCCTTGCAAGTGACAGAACATGCGCTGTTTCCGTCAAGACCTAATAAAAAACAACTGAGAACCAGAAATTCCAAATTTAAAAACTGTAAGTAAACATTTAACATACCGGAACCCTAAAAGTGAAAATAAACCAAGCAGCAGTGGTAACTGGTAATTTGGATGAGTAGCGGAGTGGGCACACTTGCACTCACTTCCGTGCATCCTCTAGCATACACACATACTCATACCAACCGAACCGTGAGCTCACACACACCCATTCATTCATAAGCATAGATACATGCTTACACCTATCCATTCACAAGCATACCCATATTCATACCATCCCAATCACAAACTCATACATGCACACACTTGCACACTCCCAATCAAAGTGTTGTGAAGCCATTTTAGCGATGTTTTGTGGGAGCGTTATTTTAGCAACTAGGCCTGCTGCCTGTGCCAATTAGCCTAGTAATGTTCCATTTTATTTTTTTAGAAAGAATTACATTTGTGGTGATGTTTTATTTTCCTTTATCATGCTGTCCTTTCGCTTAGGAAATCATTTACATTTCTTATTACAACATTCTTTCACTTTGTGCTTTCCTCAAGGCTGCAATGAGATAGAAGTGTTACACCGTGTCTTTAGCATTTCACAGAAACCTATGTATGTTTACATGGGGACACATTTCTCAGAACACTAGCTGTTTTATCATAAAAAACATCTTTCTGTCCCCTGCACGTTAGAGGGAGGTTCCCGGGCCTATATGGGGAAGGTGTCTAAATAGATGACAGGCTCCTTCACTACTGTCATACTCAGGTATAGGGGATGATGTCTTCCCGTTGGGTCCTGAAGGGTGGATTAGGGCTTATCCTGCTGTGCGCTAACATAGAACATTAGTGGCGTAGGTAAGAATCATACATTCAGGTTAGTGACAGTATGGTGGGACTTTTCTTGTGTTTCGTTTTTCTTGTCACCACTCTGCTTTTAGTATGTTTCATCATCCTTTTTATTGCATTTCATGTTATTTTATCTAGGATGCAGCTGATTCAATAAATCTTATTGAACCATTCCCTGCTTCTGTTTGTCTTGGCATGTGTGAGACAAATGTAACTGAGAGAAAAGGATGAGATCTGATCCACTACGATTTCCCTGAGAAGTCACAATGTCATGCGCCTGGTTGCCACAGATCACCCCTGCTCTTGGGAATAGGTGAGGTGCTTCTGACTGGCCGGAAACGGATAAGGCTGACAGTTGTCACATGATGTGGGATCAAACTCAGGCCCATATTTATACTCTGTTTGCAATGAATTAGCATCATTTTTTTTTTAACGCTAATTCAGCATAAACTTAACTCCATATTTATGTTGTGGCACTCGACACGTCTAGTGCCAAAGTTTTGGAGTTTGCGTGGGTTTTTGCTTGCGGAAACTACCTTACATCAATGAGATGCAAGGTAGGTGTTCCCAGGCAAAAACCCAGGCAATAGCCCTAGAGCCATATTTATCCTCCTGCGTTGAATTCAGGCACAGGAGTAGGAGGCCCTTAAATAATGGCGCTAACCCTGCCTAGCGCCATTATTTAACGCCTGGGTATGGGCAGATGTTAGGGGACCTGTGGGCCTTTTTCCATGGTCAATGACCATGGAAACAGCCCACAGGTGCCCTTCCCTGCCCCCAGGGACACCCCCACCCACCTGCACCCACACCTGGAGGACACCTAAGAATGGGGGGACCCATCCTAGGTAAGTCCAGGTAAGTATTTTTAATTTTGTTTCAGAGTGCCATAGGGGGGCCTAACCTGCCCCCCCTACTTAGCACTATGCCCAATGGCCATGCCCAGGGGACTTAAGTCCCCTGGGCATGGCAATTGGGCTGGGGGCATGACTCCTGTCTTAGCTGAGACAGGAGTCATGCCCATGGGGTTTTAACGTAAAAAAATGATGCTAGTCTGGGCAGAGGCATTTTTTTGCCTCTGCCGTTCTAGCGTCATCCTCTGACGCTAAACTCCGTGTTCCCCCTATGCCTCCCACACCCGGCTAGTGTCCTTTCCTATGCCGTTAGCCAGGCCTTACTGCTGGCTAGCATCATACCATAAATATGACGCCCGGCCGGCGTCTTCGTATAGTGCTAGCCGGCGGTAATCTTTTTGACGCTGAACTGCATTTGTGCAGTTCAGTGTCAAAAAGTATGAATATGAGCCCCAGTTCCCCACAATCAGGTGGTGCTACCGCCAAAATCTAGCAACCTCATTGGTCCAATGAGAGCCAACGTGACAACAGCACTCTCATGCAAATATACATACATTCATGGAGGCCGTTTAGTAGTCACCAGAGGTCACAGATACAACCCCTGGCTTGCCCCCTGACACTCCTGGCACTACCTTTGCAACCTCTGGCCACAGAGGTGATATAGAGAATACCAAGAACAGAAGACAAATGGAGCTAAGATGTGCACTAAATATTTTCGGCAGCTCCGCCCGGCTCCGGCTTGGAACTGAAGAATTCACCTATACAACAGTGCAATATATGCTCGGCTGAATAATATTTAAAAAACAAAATGAAAAGCACACATTTTTAAATAAGATGTTGTAGATTTTTATTATTCTGAACACATAAAATTATGTATTTGAATAAAAACCACATCTATTGTGCTATAGTGAGTTATCATGCTTTACAATTCATGGTAATCAAAATGCATTCACAATTCCAAGGAACAAATAATTTTATTTAAATTGCATTTATATTGCACCTGCTACCCCTGAGGAGGCCTTGAATTTATGTCAATAACATCGTTCACATCTGTCTATAAAAAGAAATAAAAGTGAAAAAAACAATAATGCTTTTAATATCTTTTTGTGCATCTTTCTGTACAATATAATTCATGCTCAAGGTATATGCTAAGGAAACTATTAAATTAAAACACTTTGAAGGATACTTAAGTTGGCACACCAGAATTATTTTGTGTTCTAGTGGCACTATCTTTTCTTCACCCAACAAACATAATGTTTCATGCAATAAAAATGTGCAATGTTTCTATTATGTCAGCACCCTATTTAAAATGTATGAGGTATATAAAATGGACATGTATCTGTGTTACTGACTTGTGTTATTATATAATTGTGCAATGTAGAGTATGTTAACATTAGCATTACCAGTTATTTTCAGGCCTTTGGGATTACGATCATGTGACGTCAGATCCTAGGAAGAATTTAGTGTGAAAGATCATATGATATTAGTTCCTGTGATGTCACTGGATAAAAGGGGGTGTGTGAGATGTCACTTCGGCTACCCCTGGCAGTTTGGTGAATTTATGCCCATACATACCTTCATGCACCCATGCACCAATACATTCAACTTATTGGGGACTGACAGGGACAGAAGGCCCAGCAGGTGATGGAAGGTAGAAGTACAAAGGCCCAAGAAGGAGCTGGAGGCTTTGGGAGGGAAGGGAAACACAGAATATACTGCTGCCCCCTCTCATTGGCTAACCTTGTCAAGTGTCAATCCAATGAGAAGAGAACCTTCCCTAACTCGTCACAGAGTAGGGTGGGGTAATTGAGGCTAGCTGATCCCACCCCACTGTATGACGAGTTCAGAAAGGATGGTTTGAGGCTTCAGTGATAGAATGGCAGCCCTCAACACTTCAGAGCTTAAACTTACAGCACCCAAGGCTGACTTTATCAAAGATGGTTCTCTGCTCCATCAAGGGTAGGATCTCAAAGGGATTTGCAATGCTTGTGAGGCCATTGACCTCAGGTCTGTAAGATCTTCAGCCTGGCAATCTTAGCGCAGTTAAAGCACCAGACTGTCCGACCCTGACATTATGGCTGTCAGGCTGACCTTTGCTCAGCCTGACAGACACCATCATGCTTTAGAAAAGGGAAAGAGCGGAGCACCACGCCTGTGATTACTGGCCTCCACTGCCAAGCAAACCTAGGAATGGTCTGTCTGGTTCTTAGTCGAGATGTACTCTCCTTCACGAAATGCAGCTTTGCAAAAGAAATTGTGTTGTGGAATTCTACAAACGAAAATGAATGCAGTCTGTTATTTAGCAAAAATCTCTTACCTATTATGTCATCTGCCTCTCTCTGCACTATAAAGCCACTTTTGTGCCATGCTATATGTTACTACACTGCAGTAGCTTGTACGAGATATGTACTGGAGGTAAAACCGCAAGTAAAAATTTTGAGTGACATGTGTAACTATGATAATTACACAGCATAGGAAAATTACGTGGGATTCCACTGACGCAGTTTTACGTAAAAAAAATATGGCGCCGGCTTGCGCCATTCCAGAGCGCCAGACGGGCGCCATATTTAAGGAATGGTGCAAGCCGGTGCTAAGGATGGGCTAACATCAAGGAAAATGACGTTAGCCGGGTGGGGGTGGCGGCATGGGGGAAGGGGATTCTGCACAGAAAAATGACATTAGGCAGGTTAGAGTAAAAGAAAATTGCTCTAACCAGCCTAGTGTCATTTCTCGATGCAAAACCTACCATACCACATGACTCCTGCCTTAGAAAAGACAGGAGTCATGCCCACCACCCCAATGGCCATCACAGGGGACAAGGGTCCCCTGGGCAAGGCCATTGCACCCAGTGCCATGGAGGGGGCCCTTTTCAGGGCCCCCAATGGTGCTTTAAATACTTACCTCTAGGTACCCATACTTACCTGGGATAGGGTACCCATCCTCTGCTGTCTCTCTGGTGTGGGTGGCGGTGTCCCTGGGGCTTGGGGAGGGTGCTTGTGGACTCATTCCATGGTGTTCCACCATGGAAATGGGCCTACAGGTCTCCTAACACCTGCCCTGACCCAGGCGTTAAATAATACCATTATTTAGGCCCGCCTCCCTCCAATGCACTATTTTTGCACTGGAGGATAAATAAGGCGCTAAGGCCTTAGAGTAATTTTTTTGCCCGGGAACACCAACCTTGCATCTCATTGATGCAAGGTAGTTTCCCGTTCGCAAAAAATGACGCTAACTCCAATATTTTGACGTTATAAATATGGAGTTAAGTTTGCGCTGAATTAGCGTCACAACAAATGATGCTAATTCAGCACAAACAGAGTATAAATCTGGGCCCAGTTTCCTTGGGCATTAGGAATTCACATAAATCCTAGTCACACTATCTTAATTTATCTAGTTTTCTGTGATAACCTAAGGTGGTTGTACTATGTCTGTACAATTATGCGCCAATAGCATAAATTACACAAGGTTTGGAGCTCCGAGTGTAAGTGAAATGTGGGCACAGTGGTCGACTGA
Source organism: Pleurodeles waltl (assembly GCF_031143425.1). Taxonomy (NCBI): domain Eukaryota; kingdom Metazoa; phylum Chordata; class Amphibia; order Caudata; family Salamandridae; genus Pleurodeles; species Pleurodeles waltl. The sequence goes on from NC_090446.1 coordinate 105,182,016, forward strand.
ACTGCAGGCACAAACATTTTTTGGCCCATGAAAGTTGATCAGCGCTGCTATTTGTACTGCTATGTGGCACAAATGATTGAGTGAGCACCCAAAGAAACATGTAGTAAATCTGGGCTCCTGTTGGAGGTTAAGTGTCACATATGTGATGTTAAGCTTTTTTTAACCACTGGATGGTTGGGTGCAAACATTCATGGTTCCATGGTTCCCTTCTCAGGGCTTTGTGGGTTTCTTGCTACGATACACAGGTTGAGCACCATATTTCCATTGTGAAGTCTTTCCTTGCTTGTATAAGTTGGTCCCAGCAAAGAATTATGCTACCCAACTCCAGTAAGGCGGTGCACCGGATTAAAGCCTCCAGGCACTACACGAGTGGATAAAGATTCAATGCTGGACTTCCTTCCAGTTATCCCACAACTTCTCTGGTCAGCATGGCCTCTTTCCCAGTGCTGTGATGTAAGCTCTAGGCCAGAGAGGACTTATGCCAGCAGTACACAACTCACCTCCAAGTAGATGGAAAAGCAGGAGGACTCCAAGGACAAGGGCACAAAGAACACAAGGTGTCCTCTCTTGTAATGTCTTGGGTTTAGAGAATACAGGGCTGGTTTGTCTGTAGCTCTTGGTGAGAGAGAAATGTGATAAGTTCCAATGGCTGTACCTGGAAATAAGAAGGGGCTGCAATAGATAGGAGCCTGAGGAAACCACTCTCCTAGACAAAGCACTACGGAGGATATTTATGAGAAAGTGGTGCATTGGTCCCAATACGCCACTTTTCTTGTGTTGCCCTTGCCCCACCTAACAATATGATGGTTGCACCATATTTACAATACGGCGCACCATCTCGGTCATTACCACAACAGCGTCCAAATTTTTGACGCTCTTGTGGTGCTTTGATGCACTAGCGTCAAAAATGTTGACAATAGAGCAGCGAAGCACAGGGAGGCCCATTGATTTTAATGGGTGTGTCATTGTAATGGCTGCCTTGAGTATGGGTTAAAAATGATGGGAAAAATGGCATACTGAAATCTAGTAGATGTCACTTCGCCATTTTTTCAGGCCTTCCTGCGTCGGATCGCTATCCCTTGCATACAATATTCCCGGTGCAGATATAATGTGGGGCACAGGTAGCAAAGTGGCGCAATGCATGCATTGCGCCACTTTGTAAATGTGGTGCAGGGGACAGGCCCCCTTTGTGCCACTTTAGCATACAAAAAATGACACCCTGGCAGCGGTAATGCGGTGCAAGGGGCTTGCAAATATGCCCATATCTCAGCTGAGGGACAGCACTAATGGATTCAAATGACTCTTTCTGGAAAGTAAAATCAGATTCAATAGACAAGAACTGGACAAATGCATTCTCCTGCACAAAGCAATATGTCAGCTGAGAGACAGCCTTTATGGGCTCCAATCACTGTAGCATGAATGAAGAAGCAGATAAAATGGTCAAGAGCCAGACAAACCCCCTCTCCCACACAGAACAGTATCTCAGCTGGCAGAGAACCTTTATGGGGTCTTATGGCTGCCCCTGAAAACGAGAAGCAGCTGTAATGGACAACAGCCCGACAAACCCACACTCCCAAGCAAAGCAGTATTTCAGTTGACAGACTATCTCAATGGGCTCAAATGGCTGCACCTAACAAGCATTGCAAGAAGCCCACAGCTAATGGTTTGATATGCTAATGCATGCAGCATTGGCACATTCAGCGAGACACATTGGAGTGAGCCAGCAGAAGTGGACTGAGAGGGGTTGAAAATGTGTAAAGTACTCCTATATGATGGGCAAGACAAGGAAGATGCACCACAATAATAGCATTAGATGAAAGATGAATACTCATCTGGGCTCAGCCAAGGCATAACTGACAAAGTATCACAACAAAGTCTGAGAGAGACTAGCCATAGAAAGCCAGTGCCTGAGAACACTACCTGAGGAGCAACCATGAACAAAGTGGTAGACTGGCAATCAAACCGACAACTGCTCTTTACCATGACCATGGTCAAGTGTCCAAACATGCAGAGTCCAATACTATTCATTCAATTACCCACTTGACACCTGAGCACTTGAAAGAACACCTGGAGGTGAACTGTAGAAACAGAAATGAAGAACATGAACATGAACCTCAGCTGGGGCACTGTACTGGAACTTGCCCAAGTCAGACAGAAGTGGAGGTCCTTTGTTGCTGCCCTACATGTCAGTTGGCAGAACAGCAGTAAGTAAATCATTACCCCTTGTGCCAATGCGCTAATATAAAGTTCCAAGAAAAAAACAGTTTAACACAAGACTGTGTGTTGTGCAGCTCACTACAGCATACATATATCTATGTGGCCATAGACCTCTTTGAGACGATAGGAGGTAGTCTAGTGACTTAACAGATGATTTTTGAACATATGGACCTGGGTTCTAACCCTTGCTTAGGCGCTTGACTGAACATTGTGTGATTCTTGATGTCACTTATTTACCAGGTGCCCAAAAATGTAAATATATGTGAAAAGATCTGTGGAATTCAAATATTTAACTCTTGTATCTTCACCCTTCAACCCTTGTTTCTATAAAGTGTTCTTGTGCTTTCTGGTTGAGTTAGTGTTAAACCCATAGGCCCTCATTACAACCCTGGTGGACGGTGTTAAGTTGGCAGTAGCACTGCCAACAGGCTGGTGATAATTACCGCCAAATTATGACATTGGCGGTTTGGCACAAGCCAAACCGCCAATGTACCACACCGTCCGTCATGGTGGTAACGACCGCCAGGCTGGAGACAACGGTCTCCAAAATGGCGGCCGTCACTAGTCAGCCTGCTGGATAATGACCCCGCATACTGCCATGGTTTTCGAGGTTTTTGCACCGCCACGAAAACCATAGCGGTAGGCACTATCAGTGCCAGGGAATTCTTTCCCTGGCACTAATAGGGGTCTCCCCTGCCCCCCTCCTCCTCCACAGAGTCCTCCCCCAACAGCCACAACCCCCTACCATCCCCCAAAGGTGGTAGGGCCCCCTCCCCTCCCCCAACCCCCGACCTCCATGGGCCCCCTCAGGCATACCCCACACCCCCCTACTCATGCACGCACACACCATTCACACACATACACGCGCACAGAGGAAACTTCAACGAATCCAGAACGCGGCCGCACGACTCGTCCTGAACATACCTCGCCACCACCACATCTCCGGACACCTGAAGACTCTTCACTGGCTTCCAGTCAACAAAAGGATCACCTTCAGACTCCTCACCCATGCACACAAAGCCCTGCACAACCTCGGACCAAAACTCATCAACCACTGCGTCTCCTTCTACACTCCTCCTCGCACCCTACGCTCGACCGGACAGGCCCTGGCAGCCCCTCTAAACACTCACACTCACACCCCCATTCACGCACACACTGCACAACCGGCCCCTGTCGGATGATCGCCTTACCTGACTCAGCGCTCGTCTGCTGCCAGCACACCATCACCAGAACATCGCCATGCTGATTACTGAAACGTAATTCGGTAGGCGTTGTTCTGATGATGTGGCGGTGACGGAGGAGCAACCTCCACTGCACCGCCGACCGCCAGTATGGCTGCTGGTGGCTCTCCGACCAAAATATGGCGGAGGGTCACCAGCAGTCATAATATGGTTGGCGGAAGACCGCCAACACTGGCTGTCTTCGGTCTGGCGGGACCTCAATCATAATGAGGGCCATAGACATTTACACAATATCTATTAAAAACAGGGAGAGGTCAGGGGCCAGACTTACAGTCTCACATGAAATGAAGGTGAAGGGCCAAAGTAGATGAGGTGGGAGAAGGGCGTGGAAGTAGTATACAGAAAATTAGGCCTAGGATGAAAGGTAGAGCAACAAGAAGAAAGGGCAGGAGAAGAAAACAATCATTGACAAAACCAATAGGTTATGTCTTTATAATGTGAGTGCAAAGTTACTGGGTTTGCCTATGCATTGTTTAAAAAATAATCAAATAATGTTTCAGGCTACTTATGGATAACATATCTTAGGTTTTCACAAAACTATGCATTGAATTCAATATTTTAATCTTGATAACTGGCATGATTTATTTTTAATGCATTTCACCCGGCAAAAACACTGAACAGAATTTAAAAAAGCACATAAGACAAAGGAGCCACAATTTGAAGGAAAATGCTTGCCAAACCCTTGTTGACTTCCCGCAGCACTCAGCTATTCGGAGAGCAGATTTGTGGGTTTCAGGGACAGGTGTCACGCCACTTTCACTTCTGCCTTCAACAAAAGTTGAGTGGGAACAACAGCTGACTCCTCCCCAGCAACATAAAAGCCTTTGTGTGCCAAGGTTTGTGTGTTCATGCAAAATGTGGAATGTGGGAGATAAAAAAAAACACTTAAGGCCAGATTGTTAATCATGCCTGGCAAAATTATCTCTGTTGCTGTGCTTTTACAGACAAGGTGGGAGGAGTGTGGAGCAACACGGAGAGAGCAGAGGACATGTATGTGAGGCAGAAGCAGCAGTCGAAGAGGAGAGCCAGGGCCAGCTTTAGTGCTGGTGGCTCCTGGTGCGACAATATTTTTTGGTTCCCCCACATGATCTCCTTCGCCGTGGATTCCCTCACTAGCAACCTTAAAAAACAGTTACCCTCATCTCTCTATAATCAGTCTCACACGCATTTCATTTGTTTTGTTTTTATTACTCATACCAGTTTAGAGTGTCAGAGCACTTCACATTACACACATATTATACAGAGACAATAAATCATGCATGTGTAAATCAGTCTATATGAAATGTTACATAAAACAATGAGGATTACAAGATGTAGAAACCACATGTCACCCATACTACTAGTCAGTATATTTTGAGAGTATTGGGTCTGGAGGAGCACAAACTCAGTATTTAAAACATACCTCAGTGACTGGGGTTGGCTTTACTAATAAAAATATGTTTCTACCTAAACAAACCCTTTTTAGCTACATTAGGATAATAAAAGACTGGAAATAAAAGCATACCATTCAAATCTATACCATTCAATTTGCATGTAGTTCTTTGATGACAGTTCACAGGTGACTGTGTTATATTAGGATTGTAACTTATGACTGCAAGTAACAAGGATTTTTGTGGCAAAAGCAGTAACTCACTGAGCTAGCCACATAAAATACAGTCTGTGATCTGCGTGGTACATGTTCTTTGCAACAGGCATCTTAATCCTATGTGCTACTTTATGAAGCATCAAAACCTGCATTATAGAAAGCTTGATCTCCCTCCAGAAGGAACATTACTCACCAGTGTAATCTTGACATTTTTATTGTTTCCTGAAAACTGCTGGACATACAACTCTGCAGGAGGTGCTTAAACACGTGTTTCTAAACACGGCCCTCTACCCAGGTCAGCGGTATGTGCGGCTGCGCCAATCGCAAAGCCAGCCCCGAAGCAGCAAGAAAACACAAACACTCTCATGGACTGCTATATTTTACTACTGGAAGGATACAAGACATTTAGTCAAAAGGATGATAAACAAGCTATGCCCCAGGACAAACTCAAGAAGCAAAAGTGAATCCATTAAATAAGACGCAAGCAAATGCGAGTTACAAGAAAGCCAGCCAGTGGTATACAATGGATTGGCATCAAGTGAACTGTCATTTTTTGGTGAGGTCAACAACAGGTCTTTTAAAAGCAGACAGTTAAAAGCTGTCTTTAGACGAGATCTAAAAAGAGAAAGCACATATAGATGATGATAAGTGCTACAATTATTTCACTAGATGAGGGACTGACCTTTTTAAAGACCAGCAGAAGTGAACAATGCCTATAGTTCTGGACAGAATTTTTTTAAGCTTTTATGTAGCTCGACATTGCTGCTTTTCAATAGGTTTCAGAGCACTCTGATACAAACATCAATAAAAAACAGCAGAAATAAGTAGATAGAGCGCTGAACACCAAATGACGTGCAGAGGGAATTGAGTTGAGGTTATCAAGCTAACTTTCTTAAGGACTGGGGGTAGGGCACAAGCACTATGTTAGATTAAGGTTTATATTCTAGGGGTACTCACTTGCAACCCCCAGTCACCGAAATTCACATAAAGGGATGGGAGAAAAATACCACTGGGGCTAGGACCATGTGGTCTGCACATTTGCAACTATTTCAGAACCTAAGGATGCCCTTTGGTCTCCACCGTTACCCTAGCAACCCTCCTCTCTCCCATCTCCAACTGTTCTTTTGAGTCAGAGGACTTTTATAATTAAGTTCATTTGATTGCCACTGTGTACACCCATAGTGCATTTTCTCACTAAAAATTTTTTCACTGTCTACCCCTTGCCAACGAGAAGCCGATTTCAAGTAAACGAGGAGGCGTGTCTGAACTCGGCAAGACAAATCACCTTGTAGATTGCATTGACATTGAGTCCCCGAAGAAACGACGAAGGAAGAGATGCTTTGCAATGGAGCCTGTGACTTGCAAGGGAGTGAGCAAGAGGTGGACATTTTCAGTGGGTTGGACTAGGTAAGTGACGTGCGCATTGGGGCATGGACTAACCGTAGGTGCCAAAGAGGCAGCTGGGGTTTACTGTGTAGAAATGGGCAGTGGCAGACCAGATACATGTTATCACTGTTACCCTTTACATATCTGCAACAAGACGCTCTTTCCCTGGCTTCTCCATTCTGCTCACAGGTGGGCGGGCCTGCCTCTCTTCCCACTATGGGGGACCTGGATGTATAACTTGGAGCTAGACTTTTTGTTTGACAGATTGTTCTCCCAATCACCTTGGAGTGAAATAGACTATGGCCCTGATTTATACTTTTTTACGCTAAACTGCACTAACGCAGTTTAGCGTAAAAAAGTATACCGCCGGCTAGCGCCATTCCAAGACACCGGCTGGGCATCTCATTTATGGAATGGTGCAATCCGGAGCAAAGGGTGGGCTAACATGGAGAATTACGTTAGCCGGGTGGGGGTGGTGGTATGGGGGAAGGGTGTTTTGCACCAAAAAATGACATTAGGCTGGTTAGAGTCAAACCTAACCTGTGGCTAAACCTACCATACCACATGACTCCTGTCTTATCAAAGACAGGAGTCATGCCCACCACCCCAATGGCCAGCAAAGGGGACAAGGGTCCCCTGGGCATGATCATTGCACCCAGTGCCATGTATATTTCAGGGCCCCCAATGGCACTTTAAAAAGAATCCCAAAATACTTACCTCTACTTACCTATATTTACCTGGGATGGGGTCCCCTATCCTCCGCTGTCCCTCTGGTGTGGATGGGGTTGTCCTTGGGGCCTGGGGAGGGCATCTGTGGACTTATTCCATGGTGTTCCACCATGGAAATAGGCCCAGAGGTCCCCTGACCAAGGTGTTAAATAATGGTGCTAAGCAAGCTTAGCACCATTATTTAGGCCCGCCTCCCTCCCGTGTACCATTTGTGCACGGGAGGATAAATAAGGCGCATGGTCATTTTTTTTGCCCGGGAACGCCTACCTTTGCTTTCATTGATGCAAGGTAGTTTTCTGCAGGCAAAATTGCCACCACAGTGCCACCAGTACCTGTCTGGTTGCAAAACACATATTCTGAGCTTACCAAGAACATACAGGAGCGGGCAGGCCCCCGTTGTTTACCACTGATTAGCTTAACTGTTAATTGTATTTGTCTACCTGTTAAACCTGCCCCATCTGGTCAATATTATGTTTTTCTCTCGCATGAAGCACAGCTTCTTTATGCTTCCACTGTTTGCTTTTAGGGAACTATTTTTCCTTTTGGTTTATGCACTCCTTGAGAGTGCATGTGTTTTCCAAGTATCTCCCCCATGTGCTTCTCCACACCTCCTCATAACTCTCTCTCGCCCATGTTTTTTGCTCCACCAACTGCACTTATGATGCATTCTCTCACAGCTATGTGCTTCTTTTTTCGATGTTGTGTTGCTCTTTTGCTTGTATTGCTCCTCCACTCAACCTACTGTGTTGCTTCTCAGCCACATTCTCCCTCAACCTGCAAACCTTTTAAGTACTTTTGCACAAAAATAGCACTTTTGTGCTCCTTTTTTATTTACTGATTCATCTCAGATAGCTAAACAAACAAAAATGTCCACAACACTTTGTAGGTGAATGAATTTGTGTTGAATGTGTGCAGATGCTTACAAAAAGACAAGATTGCCACATCATTGCATTGCTTTTAGGTCACAGCCTACCAGACAGTGAAACACATTTTCTGGGTTTCTATTTGCTGGCTTTATTTGCTTAAGTCTCCCCAGCTCGAGTTTGTACCTGTCCATACTAATGCCATTTTTACAGTACCCTTCTACAAACTACTTTTCTGTAATAAACAAGCCTGTAAATCGTATCTCATCACATTTGCTGGGCATTCAAAAACCGAGGTCAAATGTCAAACTCTGTCTTCCAGGGAGCCTGGTGTTTATTCTGCTTTCCCCTGACTTCAAAGTTAGAGTCTTTAATAGAAAAAGGAATGCAGTGGGGCCTGCTTGTACCTTTATTTAATTTTATTTTAGATATAGCCATCCTGAAAGGTATATTGTTCTGGTGCATAAAACACTTGAATTTTATTTGTTGGGCATGACGTTGAATTATTGGCATTGTCAGTGTGGGTGGAAGCATGAAGGTTTTTCAAATCATCCTTGAAAACTAATAGGCAATTTACGCTGTTTATGGCCTGTTCACTGTCAAGCACAGGATAAGATCTTTTAGCAGGAAAGAGCCAACAACATTGGAACACAATTTTACAATGCTTGTTTTTCACTTTGATGTGTAAAGCATATGCTTTATTTATGACGCCTTTGGCAATTTGTTTTTGAGAGTTGTATAAGGTTAATCGCAAGTTTTATGAAAGCCTTTGTGTTTATGTTTATAATGATGTATTCCGTCTGCAACAGTGCTTATGTTTTACTCCTAAACACACAGTCACAAGTGGTTACCTTGCAGGCACTAGGACCATGATTTGAATGGTGCATCAGGTGCAGTGGCACAGAGTCCAAAAGCTCTAAGAAACCTGACTGAACACCAATTATTGCTATCTTTTACTACTAAACAAGCAGTCCCAAGTGCAGTTACCTTGCAGGCACTAGGACATGTTTTGAGTAGTGCCTCAGGTGCAGTGGCACAAGGGCAAAAGCTCCAGGTAACCCACGGAATACTGATTATTACTATCTTTTTCTACGAAATAAGCAGCCACAAGTCCAGTGACCTTGCAGACACAAGGGCCAAGATTTGAACGGTGCAGCAGGTGCAGTGGTACAGGTGCTAAAAGCTCTAGGTAACCCACTGAACTCTGATTATTGCTATCCCTTACTACTAAAGGAGCAGTCACAAGGGCAGTTACCTTGCAGGCACTAGGACCATGAATTGAATGGTACAGCAGGTGCAGTGGTACAGGGGCCTAAAGCTCTAGGAAACCAACTGAACACATATTATTGTCATATTTTAATGCTAAACAATAATCACAAAGGCAGTTACCTTGCAGACACTGAGGCCATGATTTGAATGGTGCAGGAAGTGCAGTGACAAAGGGGCCAAAAGCTTTAGGGAACGTGCTGAACACTGCTTATTGCTATATTTTACTAGTAAACAAGCAGTCACAATTGCAGTTACCTTTTAGGCAGTAGGGCCCTGATTTGAATGGTGCAGGAGGTGATGTGGCTCAGGGGCCAGAACTCCGATTAGCGCTGTATATTACTACTAAACAAGCAGTTACCTTGCAGGCACGAGGGGCTTGATTTGAATGGTGCAGCATGTGAGGTGGCACAGGGGCCAAAAGCTCTAGGAAGGCCTCTGAAAAATGAATATTGCTGAATTTTATTAGTAAACAAGCAGTCAAAAGTGAATTTACCTTGCAGGCATTAGGGCCATGATCTGAACGGTGCAGCAGGTGCAGTGGTACAGGGGCCAAAAGCTCTAGGTAACCCACTGAACACTGATTATTGCTATATTTCACTAGTAAAGAAGGAGTCATAAGTGCAGTTATCTTGCAGGCACTAGGGCCCTGATTTGAATGGTGTAGCAGGTGCAAATGCACGGGGCCAAAAGCTCCAGGAAACCCACTGAACACTGATTATTGCTAACTTTCACTACTAAGCAAGCAGTCACAAGTGCAGTTACCTTGCAGGCACTGCCGCCATGATTTGAAAGGTGCACTGGGTACAGTGGCAAAGGGGCCAAACGCTCTAGGTAACGCACTGAGCACTGATTATTGCTATATTTCACTAGTAAAGAAGGAGTCATGAGTGCAGTTATCTTGCAGGCACTAGGGCCATGATTTGAATGGTGTAGCAAGTGCAGTGGCATAGGGGCCAAAAGCTCAAGGTAACCCACCAAACATCGATTATTGCCATATTTTACTAGTAAACAAGCAGTCACAAGTGGAATTACCTTGCAGACCCTAGGGCCAGGATTTGGATGGTGCATCAGGTGCATTGGTGCAGAGGCCAAACGCTCTAGGAAACACACTGAGCACTGATTATTACTGTATCTTACTACAAAAGAAGTAGTCACCAGTGCAGTTTTCTTTGAGGCACTAGGGCCGTGATTTGAATGGTGCAGCAGGTGCAGTGGCACTGGGGCCAAAAGCTCTAGGAAACCCACTGAACGCTGATTATTGCTATCTTTTACTACTAAACAAGCAGTCACAAGTGCAGTTACCTTGCAGGCACTAAGGCCATGATTTGAATGGTACAGCAGGTGCAGTGGCACAGGGACCAAAAGGTCTGGAAAACCTACAGAACACCAATTATTGCTATATTTTACTACTACCCCAACTCAGAACCAGAGATGGCCAATATTGCCCCACTCCCTGGTGACAGTCTGCCATCCCAGTGCTCCCTGTGGTGCAGTACGAGCACCGCCTCCTCCACTGCAGTGCTTTCTCATCCTTCCTCTCCTAGCTCACATGGTTTCTCCATCACAGGCTTCCTCTTCTTCTTGCCTAGGACACTGGCACACCTTAAAAGTGTATGGGTCACCTTTTTTCACAGTACGAGCAGCTTTTCTAAAGAGCACTTAAAGGTTCTATAAAGAGGCTCAGCACTTTTAAGAGCACCAGTTATATTGCACAAAGACACTATTTTTATGACATTGTGTAGATTACATGATTTGGTCTGGCCACAGGATGTTGAGCTGACGTCAAGACTCAAACCTAATTCTCCAAGTCGGCAGCTCTTTCTGTTACTTCACCACTTTATTATAGTCATTTGCAACATGTACAAAAACCTTTTCAAAATATTTCACAAAGGTGAAACCTACAGACTTTGCCAATCCTTGTTATTTATCATTATAGAATACGATCTTAAAATACTTAGGATGTGCACAGTATGAAACCTTTTCCAACATTTGGTTTTACTAAAGTGTTGTCTATGTAGATGAGCAACCCAGGCCATCCAAAGGGTGCACATAGCTGACTTTCCTCTTCTTTCACTTTAGCATTGTCAGGGTGGATGGAAGCATGAATTTGTCAAAATTCATGCTTGAAAACTATTCCTTAACATATACTTGCACTGATTTAGTCAGATACACTATTACTACTGAGATAAATCAGATCTGCATCTCAATAAAATATTTTTGGGGAAATTTTGAAGTCTTTTTCATATTTTATACGTTTGTTGCAGAATGTCTTTAAAAATAAAGTTGGCTCAAATGTTAACTGTGCCAGACACCCTAGTTACTTGCTTTCTATCACGACAAATAACTTGTAAATAAATGCTTACCAGTTTTAACCAGGGGGCTTCATGCAAAGTTCAGGAGTGCACTTGCGCCCCCAGACTATAGGGCTACAGGGACGTTATAGTATAAATTATGTCCAGCACTAGCTTCAGTGCAGCATAGTTGCAAGTAAAAAAAAAAAAAAAACACTATTACACAGCCAACGCTGGCTGTGCCATGAAGCTTTTCATCTTTGTTTTCAGACATTTGCAACATAGATAAAAAGCATTGGCAAAGCCAATAGGTCTTGCATGAGCAAGACCTATTGGCTTTGTCAATGCTTGTTTGAATTGTCAGGCTGCACAGCAGCTGCAATGTTCTACAGAATGGCTAAAAAAGGATTGGAAAAGCCACTTGCTCTAAGACTTATTGGATTTGTCAATGATTGTTTAACAGGAAACGGTCCTCTACAGTGCTCTCTCACCTATGCTTCGATTATTTCCTTTCTATGATGGTATAGTGCCCTATTTTTCTTGAGATTGTTTTATCGTGGTTTACTCGAGCATTCTCTTTCACACGATTTCTTGATCTTTCCATCTTCTCTGCCTGTCCCTCTAAATCCACTCTTTCCCATCCCTCTCACTTGGAATATGCCATGTCCTTCCACCTCACTGTCCATCCTGTGTTTCTTTTTGTGTCTCTTCATGTGGTCCCTCCTCTGCCCCCCTGTGAGGCTTCTTGCCAGCCTCAGGAGCGTCCATGGCGAGGGACCAGGTGGCCCTCTACATGGCTGCCTGCTTCTCCTGCCCACCCTCCTGTGCAGGCAAGAGTTTACGTGTGAACTACGTACTGCCGGTGAGTCCTCGCTTTCGCTCGCTAGTGACCAACCTCCCCCCTCCAGGCTCATAAAAATGGCATCTTCTTTAACAGTCATCCAGCCGGGCGGGTGCATTTCACTGGAAAATGTGAGCCTAGCCAGCCTTTCATTGTTAGAGGACTCTCACTGCTTTGCGAATAGGACCTCATCAACCCTGGGCTCAATGTAAAGTGTGAGCAGGTCCGATCAATGGCATGCAAGTGCCACACCAAAAGCCTTTCAGTGTGCTAAAGCCAACACCATTGGCTTTGTCAATTCTTGCTTTTGTTGCAGCAGCATTGCAGCCATAAGGTGCTGCAGAAGTTAAACAATAGCTCGGAAATTCTCTGATGTAATGCATGAAGTTCAGACAGTACAAGTCGAAAACATTGAGCCAAGATTGTCTCTCTCCATTTCCAACTTGATCCGAAACTTTGTGTACTCACTCAGAGAAATTCTGTATTACTTGTTTTAACTGTAAATACCGGGGGCTATGTTACCTAAAGTGTCCTTGGGGCACAATAGGCCTGTGGCCTATTTTCTGAACCCCAGAACACGGTAGCATTACAGAAAATGCTGTGGACGCCTGTGCACTCCTTCTGTAATACAGATAGGGCTGGCACACATGTAGAGCCGACGGGATCATAAGGGGACGTCCTCATTCTCAACGGGGCTGGGCCTCATCCAAATGAGGGGAACAATTTGCATATGTTTACGCACTTATTATGGACGTGGGCGCAGAGGCAAACAAGCCGCTGGGAGATGCACTGACTGTGCACCATAGTAAGCCACCGGCCTGAAGGGGGATCTCTGCACCCCTTTTGAAGTGCAGGTGGGTTGCCGTCTGCACAGAGAAAGTGGGAGCAGATGCTTCCGTCAGCTGGTCCACCTTTTACTTGTGCAATGCACCCACAGTAGTGCATTCCTTGTAGGGTGCACTGTCCATGTTTTTGACCAGAGCAACTATTTAAAGGTGCGCTGTAGCACAAAGATGAACAGTGCACCCGTTATGTGATCCATCTCCTGGTTCAATTTGCAGGGAGTACTCTTGTGGATACAGTGCACAAAATCACCCCTTTGCTGTACCCCCGTGGCAGTGTTGTATTACAGAAGGGGCTGCAGACGCTAATTCAACCCTTTCTGTAATGCTGATGGTGCTGACGCTATCTTAAGAAGGCATTCCCCCGTCTGCATGGGAATGTGGCTCCATACAAATTAGGGAAACACTTTGCCTCTGTAACTGCACGATAGTATGGATGCTGCCATGAAGTGCATGGCAGGAAGTCAGTGCACCCCCTGAAGACAGCCCCCGGAGGAGTTAAAGGACAGCTTCATGGACCCCACTAGATATCCTCCCTTGTTAAGCAAGAAAGAAAGGGCGACCAGCTGCTTCAAACAGCCAGTGCACCTTTCACTAATGCTCCTCCCACATAATAGCATGAATGTTTTTCTGCCCTGGGATTGGTGCATTAAATGTATTCAGGGGCACCTCCCCTGTTTCCACATGGCACAAATACAGAGAGTTCTCCCGATCCCTAACACGGGCCCTGAAACAAAACAAATTCTGTCTCTCAGCTCTCTCCTGAGCCGGTGCAGCTCTTTGGGTAAAGCGCCCGCCCGCAGTGGGGGGGGCGTGGCCCGTTAGGGGACGGGGCCTCTGAGGCCCTGGGGCACTCCCCCCCCTTTTCCTCTCTGCCGGGGGTGCGGGAGTTGGCCGGATTTCCGCCCTGATGCCTCGCAAAGGCGTTAGGGCGGAAGTCATGCCACAGGGGGCATGTCGTGGGGCCGACATTGGCCGCTGGCCGGTTCCGGCCGCCGCGCACTGGTGGGGGGCTATTTAAAGGCCCCCCCAAGAAGGATAAATCCTTCTTTACCTGTGTGCGGCGGCGGGACCTGGCGTGCGGCCCACGTTTGTTTCGATTCCTGACGGTTCCTGTTCCCCGGTTCCCGCCTGGATTTACCTTGGCGTTGCCTGCCCAGCGGAGGTGAGACGGTTTCTGTTCCCGCCTGGACTTCCCTTGGTGTTGCCGGCCCAGCGGAGGTGAGACGGTTCCTGTTCCCGCCTGGATTTCCCTTGGCGTTGCGGAGGTGAGTTTGTTCGGCGCGGCAGAGGCGGGGGGGGGTGGGAGAGAACACGCACTCGGGTGGGAGAAAGCTAGTTCGGCGCTGCAGCCAGCGGCCGGTGCGGGCGGTCGCTTAGGCTGTAGTCGAAGGGTTTTTAGAAGTTATATTCTGCCTACTTGGGTGGGGGCGCTTTGGCACAGTGATCGGGGCCTGGCGGGGGTCTGGAACCGGGTCAATCTACGGGAAAAATAGTGGCGCGGCAGCACAGGGGTTTGTTTTAAAAAATATGATTTATTTGCACGTGTAAGCGTTTGTTGTTGCCTTGTTTGGGGTTCCGAGAACTCGATTCTATCAAATCGGGATTAGCCCCGTGCGGCAAAAAGTAAGTATTTTGCCGAATACACTGCGTTTTACAAAGCGCAGAATTTTTAAAAGCGCATGCAGTTTGGACGATGCGCGGTGTGGTGTGATTTGTTTGTAGTGCCTTAGGGCAACGTTACCCGGTGGGGGGGGTTGAGTGCAGATTTTAAAAAGCGCATGCAGTTTGTTGACGCGCGGTGTGGCGTAGTGCCTTTGGGCAATTTTACCCGGTGGGGGGGGTTGAGGCAAAGAAATACATTTAGAAATAAATAAAATATAAAGGCATTGGTGACCCGCGGCGGTCTTTGCAAGAAAGGAACTGTTGACATTTTAAGTGCTGGGTTGTCCTTGGGCTTGCTCAGTGTTGTGTTAATTTAAAAAAAAAAAAAAAAAAAAGAAGGTCTAATTTGGTGTTGGTGGCACATTTGTTTTGGTAGATTATAAAAAAAAAAGGGGCATTCTTGGAGGGTGTCCTGGTTAGTCCTTGCCTTTGATGTTGTTGTGTTTTACATTCTTTTTAGGTTAAAAAAAAAAAAAAAGAAGCAGGGGTTATACCAGCGTTTGCATAGCTTTAGCAGTTTCCCTCAGGGTAGTTCAGGATGCCACCAAAAAGGGCTAGCACGCAGAATGGGAGTGGGCGTGACCCAGAATTATCCCAGCTACTAAGATTAGTCTTGGAATAATTGGGGAGCGAGGACACCGGTGAGGGCGGCGGGGGTCCCGTGATGGCGGGGGGCAAGGTTAGGGGTTCCCGTCCGAAACGGTCCCATGTGGCCCCCAGCGCGGCTTTCCCCCCAGTTAAGCGCAGAAGGAATGGAAAAGCGCAGGTACCGGCCACCATAGTACTAACGCCCCCCGCAGCAGCCCCGGCCACCATCGTCCTGTCACCCCCGGCAGCAGCTAGCCTCCCAGGACAGCCCCCGCTCACTGTGCCGCCCCCACGCCACAAGTTCTTAACTCGGGCTCCACGACTCCCTCAGGCGGGGGTATAGAAGGGGACCTAGCGGATATTCGCAATTCCTTGGCGGCCTTAGCACCTACAGTTCAGCCCGGGCCATCACCCACACCGCACCAGGGGGTAGCTGTTCCCGCGCCATCGGGTCCACCGCCTGTGGGCTCGGTCGATTCCCGGGCGCAAGATCAAGAGCCATCTAGGCTGGCGTTAATGGAAGTGTCTAAGCTTTTGGCCGGTATTAACGCCCCGGCCACCACCGCCCCACCACCCACTACCCACTACACCATGGGGGGCGGACGGGTCGTGGCAAAACACAGTAGCTGACTTAAAGCATCAGGTGGATTCACTAGTGGCAGCGCACTCCTCAAACCCGCTGCAGTCCTCGAACAATAGCCCGTGTGTCGCCCCGGCACCGAGCATTTGTCTCTCATCTCCCCCACCGGTTCAGGACGTTCAGCCCAACCCAAGCAAGCTCCCGAGTCCGGACATCCCGGCCAAGGAAGGGAAGACAGATTCGTTATTATCCGACCAGGTAAGCTGGCAGCCCACGTTAGCACAGAAACGAGGGAAAAAATTTGGAAGGGAGACTTCGTGGACATTTTCTCTTTAATAAGGGCTAAAAGAAGGGAGATTGAAGTGAAGGAGAAGGAACATAAATCATCTTCCTATAGTGAAAGAAAGCCAAAAATTGAAGATAACATCACAAATTGGCTATTTGGCTTTAATGTTTTTATGTCAATCCTGATGGAGAAAAAACCAGAGTTGGGCACCTCTTTGATTTATTATGCCAATAAGATATTGAAAGCTCAACACACGTACGGGGGGTCTGCCTGGTTGGAGTATGATAGGGATTTTCGTTGGGCGAAAGTAGAGGATCCTTCCATTGGGTGGGATCAAACAAAGTGAATGTGTGGCTCGAATGTGTTAACAACAAGGTCCCAGGGAGGCAGCCCTTTCGGCCCCAGTTGTCCGGTGAGAAGAAAGGGTCTTGCTGGGCATTTAACAGAAAGACATGTTCGCGTCCTGCTGGAACATGCAAATTCGAGCATAACTGTTCCTTTTGTGGACACCCTTCCCATCCTGAATCCAAGTGTATTAAGAAATCAAAAGAGCGGGGTCGGGAGCACAGTAAACCATCAAATTGATTCTCCTCTCCCCTCCCCAGTCAGGTTAGAAGCGGTGCGCCCTTGGTTACAGGCTTACCCTTCTTTGGACGCGGCTTCGGTACTTCTTAACGGTTTTTCCTTTGGCCTCAGGATTCCCGCCCCTAATGTTTCCCCGGTAAGCCACTGTAAGAACCTAATATGTGCCTTACAGAATACTTCGGTGGTTGCTAAGAAAATAGAGAAAGAGAGGTCCCTGGGCAGGCTTGCCGGTCCTTTTAGGTATCCTCCACTATCTGGTTTTGTTTGTTCCCCGTTGGGGGTGGTTCCTAAGAAGGAAGCAGATCAGTTCAGATTGATCCACAATCTTTCAGCCCCAAGGGGGTCATCAGTTAACGACGCCATCGATCCGCAGCTATGTTCAGTTCGTTATGCGTCAGTGGATAATGCGGTAGAGAAGTTAAAGCGCTGGGCCGGGAGTCTATGTTAGCAAAGACGACATTGAGTCGCCTTCCGTCTGCTCCCCGTGCACCCCGAGGACTACCATCTGCTGGGTTTTCAATTCAGGGGGGAGTACTACTTCGACCAATGCATGCCCATGGGTTGCAGCATATCTTGCAGTTATTTCGAGCAATTCAGCTCCTTTCTTCAGTGGGTATTCTCTCAACGTACAGGACACCGGGAGGTCATTCATTACCTAGATGACTTCTTGATTCTGGGACCCCCTAATTCTGATAGATGCAGGTGGGCCCTTCAAGCTTTAATCGCATTGTTCAAAGAATTTGGGGTTCCTTTTGCCCCCGAAAAAACGGTCGGCCCTTCTACTTGCATCACTTTCCTGGGGATTGAAATCGACTCCATGGCCGGGGAGTGCCGCTTGCCTTTGGAAAAACTGTTGGCTTTCAAGGAGTCCATTAAGGCTATGTTGTCTCAAGAAAAGGTGACCCTGCACCAGCTTCAGGTACTGGTGGGTCAGCTGAACTTTGCACTAAGAATCATCCCCATGGGTCGCCCCTTTTCTAGGTCAATAGCTCGCTCAATGGCAGGGCTGAAAGAAAAACACCACCACATTTGGCTGTCTAGAGAGGTTAAAGACGATCTGAGGTTGTGGGATCTGTTCCTCAGGACATTCAACGGGTCGGTCATTTGGCCGCATAAAGCAATATCCAGCCCTACGCTTTTCACTGACGCCGCGGGTAGCATAGGCTTCGGCGCAATTTTGGACCCTTTATGGTGTAGGGCAGACTGGCCTAGAGATTGGGTCAGGTGGGGCTGGACCAAGAATATAGCGTTCTTAGAATTATTCCCGATTGTGGTCGCTGTGAACATCTGGGCAACGGAGTTCAGGAACAGGGTGGTCATTTTCTGGTCAGATAACATGGCGGTTGTGGAAGTTATCAGCCGCCAAGGGGCTTCCTGCCCCTTGGTCTTGCGCCTTTTGAAACACCTGATTCTGGCTTGTCTCCAGCACAACATCACGTTCAAGGCGAAGCACGTACCTGGGGTGCATAACAACGCAGCTGACGCATTGTCTCGTTCATTAATGCAGGATTTTTTGCGGTATCACCCCCAGGCGAAGGAGAAGATGACGGAGTTCCCAGAATCTCTGTGGAAGATTGGTGCCCCTTCCTCCCAGACTTAGTAGCATCATCCTTTGCCCCATGCACAAAAACAGCTTACGAGAACAGTTTTTTACTTTACAGGCGATTCTTGCATGCCCGGCATATCGCAGACACATTTTGTGAACCAGCAATGGGGGCGTTTCTTCAACATCTGCGTAGCCTAGGTCGACCTGTGTCATGCGCGAAGGCCCACTTGACAGCGATACGTTTCTTCGCGAAGATAGTTAATTTGGAGAGGCCTCTGAATACTTTCATCGTAAAACAGGCTTTGCGGGGTTGGGCCAAGGGATCCCCGGGTTGCTCTGATGCCAGACGTCCCGTCACCCCTCCTTTGCTACAAAGTATTTTAAGGGCGCTCCACACCGTCTGCTCTTCACCCGCCGAGGCGGCGCTTTTCGCCGCAGCCTTCACTTTGGCATTTTATGGGGCTTTCCGCATCAGCGAGTTAGTAGGCTCTTCCAAGGGTGACCACTTGGGGGGCCTACAGCAGAAAGACGTAACGGTTTGCATTGGGGCTCTATACATTATGTTGCGTAAATCAAAGACCGACCAGCTGAAGAAAGGAACACGCATCACACTCGGTGAGGCGCCTGGTTCCCCCTTATGCCCTGTGTTAATCACTAACAATTATATGGCAGTGCGCCCTATGGCTGAGTCTCTGGCCTTCTTTATTCACCCCTGCGGAGACTGCCTGTCATGCTACCAATTCGCGGAAGTCTTTAAATTGTCCCTGAAATCAGTCGGAGTGGATCATCAAGGATACTCATCCCATTCCTTTAGAATTGGCGCAGCCACGGTAGCGGCGGCAGCAGGCCTTCCGGCGTCCGCTGTAAAAAATATAGGTTGTTGGTCTTCGGAATGTTACTAACGTTACATCGGGCCAGAGTTGGTGTAACAGGGACTGGGTTGCTCAGTGGTGATGTCTCACGCGCATGTTTCTTTTCTTTCAGTCAGATGCCTCAGCGAGTAGTCTGGGTTTTGGGGCATTCATTTTTGTCCATCGGGCGGCATACCGGTTGCAGCAGCTCCGTGGGTCGAAACCGGCAGACTTGCACAACGTGGCTTTTCGTTGGTGCGGCATTGGCAGAGGAGGCAACACCCAGCTGCAACATTTGGTCGAATTGGCGAGTAGTCGAGGGGGACTGCAGTCTCCGGACCTAATCATCATTCACTTGGGGGGCAATGATCTAGTGCGTTTAGGCCGGAAAACCCTTAGGGAGACGGTATTCCTTGAAATCACAAGAGTGGCAAAGCAATTCCCAGGGGCAGCATTCGCCTGGTCACACATGGTTCCACGTCGTAAGTGGGGGGCAGGGAGAAGATCTCGAACCATCAATGTGTCAGTTCGCCGGCTGAATTTGGGTGGGGAGGGCGAAGGACCTTTGAGGCCCTAACCGTCCCTCCTACGGATACAGGTGAGACATGGGTCACCTGTGTGGTCCAAATGGTGGTTCAGGACAGGAAGGGATCCTGTCAGATTGGTTATGGTCACAAGTAATTTCTCAGTAACATGTAAATAAAAATGTTTTCTTTATTAACTAACCTTGCTATACTTGCTATTTGATGTTTGGCTTGTTGAAGTTATGAGTTATTCTATATGATGTCTTTTTAAAAATAAAAGATACTTCTTCCAACGAATAAAGCTTGTCGTCTCGTGCATTCCTGGCGGGGGGAGTGGGGGCCGTCTGGAGGCCTCCGGATCCTAAGGATACAGACAGGATCTGTGCCTCTGGTCAGAGATGCAGGGTCGGCGAGCAAATACTTCACCTAATGGCTCTCTCCTGCACTAGCGTCACAGCCTACTGGGTGAAGCTAGCTCCCTGACCCCCTCTCACCTACAGTAGTCCTCCCGCGCCCCCACCCCACCGAAAACACACATGGCTGTAAAACAGTCCAAACCCACAGTTACCTCCTGCACCAGGCAAGTGGTAAATGTGTGCAGATTAGGGCACGTTATTTGGGGATAAACATAGAGAAATGGACCCAGCATTCCCAGGTGTGCGTGTTATTCCCCATTCCACGAGAAATACGTGATAATCCCCAGATATGGAGCAAGGCTATCGGTGGAATCGGCGATTTCCAGTTCCAGTGTCCTGCACTCATATTCTTGTCTAACTGGTCTTCAGGGCCTGCCGAGGCAGACAATCGTTTGATGAGATACCGCTTGTACAAGGCTTTGGGTGGATTGTGCCCCCCAGTGTCACCTTTTGGACTTTTAATGAGGAATAACGTGAGCAACTGGCCTTTGCAACTGGTTTGCAGGTGATATAATCCTGTGGACTCTTTTGCTCATGCAGTTCCTCCAGGTGGCGCCTGGACTAAGTTGTCCATGCAAAACTCAGTAAGAGAGCGCACAATTTACGCAAATTCTGTAATGAGGGCAAAGCGAAAACTTGGTGCAAAAAACACATTTAGCCGGCAGCCAAAAATTGAGAATGTATCCAAGCGTCTGCCAACCCTCAATTTTGCACAGATGCTGGTGGTGCGCAGTTTAATATATAATAAACAACACCAAACCTACACTCACATATGCAACAGGCCACATGTGAGCTGTCCAAGAAAACACATAAAGAAGCCGCACATTGTAATTAAAATGAGGGATGTGAACGCTGATAGCGCTAAGAGACGCAGCTCTGAAGCGGGAGAGTGATGATATTAGCCCGGGGTAATAATTACCAAAGCTAACCATGCATGAAATGATTGCTGGGAGGACAGGGCGCAGAGCAAATCAACTCCAAAGGGATTAAATCAACACAATAGGAACTGTGGAAAGTGACATTTTGAAGATGATGTGAAGTTGGCCACGGTCTCCCAGGCAACAAATAAAGATGTTGGCTCTGAGTACCCCACCGCTCTTTAAAAACCCTTTTAGCTACTTGCTATCTTGTTAGGTCTGCCCCGCCACGTTGGGTGTTTTCATCCTGCACAATGATCTACTTTGCTGGGAAACAATTGTAGAACCTGCTGCAGGGCATCGCACTGACGTTCAACATAGCCAAAGCCACTACCTGGGGATCACGTGTGTTGTCACTGATAACGCGTCCCGACCTAGGTGCTTTACTTACATGGGGGCTCGTTTTAGGCCAATGAACCTTTTGACCCTGATTTGAGACACCTTAAGACAAGATAACTATCCCGCATTTCAATCACTAGATCAGTAGCCTCATCAATTGTCACCATAACAAATCAATCACGTTAGATAATTGCACTAAGAAGAATATAAACCAAACATGACCTTTCAGCCATGAACAACCACACGAGTTTAGTAAGATTTATGATATTTATTCCCTATTGGTTACACTCTACTAGCAGGTTTACCAGTCTCAATATCAGAAAACACATTAACAATGTCACAATGTGGCAGCTTGAATATGACTTAAGCAAAGCAAAGATCATGAACATTAGACCAAAGCATGACGTCAACATGAATCAACTTTAGCAGAGTATTATTAGCACATTATTCAACAAAGCAAAAGATTCAGTCATTTGTCTATTTGCATCCAAATTAGTGAACTCCTTAACTAACCTCTGATTGGCATCCGCATGTTGGGCTTCATGCAAAACAATTTAGTAACACAAATTCAGAAAACATCTAACTATGGCCTCTATAAAAAGAGCAGTTGGTACCTAGAAAGAAAAGGCAAACAGACAATTACAATTCCATCATCATATAGTTACCCTCCGTAATGGGTCAGCATACAGAATCCGTCTACGTCCTCAGGACAGCAGTCGATCCACCATCAGCCAGAATAGAACAGCAAAGTCTCGGCAGGATAGGGTAAGTATGAATACTTCCCTCATAAGGAGGAGAAGTAAATATCGGGTAAGACAAAGTGAGGATGGTTTAAAGTATCAATAGCAAGGACTAAATCAGAATATCAGAGCAACACTAAGAGTGTCCCTCTAATGTCTCAGTAAGAGACACGAAAATGTTTGAGTAAGAGTGGCAGGATAAAGGCACACAATGTCTGATTTCTCCTTGTGACACGTTATTAAATTGAATTTGCCGGACAAGTCTCTAATTTCCAATTGGTCAGTATTTGGTGCATCATTATCTCTATCCAATAGTCTGTTGATCACCTTACTAGAATTTTCACTTAAATCAGTTCTCATGCAGTTTATTGGCACCTGTGATTTACGTCTTCATCGGGTAGAATGTCAGGTAAGAAAAGTTACACTCCTTGCCTTTGTCTTTACCAGTTTGGGCGACCTTGTACCTGTTGCGAATTACACTGTTGCATTCAGCAAGAATGTATCCTTGAGCAAGTCGGATCTCATGAGAAAGAATTTACGGTTACACACACATCTCTAGCTTCTGGAAAAGTACAGTTTTATGTCCTTCTGGAAGACAGCAAATTGCACGTTAGAAAAACACATTTAATATGAGACCAGGCAGCTAGGCCCAGACCCTTGCTAACTAAGGCCTAATGATTAATTCAACAAAACCCTTAACCTAAAACTCTTAATGCTAAAACAGAATCATACATTAGTACATTAATAATTAATTATTAGTCAATTTCATTAGTCATCGTATACATTGGTGGCCTCTCCCCGTGGGCAAATTTCAAACGTGTGCATTAATGTTAGTCTATCACGTTTTCTATGCAACTTCATTACACATCATTTTGCAAGCATTTCATGTTAATTTCGATTATAAAAGCTACACTCCAACATCACTCAAAGCGATTGACAGCTGGAGCTGCCGAGGCTCTCTGAAGAGCTGTGTGTCTCCAGTAATGTAATTCTACACTTTCAAGGAAGTTCAAGAGAAACAGCAGCCACATCAAAAGAAACAAACTGACAAGAAAATCATGCCTAGGAAAGATGCTGCGTGTAGGATGAGAGCCACTAGGTGAGGGCTGACACCACAGAGCATGAAAGGCAAGAATGATTATACCAGCTCTAAGCGCTGAATGTAACAGGTGTGGCAAGCGCTGCATTTCTAGGCACATTTTACTAACAACCATCGACTATAATTGAATGGTTTTAAAGGCACTTCTGAACATGGCACATAATGTGAGCAAGCATACTGAGATATGATCCCACTCAGGGCCAGTCAGCCCTGTTGGTGCCCTGTGGGACAGTATTTATTGCCCCCTCCCCAATGACCACCTCCGCCTCGAATTGCCTTACTACCATCCTTTATCAGTGCCCCTCAAAACTATGATCTCTCTCCAGGCAGAACATTAATCACCAGAGTTATCTTGACATTTTTATTGTTGCCTGAAAATTGATTGAGGCTCAAGGAATGCTGCAGCAGGTGCTTTTAAAATTATAATATACTTGCAAACAGGGTGCCTCCACCAGAAGTCAACACCCGGTGCGGTGACACTGGTCGCACCGCCCTGGGGCCTACCCTGATCCCATTGTCAGTCTGCACTACACTCAATATACTTGGCTATTACAAGAGAGACCTTGATGGAACAGTCAGGGGGACAGGTAGCTGCGGTGGCCATCTGGTTTTAGTGGGGGAGGGTATAGGCAAAGCTCAGGGAATCCCTTTCTCAGTGTCCCTTTGCTGGTCCCCTTGTGTTTGTGTCTCAACAATAATGTTTCTGGACTTCTCAGTGTTACTGGGTCAGTGTACACACGTCTTTGTTATTGCATATGTGTCAGTGCCCGTCTATTTGCTCTCCCCCATGTCACATTTCATGGATTTCGTTTCACTAATCTGCAGGAGTGCCATGAAGCTAGGGCCAGATTTACAATGTTTTGGTGAAAGTGGAGCCCTGCAAGCCTTCTTGCTGCACTGCCCTGTGTCAAAATAAAAAGGGCAGGAATGTGCCGTATCTACAAGATACAGTGCATTCCTGTCCTTTTCCTCTGTGCTGGTGCACCAATTGCTGCCTTGTGCCAATGCAGACACCCTTGCACCATGGTACAAGATTGCCTGTGTTGCGAGGATGCACAAAAACAATCCCAAGGGCAGTTTTCCTCTCTCCAGTTGTGCTGCAAAATGCAGCACACATGGAAAGAGTAAAAACGGGGAGAAATAAAGATATTTATCTCTGTTGGGTCACTTCTACGCTACCCCTGTGGTGGCGCAGGGTTTTTGACGCATTCCCAGGTTTACAAAACCTTGTAAATTTGGAAATGCATCACAATCCATGGGTGTTGCATGGGAACACCCATGGAAACGACCCCAACGCAAAGTAATGCACTGCAGTGACTTGCGCTGTGTTGCTGTATTCCATATCTACAAGGCCATATAAAGGCACTCAAAGTGGCTTTGCATGGCCTTGTAGAT
Source organism: Pleurodeles waltl (assembly GCF_031143425.1). Taxonomy (NCBI): domain Eukaryota; kingdom Metazoa; phylum Chordata; class Amphibia; order Caudata; family Salamandridae; genus Pleurodeles; species Pleurodeles waltl. The sequence goes on from NC_090446.1 coordinate 105,206,811, forward strand.
ATAGCTCAGCAGTCTGCGTGGCCAATGAGTCGGAAAAAGTGACGCATCGGTGCCGCAGGCTGCTTGTAAATCTGGGCCTTAGTCTTCTTCACCTCAACAGAGACCATGACTTCTAATTGTAACTGAAATCACAGCAACCTATACAGAGGGGAAAATGGCAAATGGACGAGAGAGAAACCACTGAAGCAAGGTTCATCACACTTCTTTCCAGACTGCTACAGAAAACTGTAAGAAACAAAATCAGATTGGCATAGAACCTTGTATCATCAGTATAATAAACATATCTTCTACTGAATTACCTTAACATGTCGTGTAACTCAGCTCTTTCTTCCGTAAACCTAGATGCAGTCTCTCACAGCACTATAGAAAAATAATGAGCCCTAGTATCCTTTGGAATCCTTGTAATTATAGGAAAAGATTCAAGGACAGGCTTGCCTTAGCCAGAACTTTCAAATATTTTAGACTAGGTTAAGCCACAAAAAAGAAAACACACGCACCCATGCACACACATGTACACTCACACCAACACACACATTGACGTGCACACACACATTAAATAAATATATATATATATATATATATATATATATATATACAAAATGGTTAAATATTTAAATGTTTAGGCTCGTATGGCTCAGGATCCATACCTTTAACTATTTTGGAGCTGCTCATCTCTGTCTGACTGCCTACCGAGGCAAGCATGGCATAATATGGAAGTTCACCATCAAATTGGTGAACTCCGTGCCCAATTAAACCAGTGCGACAACCATAGGGAAAAACTGCAAACAAGCAAAACTGTACATTGGTTACTATAATCATCAGGCAACTCCACTGCATCCCCGTATAACCAGAAACCTTGTGCGCCAGCTGCACCTATAAACTTTTGAATTTCCCACTCTGTTCATTTCCCAGTGACCTCTCATGAACACTATTTTAACAACCAACAAATGCCCCTTAGGCCTTCACATCTGCTTCACCGATACCTTCATCATCACCCTCTGGTGCAGTATACAGCTTTCTCTTGATAGAGACTTTTGTGCCAGTCTTAGAGCTCGGGATGTAAATTTTGAGGTCTAGTGCAGTGGTTCCCAACCTTTTGCCTTCTGTGGACCCCCCACTTTATCATTACTGGAACCCGGGGACCCCCACTGAATCCTTATTGGAATCCTGGGACCCCGCACTGAGTCATTACTGAAAGCTGGGGAGCTAATATTATTTCATTTTCTAAGCAGCCGCGGACCCCTGAGGAGGCTTTGAGGACCCCTATGGTCCCTGGACCACAGGTTGGGAACCACAGGTCTAGTGTGACAATAGTAAATGTTCCCTTGCTCTCCCAACACAAGTACTATATTTGTGCGGATCATACACCATCACACCTGTAATAAATAATTCTCCCTTGTGTCAATTTCCTTATCTCTTTCTGTTTGCCTGCCCCTAGAAGAGCCAGGATTGCAATAGCAGCACACACATTACCCCCTCAGCTGAGCTGTGTGATATGGAAGATATATTTCACCAAATCTAATTAATATTTAAAAGTGAAATACAATGATAGGACTGGCACAGCCTTGTGGGAGCTCTGCTTATATCAAGGAGAATGAAAGACACATTTCATAAAAAAATCAGTGGGCGGTTTCCTGATGCCGCCACAATCAAGGTGACAGAATAAACTAGATAATGGCACTGATTGAATCCCGCAGTCTCTTTCTCTCCCCTCTGTTCTCTTAAACAGTCCCATTTGCATTCTCCAAACGACTTGTTTAAGAAAAAAAATATCAGAGCACATTTATCTGGCCTGGGAGTGAAGACGTAATATCATGGAATCAGCACTGCGTCCACGTCCACCAGGGAGGTGCGGGGGTCGGGGGCCAGGGAACTGACGTTCAGTCATCCTTTGACGGGTCTTAAAAATGTCAGTGCACAGCACATACTGTGGCATCGGTGGCGTAACAATAAGCCCTGCAGCCTCCGCGGTGCGGGAGGGGCCCACAAGACACTGTGCAGGGGACCCTGGTATGAGACCTCCTGGGGCGTGGGGTCAGGGCCGGATAAATTTAGGGGGATGCGACCAGTGCACTGAGTTTGGTGGGTGGCTTCTGTTTAAGAACAGCTTTGAGGCTTAGTAGCACTGAACTTTCTTGTGCATCCAGCAGTTTTCAGGCAGCAATAAAAATGTCAAGATAATCTGGTGATTAATGTTACTGCTGGTGAGAGATCTGAATTGTGTCTAGTGTATGGTAACCAGGGTTCCCAGTTTTTCACCAGCTGTCCCAGCAGATGTGGGGAAATTTCACTCATGTCCTGGTTTTTACAGGAGATTGACTGAAAACAGTGGGTGGGGGGGGTGTTTTTATGTTGAGTATAGCAGCGCGCAAGTGATGCTTTTCTGACGTGTTGGTATGTATCTGGGCTTTTCACCATGCCCACCACATGCCCATCGTTATCACTCGTTCATGGGCTTGCCGTTCAAAAATCCTTTGCTTTAGTTGGTAACTGTTTTACGTTTGTCCCTCCTTGGGGCGGTTTTGTTATGCCTTGGCCATCGACCCTGTTACATGGATAATTGAACTTTTTCCCGACAACTTTGACTGCAAGCAAACTTCTTTTTCCTTTTGTCTCTCTCTTCACGCTCACAGCGGTGCTTTGAGTTGGCTCGCTTATGTCAACTGTTTTACTTTTTATTTTCAGTTTGTGTGGCAAGAAAAGTCCATTTAGGAATTTACAAGGCAAATAACATTAACTCGAGCAAACGCGAGACCCATGGCATTACAAATGCTTGTTATGTTTTCCAAAGCAGCGATAGTTGGCAGAAAGCAATTTAACTAAAAGACATGATACTGGCTGCAAAAAATTCATTTTATTTATGTTCTTAGTGTCTCTTATGTAACTGTATGCTGATGAGCGCTGTCATTCTGTGCGCTCGGTTGAAGTAAAATTCTAGTTCTTTTTCTATTTTTGCCAACTGCCCTTGTTTTTGACTTTAAAAATCTGGTCGCCCTAGTCTAGTGGCAGTTTTTATTCATCATAAAGTAGCACCGAGGGATAATGTGCCTGCTGTAAAGGATGTGTACCATGCAGACCTCAAAACAGAGTAGCACTTCAAAAAAGAAAAAGTAATGTATGTCAGAGGGCAGATATGGAGAGGTGAGGGGCACTGTTGGAGAGTGGTGTTTAGAGAATTAATGGAGAAAGAGGTGGGGGGGCACTAAAAAAGACTATTGCACCAGGCACCACCAGCGTGGGGCCCCCCTTCATGTACTTTACAGGGGCCCCCGCAAGATTCATGATGCCACTCTATGGCATTGGCGGGCAGAAACTTGACAAACAAGCGTGGAGGAAAAATATAGGTCTAGATTGTGAATAGTGCACCGGCCGAAATGGTGAACGAAATGGAGTCCTGGCAAAAAATGCTCAAACCAGCCCGCTGTCATTGTCTCCTCCTGAAATCTCTTGCTTTCCATCCATTCATTCTCTTGCTGTCTCCTTCTATTCTCTCTTCTCCCTCTGTTATTGTTTTCACTCTAGTTTCCTTTCCCTCTCTTTCTCTCTTTATTGAAGTCTACCTGTCCCTGCTGCAATTAACCACAGCAGGCACCGGCAACAGCCCTGGGCTTTCAGACCCGGCTTCCCACCCACCGGGGAAATGCCCTGTGCACTTCTATAGCACTTACTAGGCTAATGAGACATCAAAGCTCTTTATGCCGGACAGCATGCTGCTCCAGAACCCAAGGTTAGTGGTTAGTCCAGTGTTATTGGTTATTGTTAGTTATTGAAATTAGTCTTGAGCGCTCAAAGCAAATCATTCCATGCAGTCATTTCAGTTTCTTTGTGGCAGACTAAGTTGATGGTGAATAGTTATGATCATTAGTGGGGGAGTGTGAGCTCATGTCCATGGTTGGTGGGATTAATAGACGAGTCAGAGAAGATTAGGTATTGTTAGGTTGCATAGGTATGACTCTCAGCAGAAGGAGGAGAGAATGTGATTCTATAAATGAGCTGTGAGAAATTTGCAGAAATACAACAGAAGAGAATAGGCTAAATATGCATAAGTCAGAGTAGGTCATGCTGTGAGAGAGGAGGCATGCAGAGAATGGAAGGGAAGGCCGGGACACTTGAAAGCAAGAAGAAAAAAAGGAGAGGTGAAAAATATGTTTTAATGAAAGGTCAGTGTTCAATGCTGGATTCAAGGAATGTAGAGACTATTTTTGGGACAGCATGCTGTTTGAGTATGCAAGAATGAGGAAAGAAATCACATTATATACTTGTGAAGACTGTGCTAGATTAGGAATTCTTGGTAGGTACTAGAATCCGGTAAACCATCTCTACACTGCTAGGCTACTGCTAGACTACCTATCCAGCTAGGTCAGGTGAACAGCTGAAGGGTTTGAAGTGCATATATTGTGAAATATCAAGAGATTTAAACTTCACTCCTAAGAAGAAGTAACTTCAAGATCATTGCTCTGTGATATTGTACATAGGAAATTATGTACATATTGAAAAGGAGAACCTGTAAATGCTGGTGCTTGTTTCTTCATTCCTGAGCTGTTAATCTTGGTATCTGTCCAGCTCAAATTGTCTTGGAAGGCCTATGGACAAACCTTCCACTGATTGTACCAGAGGTTGGTTAAGCAGTGCTAATCAATGAACGCATATTTGGTGCAAAGTTGAGAAGTGTGTAATCAGTTGACAGCGGGTGACAAGGAGGCTAAGTATCAATTAGACCCAAGTCTCCCCAATGGGTCCTTCCTTCTATTGACAGTTCAGGCGTCTTTCAAAAATTATAATTAACTGTATTCAATTATCCCCCCCCCAATGTGTAACAAGAACTTAAACTGTCCTTGACTAGGGCATATAATGCAACTAGGGTGACTGGATGTCTGGCCCACTGCCCGCTAACCGTCAACCATCTGCCTGCCCTATGTGACTTGGCTCAGTGCTTTACAAACCTATATCTGGATCTCAGTAAGATGGTCATACCTGATGTCCAGGAGGCCCAGGAGGCACAATACTGTGTGTTGGAACTGTGGTTCGGACTATGTTGCCACAGATCTCTCTCTCCCTAATTCGAAATGCAATATGAAGGAGGGGCAACTGAGGGCATGAGAAATGCCTGGTTGTGATGTACGCGTGTGCAGCCATTTTTATACACTTGCTGGTCACGCCTCTTGGGGGAGGCGGGCTGCAATTATGCGCCTAGTTAGGAGTTTGGTTCCAGGCGTGCTATGCAGGGGTTTCCCCTTGTTTCAAATAGCGGTATAAAGAAAAAGGGTAAATTGAAATTAGGGAATTTTAGAATAATTATTGTATATGTGCATTTTTATGATTTATCAAATATTCTGTAAGGAGGTGTGTGAAAATTGGAAGGGTGGCTTGTGCTATTTTATGCAGTAATGTGTTTGTTTAGGGTCGTCATATAGGTAGCATGAGATATGTATATATCGCTTACTTTTTGCATCCTGAAGGACACGAGAATAAATAACTGAAGAGTTAAAAAATATACTCACACCTATTAAAAATTATGCCTGAAATTCCGGGCAGTTGTTGTGTGATACCTGCAAGCTATATCTACGGAAGTAGGAGAAAGGAGCCCTAGTAGGAAATCCACTTATCATTATCATGGGTGTAGGCAGAATTTGTGTTTTCTGAGATCAACGTTTGGTGGTGGATGACTGCACTTGGATTTTCTTTTTCTATAGAGGGAAATCCTGTTTGCCATGCTCCGGTGGATCTGGAAGAACAAATTTATAAATCATTTTATTTTCCAAAACAAGTTCTCAAAAATTTCTATATTGAATAGATTATCTGAATATCACAGATTATCATTTTTTGGTTTTGATGAATTGTTGTTATAACTAAAAGAGTCCATATAACATGTCTCTTGGGATATGATGGTGGGTAATTTGTGTGCTATTTGGTACTAATGACTGCTATTGGGACTTTTGACTGTTGTCACTGGACATGTATTCTACATAATATTTGTTTAGTGTTGTTTATAACTTATGTTTGTATGATGCATTTTTGTACTAATGATGTTTATGAATTGCTGCTTAATCTTTTCTGTCAAAAATATTTGTGGCTTAAGTAGTTTTTTTGTATGTTTTTTAACAGTGCTGAAGAAGTCCATAATTTTTGGGATGAAACTATTGGCTGTGTCCATGTTCGTATTTTAAGTGCAAGCAAGAAATAAAGAATGAATGCTTTTACTAGACCCGTTCCGTGATATTCATCTTTATTGACTGAAGATATATAGGATCTTGTGTTTTGTCTTCCAGTAGGGTATTAGACCCCACTTGTCTTTTTCCATTGAAAACTTTTTGCAAATATTGATGTGTGAGTGCTCCTTCCTCCTCTTTGCAGTAATCATTTGTATTGGTGTATTTCTTGATAGTTGGCCCTGGGAGTGAGCACCCATTTTGACAAGAACTTAATAAAGTGCGTTGATAGTGTACCACAACTGTCATTGTGGTTTTCTCTAAAAGGACGCAGATATCTACTTCAATGTCTTGTGGTTCTCTCAGGAATTTAGTAGGTTTGTGGAGGCCTCTAATATTGGGAGTTACTAGTGTTAGCTAAAGGGAATTATGCATACAAACATTAAAACACACAAGACAACAACCGTGCACAACTATCTACAGCAGGGTCCGTATATTGATGCTCATCAACATAGCACAGGATTAAGTGTATCAGGGTAAAAGGTGATGTGCAATGAAGGGGATAGTGTGCTCAGTAGCGTAGCCAGTGTGTCATGGGCCCTAGTGCAAGGAAGCAAATAGGTCCCCGGGCTACTGTTTGAATGATGAAATACAGCAATAATAAGGGTCTATTGGAAGCTGGGTTCTGGTTGCAGTACCCCCACCCCCCACACACACTTTTTGTCTGGTTTTTCATGCAACCTTGACTGAATTGCACTGGATTCCTGCTAGCCAGGTCCCCAGTGCCAGTGTTTCTCCCCCAAAGCAAGACACCTGGCCACTTGATCCCCAAGTGGCCAGGCCCTTTAACACCTCTGTAAGTTCCTAGTAAATGGAACCTCTGGCATCTAGGGCTTGGGTACTGAAGAGGGCCCCAAAGAGCTGAAGCACAACTTGTGCCACTCTAAGGGACTCAGCACCAACTTCATGCAGATCGCCCCAGCAGGCTATGGGACAAGCTGCTCCCTAGAAGTGAAAACATGACATAGCACACAGCCTGTGTGCCTGGTCCGCCAAACACTGCATGTAATTTTTGTAAATGATCCCTACAGCGGGCCTTACAGCTCTAAGACAGGGTGCATTTTATTACATATTTCAACATATCTGCAAGAGCAGATATGCCCCTACTATGCCTTGGACAATTCTTAGACATAGTAAGTGAAAAGGGAAGCCATTTTAAGTACATTGATCTGGACACTGGTCAATACGAGTTCCCCAGTTACATGATGGCTTCACTGAAAATAGGGATGTTTGGGATCAACCATATCATATTAATAAATCCTCACTGACTCCAGTGATAGATTTATTAATACATTCACCCAGAGGGCACCTAAGAGGTGCCCTCAGAGGTGCCCCTTGAAAACCTGCCAACTGCTGGTGAGCTCACTGGTTAGTTCTAACTAGGCTGCTACCAACAGATGAAAATGTGACCCGAAGTGTGAGAGCCTTTGCTCTCTGGAGGTCAGAATCAATGCCTGCTCTGGGAAAGGTGTTTACACACCCCTCCCAACAGGATAACCTGCAAATCAAATCTGCATTCCAAGACAGGGAGCTTCAAATAAGCCCACCGCCTTTGGTATGCAGAACTGGTTTTCTTCAGAGGAGGAAGCCAACCCCCCCTGCCCCAGGGCCCATCTGGCACCTGGACATGTGGGAAAATCAGCTATACAAGAGTGTTGCACTTCCAGGAAAGACACACCCCTAGGGTGACCAGAATGAAATGAATACAGCCTCAGGAATGCCGCCACCTTGTGTGTGGTGGAATTAGGAATGATGGGAAAGGGTGACCCATGTGATTCCATGAACTTAGATCTCCACTGCTGAACATGCGGAGCACGGGGGACTTGGTTTCTACCCTGCTAGATTGCCTGCTGCGTCTAACCCTCGAGAAGCAACTGACCTGTCCTGCTGCTGCAGCCTCCAAGAAACTGGGAAAGCTGCTAGTGCTTTGCAAGCCACCAAGAAGAATTCCCTTGGAGCAGAGGAGCTGCTTCCCTGCATTTACAGGCATCCAAAGAAAGAACTGTGATGACCGTAACAGTCAAAAACCCAAAGCCAGGCAGCACCACTGCACCCCTAGCTGCCTAGCTCAGGCTGAAGTGGACCAATAATGCCAGCATGGTTCCCAGGCCCCCTAGAGATGAAGCCCACCCCAAGTTTGCCCTCTGTGGACTTGCCAATGATGTCTGCAACCTGATTCTGCAAAGCCCCCTTCACAGTGACTGCCTCTGGTGATGGAGACCAGATGGTCCACTACACCTCTGCACTCGGACGCCTCAGACAGAGGAGGAAAGGACCAATGGTGTCCTTATGTCCCCCAGGCACGTGAGACCGAAGCCCACTTGTTGGTTCAGCCTGACCCCAGGCCCCTCCTGCAGCCGGTTTCTGTGCCCCCCCACATTGCAGTAGGGTCCTCAGTTCTTCAGGCCCCGATGCCACTGCACCAACGGGAGAAACACCCCTAAGTGTGATGTGCTGTAAGGGAGCAAAGGGAGTGCCCCTCAGGGGAGCATATAGTGATGTACCACAGGGGATCACTTAATATTTTTCTTGGTGAGAGCACGGGTGATGTTCCTCACTCGAATATTGGTTGATGTGCTTCATGGGAGCACTGGCTACTGCGCATCAGAGAAGCACTGAAACCTGTGCATGATCATTTAGCATTGCACATCAGAGGAGTTCTGGATGATTCCCTGTTCAGGTGCAAAGGCATGCATAAATAATTGTTACACAGAGTCATTTGCCGCAGAGATGCAGTATTATGAACAATGGCTTAACATGGTGATGTACATTAAATAAAGCACAATGATGTGTCTCATCTCATCATGCCATGTGTGACATTGTCTACCTGTCCCGGGTTTTTGTCCAGCTCCTTGTGCATTCAGGGATTTTTTAGCACATACTTTTTACGGTTACAAGAAAAACTACTTGTCCCAGAAAGCAAATGGTTTTTGCAAAAAACAAAAAAAAAAGATCTGGCTGATGTTTTCACACATAACATAGGCCACGTGGAACAAATGGACATGGGTGGCGGTTGTGCCATGTGTCAGATTTCATACAGCGCCTTCTGCCATTAGTATAGAAAAAAACAAATTTGTAACCTCAGGCATACTTCTGGGAGTTCTACCTGTCAGCTGTGAGAGGTTGTTTGGTTGCGTATAGACAGTAGAGAGCTTCAAGGTTTCGTAATGGATGGATGTAGGTCATTTTCATTTTATGATGTGTACTGTGATAAACATATTTTTGCCATCTGAAAGTTTTGTGCACTTTTTGTCTTCCCACATTGTGAACAAAATGATGTGTCTGAGAAAGCCATTATTACCAACTTTCATTCAGGGTTCCTCTCAGTCACTTTCAATAGTTGTTTCAAAATGTGATTAAGAAAAATGCATCTAGAATGCAAGCATCATTTAGTGTTTGCATATTGTCAGTCATTTCTCTCGACCCAGAAGGACTTAATTGGTTTCATTTAGTATGTTAATTAAGAGGCTATAATGTATTCCACAGTCATAATTGTGAAATGACTATTGGTTGTACTTTTTCTTGCAATCTTCCAGGGGTTTTGTGGGATGGCTCTAGGCAGCTGATCCACTTTGTTTCCATGACAAGCCACTCAGCTGTCAATTCGCTGGTTAGATAAGAGCACCGAAGTGCATTGCTGATGGCGCACTTGTAAAGCCATGCTTTCAAAGTGATTGCAATAGAGACAAAGCTTAAATTCTAACCAATGAAAACAGCCAATGTTTTTAAAAGGATACTGTGCAGTAGCAATAATCCCTTCAATTATGACGTTGGAAGCTTAATCAATCACGAAGCTGACAATTGCTCTTCTCTCATCTCAGCCCACGTTGAAATGCCTCCTTCCGTTTACCTTTGGGCAGAAGGACTTCTGACCCTTCTGACAAAAGATTATTGGATAGATCCTGACTGGTTTCTGTGCCCTTTCGGGCACACCAGCACTTGTGAGTGTTCTGTAATGGCTGTATACCTCGTGCGCCATCTTGTTTCGTCTGCAGCTGCACAGTCAAATATCCTACAAAGGGGAATGATGTTCAAAGCCCAGCTTCTGTCTGCCCCAGTTAGTGCCTGGTTTACCCTATTACATTCCCTTCTTGCCCTTTAGTGATACATACGACCTCTCCCTTAACTATGTGCTGTTTCGGTCTTCCCTTGGGGACTATCCGTGACCTTCCATTTTCTGACCACTTCACCCTTCAGAAGGCTTGTCCCTTAGAAAATGCCACCCACAGGGCCTATGAATCTTATTATGAGCTCAACTCATACTTCTCTAAATTCTCTTCATTCCTCTCACCTATACCCAGACCCTGAATGCCTCTATCTTCCTCCCATCAGCTTCCCGTCCCATGCATCTTCCTGCCAAAGAAAACTTGCAACACTTTTGGCTTGAGTCTGTAAAGTGTTCATTGAAAGAATTAATAGTCTGTGAATCACAAAAAGTTCCCACAGGGGACCCCCCATAGACCATCAATGGAGCCAAGCGGAAAGGCAGGGACCAATTATTTATACTCAACTATACACATGATTTCTTGTACCAATCACATGACTAAACTTCCACCAGTAATAAAAGTAATATTTAGCTGAGCCCATGAAATAGATGACCTTGATGAGTAAAAACAATGAGAACAGCTTCGAATGTAAAAGCTGGTTTGCAAATTTTACATCTCGAGTGCCAAGGAACAATGGCCCATATTTCGACTTTTTAGCACCTCAGTTGCGTCTTTTTTTGAGATAAAAACTGTGCAAACTCACAAAATAAAATTGTGGGCCATATTTATACTTTTTGATGCAAAACTGTGCCAACGCAGTTTTGCGTCAAAAAATTTACCGCTGGCTAACAGCATTTCTTTGCACCACTCGGGCATCAAATTTATACTTTGACGCACGGCGGTGCAAACCACAGGTGTGAGTAATTTCTTTTTACTCAAACCAATGCGTCACGTCTTAAAGAAAAAAAACGACGTTAATGCAGCGAAAATTACTGTGAGCCGGTTTACGATGTTGCAAACTGGATACGCTCCTTTTTTTGACGCAATAGCGTCAAAAAGAGGCGCAAACACTGCTACATGTGCTAAGGAGAGCCAAAATTAATCCCAGGTGCCTGGACAGACCACAGGAAGATGACAACAGACCAGGAACCAGCCAGGAGGACCCAGACAAGACCCAGGAGAGGGAGAAGAAGAAAAGAAAGCGTCGGTTCAGTGCAGAGGAGCAGGAAATTCTGGTGAAAGAGGTGACTGAACACCAGCACCAACTTTTTGTCACCTCTAAATAGCCAATTAGTAGGAGAGAGGCAATATGGCAACAAATTGTTGACAACATAAACAGTGTGGCAGAAGTACGGAGAACAGTCATCGCGGGCATGAAATGCTGGCATGACTGCAAGCGCAGGACAGAGGAAAAGATGGCCAGGAACAGGAAGGTAGCATTGCAGACTGGAGGTGGGAGTCCAGCACCACAGGAGGCCCTGGACCACATTGAGGAGATGGTCGCAGCCGTCATCCCTGAGGTGATCGTCACAGGGATTCAAGGACAGGACAGCGCAGACTACCAGGAGACAACACAGATGCAGGGTAAGTTGCATGGAGAATTAAAATGCACAAATGTTAACTGTAATCAGGGGGGGTGGACATACCTACTACACAATGCATGTAAGTCATGATATTCAGGGAGTGGCATGGGTAAAGGGGCACGGCACGGGGGCATGGGCTGTTCAGAGGAAACCTGGGGCACAGTAATACACTACACCAACAACCTTTGCATGGGGGTATGCTGCCATGCCAAGGATGTTCGAAAGGTAAAGCCAGACCAGGAGGGTAGGATACAACGTAAAACTGGCCTGCTGTCACACAACAGCTGGTATTCTCCCTACCTGAACTAGGGCTCAATTAACCGTCTCAAGCCATATCCGCAAGTGGAATGTAATATTGACAACAGTTGCCACTACCACCTCTGCTGTGTGTGCAGGTCAAGTAGCTAATGGCGGTTACGTGCCCATGGATCAAACACACCCAAATTAGAGGGTTCAGGATGACAATGTTATCAATCCCCTGAAATCAATACAAATGTGCTAATCCTGTCAAATGTGAATGTCCCTAGTTGCTACAAACATCAGCCATTGTCATAAACATTATGAGGTACACAGCACTAATGTCATACCCAATGCTGAGTATGTCTGGGGTCCACCCTGTGCCTGGGTCACAATAGCTCCAATGACACCATGCAACATCCCAATTGTTATACTGCTCAGACAACAGCATTGAGGGAGAGGACATATGTCACCGGCTAGTGAAATACACCCGCACAGTCAGAAGAGGAAATGGAACACTGCTAGGACCATCAGTGCAATCCAATGTAGCACACATTCCCCAACATCAACATTACACACTACCAATGCTGACATATGTAGTGTGCCATTCCAATGCTATACATAGTTATGCTAGGTCTCAGCAACATATTGCTGGATGTGAAATATCAGAGACTGGCTCAGTTCCAGATTGTTAAGTGTGGTGCAAGTGCCATCAGGACACCCACAGCCAGTGCAAAGCCTCACCATGAGAATGGAAGTAGACGGAGGGTTGAGTAGGACAAGAAGGTGGCAATATACAATTTGACCAGAACCAACACCTAGAGGATGTGATGCTGACAAGTCCCCAAACTGACCACACTACATGTGGCATGCAGGTGGGGCATAGGCCTGGGAGAATGCTAATATTATAGACAGAAACAATGAACAGGAACCTATATCAAAATGTGCAACTAATAGGAAGGCAGGCACGTCACATTACCAATGCCACAACACAGACACACTAATTGTACAATATCTCGTTGCAGAGGACGAAGGCTCTCCTGGGGATATGCCTGTCCTGGACTTCCCTGATGACATGGATGACAAGCTGACAAACATCAGCCAGCAGACCCTCCAAGATGTCCTTGGAACCCTCCAGACCCCACCTTCAGTCACAAGGAGGAGCACAGATACAGCAGCCATCACAGAGGACCCACTCACCACCCCAATTGTACGACCTGCCAGCTCCAACCCAGCTGAGGACTCTGATGACACTGGCACCAGCTTTGAGAGAACTGTAGTTGGAGTACAGCGGGAGCTGGCCAAGGAGGTGCTGGTGGGGAAGGAAAATATGGCAGCCAGCCTAGAAGGGGTGCGTTCGTGCATGCTGTCAACTGCAGAACAGGCAGCAGCCATGCAAGGGCGAACATCAACCTTGCAAGAACTTGAAAAAAGTGTGAAGGAAATCAGCACAGCTGTAAGAGAGTTGACACAACACCTCCATCAACAAACCTTTCAATGCGTGCACAAATGCAATATTGACCCCCTCAGGGCCGACCTGGCTGCCTACCACAGTGATGTGGCTGTTATTCTTAAGAACCAGCAGCTCCTCCTTGCTGTAGTACTGCCCTTAATAGCCCCACCGCTGGCAGCTACCGGGATGTCTGACTTCACGTCTTCAAACACTGAGGTGTGTTTTGCCCTTTAACACACCACCACCAAGGGCAGAGGAGGCAACACACACATCAGAAGATGAAGACGTGGAACAGATCACTTTCACCCGTAAGAGTACCCAGTAGCACCAGTCCCTGCCACCTGGCCACTTATAACCAAGGTCCTGTGCTTCGTAACCTGCCAGTCTTGCAACAGCTGCTCTCAAGGACTGTTCTCCAGCCCACTGTTTACCTTGTCACAATGCCCTGTGATTGTCTCTCACTAACTCATTGGCAAATCATGTCCCTCTGCAATGTATGACACTTCACCCCAGCATGTCCAATGACATGTCCTTTTGTACTTGTGTAGGATCACAATGTAAGGTGTCACACTAATGGACTCACAATCATGTACAATGTAAATATAGCACAAAAGCACTTTAAAATAAATAGCACTTACACAACAACCTTGTCTCTGTGTAATGTGACACATCAACCATGAGGGAGATAATTGATGTTTGCCTCCTGTCAATGCCCTTAGAATGTCAATACAACTGCCGTGAAAGAATGTGGGCTGATAACTATGCACTGTGGGCTGGATTGTGCCATCATCTATCCTTCATGAAGGTTAATTCTGAGGTAACTCAAAACTATACAGTAAAATGCTATGTTGGACAGAATAAGGGGGTCATTCTGACCCCGGCCGGCGGCGGAAGCCGCCGGCCTGGCTGGGACCGCCAGAATACCGCTGCGCGGTCAAAAGACCGCCGCGGATATTCTGGGTTTCCCGCTGGGCTGGCGGGCGACCGCCAGAAGGCCGCCCGCCAGCCCAGCGGGAAACACCCTTCCATGAGGATGCCGGCTCCGAATAGAGCCGGCGGAGTGGAAGGGGTGCATGGCAGACACTGAAAATCTTGGTGGGGCCCTGTTACGGGGGCCCCACGACACCCCATACCGCCATCCTGTGCCTGGTGGCCAAAACCGCCAGGAACAGGATGGCGGTATGGGGTTCGGAATGATTCCCCAGGGCAGCGGAAAACCGGCGGTACACCGCCGGTTTTCCGTTTCTGAATGCGGCTGTACCGCCGCGGTCAGAATGCCCAAGAGAGCACCGCCAGCCTGTTGGCGGTGCTCCCGCGGTCGTTGGCCCTGGCGGATTTTACCGCCAGGGTCAGAATGACCCTCTAAGTCTTCTTCAAGGGATGTCTAAGCCGAAAAATATTGCCTTCAAATTATTGTACTAGACAATCTTTACGTATGTGACATTTGTCAAATTGTTTCCACACACACCATACAGCAGGAATGGATGTGTATGAGTGTACGTACAAATAAGTAACCTGGCTGTACAATGTAACGAATGATAGGTGTGAGTCATGTATACAATACTACTTGAGATTATACTATCACTCACCTTATAAGGCTTTACTTGAACATCAGGCTGCAGGCAGACGTAACACAGTGTCCTCAATACCAAATCTGGTCCCAAAGTATGTCAGATTGAAAACATACATCAAAAATTAACAACACATTGGGATCCATAGTAACCTTGAGTGGTGGGTGCAATGGATGGCAGAATCTTAGCAAAGTAGCTCTGGTGTAGCTGCCAATGTGACAGCTCAATTGGGATTTGGCTGCAGGAAGGGACACAAATGCAAATACTAAAGAGATACTGTTCACCCATGCCAAGGCCCTGATCCCCAAGCATATGACACATACTGTAAAGGAGTACCTAAATATTTATTTAACAGTAAAAAAGGATACTAAAACCAGGGGAAACAACTTAACTAACCAAACCTATCCTAACTACACATTACCCACAACTGCCCCTAACTAACCTAAGCTAAACTCACTTATCACATTTAACTAAACACTCTAAACATCAACCCCACCCCTTATAAGACGGGACACATGGAGGACAACATATACTTACCTAAACACATACTAACTTATACTAAACAATTTTGTTTTGTTGTATTTTTATATATATATATATTTTCTTTGAACCCCAAAACCCCAACATCATCCCCCACCCACCCACACACATAATAAAATAACATTTCAAAATATCATACCCCCCCCCCACAACCCACAACTACTAACTAATTGTCACAAGTTCGCCCTCCGCAGGGTCTTCTTTATGGCACACACCTTTTATTAATTTGTGACACCTCATGCTGCAGCCTGTCCAGTCTCCAAACATACGTTGCTTGTCATGTTGCATGTCTGAATTCTACAGGGTCAATGACTGCAGCAGGGGTGGTCTGAGTGCCAATTGTTGATGTGTGTCCGGTTGGTGGTGCCATGCTTGTAGGGGGAGGTGCAGGTGCTGCTCTCAGTGGTCCTGGAGCAGTGGAAGTCGATGGTCCTGCAGTGGTGGCTGATATCCTTGGTGCCACCTGGGTGGTAGTGGTGATGCTGGTGGTGGCAGCTGTTGTGGACACCAAAGGGCCTCCTTGGACAAATGCCCTCCACACTCCTGAGGCTCTTTCATGGTGATAATGCCGTGCCATGTGGCGGAACCCAGACTCCACATCCAGAATATGGCGGTAACGCATCGCCCAGCGTTGAAACTCATAAATCTGTCTGGCATCCATATTGGCTGCTGTTAAAAAAGATATAGCCAAACATTAGGTACTTCATTGTGTGTGATATAGCTACTGATGAGAATCAGACAATACACCTAATGAAGCTGAAACAGGCCAGATCACCATACAGATCATAGATTCTCCCTGAAGAAGTACATGCCAACGCAGCCTACACATGTCCTATCTAACAGCACAGCAATGCTATAAAAGATGTGTACCAACTTAAATGACCTATGCATCATTGTTCAGCCATTAGTCACGTAAAAATGCTGCAAGTCCTCCACATGTGACAGGCCAACTAATGACTATCTTCTGGATGACAATCAAGGGCCACAAGATCTGTTATTTGTAAACGGAATTGCCACGATGGAATGCAGTTGCTAATCATGAGTGGGTATCATCACACCTAGGTACACATTTCATAACCCTAAGCCTGTGCCTCGGGGGGGGATGGACAAGCAACACATACTTTCAAACATCAAGGACAGCCAGGAAGCTTTGGACAGCTGTAAATGGGTTTGGGCAGTCCACCACAGGAAGGAGGATGCCCGACTAGGATAGACCCAAACCTTGGACAATCCCATCCACATTTATGTTTGTAAATGCAGACAATTGTCAAAGTCATTTCATACCACTAATACCTGTCTTACAACAAGCAGATAGATGCAAGCACACATCTGGCCATGAGCTGCATGCACACCTATGACATTGTACTCAAGTGCCACATACACGTAGCACAACATGTGGAGCTAGATGCTGCTAGGAAGTCAAACATACAGTCGAACATGTTCATTAGCGAACAGGGAGGCTCAAGTCTGTGGGTAAAACTTTGGCATCCCTATTCTGTGAGATTCAGGGTCTGACTTGCTGACTAAATCATGAATATGGGCCTCTGTTAATTTTTCTTTATAAGAATTTCAAAAACAAATGTCACCCTCTTCACATGGCCATGCCTACAGGGCTGCACTACAATCCCAAAATATGACTATACGCTACTGATTGTCCAACTCAAATATGGAAAAAAAGGTCAAACTCCAGTCAAGTCATATATCAGATCATTTGCCAGCACATCGTACCTTGCTATGTGTCCAACACACAGGAGTCAATCACACAACAGCTTCAAACACAACACAGAACTGAAATATCAACAGTTACTGGATATGTCTGGGTCCGCAAATCGAGCCACTTCTCTGATTGTGTAGGGCGCAGGTCCACCTGTAAAGCATGGAAGGGAGAAATGTGCTCAATGTCTGTGCACTGTCCAACACTTTCAAATAAAATTACTGTGTGTAACATTAAATCTGAAAGTCCAGCCTCTTAGGCATGATGATACTCCAACAGACATACCGGTACAAATGTACAGACCCGGTCACTCCAGTGAGTGATACACGCATATCTGCACCCATGCAGTGGCTCTAACTATCATGTGGTGACAAACATGCTCCATCAATTGGTTGCAGACTCATTTATGGGGTGTACTCCTCTCATCATTTGTAGTATTGAGAGACATGCAAAGCCACTTACCTGGAGCACTGCAATACCAGTCACTCAGGTATTGTGGTTTGTGCATCAAGGGACAATCATTTACTGTGTGACGCACCTATGGGTTGATTTAAGGTAATGATTTATCATGCTTTCTGTTGTCCTTTACATGTAGGGCCTGTGTTGTGTGTGTGTCACATATGCTACATTAACAGTGTACCCTGAGCCACATATGCCCCCTATGACACCATAATGGCAGGGATCCTGTGCCTTAGTTGGTGACAATTTGAGGCAAGGCATGGATTGACCAGTTTTCATATTTTGATACAACAAGGAGATATATGCTGACAGTGTATATTGTAGTCATCCATGACAGACTGCATGGGCACATGTGTAGTCATTGCACCTGAAATGTGCCACTCATTGCCCTGTGTACCCATTATGGGTTTTGGAAATCACAGTGAGCCACATTCATCATCTTACATTTGCCAAGTTGGTAGATCAGCGTGTATACAGCAAACTGACACTGTCATATTATTAACACATGGTTTAGCAAATGTACCATTGTGTCAATTATGATGATGTAGGTTTCAATTTGTATGTATCTTCAGAATGGCAGCAGTCACAGGGATGCTGGTCTTCTGATCTTAGCATACACCCATGTCTGTGATAGCCTCCATACTGGGAAGTTAGTTATTGAACATATGCTGCACTAGATCAGCAGGGGTGTACGAAACAAAACTAGCAAAGTATTAGGGAACTTTATATGTATGATGGAATTGGTCAGGGGTCCCTTGAACGACATAATGCACGTAATACATTGTGACCATGCATTCCCCAACGTCAGGTATCCCATGATGATCCCATAACTTATGAGAAGTTCATGGCTATAGAGTAACACAAATGGCGAATGCATTAGCTCTGGTCCAGCTATTGTGCCCAAGACCAATGTAAAACACACAGGTACAATAAACAGAGGGCCATGGATAGTTGTTATCCCTCAATTTGTATCATTTGCTTCATTTTATATGCTACAGCTATGGAAAGTAGCACCAAACATCTAGATATGAACCCGTGTGCATTACTTTGGCATCCATTCCTAATTTAATTGCGGCACAACCAAGTCAAACAATCAGCCTAAGATATTACCTGAGGTTAGAAAGAACTTGGTACGTGTGGGCCAGAATACAGTTCAGACATGTATTAGAAATAATTGGGGAACACATTAATTCTTGAAATTATCTGGTGAAAAAAATGTCTTTCCTGGTACACTCACAGACCATGGCTAAAACATATGTTAGAGCCACATTTGCAGCATCTATTGACGTGAAAGCAGCACTAATTTACAGGCTCCATTTGTGTTTTGTAACTTAGTGCAGCTGCTGCGTCAACCAATGACGGTAATGTGTAGTAATTATTGTATAACTCAGGGCCACTGTATGTTTAACTTGCATTCCACATGTCCAAATACATTGCCTGCAGCATATCAACAAATCTGCTACTGTCACTACAGAGCATTTAAATGTGCACTTTATTCTGAATTGTTCTCACCAATAGGGCCACCAATCACAATACCCAGGTGATCCAGCAGGTCTTGCTCCCTGGCAACAAGGTCAGCCCAGTGGTGCTTTAGTTGGTGGTCGTTGCATTGTAGACGCGTCGCAGATGGTACAGGACCTTTGACCACCGGAGCCTCCTCGCCTCTGTGTGATACACCTGTATCACCCTGCCACCTGCTTCGATCATCAATGGGAGGAAGTGGCACACCAGCCAAATGAATTCCCCCAGCTCCTCCTCACCCATTCTACCCAGACGTAGCCTATCCAACATGACTGAAATAATAAGGGAATTAAGGGGTACAGAGGATAGTGAAGGGAAAGGAGGAGAGGGGAATGAAATGTAAATAACACTACAACAACCCAACTATCCCCAAACTAACAATACCCACAACAGACTCCCAACAGTACAAATACAAAATTAGACACCAGAAATGACAAAAATACACTTACACAGGATACCCCAGACAATTAGAAAACACCAAAAGACAATATAAAGAGCACACAGGAGACAAATTCACAATATTCACAGAAAGACAAGTCCAAACACAGCCACAGTCAAGAAAAATCACAGACTGCAAAGTGAAAGTGAAAGTACACCCACTATACCAATTCTGTAAACAGGATATCCTATTACATCACTTCCTGCCTCAAATGTGGTGCGTTTTTATTATGATGCGTCAAAATATTATAACGCTTACAGTCTGTGCGTCATTTTTATTTTTTTACGCTCATGCTTAGAAATTACCCTGCATCCATATTTCCAAATATTTTTCATTGGTAACCAATTTCATGGGATACAGTGTGGGAATTACTGCTCGGGCCAATGGATGTATCATGGCTGTGAGCGTCATTTTTCTACTCATATGTGTCGTTTTTTGACGCATATTAGTATTTTTTGACACGTATGCTTAAAAATGTATGTCTTTTACTGGGTTTGGGTCATTTCTTACATTTTTATAGTACATGACAGCTGTAACTATACAGAGATAGGCTGTTTGCACCTACTTTGAGCATTCCAGTGCTTGGGCACATGTGACAGATCACAATACTGCAGACCATGATCCTCTAGTTGTTGTACCGGATTTGCACTCTTCACTGAGGCAATAGATACCCAAACTTTTGGAATACAAATTGGTATAACCCAGTTTGAGTCGGTTGTGCATCAATAGAGGATAGCAAGGCTACGCAACTTAATACAGTAACTCTTTGCCTGTGTGTCAATGTCTGTAAATTGGCTATTTAAATTTTAGTTGTCCCACTGTGTGAACTTCACAAGACGTGTTTTCATAAGTATGCTTGTATGCATGTGTTGCCAATGTGGATAACCATCAGATGCTATTCAGTGTGGAAATGAGTAAGGAAATGTGTTTGTCATACACGTAACAACAAATGCTGTGTGAACTTCCCTGAATTTTGGGATAAAAGCATCTCCCATGACAAACCATGTACAAGATAGATAGAGGATGGTTGATCATGGCAATGTTACAAGACTAAGCCATCACATGTCCTGGTATGTTAGATACCACTTCCTGGTCATTTGTTTGTATACTACCCATGAGTCAGGCATTTCAAAATGCTATGTCTGTACAGTGTTTGTGACACAGAGTCCCAAAACGAATCCACAAATGTAATGTTACTCCACAGTTTGAGTCATAAAAATGACCTATGTTTCTCTTGTGGCAGTGGAGGACCAGCAGACCAGGCAGCATGTGTTCACATATTTTCAGTGGTTAATTGCACAAAGGTGTCCAGTTCAAGTGTGTGGCCATGTGTACCCTGTGTCATTATTGGAATCCATGTTGTCACATTTACATGCAGGTCTATTCATGAGCCATTCCCTGCATTAACAAAGTATCCTTCACAGCTGAATTGAACGAAAGCCAAAGAGGAATTGAGAACACACATGGGGATAGTCCAGCTATGGCACTGCAGAAGTTTATGAGACTGACAACAGGGCAACCTTGGTGTGCTCACAAAGGTAATGGACCAATAATTTAAAACCGGCAGGTTTCCTCACAACATTTGTACACAGGGTGGCCTCTAAAATTCCCACTGCAGCCAGGATCATCAGTGCCTCTGTGCTGATTAATCGCACAGCTATTTACCACGCAAGCCCCATCAATAGGTTGGGGCCGATGTGAATCAGTGTGTGGACCGTCAGGGTACAAACCTGTTTTGCCATTTCATGCACATTATCAAACGATGTTTGTTGTGCTGGAGGCACCATGCCCAATCCATGCATACAGCCATGGTACACTGTCACTATTTGTCACTCATGCATACATGAAACCCAGACAAGGGATCGGCCGTGATTAGGCTATTTGAAGACATGTCCCACCCCATGATATGATAAGTAAACTGATTACGCTATACAATGTATTTGAGTATTCATTGTAGACCTACCTGACACAATACCCCAAAGAGGAAAGTGAGGGCATGGAAAGCAACTATGAGACAAAAGTAGCCACATGGAACCTTTATGGTAACAGAAAGACAGGGACCAATCAGGCTAACAGGTTGGAGGCTCTGTCAGGAACTAACATGAACAAGGCAAATACACAGTGAGCAGACTGAGACTGGTCAAAGCTGGAACAACACTGTGGAAAATGAAAACTGTATTTGTCCTGTGTGCTGCAACGTTACACAATAACCCAAGGCCTGTGTTACACAAGTGATTTATACGGCAATGCATAACAGGGATCTACATATAATGGCAGCTTCTATGCCGTTCCAGGCAGAAGCAAGGGCAGTGCTGGTTCAAATGTCTGGTCTGCATAGAAGTGCTCACAGGTGTGTGCAGCTTAAGTCTCTCACAAGTCCTGTAGGTGAGAATCAAGTTCAAAGGGCCAACAGTGCCTTTCACATGGGAAGCAATAGACAGGTGATTACAAGTCCCACCGACTACCAGGCAGTGCATTATCTGACCAGAAGTCCATGCAGACAGATGAACTATGATTATGGCATGCCATACTAAAGAAGGAAGCACACTGGAGTCAGAATGTGAGTCTGGGTGTGTGTAGATGAAGGATTATCTGGGTACAAATAGTCCATTTCCAGGGCCCCGTAGAGAAGCGTGGGGAGAGACTGAAAACATGCCTGTGGCAGGACTTATAACCTGGGATGGCATGTGCAGGGGATGTCTTGTGAGCAATGCTAGTCATACCTGGGGCACTCGTGCTATCCATTTGCAGCTTACATGGACTTCTTGTCACACATACTCCTTGCAGAAATAGCTGATGTCACACTTATTGCTTTCAAGGGTCTGGTCATACATTCCTGTTACCAATGCAATAGCACATCCACTGCCTCATGTATGAGGCATTTTTTTAACCTTATGAATGATGGTGTCTTAGTTCTGTGCCATATGCTGCAATGTACCATGTTGTCAACATGTATGTGTGCCATAGCTGTGGTCCTCTGATATTGCCCTTCAAATGTGAAATAGACAGGATATCTGTCATTTACAGTGTGTGTGAAGTTGGGTGTACATTCATACCCATCAAATGTGATGTGGATTTTTCAGTATCCCAATCTGTATATCTGCAATGCTCCATGAGGCTACACTCTGATTATGAATCTTAGGGATAATGTGATGCATAAATGATTAACCAGACCATGATATAGTGATTAGAATAGGTGTTTAATGACATATGGTAAGACAGTGCTGATGGTGACTATAGTTAAAAGAAGTTTTGTACAATGTGTTGTCTCCGACGCAATCCTGCTGCAGTGTTTGGATGGTCCCCCTCATGCTGATGGACAGCATCCTCCTCTTCTTCCTCTTCAGCCATTTGTGGTTCTGGTTCATAGAGGAGAATGTTCCTCCATACACAAATGTGCAGGATGGCTCAGGTCAAAATGATCTTGCAGACCATTTCAGGTGAGTATAGGAGGCTGCCTCCGGTAATGTCGGGGCACCTGAATCTTGACTTCAGGATGCCAAACGTCTTCTCGACTATGGTGCGTGTCCGATGTGCATCATTATAGGCACGCTCTGATGCTGTGCTTGGGTTTGCAAATAGGGTCATGATCTATGGCTGGATCCCATACCCCTGATCAGCTGAAAGAGAAAATGAGTGAGAAAATGTTGATGTTGCTTGCACCATGATCATCATTTTGCATGGCAGTTGTTCTCCTGTGTTGTCTGTGACTCATCGGTGTTTGTGTTATTGTGTGGAATCCTAGGCTTCTAGGATATACCATCGGCATTGGGATGTTTCATTATCTGAACTGGTGTTTGGCTGATTGACCGGATGTCAGCTGTATTTTTGTAGACTTGCAGTACATTGTGTATTCCCATGCATTATGTCATGTGAAAGAGGTGTCCATGTGTCTTAACTGGGGGTGACATGACACTTCCATACACAGAATCAATTCCACAGTGGTGGTAACACGGCTACATCTATATGGCCTGGACATCCTATCCAATTTAACATATACAATAGAATTGGTTAAACATCAGTGAGGCCCTTTGATTTGGCTAGGTTACATTGTACAACACATCTCCATAAGTTTGCAGCACTGACGTGTTGACAATTGACAATGCACAAATATCCCATGTGTGACAAGTTCTCTGCAACCTATTTATCTGCCCTTACCGAGTTGACTCCTGTTCAAACGTATACCTACATTACTGAACCTGGTCCAGTTCAGCTGGCTAACGTGGTTGTGAGGTTGACGGTTTGAGTGTCAGAAGGTCCATATGCCTGTACATCTGTTGTGTATATGTGTAATTGTCTCAAACCTCATGTGTAGGAATGTGCACTTTCAATATTGTCACATGAATATGTGTCTTTAGAACAGTCCACTTGCTTATTGGTAGTGGGCAATGCCAGAGCAGAAGTGATGTGAGATATTGGTACAGGCTCAATGATTCCATGTCCCATTCATTAGAGTCATCATCATTCTATGTGTGTCATGGTCTTATGCCTGCAGCAAAACACATAGCATACCCCTTACACTGTATATATTGTTTGGAAGGGTGTGTGATTGAGTGTTATT
This sequence comes from Pleurodeles waltl, assembly GCF_031143425.1. Lineage (NCBI taxonomy): Eukaryota > Metazoa > Chordata > Amphibia > Caudata > Salamandridae > Pleurodeles > Pleurodeles waltl. The sequence continues at coordinate 105,231,084 of NC_090446.1, forward strand.
GATGTGATATTGTAAGATTAATCTTCCAAGTTGTACTGGCAGTTAAGGATATTTCATGGTCACTGTGCGGTTAAATTGGTCCCTTGTGTCTCTGGAGTGCCGTCTGTTGTTATTTGCATCTGTCATTTGTCCCTAGGTGTGTATCCAATTGGGTGAGCATATCAAACATGCCTAGCTATGTCACAACCTCATTGTCTTCCTGGCCACGTGTCAATGTAGTGGTGTATGTGTTGTGTGTCGTACAGGGTTGCTGTGCTGTATGTATATAAGTAGGTTTCTGTACTTACCAACAAGCAGGCCATTGCCATATCGTCCATCCTGGAAGTGTTGATTGATGGTGCAGTGGCAGAAGATGAATGAATCATGTACACTCCCAGGATACTTTGCCACGATGTTGGTGATCGATCCCCGTTGATCGACAATGGCCTGCACATTGATGGAGTGTGTGTGCTTCCTGTTGTGATATAGATGTTCGGTTGCAGCAGGTGGCACAATGCGTACATGAGTGCAGTCAATGGCAACTAGCACGTGTGGGAAGCCATTGATTTGGTAGAAGCCCTGTTTGGTCTCCTGCTGCTTCAGCTGTGTGTTAGGGAAGCTGATGTGGCGGGGTGTGAGGGAGATGATGGCATTCAATACCTTGGGTAGGATCGAAGAGAATGAGGGCTGTGAGATCCCGGCAACCAGGGCACCAGTGGTTTGAAACGAGCCACTTGCCAACATGTGGAGGACAGCTAGCAGCTTGGTCTCTGGTGTAATGATGTGGGGTGTCTGCAAGCTGGGTGCCAACTGTGGCTCAATCTTGCGCAGCAGCTTCTGAATGGCTTGCCAGTTGAGTCTGTACCTCTGGATGATGTCTTGTTGCCTAAGTCCCTGAAGGGTTGTCCTGGTCCGGAATATCCTCTCCTGCCTTCTGCGTTGCAATCGGGGTCGATGCTGGTGTAGTGGAAGCTGCTGGTGTTGGTCTTGTGCTCTGCGTCTTCGTGCATGCTAGATGAATAGCACCTCCATGTCTTCCTTTTGGAGCTCTGCTGTTGCTTCTGTGTGTTTTCCTTAAGTACTGGTGTGTTTGCCCCATTTTAACACTTGCCCTAACCCAGTTGTTATTTTTTTACGCAAATCGGGCTGTGCATCATTTTCCGCCTCCACCTCCCGGCCCTGCAGGATTTTTGTGTGGTAGGATAAATATGACGCACAGGTGTTTAAGTCATTTTTTGGACGGGAACGCCTACCTTGCATGTCATTAACCCAAGGCGGTCTCCTGCATCCAGAAAATGACTCACACAGAGGAATTTTGACGTTCGCGGGTTCGGGCGTCATAGTATAAATATGGTGCAAGGTTTGCGCCGAATGTGCGTCAAAATTTTTTACGCACATTTGGCGCAGACAGATTATAAATATGCCCCTGTATTTAGCACGTTTTGCCACTTTTACGTTAAAAATCGGCACAAATGTGGTGCTAAAAAAGTAGAAATATGGGCCAATGTGTCTGGCCTTGGAAATGGGCATGTCCGACAGGCAAAGTCTGCAAGAACAAGAAAACAAGGTTGCTGCATGTTACAGTTGCCCTAAAATAAAGCAACACGTTTTCATTTTCACAACTCTTCTTTTTTATTGTACGTCATCAAACCAGTTCAATATTCATCAGTTGAAATACTTCCTGTCTTTAACATCTTCCTTATATAAGGTTTATTTTGGAAAGTTTGTGCAACCCTGTTATTCCTGTACTCCTGTAAATACCAAAACGGTTTACTATTTTTGGTCTTTCCGGGTGTCACCCTCTGATCTTAGGTGCAAATCTTATAAGTTTGTGCACATGTCCGGAATATGATTGTGTCCCTTTGAGCACTACCTTTGTGGTACCCAATTGGGTTTCCTGTTTAATCTATATTTTTATGGAGGTTCACAATCCTGCCATGATTTTGCAAATTAATCCTCTTCACTCACAAATTGTAGTGTGCAAAATTTATTTTATTTCTCTATCAAGTTAGTTTCATGTGTTTGTGTCTCCTTCCTCAGTGTGGAATGGGGCAGTGGATACAAGGGGATACAAAGCCCTATGCCGGACATGTGCATGAACTTATTTCCTAAGGTAGCATCATCAAAGGCAATATCATTATCATCAAAAGTTTTTAGGGATAAGCTGAAGAAATTCCCTTGGTGTCTGCGAGACCCAACACAGACCTGGATCAGAATGCAAACTAATAGAACAACAGCAACAGTCATAATGATCCTCACTTTGTGTTACCCCAATCCTCAATCATACTTCTCAATCTGGATTTAGCTCACATCACTCAAGTCCATCATTCATAGTGTGTCAGTCCTAAATACTTTCATACATATCACTTATATGTTCACAGAGTTCTACAGGAATAAGTGTAATATAGTCATAATTTCCAACCCCCATAGTCGCACAGATGCTGCCCACAGCAGCCAAAATGAAGTTGAGAGACATCATGTAATGCAAAATTGCAGCTCTTTATGCCACTAACAGGGTTAGTCATTGGTCCGGGAGCGTTCCTAGTGAAACTAACCCTTTCTTCCTGTACATACGTGACTCAATAAATCTGCTAAGTGAATAGTTCCAGTCATTAGTACTGGATCAGAATGTGTAGTCACAGATATGTCTCTTCTTTCCCATGCAAGGTAGTGCGGAGTGTGACGAATTCCTTGCTGGTGAGTACGATATACCATAGAAAGTACAATTCAGACCAGTGCCAAGGCTGTCACGCAGAGGCTTGGTTGCCACCAACAAGTATCTTGATTAGAGATACCACTTCAAGTAAACAGTACATCTGAAGGAAATATGTTTCTCTTGATCTTAAAATGGGTAGTAAAGATCAAGAAGAGAACTGGACCAAAACATTTGGGGATGGTCACACACCATTCATTACATGCCATAGAAATGCCACCATCTCCTTCCTACTATGGGTAGATGATGTTAAATTGATGGATTGAAATATTGGGTTTTTAGTGAAGGGGTGTGAACCTTTCTCAAGCAACAACCACAGTCCCTGCCAGGTTGAGCTAGAAAAGTCAAAAAGTTATCCTGTACTTAACCCACTGGCAGCTTGGCACAAAAGCAGTCAGACGTAAGCTAGAGGCAATATATTAAGTATTTATGCAGCACACAAACAGTAATAATGGGAAAACGCAACACAAGAAAAATCCCTCATCATTTTAGCAAAAATAGAGTACATTTTAATAAATAAAATGGGACCAAAGTGACAAAAATTCAATCAGAAATGGACATATGCAATTTTTAAGACTTAGGTAAGTTTAGCACCCAAAAGCGCAAAGTTCCACTCACGGTTGTCTGGCTGTGCTAGACCGGGGCGTAAAGTCACAAGTCCAGGACGGAGCACAGGCCTGATATAGGGATCAGGGTAGTCCCTCTGAAAAAGTTACTTTTCCAAAGTCTGGCATGAAAAATACAGTTCACAGCGGAGGAGTGCTGTGAGGAGCAGGGAGAGCGCAGCGGATGGTCGTCACTGGAGTGTGAAGAGCAGGCCAGATGTTAAGGACATGAATTTCTCCCAGGTTTACTCATGAAGCAATACATTTCTAATTAGCTTGTTCAGTAGTGAGTGTTTACATTTGTGTGTGTTTTTTTTAAGGTCGTTTGCATACTTTCTCATGACTTCAGAATCCAGCACCTTTGCAACTCCTTTGTTTCTTTCTCATCACATAATCTCCTTTAAAGTCCTTTATGAAAACCTAGAAATGTATATTTTGCTTCTGCTTGTGCCGTTGATGTGGGGTGCTGGCTGTTTCCCGTGTGTCCTATTTGTGTGACTCACAGATAGATTTATCTTTTGTTAACAAACAATTTCAAACTTTGAATTGGCATGTGGGAAGATTTTCTTTACCAAACCTAAGCACAACATGTTTACTGAAGGGAAAAGTCTGTTCTCCTCAGGGAAGGGTCTAAGCCTTATAATCCATTTCAATGAATGTTTCCAAAGATACAGTGAATTTAAATGAGATGCCTTTGAGCAAACATTCAAATCCAATTAAAATGAAGCAATGAATGTTTGAGGAAATGTTTTACATTAAATATGACAGTTATATAAATGAAGAATGGTCCCTTCAGTTATTTAATCATCCTCTTTTTTTCTTACAAAAACTTTACCCCATTGTTCTTCTGCTTCAGGAACCCTGCTATGGTTGCCGTTATTGGTTCTAGGCTTGATTAATGCAATCATCCATAATTAGATATTTCTAAGGATCAAATTAACACACTTAGATGATCAAAAATTAATCTGCTACGTCCCTCACCTTAACTTCTCACTTTGCAGCGTTCACGATAATTCTTCACAAACTTTACTGACTCTCATAATAAACATTATTTTCTTACTTTCTCGTTAGGATAACATAACATAATATAACATTACATATGAAAATAGGTTTTACAGAACTGGTGGAAGTTGAAATAAAAAAATGGGAATAGTCAAGTTTGGTGGAGTAGGAGGAATGCCGTAAATCAGCAGTCCTTCTGCCTGGCCAAACCCAAGGTTCCCCTGGCTTATTTACAGTAGAGGAAATGCTAGATGAATATCGGTCTAGAAACTACAGGGAGTTCACATCACCAGCTGCGGCTGAAAAAGCAAGAAGGAAATGAAGTCACGGAATCCTGATCCAACCAACCAGATACCCAACCGCCACACAAAGAGATACCACACCAGAAGGTCAGATCAAACACAAGGTAGAAGAAAGCAAGACATTACCAATAATCAAGAAACCAATTAGATCACTTCCTGTTTTCATGCTATGCCTAAACCACAAGCTAACAATGGATTACTTCCTATCTTCAAACTCAATCCATGGACTATTTCATTTGCTGCCACACCACTGATTCCCAGTCTAAATTCAGGCTATGAGGACCCGCATCACTCTTTTTGCTTCTCTTTGGGTTCAACCCAAGGAATTAAAAGTTCTATCCTAACTCTGAGCACACAATATGGAGCATTGCATTCACCGAGTGTGTAATTTTACATCCAAAGTTTCAAGGACTGAATCAGTTTATGTTTTAATCGTAATAAGTGAATGAGTAAAAAGAATAAATGAAAACAAATTTGTGGAGTCCATTCAGTAACCCATAAGCGAATGCTGGCACTGGGAGCTAAAGCTGGAGTGGAAAAGCAGGATTTATATAGAACAGTGAGGTAAAACTATCAGATATTTCGATGTGTATGGAAAACAAAAAGATTGGTTGAGACTTAAGAGAAGAAGGAGGAGTGTCCCATAGCAGTGAGATATGACAAGGCCCACCCACACAGCAGTGGATCACTGGGACCATAAGCAGGTTGGTTGAGGGGGAATAGTGAAAGTGGATGTGTAAGTGACTGAAGAATTGAAACTTAAGCTAAGTAGAACCAGTACTAGGATTTGATCAGTGGCAAACGCATAAACATTTGAATAAAGTTTGCTTGAAGACTGGAAGCCAGTGTAGTTTAAGAGGATGATCAGTATCATATACCTCGGTACTAGGGGCAGCTCCTTCGCAATGGCTAAAAGCCAGCAGCTGAAAAACAAAAATATGTTTTGTGATCGTTTTATTTTTCAGCTGCTGGCTCACCCAGCACGGAGGGTTGAGGCTGGTCCATGGGAGGTGGGAGGAGGAGGATTGGAGTCAGTGCACTAAGTGCGCATGTCAGTTTGGCTGGCTGTCTCAGACAGGCCAAATTGACTTGCGCACATAGGTTTCTCCAGCCCAGCTGTGTTGCACAGCTGGGTTGGAGAAACTGCACAGACTCCCATGCAGTGCCTCAGTGGCAGAACAAGACACTCAGACCAATCCTAACACTGCTGTTATGCTAGATATGGCAAGAGAGCAGTCCAGGATTGCGTGGGAAGCCTGTGCCGTTGTCCCATGGACTACTGGGACACCAACACTATCAGAAGAGGAGTGAGGTGGCTGGCGGTGGCCGGAAAGGCAAGTTTATTTTTTTTAATTCTTTTTATTTATTTCCCTCGTCCCTGTCCCTGTCCCCCAACCCCTACTCTTGAGAATTGTGGGAGCCACCGCTGCTGGGTACTAAGAGTTTGGTGAAGTCAAGCAGCGGATTTATGGATAAGTCTGTCTACGGGAACCACATCCTTATGAAGGCCTAGATAGAATTTCCATAATCCAAGCCAGAAGAGATGACAGTTCAAACAGCTGTTTTCCGAAAGTTGAAAGGAAACGAGTGGGAAAAGGTTCAGCCATCTGAAGTTGAAAATGGGGAGATAATTTTGTGCTGTTTGTGTGGATCATGTGGGATATATGATGTTGTTTGGGTGGAGTTTTCTATTCTGTCATTTGGGGTTGATGTCTACAGCTGGGGCTGAGCTTGTTATATTCTAGCTCCTGTTGGGGTTCTCTTACTTGTAAATTGATCCTTTATAAAGTACCTGGTCCTGTACCTGTACCTGCCTGCCTTCTAAGGTCTCCTTTCCAGCCTACAACTCCAAATGTAACAGAATAGTTTGGGATTTTTGATTTTGGACTTGAGCAAAAGAGAGTTGTTGAAGACGAACCCCAGGTTGCGAACCGAGGTAGCATGAGTAGAAGAGCAGACAGTAACTGAAGTGGCTTATCATCACATGTAGTAAAGAGCACAGCCCATCACCACCTCCCACCAAAAACAATCCCCTTCTGCAATCACCAGCAGTCCCCTTAAAAAGTACCACTCAGTCACAATACACACAAAAATCATAGAAGACATTGATTAGCATGCTCGTCTGCTTGTGCTTTCCTGCTATTCTATTAAAAATTGGTCACTTCCTGGTGATTGCATGAACTCTCTTCAGTCATGCTAACCAGACCCATCAAGACTGAAAAGCATTATAAGACCCTGTCAATACGTCCTTGAAACCGGAGAAACACTAATGTATTTCCAAAGTTGATTCTTTCACTAATGTGTACGAATAACAACATCATAAAACTATTTAAAGTGTTTTGTATCTCTATATTTACCAACCAGTGCCTCTGGGAAGGTAGCATGAAAATTCTCCCCTTAGAAGTCAAACTTTCATACAAAGGACAATGCAGAAAAGATAGAATTTCTTCCATCGAATATTAACAAGATATGTGCCAATTTGTTTCTGCTGAAGTGTTAAGGTGCCACCTACACTCTCGCTCTCCCATAGCAGGAAGAAACCTTAGCGGTTGCAACATAGTTTCTGCAGAAGTACAGTTATATTCACCAGCAAGCTAACATAATCAACTGATACAACTAAACAATACTGCAAATAAAAAACAACTGAAATAAGAGCTTAAAATAACTATAGGAAGTCATGAAGTTGGGTCCAGGAATTTACATTTTATCAAGGGCCTGGCTATCAATAGTGCAGCAGGTACACTGGCATCGAGGCCTGGTCATGTGAGGGTCCAAATTTATTTTTTTACTTCAAAACCACAGGATGGAGGGCCTATTTCCCTGCTTGCATTAGATCCAAAAATACAATTGCCACATCAATGAATTTTTTCCCCTGCCTCTAAATATTTTATGTAACAAATCCTGTACAGATCCATTACAAAAATCCAAACAATGGGATTGGGCTCCCAGAGCAATGTGTAAAAATTGTTTGCCAACAAGCACGGTATGATTTAAGGCCAGATGTACGAAATTTCCATTCAAAAGTGGTCGGAAATTGTGCCCCCAAAAGAAATCTGCATGCCAACCTATGTACTGATAAGTATGTTGGCGAAACTTTGCATCCTTGTAGGTCGCGGTCCAATCTACCTCAACTACATTCCTTGAGTTGCATGGAAAAATGGATACCATCACAGGGATGGTGGCCTGCTGGATGTGGCAGACAATTTAGTTTGTGATAACATTTAAATATTGAAATAAAAGAAACGGTTTTTTAAGTGCCTGCCATGAAATGGACTGCATTTTTAATGAAAAGTTTTTTTTAAGTCTGTTTAAGAGTTGGAAGTGGTCCCTGGCGTACAAAGGGGAAGGGTTCCCTTGGGACTTTCGCAAATGTGTTAACACCACCACTTCAAAGGCAGTAACATTTCAATGCTTCTCTACTAAATTTTGGTCTCAAACGATCGATGCAAACCATCACTGATCGTTATTTAGAAGAAATTCCCTAAACAAGCTCCTTCTAGGTAGTGGTTTTTTACGCCTTTCTAAACCTATTTGCGATTCATAGCCTGTTACTGAATTTGTTCAGTACATTTAAAAAATTTAATTTAGCAGGCATAGCCCCCGTGGTTTACAAAACTGCGGGCTTTACCACAGCCAAAGTTTCTTTCATCTGTCCCTGAGTAATGTCCGCGACAGTGTTAAACTGCCAGTTTAGTATCCAGTGGCAGCGTCGCTCACTAGCCCTTGACAGCCCTTGCACCTGCGGCTGAGTGGCTATGCATCAGTAGGCACGGATGTGTAGGCATGGCAACGCGTAGGTCCCTGTGTGTGGCAATGTGTGGTCTAATGAACAAGCGTGCAGGTGCCTGACCGTAACCCATGACAAAGGGAGGCAATTAAAAATATCATGTGCACAGCTGCACATGCACAGTACATTTGTCCTACCACAGCAGGGACCTTGGTTGTGGAGGTCACAGAGGAGATGCCTTGGTTGAGAAGCGTCCATCATACACAATTGTTCATAGTAACAACACAGCTCTTTAGACCGGCAAAGAAGGAGACAGCCCTGTTTTGTTTTGTTTTTGTTCTAAAGGGGACAAGACTTTTCCCAACTGCGGGAGACATAGCATCCCTTATGCCAAATATCACTAGCGACAACACTAATGTAACAGCAGAAAAAAGTGAGCATGAAATGCTGTCTGGTGTACATTCAGACGACCTCCACACTGCCAGATTAAAGCATTTCCTGGCAGCACTCCCTACTAAACATGCCTGTACTACACAGACAACAAAGCTGTACAACCTTAATCATAATACAATGCGTACCCTCCCCCCCCACTACTTATGAAGGGCAGGGCTTCAGTGTTTGGTGCACAATAATGCGCAGAAGCTCTACTGGTAATCTTCATTTCTCTTATTACCTTTCTTTCCTTATTATTTGAGATCTTTCTACCTCCTCCCAGGCCAAATGTTACCTAGAAAAAAACTTAAAAGCTTGGAGCCTCCTCTTCTTAAGAAGGCCATGAAGAGTCCTTAGATCCCCAGCTCTTCCTGTAATCTCAAGACAGTAGGGAATTAGGTTGTTTTGATGAAAAGGGACAGTAGGCCATGAGTGCTGGGATGATGAGGGGGTAATCAGAGTAATCAAGATTACTGCTAAGTAATCGGTGAATTACTTCATCAACCCTTGTCCCAGTAATTGAAGATGTACAAGAGCAGCAATCTCATGTATCAGTATCAAACACAACTACTTTACAGCAACACAATATGGGACCATTATACGACGCCTTTTAGCAGTCGCAAAAGGCAAAAATTGCTGTTTGCGACTGCAAAAAGACCAGGTAAGATGTACCATCCCTATTTTGCGAGTCAGTACGCAGTAACCAACTCGCAAAATAGGGATTGCGACTCACAACAATGAAGGGGCGTCCCAAGGGTGTCCCTTTCTAATTGCAAGTCGCAGTGGTATGTCTGATTGTTTTTGACCGTGAATGCGTAAGTAAAACAATTACAGTTAACACCTGTCTCAAACTGGTGTATACCCATCTGCAAATTCTTCCCCTTCGTGAATGCAAGCAAAAATATTTTTTCAGAGCAGGCAGTGGATGGGACCGCTGCTTACTCTGAAAAAATTAAAAGAAAACTTTTCATTTTTCTTTTTGAACTGCATCCCGTTTTCCTTTAATGAAAACAGGATGCAAAAAAAACTGCTTTATTGAAAGGCAGTCACAGACATGGTGGGCTGCGAAGTCTCTGAGTGCGGCCATTCCCAATGAAAATTAATGAGGTAGGTCATTAGCGACCCCATTGGGAATCGCTAGATGTGTCTGTGACGCATTTGTACATTTCTTTTTGCGAGTCTCAAATTGTGATTTGCAATGAATCACAATTAGAGAGTTGCTAAATGAAATGGTCGTACATCTAGCCCTATGTCTCTTACAAAGGAACACGTATCATCTAAGGAACTGCGAAAGTAGCATCAGAGTTGCTGTAACTCAAAATATCTGACTAGGAAAACTGCATAATCAGGACCCAACTTTATGAAACAACAATACACTAAGTAAATCAGCACCTGTATACCCTCACCAGTTTACTGATTGATTGAAACCGATAAACAGGCTGACTAGGAAGTACAAAAGTACATCAGAATGAGAAGGGTCAAAATTATATGTGCCATCCAATAAAGATCACAAGAGAAAGTGGGTAAAGTCTTATCCATACCATTCAACTGCGCAGCATACAACACAAAAGGATAATGGACCCTGCCAGGCCTGACCCAAATATTGAAATCTCTATTTTCAAGCCAGTAGAGAGTACCGGCAGAGGCCTGAGAGGCATAGCCACAAACTCCATGCCCATCAGGGAACACAAAAGTAAACTAAAATGACACAGGAGTACCCCCTTAATCCCTGAGATGAGCAGAGAGCAGAAAAGAAAAATAAAGAAATTGAGACAAGTGCCTCATATCCAAACCAACAGGATACATGTACATAAAGTGGAGTAACTCTGGACAAAGAAGAAATGAAATCAACCATAGACCAATCCCTAAAGCCTCAGGTCATCAAGAATCCAAAGACGAAAATACCTTGAACAATTCCCCATTGTGAGGCTCCCATTACAAGAGGAAGTCAAAAGAGATCAGAGTCCAACACCTCAAGCCCCAGAACCAGGGGGACCATAAGAGGAAACCAAAGTCATCAACTCTCCATTCAATGACTTCAGACTCCGCAGGGAACATTCTTGCAACTTAGAGAGGCCACAGTCTAAACACCACACTTCATACCCAGCCAGACCTATATAGGAGGAAGCTAAAGTGACCAGAGTCTAACATCTGAACAACCACAAGTCCCATGACCAGCAAGGATTATAAGAGGGAACTAAAGTAACAAATTCTCAATCCACAGGTGCCTGGCTCAACAGGGCGCATTCTCTAAATACAGAGCGGTCAGGGCAAAATACCCCACACCCCTGGCAGCCTACAGAGAGCATAAGAAGGTGCCAAAAGCAAACAGGGTCCAACACAACAAGCCCCAAAGCCAGCAAGGGACATAGGAAGGAGACAAAAGTACCAAGTCTCCTCCCACCGACCATCAAAGTAGTTATGAGCATTCTCCTAGACCTCAGAGGCCTCAGTCTAAAACTCCTTTCAGTGCCCATCATGGAGTAAAGAAGGTGTCAACACCAACCTCAACAGGGAACATAGAGAGGAACTTAAAGAGAAAACAAATATAGAGCAAAACCTATACTCAACCTCCAAACCAGTAAAAGAAGTCAGAGTAGTGCAAATGCCAATTGTGATGCCCAGCAGCGAGTACAATAAAAATCCAAACTGATCAAAGAAGAATACCTCAAGCTCCTAACTCAAAAGAGAGCTCTTACAAAAACTAGAGCAACAATGTCCAAGCAACATCCATTCTCAGAGCAGGCATGATTTAACACTCTATGCCCAGTTCGGAATACAAGAGAAGCAAGATCATAAAGTGCTCATTAGACCCTTCCGGGGAGATGACCCAGGCCAAAGGCCAAAAATCATCAAAGCCTGCCCCACCTACCTCAAGCTACCTTGACCCACAAGGGCAGTGTAGTAGGCCAGAAGGCACATCCAGAACCTCACAGGACATTGTATTGTATTGTATTGTAACAGTATTTATATAGCGCTTACTACCCCTGACAAGGCGTTGAAGTGCTTTTCCACGAGTAGCACGCAACCCCAGAACCCAAGGGGAATTAGTGATGGATTAGTATAGGGAAATATGAGTTCAGTTTCAGTATTTCTATGAGTTAATTTGAGGAGAGGATATGTGAGTTTATTCGTTGGATTGACTAGAGTAATAGAGGGATAGAGGAGGGAAGAATCCAGAAGTGATAATTGGGAGTTTTTAGGAATAGGATGAGGCTTTGGATGAGTAAAGGAGAGATGGAGGAGGGAAGAGACTGTAGAATGGGTTAGGGAGATCATAGTAGCAGGAGGGGTTTTGGATGAGTCAAGGTGAGATAAATGAGGGAGAATCTATTAGGGTTGTTTGAGAGATCATAGTAGTAAAGTGAGGTTTGGGTGAGCTAGATGTGGAAGAGGAGGGAAGAGCTTAGGCAGGGTTATTTTGGAGAAGAAAGTAGTAGAATGGGATTGGGATGAGTCAGAGTGGGGATGGAGGATAGATTGATAGAGATATGACATATGGTGATGGGTAGACACAGTAAAGCTCACAAGAGAGTACATTTATATTATGTTTATTTATTATTTTATTTATATATATATATATATATATATTTATTTTCTTTATTCATTATTATTATTTATTTATTTATTTTAACTTTAATTTACTTATTTATAATTTCAGTTTTATTTATAGATTTTATTTCATTTATTTTTATTTATACACACACATCTATATATATTCACATAAAGAACATATTTAATTGTGAGTAAATATACATTTGTTAAACAGGTTTAAAGAGTATGTGTGTAATTTATTGTTATGACATAGTAGCAATACATATTTCCCAAAGAACTATACATATCTAGAATATACACATATTCAGATTAAAAATATTTATAAACACAGGCATGCGCAGTCCATTGCTGTTTGAATATGGTGGTTATGAAGAAAAGAGCAAACTCTTGAGTAGTCTTCTAAAGCCAAGATAGTTATCAGTGGATCTTATATTTGGGAGTAATGAATTCCATAGCTTGGCTGCTTGAACGGAGAAGTATGTACCACCTACAGTTTTTTTTCTTGTATGGTGGTGTTCTAATGCGGTGTGCCAATCTTGAGCGGTAGTTTCTTTGTTGAATGTATTTGGTTATTTTGTTTCTGATAAAAAGTGGTCCTGTTCCATGTATAGCTTTATGGGTGATACAAAGTAGCTTGAGGGTGGATCTTCTGGGAACAGGTAACCAGTGTAGTGCTCTCAAGGGCTTGTAAAAGTTGCCTGCCAGCAGAGTTTTGAATATGTTGTATTTTTTTCATAATCGATAGAGATGATTCATGGTAGAGGCCATTGGCATAATCCAGTTTGGATAATACAAGAGAGATAGTAGCCTGCACCTTGTGTGGAAATCCGAGGTGGGGGAAGATGTGTCGCAGAGTCTTCAAGGTGATGTAGCTTGTCCGTCTTCAAGGTGATGTAGCTTGTCCGTGCTAACTTTATCCACTTGGGCATTCATAGTTAACTTGGAGTCCATGGTAATCCGAGGTTTTTAACATCCTTGGATGATTGAGGAGGTGGTCCGAGATCGTTAGGTCAGTCGCACAGTGGGTCATAATTTTTCCAGTCACCAAATATGAGTATTTCTGTTTTGGAGGCATTTAGTTTGAGATGGCTCCAAGTCATCCACTGATCAACAGCAAAAAGGCAACTGAAGATTTGTGAGTTTTCAATGTCTTTGGGACATTCCAATTAAAGTAGTATTTGTGTGTCATCTTCATAGTTGTAGCATGCAAGTTGAAAATCATTGATCATTTCTGGTAATGATATCATGTAGATGTTGAAAAGCAAAGGTGAGATGATTGATCCTTGGGGGACCACCTGCTTTTGTGAGATAGGGTTTGGATGAGAGAGGGGAGAAAAGATAATATTAGTTCTGTTTTGAAGGTAGGATGTAATCCAGTCGAGAGCAGTCACTTCTATGCCAGCTTCGTGGAGTCTTTGAATTAGGGTGTCATGGTCAACCATATCAAAGGCAGCCGAGAGGTCCAAGAGAAGTAGTGCAGCAACTCCATTGCGGTCGACTGTGTTTTTAAGATCAACCCAGATTGCTATGAGTGCCGATTCAGTGCCTCTTCCTGGGCGGAATCCAGTTTGGTAGTCTGAAAGTATGGAATTGTCTTCAATGAATTGTGACATCTGGGCAAATGCTGCTCTTTCTATCAGTTTGCCCAGGAAAGGTCCATTTCTGATTGGTCTGTAGTTGTTGGGGTCCTGTGGGTCTAGGTTTGTTTTCTTTAATAACAGACGTATGTATGCCTTTTTCAGGTCTTCAGGAAAAGTTCCTATAGTTAAAGAGTTGTTGATGATTCTTCTTACAGGTGTGGCAGCAGAAGTAGATACAAGAATGTTCTTGAAGATGTGTGGTGGACAAGGATCAGAAGGGCAACAGGAAGGCCTGCTTGCTTTGACCAAATCCATAAATTCACCTTACGATATTTGTTTGATGGACTGTAGAGGCTGGGTTGGTTTATTCTTGGAAGGGATTTTAGGAAAGGAGTTGGCGCTGATGGTTTTCTTCTGCTTTAAACAGGAGTCCAATGTGTCTGCCTTGGTTGTGTAATGAGTTGCCAGTCTGTTTGTGAAATCTTGAGTAGTGGGATGACTTCTTTCCATGCATTTAGGTTTTGAAATTCATTGAGAATTTTATAAAATTCTTTGGTTGCAGATTAAGCATTTTGTATTCTGTCTGAGTAGTAGCTTTTTTAGCTTTTTTGATTGATGATTTGTATATTCTGTTAAGTTTGTGCAGCTGCAGTTTGTCTTGAATGGTGTTTGTTTTGAGTCAGGTCCGCCGCAACCTTCTGATTTGTTGCTTTATCTTTTTAAGTTCTGTGTTTCTCCAAGGTGTTGTTTTCTTTGTCCTGTTTAGTTTTACTGAGTGGCTTTAGGATATCGAAAAGTTCCTGTAGCCACTCATAAAGTTTTGGAACAGAATTAATTGTATCTAGATTTGTGTTGGCTGTTAGTTGTGTTTCTAACTCATCAAAATTGAGTTTGCTCCATGGTCGATAGGTGAATGTATGTAAGTAGTTGTGTGGTGTGTTCATTTGTGGTGTTTTATGTCGGAAAGGTATCAAATGGTGGTCTGTCCATGTGATTGGCGTGATGCTACGAACGGTAACCAGTTCAGGCTTAGCAAAGATGACATCTAAGATGTGTCCAGCAATGTGTGTGGGGTTGTGTACAATCCGATGTAGGCTCAGTGCGACTAGGATATTGGTGATAGGTCTTGGATGGGGCATATTGGGTTTGTTCAAACCAAATATTTAGGTCCCCAAGAAAGCATAGGTTTGCGTATAATGTAATAAGGTTTGAGACTGTATCTAGAAAAGCGTCTGGGAATGTTGAGTTGTTAGGTGGAGGTCTGTAAAGGAGGGGAAGTTGCAGGAGGAAGTTGGAGTAGGGTGGCATCTGGTGAAGAGGGCTTCACAACCTTGTATGGAAATGTTGTCTGTTTTACTGATATTTATTGCTTGTTTGAATATTATTGCTAGTCCACCTCCTCTCTTGCCTATATGGTTTTGTGTGATGATTTGATAACATGGAGGAACGGCTTCATGCAAGATAGGGCTCATGTCATCTCCCAACCATGATTCTGTTATGAATAGTCATTCAGGTTGTTGGTCTGTGAGCAGGTCGTAGATGTGGTGCTTGTGTTTTTGAGTGTGATCAAGCTGGAAGTTTAGAAAAAGTGTGTTAGTGGCGGTATTGTTTTGTTTAGGAGAAGGGTGAGCAGTATATTTTGAGCTTGTAGCAGGTGTGTTGTTAGTTGTGATAACTGTGTGAGGGTTAAAATAGTCCTGTTTTTCAGTAAAGTGTTCCTCTTACAGCATGCTCAGGAGGCATTTTGTTGGGTTTGTGTGTTGGTGTTGGACTTGGTGGCCTAGAGAGACATGAAGAGTGTACATTTTTATGTAGGTTAGCTTTATTATGTAATAGACAAGGGGATGCAAAGTTGTTAAGAGTGGCATGTTGTTTATATTGTTTGCGTCCATTTAGTGTGGAAGGAGTATGGGTTGGGGTGGTGGAGGAGCACGTGGATCATAATTTAAGGCTCTAAATTGTGCAATGGATGAGAGGTAGGTGAATGAATGTTGCTGTGTTGGGGTGCTTGTGGTAGATAGTTGTGAAGAGTGAGAAAGTAGGGGCAAAGATAGGTCAGGATTTGTATTCTTTGTGTAGTCATGAGGGTGGGAGTGGGTGTGATGGAAAGTATAATGAAATTTTGTGTTATTTTGATGTGCTGATGTGTGTGGTCTGTATTGTTTTTGTGGAATAGTTAGAGGAGATACTGATGTAGTGGTTTTCTGTGAAGGATTTTTTTATGGGAGTTAGTGCTGGTGGTGGTATTAGAGTATTAAAGGGGGTGTTGATGTGTTTCTGTGATGAGTGTATGATGTGTGTAAGATTGGATGGATGTGTGTCAGGGGAGTTTGTGTTAGTTGTGATGACTGGAAGAGGTAATATGTGTGGTAGAGTGTGAGGATTGTATGGTTGTGTGTAATTGGTGAAGAGAGTGGAAGGGTGTTTGTAGATGGTGTGTTGGAACGCTGGGTTTAGGTATTGTCATGATAAAATGATGTCTTTGTGGAGCAAACAGAGGACAGTGCTGTTGGTGTGTATGAACAGGGAGAGTATACCTGGATGGCTGAAAGTAATGTATAATGTGGTTTTGTGTTATGTGGGCGATGGCAGGTTGCATTAGTGGGAATGGACAGAGTTGTGTATGCTGTGAGAATGAAGTTGTTTTACTGTTGTAGTTGTGGAGGATATGTGTATAGGTGTGGTATATGGGGTTTTGTGTTGATTGATGAGACGTTGCAATCTGTATGAGGTCAGTTTGTAATGCAAAAGTCGGATGTCTTTGCTGATAATGTGTTTGCATGTTGATGTATATGTAGGGAGTAAGGTCCCTTTTCATAAATGGTAAATTAGGCAGCATTTCTGGCTCTAGGCCCTCCCAGTCCCAAACAGGTCAAAACAGGCAAATGCTCTTGTCCTCTCCCCCCTTAGCCTCGAAGCACGGGCTGAGATGCCCTGAGCCCTAAATTTAAATAGTCCTACTGGACAAAAGAAACCTACTCCTAACCCTAACCAATCAGATTTGTGACCCTAAATCTCACAACCAATGGGAGAGCCAACACTATTCACCAATCATACCCCTAATCCTGACAATCAATCACAATCCCAACCCTAAAACCAGAATCCAATAGGAATAACAACTCTACTACCAATGGCAAACCCAACCCTAAAACCCAAGAGCCAATAGGAATCTCAACCCTACTACCAAACACAAACCCAACCCTAAAATCCAAGAGCCAATGGGAATCTCAAACCTACTGCTAATCACAAACCCAACCCTAAAAACCAAAAACCAATGGGAATCAAGAGCCAATGGGAATCTCAACCCTACTACCAATCAAAAACCCAACCCTAAAATGCAAGAGCCAATGGGAATCTCAACCCTACTACCAATCACGAACCCAACCTTAAAAACCAAGAGCCAATAAAAAAAAACAACCCCAACATCCTATCACAACACCATATGCAACAACCAATAGACACCTATATAAGTGGCAAGTTAACTGAATCCCCAGCCCCTGTGGAAAGGGAGGAGGGAGCTGCTTCTCTATTCAGAATCTCCTTGGATACAGACAGGCTGAATCCACACTTCCAAGCCAGAAGAGTCTACATTCCAGGTAAGGGAGAGACTGTAAAAAACACTGAAATACTGCTTGTTGCGCACTCAGAAATTAGGCTTTTTCAAGGCAAAACAGGTGATGCAGACAATTCCTAAATACAATTTAAATCACAGAAACAGATTAAGCAGTCTTCTAAATACACCCTGGTTAGCCACTGAGGTGTATGCAGCCTTTCTTACTTTAAAGAGGAGGGAGGGCTTTATGCAGTCTTTTGCCACAAACTAGGAGGGAAATTTCAAACAGTCATGTCTAAAACACAGCACTTTTAAAAGGCCAAGCTGCCTGAAACACAGAGGGGGTTATTACAACTTTGGAGGAGGTGTTAATCCGTCCCAAAAGTGACGGTAAAGTGACGGATATACCACCAGCCGTATTACGAGTTCCATAGGATATAATGGACTAGTAATACGGCTGGTGGTATATCCGTCACTTTACCGTCACTTTTGGGACGGATTAACACCTCCTCCAAAGTTGTAATAACCCCCAGAGTGTCTACAGTAAACAGGCACGGGTATCAGTAGAAACCAATTTTAAACAAATAATAAGATTTCCCCGAAAAGTCTGGGGCTCCTTACCTAGGTCTCCTAGGAATCCTTGATCACTGGGCTGTATTAGGGCGCAGGGAAAAGTAAAGGAGACCAAGGGTGTTATTACAACTTTGGAGGAGGTGTTAATCCGTCCCAAAAGTGACGGTAAAGTGACGGATATACCACCAGCCGTATTACGAGTCCATTATATCCTATGGAACTCGTAATACGGCTGGTGGTATATCCGTCACTTTACCGTCACTTTTGGGACGGATTAACACCTCCTCCAAAGTTGTAATAACTCCCCAAGTGCCTCAAACCAAGGCAAAAAACAGCCAGAAATAAAATAAATGCTAGATAAGGGGACTGTTCCAAGCCAGGTCAACACAGGAGCACCTGTGGAACTGGATAAAAACACAGGAAGATCTACTAGTCCCTGTCCCCTTTATGCCCCCCCCTGGTGTGGAGGTTTCCAATCTGTTGCTTGGATATATCATGTATCAGAGAATGGGGGCGGTGCATCTCAGCTACTAAGTAGTTGTACGAGGAATAAATGAGGAGGTAATGCAATATCTTCAAAAATAAGAAACCAGACAGCAGTCTCCAAGCACCATTAATGTTTTAAGGATGCAAAGGAGCTTATGTATGCACGACTGCTTTGTCCACAGAAAAACACAGATGTTTAACCAACAATTTGGTCCAATTACCATTGAAATAAACAGGGGCACAAGTATGAGCTGTAGGACTAGGTGTACAAAGCCATTTTGCATTCACTAACCGCGTGATTCACAAATTCAGAGGTTATGCAACCACCAAATAGTGTTTTGTGACCAGTAGCAAATCCCACTTAGAAGGGGAATGAAAGTAGTGTCCACTTCTAGTTGTGATTCGCTATGCATGTATCAATGATTTGCAGCCGTAACTGCAGCAACAAACCGCTGACAAGTCATTCAGATCACAAACGCGGTGGTAAGTGATTTGCAAAGGGTAATATTTCCCTTTGGTTCACCATCCCATTTGTGAATGGTGTATGGTGACTTGGGCCAACATCCGAAGGACCACAGCCTGCTTCCCCCTAAAGCTTTCCTATACATGATTATTCTTTAAGCAGCGCTGTTCCTTTAAAGAACATGTGATGTTAAAAAAAACGAAAAAGACCCATACACAAGCATGACGGTCTGTTGTTCCTTGCAGGCCAATATCTCTGTCATTGTAGCCAATCACTGACGATTGTAAACAACGACCTAACTGAATAATATTTGTTAGGCAGGTCATTCTGTGATCCCCTGCGACCGGAGAGTTAGCAAAGCGGGCATTTACTGCATAGATGCATTGCAAAAACAGACGCAGGTCATAACTTATCAGCACACAATGTGCGACATTTTGTGGCCTCTTTCAGTATATCTGGACACTTTTTTTTTTTTAAATATAATTTAAGATGTCACAACCTGTCAGCATTCCCCAAATGAATTACCAAAGTTCAGCTCCCACCACTACCACCAGCCTGCCACACATATCGTGGCATACACACACACACCAACCTCTGAACATTACACTTTCTAACATTACCCTGCAGCCACAGCTCATGTGAAAAAAACGCCACTTTCGGTTCTAAATCTGGACTCACTGTATGAGCTCCAATTGATTACTAGATGTTCTGGGCGTCAATCAAATTTGTGAAGAATATTGCACCGCCTCCTGTTAAGTTCCTGCCCGAAGATTAAGTAAATGACAACTGTGAGAATTGATGGTATTCTTCATTGCAATTTGAGAAGGTCAGGTACTCATTATTGGATAGTATCTGCCTAATAAACCGCTGGCAGGTTACGTGGAAGCTGAACATACAATATGCGCCTTCAAAAGCCATGGTTAGTTCATGATTCACAAGGGTAAATTGTCCACATAGTTGAACCCTGTTTGTTGTGATCTGCTGCTGAATCTGTTATCTGTATGGTCTGATGGCGAGACGTTTGTGGTTGTGCATCCTCAGATCCAGCTATGAATGATAAAATTGGAAAATCCACAGAAGATAACCAGGGAATTGCCATGCAGTGCCTCAAGGACAAATACAGAATCTGAAACTAGGGGCCAGATAGGCCCTATCACCACAGGAGCGTCACTTTTAGTGATGCTCCGATGGCGCTATGCACTACGCCACATTTACAAGGTGATGTTAAGCCACTTTTTGTGGCTTATCCCCACCTTGTAAATACAGCCCCTTCACATGCAGCACTTTTTGTGAAAGGGGTGTGCAATGGGTTTGGCTGTGGGTGTGCCACAGCCACACCCATTGCATTTTGACGCTGCCCCAGATTTACTAGTTTTCATAAACCTGAGGCAGCACCAAAATCTAGCGCCGCCCCAGGGGTGGCATCAGCATGGCGCAACAAGGAAAAATGCTTTCATTTCTCCTCCTTTTTCGCTCTATGTGTGCTGCATTCGGCAGCATGCATAGAAAGAACAAAGAGCCGTTAAAGATTGTTGTTTTGCAGGATGCGACACCTTCCTGCACAAAACAATTTCCCACTTAATGCTGCCATCCTTGCACCATGGAGCAAGGGTGGCTACGTTGGCACTCAACAGCAAATTTAGCTCAGGGGGAAACACAGGAGAGTGCCGTATTGTTGTTAATATGGAGCGTCCCAGGCGTTTGGAAAATAACGGACCGTGGCGCTGCCAAATTTGGCGCAGCATCACGCTCAGTCATTTTCTTGTAATTCTGGGACTATATTCTTTTGGAATGACACATATTGAAAGCTTTTAGTAGCAGTCAAAATGCCATCTTGTTCCCTTAGATTAGGGATGAGCCCGGAAGGAGAGTTTTGGGCCTTTTTTAAGTTTTACAAGATAATTTGTAAGGAGCACTGCCTAGATGACATTGCATGGACCTAGCAACATGTGAACACCACAAGAACCTCCTGCTTCCTGAGGGTCGGCCCGAGTCGGGAGGATTCCACCAAGTAGCAGGTGTGGAAAATGTGTACAGGGAGAATGACACATAGTTGGGGGGCCAAAATTCTCCCTTTTAATGTTACCAAGGAATGGCTATAGCGGGGCCTTCAGTGATTCCGTGTAGTTTCTCTTTTATCACACGGTCCTGAGGAAATTACATCTTTGGTTGTATATTGATCAATTTCTAGAACTAATTAAGGACATACCATGGACCAAATCATCTCTCGGCGAAATCGATGAGGAGAGGGAAAGGGAGACGATGTAATTAAGTCCTGCTTCCCAAAAAACGAGAGCTGGTTCCTGCCACCTGCACAAATTAAGCTCAGCTTTCAAGGTCATTCTGAAAATGAATAAGGACAGAGTGGCGAGGTTTCTGACATTGATAAGTTTAGTTTCACAGCTCTAGGTAGATCACCCTGGACGCTAATATGGAAGTAGGTCTGTGTTGAATGCATCACAGATTTCTCCTTTAAACACAGACCCATTTGTCAATAAATTAAATTAACATGATTTTCAAAGTGTGGTGAAATGCATTTTAAATTTTTCTGGCAGAATTCCCCTGCTGCAGCTATTAGTAATGAAGCTTTTGTTTGCTCTTTGAGGCGTAGGGTATTGAGAGAGTTGATTAGTTTTCCTTTCGGATCAAAAAGCGATCGATGAGGCTATTTGCAGTGCAGAGGCAGTCAGCAAGTCCCTATCTCTTCCCACAGGGTGCACCTTTCTGCAAATGTTTCAGGATGAAGGATTATGCTTTATTTGACTTCTTCTGAAAATAATTTTACATGTTAGGTATGGCTCTGGTAGAGATCCACTAACGTTTATTTTTTATTCCAAGGGCCAGATTTACAAGAAGACGCTTCGGTGGCGCTGTGCACTACACAGTATTTACAGGGCGGCATTAAGCCACTTTTTGTGGCTTAACGCCTCCTTGTAAATAGGGCCCCTTCACACTCAGCACTTTGCGTGGAAGGGGCGTGCAATCGGTGTTGCTGTGGGCGTTCCACAGCAACACCCATTGCATTTTGGCGCTGCCTCAGATTTACGAGGAATCGTACATCTGTGGCAGCACCAAAATGTAATGCCACCTCAGGGGTGGTATTAGCATGGTGCTATGAGATGAAATGCTTTAATTTCGCCTTGTTTTTTGCTCTTTCTATTTGTGGTGCATTCAGCAGCACACATAAAAAAGAAAACCACCATTAATTTTGTTTTTGTGCAGGAAGATGTCCCTTTCTGCACAAAAACAATCTCCCCGCAAAGCAGTCATCCTTGCACAATAGTGCAAGGGTGGCTGTGTTGTCGCTCGGCAGCAAATTTAGTGCCAGCGTAGGGAGAAACACAGAGGTGTGCAGTATTGTTGTTAATATGGCACATCGCTGCATTTTGAAAATGATGGAGATCGCCGCTGCCAAATTTGGCGCAGCATTGCACTCCATCATTTTCTTTTAAATCTGGTCCTAAATGTCATAGCTCACTGCTACGACCTAGCACCAGTTGATAATAATACCCACTGTTGCTATGTCAGAAAGGCCTTCCAGGCCAGGCTGACGGGCTCCCGGGAGTCTGCCAGGGCCGGGCAACTTATCTGCTTTCACTGAAAGCAGAAATCACAGCTGCAGGATGGGGAAGGAGGGCAGAGAAGGTGGTTGGGGCCACTTTAGGATGGAAGGTAAGATATTTTTACATTTGGGACAAGGAGGAGAGGCTGTGTTACGTATGGGTCTCCATTACTCCTAATCCCCTGCATAGCAGTTGAAAGCAGGAGCAAACAATTTTGGGGGTGCTTACATCATATAAAATTGTACATGGGCACAAAGTGAATTACAGGGATGTTTTTTACCTCAGGGCTCTGAGTGTGTTCATAGATAACTTAAGCATCGCTCTCGCTGTCTATTTGACGTCGCCCAGAACCCCTTGGCGAAACAAAAATCCCTGTAATTTACTGTTACCATCACCAATTCTATATGTTGTTATTCATCACATCCATAAAACTGTTCCAAGAAGTTCATAGAGGTCCATGGTCGAGGAGATGTTGTCCCCTCACACTGTAAACTCCCGCCTGAGATGTCCTGTGCTTCATCCAGGGGCCAGGATCAGTGGAAGTAGTTTAAAAGACTGAACAGCCTCATCCTCTTTGTCCAGAGGATAATGACCAACTGGAACCTTTGTGAATCCGTTTTAGCACTTTCCATCAAAACTTTGGTGACTTTTGTACATTGTCTTCCTGATATGCTGCTGGCCACATCTTCTGTTGATTTATATCAGATCTGTTTGCTGCCACCCTGTGTTTCCGTTGTGGTATGTTGTGTGTCAGAAAACCTATGTGTATAGTGCCTGTCATGTTTGTAGTCCTGGTTATGCTTAAAATTCAGTGGTCTCAGCATGAGTGTTTTTGGCCTACTTGAGGAATTTGGGAGACTACCACCACCCTGTGGAAATAGAAGCAGAAGATTATGTAACAGAGTTGTATATAAGTGTATAATATTACTCTGTGTATTTATAGCTATGTCAGAGTTTCCATAGGAAATAACTTTAGTGTCATTTGATGAATCTTCACATAACTTTCCAAAACATTTTAACCTCCACAGCTCCTTCAAGGAATGTTACAGGTTGACCTGTCAAGTGGGTGACTGAGAAAAAAGGGTAAGGCGGGGTATCATAAAGCATTGTTTTCTGATGTTAAGTCCCATAGGAAATTATGGACAGTGATACAGAAAAACAGCTGAGTGTTATTACATCAAATTTGGCATAAAGTAAGAACTTTACTCAGATAGTGTAGGTTTTGTTAGCTATTTGTTGAAAATCTCATTGGCCAAGGGAGGTGTTAGACTTTTCATCCTTGGCGTGGTCTCCCTTAACTTTTTGCCTCTGTTTCCCAGGTTCTTGATGTATGGTGGAGTCTGATTTTGCTGTTTTTGTTACTCTAGGCACTTTACCACTGCTAACCAGTGCTAAAGTGCAAGTGCTCCTTTACAAAATGTGCATGTAATTGGCTTATCCATGATTGGCATATTTGATTTACCAGTAAGTCCCTAGTAAAGTGCACTGGAGGTGCCAGGGACTGTAAATCAAATGCTACTAGTGGGCCTGCAGCACTGGTTGTGCCACCTGTAGGAAAGTACCATCTTGTCTGGCATGTTACCCCCATATTTCACTGTATATATGTTGTTTTAGTCTATGTGTCACTGGGACCCTGCCAGGCAGGGCCCCAGTGCTCATAAGTATGTGCCCTGTATGTGTTCCCTGAGTGATGCCTAACTGTCTCACTGAGGCTCTGCTAACCAGAACCTCAGTGGTTATGCTCTCTCTGCTTTCCAAATTTGTCACTAACAGGCTAGTGACAAAATTTACCAATTCACATTGGCATACTGGTACACCCATATAATTCCCTAGTATATGGTACTGAGGTACCCAGGGTATTGGGGTTCCAGGAGATCCCTATGGGCTGCAGCATTTCTTTTGCCACCCATAGGGAGCTCTGACAATTCTTACACAGGCCTGCCAGTGCAGCCTGAGTGAAATAACGTCCACGTTATTTCACAGCCATTTACCACTGCACTTAAGTAACTTATAAGTCACCTATATGTCTTACCTTCACCTGGTGAAGGTTGGGTGCAAAGTTACTTAGTGTGTGGGCACCCTGGCACTAGCCAAGGTGCCCCCACATCGGTCAGGGCAAATTCCCCGGACTTTGTGAGTGCGGGGACACCATTACACGCGTGCACTGTACATAGGTCACCAACTATGTACAGCGTCACAATGGTAACTCCGAACATGGCCATATAACATGTCCTCCAGGGTGTCCCAGACCTCTGCCATCTTGGAAACAGAGGTGTCTGTGGCACACTGGACTGCTCTGAGTGGCCAGTGCCAGAAGGTGACATCAGAGGCTCCTTCTGACAGGCTCTTACCTCTCTTGGTAGCCAATCCTCCTTCCTAGGTAGCCAAACCTCCTTTTCTGGCTATTTAGGGTCTCTGCTCTGGGGAATTCTTCAGATAACGAATGAAAGAGCTCATCAGAGTTCCTCTGCATTTCCCTCCTCACCTTCTGCCAAAGGATCGACCGCTGACTGCTCAGGACACCTGCAAAACCGCAACAAAGTAGCAAGACGACTATTAGCAACCTTGTATCGCTTCATCCTGCCGGCTTTCTCAACTGTTTCCGGGTGGTGCATGCTCTGGGGGTAGCCTGCCTCCTCTCTGCACCAGGAGCTCTGAAGAAATCTCCTGTGGGTCGATGGAATCTTCCCCCTGCAACCGCAGGCACCAAAAGACTGCATCTCTGGTCCTCTGGGTCCCCTCTCAGCATGACGAGCGTGGTCCCTGGAACTCAGCAGCTCTGTCCAAGTAACTCCCACAGTCCAGTGACTCTTCAGTCCAAGTTTGGTGGAGGTAAGTCCTTGCCTCCCCACGCTGGACTGCATTGCTGGGTACCACGTGATTTGCAGCTGCTCCGGCTCCTGTGCACTCTCCCAGGATTTCCTTCATGCACAGCCAAGCCTGGGTCCCCGACACTCTAACCTGCAGTGCACAACCTTCTGAGTTGTCCTCCGGCATCGTGGGACTCCTTTTTGTGACTTCGCGTGGACTCCGGTTCACTCTTCTTCCAAGTGCCTGTTCAGGTACTTCTGCGGGTGCTGCCTGCTTCTGTAAGGGCTCCCTGAGTTGCTGGGTACCCCCTCTGTCTCCTCCTCCAAGTGGCGACATTTTAGTCCCTCCTGGGCTACAGCAGCACCAAAAAACCTCTACTGCTAGCAAGGCTTGTTTGCAGTATTTCTGCGTGGGAATACATCTGCAAGCTTCATCGCGGAATGGGACATCCATCCTCCAAAGGAGAAGTTCCTAGCTCTCTTCTTTCTTGCAGAACTCCAAGCTTCTTCCAACCTGTGGCAGCTTCCTTGCACCCTCAGCTGACATTTCCTGGGCTCCTGCCCACTCTCGACACTGTCGCGACTATTGGACTTGGTCCCCTTGTCTTTCAGGTACTCAGGTCTGGAAATCCACTGTTGTTGCATTGCTGGTGTTTGTTCTTCCTGCAGAATCCCCCTATCACGACTTCTGTGCTCTCTGGGGGTAGTAGGTGCACTTTACACCTACCTTTCAGGGTCTTGGGGTGGGCTATTATTCTAACCCTCACTGTTTTCTTACAGTCCCAGTGACCCTCTACAAGCTCACATAGGTTTGGGGTCCATTCGTGGTTCGCATTCCACTTTTGGAGTATATGGTTTGTGTTGCCCCCTATACCTATGTGCTCCTATTGCAATCTATTGTAACTTTACACTGCTTGCATTACTTTTCTTGCTGTTACCTGCATAATTTTGGTTTGTGTTCATATATCTTGTGTATATATCTTATCCTCATACTGAGGGTACTCACTGAGGTACTTTTGGCATATTGTCATCAAAATAAAGTACCTTTATTTTTAGTACTTTTGTGTATTGTGATTTCTTATGATATTGTGCATATGACACCAGTGGTATAGTAGGAGCTTTACATGTCTCCTAGTTCAGCCTAAGATGCTTTGCCATAGCTACCTTCTATCAGCCTAAGCTGCTAGAAACACCTCTTCTACACTAATAAGGGATAACTGGACCTGGCACATGGTGTAAGTACCTCTGGTACCCACTACAAGCCAGGCCAGCCTCCTACATTGGTTGTGCAGCGGTGGGATAAGTACTTGTAACTACTTACCACTTTGTCATTGTGTACTTTTCATAAGAGAATAATATACAAAACAAGTGCAGTGTATGTACACCTAACCAAAAAGTTTTGCTTTTCTCCACTTAAACTTTTTACTAAGTTCTGAAAAGTACTCTTAAACTTCTAAAAGTTTCTAAAAAGTTAGAAAAAGTTTTTTTCTCTGTTCTTTAAAAAGTTCGGAAACTTTTTCTTCCTTCTCACTGTCTCTAAACCTTTTGCTATCATGTCTGATGTAGAGTCTGCTCTTAAAATGGTCAATACGCCAGCCTCCTACACCACCCACATAAGTAGCTCTGTAATCATGTCTCAGACCTGCCATTGCAGGGTCTGTGTGTGCAGTTTTAACTGTAAATTAGACTTGGCAAGTGTACCCACTTGCCAGGCCTAAACCTTCCTTTTTCTTACATGTAAGACACCCCTATGGTAGGCCCTAGGTAGCCCCAATGGCAGGGTGCAGCGTATGGTTAAGGTAGGACATATAGTGGGTTATTCTAACTTTGGAGGAGTGTTAATCCGTCCCAAAAGTGACGATAAAGTGACAGATATACCACCAGCCGTATTACGAGTTCCATAGGATATAATGGACTCGTAATACGGCTGGTGGTAAATCCGTCACTTTTCCGTCACTTTTGGGACGGATTAACACCTCCTCCAAAGTTAGAATAACCCCCATAGTATTGTGTTTTATATATCCTGACAGTGAAATATTGCTAAATTCGTTTTTCACTGTTGCAAGGACTGTCCCTCTCATAAGTTAACATGGGGCTACCTTTAAATCTGTGTAGATTCCCTTTGGGAGCGGATGGACATGTGGAGTTTGGGGTCTCTGAGCTCACAATTTAAAAATACATATTTTAGTAAAGTTGATTTTAAGATTGTGTGTTTGAAAATGCCACTTTTAGAAAATAAGCATTTTCTTGCTTATACCATTTCTGTGACTCTGCCTGTTTGTGGATTCCCTGTCTGGGCCAGTTTGACAGTTGGGCTGGTTTCACCTCTCACTAGACAGTGACACAAAGGGAGCTGGGGTGTAGTCTGCATTTCCTAATAAGCCATCTATGCTAGCAGGGAGGGGGGAAGTGGTTACTCACACCTGAAAGGCTGTGCCTGCCCTCACACAATGCAGTCTCCAACCCCCTGGTGAGTGTCTGGAGCCTGGCCTGGGCAAGGCAGGATTTCACGTTCAAGAGAGACTTTGCTTTGAAGTAGGCCTACTTCAAAGGAGAAAATGGGTATAACAAGGGCACCCAAAACCACAGACTTTAGAACACTTCTGGAAACCAAGAGGAACCTCTGCCTGGAGTTGAGCTGAAGAGGTGAGGAAGAAGATCTGCCCTGCCTGTGACTGTGCCTTGTGGAGCTATCCTGCAGTTGCTGCTTCTGCCTGTGCTAGAGGGCAAAGACTGGACTTTGTGTTGCCTTACTTCTTGTGAAGAACTCTCCAATGGCTTGATTTAGAGCTTGCCTCCTGTTGTTTGAAGTCTCAGGGACAGCAAAGACTTCTGTCTGCCAGCACCTGGAGTCTCTGGAGAGACTTCTACTCTGCCAAGTGGTGCCCATCCAGTTCCTGGGACCCTGAAAGGAGAAGCTGGCAGCCCTAGAGTGAGAAATCCACGCACCGACCGCCGTGCGGGGAAAAGATCGACGCAACTCGATCTGCAGCTGAAAAATCGACGCGCCACGGGCTTCGCGGCTGAAAATCAACGCCCGCCTGAAACACGACTGGAGAAATGCTCGCGGCTGGAGAAACGACGCACAGTATCGCTGGTGAGATTGCATCCCGCGCTGTGTGGTTTTCGGAGCATCATGCGGCTAGATTTCTGACGCAAACACTGCTGGGCATGTAAAAATTACGCAAGGCCTGCCCGGACCCGGACCCGAGAGTGCTGACCGGATCGATGCATTGCTCTCCTTTGGAGAGAAGAAACCCAATGTAAGGAGAAACGACGCAATGTCTCGCTCGTGAGTGAAATCGACGCATCGCAAGCCCTTTTTGATGCACACTCACCCGTGTGGGGTTATTTTTGACGTGCCCAAGGTACATTTCACGCTAACGGTGTTAGTGTGTGTTTAAAATTATATGAAGACTCTTTTTGCATTTTTAGTGATAACTTGACTTGTGTATTGTGGAGTTTTGCCGTTTTGGTCTTGTTTTATTTAGATAAATATTCTCTATTTTTCTAAACTTGTGTTGCATCATTTTGTAGTGTTTTCATTGAGTTACTGTGTGTGTTGGTACAAATACTTTACACCTAGCACTCTTAAGTTAAGCCTACTGCTCATGCCAAGCTACCAAGGGGGTAAGCAGGGGTTAGCTGAGGGTGATTCTCTTTTACCCTGACTAGAGTGAAGGTCCTTGCTTGGACAGGGTTTAACCTGACTGCCAACCAAAGACCCAATTTCAATAGGAGGTTTTTCCTCGTTAGACATTTCGGTCATGCGGGACTGGCACCAAAGGCATGATTGATTGGCCACAATTTCAACAGAAATGTTCCAGGTGCCATTACAGGACATGGGGACTCAGGCAACAGTAATTAAGTTAAGTGAAACAAAACATAAGGGAGCAGGATTGGACCTCTTTAAGACCATTGCACTCATGGGCTGATCCAGAAGCTGGAATGGCATGGGCAGCAAAAAAACGATGGATTAAACCCAGATCTGTGACTGGGGGTGAGTGTTTGCATTGTCAGCACTCCGTCCATCATCATTTTGTTTTTGCAGAAGTACCCCACACCAGAAGCCAAAAAAACAAAAAAAATCATGCTTGGGTACTGTGGTACCACCACAGAAGCCACCATTGTCCTCCATTGAGGTACTGCGATAATCCTTTAGGAGTCATACCTTTGGAACATGCAAACATCTCTGGGTGAAGCTTACATTGTTCACAAGGTTCAAGCTCACATTGATGGACACTTGGTCACACTACCAGCGAGTTCCGTGGTACAGAAAAAACACACTGAAAAATGGGGAGCATGTGAGGTGGTTTTCTTTGGTAAGGGGATTGTTTACAGGGCATGGCTTTGGCCATGTATGGCAGGGCTTGGCTGCACAATGGGGTTAGGCAATCAGGGACTCAGTTTCCATGATCTGACATCCAGTGAATAAAAAACCCTGAAAGTGGCAGAGTAGGGATTCCCTAATACCCGGGCACACCAAGGCCCATGTTTATACTTTTTGTGCGCTGCATTTGCATAATTTTTTGACGCAAAGGCAGTGCAAACTTACAAAATACAATTATATTTTGTAAGTTTACGCCACTTTTGCGTCACAAAATGACGCAAATGTGGTACAATTTTTTTTAAATATGGACCCAAGATTATAAAAACAAAACCATACTCCTGGTACTGTGGTACTCCCGCAGAATCCAGCACAAACCTTCAGAGAGGTAATGCGGTACACCCATGGGAATCATACAGCTCAACAGTGTAACCTTCACTGAGTAAAGCTTACACAGTCCTGTGATACCACAGGGATGATTGTTGTTCACAGTCAGTGGGAGCAGTGCAGTATTGCAAAACATTTTCTTGAAAAAAAATTAAACGGGCCATGTCCTGCAGCTAACCCCAAGCTGAGGACAACTGAAGCCATGCATGATTGGCCACCTAGAGGGGTTGGGTGCAAGTCCTGGCCACAGGCCACACCATGAGGCCAGTCCCCGTCATGCACAGAGGTTTGGCACTCAGTAAAAGATTTGCGTGAATATGAAAAGCAACCACTAGGAATTTTTTGAAAAAACACAGAGGTTAAAGTGACATTATAGTTAAATATAACTATGAAATCTTACTTTGTGTTAAAAAGAACCCTAGAAATTCACTGAAAAAACAAAGGTTAAAATAACATTATAGTTAGGTATGGTAATATGATCTTACCTTACTTTAAAAAAAAAACGTAGAATTTCACTGAAAAAATAAAGGTTAACATGGCATTTTTGTTACATGTTGAAATAATCCAAAAACTAACATTTAAAACCACTGAAATTCACCAGTTATAGTTAATTGAGAAAAATTCTAGTGGCAGTGCCATGCACTATTTAAGATGGCCTCACATATTACATCAATCAAGAAATGTTAAATTAAGTAATAATGATATCGCTGATGACATTAAAATTACATTAATGATGCCATGACTCATGACATCACTACAAGTATGTCAGTTTTCTATAAGCTTTTCATCTTAGAAGATATTCAGTAAAGAACAAGTAGATCCAATTTTCAGTAACCTTTGCAGTAGTAATGGGTGTATCTTTGTGCAACAAGCACAGCAAACAGAATATCAAGTGCATCTGTGAGATCACCTGCATAAAGTAGATATTTTCTCTTTTTTACTGGTATTGAGGTGCTTAAGAAGCAGTAGTTTTATAGGCTTTAATGAGGATCAATAACTTATTAAACCTTGAATACTGTTCAACAACAATGTTCGGTCATTATGTACCTTAATGAGATGTGCCTGTTAAATACCTCAGCTGACACAACATCAACTGAATGGTTTTGCCCATATACATTAGTCAATGAAAAGGCATGCACAACTAGACTCAACAGACAACGCTCTGTAAAATATGAAAGTAACCTACACACATTCCTGACATGGAAAGAATGATGTACACCATTTTAACAACCCTTACAATAATACTGCAATTTGAACTCTCTGTAACTGAGACACATTAGAGAGCAAGTTAATTGATACAATTTCGAAGTATTAAAGTACTAATTAACATAGTAAAATGTGTGTTTAAAAGCCTGTTTCAAAATAATATGATAATAAATAAAATGCATGTGCAAAGTGGTGATGTTGGTGGACACCATATATAATATGTGTTAATAGAAAATAATTATATTGAATGTAGAAATGTTTTATTAATAATGAACACTAAAGAAAATTAATTATTAATTATTAGGTTTGAAATGTTAATTAAATATTTTATTAAATGTTCAGTATTAACTGTTCATATGTTGGCATTAGTGAAAGGCTTACATTTAGACATTTAGCATTTCTAAAGGCCTGTGTGTCTCAGCAGTTTCTAGAAACTCAGTGCTCATTGTTCACTTGCTTGCTGACCTTTCAGAAAAGTCAAAATATCCTGAAATGTTTAAATGTTTAGGTATTCAACATCCTGTGTGACTTGCATATTGTGGAAAAGTTATGTTCTTTTGCTTATTGCATTTGTCCTTCCTGAGATGAGATAATGTGTACTAGAAGAACAATGGTCTTTAGTGCTCACTGTAATAGTTTGAAACCAGCAACAATTTTATTCTACTGCAGAAACTGGTGACTAGGAGCGAGTGAAGATGGTCCAATCATGAATTCAGAGAATGAAGAAAGATACTTCTGAAATGGGAATTAAAGTGTATTGGCTATGCACTAAACCACCCCATAGTCGTGTCAAATAGATGTTTAGCTAGTTGCTTTCTAGGATTTCATATAGCAAAGTTTACATAATGTAAGTCAGTTTTCTTCTTTTACTCTGCTAGTGAGATGATGTGTTATGTTCTTAGCTTTCTGCCATTGACATTCAGATAGAATAAGGCCAATCATTACTGAACTGTGTCCCTGTTCATGTCATGTTCAAGTGAAGACCGAAGATGATCTACTGACTAAGATTTTGCTGCTTGCTGATTGTTAGAAATGGGGTTTCTGGTTGGCTAGGGTATGCACCTCAGCAAGGCAGAACTTACCCACTCTAGTCAGGGCAAGGGAGTTACACGTCCAAGATAACCCCTGCTCACCCCCTTGGTAGCTTGGCACGAGCAGTAAGGCTTAACCCGGAGGCAATGTGTAAAGCGTTTGCACAACACACTCACACATGTGACGCAATATCCACACCACAAAGGAAACACAACACCAGATTATATGAAAATATACTGTATTGTACACAATGCAATTATCAGACAAAACATCACATATCAGTACTAGCCTGCTACCTTAGCAGTTGTCAGAACGTTACACATTAGTTACTCTGCAAATTAGCAGTAGTCACACATAACACACAGGTTACTCAGTATTCTGCAACATAAGCAGTAGTCAGGAAACACGTTATCACATTAGAACATTTGTCATAAGAATATCATTAAACGCCCATAGTAGGAACATTAGAAAACATATGGCAAGTTAGGGAAACATATTAGCAAGTCATGCCCATAAAAGGAACATTTGCCATATATGTAAAAAAACATCATCACACATCAAAAACAGGTAGGCAATATATCAATCCACTAAAGTCTGTAGGAAGAACTTCTGAGGTATATTGCCCCTGCAAAAAGTACCTGAGTTGATGAAGGCACCTCCAGTGCCTAAGAGACGAACAATGGGGCCCCTGGCGCTCCTCTGCGCAAAACAGGGTCCTCTGGCATCCCTGGAGGAGAGGAGGGCGGCACGCACCTCCCCTGTACCAGGGATGGGCCCCTCCGGGGACCGTGATAACTGGGGGCCCCCCCAGGCCTCCACCGGCCCTCTCAAGGGGGGGCCCAGGTCAGGGAAATCTTTACGGGAGGAGGGGGGCGCTACGCACCCCCTCCGAATTGAAAGCGGGCCCCTCCAGGGACCCGCGAACTCCTGGGGTCTCCCCGGGCCTCCACCAACCCTTACTAGGGGGGAGACCCCCAAACAGTGCCACTGGCCCACGAGGGGGGCCCAAAAGAGATCCTGTGGTGCGGGCGAGACTCCGATGAGGCTGCTGCCCCGCCCGCACGCTCCAAGAGAGCCCTCCGGGGCTTGAGCAGGTGAGGGAGAGGCATCCTCCTCTCCCTCCTGCTCCGATCTCACTCGGGCCCAAGACAGGGCCTTCCAGTGCCCCGGGGGAGCTCTAACGAGCGGGCCTCGCCCCGGGGGCACCCATAGGAGCGCGCTTGCTCCGGATTCTTCAGCTCTGTTTTTTCTAGTGCCCTGGGGGCACTAGAAGGTGTGCGGCACTCGTGCCTCCTGAAATGCAGCCTCCCGGGCTGCGGCGGTGATTTCCTTCGGCAGAAAAATAAATAAAGTGACGCACCAGCAAGGGGAAGCGCTTTCAAGCGCTCAGGCAATCCCCTAAGGAGCACTTTCCAAAGCGCTTTGTTTTCTAACCAGGCGAAGCACCCCTCGTGCTTTAGGGTGAAAAGTGCAGGGGTCAGGGGCCACAGCACCCTGCCCCTGGGGAGCAGAGCTCAAGGAAAAGGCCCACAGGGGGACAGGGTCCAACATCAGGCCAGCGCAAGGAAGATGCCAGCAATGGTAGTCCTTTACAGTGACCAGGCAGGTCACAGGTCAGCACAGCAGCAGCAGTCCATGGCGGTGCCTGTGGAGTCCTTCCAGCAGTCTGTGTCCAGTTCCAGGTAAGTTCAAAGAGTCTCCCAATTGTGGGGGAAATTCCCCTGTACTTATAGTCAGTTCTTACAGTGTTTTACAATGGTAGGGAGAGGAGGTTCCAGCCAGTTACAACTGGTTCTGGAAGTGCCCCCTCTCTCCTTTCAGCACAGGCTCCAAACATCAGGGGGGGGTTAACGACCCTATTGTGTGAGGACAGGGCACAGTCTTTACAAATGCAGGTGTGCCCCGCCTCTCCCTTCTCTCAGCCCAGGAAGACTATTCAGTATGCAGATGCACCTCTCTGACACCTCCACCCTCCCTGTGTACAGGCTGTCTGAAAAGTATGCACAAAGCCCGAACTGTCACTCTGCCCAGACGTGGATTGGAGTCAAGCTGCAAAACACCAGAGTCATAAGCACAGATAAATGTGCACTTTCTAGAAGTGGCATTTCTGTGATAGTAATAAAAAATACACCCACACCAGTAAGCAGCATTTATTATCACCATCACAACCATACCAAACACGCCTACGCTACCCCTCATAAATCAGACAATAGCCCTTCACATAAGGCAGGGCATTTCTAATGCAATCCTATGAGAAGGCAGCACTCACAGCAGTGAGACACCAAGTTAGGCTGTTTATCACTACTAGGACTGGCCATGCAATATGGCACATGTCCTGCCTTTCTACATACATGGCACCCTGCCCATAGGGCTAGCTAGGGCGTACCTTAGGGGTGACTTACATGTAGTAAAAGGGGAGTTCTGGGCCTGGCAAGTAAGTTTAGATGCCAGGTCCCTGTGGCAGAAAACTGTGCACACAGGCCCTGCGCTAGCAGGCCTGAGACAGGTTTTGAAAGTCTACTTCAGTGGGTGGCGCAAGCAGCGCTGCAGGCCCACTAGTAGTATTTAATTTACAGGCCCTGGGTATAGAGATACCACTGTACAAGGGACTTATAGGTAAATTAAATATGCCAATTAGGTATAAGCCAATCATACCAACTTTAGATGGGAGAGCACCTGCACTTTAGCACTGGTCAGCAGTGATAAAGTGCTCAGAGTCCTAGAGCCAACAGCAAGAGGTCAGAAAAACCAGGAGGAAGGAGGCAAAAAGACTGGGGATGACCCTGCGTAAGGCAAAAAGTCCAATACTGATCCTTTAAGGAGAGGTATAACCAAATGTGCATTTGTCTTTTGCAGGATTTAGCTTTTCTCTCTTTTTAGAAAATCCAACCGCTTTTTGGTTAGCGCCTTAGTAAGATGTTTTTTTTCAAATTTGTTTTTGTCTTCTTTTTTTCATGTATGTCCCAACGTGCCTATTGAATTAGGGTTAAAGTCAAGGATGTCAAGGTCTCAATTCAATTCACTAAAATTAGATTGTTGTGATTCATCTGTGCTAAATAAATGTATTCTGTTCCTACCTATCACATTCTGTTGTTATTATTCAGTATTGTGATCCTTGAATGTTTGATGATTAATGCCTTGGTGAGATTGAGATTTTTCAGACATTTTAGTCAGCCAGTGTTATTATTGTATTTGTATCATTTGGTCCTCCGTATGATTTACGTGAACTTAGCATTGT
This sequence comes from Pleurodeles waltl, assembly GCF_031143425.1. Classification (NCBI taxonomy): domain Eukaryota; kingdom Metazoa; phylum Chordata; class Amphibia; order Caudata; family Salamandridae; genus Pleurodeles; species Pleurodeles waltl. The sequence continues at coordinate 105,266,617 of NC_090446.1, forward strand.
TAATTCAAAGGGCAATGAATGTTTCAATTTAACTAAATTGGTGTGGTGATTCATTACAACATATGTCACGGTGCGTGAAAATCATTGACTTCACAATTGAATGTTAATGATAAAGGGGGTCATTACGACCTCGGCGGTCTTTTGAAAAGACCGCCAAGGCCGCGGGAGACAGAATACCGCCATAGCCGGTGGTATTCCTGTCTCCCTATTATGACATTTCCGCTGGGCCAGCGGACGGTAACAGTGTTACCGTCCACTGGCCCAGCGGTAATGTCACATCAACATTGCAGCCGGCTCGTAATAGAGCCGGCGGCAATGCTGATGTGCAGCAGGTGCAGTAGCATTTCGGGAAGTGAAATGCGCGACGGGGCTATGCCTGGGGGACCCTGCACTGCCCATGCAAAATGCATTGGCAGTGCAGGGGCCCATACGGGCACCACAAGTCCCCTTACGGCCGGCCTTTCAATGGCGGTGTGTACCGCCACGGACAGGCCGGCGGTCGGCACCGCTGGCCTGGGGATTATGACCGCCAGGCGGAATCCTGGCAGGAAAATGGAGGGGACGGCGGTATGGCCGTGGCAATTCCGCCACAGTCATAATTGCTGGCGGAACACCGCCAGCCTGTTGGCGGTGTTACCGCCAACATACCGCCGGCCGCCAGGGTCGTAATGACCCCCAAAGTGTTTTAATTAGTGTTTGATGTTGTTTGATAGGACATTATCACACTCCTTTCTGAATCCAAAGGTCTATGTTGACCTCTAAGGGTAATTCATGGTTACCGTATATGTGACACCTTATAAATAATAAATAAAAATATTAAGGCTAGTCAAACCCACAGTCATCCATCTATTATGCATTCTACATAATTGCCACCTTATGGAGTTGTATAATGTCTCAGAATTTGTATTGATTTTTCAGAAATAAATATCTGCACTTTATAAATCTCCAGTTTGTATAGAAATTGTGGATAGCCCTATAAGAGAAATCCTTAACTTTATTATGTGCACAGAAATCAACATCTAAGTAATGCATTGTAAGAACAAGCTGTAGATTTTTTAACAGGTTTTGGAAACTGGCCATTTAACGTACCTATAGCCTATCTGAAAATTACTCTAGTTGCACTCTGTCTCTATTTTCACTGGCAGCTAAAGTGTGCATCTTTTAACTTTTACTATACTAAATCAGACTTGTTTCCAGTATTACACTATTTTTAGTCCATATGTGTACACATGCACATAAAGTCAATCTATGCTGTATGTGTTTATGGTCCCTTTACCACCCAGTTTGTTTTAAAGATCATGCCGTTTTTCAAACCTGTCTGAGGAGCAGTAACTTGGATTACATCATGAGTGATGTAATATGTGAGGTCGTAGGCATTGCATGGCAGGGATACATTTTATAGTTAGTTCAGTGAACTATAGTTGGTGACTTTCAGTGTTTTTTTTGTTTTTTACAAATTAATTTTTAGCTCCTTTTAACAACTAACTATAATGTACTTTATTCCTTGTTTTTTCAGTGCATTTCTAAGATGTGGTTTTAAAGCAATTACCATACCTAATTATACAGTAACTTTAACCTTTGTTTTTATCAGTGAATTTCTGTTTAAAACCCTTTCAGTGCCACAGACGTAATGGTTACATCTGGTGGCATGGCGCTCATGTGCCAAGGGCGTAACCATTATGTCCTGGCACTGCCCTATGGGGGGAGCGATAGTGCTCCCCCGTTGGTCTCCCACCCGACCCCCCCCTCCAATCAGGGATGGCAGCGGAATCACCTCTGCTGCCAGCCCAGATCAACCCCACAGGGGAATCTGATGATATCAGCACGCAATTGCTCACTGACCTCAACAGAGAGAAACTGATTTGTTTCTCCTCGGGATGGGGAAAGGGGCAGGTTGGAGAGGCATGAAAGGAAAGGAAAGGCTTTTCATTTCCTTTCATGTCTCTCTGAGCATTTGTGCAGCATAATTGCATAGCGATCGTGCTGCAGGATTGCCCCCTAGACACCAGGGAGTTTGTTTTTTTGTCCCTTGGGCAAGGGACTCCCCAAGGGGAGCATTTTTTTAGGCCCCTTCTGCTGCCCTTGGGGGCAGAACGGCCTATTTTAATTAGACCTATCTGCTCCCAAGGGGTAAGAAATCTCTAGACACCAGGGATGATTATTTTTTTGTTTACAGGAGGGGAGCAGCCTCTTAGGCAAGGGTCATTGTCCTGAGGGAATATTATTTTAGGCCACTTCTGCTCCCCTTGGGGGCAGACCAGCCTTTTTTTATCAGGACAATCTACCTCAAAGAAGGGCAGAAACCACTGGACACAGGGATTTTCATTTTTTTAATGTAATTTTACATATAAAAAACACCTCAGATTTCAATGTAAAAATGTGATGTGTCCATGTTCGTTTTGGGCGTTTCCTGTAATGTGCACTAGGCCTACCCACACAAGTGAGGTATCATTTTTATCGGGAGACTTGGGGGAGCACAGAAAAGAAGAACAAGTGTTTTTGTCCATTGCTTTCCTCTACATTTTTTCCTTCCAAATGTAAGACAATGGGGGTTATAACAACTTTGGAGGAGGTGTTAATCCGTCCCAAAAGTGACGGTAAAGTGACGGATATACCACCAGCCGTATTGCCAGTCCATTATATCCTATGGAACTCGTAATATGGCTGGTGGTATATCCGTCACATTTGGGACGGATTAACACCTCCTCCAAAGTTGTAATAACCCCCAATGTGTAAGAAAGAAATCTATTTGAGAAATACCTTGTAATTCACATGCGGACCCCCGAATTCAGAGATGTGAAATAACCACTGCTTCTAAATTTCATATCTTGTGCCCATTGAGGAAATACAAAGGTACCTATTTTTCACTCTTTATACTTTACCAAATGAATTGCTGTATACCCAATATACAATGAAAACCCATTGCAAGAGCCAGCTCATTGATTGGCTCTGGATACCTTGGGTTCTTGATGAATCTACAAGCCCTATATATTCCCGCAACCAGAAGAGACCAGCAGACGTAACTGTATATCACTTTCAAAAATCTGCCACAGCTGGAAAAAAATTACAGAAGAAAATGAAGACAGAAATGGCTGTTTTTCTCAACTCAGTTTCAATACTTATTTTATTTCAGTTGTTACTTTCTGTAGGAAAACCTTGAAGTATCTGCACAAATGCCCCTTTGCTGAATTCAGAATTCTATCTACTTTTCAGAAATGCTTAGTTGTCTGGGATCCACAATTGGTTTCACACCCATTTCTGTCACTAACTGGAAGGCGACTGAAAGCACAAAAAATAGTAAAAATGTGGTATGTCCCAGTGAAATGCCAAATCTGTGTTGAAAATGTTGGTTTTCTGATTCAAGTCAGCCTGTTCCTGAAAGATGAGAGTATGGTGATTTTGCACCACAACCCCTTTGTTGGTGTCATTTGCAGGGAAAAAACAAATGCTTTTTTCTGCAGCACTTTTTCCCCCCATTTTTCGCAAAAAAACACATTTTAGCTGTATTTTGGCTAATTTCCTCCAGGGGAACACAAACTGGGGTTTGGCACAGGAGGAGAAAAGGCCTCATAGCAGAGGGGTTAATGAAAAGAAGATTAAATTACCATACCTAACTATATTGTCACTTTAACATTTGTTTTTCAGTGCATTTCTGTTTTTTTTTAATTATATACTGGCAACAACTCCAGAATGTGAGTACTTCAGCCATGTGCAGAAGGCTGTTGGCTTAGATCCGTTGTGATGCCACAGACCGTGTCCCTGTACTGTAACTTCCCTCCATTGCTGCCCTGCCCCTCCTTCTCGAAGCCCATGCTCAAATCATTTTTCCATGTGGAAGAGTGGAGGAGAACAGTATTAACTTTGCCTTGATCAAGCACAAGGATTTAAGATGGTTTTGACATTTACAGAAGTGGAGCTTCAAATGGTGCACCTGCTATGCTCATATTTGTATGTGCTTCCCGTAGAGGTCTCATTTCTGAGAACTGAGCATCTGTGCCAGAATGGAAACTTGCCTGTATATTTATCCAAGAAGTGTCTACAGTTTTTCATTAAATGTCCATCCAACTGAAGTTCTTTCTTTTGATTGATTAGTAAGTGCAGCATCTCTGGGGTGAATGTCTAGTGCACATTCATCAGAACAGCTGCACGAAAAACCACAAGGTAGTGTCTCAGATGATTTTATAGTATATGTATTTTCAGAAATGTGTTTAGTCCTCAAGCTTCTTTTAACAGGAATCTGTTACAAAATTATTTTTCGTATGAACTAGGTGAGACACAGTTGAATTTCACAGTTGAATTTCACAAAACAAGGGTACTTCCTTGTATTTAAACAAAGTAATAGTTTTTTTTGTTTAGGGGACATTTTCTTCTAAAGTGCACACCACCAAAAGTGGCAGGAAAAAGTGCTCATGGCTGTATGGTGACTTTTCTCCTTAAGTTTTCTAGAGTCATTAAAAAGGAGAATCCTCATGAAGATCAACTCCTCAAGTTGTTCTTCTCTTATAAAACCTTCCAATCTTTTGGGAATTACAACAGCCTGAAAAATGTCAAGAAGAGAATAGGAATTCTATTTGTTATCAAAATATTAGTGGCACCACAGTACCAAACAGCTGGTACTGTGGTACAACATGGGGCTGTGCTGGGTCTCACAATACCAGCTGTTTGGTACTGCAGCACCCATATATTTTTACAAATATTTAATAAAGTGGCCCTGGGGAGCAGAGTGAGCCCACACGGCCCCCTTATGGAGTATTTCTAAAACAATTTCAGGACTTGGGAACTAAGGTGGTTATTATGGATGTGGCGGTGTTGGACCGCCCGCCGGCGGTGGAGGTGGGACCGCCGACAGGGTGGTGGTCTGGACCCCGTATTATGAGTCAGGTATAAAAATGTGAACAGAGCAGCCACTTCATCGCTGCTACTGCCAGAGTGGGAGAGCCGTCGCCGATGGCGGGGGCTATCTTCAGGTCGGCGGAAATACCCTTCCCGCCCACTGTATTACGAAACAGCACCCTGCCAAGATTTCCGGGGCGGAACCACCGCCACACAAAGCCTGGCCAAAGAGAGTCCTACATAAGGAAACACTCACCATAGGGAGGCAGATGACACCGCGGCCGACATGGAGCGTGAACTGGAAATCTTCCCAGTGCTGATCCTTGCGACATTCCTCTGTGACCGCCAACGAAGATGACAACGGTGAGTACAGCCACCTAGCACACAAGGAAGGGAAGGGGACTTACACACCCACACACCATACGCATCCCACACACAGCACCATGCCCACACACACGCACACCAACACCCCTACACACACACCCTCACCACCACCACCCCAACGCATCCCCCCCAAACTAGGTACACAATCTGTACAGGTAGACACTTACCTGACACATGCACAGAAAGAAAATACGAGGAACATACGTGTATGCACTACCCTCCCACATGAAAATGCAGGACTACAGAAGAACATTGCACCAACATGTCTGTTGGCCAGATATATTGATCCAGATACTGGAGGCAGAAACATAAGTACAGACAAGGCCATTGGCCAGTCCACATCAAATAGTCCTATTGGGCACATAAGGTCCCCACTTGACTCCTACCACGACTATGGCTTCCACAGGGAAGGGGCATCAGTGGGGCAGGCAGGCACCTCAGGGAGCAGGGGTATGGGGTGGCGGGGTGGAGGTGGGGACTCAGGCTTGGGAGGGGGCTTCCCTGGCTTAGGTTTCAGAGTGGGTATGGTTTTGGACTTGCCCTGGAAAGGAGTGAGAGTGAGAGTGGGCTTGGACCGGGGGGTGGAAGTGGCATCAGGCATCCTACATGTCCTTTTCCTCCCTGGGGGCACGGGACTGTGAAGGGACGACTGGGGACGATACTGACGAGAAAGTAGTGGATTGGTGAGGGCAAGGGAGCATTTAAGGACAAGACGGGGTGGGCCAGTGGGTTCAAAAAGGTCGACACAGGAAAGAAAAAGCTTCTTAGGTGCACATGGAGGGGTTTTGGAGACAGGTTTGGGAGTTGAGGTAGAGGGAGTGGAAGTATGTGGTGTAGGCATGCTGTCAGTTGATTCAGGTGAGTGCTTCGTCTGCTCATGTCACGATGATGGCTGTTGCGTGGATGTGTGGGTACGTTTGCTTGTACTGGGAGGGAGGGCGGAAACAGTGGGAGTAGACAGACAGCTAGTGTAGATGGATGTTGTGTGTGTGTCTGCAGGTCTGGTGAGTGGGCTGCAAGTCTCTGTGAAAGTTTGTGTGGTGACTGCGGGTGTGGTGTCTTGGGTGCAGAGTGGATGTCAGCAGTTGTGGTGACTGTGAGAATAGTGGCTGGAGCAGTGACTGAGGGTGCAGAGAATGTGGGTGTGAATTGTGAGGTGACAGACCGGGAGGAGGGAGAGGACGACACAATGGGGGAAGTGGCTGTTGTGGTGTGTGCAATTGGATGTTGGGTGTGTGCCTGCTTGTGGGGGAAGTGCGGTGCCTGTGTTCCTCTTTGAGTTTCTTGTGTGTTGGCTTGGGTGCATGCTTGTCTGTATGTGTGCTTGGGATGGGTGAAGGGAGTGGGGTACTGGAATAGGCAGAGGAGGTGGGAGGGGATGGAAAAAGCAGGGACACTGGCTGCCGTCAAAGATGAGTCCCAAGCCTGAAAAGATCTCTGTAAACCAGGCATGTCCACATGAATTCCTTCCAGGTAGGCACTGCAATGCTGCATCTGGGATACCAGCCCCTGGATAGCATTCACAATGGTTGTCTACCCTACGGAGATGGTTCTCAGGAGGTCAATAGCCTCCTCATTGAGGGAAGCAGGACTGGCTGGGGCAGGGGCAGAGGTGCCTGCGGCGAAGGAGATGCCCACCCTCCTGGCTGAGCGTGCATGGGCAACTCGGGGGTAGCTACAGGGAGGGCAGTGCTGGTACAGGGAGTGGTGGAAGATCTTTTATATCCTGTGTTTCCAGAAGTGTCTGCCACCACCAGGAAGCTGCCATCGAAGGAGCTGTCAGAGTCACTACCTGTAGTGGTAGTTGCCTCCCCGTGGTGCTCCCCTCACCCTCCTGCCCACTGGTCCCCTCGGCGTTGGTGGTCTCTGTGTCCTGGGTCCCATGGGCAGCAGCATCCGCACTAGCCGGTACCTCTGCTCCTTCAATAGATGATGCTAATGCACGCATGAACACAAGAACACATAGGGTGGGGTAGGAAAAAAAAGGATGTAGGCTGTCAATACCTGATTGAAAGGCATGTTGGCACAAATGCACTCCCACCCATCCCAGACACTATCCCTCAACATTACCCACTACATCATGGTAGGTACCTCTGAGTGGCACTCTTGCTCCCACAATACAGTGACCTACCTACACTTCACTGCCCAACTACATCACCATCCATTCTGTACATTTCCAAATAGGTTGAGTTTGTCCCACCACAATGTGTCCAGTCTCAGAGGACATACATCAAACCCACTAGGCCACCCATGGGGCCGGTGACATGGCAAAATACGACCCCTTCTAAGCAGAAATCACAATCCCAATGAAGGAAAGGGGGCTGCCTGCATGGACATACCTGAGTACCACCCAGCCATTACTTGCCAACCACCCTTTTGCACACAACTATACTTCACAATTAGCAATGTAACAGTGGTGGTACTCACCCCCTTGTGGCCGCTGTGTTGCCTTCAATCGTCCATCTAACTCAGGATTGGACACCTCCAGAATGAGTGCCATTAGGGGGTCATGGTCCGATGGACACCCCTTCCTCGTTGGGAGGCCGTCCCCAGCTGGGCCTCTGCAGTCTTCTGTGCCCAGCGTCTTAGGTCCTCCCACCGCTTCCTGCAGTGGGTGCTCTGACGGCTGTTTAGCCTCAGGGTCCGCACTTCTTTGGCGATGGCTCACCAGTATGCCTTCTTCTGATGGGCGCTAACCTGCATGTAACACACAGAGGAAAAAGCTGCTGTGAGTGGAGGTGCACCGTTAACACATGGGACACAACAACACCTGCACATTTTCCATTCAAACTTACTGTCATCTGTAAGCCTACACACCTACGCCCTGGTACACTGCACCTATCACACAACCCTCCCATGCATTGGCACACATTCCTAGGAACCATGAATACCACTCACCTGGTCCTCTGGTCACCCATACAGCTTTGCGTAACAGGGTAGGACCCCATCCACCAGCTTCTCCAACTCCAACGATGTGAAGGCCGGGGCCCGTTCCCCCGTAGCCCGCGCCATTTCCAGGAGCAGAGTCAGGACACAGCAGCACACACAGTGGAGTAGTAGCCGTCTTGAGGTGCAGGAGTCAAGTGGCATAGGCAAACCAAAATGGTGGTGTAGACCACGGCAGTGTGCACCGTCTCCGCTGGCAGTGATCTTGATTGGCCCCTGTTACCCATAGACAACAATGTTATCTAATGAGCATTCACACCGTGGTGAACACCGTCTACAGCCATGACGACATACGCCAGAGGTATGATGTCACTTCCTACTTTCCACAACCTGTATGATTGGAGGCTGCCATTTTATGTACAGAACTTTACCCAAAAAGTACAGGGGCAGTGTATGTGGAACCATTTTGTCTACTGTCAGGGAGCTAGAGGTGACATGACAAATGCCTATACCCACATCATGGTTGCAAGTATTCCTACACTCTTGAATGTCCCATCCACAGCAATCACGACACATTGCCCATTCAGGGTTAGATCCTGCTTCGAGGCTGTTACTGTGTAGTGTGTGTGGAATACACATGGAATGGATGTGAGAGGTGAATGCAGAGTAATCAGTCCTACACAACATCTATCTACCTTTTTCCCTACACAGCTTCCAACCCATGTAGAGAGGGAGAGCTCCATCTGTCTACAGACCCCTGGTTGATCTGGCTACCATGGAGGAGCGCCACATCATCATCACTTATCGCCTGCACGTAACACAATCCGTGAGCTGTGTCACCAATTGGAGCCTGAACTCAAGACTGCAATAAGAAACCCATTTGCCATCCCTCCAACACTGCAGGTACTATCAGTCCTACATTTCTTAGCAACTGGGTCATTTCAGGTGACAGTGGGCAAGGCATCCAGTGTGTTACAGCCAATGTTCAGCGAAACTCTTACAAAATTCCTGGGTGGATTCATACGACACATTCAGAGCTACATCCACTTTCCCCAAAGCTCTGAGCTCACTACTGTGAAATCAGATTTTTATGCCATTGCCAACATACCACATGTGACTGGTGCCATAGATGGCACCCACATACCTATAATTCCCCTATAAGCCTATGAACAGGTGTACAGGAATCGAAAAAACTACCACTCACTGAATGTACAGTTGGTCTTTCTTGCAGATCAGTATATCTCACAGGTGGCTGCATGATTCCTCGGATCTATCCATGATGCCTACATACTGAAGAACAGCAGTGTGCCACACATGATGACACTACTACAGTGGGAGACTGCTTGGCTAATAGGTGGGTGTGTATAACACAGATCTGCAATCATACGACTGTCACCTTGTTAGCATTGCAGCAAAATGTGTTTTTAACTAACTTTTAGCCCTCTTCCCAGGCGATTTAGGTTATCCAAACATGCAGTGGCTCATGATACCTGTGAGAAATCCCAGGACAGATGCAGAAAACCGGTACAATGATGCCCATGGTCACACAAGAAGGGTGATTGAGTGGGACACTGGGCTCCTGAACACCAGATTCCTCTGAATACACATGTCTGGTTCACTGTACTATGCCCCTGACAAGGTGTGTCAGATTGTAGTGGCCTGCTGCATCCTCCATAATTTGGCTCTGAGGAAACATGTTCCACTACTGGAAGAGGAGGATGCTGCACTGCCACCCGTGGGATCTCAGGGGATGGATGACAGTGATGGAGAAGATGAGGAGGATGAAGTTGACTCAAGGAGCCAGCTAAGACAGCTCTATGTCCAATGACTCTCAGGTACACGTTGCAGTGTTATGTTAGCTAGATTGAGCTGGATGTCAGTGGCAGGTGGTGACTGTACCTCCACTGTGCTGTGTGGATAGGAGTATGTGTATGTGTGGATGTTTGGGGATGCACTTTTAGCCACCTGCAGAGTGTTGAACAGAGTGGTCACAGTAGTTTTACACATCAACATTACCTGCATGAAACTGTGGTGGCTTTATTCTCCACATACCTCTGACAGGGCTGGTGTCCGGAGCTCATCAGGATATTTGTGACACATGTGGTGGTGCAAGGCTGACAGGTGTCCTGGCAGGTTAGCATTCCTAGACACTATGGTGAGTGATGTAATGTTCTGTTTTCATCTGCCACTCTACATACATATCAATGTAAATATGTGTTTTTACAAATGTCTGAGTAGTGCATAGCCCACATTAGGTATATGTGCTACCTTTAACCTAGTTCCATATGCCGCAAAGGGGGTGGGAGGTGTATTTCTGACAGCAAATGTGGCAATTGTTGTATTGGTAGAGTGCAGTTAAAATTGTGTTGCTTTTCTCTTGTTGACAGAGGCTGCTATGGTGTCCTACCACTGACATATGGCTACATCATGGATGTTGATGGGATGAGTTTACCAGTGCTGGAGTGTACACTGTCACGTACTTATCATACACCTCTCTGTACAATGTGTTCCTGCAAGATGTGTGAACTTAGGTTCATGTTTGATGATTTCAGTTACATGTAAATCAGAAACTTTGGTATGAAATAAAAACAATATTCTGGTGTATTAGGTACTGTTGTGCATGACAAGAGGGATTGGAATGTGGAAGGGATTGGGCACATGGTGAACAAAATACTCTGCTACATTTCCACAAGCTGTTGGTAGCACAGGGGCAGAATAGATGGGGCCAATGTGAAATGGGTAAATGGCAGTGGATAGTGAACAAGATGGCTCAGTGACACACATGGGAGACAGTTCGGGCAGAGTCACTTCTTGGCGGTGGTCTTGGTCTTGGCTACTGAGTCACTGGGTTGTCTGGGTTTCTGGTCACGTTTGCGAGGGAGTTCCTGGGCTACAGGGGAAGTGGTGCTGGTGTCCTGTGAGTCCTCTGGCAGGGCCATCACTCCACTGGCTGCTGTAGATGTTGATGGCTGGGCTGTGTCCTGGGTAGTAGAAGGGCCCTGCTGGTGGGTGGTGGTCTCTGGCAAGATGTAAGGCAACCTCTGCAGCACCCCTGCAATGGAGGCCATGGTAGCATTTAGTTCTCCCCATTGCTCCATGGCCTCGTGGTGGTGTGACACATGCAGCCTCTGGTTGTCCTGCAACGTGCCCAGGATCTGGCCCATCCTGTCCTGGGAATGGAGGTATGCCCCCAGGACCTCTGATATGACCTCATGGGCAGCCGCATCCCTCCTTGGCTCAGCCCCCTGTGCCACTGACACCCTTCTCCGGGCTGAGCCCCCTGGGCCTGTGTCCCCGTCACAGGTGGGCAAGTCCCACTTGCACTGGGGCCGTCATCGTCCTTCCAGGTGGTGGGTGGTGACTCCAATCACTGTACAGGTGGGCAGACAGTCCGCGGCCTGGAGACACTGGTGTGACGTTGGGCTACTGGTGATGGTGGTGGCTGAGTGGTGGTGGTGTCAGTGGTGTCCTCGGTGGGACTTCTGGAGGCTGACTGCCCAGGGCTTTGGGATGGGCCAGGGAACTCCTTTTGGTCCAGACATGCAGTTGTACTCTACTCACTGAGACCTTCTTCTTCTGGTGGGGGACTTGCACTTCTTGCCATCTCAGGCCAAGTATCATGGGCTGTGGTACCTGTGTGTCACATCAATGAGTAATTACTGCCAGATTTATACTTTTTGATGCAAACCTGCGTTAGCGCAGGTTTGTATCAAACAGTATAGCGCCGGCTAGCGCCATTCAGGACGCCAGCCGGCGGCGAATATTTAAGGAATGGCGCAAGCCGGCACTAAGGCCTGGTTAGCGTCAAAATACATGACGCTAACCGGGTAGGGGAGGTGTAGGGAGAACTGGAGGTTGTGTGGGAAAGAATGCGGCTAGTCAGGTTAGAGTAAAAAATGACTCTAACCTGACTAGCATAATTGTTTTGACGCACAACCCCCATGGACATGACTCCTGTCTTAGTAAAGACAGGATTCATGCCCCCAGCCCAATGCCCATGCCCAGGGGACTTATGTCCCCTGGGCATGGCCATTGGGCACAGTGCCACGTAGGGGGGTCCAAAGTTAGGCCCCCTATGGCACTTAAAAAAACAAAAAAAAAAAAACTACCTGGACTTAACTGGATGGGTCCCCGCATCCTTAGGTGTCCTCCAGGTGTGGATGAGGGTGGGTGAGGTGTCCCTGGGGCCTGGGGAGGGGACTTGTGGGCTGTTTCCATGGTGTTCCACCATGGAAATAGGCCGACAAGTCCCCTAACTCCTGCCCTGACCCAGGCGTTAAATGATGGTGCTAAGCTGGCTTAGCGCCATTATTTAAAGCCCTCCTCCTCCCGTGCGTGATTTTTGCACGGGAGGATAAATAAGGCGCTAGGTCCTTTGAGTCATTTTTTGCCCGGGAACTCCTACCTTGCATCTCATTGACGCAAGGTCGGTTTTCACTGTACAAAAATGACGCTAACTCCATAACTTTGGTGCTAGACGGGTCTAGCACCAAAGTATAAATATGGACTTAGGTTTGCGTTGAATTAGTATAAAAAAAAACTCAAACAGAGTATAAATATGGGCCTTAGTTTCCTGCAATGTGTAATGACTTATGGCTAGTGGGTGATGGTGCAGTGGCAGTGCTGTAAGGGATTTGGCATTGACAGTAGCGTCCCACAGTATTTATGTCGTTTTATATGTGTTTGTTTTTTAGTTTTTGCCATTGTCATATTTCTCTTTTGTTTTCTGCCCCTTATGCTGTCACTGCCATTTCCCTTGCAGCACCAGCCACCTGTTTGTTGTGCTTCCATTCCTAGTCACTTGCATGCGGGGGCACTTCGGGATAGATAGGATGAATTTTTGAATTAAGGCATTGGTGATTGTTAGAAATGGGGTCTTTGGTTGGCAGTCAGGTTACCCCCTGTCCAAGCAAGGACCCTCACTCTAGTCTGGGTCAGTCACACACAATCCAAATGATCCTGTGCCCACCCTCTGGTAGCTTGGCACTGAGGAGTCAGGCTGAACTTAGAAGGCAATGTGTAAAGTATTTGTGCAATAAATCACGTAATAACACAGTGCAAACACCACAAAAATACACAACACAGGTTTAGAAAAATATAGAATATTTATCTGAGTAGGTTAAGGTCAAAACTTGATAAATACAAGTTGAAATATCACTTTTGTAATGATAAATAGAGTCTTTGGTTCTTAAAAACAAAAATGGTCTCTTGCGAGCACAAACTACCTGGTTTGCGTCTAAACTATCCGCAGGGGACCGCAGAGGAGGAGATGCGTGGTAAACAGGGAGGTGTGCATCGGTTTCTCCAGGTGCACAGAGACGATACGTCAATACTTTCCCATGCAGCAAGGGCTTTGCATCGATTTCTGGCATGTTGGCTTGCGTCCTCTTCGTTGCAGGGTATTTGGTCGCCCCGGGGACGATGCAGTGAAATCCTGGGTGTGCAGGACGAAGTCACAGGAGCTGCATCGATCCGGTGGGTGATGCAGGAAATTTTTGTTGCACAGCAGGCACTGCGTCGATCCCTCTCGCAGGAAGTTGGGCTGTGTTGTTCCGGTTCGGCGATACGTCGATCCGGTGGTCCGTTTGTCTAATTTCCGGTTGCAAAGCTGGCGCTGCGTCGATCTCCACTCAGGGAGCCGGGCTGCATTGTTCCGGTTCAGCAATGAGGTGATTTTCTCACTGCTGGGCAGACTGTGCGTCGATTCCAGCAGGCTGTGTGTCTAGTTTTGCCACACAAGGAGTTCTATGCAGAGATAAAGTCTTTTAGGTCCTGAGACTTCAAGGAACAGGAGGCAAGCTCAATCCAAGCGCTTGGAGAGCACTTCTCAGCAGAAGCAAGGCAACAGCAAGGCAGCAGTCCTTTACAGAAAAGCAGTCAGGTGAGTCCTTTAGACAGCCAGGCAGCTTCTCTTAGCAGGTTGCAGGTTCTGGTTCCGAATTTCTTTCCCAGGAGGTATCTTGTCCAAACGTGTCTGAGTTGGTAGGGTCAGGGATCCAGTTTATATACCCAAATGAGCCTTTGAAGTGAGGGAGACTTCAAAGAGTGGATTAGAAGTGCACAAGGTCCCCTTTCAATACAAGCCTGTCTGCCAGGGTCCCAGTAGGGGGATTGGCAGTCCATTGTGTGAGGACAGGCCACTGTCCTTTGAAATGTAAGTGTCAGGCCCTCCACCCTTCCAGCCCAGGAAGACCCATTCAGTATGCAGATGTGTGCAGGTGTGACTGAGCATCTTGCGTTTGTGGTTGTCTGGGTGAAATGCACAAGGGAGCTGTCAACCAGCCCAGCCCAGACATGTATTGTAAAACACACAAAGTTTTACGTGCAGAGAAATGCTAATTTTCTAAAAGTAAATAAACACAAATGATGGACAGAATGCAAAACAAATCAAACATTTTTCACTTTTTGCTGGTGTTTTCCTGACTCTAATGGTACTCTGGGTACTGCTAACCAGTCCCAGGGCCAGTGCTCTGTGTAAAATCAGTATACAAATTAGGCAAATTATAATTGGTTAAGTCAACCTACCTATAGGTCCCTGGTATATGGTAGGGCATGTAGGTTTAGGGACCCCAGCATAGGTGGTGCCCCCATAGGTGCACTGCTGAGGTGTCCAGTGTCATTTTAAAGGCCGGCCTGCCTTGCTGGCTGTTTTTAAATTAAAGTTACATGCAAATTTGACTTTTGAATTAAAAGTACTTCCAAAGTCTTAAACTACCTTATTTTTACATATAAGTCACCCCTAAGGTGTGCCCTATGTGCCCCTAGGGCTGGGTGCTATGTAACTATAAAACAAATAGTGTTATAAGCCCCGGTGAGGTAAAACAGCCAGATGTGTTTATCCCTCATTGTAGTGAATGGCCTTCATAGGCTAGAATGGGGAGATTTTATTTTAATTTTAAAAGTTCCCTTTAGTAACAGATTCCACAAGTTTGTTATCAAATTATTTGTTAAAATCAATCCTACAACCTCCAGTTGTTGGATTTAATATACCTTGTTCAGGTAAGGAGCTTTAAACTTTACCTGAAAAGTAGCCAACTTCAGACCTGCAGTGTTTTTGCTGCTTTGCTCTTATTGGCCAGCCTCTTGCAGCCTGGCCAGAAGTGATGAGAAGTGGCCTGGCTCAACACGAAGAGATGTGCCTGGGGGAGGAGATCTGCCCTCAGCAGATGGGGCAGCAGGAAGGGGGAGGGCTGCCAAACTGGTCTTCAAAGGCAGGGAAAAACATTTGGAGCAACCCAGGAACACCCTCACATCCTGCAAACCCAGACAATTAGGTGCCCCCTTGATTAGATTAGGAGTGGGCAGGAGAGGGGTGTGTTAAGGATTTGTAGCCACACCAGTGGGTGGGCTCAGCCAGATGTAACCTCCAAAAATCACTTTCAGCCACGATGGATTTTTTTTAGCAATGTTGCTCCCTGGGATTGATTTTGCCACACTTTGGAGTACCAAGACCTCTCTGTTTTTCACCCAGGAGCAAGGATAAAACTGGCAGAACTGCACCCACACCTCAGATCCCTACCAGATCCCTATCAGATTCCAACAAGGAAGAACTACAGAAGAAGAAGGACTGGCCTGCTGGACCCCTGACCAGCACCTGGACACTGCTCTCTGAAGGGCTGCACCAGCTGCACACTTGGGCTTCACCACAAGAAGGACTTTACCTGGCTTCAACCTGTTCAAGGAGGGACTCCCTGTTTGCTACCGGTGAAAACTTGCTAACCAGAGGCCCCGGCACCAACTCCTGAAGAAACCAACCAGCTAACCACTGCCCAGTGGCCAAAAAGGAGTTTGCGCCAGGTGCATTCTGGGAGTTGTAGTCCGCACCCTCAAGAAGCACCTCAGAGCTTCTGGAACCTTGGGGTCAGCTGTGGACCTTAAAAGACCCTTAAATGAACATCTGGAAGAAGATCCAGAAGCTTGGAGAGGTTTGGAGAACTTTTGGAAAAAAGCTCCATAAAGGGACTGACCCGCCGCGGCAACTCTAGCCTCAACCGCAGCACGGCCCGACTTGCAGGTTTGTCCCGGTGAAGAAAATCTACGAAAAGGTGACTATGTCCGAACGTAAGAAGTTGACCGGGACCTCTCATGCAGTGTATCCGAAGAGGGCTCCAAGGACGTTGGATCAAGATTCAGGTTTGCCCCGGTCGAAGGATTTTCAGCTCAAAAAAACGACTAAGTCCGAAGGTAAAAATCTCCACCAAGGGCTCCTGCGACGCGTATCCGAGGAAGAGTGCCAGGAGGTCGGATTGGACTGGCAACTTGGTCCCGCTAAGAAAATCTCAAGAAAAACGACTAGGTCCTAAAGTAAACTTTTGACCGACGCCTCCAGCGGGCTGTAGCTAATCTGTGCTCCATCGCGGTCAGCCTTAAACTTTGATTTAGCCCCGAGTCGAGGTGCGACCAGATGACCAGATTAGCGCTTTTTGTTTCTATGCGCTAGAAAGCATTAATTTCTTTTTAATTCATATCTCCAGTTCCCCTCATCAGATTTTATTTGTTTTAGTCTCATTTTAAAGATAAAAATATAATCTATTTTTATAAATTGGTGTTGTATTTTTGTTTTGTTTTGTGTTTTACTTATTCACTGTTTTGTGATTTTTAAATGCTTTACACATATGTCTCCTAAATTAAGCCTTGTCGCTCATTGCCAAGCTACCAAGGGTTGAGGTAGGTTTAATTTACTGAGACCTAACTGGACCTAAGTGGAGGTTAGTGGCCTATTGCTAAGTGTAGGTACTTACCTGCCCTTACCAATAACCCATTTTCCAACACTGTGGTACTGAAAAGGGCCAGGGGAGAAAAAGCTCCCTGGGCCAATCGGAAGGCCCCCTTTTTTTTAAAATTATGGTCCAGACTACTCCTGTGGGACTAACTGTCCAGATTGCATTACATTTGTAACCTCTTTGTGACCACCTTGAGCACCTCTTTAAACTTGAAGTTTTTAAAAATAAAGCTGAACAGATTTACTCCAAATAATGAAAAGAACTGTTCTAAAGTTCTAAAGTTTTGTCGAATTTGGTGCAATTCCGTTCAGCTGCTTTTTTTCTGTATTGCTTCCTAAATTTCCTATGGGACTTGACATGGAAAATCAATGTTTTAGGATTCCCTTTTTCTTGGCTCCGCATGACAGGTTGGTTAAAACTTTCCAGGCCGGAGCTGAGGTGGATGAATTTTTATTCTGAAAATGTTGTGAAGATTCATGAAACATTGAAAAAAGTTATTAGCTTAACAAAACCACTCTTCCTTTCGAAACTCTGACCTAATTGTAACTACACAGTGGTGCACGCCACTGTGTAATATATAATATTGTATGTGAATATACAATAAATATGCTTTTAACTTCCTTCAGGCCAATTTTTATGGCTTCCATTGTAGGGAACAAAAAGATAAGAAGGGGGCATCAAAAAATATGTGCTTTTTCACTTTAGCTCTCATGGTAAATTTTGCTAGCAGAAACAGAAAAAAAACTATTAAATTAAATGATTCTTGTCCAACTTGTCATGAAAGCAAAATGTTACTCAGAAAGCACACTTTTGGGTTTAGGTGTAAATAGGTCTATAGTCTTTGAGGTATTTGTGATAAAAACAAATGTCCATTAGCCTCAAAACATTTATGGGTACATTTACTAAACTTTCACCCAACTCAGGGCAGCAAGTTGGGGGAGCGCAGAAATGATATATACAAAGATAGGAAGGACTGCTGTTCTCTGCTTGTGCTGGCACACTCCGTACTGCCTGGCATCAATGCATGCACCTTTGCAATATAGTGCAAGCATGCCTGCATTAAAGACAGGATTGTTTTTGTGCAAGAAAGGACAATGGGGGTGATTCTGACTGTGGCGGGCGGCCGATGCCGCCCGCCACAGTCCCGCCGACAAATGACCGCACCGCGGTCAAAAGACCGCGGCGGCCATTCTTACATTTCCGCTGGGCCGGCGGGCGCTCTCCAAAAGAGCGCCCGCCGGCCCAGCGGAAATGCCCCTGCAACGAGGATGCCGGCTCCGAATGGAGCCGGCGGAGTTGCAGGGGTGCGACGGGTGCAGTGGCACCCGTCGCGTATTTCAGTGTCTGCTTTGCAGACACTGAAATACTTTGCGGGGCCCTCTTACGGGGGCCCCTGCAGTGCCCATGCCAATAGCATGGGCACTGCAGGGGCCCCCAGGGGCCCCGCGGCACCCCCTACCGCCATCCTGTTCCTGGCGGGTCTCAGATGGCGGTAGGGGGTGTCAGAATCCCCATGGCGGCGGAGCGCGCTCCGCCGTCATGGAGGATTCTCCCAAGCAGCGGAAAGTCGGCGGGAGACCGCCGACTTTCCGTTTCTGACCGCGGCTGAACCGCCGCGGTCAGAATGCTCGAGGGAGCACCGCCAGCCTGTTGGCGGTGCTCCCGTGGTCGGTGACCGTCAGAATGACCCCCAATGTGTTTCACAAAAACAATCCTTAAAGGCATTTCCTCTTGCTGTGTTTGATGCAGAATGCAACACACATGAAAAGAGGAAATAAGAAGGAGAAATAAGGATGTTTCTCCTTGTTACCCTCACTTGGTAAGGCATACAATTTTGAAGCATTCCCAAGTTTACAAAGTCTTTGTAAAATAGGAATGCACCATAATCCATGGGTGGATGCATGGGAATACTGTTGCTTCACCCATGAAAAGGATTCCAGGTTGAAATGTAATGTAACGCAGCACAAACAGGTGCCTTGCAATACATTTCTTTAAAAAGCAAATCAGGTCTTGCTTGGCTTTGTAAATGTTACTGAAGCGTTTTGCTTTGTGTTGCCTTGTGTGATGGAAGGACAACACAAAAGCTTCATAAAAATGGGCCTTAACACTCTTGTATATCTAGGTAGTTGAAAAATCATTTGCTGATTTGCTTTTAACTTTGGAAGCATCTGACAAATATGCATAGAATTGTTTTATTTATTTTTTATTTATTTATTAATTATTGCATATTACAGAACAGTAAAACAACAAGATTGGCCCACCCAGTATAACTGCAGGTGATAACGCAGTACAGACCTTTCCTGGCTCAGAGTACAGTCTATTCAGCTGGACTCAGATTTCCCACAACACAGGGCGTCATGATAAAAATTGTTAGAGTCAACAAAGTCCACCAGCCTCCACAATGAATACGGTCCAAGCAAATAGTCCAGGAGGGGGCCCCTTTGCCAAATACTGTGAAGCCAAGGCTAACAACAGAAAGAAAACAAAGAGAAGAAAAGAAGCAGAAGGGAGGCAGAGTATGCGCACAGAAGCGCCCAATCGCAAATATCTACAGTCATTACACAACGTGAGAGAAGGGCTGCAGGAAAGAGACTCGACTAAAACGCAAGCAAGCACGCATCACTCACCCCCCCCAACATCCCCCCCCCCCCACCCAGGGACGCCAAGTAAGCTCGCAACGGAGCCCAGATATCCTTTGGTCGAGAGCCCTCAGGAGTCAGCTCCCAAAAGACCATCAGCTGTTCCTGGAAATATGCGGCATTGCGTAGCCATTCAGATCCGCGAGGGGCTCGCCCCCTACCCCAACACATGGCAACCCTGCGCTTAGCCAGCAATAGAAGCAGGCTCACCAGCCTTCTATGGGTCCAGCCGACCACATTTACACATCCAAGCAGCGCAAGTTTGGGGGACATAGGTAGTTCCGACCCAGTCATCTCAGCGATCATGCGCATTACCTCCACCCAAAAAGCATGGACCTCAGCGCATTCCCACGCAAGATGCAGAAATCCAGTGCCAGGGGCGAGACAGCGCTCACATTGCGCATCCGCGCGCAGAACCATAGAGCAGAGCCCACTAGGCGTGTAGTATAGGCGGTGTAAAAACTTGAAGTGCAGCAAACGCAGCCTATAATTAGGGGACAGCACCCTCATATGCGCACAACAGCTCTGCCACGTCTCCTCCGTGATAGACTCTCCCACATCCATCTCCCATCTAACCCTGGAGGACCTTCCAAGTTCACCCCGCTGCTCCTGGATGCAATTACATAATTTTGTAATTAGTTTGCGTGGCGACTGCGCACGACACATCACCTCCAGAGCGCGACACTCCAGCTGAGCCTCCGGAAGGCCAGGGAACTGAGCACGCAGCATAGCACATACCCTCAGCACATAAATCCGCTGTAACGCAGTGGCGCGTTCATCCCCAAGCACCTCACTTGGAGGAATCAAACGACCATCCGCAAACTAATCGCCCAGTTTGGTCAAGCTGGCCCCCGAAGGAAATCACGTATACCCCCATCTCGGAATATCTGAGCATCAGCAATGGCCAGAACAGGTAGAGAAGGGGCAAAGGGGATGGCAGCTCTGGAGCCATGCATCAGTGCTGTCCACGCCTTGGCGGTACACGAAATATGCATAGAATTTGACAGATACTTAGAGCCTGAATTAGAGTTTAGTGGATGTGTTACTCTGTCACAGATGTGACAGATATCAGGTATCCTATTCACCGTATTACAATTCCCGTAGGATACAATGGGATCTTAATATGGTAGACGGGATATCCATCACGTTTGTGATGGAGGAACCCCATCTGCCAAACTCTATATCAGGCCCTTTGTCTGTTGAGATTACTCTTGGTATATCTAAAGTTTGGCAATCCAACTGGTGGACATACTTAAAAAGTGGAGGTCAAACAGGTGTTCATTTGCTAATACATTTGGAATTGTGTCACAAATTTGCAAACCGATTTTGCAGAAGCTTGAAAACATAGTTTTCTATTGAAATAATAAGTTGTGTACCAATTCATTAAGGGGGGCAAAGCTATAGGAAGGAACTAATTGTTTCATTTGCTTATAACATTAGTGCTGTTTGATTAATGTGCATCGAAAGAGCCAGGCAGTTAGCAAGTTGCATCCAGTGAAGGTACATCAGGAATCATGCAGATTTATCTGGTTGAGGAGGACGTGTTAGAAGATGGGAGTCAAAACATTTTGATTTGCTAAAAAATTTGGTACTATTTGATGGACCTTGTTGGACTTTTTCCCTTGCGCAGGGTCATCCCCAGTCTTTTTGCCTCCTTCCTCCTGGTTTTTCTGACCTCTTGCTGTTGGCTCTAGGACTCTGAGCACTTTATCACTGCTGACCAGTGCTAAAGTGCAGGTGCTCTCCCATCTAAAGTTGGTATGATTGGCTTTTACCTAATTGGCATATTTAATTTACCTATAAGTCCCTTTTACAGTGGTATCTCTAAACCCAGGGCCTGTAAATTAAATACTACTAGTGGCCCTGCAGCTCTGCTTGCGCCACCCACTGAAGTAGACTTTCAAACCTCTCTCAGGCCTGCTAGCACAGGGCCTGTGTGCGCAGTTTTCTGCCACAGGGACCTGGCATCTAAATTTACTTGCCAGGCCCAGAATGCCCCTTTTACTACATGTAAGTCACCCCTAAGGTACGCCCTAGCTAGCCCTATGGGCAGGGTACCATGTATGTAGAAAGGCAGGACAT
The DNA here is from genome assembly GCF_031143425.1 of Pleurodeles waltl. Classification (NCBI taxonomy): domain Eukaryota; kingdom Metazoa; phylum Chordata; class Amphibia; order Caudata; family Salamandridae; genus Pleurodeles; species Pleurodeles waltl. The sequence continues at coordinate 105,288,164 of NC_090446.1, forward strand.
GTGCCAGGTTGCGTGGCCTGTCCTAGTAGTGACAAACAGCCTAACTGGTGTCTCACTGCTGTGAGTGCTGCCTTCTCATAGGATTGCATTAGAAATGCCCTGCCTTATGTGAAGGGCTATTGTCTGATTTATGAGGGGTAGCGTAGGCGTGTTTGGTATGGTTGTGATGGTGATAATAAATGCTGCTTACTAGTGTGGGTGTATTTTTTATTACTATCACAGAAATGCCACTTCTAGAAAGTGTGCATTTATCTGTGCTTATGACTCTGGTGTTTTGCAGCTTGACTCCAATCCACGTCTGGGCAGAGTGACAGTTGGGGCTTTGTGCATACTTTTCAGACAGCCTGTACACAGGGAGGGTGGAGGTGTCACAGAGGTGCATCTACATACTGAATAGCCTTCCTGGGCTGAGAGAAGGGAGAGGCGGGGCACACCTACATTTGTAAAGGCTGTGCCCTGGCCTCACACAATAGGGTCGTTAACCCCCCACTGATGTTTGGAGCCTGTGCTGAAAAAAGAGAGGGGGGTCACTCCCAGAACCAGTTGTAACTGGCTGGAACTTCCTCTCCCTACCATTGCAAAACATTGTAAGGGCTGAGTATAAGTAGAGGGGAATTTTCCCCACAATTTGGAGACTCTTTGAACATCATGGAACTGGACACAGAAATGCTGGAGGGACTTACCAGGGACCGCCATGGACTGCTGCTGATGTGCTGACTTGTGACCTGCTTGATCACTGTAAAGGACTTGCCACTTGCCGCCTTTCCCTTGTGCTGGCCTGTTGCTAGGGCCCCTCCAACAGTGGGCCTTTTCCTGAACCTTAGCTCCCCAGGGACAGGGTGCTGTGGCCCCTGACCCCTGCAGTGACCCTGAAGCACGAGAGGTGCTTCACTTGATGCCTAATCTAGAGCTTAGGAAAGCGCTACTTTGGGGATTCCCCTAGTGCTTGAAAGCGCTTCCCCTTTGTCAGTGTTTTGGCCAAAGAAATCACCGCCGCAGTTGTGGCACTGAGCGCGAGTGAGAGCGCTGCTCTGTGCCCCCGGGGCACGAAAGACATTGCAAAAATAGAGGATCGGAGCGAGCGCGCTCCTATCGTGCCCCCCGGGTGAAGCGCGCTCCGTGGAGCGCCCCCGGGGCACAAGCAGGCACTCGCTTTGGAGCCTGCTGCTTCAATCGGCCTGGGTAGGCCGCGCTGTGTGTCTGCCGTCAGGTGGGGGGAAGGAGGCCTCATCGGAGGCTCCCCCGCCCCACGGGCAGCTTTTTCCTTGACCCCGAGGGGCAGGGGAGAAGGAGGTCTCTCCCTGCCCCGATCGAGCCCTCTACTAAGCCGCGGGTGGGGCAGAAGCTTCATCGGAGGCTCCCCGCACCGCTGGGCTGAGTCTTGGACCTGGTCATGGTCCCCCTGTGAAAGGGCCAGTAAAAAGCCTGGGGGGGCCCCCAGGGATCGCGGGCTCCTGGAGGGGCCCATCACTGAAACTGGAGGGGGTGCGTGGCGCACCCTCCTTTGCCCTTTCTCTCGCTGTTGGTGGCTCCTCCTTTTTGAAGGCCGGTTGAGGCCTGGAGGGGGCCCCAGAGATCAAAGACCCCAGGAGGGGCCCAGTATAAGAATCAGGGAGGGTGCGTGCCACCCCTCTCCCTCTACAGCCTCACAAGTCCCCCGTTTTGCGCAGGGAGTGCCGGGGGCCCCCTTGTTTTCGTTTCTTAGGCACTGGAGGTGCCTGTTTCATCTTACCCAGGTACTGATTAAGGATCCATATATATATAATCTAAAGTTCTTTCTAAAGACTTTGAGAATTAATATATATCGCCTACCTGGTGTATGATGTTTTTGTGTGCATATGCAAATGTTCCTTTTATGGACATGCTTGCTAATATGTTTTTCTAACTTGCCATATGTTTTCTAATGTTCCTACTATGGGCATTTTTATGATAATCTTATGACAAGTGCTTTGGTGTAATAACGTGTTTCCTGACTACTGCTTATGTTGCTGAATACTGAGTAACCTGTGTGTTATGTGTAACTACTGCTAGTTTGCAGAGTAACTAATGTGTAATGTTCTGACAACTGCTAAGGTAGCAGGATAGTACTGATATGTGATGTTTGGTCTAATAATTGCGTTGTGTACAATACAGTATATTTTCATATAATCTGGTGTTGTGTTTCCTTTGTGGTGGGGATATTGCGTCACGTGTGTTGTGTGTGGTGCAAACGCTTTACACATTGCCTCTGGGATAGGCCTGACTGCTCGTGCCAAGCTATCAAGGGGGTGAGCAGGGGTTATCTTGGATGTTTAACTCCCCTGCCCTGACTAGAGTGGGTAAGTTCTGCCTGGCTGAGGTGCATACCCTAGCCAACCAGAGACCCCATTTCTAACAGACCTGCACAAAATTTGGCATAGACTTAATATATTTAACTAGCCCTTGCTATTCACATTTCCATGCAGATCTGAAAGGGACAAAACGCTTGAGAAAACAAACACTAGAAGTCCATTGAAAAATACGATTATGGTTCAGCAAATACAAACCCAGAAAAAGCCCTGAAATTCATCACTGTTGGTATAACATGCAATGCACACTGCACACAATAGCTCATCCTGGTCAGTGAAGAACTAGCCATAACTAGTGGATTTCAGTGATTATAGATTTTGTTTTGAAACCATAACTTTTCTTTAACTATATTTCATGTGAATTTCAGAGATGTTTAAAACATATGCTACTACGATATGAGCAATTCTAAACCTATCTTCACTCTAACCATAGTTTGCCAGTGAATTTCTGTTTTTTTGATGATATACTGCAGTCAGGGTCTCTGAACGCATATCCTATAGTATGCCCCAGGTCCTGGCCATAGGCTATATGCTGCTCTTAAACGAGCCCAGGGAGTTTGGCCTTGGGGCATGGCCTTCTGCCAAGCCGTCTAGACAACTTGCAAAAGTGGCTGGCCATGCTGTAATTAGGCTTCATTTGGCCAGCGGAAGTTGACTATTTTATTTTACTTTACTTTACTTTTCATTTAATTACTTTTTATTATTTGTAAAACAATTTATGAGTAATTATGGACTCCACTGCAAACACTTATTCCCTCATGGGTCCTTGTTGGATCACATGAAGGGTTTCTAATTCTGATTGAAGGACGTGAACATGTGAATCCACAAACTTTGTGGCAAGATGTACATTAAATAATTATGTTGTCCCCGTGGCGAGTCTCTGTAGGGTCCCCCACTGGAGCCTGACAGCCAGGGGATGTTTCACCTGCACCTTTACAGATCTTTCCGTTTTTATTATTCCAGGATGTAGGACTGGACCCTGCGTTCTGTAATGGCAGCTGTAACGGAATTTTCTCTGTTGTTGGTCTCCAATCACAGCCTTCTGGTCTGCAAATCCAGCTTGGGTCTTTGGACCTGGAATGAACAAGCTCCCTTAACCAAGAGGACATTTTTCTTTAAGTTAGGACCCACAAAGGGTTCTAACTTAAAAAATATCCAGTCCAGTCGACATTTTGCATCCCAACACCAAAGCAATGCAGAACTGATGGTGTACTTTTGCAATGACACTGTGAAACAAAGCTAAGATGGGGAGGCAGAACTGTCCTTTTAAGACAGCCAGAACTGAGACATCATTTTATGAGAAATAAAGGATCTAAGTGGAATAAATACAGAAGAGGAACTGTGCGGCAGTCATCTTGGAAGATGAAGCCTTAATGCATGAACAAAAAAAAATGGGCCCCACAAACTACACTAACTAATAGTCTCGAGTTACTCTGTACTGAAATAAATTAGTATCTGTTTTCATTGTCTGTTTTAGCATAATGCGGATTCTGAGTGTTCTTTTATGTCAAAATAATTCAAACCCACTTTTACTCTTGGTATGAACTTTTTAGCGGGTCGGAAAGACTGAGGTTCTCATTACGAGGCTGGCGGTCATCAGACCGCCAGCTTTGCCGTGGCGGTCTTACCGCCGCTGACCCGGCGGTAAAAACAGCCACATCACAAGTTGTGGGGTTTGGCATAAACCAAATTTTCACAACGCCGCCTGGCCCGCCGGTGCAGTTGCACCGACGTGGCCGGTGGTGAGAATCTCCAACCCAGCTGGCTGCAGCGGCTTTGGCCGTTTTTGAAAAAGACTGCCAAAGTCATAATGAGGGCCTGAGTATCCCATACAACACTTTTTAGTTTGCATACGTAGGTATAAACAGAACCATATGCCAGAGACAATATTTGTTTAATATTTCAACACTTGAGTTTCACGGAACAGGTATAAGTCACAACAAACTGGTCCTTTTGGAGAACAGTTAATCCACAAGAACTACTCACAAGAACAAACAATTCACATACTTAGTGACTTTGGAAATAATGGAATAAGAAATCCTTAGACCAAGAAATTTGTAATAGCAATGGGTAAGTGAAAGATACATAGTTCAGGGCTAGCTTTAGCACTGCTGGTGCGACAATCATGTTTGGCGCCCCCATGACTCCCTTCTTAGGTTCCCTCACCACCACCAGGCAAAAGTGTCCCCTCATCTCTCCATAGGCCCCCTCTCACATCCATTAAATTTGTTTTAAAACACTGGTAAAGGATGGCTTTACTAATAAGAATGTATATCTACCCAAACAGACCATTTACAGCAACATTAGGAATAGATAATGAAAGCCTGGGGAATAAAACATAAGGTCCTAACCTATTTTATGCAGTTTGGATGCAGCTCTTTGATGATAGCTCGTAACATTCACTATCCCATGTTAGGGTTGTATCTTATTAACTGAGGTAACAAAATGATCTCTGTCTCGTTTGTTAGGGTTGTATCTTATTAACTGAGGTGACAAAAGCAGTAATCCACTCACCTAGCTACATAAAATACAGATCTGTGACCTGCAAGGTCTTTGCAGCAGGCATATTAATACTCAGGGCTACTTTATGGCAAGTCAAACATGGCACTAGTCAAAACTCTGATCTCTTTCTTCCACTATGGCGGAGGAGCGTCGTCCCCATCCCAGCAACCTCAAAAGTTGAAAAATAAAACAATAAGTAAAAATGTTTATTATTGTTTTATTTTTCAAGTTGGGCTGGGACCAGTCTTGGGGGCGGGGCCATCACAGTGAGGGAACGGAGAGGGAGTGGTGTGCACTGATGTCAGTTCGCATGTGGTTTTGGCTGTCTGTCTCAGGATGGCCAAACCAACATGCGCACTGAGCTGTCTCCAAATCCAAGCTGCATTGCTGGCTTGGCGACAGAAGGCACAGGCTTCCAGTCTGTCTAGGAGCACAAATCGAGGGTGCTCAGGCCAATCCTGATGCTGCTCTCATGCTGTCAGCAGCATGAGAGCAGCGTTACGATTGTTCGCAGGACAGTCTGGGAGCCTGTGCCTGCAGTGGACAGGAGCAGAAGAGCATTGATGCAGCGGGCGGCAGGTAAGTTCCGTTATGTTTTTTTGTTTCCTCCGTTTGTTGTGTTTTCTTGTTCGTAAGGTCCCCCTCCCTCGTCCTGCCACTCTGCCCTGACACCAGCCGCTACTGCTCTCTTCTAGTAGAATCATTAATTGCAAGAGTTATCTTGACATTTTTTAATCGTGCCTGAAGGCAGGCGCACAAGGAACTCTGTAGTAGGTGTTTTTAAATTGTACATTATTGCTAAAGCGAGTGCCCCGGAGCCCCCCTCTAAATGCCCGTAGAGGTAAGCGCCTACCTCTCCAGGTCAGTAGCCAGTTCACAGTTCAGCCGCACCGGTCGCACAGCCCTAAAGAGCTAATTTTACTGAAATGATTTCAATGGCTGGACATGGACTGAACTAATAACAATACGATCAATTCAGATGTACATGGATCACGAGCAGGATATAACTGTATTAAGATTAAGAATTCTGGTGATTATGTGATAAATATATTATTATTATTATATATATATGTATATATACATATATATATATATATATATATATATATATATATATATATATATATATATATATATATATATATATAAATATATATAATATATATATATATATAGATATTTGTATAAAATCATGTGAGAATGATGACGGTCGTAGGCAAATGAAATGCATCACCTGTGTTTGTTGCAGTCTTTTTTGAGGTGAGTACAACACAAAAACTGCAAGGACTTTTCTGCTTTCAGCAGGTGTAAGCTTCTGCCCTTGGTTATTTACAAACAGTGGCAACCCCTTCTAATCTTTCCACCAGTATATAAGGATGTGACATTTTCCCTTTCCAATCAGGAAAGGGATTTACTCCTGGACTTGACAGGAGTAAATCTTAAACTATTTCAAGGAGATAACAGGTTATACAAACATTTGAGTTTTCTGGTACTGCAACACCCATTCCTCATACCAGGAGGTGAATTTACTCATGCACCTGATATTTTGCAATGGAGTATATCAAAACGGATTAATGTTGCGCATGAGTATAAAAATGTATAGGTTCATAGCCATCTTTTCTGATTGCAAAGACCTTACTCTTGAACGTCCAAATGGCTCTGCCTTCAGGGCCATTTGTGCCCTGATGGCAAGTGGCAAGGTGGGCAAGTTAGTCAATCTGTGTTTGCATTTGTGCCTTTGTGTTTTTTTTCTGTATCTTGGACCTGTGTGTGGAGGTAGGAGGCGGCCTATCCCTCACTTTAATGCACAATAAACTGTTTAGCTTTTATTTGAATTCACGGTCCATACGCCCCAGCTTTATTGGCATTTATATCATATAGTGAAGTCTTTATGCGAGCAGCCTTGTCTTTCGATAGGAGGTTTCGCTCATGTAATATTGCTTCTCTGTTCAGTGCTGCTTTCGGCCAACCGAGAAATTAGCACATTTCTATTCACGATCCTGCATCATGGGCCAGTAGAGAACCTAGGGACCTACCTAGGAACACACACTGGTCCAGTGACATTTTTCAAGTATTTGAAGAATTTAAAGATCTCATTAAATGCTCTGTTTAGAAGCAGCTCTTAACGAATTTCAGTGAAATTAGTGGTAAATGGAGCATTTTAATGCATTTTGTGTTCAAAATCTGAAAGAGCTGAGCATCATTTTCCAGAGTGTAGGAGTTAGAGCCAGAGGGGGTTTAGTTGAGCTCTCCTAAGGATGGATTTTGTTTAAAGATTAAACCGGGGGGTTGGGTTTCTACATATTGGCACGTAGAGCAGATATTGTTTGGTTCTACCATGACCAATATGCAGGTATTTCTAGCAGCGCTGGGTGAATTTATTTGGGCACATTAAGTGATCCTGATATTCACATTTATTCGAATGTGCTTATTTTTTGGTACTTCGCAGAAAAGATTGGTTGCTTTTGGAGCAGGCTAGAGAGAATTATTGAACCAAAGTCAGAAAGGTCACAGCAGTTCGGGGCTGGAGTTATTTACAGGAGGCACAGTGCATTTTCTTCGTAGGGTTGCCACCTGGGTGTTTTTTTTAACGAGCATGACCAGTATTTTAATGCACCAGTTAGTACTAAAAGTAGGAAAATTACCTAAAGCCGGTATTTTTCCACATCATGAGTCCATACTTAAAACAGTAACCATAAGAAGCACTTTAAAATGTATTCTAAAGCTGCCTTAATGATCCCTAATTGATAGGTACTAAATAAAGGCACACGGGTCATGTCAAAAATAGTTACAGGAGTTTTTATATAAAGTCCTATTTAAGTATCACCTCAGGCATGAGCAGACTCTGAAAACGTGAATAAAAGGCTGGTATTTTCCTCTGGGAAACGTGGCAATCATATTTCTCGGATAGTTGTAATTGAACAAGTGAAAGGAACGCAGCTAGTCTAGTGAAGTTAACTCATTTGTTTCGACTGGCAAAACGAATCACTGAGTATAGCATTGAAACCTGAAGGAGTTCACCATTTTAAGGGCTTTCTACCCCAATAATTAACCTATTCTACAAGTTAGGTCACAGTAAACAGCACAGGGCGGAGCAGAGAACAGAGGTACCTTGTGACTGCAGCTATTTGCTTACTTTTGCTCATTCAGCTTTTCAGTTGTTAACATTCGTAGAGGAGCATCCTCTCTCACCACGAGGAGTTTCTGCTGTCAGTGGCGCCATTTTGTTCCATGTTTCTGAATTCAATAATCTGTTGCTTATGAAGAGACACAGAAACAAGTGTGATCGTCCTAGAAGCGTGAACTTCTGTGTCATCCTATTTGCTTAGACACTGTCATTATTTAGTAATTTTCTTGGCTCCTGGCGATGATGCGCTTGGTCTTGCACTGGCGATGCCTGCACTTGGCCTATTGAAAGCTTGCGGTTAGCGAGCACAGCTGTTCTGTGTGCGAACAAAGCCATCTGTGGTGCCAGGGATGGGACACAGGTACCTTCATCAACGGGGTGCCCCCTACCATCCTTCAGAGCCCCCCAAAACCCTTCACGAGATCCCCAGTAAGTATAAGGGCAATTAATATATGGTAGCTTTGACCCACTCACGTCCCCCTTCACATTCTGCAGGGTGGCCTTCGTTTTGCTTTGTGTTACTGAGCTTTGCTCCCCGCCCTGGGCATGTTATCTGTAATGGATGATTGTAGACCTGCTGCATTCACCTTCGCGTGCTCTAAGCTGCCAGCACTCTGCCATAGCAGTATATAACTGTTTATTAAAAATAGACTTTTGCCTGAGTGTATCTCCTTTATAGGAGGGCTGTATACCAGCCCGGATGCTGAGAACACATTCTAAAAGATTTTTGAAGTGTATACCACCCTATTTTTGGGGGGTTATTGAGAGGTGTGAGAATGGATACGTTGCATTGTGGCACATATTTGTTATCCTGAAACATTTACCATCCACAGAGTTTTGAGGCTGACAGGTAACACTGAAGCCATTTATCCTCCAGATATTTTCTCAGATTATTAAGCTGACATGTGGCTACACTCTTAGAAGCCTGTATCATCTACACAGCCCAAGGGATGACTTTGTTCTCTGTTAGAAATGGGGTTTGTGGTTGGCAGTCAGGTTACCCTCTGTCCAAGCAAGGACCCTCACCCTAGTCAGGGTAAAGTAGAATCACCCTCAGTTAACCCCCGCTCACCCCCTTGGTAGCTTGGCACGAGTATTTGTACCAACACACACAGTAACTCAGTGAAAACACTACAAAATGACACAACACAGGTTAAAAAAAATAGAGGTTATTATCTAAATAAAACAAGAGCAAAATGACAAAAATCCAACATACACCAGTCAAAATATGAATTTTAAAAGAATAAAAGACTTAAATCCTTTAGAAAACAGTGAGAACGTTGTTAGCGTACAAAAGTACCTGGGTAGCGTCAAAATAACACCGCACGGGCGAGTGTGCATCAGAAATGGCCAACGATGCGTCGATTTCTCACTCGCAAGCGAGACCATGCGTCATTCCTCCTCCGGTCGGGTCAGCGTGCGTCATTTCTCCTCTCCCGCAGGAAAGCGATGTGTCGATCTGGATATGCACCTTGGGTCCGGGCAGGCTTAACGTTGTTTTTCCGCGCCCAGCAATGTTGTGTTGAAAATCCGGTCGTACGGTATCACAAAACTGCACTGTGTGGGGTTTGAGTCGTTATCAGCCTCCTTGTGCGGGTATTGTGCGGGTATTGTGCGTCGTTTCTCCAGCGACGTTGCGTCGATCTTCCAGCCACAATGCAGGTGGAGCGGTGATTTCAGCATCACGGAAGGTGTTTCGAAAATTTCCCTGCATGCCGGTCTGTGCGTGGATTTTCAGTCTTGGTCTGCCAACTTCATCTTTCAAGGGCCCAGGAACTGGATAGGGCACCACTTGGCAGGGCAGGAGTCTTAGCAGAGAATCCAGGTGCTGGCAGGGGAAGTCTTTGATGGCCCTGAGACTTCAACAACAGGAGGCAAGCTCAGTTCAAGCCCTTGGAGATTCTTCACAAGCAGGAAGGCACAACAAAGTCTAGTCTTTCACAGGCAGAAGCAGCAACTGCAGGATAGCTCTACAAAGCACAGTCACAGGCAGGGCAGCACTTCTCCTCAGCTGTCCAGCTCTTCTCCTTGGCAGAGGTTCCTCTTGATTCCAGAAATGATCTACTTTTCAGGAGTTTTGGGTCCACGTCTTATACTCCTTTCTGCCTTAGAAGTAGGACTACTTCAAAGGAAAGTCTCTCTTGTTTGTGAGATCCTGCCTTGCCCAGGCCAGGCCCCAGACACACACCAGGGGGTTGGAGACTGCATTGTGTGAGGGCAGGCACAGCCCTTTCAGGTGGGAGTGACCACTCCTCCCCTCCCTCTTAGCACAGATGGCTCATCAGGTTATGCAGGCTACACTCCGGCTCACTTTGTGTCACTGTCTAGAGAGAGATGCAAACAGCCAAACTGTCAAACTAACCCAGACAGAGAATCCACAAACAGGCAGAGTCACAGAATGGTTTAAGCAAAAAATGTCTTCTTTCTAAAAGTGGCATTTTCAAACACACAATCTCAAAACCAACTTCACTAAAAGATGTATTTTTAAATTGTGAGTTCAGGGAACCCAAACTCCACATGCCCATCTACTCCCAAAGGGAATCTGCACTTTAGTAATATTTAAAGGCAGCCCCCATGTTAACCTATGGGAGAGATATGCCTTGCAACAGTGAAAACTAAATTTGGTAGTATTTCACTGTCGGGACATATAAAACACATTAGTATATGTCCCACCTTTAACATACACTGCACCCTGCCCATGGGGTCTACCTAAGGCCTACCTTGGGGTTGTCTTACATGTAAGACAAGGGAAGGTTTAGGCCTGGCAAGTGGGTACACTTGCCAAGTCGAATTGGCAGTTAAAACTGCACTCACAGACACTGCAGTGGCAGGTCTGAGCCATGTTTACAGGGCTCCTCATGTGGGTGGCACAACCAGTGCTGCAGGCCCACTAGTAGCAATTGATTTACAGGCCCTGGGCACCTCTAGTGCACTGTACTAGGGACTTACTAGTAAATCAAATATGTCAATCATGGGAAGCCAATTACACATACATTTTACATAGGAACACTTGCACTTTAGCACTTGATAGCAGTGGTAAAGTGCCCAGAGTAACAAAAACAGCAAAAACAAAGACCAGCACACATCAAGAACCTGGGAAACAGAGGCGAAAAGTTAGGGGAGACCACGCTGAGGATGTCAAGTCTAACATTCTCCACTTATGTACAGGATACAATTATACCTATACACACCAGACTTCAGAAATACCATTCAAACCCTGGTCATTTCTCTCTTGAGTTGAGCAAATTCCCTACTTTCTGGCAACCATGCATATTCCTTTCATGCTACTGATTAAGTTGTCACAATATTAAGGAAGACTGGCTATTTGACTTCCATCTAATTGACCTGCATTGTCTGTACTTATAGAATGGAGAGGTCATGAGCATTGTGGCAAGGACATGCATCACCAACATGCTAATAACGACAAACTTACCAGCCTATCTGGCAGAAACAACAAGGGGCAGATTTACGAAAAGCGGTGATGCACCTAGCACAGCTCCACTTTTATTGCGCCCCTTAGTGTCCCCCTAACACCACCTGTGTGCGCTGTATTTAATATACAGTGCACCATGGCAGTAGTTTGGGTATTAGCATCAGAATTTTTGACGCTAGTTTGGTGCTTTCCAGGATTCGCATAAAAAATGTTGACACTATTCTGCAAAGCACCCCTAGGCCAGTTGAAACCAATGAGAGCCTCCTTTTTTGTACAGGCTGTGCCCAGCTAATGGGTGTGTTTACAAAATGCATGTGCTCCTAATACATCATAGGTGTGCAGAGGTATTGAGCATGTTATAAATCTTTGTATTGTATTGAAGAGTAAATCTGGGCCCAATTCACAAAGGTAAACTTAGACCTGGAGTCTAAGTCTAGACTTGAAGTCTAAGTCTAGAACAGAAGTCTTACTTTACACCTGGAGTGTAAACTTAGACTTCAGGTCTAAAGTTAGATTTCAGGTCTAAAATTTGTCTTCAGATCCAAACTTAGCGCTTGATTTAGATCATGGCGGAAAGGATTACTCCGTCACAAATGTGATATATATCCTGTCTGCTATATTATGATCCCATAATATCCTGCGGAGATCATAATACGGCGGACGGGATATCCGTCATGTGTGTGATGGACCAATCCCTCTGCCAGGATCTAAATCAGGCCCCTAAACTTTAGGTCAAGACTTAGACTTAAGGTCTAAACTTATACTTCAGGTTCAAGTTTGCCTTTACCATCAGGCCCTCTGTGTGCATGTGACAGTTGATAAATTGTGTTCAGTATGTTCCACACATGTTTTTGGTACTGCAGAAAATGTTTCCAACAGGGCAGAGATTTTACATGCTAGGTACTATGGGCCCGATTCACAAAGGTAAAGTGAGACCTGAAGTTGCACTTTAGACTCGAAGTCTAAATTTAGACCTGAAGTCTAGCTTTAGACCCGAAGTCTAACTTTAGACCTGAAGTCTAAATTTAGACCCGAAGTCTAAGTTTAGATGTGAAATCTAAGTTTAATCCTAAACTTAAACTTCAGGTCGAAAGTTAGACTTTAGAGCTAAACTTAAACTACAGGCCTAAAAATATACTTCAGGTCTAAGTTTACCTTTGTGTATCAGACTCTCACTCTTGTGAGTTATTAGGCAGAACTGTCTCAGCAAGACAATTTCTACATAAAATAGAAGAATGTGCACCAGGTACTAACCAATATTCATGTGCTTGCTTTTCTTTAGAAGATGAGCTATCTCTAAAGCTTTCACCACAGTATGAAGGCTGCATGCAATATGATCTTTAGCACCACCAGACTGTGGTTATTTTAAGTGAAAAGTCTATTTGGACAAGTTTTGTATAGGGTTTTCATTGTTCTTGGTAGGCACCTTTTAATATTTTGTGGTGTACTTCTCATAAGAGTTTCTCTGTCTGGAAACAGTGTGGTACAGAGAAAATTGTCTCCATAGTGTAAACACTGTTTATAGTACCACATTTCCCACTGATATCCACTGTATTTCCTACTGTAGTTCCGGTGATAATGAAGGATTTGATACAGGTAAAGCTTGTCTGTAGTAGGACATTAGTTATATAACAAGGCTTGAGTATCTGGAGAAACTTGGTTTTCTCTGAAGAGTTGTATACAGATTGAACAGTGTGTGCAGTGGAGGTTACCATTTTATCTACGGCTTGTTATTCAACATGAACCTAGCAACCCATGAAATGTATTGTATAGGGTCAATGTTGCACATAACAGAAGCTTGCTTCAACTATAGGGATTGTACGCATGATAGCATTACTGGTGCTTTATATTATTCTGAGCTATTTTGCACTTACTTTCATAATTCTAATGTCATACTTGTTTATAGAATCTTGCCCCCCCCCCCAGCCTTAATAGGCCCTGGGGACCCCATCCCTGAAGGCAAAATATAATAAAAAAAGGAAAGGAGCCCTGTGGCCGCCCTCAAGCCTGATTAGGGCCCTAGGGACCTTATCTCATGGGGCCATGCATTTTTTTTAGTGAGGAGTGGTGCTGTGGGGTCCCCTCCTCAAGCCTTCCCAGGATCCAATGACCCAATCCTCCAGGGCCATTCATTTTTTAAAAGGGAAGGGGTCGGCTCCCCGTGCCTATTTGGGCCCTGGGGACCCCATCCATCAGGGCCTCCAATAATAATATGTGGGTTTAACCAAGCACCAGTTGCAGTTAAGTTATGTTACTTATGTTACCTTTTTAAAAATGCAATAAATTCTTTTTTGCTTAAAACAAAGCACTGTTATCTGCATAATGCTTGTTTTAGCCAGACCCTGGTGCCCACGCACCCCAGGATCACTTGAAGCCCCCCTCAGGGGGCCTATCCCCTAGTTTGAAGACCCCTGGTGTAGAGGGAGCAGCTGCTTTTTGCATGCTCTCTCTGGGCGGGAGCAATGTGAGTGTTGTTTCCCTGCCCGCAGGAGTCTGGGTAGCGAAACAGAACACAAGTCTGCTCCCAGCTGGTGGGAGCATTTTTAAATCTCCTGTGGCCTAGGAGCAGACTTAGGGGGTGATTCTGATTCTGGCGGGCGGCGGAGGCCGCCCGCCAGAATTCCGCCCTCCATTATACCGCTCCGCGGTCAGAAGACCGCGGAGGGTATTATGAGTTTTTCCCTGGGCTGGCGGGCGGTCTCCAAAAGACCGCCCGCCAGCCCAGGGAAAAACTCCCTTCCCACGAGGATGCCGGCTCGTAATCGAGCCGGCGGAGTGGGAAGGTGCGACGGGTGCAGTGGCACCCGTCGCGTATTTCAGTGTCTGCAAGGCAGACACTGAAATACTTTGCGGGGCCCTCTTACGGGGGCCCCTGCCGTGCCCATGCCATTGGCATGGGCACGGCAGGGGCCCCCAGGGGCCCCGCGACCCCCCCTACCGCCATCCTGTTCATGGCGGCTTTCCCGCCATGAACAGGATGGCGGTAGGGGGGGTCAGAATCCCCTCGGCGGCGCAGCGAGCTGCGCCGCCTTGGAGGATTCTTAGGGGCAGCGGAAAACCGGCGGGAGACCGCCGGTTTTCCTGCACTGACCGCGGCCAAAGCGCCGCGGTCAGAATGCCCTGCGGGGCACCACCGGCCTGTCGGCGGTGCTCCCGCCGACCCTGGCCCCGGCGGTCTAAGACCGCCGGGGTCAGAATCACCCCCTTAGTGTTAGATCCTGTTTGGTGGGATATTTAAAATTACTTCCTCCAGAAGGGAACAAACATGTTTCCCTGCCCATGGCAGTGTGGGCAGGCAAACTACTGTGGTTCGGGACACAGTGGCTGAATCAGCTGTGGGGGATGGGGTCCCCAGGACTGCGCAGCCCCCTCCCTTTTAATTAATGTTATGACCCCAAAGAATGGGGACCCCAGGGCCTAAGTAGGCTCAGTGAAGGGGCCCATGCGGCCACCCTGCTTTAAAAAAAAAAAATTGCACCTGGAGATGGGGTTCTCGGGGCCTTCACAGGGTCGGGGAGGGGATGTTTGCAGCCCCTCTTCCGTTTTTTACAAATGCAGCACCAGAGTATGGTGACGGATCCCCTTAATTAAACATACCCATTCCCTAGGGATGAGGTCCCTGGGGCCCTAAATGGGTTTTGGGAAGGGAGCAATACTGCCGCTCCTCTCCTCATATATTATAGAATGACAAGGCACCATTTTGTTTTTGCTGAGATCCCACAGGTCTTTTGTGGGATTGTAGCAAAAATTGCCCCTTCGTTTTTAATTTTCAGGGCCTAGAGGGGCAGGGTATCCCTACCGTGTCCTCTATATTATTTTGTTTTTAACCTAAGGATGGGGGCCTAGGTCCAAGGATCCTGTAATGGCTACCAGAAACATTTTTCTAATGTTGCTGGCAGTCATTCAGACCGCACACTCCTGCTGGAGTCTGATTCCTGCAAGCGTATTTTGGCAAAAGGGAAAAAAGCTCCCAGGACCAATCAGAGCTGTCTTTTGTTTAAAGTTGAGCTTGCAGGAGTCCCTTGAACACAACTGTCCAGATATACAAATATTTTTATTCCATAATTTCGCAAAAACTACGGAATGGATGTACACCAAATCACATAAAGCACAATCTGCAAACCAAAATCCAGCTTCCTGACAAATTTTGTATAATTCTGTTCAGCAGTTTTTATTAAAATGCGTTGACAAAAGTCTATGGATAATGCATGGGGAGTTTGCATTTTAGGACTCACCTTTTTTTTTAACCCCTACTTAATGAATCACCCCAAAACTTTCCATGCACAAACTAGTAAATAAAAAGAGCATTTTTTGGGAACGTTTTATGAAGGTTCGTCAAACAGTGCCAAAGTTATAAGCAAAACAGAAAAGACATTTCCTATGGAATTGTTGATCTAACTATAATTACCCAGTGCAGGCGGATACTAAGTATTACATATATATTTAAAAAAATGGGTGTGTGTATTCATTGAAAAAAAACAAAGGTTACAGGGACATTATAGTTAGGAAATAGAAATAAAAAAACCTTACAAATTCACTTAAAACAAAACAAAGGTTACAGGGACATTATAGTCAGAAATTCAGCAGTTATAGTTATAGTTATTTTAAGTAACTATAACTTGCGGCCTAAGGTAACTATAACTCGCTCCCCGCCATGCACAGTTTTTTCTTTATTGATTTGACTTCTAATGTTTCATTTATATTTTATTGATCTTATAAAAGTTATCATGAGTGCTGTAATTTCTGGGTAATTAGCTGTGCATGGCGAAGGTGCAAGTTTTATTTACCTTGGGCTGCGGCCAACCCCCTATAACCACCCAATCCCGCGTAGCCCCGGAGGCCATGCACGGTAGGGTTGGCCACAGGGATTGTCTCTCTGGATGCAAGAATAGGTGTGAGAGGGTGTCTCTGGGTGTGAGAATGGCTGTGAGAGTGTCTATCTGGTTTGGATGTGGGAGTGGGTGTTAAAGGAGTGTGAGAGTTGCTGTGAGTTTGCGCTCCAATAGATGAAAGATGAATTCACCTCCAGAAAGGATTTCAGATCATTTTTCAATATAGAATTGCGGAGTAAACACACTTGCTTTGCATTTACCAAGCCCAGGAGTTAGGATCATTTGTCCTTTCCAAAACTAAAGGTTCAACAGAGGCACATGCTACATTTATATTTATAAGTGCTTCCTCTTGAGATTTAATTTCTGTGAAATGAGCATCCTGGCCAGAATGGAAGCTCACCTGCTAATCTATCCAACAAGAGTCCACAGTTTGCACAAAATGTCTATCCAACTGGAGCACTTTCTACTGGTTAGTTAGTAAAAGCTACCTTGTTGGGTTAATGGGCGGTGCGGGGGGAAGGGGGCTGCATGCCACCCTAGCTGATTTAGGCCCAGGGGACCCCATCCCCTAGTGCCCACTGCTATTCAATGAAAGGGGCACGTGGCCCCTGGGGACCACATCCCCCAGGGCCCACCCTTCATTTAATGGAGGAGGGGGCCGCGTTGCCCCCCTCCCCTGGCTAATTTTAGCCCAGAGTGCCCCGTCCCCCAGGGCCCAGCCTTAGCATTTTTTGGGGGGAGAAGGGCCATGAGGCCCCCCTCTCCGGGTCAATCTTGGGTCCAGGGACCTCATCCCCCGGGGCCCAGCCATCTGTCCTGGGTGCCCACAGGACACCCAGTGCACAATGGGACCACGGGGGAGCCTGAAGTCCCCTACAGGAGCCGGCTTTGCTGTCACAGACTGTGCAGCTTCCTGTCTCTGAGCAATTGTTTCCTCTCTTTCCATGTCTGCATGTCTGCTAGCAGGGAAACAGAAGAAACCTCTGCTTCCTGCAAGCCAGAGCTGTTTGACATCTCTCACTTGCTGGGACCAGAGTAATTACCCTGACTTGGTGGGAGCTGTCAGAGCTCACGCCAAGTCAGAGCAAACAGCTATGACCGAGGGGGCTCCTCTGGAGATAGCAGGAGCCAGTCCTGAAGGGTGGCAGTCCCCAGGGCCAGTATTGGCTCCATGAAGGGGGGCGCTTGCCCCCCTTCAACATTTAAACAGCCCCAGGGAGGTAGTGGTCCCTGGGGGTCTGCAGCGGACCCTCTTCATTATTTTCATTCAGCCCTGGGGAGGTGGTGGTCCCTAAGGCTGAGGAGGGACATGCAGCCCCCTTCTTTAATTAATTATTTAAGCCCAGGAAGGTGGCAGTCACCAGGGCTGTGGAGGGGGCTGTTCTCACCCCACATATAATTGAATGCTACCCCTGGGGAGATGTCGGTCCCTGGGGCTCGGGGGTATCTGCAGGACTCCCCCTACAATAACAAAGCAATTTTGCCCTGGGGAGGCGATGGCCCCAGGGGCGCCTTGCAGTCCCACCTGCACACTAATAAATATATGCCCCGGGGAGGTGGTGGTCCCCGGGGCATAAATAAGCCCAGGAGGGGGGCCCCGTGTGCTCCCACTCCTTTATTTTTTATATGCCCCTGGAACCTGGTTGCAAAATCGCGGCAACTTTTTTTTTAAAAGTGCTTTTTTTGCCCAGCACCAGAGCCAAGGGGTCAGGGTGTCCCTACCCTGCCCATTTTTTTTTTTTTTTTTTTCTGGGACTCCACTGAAGCCAAGTCCCAAGACGGCTGACACTTCGTGGTTGAAGTGTTGGCAACCAATCAAAAAATCTAAGAAAAATCTGCAGACCCAGCCACAAATTATTCTCATTTTTTTTTAAACAATTACTTTTTAGCCCCCGCAGGGATCCAAGCATCAGAGAAAAGGGGTCAGGTTTACTCTACCCTGGCCCCTTTTCTTCTTTTGTGTTTTTTTTTTCTGGGACTCAGCTGAAGCCAAGTCCCAAGATGGTTGCCAACACTTCCTTGTGGAAGTAGTGGCAGCCAATCAGATATCAGCACAGGGACAGGTGGATCCGTGGAGGATCCGCGTCCCTATATAGCTATGTTATTTGGCTTTAAATTACTCTGAAACTGCTGAACGGATATACAACCAACCACAAAAAGCGTGATCTGTGAAACAGAATCTAGTTTCATGACAAATTTTGTAAAAATCTGTTCAGTGGTTCGGCTATAGGCGTGACTAAAAGTCCTATAGAAAAATTAATGATGAAAACGTGTTTTGGGACCCCCCTTTTTCTTGGCCCCCGCTTGACAGAACACCCCGAAACTTTGAAGACTGAAGCTGAACTTAGCAAAGTATAAAATATTGTGAAGATTCATCAAGCAGCACCAAAGTTTTAGGCAAAACAAAAAACGCTCTTCCTGTGGAAACTAGTTCCTAACTAGAACTACCTAGTGGTGACTTCCACTAGGTTATATATATATATATATATATATATATATATATATCACACAGACATTCTTCCATTTGCTGGAAAATGAGTCGTAGTCACCAGGATGGCGGTGTTACAGCTTTTATTAATTTTACTGCATTTGGCCAACCAGCTGCGTAGCTCGTCATGAGCTTGATCACAGGTGAGGAATAATGGTTGTCCATTTAAAGCTGCAGACAATCACCAGCAAATTGCATATTAATGTTTATGCCCTCCGGTGGGTTCCCAGATGGATTACCAATGAAATGGATGCTGGGGCTGGTAGTCCTGAACAGACAAATTAAAACCCTCCAGTGGGTGATGCCACTGTTATGCTATATTTATGCCAGTATTTCAGTATAGATTCAGCCAACCCTTGTTTCGTATTTTCAACTCTGTGAGGATCCTTGCCACAGAAATCCACGGCGGCAACTTTCCCAAAAACGTTTGTTATGGCCCTTAAAGTCTGATCTATCTATCTATCTATCTATCTATCTATCTATCTATCTATCTATCTATCTATCTATCTGTGTGTATATATATATATATATATATATATATATATATATATATATATATATCACACTCACCTTAACTATACTTATGTTTCATTGTAATGGCATTTCGAGGTAAATACTTCTTCATGAGAAAGTCCTGCATGGTAAAGGCAGTGCGTGGTAAAGGCAGTGCGTGGGAAAGGTAAAAGCATCCCGTTGTAAAGAGACCGATTGAAGGCTGTCTCCCCTCTGGCTGGGTGACGAGGGACAAACAAATCTGAAAGGTAATTTGATGCATGGCCGTACTTCGCCTGTGCATGGGGCAAAGCGCATTAAAGTTTGATTGTGTTTTGTTGTGATAGCGCAGAAGGGCGTGTTTGTGTGCCGTGGCCCTGCTGTTTCAAACAGCAGGCAGGTGACTTGCATCTGAACTCTCTACAGTTTGGAGAGGGATGAGATTGAGAGACGTATATAACTTCTCTGAGTTACCCGGTTGTTTTATTAGGTTTTTGCCCTTGTTTTTCCAGCGGTCACTTCACTGCTCCCAGGCTGGGTTGTTGAAGGGTTTGCGGATCAGGGGAACTATAAACCAGGCAGGGGCAGCTATTGGCCTGCAGGACGCTACATTAAACCCAACCTAATTTTGCCTCGTCCTTTAAACACGAGCTACATACATCACGGCTAACAGAGAGGAGGGGGCAATGCCAAACTGTTCCTGTGGCACGGTGTGTTCTCCATGCAGTCGGGGTCGCTTGCCTAGGTGCAAAGGAAACCAGGCGGCAGGAGATTGTATAATTTTACAGATATAAAGCCCAATTTTCATTTTAAGTGCTGCTAATAATGCAGCAATGTCTCTCGAAGGAAGCGCGGGAGCCAACCGAGCCGAAGACGGAGCGGGAAGGGCGTTCTGCCCGGAATGCAGAGCCTGAAGCACCTGCGCGTCTCATTAGTTTAAATATATGCCAGGCATCTCATTTCCATTTCAGATGTCCTCGATGGAATAAATTCATCAATACGGAAGTCTGCTGTAAATTTTGTGTACAAAGCAGGGTGCGTTTTGCATGTCTGAGACACCAAAGGGCTGGTTTGTGAACTGCGTCTGTGGTGTGGTGGGGACTGCCACGAAGAGACATCAATAATGTGAAAAATACCGCACATAAGTTATTTACCCATGAAGAAATATTATTTACATTTGTTTATATTTTCCACCACCAAATACAACAAGGATTTGCAATGGTTCTGACAATGTTTGTCTGAAAAGTATGTTTTAAAAAAAGTAAACGAAAAAACATTTTAAAATACTGGAGAAAAGTAAACACATATCTTATAGTATCTCATAACTGTACATTGAATTCAATGTTTTTAATCTGTATAAATATCTCCCCTTTGTTTTTCAAATGCTTTTCACACAAGGAAATCTGACCAGTATTTAAGAAGAATAAGGAAGTCTCAAAATTTAAAAGGAAAATGCTTTTCATCCTCTGATGTACTTACTTGTGGACCTATAAGAGAAGTGACATGCTAAGTACACCTTCTTCTACAGATGCCTGATGAGTGTATGCAGCAGATGCAACTTCCCCTGGTGCCATACAAGCCTTTGAGTTCCAAAGCTTTTGGATACACGTGTTTTGAGGAATGCAGGACGCAAAACAAAAACAGCTCCTAAAGTTTGCTCTTCAGTTATACTCCAGCAATAATGTCCCTATTGCTATGGTTTTACATACTATATGGGAGGGTGGAGAGCAACACAGCCAGAGTTATTTGGGTGGGGGGGCATGCAGAGGACAAGGGAAAAAGCTGGGAATCCCATGGAATCTCAAGGAATGCTGTATGTAAAGAAAAACGTAGTTCCCTAAATGTAAGAAGTGGAAGGATACAAGTCAGCCAATCAATACAGTGGTAAAGATGATATGTACCATGGGAGGGACAGACACAAGAAGAGAAAGGCAAGCTGCCAAATCAGAACAAAACAAATGAGAGTGACAATAATGCCAACCACTGGTAAGCAATGGGTGGGCTGTAGGTCCACTTGAAGTTCACAATAATATCTCGACCGAGGTGGCTTGCAGGCAGCTTGTGCTGTCTGGTAGGCTAGACCTAAAAAACACAGGTATCAAGATTAAAGGAAAATCACAAGAACCATCCAGTTCAAGCATTACATTGAAACTTGTGAGAACACAAACGTTATCTACTGCGATATCCTAAAATGCATCAAGCTTAAAATTAAACACAGGGAATCAAGATTCAAAAATCAAACTGCCCTGCAACACTCAAATCCTCCTTCAAATACCTTGCATCTCTAATTCCATTCACACGAGGAGTGCTGAAACCAGTCACAGGTTTATGCTAAAAACACCAATCTCCATCATACTGAAAGAAGCTCATGTTTGTTAGCTTTCTCTGACAAAAACATTTACGACCCACTGAGATTTAAAAAAAAATAGATGTGGAATACCAATATAGTTTAAAATCATTAGTATAATGACAGAGCTTTAAGTGTGGTGTGTTCCTCCAGGCCACAGACCTGCCAGTAACTAAAAACTGACATTGAATTAAGCCACAATTGGGCTCTATATTCAGGTCCTTCAAGGTAAAATGAATAGCATTTGAAAAATGATTGCACTTGTAAGTCAGGATATATTACTCCAGGCCGCCTATTTGCACTTCCTGGTACACGCTTGGCCAGGTAGTGGGTGTACTGGCTAGGTTTCTGGAGGGAAAGCAGGAAATAGCTGGCAAACCAGAGAAATGTAGGCATGCAACCTGTTTTGTGTGGGAAGCTGTAAACCAAACAGAAGTAAGCAGGTTAGGTGTTCCAGCAAAACCTTTCTGACCAGCCAAGGAGTGACTGAATGTTGGAATGGGGCATGGGACCCCTGTCACCAGAGAAAAAGCAGTCTAACTATGCTCTGGGGTACTTGTGGGAAGAAGCAGAATCTGGACTTCAGGAGCAGACAGCGGCCAACAGAGCCCATAGTACAGCATGAGGCTCACTAGGCAGTTATAGTAAGGACCTACCTTCTATAGATAATGTTTTTTTTTTTGCTAATAACTTTGGTGCACTTTGATGAATCTTCATGAAATTTTCCAAAAAACAACGGTGTTCACTTCAACTGCTGACTGGAAAGTTTTGGGGTGATCCTTTAAGCGGGTTCTGAGAAAAAGTGGGGGTCCCAAAGCATGTTTTCCACATTCATTTTCCCATAGGGATTTTGAACAGTGATAGTGCCGAAACCACCGGACAGAATTACACCAAATCCAGCAGAAAGGTAGCTCTTAGTCCAGAAAGAGGCCTTTTTGTTGTTTGGTGTAAATCCATTCAGCAGCTTTCTAGTTATTAAATGAAAACCAAATTTGTATATTTAGGGATGTGGAACCTTCTTGGATCCTCCTCGGATCCAGAGGAAAAGCAAGGCCCTGATTAGCTAGCCGTGAAAAGTAGCTCCTGCCATTTTGTTTCTCGCATTACCTGGGGGGTGGGAAAAAACAGTGTAAAAACATAAAAGGGCTAAGGATACACGTGCCCTGACCCCATAGTACAGATGGAAGAGTCATGGGCAAACAATTGGCAATTTTTTTAGCTGATCTGTGGATTTGGGGATCCTCCTCAGACCCTCCTCGGATCTTCCTTGCATCCTGGGCAAAAGCGAGGCCCTGATTGGCTTGCCGTATCTTGACACAAATAGTAACTTGCGCTTTAAAACAAACATAGAATTCACTGAAAAAAACCACTTATAGTTATACTTATCTGAAGAAACTATAACTCGTGCCAGAAAGTAACTTAAGGCCATGAGTTATAGTTTCTTAATATAAGTATAACTATAAGTATAACTATAACTGCTGAATTTCTATGGTTTTGTATCAGGAGAACGTCCAATCTAACTATAACCTAACTATAACATCCCTTTAGCCTTTGTTTTTTTCAGTCAATATAAACTAGGTCCGAACTAATATATATATAATATATATATATATATATATATATATATATATATATATATATATACACACACACACATATGAACTGCTGGACGAAATTACTCCAAAATTGGCAGAAAGGTAGCTTTTGATCCAGAAAGAAGCCTTTTTGCTGTTTAGTGACTGTGTATCCGTTAACTAGTTTTAAAAATATTAAAAGAAAAAGAAATATAGATATCTGGAGGTGTGAAGGGTTCACAAATACTCCTGATCGCATTCTTCAACTAGCCCTTGGGACCGCCACCTCCCTGGAGCGAAATCTAAAATGTATGTGGGAGGGCCTGTGCAGCCACTTCCCCAGGGTAATTACTTGCAATTAAGGGGGGGGGTGGCCCCCACAGCCTCGGGGACCATCACCTCCTCGAGGCTTAGTGACTCATTGAAGGAGGGCCATGCAGCCCCCCTCGAGGACCCATAGATGGCTCTGAGGAACGGCATCCCCCAGGGCTGGCTCCTGCTAGTCCTGCGGTGCCCAGCCCTGGGACATAGCTGTTTGCTCTGACTTGGTGGGAGCTTTGGCAGCTCCCGTCAAATCTGAGTAAACACTCTGCTTCCAAGTGGGAGAGAATCGCCAAATTGCTCTCGCCCACTGGAAGCAGAGGTTTAATCTCTTTCCCTGTCTGCAGACATGCGGGCAGGGAAAGAGATGAAAGGACTGCTTTTGCACACAGGGAGGTGCATGATTACCAGCTCCCTGTGTGTAAAAGCAATGCCGGCTCCCACAGGAGACAGGGAGCCCCTTGAGGCTCCCCAGCAGTCCACTGCACAATGGGTACCCTGGGGGGGCACCCAGGATAGATGGCTGGGCCCCAGGGAATGGGTTCCCTGGGCCAAAATAGGCTCGGAGAGGGAGCCAGCGTCTCCCTCCTTTAGAGTCCATGGGTCTCCCTTTAAATTGTTACAAGTATACGAATGTGCAAACTTTTAGAAAGTGAGCATTTTCTTGCTTATACCATTTCTGTTACTCTGCCTGTTTGTGGATTCCCTGTCTGGGTCAGTTTGCCAGTTGGGCTGGTTGCACCCCACACTAGACAGTGACACAAATGGAGCTGGGGTGTAGTCTGTATTTACTGATGAGCCATCTGTGCTAGGAGGGAGGGGAGGAGTAGTCACTCACACCTGAAAGGGCTGTGTCTGCCCTCACACAATGCAGTCTCCAACCCCCTGGTGAGTGTCTGGGGCCTGGCCTGGGCAAAGCAGGATTTCACATTCAAGAGAGACTTTGCTTTGAAATAGGCCTACTTCAAAGGAGAAACTGGGTATAAGAAGGGCACCAAAACTACAAACTTTAGAACACTTCTGGAAACCAAGAGGAACCTCTGCCTGGAGAACAGCTGAAGAGCTGTGGAAGAAGAGCTGCCCTGCCTGTGACTGTGCTTTGTGGAGCTATTCTGCAGTTGCTGCTTTTGCCAGAGTAAGAGGGCAAAGACTGGACTTAGTATGCCTTCCATCTTGTGAAGATCTCCAAGGGCATGATTTAGAGCTTGCCTCCTGTTGTTTGAAGTCTCAGGGACAGCAAAGACTTCTGTCTGCAAGCACCGGGAGTCTCTGGAGAGACTCCTACTCTGCCAAGTGGTGCCCTTCAAGTTCCTGGGACCCTGAAAGGAGAAGCTGGCAGCCTAAGAGGAAGAAATCCACACACAGGATGTTGTGCGGGGAAAAGATCGACACGACTCCGATCTGCGGCTGAAAAATAGATGCGCTGCTGGCTTTGCAGCTGAAAATCGACGCTCACCTTTCAACGCGACTGAAAAATCAATGCACGGAGCTGGAGAAACGACGTGCAGCATCGCTGATGGAGACTGGTGAGATCGCAACCCACGCTGCGTAGTTTTCGGATCATCGTGTGGCTGGATTTCAGACGCAAGTACTGCTGGGCGTGTAAAAACAACGCAAGGCCTGCCCGGACCCAAGAGTGCTAACTGGATCGACGCATTGCTCTCCTGCGGAGAGAAGAAACGATGCGCCCGAACTGACGAAAGGAGAAACGACGCAATGTCTCGCACGTGAGTGAAATCGACGCATCGCAAGCCCTTTTTGATGCACACTTGCCCGTGCTGGGTTACTTTTGATGCACACAAGGTACATTTTCACACTAACAGTGTTAGTGTGTGTTTAAAACTACATGAGGACTCTTTTTGCTTTTCAATTGATGACTTGTGTATTGTGGATTTTTGTCATTTTGGTCTTGTTTTGTTTAGATAAATATTTTCTATTTTTCTAAACATGAGTTGTGTCATTTTGTAGTGTTTTCATTAAGTTACTGAGTGTGTTGGTACAAATACTTTACACCTATCACTCTGAAGTTAAGCCTACTGCTCGTGCCAAAGTACCAAGGGGGTAAGTAGGGGTTAGCTGAGGGTGATTCTCTTTTACCTTGACTAGAGTGTGGTTCCTTGCTCCAACAAGGAGTAACCTGATTGCCAACCAAAGACCCCATTTTTAACATTGGTGATCAGCGGATGGGATTGGACTTTTATTTGTACTTGACATACAGTAACTGAGTGTACACTACTGTTTTGAGTTCAGACCACTATGTGACCACATATGACTTGCCTTGTGATTTTTGCTTTTCTCTTTGGGACTTCTTTTTGTTCTGTTTCTCGCTGATCTCTTGACTGACTTTTTTTGAAACTTCATTTGGGAACTTGCTTTTCTGCCTTTGGAAGTTTGCACTTGTTTTTGAATCTTCTTCATGTCCCAAGTTGGAGATGCATCAGTTGGCGCTGATTTTGACCTAGAGAAATTGGAGAGTTATACCAAGGCTCAGTTGAAGCAGTTCTGAAAAAGTTTTGACTGTCCCTGTTGGACTTTTGTTTATGCAGGGTCATCCCCAGTCTTTTTGCCTCCTGCCTCCTATTTTTTTCTGACCTGTTGCTGTTGGCTTTTGAGCTCTGAGCACTTTACCACTGCTAACCAGTGCTAAAGTGCATATGCTCTCTGTGTAAATTGTATGTAATTGGTTTATCCATGATTGGCATATTTGATTTACTAGTAAGTCCCTAGTAAGGTGCATTAGAGGTGCCAGGGCCTGTAAATCAAATGCTACTAGTGGGCCTGCAGCACTGGTTGTGCCACCCACATAAGTAGCTCTGTAATCATGTCTCAGACCTGCCAATGCAGTGTCTGTGTGTGTATTTTTACACTGTAAATTCGACTTGGCAAGTGTACCCACTTGCCAGGCCTAAACCTTCCCTTTTTCTTACATGTAAGGCACCCCTAAGGTAGGCCCTAGGTAGCCCCAAGGGCATGGTGCAGTGTATGGATAAGGTAGGACATATAGTAATGTGGTTTATATGTCCTGACAGTGAAATACTGACAATTTCGTTTTTCACTGTTGCAAGGCCTGTCTCTCTCATAGGATAATATGGGGGCTACCTTTAAATATTATTAAAGTGTAGACTCCCCTAGAGAGTAGATGGACATGTGGAGTTTGGGGTCCCTGAACGCACAATTAAAAAATACATCTTTTAGTAAAGTTGATTTTAAGATTGTGCGTTTGAAAATGCCACTTTTAGAAAGTGAGCATTTTCTTGCTTAAACCATTCTGTGACTCTGCCTTGTTTGTGGATTCCCTGTCTGGGTCAGTTTGACAGTTGGGTTGTTTTTCACCTCACACTAGACAGTGACACAAAGGGGGCTGGGGTGTAACCTGCATTTCCTGATTAGCCATCTCTGCTAGGAGGGAGGGGTGGAGTGGTCACTCTCATCTGAAAAGACTGTGCCTGCCTCTAACAATGCCGGCTCCAACCCCCTGCTGTGTGTCTGATGCCTTGCCTGGGCAAGGCAGGATTTCACAAGTAGGTGTGAGTCCCCTTTGAAGAAAGGTGACTTCAAAGACTAAAATGGGTATAAGAAGGGCACCCAAATCTACAGACTTGAGAAACACTTCTGGAACCAAGAGGAACCTCTGCCTGGAGAAGAGCTGATAGCTGAGGAAGAAGTGCTGCCCTGCCTGTGACTGTGCTTTGTGGAGCTTTCCTGCAGTGCTGCTTCTGCCAGAGTAAGAGGGCAAAGACTGGACTTTGTGTGCCTTCCATCTTGTGAAGAAATCTCCAAGGGCTTGATTTAGAGCTTGCCTCCTGTTGTTTGAAGTCTCAGGGACAGCAAAGACTTCTCTCTGCCAGCACCTGGAGTCTCTGGAGAGACTCCTGCCCCAACAAGTGGTGCCCTATCCAGTCCCTGGGCCCTTGAAAGGAAAGCTGGTGGAATCCAAGGAAATCAACTTCGGACAACTCCGGACCGACGCCACTGCTGAATGCGGTAATGCCGCCTGCACCTGACGCCGTGACCTTCGCTGGAACGCGACGCTCTTCGCAGGCCCGACGCCGCAGCAGCCCCGCTGAAGTCCGCGACTCCGTGGAAGTCGCCGCCCCACATCGTGGCCGACGCCGCTCGAAGTGCACAGATTCAACGTTTCGCACAGACGCCGCGATTCCCAACTTCGCACATCGGCTTGTTTTCACTCTTCACCAAAGGTATTGCACTTGGGGGTCTACACGACTCCGTGTCCGGCACCGCTGGTGTCGGCTTGTTGGGAACGACTTCGTCACAACGCCGTGTTAACATCTCATCGAAGCAACTTTGTTTCTAAGCGCAAAGTTTAATCTTTAAAAATTCCTAACTTGACTTGTGTATGTTGGATTTTTGTCGTTTTGGTCTTGTTTTGTTTAGATAAATATTTCCTACTTTTCTAAACCGGTGTTGTGTCATTTTGTAGTGTTTTCATTAAGTTACTGTGTGTGTTGGTGCAAATACTTTACACCTAGCACTCTGAGGTTAAGCCTACTGCTCTGCCAAGCTACCAAGGGGGTAAGCAGGGGTTAGCTGAGGGTGATTCTCTTTTACCCTGGCTAGAGTGAGTGTCCTTGCTTGAACAGGGGGTAACCTGACTGTCAACCAAAGACCCCATTTCTAACAGTTCCATTGAGAGCTCATCTAAGAAGGAGGAGCTGCAAAAGGCACTGGGTGCCTGGGTGACAGCCAAGAGCACTAAAGGGCACACAGAAGATGAGGGAGATGAGGAGGAAGAGTGTTCCATACACAATGATATTGTGGGTGGGCCTGTTATGTCCAGGGAGAAGGTCTCCAGGGCAGGTCGCAGTGTCTCATTTAAGGGTCTGACACCTGAAGAGTTACAGGACAGACAGGCAGAAAGAGAGTACCAATTGGAGCTGGAAAAGCTCAAGCTCAAGATGGAGAGGGAAAGGGAGGACTGGAGGATGGCCATTGAAGAAAGGAAGATACTACTGGCTCATGAACTTAGCTTAAAGGAGTTAGATTAGAGGAGTCAGTCTAGTAGAGATGGTGGCAGTAACAGCACAGTGCAGCCTGAAAGAAGGGTACACATCCCAAAAGACCTAGTGAAGGATTATAAGAGGGAGGATGACATATACTTGTGGTTTAAGGGGTATTAGTCTGCTCTCCACATGAATCTGCTCCCTGAAGCTCATTGGGGGGGGCGGCTCTGTGGAAGCACTTTGAGGTAGAGGGGAGGGATACACTGACAGCCTTAGGGGATGCTTAGAGTCTCACCTACACTATCATGAAGGATGCCCTACTCACAAAGTATGGTCTCATCCCTGAGCAGAATAAGGACAAGTTTAGGTCCTCTAAGAAGAAGGAATCCCAAACATGGTTGGAATGTGTTGATTCTTATTGCAGATCACTGGATAGTTGGGTGAAGGGCAGTAAGGTGACTACATATGAGGGGCTTTACAATCTGATTGTTTGGGAGCACTTGTACAGTTTATGTTTTCCAGAGCTGCGCCAGCACCTGATTGACAGCAAGCTGACTGATCCCAGTAAGCTTGCGCAGGAAGCGGACTGCTGGGAGAGCACCAGGGTCCAAAAGAGGTATGGGGGAGACCACCCCAAGGGTGGGCAGGGTCCCTCTCAGAAGAAAGGGGGGTAAGGGTAAACAGGGGGAGTTCTCTAAAGGGCCCCAAACTGATTCCCAGGGTAAGGATTCCCAACTCCCAGTGAGAATAAGCCATGGTTCTCCTAAGGGAAGCCAGTGGCAAGTGGTCTGTCAAGTAAATGCTGTGCATGTGACCAGGCGGGTCATGTGAGGGGAGACCCCAAATACCCCAAAAGTACACTGGCACCCACTGGTGCGCCGTCCCACTGTTTGGACAGTGTAGCGCTTGGGGAGGAGTTGGTCCCAGGTGGGTGGGAGCCAGCTGAAATGACCCTTCTCTCACTAGGGGATAGTGAGATGGTCCAGAGGACCCTTGTGCCTGAGAACACTAAGAAAT
This sequence comes from Pleurodeles waltl, assembly GCF_031143425.1. Lineage (NCBI taxonomy): Eukaryota > Metazoa > Chordata > Amphibia > Caudata > Salamandridae > Pleurodeles > Pleurodeles waltl. The sequence continues at coordinate 105,317,585 of NC_090446.1, forward strand.
ACAGGCAGTGGGTGACCATCAATGGACAGAAGGTGGAGGCTCTGAGAGACACAGGAGCTAGTGTGACTATAGTGAGGAGTCAGCTGGTGTCTGAAGAGCAGATTGATCCCTGGGTACTTCACCAAGTAGTTGCAGTGGACAACTTGGAGCGCTTGTGCAGAGTGGCGCAGATTCCCTTTGAATGGGGGCGGTCTCAGGTCCCTTGAAAGTAGCTGTGAGTCCAAACATGCCTGTTGATTGTTTACTAGGCAATGTCCTGGAGAAACCCACTTGGAAGGAAGTAGAACACAGGTCTCACTTGGAGATGTTGGGTCTGCCTGGGTGGGGATGCGTATCCACCCGGTCAATGGCAGCCCATCATTGTAGTCAAGAGCCCCTGGAGCCTGAAACAGTGGCCCAGGGGACCGACAAGAAGAGAAAGGGCAGGGGTCACGGGAAACCGGCCCCAGAAGTTCCCACTGTCCGGGAGGAGGCAGAGCCCAAGGGTGATGCCCTGGAGCCTACAGAGGAACAGGTGGCACCAACTGGGGGAGGTTTCTGAGCTGTCACAGTGGCAGCAGGAAGGGGGACCCACCAGGGGGGCATTCTGTGAAGCACAGAAAACTTGCCATACTCTAGAGGGACTGCGGCAGCAGGCTGCAGCCCAGGCGGCTGGCGAGGAGCCCAGCACTCACGTGATCTATTGGGAGAATGCCCTGCTGTATAGTGAGCCTAAGGTTCCTGAGCCTGGGTCAGCTCGTATGCTGGTGGTACCCCAGTGCTTCAGGGCCTTCCTACTGGGGTTGGATCATGATGTACCTTTGGCAGCATATCTGGTGCAGGACAAGTCCTATAAGAGGCTTGTCTCCCACTTCTATTTGCCGCAGATGCACAAGCATTCTGCTGCACACTGTAGGTCTTGTCTAACTTGTCAGGCAAGTGGCAAGAGTGGGGGGAAATGTAAGACCCCCCTCCAACCTTTACCTGTGGTTAGTACTCCCTTTGAGAGGGTACGTATTGACATTGTAGGGCCTCTGGACCCCAAGACAGCCTTCAACAACAGGTTCATCCTGGTCTTGGTGTACCATGCTACCCGTATCCAGAAGCCATTCCTCTGAGGTCAGTCACTTCACCTGTGGTGGGTCGTGCACTGATAGGGGTTTTTACCGGCATGGGGTTCCCCATGGAAGTTAGCTGTTAGTCCAAACATGCATGTTGATTGTTTACTAGGCAATGACCTGGAGGAATCCCCATGGAAGGAGGTAGAACATAGGTCTCACTTGGAGATGTTGGGTCTGCCTGGGTGGGGATGCGTATCCACCTGGTCAATGGCAGCCCATCATTGTAGTCAAGAGCCCCTGGAGCCTGAAACAGTGGCCCAGGGGACCGACAAGAAAAGAAAGGACAGGGGTCACTGGAAACCGGCCACAAAAGTTCACACTGTCCGGGAGGAGGCAGAGCCCAAGGGTGATGCCCTGGAGCCTACAGGGGAACAGGTGGCTCAAGTGGGGGAGGTCCCTGAGCTGTCACAGTGGCAGCAGGAAGGGGGACCCACCAGGGAGGCATTCTGTGAAGCACAGAAAACTTGCCCTACTCTAGAGGGACTGAGGCAGCAGGCTGCAGCCCAGGCGGCTGGCGAGGAGCCCATCACTCACCTGATCTATTGGGAGGATGGCCTGCTGTATAGTGAGCCTAAGGTTCCTGAGCCTGGGTCAGCTCGTGTGCTGGTGGTACCCCAGTGCTTCAGGGCCTTCCTACTGGGGTTGGCTCATGATGTACCTTTGGCAGGACATCTGGGGCAGGACAAGTCCTATAAGAGGCTTGTCTCCCACTTCTATTTGCCCCAGATGCACAAGCATTCTGCTGCACACTGTAGGTCTTGCTCAACTTGTCAGCCAAGTGGCAAGAGTGGGGGGAAATGTAAGACCCCCCTCCAACCTTTACCTGTGGTTAGTACTCCCTTTGAGAGGGTACGTATTGACATTGTAGGGCCTCTGGACCCCAAGACAGCCTTCAACAACAGGTTCATCCTGGTCTTGGTGTACCATGCTACCCGTACCCAGAAGCCATTCCTCTGAGGTCAGTCACTTCCCCTGTGGTGGGTTGTGCACTGATGGGGGTTTTTACCCGCATGGGGTTCCCCATGGAAGTGGTACCTGATAGGGGTACCAACTTCATATCCACGTATATGAAGTCTCTGTGGAAGGTGTGTGGCGTGACCTACAAGTTCACCACCCCTTACCACCCCCAAAGTAATGGTCTGGTTGAGAGATTCAACCGCACCTTGAAAGGCATGATTCAGGGCCTGTCAGAGCCTTTGAGGCGGAAGTGGGAAGTCCTCTTGCCATGCCTTCTGTTCGCCTAGAGGGAGGTGCCTCAAAAGGGACTTGGGTTTAGTCCCTTTGAGTTGATATATGGCCACCCTGTGAGGGGTCCTTTGAGTCTGGTGAAGGAGGCTTTGGAGAAAGCTCCTAGTAAACCCCCCAAGGATGTATTTAGCTGCATGCTGGCTTTGAGAAACCAGACTGCCCGCTTCAGGAATCTCGCATAGGAGAACCTAGAAGCAAGCCAGGAGGATATGAAATGGTGGTATGACCAGAATGCCACTCTGGTCATTTTTCAACCTGGTCCGAAAGTGTGGGTGATGGCGCCAGTGGAGCTTAGGGCACTCCAGGATAAGTGGACTGGGCCATTTGAGGTGGTGGAGTGCAAGAGTGAAGTCACCTACCTGGTGGACTTGCAGTCTCCAAGGAACCCTTTAAGGGGCCTGCATATCAACCGCCTCAAAACTCACTTTGAGCGGACTGAACTGTCCATGCTCCTTGCGACAGATGATGGGAAGGAGGAGGAGAGTGAGCCTCTTACTGACCTCCTGTCTGCAGGAGTAATAGATGGGCCAGTGGAGGGAGTGATCCTCTCCCCCCCGACTGAGGAGCAGCGGGGTGACTGTCGCCACATGTTGGGACAGTTTGCCTCACTGTTTTCCCTGATCCCAGGAGTCACACATTTATGAACACATGATGTGGACACTGGGGACAGTACACCCATTAAACAAAAAGTTGACAGGGTGACTGACAGGGTCAGGGCATGCATTAAGGATGAAGTATCCAAAATGCTTACCCTGGGGGTTATTGAGAACTCCAGCAGTCCTTGGGCCAGCCCAGTGGTATTGGCCCCAAAGGCTGCTGCACCTGGTGCCACTCCAGAACTCAGGTTCTTTGTGGACTTCTGGGGACTCAATGCGGTCAGCAAGACTGACACACACCCCATCCCCCGAGCTGATGAGCTCATTGACCGGTTAGGAGCTGCCAAGTACCTCAGTACGTTTGACTTAACATCTGGGTACTGGAAGATTGCCTTAACTGAGGGGGCTAAGGAGAGGTCATAATTTTCTACCCCACATGGACACTTTCAATTTAAAGTCATGCCATTTAGGATGAAGAATACCCCTGCCACCTTTCAGATGTTGGTCAACCAGGTGATGGCTGGGCTGGATGAGTTCAGTGCCGCCTACCTGAATGACATTGCTGTGTTTAGTTCCACATGGGAGGAACATCTGCAACACCTCTGGAGAGTGTTAGATGCCCTGCAGAAGGCAGGCCTCACTATTAAGGCAAGCAAGTGCCAAAAAGGGCAGGGTTCTGTGGTGTACTTAGGAAACCAGGTAGGAAGTGGCCAGGTGGCACCCCTACAGCCAAAAAATGATACAATACTGGCTTTGGAGCCTCCCAATACCTAGACTGCAGTGAGAGCCTTCCTAGGTCTCACAGGATACTACAGGAGGGTTGTCAAGGGTTATGGTACCATTGTTACCCCATTGACTGAGCTGACTTCAAAGAAGCAACTCAGGAAAGTGATCTGGACAGAGGCTTGCCAGAATGCTTTTGATGCCCTTAAGGCTGCCAAGGGCACCTGACTACTCCAAGGAGTTTGTTGTGCGAACAGACGCCTCAGAGCATGGTATTGGAGCACCTACTCTCACAGCTTGATGAAGAGGGCCTAGACCAATCAGTAGCTTTCACTTTCAGGAGGTTACTTCCCAGGGAACGTAGGTGGAATGCCATAGAACGTGAAGCGTTTGCTGTGGTCTGGGCACTGAAGAAGCTAAGGCCCCACTTGTTTGGCACTTCCGAGTTCAGACCGACCACATGCCCCTCAGATGGTTAATGCAGATGAGGGGTGAGAATCCAAAACTGTTGAGGTGGTCCATTTCCCTACAGGGGATGGACTTTACAGGAACACCGTCCTGGTACAGAGCACACCAATGCTGATGGTCTGTCCAGGTTCTTCTGCCTTAGTGATGAGAACTCCCATGAGGTTGGGTAGTTGCTCCCTACTTTCAGCTGGGGGGGACACGAGTTAGACTTATCATCCTTGGCGTGGTCTCCCTTAACTTTTTGCCTCTGTTTCCCAGGTTGTTGACGTGTGCTGGACTCTGTTTTTGCTGTCTTTGTTACTTAGGGCTCTTTACCACTGCTAACCAATGCTAAAGTGCAAGTGCTCCTTTACAAAATGTGTATGTAATTGGTTTATCCATGATTGGCATATTTGATTTATTAGTAAGTCCCTAGTACAGTGCATTAGAGGTGCCCAGGGCCTGTAAATCAAATGCTACTAGTCGGCCTGCAGCACTGGTTGTGCCACCCACACAAGTAGCTCTGTAATCATGTCTCAGACCTGCCACTGCAATGTCTGTGTGTGCAGTTTTAACTGTAAATTCGACTTGGCAAGTGTACCAACTTGCCAGGCCTAAACCTTCCCTTTTCTTACATGTAAGGCACCCCTGAGGTAGGCCCTAGGTAGCCCCAAGGACAGGGTGCAGTGTATGGTTATGGTGGGACATATAGTAATGTGTTTTAAATGTCCTAACGGTGAAATATTGCTAAATTTGTTTTTCACTGTTGCACGGCCTGTCCCTCTCATAGGTTAACATGGGGGCTACCTTTAAATTAAATCAGATTAAAGTGTAGATTCCCTTTGGGAGCGGATGGACATGTGGAGTTTGGGGTCTCTGAGCTCACATTTTAAAAATACATCTTTTAGAAAAATGGATTTTAAGATTGTGTGTTTGAAAATGCCACTTTTAGAAAGTGAGCATTTTCTTGCTTATACCATTTCTGTGACTCTGCCTGTTTGTTGATTCCCTGTCAGGGTCAGTTTGACAGGTGGGCTTGTTGCACCTCACACTAGACAGTGACACAAAGGGAGCTGGGGTGTAGTCTGCATTTACTGATGAGCCATCTGTGCTAGGAGGGAGTGGAAGAGTGGTCATTCACACCTGAAAGGGCTGTGCCTGCCCTCACACAATGCAGTCTCCATCCCCCTGGTGAGTGTCTGGGGCCTGGCCTGGGCAAGGCAGGATTTCACATTCAAGAGAGACTTTGCTTTGAAGTAGGCCTACTTCAAAGGAGAAATTGGGTATAAGAAGGGCACCCAAAATCACAGACTTTAGAACACTTCTGGAAACCAAGAGGAACCTCTGCCTGGAGAAGAGCTGAAGAGCTGAGGAAAAATAGCTGCCCTGCCTGTAACTGTGCTTTGTGGAGCTATCCTGCAGTTGCTGCTTCTGCCAGAGTAAGAGGGCAAAGACTAGACTTTGTGTGCCTTCCATCTTGTGAAGATCTCCAATGGCATGATTTAGAGCTTGCCTCCTGTTGTTTGAAGTCTCAGGGACAGCAAAGACATCTCTCTGCCAGCTCCTGGAATCTCTGGAGAGACTCCTACTTTGCCAAGTGGTGCCTATCCAGTTCCTGGGACCCTGAAAGGAGAAGCTGGCAGCCTAAGAGGAAGAAATCCACGCACAGGACGCCGTGCGGGGAAAAGATTGACGCAACTCCAATCTGCAGCTGAAAAATCGACGCGCCGCCAGCTTTTTGGCTGAAAATCACTGCTCGCCTTTCAACGGGACCGGAGAATCGATGCACGGAGCTGGAGAAATGACACGCAGCATCACTGAAGGAGGCTGGTGAGATCGCAACCCGCGCTGCATAGTTTTAGGATCATCGTGCAGCTGGATGTCCGATGCAAGTACCACTGGGCGTGTAAAAACAATGCAATGCCTGCCCGGACCCGTGAGTGCTGACTGGATCGACGCATCCCTTTCCTGCGGAGAGAAGAAACGAAGCGCCCGACCCGACGAAAGGAGAAACAACGTAAGGTCTCGCTCCGGAGTGAAATCGATGCATCACAAGTCCTTTTTGACGCACACTCATCCGTGCAGGGTTATCTTTGACGCACCCAAGGTACATTTTCACACTAGCAGTGTTAGTGTGTGTTTAAAACGATATGAAGACTCTTTTTTGCTTTTTAATTGATAACTTGACTTGTGTATTGTGGATTTTTGTCATTTTGGTCTTGTTTTGTTTAGATAAATATTTTCTATTTTTTTAAACCTGTGTTGTGTCATTTTGTAGTGTTTTCATTAAGTTACTGTGTGTGTTGTACAAATACTTTACACCTAGCACTCTGAAGTTAAGCCTACTGCTCGTGCCAAGCTACCAAAGGGGTAAGCAGGGGTTAGCTGAGGGAGATTCTCTTTTGCCCTGACTAGAGTGTGGGTCCTTGCTTGGACAGGGGGTAGGTAACCTAACTGCCAACCAAAACCCCATTTCTAACATAGACCCACTTAAATACTCACACACCCACTCATAGATCCATTCCAAGTTTCATGCACCCACTCATGGACTCACACACACACACGCTCACCGACCCACTCAGAGACTCACACACACACTCACAGACTCACTCAGAGACTCACTCACTCATAGCATCAATTCAGACATTCACACACCCACTCACAGTCTGACTTAGATTCCCACACACCCACTCATAGACACACACACACCCACTCACACATACACTCTCTCACCCAGAGACTCCCTCTCACACCTACTCTCAGACCTAGACAGACACTGTCACACCCACTCTCACACCAGCATAGACCATCTCACACCCACACTCACACCCAGACATCATCACACCCACTCTTACACCCAGAGACACCTATTCTCACAAACAGATAGGCCCTGCAGCGAACCTTGGCCGTGAACAGTTCAGAGTTTGGTGGTTATATGAGGTTGGCTGCAGGGCCTGGCATCGAGCCAAGCCAGGCCCTGCAGGCAACCCCCACCGCATACAGCTGAAAGCTGTGTGCGGTGTTGGTTGGATTAATGTATAGTAATTGAAATTACTTTAGGTTAATAAAATAGAAATTAACTGAAAAAAACAAGGTTACAAGGACATGATAGCTATGAAATGGAATTAAAAAAACATGGAAATTCACCTAAAACCCAAAGGTTACAAGGATATTTACTCACAAAACTATAGAAATTCAGCAGTTATAGTTAGAGTTATTTCAAGTAACTATAACTCATGTCCTAAGGTCACCATGGACTGCTAATTACCCCAGATATTACCTCACTCATGACAACTTTTATGATGTCAATAGAAATATCAATGAAATATTAGCAGTCAAATTATTGAAGAAAAAACTGTGCAGGATGGGGGAGCAACGTATAGTTATATTAGGGAGCGAATTATAGTTACTTGAAATAACTACAACTATAACTACTGAGTTTCTATGGTGTTGTTGAGTAAATTCAGAACCTAACTATAACATCCCCGTAACCTTTGATTTTTTAAGTGAATTATATATATGCATGTTGCATTCCTGATTCTCTGCTGGAAAGACGCCACTCCACTGACACAGCGGGTGCTACGATGTGTGAGGATGACTCATGATACATTCATTTTTCAAACAAACCAATTCTAATGCACTTGCAGAGAATTGCAATTATCTACATTCATTAGCCATAAAACAGAAGAGAAAACCTTGACAGATGCGTTTTGGTGCTTGGCCTTTGTCAATTTCGAAGCGTAAGGTGTTGTTTCACCATTTAAATACATTAATTAGTTTCATTGAACCACAGAATCAATTTGGGAACAGAGTAGACAAACTTAAAAACTTCACCATCAGTAGCCTGTAAGGATACCACGGCAACCATCTTAAAATGTAATGATTTCCATTTCAAATTACATTTGTTTATCAGATATGTATAAATCTGCAAATCAAACATTATCCACAATGTCTTTCCAACAAATCAATATTGCCATAAAAAATGCATCTTGTAACCTCAAGCTTTGGCATCCTCATTCATAGTTCTTGTTGGCATCCTCATTCGTAGTTCTTGTTGCCATCATCTCATAATGGGCAAAATATACAAATTCAAAGCACTGTACCAGAGTGTTATAAGCCACTGTTCCAGGCACCAAAGAGGGCAGTCTAACATATAGTGGTACCATTAGTATGGTGCCATTACATGGCAAATCCACAATTAAGTAGGTTTGCGTTCAAACAAACAGGGGAAATCCAACATACACTAGAACCACATAAATTCTATAATTACGCCCCTTTCTGACAGTTCAGGTGATGCGGCCTCCCCTCAAGAAATACCTCAGTCACCAAAATTGACATGAGCCTGTCAATTTCACAATTGTGTGGCATATCACGAGCTAAAATCAAATGAAAATCCCTGAATGGGCTTGCCAAATTTCGCAATTGGGTGGCAATTGAGAGTCAAAAACTATTTTGCCTTGTGTGGGCATACAATTAGCTCCCAAGTCTGTCTGTCTCTCAATGTCTAATAGGCTCAGACGTGGTGATGGTCTAACCAATGTGTGTCCACAATTCTTCATCGTTGTTTAACCCACTTGGGGTCCTGGTCCGCATCTCAATAATATATTGTGACTCAAATTGCATGAACTTATGGATCCTGTCCCCTCCCCTCTCATCCCTTGGGACCTGTGCTGTGTCTGTGTCCTATTATTTTTACATATATTACCAAGGTTGTTCTTATTTTCCTTTTCTCTTTCCTTTTCTTCATCTTCTCCCCTCCTTTTCCTTTCATTATTTATTATATATTTTTTGTTCCTCTCATGTTTGTGAGGATTGAAGTTTTCTAGTATGATAGTTTGTAATGTTTTTCCCTGTTGAAATTCCTCATGCGCTTTCACTGAATCATATATAGTGAATTTGAAGAATTTGTGCAATCTTGTATTACTTTATTTGAGGGTAGGATATTTTTCTTTTAATTTTCCATTTTTTTAATGTCTTTTTTCTTCTTTTTTTCAGTTTATGAGGTGGATTTATTGTTGCAGGTCCATGATTTATATAGGACTCTATATGATGCATTTTCAAATGATATAATGATGTGAATAATATGTCTGTTAACAATGTTATCAATCATGGTTTAGAAATATATATAATTATTCAATGTGCATAAAAGAATGGCTACTTGGCTGATCACTTAGGTATATGATCAAAGAATATTGAGATTTTATAAATCAAGATCGTAATTTAAATTGGAGAAAAGTTATTTGTAAAATCGGGATAGTGTCATGGATCATGCAGGATAAATATACATGCATGTATTAAATGTATGGTGGAATACTACTCATATATTTTTAATGAGGTACCTCGATATTGATAACCTGCAGTCATATTACTTTGGGTTCTGCAGTCATATGTATTATTTTGAGTGCTTTAGGACCATATGAAATATTGTTTATATTATGTATATAATGAACTTAGGAAATTGAAAGGGAACACCTATATCTTTTTTCAGTATCTTTTCTACGTTTGTTAAAGTTGGTGTATTTATGTTGAGGGTGGATTGAGCACAATTTTGTTTATGACGAAGACCCTTCTGGGTTGAAACGCGTAGCCGAATAAAGATTTAAGGTAAACATGCAGACACGTTGGGTGCAGCTCATTCTTTAGGTATAACAAAGCTAGATAGATAGATAGATACACACATATATACACACACACACACATACACACACATATCTATATCTATCTCTCTCTCTCTCTATATATATATATATATATATATATATATATATGTATATATATATATATATATATAAAGTCCTAACTATACCTAATGGCGACCGCCACCTGGCAATATATAAATATATTTTCCAAGAAGAAGTGTGCTTGAGAATCATGTTGTACATGGGAAGTTTCGGGGTGATCCTTTAAGCGGGGTGGAGAAAAAGGGGGGGGGCAAAAGAGTGTGTGTCCTAATATAATTCCCAAAGGCATTTTGAACACGATTACAGCTTGAACTGCTGAACGAAATGACACTAAATTTGGCAGAAAGGTAGCTTTTGGTCCAGAAAGAAGCCTTTTTGTTGTTTAGTGTGAATCAGTTCAGTAGTTTTTGAGATATTAAAAGAAAAAGATATATAGATATCTGGAGGCGTGAAGGGTTTGCAAATACTCTCTATCTCATGCTGAGATATGATTGGCTGCCAGAACTTCAACCAGGAAGTGTTGGCTGCCATCTTGGGAGTCGACTTCAGCCACCTCTTCCTCCCCAGGACTAAAAATTAAATTCATGCGGGGGCCCATGCGGGCCGACCTGCTGCCCCGGGGACTGCCACCTCCCTGGTGCAAAATTGTAACTTGAAATGGAGGAGGCCCATAAGGCCTCCCCCACAGCCTGGGGGAACTGCCACCTCCCTGGAGCGAAATCTAACATTTATGTGGGGGTCTTCATGGCCCCCCACAGCCCTGAGGACAGCCACCTCCCCAGGGGCAATCAGTTGCAATCATGGTGGGTTCGTGCCCCCCCACCCAACAGCCTTGGATAACAGCATCCCCCCTGGACTAAATGAAATATTGAAGGAGGGTCGTGCGGCCCCATCGAGGAGCCATAGATGGCCCTGAGGACCACCACCCCCAGGGCCAGCTCCCGCTATGTCCCGGGTTGCCCAACCCTGGGACACAGCTGTTTACTCTGACTTGGTGGGAGGTTTGTCAGCTCCAGTCAAATCAGAGTAAACACTCCAAGCAGGAGAGAATTGCCAAATTGCTTTCACCCACTGGAAACAGAGGTTCAGTCTCTTTCCCTGCCCGCAGACATGCAGCAGAGAAAGAGATTAAATGATTGCTTTTGCAGACAGGGAGGTGCATGTTTAGCAGGAGGCGAAGAGATGGCCGAAACCGCGGGGGCCTTGAGGCTCCCCGCAGTCCATTGCACAATGGGTTCCCTGGAGCCAATATGGCCCCTCCTCTAGAGTCCATAGGTCTCCCTTTAAATTGTTACAAGTATAGAAATGTGAAATACACCTGAAAGCTCTGCCCACTTAGTCATGCACTGTCCACCTTAGTAGCATGCAAAGGTCTTCTTGCCTTTTGCCAGGAGATGGACAGCTTACCACAGGGCCCCCTCAGTGCGTTTCCCACAGATTCTGGTGGTGCGTACTTGATGCAGTGGAATATTGGAACTTCTCTGCAAAACAAAGAAGCACTTAAGTCAAATAGATAAGAGGAAGGACCCTAGTTTGGTGTAGATTTATGTCTTTGTAGTCTCATTGTCCTCTCTATAGCAGGATTCATGTTATCACAGAATTCTGGAGAAAGATGCACGAGGAGCAGTCACATTGCTAAATGCACACAAGGTCGCCTTGAGTCATTTCCTCATGGTCCATTATGCAGCTATAGTATGGAATACACATTGGACATTTACCCAATGAGGTAGCACTTACTAACTAACCAGTAGAAAGTACTTCAATTGGATAGACATTTTGTGCAAAACTGTGGACTCTTGTTGGGTGAACCGCAGATGCTGTTCCTTTGTGGCCGAGTCACTCACTCAGCTACAGACTCACCCACACAGACACTCACAGACCCACTCAGACTCATGCACCCATAGACCCACTCAGAGATTCCTGCACTCACTCACAGACCCACTCAGAGACTCGCTCACTCACAGACCCACTTAGAGACTCACTGAGCTTCTCACAAACCCACTCATAGACTCACACAGATTCTCACAGATACACTCTCTGACCCAGAGACTCCCTCTCACACCTACTCTCACACCCAGACAGACACTGTCACACCCACTCTCAGACCAGCATAGACTATCTCACACCCAGGCACTGTCACACCCACTCTCACACCCAGGGACACCCTCTCTCACTTATTCTCACACCTAGAGAGACAGGCCCTGCAGCCAACTCTTGCTGCGCATGGCCAAAGGCTGTGCCCCATCGGAGTTGGATGGTTATTTTGGGTTGGCTGCAGGGCCTGGTCACAGGCCAGACCAGACCCTGCAGGCAACCCCCACTGTGTACGGCTGAAAGCTGTGTGCAGCGGTGGTTGAATTAAGGTATAGTAATTGAAATTACTTTAGGTTAAATAAAATAGAAATTCACTTAAAAAACAAAGGTTACAGGTACTATAACTCATGGCCTAAGGTAACTATAACTCACACCCTCACCATGCACTGCTAATTACCCTAGATATTACACTACTCATGACAAATTTTATAACATCAATGAAAATATCAATGAAACATTACCAGTCAAATTATTGCCGAAAAAACTGTGCGTGGCGGGTGCGCAGTTATAGTTACATTAGGGGGCGAATTATAGTTGCTTGAAATAACTCTTACTATAATTACTAAATTTCTATGGCTTTGTGTGAGTAGATTCAGAACCTAACTATAAGTTCCTGCATCCTTTGATTTTTTAGGTGGACTACACACACACACACACACACACACACATATATATATATATATATATATATATATATATATACATATGTAAATATATATGCCTATATATGCATATCTATATATGTATTTGGCATTTCTGATTTTCCACCTGAAAGCCGCCACTCCACTGACACAGCAGGCACCGCAATGCAAGTGGATGACTCATAATATATAAATTTTTCAAACAAACTAATTCTCGCGCACTCACAGGGAATTGTTATTATCTAAATTCATTAGCCATATAACAGAAGAGAAAACTTTGACAGATGCGTTTCGGTGCTTGGCCTTTGTCAATGTCAAAGCGACTAGTGTTGTTTCACCAGCAAATTGTTTTCACCAGTTAAATACACTAATTAGTTTAATTAGACAGCAGAATAAATTTATCAGTAGACACACCTAAGAACTTATTCATCAGTAGCCTGTAAGGATACCATGGTGACCATCTTAACATATAATGATTTCCATTGCAACTTACAGTATTGCTTTATTTCATGGCAAATCCACAATTGAGTAGGTATGCGTTCAAACAAACAGGGGGAAATTCCAACATACGCTAGAACCACATAAATTCTATTATTACATCCCTTTCCGACAGTTAAGGTGATGCGGTCTCCCCTCAAGAAATACTTCAGTGACCAAAATGGACATACAGCCCTGAATGGGCCTGCCAAATTTCACAATTGGGTGGCATATTGAGAGACAAAACTATTTTGTCCTGTGTGGGCATACAATTAGCGTCATAGTGTGGCTGTCTCTCAATGTCTAATAGGCTCCGACACGATTATGGTCTAACCAATGTGTGACTACAATTCTTCATCGCTTCAACCCCCTTAGGGTCCTGGTCTGCATCTCGATAATATATATCTCGATAATATATTGTGACTCTTATTGTCTCAACTTATGGATCCTGTCTCCTCCCCCCTCATCCCTTGGGACCTGGGCTATGCAGAAAATCATAAAATGCTATTATTGCTGTCATGAGCAGTTTGGAAGTGCCTGGCTAATGGGGATGATGTGTCTACATTATTAATGGCACACATATGTTCTAATATTCTTTTTTTAGCTACATGCACCATACTGCCCACAAATTTAATTTCCTGTCACACGGGGTGATTAGACAATCAACCACATAATTGGAATTGCAGTTCAACAATTTAGTAATAGGTTTCCTCCGCCTTTTCTCTGGCACTTCATAATCTTTGTCTTTTGTACCATATTTGCATGCTTTGCAGCGAGTCCATGGAAACAAATCACATGATCTAAATTTATCTGTCTTGGTGTCAATGTTGGCCACAGCCAGTCTCTCTGGGTGAGAGAATAGATGGAAGAGAGTGTAGCTGGGGATAAGAGTGGCTGTGAGAGTCTTTTTCTGGGTGTGTGAGTGAGTGCATCAGTGTCTTAGTGGGTGCATCAGTGTCTGCGCAGGTCTGTGAGTGTGTGAATGAAGGTGTTAGTGGGTGTGTGAGTAGGTGCGTGAGTGTCTGAGTGGGCCTGTGAGTGGGTGCGTGTTTGAAATGGCCTCTCTGCAGAGTCACCCCCAAACTTTTTGCCTTTCTCCTCTTCTTTTTCTGACCTCATTTTTGCTGGCTCTAGGACTCTGGACACCTTACCACTGCTAATCAGTGATAAAGTGCATGTGCTCTCTCCCTAAAAACAGGGCAACATTGGATCATACCCAATTGGCATATTTCATTTACTTGTAAGTCCCTAGTAAAGTGCACTGCATGTGCCCAGGGCCTGTAAATTGAATGCTAGTAGTGGGCCTGCAGCACTGGTTGTGCCACCCACATAAGTAGCCCCTTAACCATGTCTCAGGCATGTCACTTGGACTTGGTATTTAAAATTACTTGCCAAGCCTTAAACTCCCCTTTTCTTTTATCTGTCACCCCTAAGATAGGCCCTAGGAAAACCACAGGGCAGGGTGCTATGTAGATAAAAGACAGGACATGTACATGTGTGTTTTATATGTCCTGGTAGTGGAAAACTCCTAAATTAATTTTCCATTACTGTGAGGCCTGCTCCTTTCATAGGATAGCATTAGGTCTATCCTCATATACTGTTTGAGCAGTAGATTCTGATCAGAAAGGGGTAACCAGGTCATATTTAGTAGGGCCAGAATGGTAATAGAAATTCCTGCTTATTGGTGAGGTTAGATTTTATATTGCGGTTTTAGAAATGCCACTTTTTGAAAGTGAGCATTTCTCTGTACTTAAAAATACATCTGTGTCTTACAGCCTGTCTCAAATCAATGTTTGGGCTGGGCTGGTTGACAGTTTCCTTGTGCAATTTACCCAGACAACCACAAACAGAGGAAACTCAGCCGCACCTGCACTCATCTGCATAATGAATGGGTCTTCCTGGCCTGGAAGGGTGGAGGGCCTGACACTTATATTTCAAAGGCTAGTGGCCTGCCCTCACACAATGGACTGCCAAACCCCCTCCTCGGACCCTGGGAGTGAGACCTGTACTGGAAGAGGACCTTGTACACTTCAAAACTACTCTTTGAAGTCTCCCCCACTTCAAGGTCATTTTTGGGTATATAAAATGGGTCCCTGACCCCACCAACTCAGACACTTATGGACCTGAAACTGCAACCTGTCAAGAGGAACTGCCTGGCTGCCTAAATGACTCATCTGGACTGCTTTGCTGAGAAGGACTGCTGCCTTGCTGTTGCCCTGCTGCCTTGCTGCCCTCTGACTTTGCTGAGAAGTTCTCTCCAAGGGCTTGGATTGAGCTTGTCTCCTGTTTTTTGAAGTGTCAGGGCCAAAAAGACTTTGGGCCTCTTTGTGACTTCGGCGGTCTATAACTCTCTGCCACAATCTGGGTGGAGAGCCTCCAGCAGCCATACTGGCAGTTGGCGGTGCAGTAGAGGCTGCTCCGCTTGCACCGCTGCATCACCACAACACCGCCATGCCTATTACGAGTTGGTAACAGGTGTGGCGGTGTTGTGTTGATGGGGCGCTGGTGGCGGAGCAGGCCCTAAGGATCCTGTCCCATCCCAGATGACCACTGAGAAAAGGTAAGTGCCCGTCTGATGGGGGGGTGATCAGTAGTTTGTGCGTGCATGGGGGTGTGCGTTTGTGTGATTGGAGCGGGGTGGTGTTTGTGTGCGTGTATGTGTGTGATTGTGAGTGTCTGTGTGAGTTCGTGAATGGATGCGGGGTGGTGGGGGTGTGTGCGAGTGTACAGTATGTGCATGTCTGTATGAGTGTGTAAATGCCCGATTACATGTGTGTATGTGTGTGTGTGTGTGGTGCATGCATGCTTAGATGTGTTGGGGGGGTCTCTACGGGCTTAGGGGGAATAGTGGCTATGTTGGGGGGCTGGGGGAGTCGCATACTGGTGACAGGAATGTAAATTCCTCTCGCCAGTATCCTTTGTGCCAGGGGTTTCCTGGTGGGGTTGCCGCCAGGAAATCCCTGGTGGAAAGGAGGCTCCAAATACCACCGGCGGTCTATGGTGGACTGCCAGGATGAAGGTGGTCCACCTTCGCCCGGCGGACCGACCGCCCTGAGGGTACAGGTGGTGAACTAGCTGCTTTGCAGCCTTTTCACTGCCATGGTCATAATCTGGCGGTTCAGCACCGCCACGCCGTTGGCGGTGTTACCGCCACTGCCAGCTTGGCGGAGCTGGACCGCCATTGTCATAATGAGGGCCTTAATCTCTTCAGGAAACTCCATGTGCGCTGGAAATAGAAGCACGGCCTGCTGGAAACGATGCACATCCTATTGTATAGGTATTTTATGCATATTTTAGACATGTTATTTTCGCTAACTAGGCCTACAGCTGTGCACTTTAACCCACTTACATTTTATTCAGCATCGCTTTATCTTTCTAGCAATAGCCACATTTTTCGGTGCTGTTTTACTTCTCTATTTCATTGTCCTTTCGCCTAGGAAAGAAGTACGTTCTAGGTAAGCCACACCATGCCTTTCCAAGGATAAAGTCAGACAGGGTTGCCAACAAACATGGTATGCTGTGTCTCCAACATTCACAGAAAAAACACACTCATACATAGGGGCCATTTCTCAGAATGTCAACAGTGTTATTATAAAAACATCCCTTTGTCCCATACACGTTAGAGGGAGATTCCAGCTAGATGACCACGACTACATGCTGATTGCTTCGCTACAGTTACCAACTTAGACTGCCGAATCCCTGATCCACATGGGGACGGTGTCTCCCTAGACTACAGGCTTCTTTATCCAGGTATGCAGGAGGATGTTCTCCCATGGGGAAACCTGAAGGGTGGATTAGGCTTTTTATGCTGTGCTCAAATATAGCGTAGGTAGGAGAACTATATATCACTCCTAGTGACAGTATGGTAGGACTGTTTTTGTGTTTCACTCTGATCGTTGTTGGAGTGTAGCTTTTATAATCTACATTAACGTGAAAAGCTTGCAAGATAATGTGTATTGAAGCAGCATAGAAAATGTTTTAGTGAATAGTACGCGTTTGAAATTTGCCCACGGGGAGTGGCCACCAATGTATACGATGATCAATGAACTTGACTAATAATTAATAAATAATGTGCTCATGTATGATTTTGTACTAGCTTTATGAATTATGTATTAAGGTTTTGCTAAGTTAATCACTAGGCCTTAGTTAGCAAGGGTCTGGGCCTAGCTGCCTGGTCTCATATTAAATGTGTTTTTCTAATGTGCAATGTGCTGTCTTCCTAAAGGACGTGAAAACTGTACTTTTCCAGAAGCTAGAGATGTGTGCGTAACCGTAGTAAATTCTTTCTCATGAGACCCGACTTGCTCAAGGAGACATTCTTGCTGAATGCAACAGTGTAATTTGCAACAGGTACAAGGTCGCCTAAACTGGTAAAGACAATGGAACTACTGACTGGAGCGAGGAGTGTAACTTTTCTTACCTGACATTCTACCCGCTGAAGACGTCAATCACAGGAACCAATAAACTGCATGAGAACTGTCTTGGGTGAAAATTCTAATAAGGTGATCAACGGATTATTGGACAGAGATAACGATGCACCAAATATTGCCCAATTGGAAATTAGAGACTTGTTCGACAGATTCAATATAACAACATGATACAAGGAGAAATCAGCCATTCTTGGTATTCTTCCTCGCCACTTTGATGCCATTGCCTAGCCATTTCGTGCCTTTTACTGAGGGACACTCTTGATGTGGTACCCTGCTTTAAGACTTTGTTGTTCTGATACCCTAAACCATCCTCATCCTCTCTTTGCCCTATAACGCACTTCTCCTCCTTATCAGGGAAGCTTTCCTTCTCACCCTATCTTGCTGAGACTGTGCTGCTTATCCTGGCTGATGGCAAATCGACTGCTGCCCTGAGGACGAAGACTGACTCTGTATGCTGACCCATTATGGAGGGTAACTATATGATAATGAATTGTAATTGTCTGTTTGCCTTTTCTTTCCAGGTACCAACTACTCTTTTGATAAGGACCATAGTTAGATGTTTTCTAAATTTATGTTACTAAATTGTTTTGCATGAAGCCCAACATGCTGATGCTAATTAGAGGTTAGTTGAGGAATTCACTAATATTGGGTGCAAATAGACAAATGACTGAATCTTTGCTTTGTTGAATACTGCGTTAATGACACTGTGCTAAAGTTGATTCATGTTGACATCATGCTTTGTTCTGATGTTTCTGATTTTTGCTTTGATAAAGTCTTATTCAAGTTGCCATATTATAATGCTTTTGATGTGCTTATTGATATTGAGACTAATAAACTTGACCTTAGAATTGTAACTAATAGGGAATAAATATCTTAACCTTTATTAGCTTTGCGTGATCATTTACTGGCTGGAAAGTCATGGTATTTTAGTCTTATGGGAGGGTACCGGTAAAGCAAATCGATTAGTTATTGTGAATATTGATGAAGCGATTGATCTGTTGATTGAAATGCTAAATAGCTACCTCGTCTTAAGGAGTCCCCAATCAGGGTCAAAAGATTAATTGGCCTAAAACGAGTCCCGCATGCAAGTAAATTATCTAGGTTTGGGACGCGTTATCATTGTCACCTGCTTGCTTTTATTGTGTTTTATCATCCTAGTTATTGCAATACATGCTATTTTATCTAAGATACAGTTACTTCAATAAATTCTTGTTGAGCTGTATTCTGCCTCTGTTGTCTTTGCCTATGTGAGACTTGGGTAACTGAGAGAAAGGGATGAGATGTGATTGACCACGACTTCCCCTCAGGAGTCTTTCTTGTTATGCGCCCGGTTGCCAAAATCATCTAGGTCACGTGATGAGGTGCTGTTAGTTAGCCGGAAAACCCGGAATAGGCCGACAGGCGTCATATGGTGTGGAATGGTACTTAGTACCCACCATCCATGTGATTCTGCCGACCAAATCCAGTAGCCTCATTAGCATAACAAGTCGTTTGTGACTGGGAAATCGCCGCACAGCCGAGCTGGAACGATGTAGCCTTACTTCCTGAATGAAGAATCGACACAGCGCCTGCCTTGCTGCCGGAAATTCAACACACAGCCTACCGGATCGATGCACAGCTGAACCTGAATGGCGCAGCCCGACTTTAAAAGTGAAGAATCGATGCAGCGCCTGCTGCGCAACAGAAAATTTGACACATCGCCATACCGGATCGGCGCAATATGTGACTTCTTCCCTTATGCCCAGGATTTTACCTGCATTTCCCATGGGTGTCAAAAAGATCCCTGCATCGCAAAGAGGAACAAAGACTGCGTGCGAGAAATCGACACAAAGCCCCTTGCAGTGTGGAAAGAAACAACACATGCTTGCGGGAGCAATGTTTTCATCTTTTTCCCTGCAAGCACATTTATGTGCAGAGAAACAAATGAAAACTCTGCTTTCTGCCAGTGGGAACCGTTTGACAGTTTGAACCGGGGAGGTGGTGGTCCCCAGGGCTTGGGGATCCAAAACGGATTCACTTCACACTATTATTGTAGCCCCGGGGAGGTGGTGATTCGCAGGGCTGTGAGGGCCGGGCGCCCCCAGCACTGTGTTTTTTTAAAGCCCTAGGGAAGTGGTGGTCCCTGGGGCTGCAGGGGGCAGGGGGTCTCCACGCATCATATTTCTTTAAATCCCTGGGGAGGGGGAGGTCCCCAGGGCTGTGGGGGAAGCCACATGGCCTTCCAGCATTACTTTTCATTTGAGACCCATGGAGGTGGGAGTCTGCAGGGCAACATTAAGCCAAAGAGGGGGGCCCGTGCACCCCTACTTATATTTTCAGTGCCCCTGGGACCTGGTCCACCTGGGAGCTTAATAATAAACAAGCGCAGGAGACGTTGCTTTTTTTTTTATTATTACCCTGAATTCACAATGACGTCGTAAATTTGTGGTAACATTTTTTTTTTAAAAAGGTTTTTTTTGCTCTGGCGGGGTCCCTCTGTGAAGAACCAGCAGAGGTAACCCTACCATGGCCCCTTTTCCTTTTCGCATTTTTTGTTGCCACTTGGCTGATGCCGAGCCAAAAGATGGCTGCCAACACTTCCTGGTTGAAGTGTTAGCAGTCAATCAGAGCTCTGCATTTCCTTTCATTAATTTTTGTTATTCGCAGAGACGTCATGATGTACCCGTGACCCTAGATATACAAATGTATTTTCCTTTTAATACCTCCTAAACTACTGAACAGATTTACACCAAATAAGCAAAAGTGTAATCTGCGTTCCTAAAGCTAGCTTTCTGCCAAATTTTGTGTCATTCCGTCCAGCGGTTTGGGCTGTAGTCTTGTCTAAAGGTCCTATGGGAATTAACACAGGAATCACAACTTTTTAGACCCACCCCTTTTTTTCTCGGCCAGAATGGACGGATCACCCTGAAGCTTTCCATGCACAATTAGAATTACCAGGGCACTTTTTTGGGGAAACTTTTGTGAAGATTCGTCAACGGTGCCAAAGATATAGGCAAGTCAAAAAAAGCTTTTTCTATGAAAACATGGTTCTAACTATAACTACCTAGTGGCTGCCACCACTAGGTAATTCATATATATATATATATATATATATATATATATATATATATATATATATATATATATTTCTAAATGAGAGCAGTCTGTTGTTTGAGTGGCACACTCATCTGCCGGTGCTTGTGACGGTGGTGACCATCCACTCATTGAAATTATTATTATAATGTTGATGTAACCTTATTTAATGAAGGTCACAAGCCCACTCCAATATAAAAAAGATAGTCATTAAATATAAGCATAGCTTTGTGGGTTGTACAAAGATAATTGACATAAAATTACAATGGAGGCAAGAGCTGCTAAATGAACACAAAAAGCTGAAACACTATTCACAATCTCCCAGCTATCAAAAACATCATTTAATAAAACAACTGAATCAATTGATACCACCAACTTACAAACTCTTTTTTTTTTCAGCTAGAGAAGATGTATCGAAAAGAAATAACAAAGAGTTGGGAAATATTGGCACTTGAAAAGTACATAGAAGTTGATAGGGTGCCTAGAGGGCTACAGATTTTTAGCCTACCAAATCATCCTGACAATAGAACTGAACTATTAACAGAATGGGGTGCGAATAATATGAATTGCTCATGCAACATAATGCGTATTTTGAATAAATATGCTAAAATTGATGTTGAAGAAGCAACAAAAATGATACATGAAGTTGAAGAAAAATTTACCAAAATAACCAATCAAGAGGATATTAACAAATTAAGACAAAACATGGAAGAAAGACTAAATAAATATGAACTGGAGGTGGAAGCACAAAAACAAAGAACATTTATTCGGGAGGAGAATGATTACAACAATGGCACCATTTTAACTTTTGCAAAAAGGTTTACGGCCATAAATCAACAGTTTATAACACAAATTAAAGTTACCATCTCATCCACAATGGATACGGTTAGTGAATCAGACATTGAATTGAGTGAAAATGGGGAAACAACAGAGTCAAAAACGAAAACAACATTACTTGAGGAAATGCAAATTATGTATAGGGATCAACAAACATCAAAAGGTGAGGGCTCGAGGATGCAGTCAAGGCAGAGGCCGGACAACAAGTTTACAAACAAGCACAGAAAGATCAGATGAGGCAACAGGACAAAAAAACTATCCATTACGCAACAGTCAAAAAAATAATAGATAAAGAGGAAGAAAATTTAGTAACAAATTTATCTGACCATGTATTAACAGAAGATGAGATCAAAGTACTAAATAAAGGATTATCATTCTGCCCGGAACATCATTTTGACAGAGTTGAAACAAAGATTGATATTTACAAATTTGTGCAAAAAATAAAACTTGTGAAATTTTTCTCAAAACATCCGCCTAAATGAATTGAGTATAGAGGAAATGAATCAGATACAGAATTGACAGTTGGATAGATAAAGGATGTTTAAATCTGTTATGAATTAATGCACAACATGGAAGAGGGAGTAATGACA
Organism: Pleurodeles waltl; assembly: GCF_031143425.1. NCBI lineage: Eukaryota > Metazoa > Chordata > Amphibia > Caudata > Salamandridae > Pleurodeles > Pleurodeles waltl. The sequence goes on from NC_090446.1 coordinate 105,339,521, forward strand.
TCGACTCAAATTATGGATGATCTACAAATACAAACTAATGATCATTCGAACAGTCATTTTAAAGGAAAATCTAAATTCTGTCCGACATTGTCACTTGGAAATAAAATTTATGTATTTTTTTACAAGGTTATAGATGATTTGGAATCACTACAATATAGATAATCAGCAGGGAAACAAGAAAAACTAAGTGTAATGGAAAGAAAAGCTTTACAGCAATTGATGAACAATGATGAAATAATTATTAAACCTGCTGATAAGGGAGGAAATGTTGTAATATTAAATCAAAAAGATTATGTAAAGGAGGCCATGAGACAACCTAATGAAGCACACAATTATCACAAAATGGATACTGATCCCATTGAGAAAATAATATCCTGTGAATCTTAAATTGGAATCATGGCATCATGACCATTTGATAAATTATGCTGAATTGGATTTTTAAGACCAACTCATCATAGAACACCAATTAAATACTTTCTTCCTAAGATACATAAAACCCTGACAAATCCACCTGGGAGACCTATTGTTTCAGGGTGTGGATCTCCAATGGAAACTATCTCCAAATATGTTGATTTTTATCTTGCGCCCATGGTAACTTCGCTGAGCTTGTATATTAAAGATACTGGAGATTTCTTGAGAATAATTTTTTATATAACTTGGCAAGGGAGTTACATCCTAATTACCATGGATGTGGTCTCGTTATATACATCAATCCAACATGAAGTAGGTTTGAAAGCACTTGAACATTTTTTAAAACAAAGGAACATCAAAGAAAAATGACATTCTGAAATGTTGTTAGAAATGGTATCAATGTGCCTTTACAATAATATTTTTTATTTGATCATCAGATTTATAGAAAAATGCAAGGGACAGCCATGGGAATTTCTCTTTCTCCCAGCTATGCCAATCTCAGTATGGGCTGGTGGGAGAGAGAATATGCATGGCAGGTGAAACATCAGGAGCGTCTCAAAAAGGTAATCCTGTGGTTATGGTATATGGATGATTTATTTCTAATTTGGGATGGTACAAAAGAGGAATTTAATATATATTTTGAATCGTTGAATCATAATGAGCATGGATTAAATTTCACGTGTAATATTAGTGAATATCAAATTGAGTTTTTGGATATCAAAGTTTATATACAGAACAATCTGCTTCATACAACTAAGTTTAGGGAAACGACAGCTACAAACAGCATCCTACATGGAACAAGTTTTCATCATAAACTTTTATTGAAGTGTATTCCTTATGGTGAATTTTTGCGTACCAGATGCAACTGTTCTAGTGATGAAGAGATGGAAATACAATTTATGGATGTGAAACAAAGATTAATTCATAGAGGTTATCCACGTTCTCATATTGAATTATGTGCTACTCGAGCTAGACAAAAAACTCCACAGCAAGTCCTGGTAGAAAATGTATTGCAAACCAATAAGGATCAAGGTGATAATCCACATTTGATACTTACCTACAGTAAAGAGAGTAAAGACATTATCAACATTTTCAAAAAACATCGGAAGATATTGAAAAGTGATCAAGATGTTGCAAAAATTGTTGGTGCAAGGCCTCTAGTAACTTACAGTAAATCACGCTCACTCAAAGATATGCTTGTACGTAGCCATTATACGTCACCTATCAAAACTAATTGGCTGAACAATGAAATGGTTGGTTTTCATAAATACAATAAATGCAAAGTCTGTCAAATAGCTAGAAATGTGAGGATTTTTAAGGATCATAATGGAAAAGAGGTCCAAATTACACAAAGAATTACTTGCAATAGTCAATATGTTGTGTATTTGATTGAATGCAACTATGGCTTGTGGTACATTGGTAGCACAATTTGTCATCTTAAGAAAAAACATTGGAACATGTAAGAGCTATACAACATAAAGACTTGAATTATGCAGTTGTGAAACATATGGTAATGGAACATATCAATGATTGGAAGAGCATGACATTCTTTGATTTAGCAATGGTGAAACAGGATGAACGGGGTGGAGACAGAACCTTGAGATTAAGACAGTTGGAGAGTAAATTCATCATTCAATTACAGACTAAGGCCCCAGGAGGTCTGAATGCTGATGAGGAACTTTTTGTTTATTTAATTGATTAAAAATGAAAAATAGTTTGAATTGATAGTAATTGGGAAGAGCTAGCTATTTTTATGATTTTGATTGAGAACCAGAGATGTATAACACAATATAACGTTTGATATAATTAAAAAGCTTCATGATAATGATTAGCAATGATGATAAATATATAAGTATAGGCAATGAAGAAAAAGATAAAAAATATATATAATGAAAATAAAATATTCTAATATATAAAAATATATATACAATATGCTATATAAAATTATTTGTACAGTTTGGCAAAAAATGCCACATATTAGGATTATCATTGATTTATTTATTGAAAATGTTACCAATGGCTTTAGGTTATTAAATTTCTAGAATTTAGACAGCATTAAAGTGTATTTAATTGTTAATTTTATGTTGAAACACAGTGAGGCTTTCCATCTAATAATACTATGATAATTCGTTTTGCATGATGTATTTTAGCACCTCCTTTCACTGTATATATTTATGTCTTTATATTATGTCTTTAATTTAAGAGAACATTATCATGTTCATTTGAAGCCACATTATCCAGAATGCTTCATTACTAGCTTCCTGGATGGTTTGTATATAAGTACAAATGGTAGAGGGACTCCCTACTGTGATCAAGACTCCAAGTGAGTTGAAACGCGTTGGTGGCTATGTGAATGAAATAATGGAGAAATGATTGGACTTGTGGAGTGCTGTGAGAATTATTTGTTATTGATATATATATATATATATATATATATATATATATATATATATATATATATATATATATATATATAAGAATAGAGAACTCTGGGTAGTTCCCAAGTTTAGGTGAATATATATGCATATATATATATATTTATATATATATATACATATATATATACAAAAAAGAATAGAGAACTCTGGGTAGTTCCCAAGTTTAGGTGAAGAGCAGCTCTAGTAAGGAGCACCCTGCAACACCAGCGACACTCTAGATTTGCTCACCTCAAGTGTCTGTTTATCTAGCAAAGTTTTTAAGCATTGGATCAGCACAGTGCTATCCATGCATAGCTAGATAGCGACAAAGTATTTTGCCATTTGTACAGCAAAGTCTTTAAGCATAGGTTTGGCACAGTGTCAACCTTGCCGAGCTGTAAAATGACAAAAGCCATTTACCACTCCAGGCACAGTATTACAGCTTTGGACTGGTAAAGTACCGTCCAAGCCAACCTGGAATGAGTAAAAGCAACCCCTGACGCGTGTTTCACTCTCATTAGAGCTCGTCAGAGAGGTTTAGCTTTGTCCAGACACAAGGGAGCACCAAGTATGTCAAAACAAATCCCTTTCAGGATTAGAGTGACGCATAAATTATGCAAAAAAGAATAGAGAACTCTGGGTAGTTCCCACATTTAGGTGGAGAGCAGCTCTAGTAAGAAGCACCCTGCAACACCAGCGAAACTCTAGATTTGCTCACCTCAAGTGTCCGTTTATCTAGCAAAGTTTTTAAGCATTGGATCAGCACAGTGCTATCCATGCATAGCTATATAGTGACAAAGTATTTTGCCATTTGTACAGCAAAGTCTTTAAGCATAGGTTTGACACAGTGTCAACCTTGCCAAGCTGTAAAATGACAAAAGCCATTTACCACTCCAGGCACAGTATTACAGCATTGGACTGGTAAAGTACCGTCCAAACCAACCTGGAATGAGTAAAAGCAACCCCTGACGCGTGTTTCACTCTCATTAGAGCTCGTCAGAGAGGTTTAGCTTTGTCCAGACACAAGGGAGCACCAAGTATGTCAAAACAAATCCCTTTCAGGATTAGAGTGACGCATAAATTATGCAAAAAAAGAATAGAGAACTCTGGGTAGTTCCCAAGTTTAGGTGGAGAGCAGCTCTAGTAAGGAGCACCCTGCAACACCAGCGACACTCTAGATTTGCTCACCTCAAGTGTCTGTTTATCTAGCAAGGTTTTTAAGCATTGGATCAGCACAGTGCTATCCATGCCGAGCTAGATAGTGACAAAGTCTTTTGCCTTTGCACAGCAGTCTTTAAGCATAGGCTTGACACTGTGTCCACCATGCTGAGCTGTAAAATGACAAAAGCCTTTTACCACTCCAGGCACAGTATTACAGCTTTGGACTGGTAAAGTATCGTCCAAGCCAATATATATATATAATGCTCACTTCAGCAGCTGTCTGAAAACTTTTGGAGTGATCGTCAGTGAGGGAGAAGAAAAGTGGGGGTCCAAAAACACATTTTCCCCATTCATTTTTCCATAGGGATTTTGAACAGCGATTGTGCCAAAACCACTGGACGGAATTATACCAAATTTGGCAGAAAGGTAGCTCTTGGTCCAGAAAGAACCTTTTTTGTTATTTGGTGAAAATTCGTTCAGTAGTTTTCAAGAAATTCAAAGGAATCCTAATTTGTATGTCTAGGGACGTGAAGTATTCACAACCCGTCCCGATCAAGTGCTGAGATATGATTGGCTGATAACACTTCAACAAGGAAAATAAAAAAAAATGTGAATAAAAGAATACAAATTACAAAAGGGGCCACGGTACGAACACCCTGACTCCTTAGCTCTTGTGCTGGGGTCCCAAAGGGACCACCCCAAGGCTAAAAAACATTTTCTTTAATTTTGTTGTGATTCATGGCGGATCCGTAGTTCAGGCCCTGTTGCCAACCGCCGCCACGCACCACTGAAGGCCATGTGTTGCAGAGGTTGGATTAACGTTCAGTAATGAAAATTACTATACAAAAAAAAAAAAAACTATAGTAATTCCCTGAAAAAAACAAAGGTTACAAGTACGTTATATTTAGGCTACAAAACGTACAACACCATCAAATTTACCAGTTATGGTTACAGTTATCTGAAATAACTATAACTAGTGGTCTCTAACTATAACTGGTGAATCTCTATGGTTTTGTAGGACTAAAATGTGAGCCTAAGTATGACGTCCCTGTAACCTTTGTGTTTTTTCACACACTCCCCTGGGCTTTCATCTTTAATTACTGGTCCTGTTCTTCAGAAGTCCAGTGTAAGAAAGTACTTACTAAGCTGTCTTCATCAGTGTTTTTGTGGGTGGAAACCCATTGCAAGTTAAATAAGTGTTTATTGCCAAACCTGTGACATTCTTCTTACTCGGATACCAGTTTATGCAGTATCACCAGTCTATTATCTGATGTGTGCCTCAAACCTGTATCTTTCTTTATGTTGAAACTCAAGTTGATGCAACATCACAAGGTCAATATTTGATGTGTCTCAATTATTTATTTATTTTTATACTCAAACACAGGTTCATGCCTCATCACTAGTCTGTTATCTGATGTGTGCCTCAAACATGTGACTTTCTTGATACTCAAACACAAGTAAATGCAGCATCACCAGTCTTTTGTCTGATGTGTGCCTAAAGTCTGTGACGTTCTTTGCATTTACACACACGTTTAATGCATCATCTTGATGCAGTTATCTGATGCATGCCTCAAACCTGTGATTTGTTTTTAATACTTGTAAAGAAATGGCTCCCTGTTGCAGTTACCCCCACTTTTTGCCTGATACTGATGCTGACTTGACTGAGAAGTGTGCTGGGACCCTGCTAACCAGGCCCCAGCACCAGTGTTCTTTCACCTAAAATGTGCTTTTGATTCCACAATTGGCACACCCTGGCATTCAGGTAAGTCCCTTGTAACTGGTACCCCTGGTACCAAGGGCCCTGATGCCAGGGAAGGTCTCTAAGGGCTGCAGCATATCTTATGCCACCCTGGGGACCCCTCACTCAGCACAGACACACTGCCTACCAGCTTGTGTGTGCTAGTGAGAACAAAATGAGTAAGTCGACATGGCACTCCCCTCAGGGTGCCATGCCAGCCTCTCACTGCCTATGCAGTATAGGTAAGACACCCCTCTAGCAGGCCTTACAGCCCCAAGGCAGGGTGCACTATACCATAGGTGAGGGTACCAGTGCATGAGCACTGTACCCCTACAGTGTCTAAGCAAAACCTTAGACATTGTAAGTGCAGGGTAGCCATAAGAGTATATGGTCTGGGAGTCTGTTTTACACGAACTCCACAGCACCATAATGGCTACACTGAAAACTGGGAAGTTTGGTATCAAACTTCTCAGCACAATAAATGCACACTGATGCCAGTGTACATTTTATTGTAAAATACACCACAGAGGGCACCTTAGAGGTGCCCCCTGAAACTTAACCGACTATCTATGTGTAGGCTGACTAGTTCCAGCAGCCTGCCACACTAGAGACATGTTGCTGGCCCCATGGGGAGAGTGCCTTTGTCACTCTGAGGCCAGTAACAAAGCCTGCACTGGGTGGAGATGCTAACACCTCCCCCAGGCAGGAGCTGTAACACCTGGCGGTGAGCCTCAAAGGCTCACCCCTTTGTCACAGCCCAGCAGGGCACTCCAGCTTAGTGGAGTTGCCCGCCCCCTCCGGCCACGGCCCCCACTTTTGGCGGCAAGGCTGGAGGGAACAAAGAAAGCAACAAGGAGTAGTCACTGGCCAGTCAGGACAGCCCCTAAGGTGTCCTGAGCTGAGGTGACTCTAACTTTTAGAAATCCTCCATCTTGCAGATGGAGGATTCCCCCAATAGGATTAGGGATGTGACCCCCTCCCCATGGGGAGGAGGCACAAAGAGGGTGTACCCACCCTCAGGGCTAGTAGCCATTGGCTACTAACCCCCCAGACCTAAACACGCCCTTAAATTTAGTATTTAAGGGCTCTCCCTGAACCTAGAAATTAGATTCCTGCAACAACAAGAAGAAGGACTGCCTAGCTGAAAACCCCTGCAGAGGAAGACCAGAAGACAACAACTGCCTTGGCTCCAGAAACTTACCGGCCTGTCTCCTGCCTTCCAAAGAACTCTGCTCCAGCGACGCCTTCCAAAGGGACCAGCGACCTCTGAATCCTCTGAGGACTGCCCTGCTTCGACGACGACAAGAAACTCCCGAGGACAGCGGACCTGCTCCAAAAAGACTGCAACTTTATCCAAAGGAGCAGCTTTAAAGAACCCTGCAATCTCCCCGCAAGAAGCGTGAGACTTGCAACACTGCACCCGGCGACCCCGACTCGGCTGGTGGTGAACCAACACCTCAGGGAGGACCCCCGGACTACTCTACGACTGTGAGTACCAAAACCTGTCCCCCCTGAGCCCCCACAGCGCCGCCTGCAGAGGGAATCCCGAGGCTTCCCCTGACCGCGACTCTCTGAAACCTAAGTCCCGACGCCTGGAAAAGACCCTGCACCCGCAGCCCCCAGGACCTGAAGGACCGGACTTTCACTGCAGAAGCGACCCCCAGGAGTCCCTCTCCCTTGCCCAAGTGGAGGTTTCCCCGAGGAAGCCCCCCCTTGCCTGCCTGCAGCGCTGAAGAGATCCCTTGATCTCTCATTGACTTCCATTGCGAACCCGACGCTTGTTCTAACACTGCACCCGGCCGCCCCCGCGCCGCTGAGGGTGAAATTTCTGTGTGGGCTTGTGTCCCCCCCGGTGCCCTACAAAACCCCCCTGGTCTGCCCTCCGAAGACGCGGGTACTTACCTGCAAGCAGACCGGAACCGGGGCACCCCCTTCTCTCCATTGAAGCCTATGCGTTTTGGGCACCACTTTGAACTCTGCACCTGACCGGCCCTGAGCTGCTGGTGTGGTAACTTTGGGGTTGCTCTGAACCCCCAACGGTGGGCTACTTTGGACCAAGAACTGAACCCTGTAAGTGTCTTACTTACCTGGTAAAACTAACAAATACTCACCTCCCCCAGGAACTGTGAAAATTGCACTGTGTCCACTTTTAAAATAGCTATTTGTGAATAACTTGAAAAGTATACATGCAATTGAAATGATTCAAAGTTCCTAATGTACTTACCTGCAATACCTTTCAAACAAGATATTACATGTTAAATTTGAACCTGTGGTTCTTAAAATAAACTAAGAAAATATATTTTTCTATAACAAAACCTATTGGCTGGATTTGTCTCTGAGTGTGTGTACCTCATTTATTGTCTATGTGTATGTACAACAAATGCTTAACACTACTCCTTGGATAAGCCTACTGCTCGACCACACTACCACAAAATAGAGCATTAGTATTATCTATTTTTACCACTATTTTACCTCTAAGGGGAACCCTTGGACTCTGTGCATGCTATTCCTTACTTTGAAATAGCACATACAGAGCCAACTTCCTACATTGGTGGATCAGCGGTGGGGTACAAGACTTTGCATTTGCTGGACTACTCAGCCAATACCTGATCAAACGACAAATTCCAAAAATTGTCATTAGAACTTGATTTTTGCAATTTGAAATTTTTCTAAATTCTTTAAAGTCCTGCTAGGGCCTTGTGTTAGTCCCTGTCAGCATTGCTTTTAGAGTTTAAAAGTTTGGTAAAAGTTTGAATTAGATTCTAGAACCAGTTTTAGTTTCTTAAAAAGTATTCCAACTTTTAGAAGCATAATGTCTAGTACAGATGTGAATGTGGTGGAACTCGACACCACACCTTACCTCCATCTTAAGATGAGGGAGCTAAGGTCACTCTGTAAAATAAAGAAAATAACAATGGGCCCCAGACCTTCCAAACTACAGCTCCAGGAGCTGTTGGCAGAGTTTGCAAAGGCCAACCCCTCTGAGGATGGCAACACAGAGGATGAAGATAGAGACTTGGAGGGTGATTCCCCCCCACCAGTCCTATCTAGGGAGAACAGGGCCTCTCAAGCCCTGACTCCACAAATAATAGCCAGAGATGCTGGTTCCCTCACAGGAGGGACCAACCTCTCTGAAATCACTGAGGATAACTCCAGTGAAGAGGACATCCAGTTAGCCAGGATGGCCAAAAGATTGGCTTTGGAAAGACAGATCCTAGCCATAGAAAGGGAAAGACAAGAGATGGGCCTAGGACCCATCAATGGTGGCAGCAACATAAATAGGGTCAGAGATTCTCCCGACATGATGAAAATCCCTAAAGGGATTGTAACAAAATATGAAGATGGTGATGACATAACCAAATGGTTCACAGCTTTTGAGAGGGCTTGTGTAACCAGAAAAGTGAACAAATCTCACTGGGGTGCTCTCCTTTGGGAAATGTTCACAGGAAAGTGTAGGGATAGACTCCTCACACTCTCTAAAAAAGATGCAGAATCTTATGACCTCATGAAGGGTACCCTGATTGAGGGCTTTGGATTCTCCACTGAGGAGTATAGAATTAGATTCAGGGGGGCTCAAAAATCCTCGAGCCAGACCTGGGTTGATTATGTTGACTACTCAGTGAAAACACTGGATGGTTGGGTAACTGGAAATGAAGTGTATGACTATGTTGGGCTTTATAATTTGTTTATGAAAGAACACATTTTAAGTAACTGCTTCAATGAAAAGTTGCATCAGTATCTGGTAGACCTAGGTCCAATTTCTCCCCAAGAATTGGGAAAGAAGGCAGACCACTGGGTCAAGACTAGGGTAACCAAAACTTCCACTGGGGGTGACCAAAAGAAAGGGGTTACAAAGCCTCCCCAGGAGAAAGTGGGTGACACTAGAAACAAAGAAAAAGAGTCCCCTGTAGGCCCCCAAAAACCAGACCAGGTGGGTGGGCCCAGAGACACAACCCAAAACAAAGGTGGGTACCAGGGTAAGAGCTGGGATGCCACTAAGGCATGGTGCCATAACTGTAAACAGACAGGGCACCACACCAAGGACACTTCTTGTCCCAAAAACAAACCCCCTAGCAAAATCCCAGGGGTGACCAGTGTAGCCATTGGGGATGACTCCTCAGAGGAGGAGGTCTTCATAGCCTTCAACTGGAAAAAGGGCCCAACAGGTGAGTTGGAGATTCCAGAGGGAAGTAGACACTTCCACCACCTACTGGTGAATGGAATCCCAGCCACTGCCCTGAGAGACACTTGTGCCAGTCACACTATTGTGCATGACAGGCTGGTGTTCTCAAACCAATACATCCAGGTGAGATGGCCAGAGTAAGAGTTAGCCCAGACAGGGTCACTAATAGGCCTGTGGCTCTTGTGCCCATAGAAGTGGGTGGAACTTTTAGCTGGAGAAGGGTGGTAGTCAGTACAGACCTCCCCCTTGATTGTCTCCTTGGAAATGACTACCCAGAGGTTAGTCAGAGCCCATGAGAGGAACTGGTCCAGTGCCAGTCCTCTCCCAAGGATTCTGGAGTGCCTGCCTCTGCAGTAAATGCAAGTAGGCCCCAGAAGAAAAAGAAAAAGAAACAGAGTAGGAAAGGTGGACAACCTTTAGCCAAGATTCCAGCCAGCCAAGTAGATTCTGCTCCAGTAGGGGAGAAGCCCAAAAGTGGCTCTGATAAAGTCCAACCTGACCCACAAGAAGTCCTGGCTAGTCAGGCAACTGTTAAGTCTGAGTGGGTGGCTCCTCAGCTAACAGAAGAAAGAGTGGAAGAAGGGTGTTTACTACAAGATGTGGTAACCCCCCACTCTAATACAGCAGACAGGCACCCTGAACCCAAAGAAGCCTGTAACTTAGCCCCTTCCCTTGTAGGTGAAGAGCTAAAGGTGTGGTTCTGGGCACTGACAGCTGTCAGTGGCGTCTGCTGGGTGTTAGCCTTTATGGCTGCACTATCCTTGGCATGGTGGTCAGACCCCATGCCAAATAGCAAGTTAGGCCCCCTGACCCTGTTGGTCATGGTGGGGTTACTCCAGCTCTGGGTAACCTCTTTGGGTAAGCTAGGGGTGACCCTGGCTAAGATAAGATTAGCAGAGGTGGATACCTCTAACCCCAAAATAGAGAGAATGGGTGGAGACATAAAAAGCACAGACAAGAGGCAATTCAGACTAGGTCCTATCACTGTGGAAGTGGGTCAGTTCCCCAGAGGGAATGACCTGAACAGGAGGATGTAAGGCAGAGTAGGCCCTGCAACAAACCAGCCTATTTCCCCTACTCTTCCTCGCCTGACAGACTAGGAAGACTCACCCAGCTTTGGCTGAGTCTCCTGGCCTGTGGGCTGGGGGGGCTTGTGTAAAGAAATGGCTCCCTGTTGCAGTTACCCCCCACTTTTTGCCTGATACTGATGCTGACTTGACTGAGAAGTGAGCTGGGACCCTGCTAACCAGGCCCCAGCACCAGTGTTCTTTCACCTAAAATGTGCTTTTGATTCCACAATTGGCACACCCTGGCATTCAGGTAAGTCCCTTGTAACTGGTACCCCTGGTACCAAGGGCCCTGATGCCAGGAAAGGTCTCTAAGGGCTGCAGCATATCTTATGCCACCCTGGGGACCCCTCACTCAGCACAGACACACTGCCTACCAGCTTGTGTGTGCTAGTGAGAACAAAATGAGTAAGTCGACATGGCACTCCCCTCAGGGTGCCATGCCAGCCTCTCACTGCCTATGCAGTATAGGTAAGACACCCCTCTAGCAGGCCTTACAGCCCCAAGGCAGGGTGCACTATACCATAGGTGAGGGTACCAGTGCATGAGCACTGTACCCCTACAGTGTCTAAGAAAAACCTTAGACATTGTAAGTGCAGGGTAGCCATAAGAGTATATGGTCTGGGAGTCTGTTTTACACGAACTCCACAGCACCATAATGGCTACACTGAAAACTGGGAAGTTTGGTATCAAACTTCTCAGCACAATAAATGCACACTGATGCCAGTGTACATTTTATTGTAAAATACACCACAGAGGGCACCTTAGAGGTGCCCCCTGAAACTTAACCGACTATCTATGTGTAGGCTGACTAGTTCCAGCAGCCTGCCACACTAGAGACATGTTGCTGGCCCCATGGGGAGAGTGCCTTTGTCACTCTGAGGCCAGTAACAAAGCCTGCACTGGGTGGAGATGCTAACACCTCCCCCAGGCAGGAGCTGTAACACCTGGCGGTGAGCCTCAAAGGCTCACCCCTTTGTCACAGCCCAGCAGGGCACTCCAGCTTAGTGGAGTTGCCCGCCCCCTCCGGCCACGGCCCCCACTTTTGGCGGCAAGGCTGGAGGGAACAAAGAAAGCAACAAGGAGGAGTCACTGGCCAGTCAGGACAGCCCCTAAGGTGTCCTGAGCTGAGGTGACTCTAACTTTTAGAAATCCTCCATCTTGCAGATGGAGGATTCCCCCAATAGGATTAGGGATGTGACCCCCTCCCCATGGGGAGGAGGCACAAAGAGGGTGTACCCACCCTCAGGGCTAGTAGCCATTGGCTACTAACCCCCCAGACCTAAACACGCCCTTAAATTTAGTATTTAAGGGCTCTCCCTGAACCTAGAAATTAGATTCCTGCAACAACAAGAAGAAGGACTGCCTAGCTGAAAACCCCTGCAGAGGAAGACCAGAAGACAACTGCCTTGGCTCCAGAAACTCACCGGCCTGTCTCCTGCCTTCCAAAGAACTCTGCTCCAGCGACGCCTTCCAAAGGGACCAGCGACCTCTGAATCCTCTGAGGACTGCCCTGCTTCGACGACGACAAGAAACTCCCGAGGACAGCGGACCTGTTCCAAAAAGACTGCAACTTTATCCAAAGGAGCAGCTTTAAAGAACCCTGCAATCTCCCCGCAAGAAGCGTGAGACTTGCAACAATGCACCCGGCGACCCCGACTCGGCTGGTGGTGAACCAACACCTCAGGGAGGACCCCCGGACTACTCTACGACTGTGAGTACCAAAACCTGTCCCCCCTGAGCCCCCACAGCGCCGCCTGCAGAGGGAATCCCGAGGCTTCCCCTGACCGCGACTCTCTGAAACCTAAGTCCCGACGCCTGGAAAAGACCCTGCACCCGCAGCCCCCAGGACCTGAAGGACCGGACTTTCACTGCAGAAGCGACCCCCAGGAGTCCCTCTCCCTTGCCCAAGTGGAGGTTTCCCCGAGGAAGCCCCCCCTTGCCTGCCTGCAGCGCTGAAGAGATCCCTTGATCTCTCATTGACTTCCATTGCGAACCCGACGCTTGTTCTAACACTGCACCCGGCCGCCCCCGCGCCGCTGAGGGTGAAATTTCTGTGTGGGCTTGTGTCCCCCCCGGTGCCCTACAAAACCCCCCTGGTCTGCCCTCCGAAGACGCGGGTACTTACCTGCAAGCAGACCGGAACCGGGGCACCCCCTTCTCTCCATTGAAGCCTATGCGTTTTGGGCACCACTTTGAACTCTGCACCTGACCGGCCCTGAGCTGCTGGTGTGGTAACTTTGGGGTTGCTCTGAACCCCCAACGGTGGGCTACTTTGGACCAAGAACTGAACCCTGTAAGTGTCTTACTTACCTGGTAAAACTAACAAATACTCACCTCCCCCAGGAACTGTGAAAATTGCACTGTGTCCACTTTTAAAATAGCTATTTGTGAATAACTTGAAAAGTATACATGCAATTGAAATGATTCAAAGTTCCTAATGTACTTACCTGCAATACCTTTCAAACAAGATATTACATGTTAAATTTGAACCTGTGGTTCTTAAAATAAACTAAGAAAAGATATTTTTCTATAACAAAACCTATTGGCTGGATTTGTCTCTGAGTGTGTGTACCTCATTTATTGTCTATGTGTATGTACAACAAATGCTTAACACTACTCCTTGGATAAGCCTACTGCTCGACCACACTACCACAAAATAGAGCATTAGTATTATCTATTTTTACCACTATTTTACCTCTAAGGGGAACCCTTGGACTCTGTGCATGCTATTCCTTACTTTAAAATAGCACATACAGAGCCAACTTCCTACAATACTGAAGCGCAAATTCATGCAGGATGGCTAGGACATTATCTGATTTATACCTCAAATCCGTGAGTTTCTTGATACTAGGCGTTCTGCATAAAAAATTGAATGGTAATTAGACATCAGTTTAGCCACGCTGGAAGCAACTCAACAGACCAGGGCCCATATTTATACTTTTTAGCGCCTCATTTGCGCCGCTTTTTGATGCCAAAACGGCGCTAACTTACAAAATGCAATTGTATTTGTCAAAAAATGACACAAATGCGGCGTTTAAAAAGTATAAATATGGGCCCAGGTGAGCAGTACTTGAAGAGACCCTGACAGCTCAGCACAACTAACCTGTCAATCAGCATCACAGCAACCTGTCGAATCCTCAGTGGGTCAAGGAATTCCAAATGATAATTTGAAATGTTGCTACTGCTTCATGGATGTTGTGTGCATAATTTAAGTAGTGCAAATTTGGGGTGGCAAATTTAGGAATCCCTGGGGCCCATATTTATACTTTTTTTACCGCCGCATTTGCGTCATTTTTTGACGCAAAAGCGGCGCAAATTTACAAATTACAATTGTATTTTGTAGGTTTACGCCGCTTTTGCGTCAAAAAGCGGCGCTAAAAAAGTATAACTCATTTCCAAACTTGCTTGACCGTCCCCAGTCTACGGTAGAGCGCCCCCTCCTCAGACCCTCCCGGGGGCACTCAGCTTTCATCTATTAAAATGACGTTCTGAAAGAGCAGTGCCTGGAAACCCCATGATAGCTTCGGAGGCGCAGAGATGACGGGTAATCACCTCATATTTAATAAAAATAGAGCGTGATAATAAGGCGCAACTACAGACTGTCTGCAATGTGGAGCCATTTCGCACCCGAGACACGAAATGAACGATCGCGTCAAGAAAGAAAAATAGATGTTTTTCCCCCGATAGCCTAGAGGCAAATCCACTTATGAGCTCTGAATGGGGGAAATGAAGCGTATTTGAGTGCGACAATGAGGCGTGTATTGCAAAGATCGTATTAAAAAGCACCAGAGCGTGATTTGATAGAACGACGCCCCGCCTGCTGAAATGTACCCTGTAAACAAGAGCGCGCGACCGGCATCCCATCAATCTAGAGGCGAAAAAAGATGTGTTTTGCCCTTTCCTGGTGGGTGCTGCTGCTGCACTGCACTTACAGCTTGCAAGTAAGTCGTCTTACAGGACAGAAGAAATTGCTTGGTGCTCTGCACAATCACCTGCCCTAATGAACCCATCAGGGTCAATTTCGCCCTCTTTGCCTAAGAAAATAAACAGAAAATGGGAGAGTGGGCTTAAATTGATTCATTGTTTTTCTTTCATAGGGGGTCCGCGTGATTGGATGCGAATGAGACAAGGCTGAAGGGCACCCCATCGAATTACTGTTATATTGCCTGGTTTAAAGTTTGCTGGTGCTGAAGATAGTCAAGCAGTCTAAGGTGCAACCACTCATGCTGCATGCAAATTTGTTGCTTGGAGTTCTGGGGGATTTTTTTGCTTTGCACAAACAAGTTTAGTGGACAACACTAACCCTTAGGTTAGTACATAGCCTTAGGTAAAGCCCACCCTCCTGACAGATGCAAATACACATACGTTTCCCCCAAACCCTGTATTAATGAGGATAATATCTGAAAATCACTTTTAACCAGGTAATTAGTTAATTTCCAATTTATTTAATCCGTCATAGTTAATTGTATTAATTTTGAAGTTTCTTTAATTTTATTTTAAAGGCGTAGGCAATACAGTTGAACAAATTCATATATTTGTGATGAAGTGTGAAACAATTGGAAAGTCTCTGAGAAAAAGTCCTGTTTACATAGTAACTCATCCTCTCAATTGTACAACATGCAATATAATCTGTTTCTGCTATCAAGAGCATATTCCAATATATGGGGCGTTATTATCTACATAACCATCAGTACTAATGCACTTGTTATGTACTGAGAATCTATAAATCTGGCCAGATATCTGGAGCCAAACTCCAAGGGAAATACATCTTTGATACACTTTTCCGTTGGTATTTCTGCACCCAAACCCCTTCTCTTGATGGTCAGTCAGGTGAAAGTAGTACAAGGCGCGAGTGCCTGCAATTGCTACAGCATTCACCTGCCTTTGGTCCTATCCTCCTCTCTCAGGAGAGTGGTGGGGACCCCAGAGGACACAAGCCAAGCATGATGATGTTGTACAGACTGAATCTGATCTCCAGTATGAATGAATATACAATTCAACAATCACTGAATGTTACTACATTGCTAGAGTCTTACTTTAGTTTGTCAGCTTAAACCTGCCCGTCCTGGCTCTCTGAACTTCCTGAATGAAGTCACACATTGTGCCACAAGGACCCCTTATTCCATCAAATGGAAGATGCTCTGCACTCTGCAGGCAGAAGGACATGCAAACTGTATCCATCTGAACCGACTCCAGTCTTCCGGTATCCACTAAAAGTGAAAACAGAAGAAAGCCCACAGAATTTAATCTTTATCCTGATGAAACACCGAACTCAAACACACCCGGAATACACTGTATTTCGTTTACCTAGCCTTACATTAAGATTCATCTGTCTGCTATTACAGCTGGCATAAAATACACTACGCAGAATACCCTTTTTTTTAGAGTCGAGCGTGCGTTGCATGCGCTCGCACATGCGTATCGCAGCGAGACGCTTTAGTGTTTAGAAAAGGGCTCGGAGCCCTGGTGACGTCACGTCAGTGTTTTTCATTGGTTCGTGGGCTTGCCTATTAAAATCTGCTTGCTTTAATTAGTTGAAGGCATGCATACGTCAGGCCTTTTCCAGTGGCTAGCCCTCCTCGAGCGCAT
Source organism: Pleurodeles waltl (assembly GCF_031143425.1). Taxonomy (NCBI): domain Eukaryota; kingdom Metazoa; phylum Chordata; class Amphibia; order Caudata; family Salamandridae; genus Pleurodeles; species Pleurodeles waltl. Next base: position 105,356,090 of record NC_090446.1, read on the forward strand.
CGACCAAGTACAGAAAACATGCGAGGCTCGCTGTTTTCTGTCTGGCTCGTGGACTACTTTTTCTCTAATTTACTAGCGTGATTCCGCTTGGCAGAAGTCGAGCGCTTTACATAGTTAATTGCACTTTTTCGGGTTACGTACATAAATTCACTTTTGCCTATAGGTGAAAAGTCGGGTTAGGAGTTTACAACACTATCAGCTCTAACATGAGCAAACGCGAGACCCGTTGCATTGCAAATGCTTGTATTATTCTGTGGAGGCCAATAAGTCTATCTCCACGAGGATACAATTTCCATTTTGACTATTAAATGTGATTCTTGCAAAGTGATTGCCTCTCCCATGATCCAGCTGAAATCAAGACTTTCCAACTTTTAGAGAAAGATAGAGGTTTACTCTATTCCATGAGAATAAAGTGTCTCTGAGAACTCATTGTTATCCATCACCACAAGTAATGAAAATTCCAAGCAACTCTTTCCCCTGGTTATTCAACTAGAGGTATTAAAAACTACTCTTGCTCTTGGTCAAATATTCACATTCATGACAGTTGTAGAGAAGTCACATGGAGATCAGTCTACGCCTTTTCTGACATTACCGTCTTGATTTTGACTCCAGAATACACACTCGAGTGAGGCCAATTCTGTTTAGGGATATTTTTCAGTTGAGATGTCATAATACTTTTTACCTTGACCCATTTCTTCTTCTCTCGATTTCATAAGTCCACCCCCTTTTAATAGAATCATGATTCACTGATATCTTCTAGTGTTTATGAATATTAATACAAATTCTGTAATGGGAAATGTACACAATTGTTATCCTTGTGCTTTTCGTGGACATTTTCACTAAAAGGATAACCAACCAGTCTGAATCTCTAGAAAAGTCAGGTGAGCACATATGGAGCCTGTGGATAGGGCACTTTCTGTAATTTAGCTGTCATAATGAACTGATAATTACGTGTCACAGTGGTGCATTGGGGACCATTCTGGTAGCTGTCCGTCCTTGTGTGGAGGAGACTTCTTTATTTAAAGAATGAATCTGCCCATTCTTTTCATTTTGACTCCTTTATCCTTGCCATGTGACAGGTAAAGAGGGGAATGGAGCATCCCATTTATGTTTTCAGGTTGGCTTTAATTGTACTTTGGCTATTTGAAAGGGAAAGTAAATTTCAGATAGACCTGCTGGTTTTGGAGCAAAACATTTCTTTGTGGCTTATGTTCTTGTGTCCAGCTCCTGTCTTAGGTTCTCCAGTGTTTTTAAGAAAAATACCCATAATAGGATACTAAGATCAGGAGAGAGTATTTCGTACATGTTCTCTTAGATGGAAGAGCAACTGTTTTCAATGTCCAATTACTCGTCTAAGAGGAAGATGATCTAGAAACTCCAAGAAGTGTATTTTCTTTTACTGGCAGGGTGTAGTTAAATGACGATACCCTTTTCAAGACCTTCGAAAGGTTCACAGTAACTTTCATAAAATTTCCCTCTGCAGACATTAATTCATTCATTCATGCAGCAATGGAAAATGCAAGGCATCAAGGGGGTTCTAATTTACACAATATGTGTTATATTGAACTCTACATATTGGTGCTATCACACAAGTTATACCCTTGAATGCATACATATGAACACGAGAGGTCCTATGGCTCAGAACTGTGATGAAGTGGAACTCATTACAGTAATAATTAGGCACACCAGCTGGTAAAATATTTGATAAAACTAAGTGGATATGGCACTGCCCTCCTCTCATCTCCTAGTGCAAAGCAGCACAACAACTTTGATTGCCATGCTTTATTGAGATATAAATTAGCAAACCCTCCCCCACCATATGCATAACAGCCACTAACAGTAATAGCGCCATCTATTATATATGCCGGGGGGCACAATCCATTCAGGCACAGTGACAGCTGAGGAGTTAAGCTAGCGCCTGTACCTAAGAGTCTGTCCATAGATCCGTTCCTCGTTTTACCTAAGCATTTGTCACAAGACTCTTTCATTGTGTTACTCAAGAGTTTGTCAATTAACCCCTTCCTCTTTTTACTGGAGAGTTTATACAAAGACCCTTTATTTGAGTGCAAAGTATCTGTATAATATTAACTTCCCTACTTTGACACTGTAAAGAAAAGAACACATATGTGCAGCATAGACATGCTCTTGTCAAGTGGAGGATATGACAGCTAAAAGAGAACAAGCAGGGCGAGAAGATCACATCTGCAGCCAACATCTTGACTTCAGCAGCACAAACAGCACCAGGCGGAAACTTTGAAAAAGCCAATCCACCACAGGACCCTCACCTAGGAGGAAGGTATTTCTTTCTTTATTTGCCTTGGAAGTCAAAGGTTACACTTCCCCCGCAAGGAAGATTTATTTGATGATAGTTCCCCTTACCCTGTTCCTCGGGTTATGGGGTTTGACCTTGAGTGGGGGCACTGACCTTATTGGGGGGGGGGGAGGGGGGGCTGTATGCCCCAGATTTCAGGCAGCAACAGAAATGTCAATATACCATATGACTAATGTTCCCACGAGTTAGAGAGATTGGTGTTTTACTCCAATGACAGTTTTGTTTCCACAAAGTAGCACAGAGGGTTTATATTCCTGCTGAAAAGAAGAGAGCTGTATTTTATGTGGCTAACTGAGTAGATTAGTAAAGGCAGCCTTTGCCAGTGCTTTAAAACAAACGACATGTATGTGTGATAGTGCAATGGAGAGCTGAGGGGCACTTTTGCCAGGAGGTAGAGGGAATCCAAGAAGAATTTCTTGGGGTGGGGGGATTCACCCAAAAAGATTTTTGCACCAGGCACCACCAGCACTATAGCCAGCCCTGATTGTGTCAGAAGCAAGTTTGAGAGATTGAATGTTTAAAGAATACAGATGACTTTGAGATCTGCAATGTATCTGAGACTAAAACATGAGTTTACAGGTGAAAGAGCAAGACTCTTAAATTTATATTCTGTAGATAAGGGAGGATCACGTATACGTATTTTCCTTGTGTTTTGTTTTGGTTCACATTCTGCCTTTAGCACATAGCTCTCTGTCAGCTGGTACAAATTTGCCAAAACCACTCTGTATTATATCATCATATGCTCTTGCTTTAACAAGAACCTATTGTGTTTTGTAAATCCTTGCTCTCAAAATCAATTTAATCCCATCACAAAAGAACAACCACTGCGTTTGGACCTACACGGCCTCGACTACAATTGATAAGCCAGTCTTTTTTTAACATAGCTCTGTGCCATAGGTGTTAACCCAGCACTCACATCATTCCAAGACTAGACCTTCTGAGATTTGTAGTTCTTCTTTTCATACCAAGGTGCTCAATGTTTGTTGAATTAAAATCTTGGCAAAAGATGTCTATCTGCATTTCTATCCCAATAAGAATCATGGGATAGTGGAGAATTGTGAGTAATTCCCCAGTTTTGGGTTATAGAGACATGTATATCTGCATTTCTATCTCATTAGAATCATAGGACATTGGAGAATTGTGAGCAATTCCCCAATTTCGTGTTATAGAGTCATGCATATCTGCATTTCTATCCAAATTAGAATCATAGGATATTGGAGAGTTTTTAATAATTCCCCAAATTCTTTTTATAGAAAATTCCCCAAATTACTTGAAATTTAGCATTATGCAATTCTGCATAATGTTTTCTGTTTTCATGTGAAATAATCTTTTGTGCAGAATATCTTACTTTGTGATATTTTTAGCTCAAATCACTCTTCTGTCGGTATCTTGCAAGACCTTTTTACCTGAAGTGCACTTTTCCCGAAACATATGCACAGCTCTAGATGTAAGAATAATGATGGTGTGATTGGAAACTGCTATGGGTTGTTAATATCGAATCTAGCCCATGTGTTTCATTTCCTAGATTAATCAAGTATGTCTGTAGGGATATGTCTGTGTGTCTTATGTATGAATATGTATAACTGATTACAAGAAAGATTACCCCTTAAGGTTTCAGTGGTGAGAGAAAGGTGATGGTGGAAAACATAGACTTAATTAGTATTGCCAGAGTTAGTGCAATAGGTTGTCTGTTAGCGAATGAAAAAATAAAGTGTCTTTCAATGTGCATATTCAACCTTTTGTTTTTTGACGCTTTGGGCGCTACAGATAGAATATAAGCTATTTATCTGTGAAAATGGTGTGGTGTTTATTTACCTGTATGACTTCAACCTCTGCTCTTTTTTTGCCTTTGTGGCAATATCACCGCAGTGCATGGGCTGTTTCTTCACGATATTTTGCTTACTACCAGTGGGCTTAAACCCCACCCATTGCTTATCATTGGTTGGCTTCATTGTCACTCTCATTTAGTTGCTTCTATGTGGTCACGCGTGACTGCTTAACTTACCTGTCACCTGCTGTACTCTCCCTTGGACCGTGGTCCAATTCTTCTGTTGTTTAAGCTTATTTTTTCTTGAGCTTTAAGTAGTCCTTGTGAGTCCATATCACCCACGTCCTGAGTTTTAGTTTTTTTGCCACATTTCCTATTTGTTTCTTTATGCCTATGTATTTCTTTATTTTCAAAAAGTTCTTTGTGCAACCAAAGGCAGCCTAGAGCTTCACGTTTGTGCTCCTTTTTTTGCATTTTTATATTGTGTACACTTGACCCAAAGGTATTGGAGCATTTTACACATGCAGCAGCTCCACCCGTTTACGTTTGATTTAAAAAAAATGAGTATACCGTTCTTAATTTAAAACAGTCATTGCGAGTGCATGTTTTTTTTCTTTTTCCGTCATCCTTGTCCTGATGCTCATCTTTTTTCCACATTGTCAGTTTATTTGTTATTAGTATAACTTCTTTTTCTGTACACTCCAGAATCTTACTCTACACCACCCTGCTCTATGCCACTCCACAACACTCCACTCCCCTTCATTCTATGCCACTCAACTCTACACCACTCCACTCTACACCACTTCAGTCTACACCACTCCATTCTACACCACTCCATTCTGTGCCACTCTACCCTACACTACTCCACTGTACATCACTACAGTCAACACCACTCTATGCCATGCCATTCTATGCCACTCCACACCACTCCAATCTATGTTACTCCAATCTAGTCTACACCACTCCACTCTACTCTACCCTATGCCACTCCACTCCACTCAACTCCATGACACTCCACCCTACCCCAATCTACTCTGTGCCACTGCACTGTGTGCCACTCCACTCTATCCCATTCCACTCTATGCAACTCTATGGTACACTAGTCCATGCCACTCCACTCCACACTGCAGCACCCCACTCTGTTCTGTGCAACTATACTCTTTGCCACGTCACACCACGCCACTCAACTCTACTCTACACCATCCCACTAATGGCCACTCCACTCTATGCCACTCTACTCCACACTAAGCTACGCCACTCCATGCCACTCTACCACACTTCACTACATGCCTCTCTACTCCTCTCAACTCCACACCACTCCAGTCTATGGCACTCTACACCGCTCTGCTCTACACCACTCCACCACTCCACCAGACCATCCTACGCCATGCCACTCCACTGCTCTCAACCATACCTCACTTCAGTCTATGCCACTCTACTCTATGCCACTTTACACCACTCTGATCTATTCCACTCCAATCTTGTCTACACTACTCCACTCTACGCCACTCACTCAACTCCATTCCACTCCACACCACTCTACTCTGTGCCATCCACTTTACTCTGTTACCTCACTCTTCTCTATGTCGCTCCATGTCACTCTACTCTATGCCTCCGCACTCTGTGCCACTCCACTCTATGCAACTCTGCAGCACTCTACTCTACACTACTCCACTCCATTTGCAGCACTCCGCTCCAGTCTGTGCCACTATACTCTTTGTAACTCCATACCACACCACTCAACTCTACTCTGCCATTCCACTCTATGCCACTAGACTCTGTGCCACTCCACTTTACTCTGTGCCAATCTGCTCTACTCCACACCACTCTACGCCACTCCATGCCAATCCACCCCACTCCTCTTCACACAACTCCACTCCTCTCAACTCTATGCCACTCCCATCTATGCCAATCTATGCCACTCTATGCCACTCTACTCTACACCTTTCCACCACACCACCCTACTCTACGCCACTCCATTATAATCTATGCCACTCCACATTATGCCACTACTCTACATCAGTTCACTCCTCTCCAGTCCATTTTACTCTATGCTATGCCACTCCCCTCTATACTTCTCTCTCTACCCCATTCTGTTCTACGCCACTAATGTTTAATCAAGCTGAAGTGCGGCTACGCTGCTATATAACATGGCTAAAAGTAGTTTGAAACTCCAATCGCTGGATGATTGGAGTGGGGTAGTTTAGAGGCGGGATAGATTGCTGTGGCGTGATATAGAGTGGGGTGAAGTGAGGTATAATGAGGTAGAGCAGATTGGAGTGGAGCAGATTGGGGTGGGGTAGACTGTAGTAGGGTGGACTGGGTTGTATTGGAGTAGAGTGTGGTAAATTGGACTGTAGAGCAGTGGGTTAGATTTGGGTAGAGTGTAGTGTTGTAGAGTGGCATGGGATAGACTAGGATAGTTGGATAGATTGGAGTAGTGTGGAGTTTATTGGAGTGGGGTGGAGTGTGGTAGAGTGGGGTAGATTGATTTAGAGTGTGTATATTGGGGTAGAGTGGGGTAGATTGAGGTAGACTGGAGTGGGGTAGATTGGAGTGAAGTAGATTGGAGTGGGGTTGATTGATTTGGGGTAGATTGGGGTGGAGTGGAGTAGATTATGGTAGAGTGGATTAGATATTGATTGGGGTAGATTGGAGTGGAATGTGTAGAGTGGAGTGGGGTAGATGGGAGTGGGGTAGATCAGGGTATAATGGAGTAAGGCATATTGGAGTAGATTTGAGCACAGTGGGTTAGATTGGGGAAGAGCGGAGTGCAGTGGATTGGGGTAGGTTGGAGTGGTGTAGACTTGTGTGGGGTATATTGGAGTGGAGTAGGGTATATTGGGATGGAGTGGGATATATTGGGTGGATTATGGTAGGGTAGATTGTACTGGAGTGGGGTACATTTGAGTGGCATGTGGTAGATTAGAGTGAAGTGGAGTGGGGTAGATTGGGTAGAGTGGAACTGAGTGTGGTGGACTGGGGATGAGTTGAGCCAGGTAGATAGGTGGATTGGAGTTTGAAGATTGGGGGTGGGTAGGTTGGGGCAGAATGGAGCTGGATAGATTGGAGTGGCGGTAGATAGGTTGGGGAAGAGTGGAGTGGAGTGGGGTATATTGAGTAGGGTGGGGTAGATTAGGGTGGGGTACAATGGAGTAGAATAGATGGATTACAGTAGGATAAATTGCACTACTAACTATCCATCTCCACTCCACTCCATTCCAATCTACCCCACTCCACTCTATCCCATAAATGATAATGTGTGCACGTCATCACGTAGTGTATTGATTTGTTTTGACCGTATTCAAATATTTGTTCCCACCACACTTCAGAATTACAAATAAAATGTGCTTTATTTGTACTAATGCTGATATACTCTGAAACATCATTTGTTTTGTAGTGTGCTAGAAAAAAATATCCCTCCTTGTCTTACGTAAGTACTCAGCAGATGGTCACATATATTGTCTCACTTTGAAGGCAGAGAAAGAAAAATAAACACCAAGCTCCCTGGAAGAGAGAGCCTGACATTTGACCTCTGTCTTTGAATGCACAGCAAATGTGACAAGTAAAGAATAAGATTTAAAGGCTTGTTTTATGGAAAGCAAATTTGTGGAAGAGTACAGTAAACACTGTTTAGGCCAACGGAGGGACGAACTGAACCTGCTGAGCCTAAAGCAAAAAAAGCCAGCAAATAGAAAGCCAGAAAGTGTGTTACAAACCACAAAACCAATGGTAATCACTGAGCGGAATGCATTCGTAGGTCTCTTTCCTGAACGTCCCCAAGATACCTTTAGCAAACCAGACAGCTGTGCTGTCAGGTAGGCTAGGACCTAAAAAAGGATAGCTATAGTGCAGCATTCTAAGGTTCTTAAATCACAACAACCATATCTATGAGTTCAAGAGTTCATCAGAACAAAGAGTTGTTAATGTCACATTCTGCATTATGATACAAAGCACTTGAAAGTGATCAGGAAATTCCCCTTAACTCATACATCTAGGGGCATATTTACAAGCCCCTTGCACTACCTTACTTCACATTAGCGTCATTTAAAAAAATGCTAATGTGGCATTAGGGAGGCATTTTTCTCGAGCCCTTTTTACAAAGTGCTGCACTGGATGCATTGTGCCACTTTGTAACCCGAGGGGGGGCATTCCCTCAGTAAGGAGGCCCGTAAAAGTGGCACAGTTAAATTTACAAGCTTTCATTGTGCCATTTTTAGTGTAATTTTTAACAGGCATTAAAATGACTCTCCCATTGTTATCAATGGGCTTCCCTTTACTTTGCAGAATTAGCGCCATAAGTTTTGGCACTAATCCTGCAAAGCGCCACAATAGTGTCAACATTTGTGATGCTATTGTCCTAACGGGCGCCATGGTGTGCCATATTGTAAATACCATGCACACATAGTGTCGTTAGAGGGGCACAATGGGGCACAAAAAAGTGGTGCATCATCTGTAATGCTCCACTTTCTTGTAAATATGGCCCTTCAAATGGTCTAATGTGGTTTGTGTCATGAATGCTCTACAGGTCCTGGGGAACCATTGGTTCTTGGGCAGGTCTCTGGTGAGCAATTGTTCTTTGTAGCTGGTATCCCAGGGCCTTGAGTACCACAGCAGTGATCTATCCAACCATGGTCGTGAAGTGATGGCTTGCTCTAGTAGGCTGGCGGGAACTCATAAATAGTATGACTCAAGCAGTAACACTCTATAAAGATTCCTGTCTAATTGGAGATACAACTCAAAACCTGTACAGGTTTTTAATATAACTACAATATATAAAATTGAGATGTGCAAAAAGTCTACTGGCTATCATAACTTTAAGTGGGGGACCTAAAACCAATGATAGTCCATGGGGAGATATTGTTATTGTGTGGAACCCATACAAGGGCAAATGAGATACCTAGGCCGATGCAGTTTATGTAAGTCGTGAGGTGAACATCTTTATTTCAGTGCACAGTGCCAGACTGGATACCAAAGCCAGCCCTGGAAAATGTTGCAATCAGCGCACATTGCACCGTGCAAGAGACCGACTCAAACCCCCCCTGCTGTGTTTGGGTGGAGATTCTTGTCCCGCAGAAAGTTTTAGAAATACTGTGCCCCATCAGAGAAAATTACAGAACAATTTTTCAAAAGCATTGCTAAGTGCTCATACAGCTGATGTATGACTGCCCACCCATAGTCCTGAAAGCAAATCCCAGTCTGCTTCCATCGAGGGAAACAACAGAAAATACCTGGATGACCAGTCCATCCGCGGTATCGCATGCGGCTGTGGCAGACTGTTCCTCTGGGACATCTTCTGTTTCACCCAAGTCTCTTGTGAGACAATATTATGTGGTTGGCGCTAAAGCAAAAAACCCTAACATTACATGAATTAAGGGTAACCCAACAATAGGATTTAATGCAAGATTACAGTAGCACAATACAAAAAATGACTTAGGAATCCAAGACTCAGAGTCCCACAGAACTTTGTGCTTCATAGAAGCACACAGTGAAAATTCAAATGCTTCTAAGTAGATCTTGGAATTTTGAAGCAAAGTCACAGAGATACGGATTTGCTATTCTTTCACACAGTGTGGACAGCAAGCAAAGTTGCTGCATTGCATGAAAGGGAGAGAGCATAAATGCTCCATATTTCCAAAGATATGGGGCATTTCTGCTCTCTCCTTGCACTGGTGCACTCTGTGCTGCCTCATGCCAAGGCAGGCACCCTTGCACCGTAGTGCAATGGTGCCAGCATAACAGGCAGAATTGTTTTTGTGCAGGAAGGGAACAAGAGAGAAATAATTTTTTGCCCACTCAATCTCTTACCAAGCTGCACCACAGATTGCAAAGCAAATCGGGTCAGTTACGTATGGGATTATGGCACTGACTATTGAGGATATGGAAAGATGGTGGGTGGAAGTTGCCGAGCCGAGTCCTGCCTTTCCCTGAAAGATTTAGAACTTTGTCTTGCAGTTGCTAACCGCAGGAGAAACTGTGGATACTGCCCAGTACATCAAGTAAAGAGAGGCCACTGCCATACCTGAGAAAGTGCAGAAGAAGGGAAGACACTTGGGCCTATATTTACTAAATAGTCACTCAGAGCTCGGCAGCAGCAAAAAATGCTGCGCTGCATAAGAAGTAGAGAGCAGAAGAGTGTCATATTTACAGAAATATAGCTTTCTTCTCCCCTCTCCATCGGTGCAGATTTTAGCTGCCATGTGCCACACACACACCTTTGCACCACAATACAATGGTGTGTGCGTGAGTCTAGAGTAGGTACACTTTAAAACTTTTCCTATGCTGTATGTTTGCTGCACAGTGCAGTACGCATGCAAAGTCAGAAAAGAGAGGAGAAATTAAAACATTTCTCCCCTTAATGCTTGCTTTCACATAGCATTAACATTTGGCACAAAAGCCTTTCTGCTATTGTTTGCAGATAAAGGTATAGGTGGTTGCATGGGAACGCCCATGTAAAACAAGTTTTGTGCTGGAATGCAAATAGGCAAAAAAAGATTTTGTGCCAATTTGTGTCACTTTTGTAAGTATACCCCTTGGTGTGGTAGATATGCAAATTTCACTTACAGTGGGTCCCAGAAGTGGTTTTAGAAACCAGATGCTGAAGAAACTACTTTGGGGTTACCAAAGACTGGGAATAAAGTGTTAACTTTAGCTTACTAGAGGGAAGTGTTTTGTGCTATATACCATATTCCTTGTAGAACAAGCATACCACGTGTAAACACACCACACACTACTGGGAAAGGAAAGACACCTATGTAAGAGATTGTACATAATTTGCCAAGGGGGCTGTATGCATAACTCCAAGAAGTATAGATAAAAGGCTGCTGCTCCAGCACTAATAATCAGATACCATCAACTACCAGCCTATGAATGGATGTTGCACCAGGTTCAGTCCAGTCTGGAACACTTCTGATGGCGAAACAGACTCCTATGGAACATTTCCCAAAGGTCTCAATACGTAAGGGCACCTGGCGGAAAACACATGGTAATTCATATGTCACAGGATGGCACAATGTCAAGCCGTCAATCCCTAAGAGTTGTACTTCTGAATATTGACACCAACAAAATCAAGATACAAGAATATTGAGGACAGAATATCAAGAGGCAAAATATTGAAAGGTAAATGAATAAAGGGAAGTGTAGCTTTAGTATTCCTAACTCTACATTCTATATACCTTGAAGATACATAAACCATGTAGATACATGTACATGGAGCTAGATATTGATGATCTAGATTTACTTACTTGTGAAAATGTTTTTTCAATATTTTGTCTTTGATATTCTGTTCCACGGATATTGTGGGTTCTATTCTCAGGGTGCGCATATCCATTAGGGACTTCCACCTCACCAAACAAGTGAAAACATGCTGGCTTATATCGCCATGAATTCAGTCTTATTGAATGTAGAAATAACCAAAGAAGTTCTCTGGCTGGCCTTTGTTCTAAATATCCTAACTATTTTAAGCACATATGGCATGTCTATGTCGAGTTAAGAAACCCTTCCTCATGTGAAGACCAGATGTTGGACATGGGCAAAAAAGTGTCCCATGTTGGATGTGTATCGATTACCTGATGCTTGTCTTTCCGTCCATGTTGGATATGTGGTCCTCCATTTAGGAAGAGAACACGCGATCACATGCTAAGAAACATTACAAGATGAAACTTATGACCACTGCCTTCTTTGGGGCATCTTGATGGGTCTTTAAGTCTTATGTAAAGCTAACTTCAGTAAAACGCTGCCAACAGGCTATAAGGATAGAAATGATTAGCTTATGAGGCTCGTTGCCTAACGTTTAGACCAGTGGTTTCCAACCTTTTGACTTCTGGGGACCCCCACTTTATCAGTACTGGAACCCGGGAACGCCTACTGAATCATTATTGGAATCTGGGGACCACCCCCCAAGAAGTCCTTATTGAAAGCTGGGGACCTAATCAGTTAATATTATTACATTTTATAATCAGTCACGGACCCCCTGAGGAGGCTTCGCGGATCCCCAGGGGTCCCCGGACCACAGGTCGGGAACCACTGACTTAGACAATTATGTTGATCCTAATATTATTGCGAGAAGGCACTGGGAATGCATGCTGATATGGCAACAGTGTGCCACCCACCCCCACTCATACTTTAATCTTTCTGAAGCCTCTATGACCAGGCCATGCACACATTAATTATAAACATGAATGAGTAAGCTATCTCACGCATTCTATTGCAGTGCCCTCTTTGTACCCTTCTTAGAGTAAAGGGCCTAAAACTATTTCATTGAAAAAAAAAATCTCAGATTTCTGTAGGTGTTAAGTCATTGCAGTTTTAGCAATTTATTTCCAGTTTGTAAAGTTATGTTTTTGCTATATATATGGAAATAATCCGCCTTTGCCATGGCATTAGACCTCTGGCGGAGGCAGGGATGACTTTTTAAAAGGTTCCATTAGAGATTATCAGCCCAGATATACTAGGCCACAATATCAAGGCTGAGTTAATAGATAAAGAGACCTGGCTAATCCAAATGTTCAACACATTAAAAAGGTTTACAGCAATTTTTTGTTGCTCAACGGAACACTGAATAAATAGAATTCCAGAAAATCTTAGCAGACCATATGCTGACGTTCGGACCCCATGCAGCACTGCCCAAAATAGGAAGCTCGATTATCACCACATTAAGGCAAAATGGGACACTGCAAGCACCGTATGTCATGGGTTTACTGATGTGGGTAAGCCTGAACTTTACCTCTGCCCTGACCTGATGCTGTAGAACAAGCATTAGAGGCAGGAAAAGGCTAAGGTAGGTCGCAACGGAGGCTCCTCCCCAGTGGCGGAGGAGCTTCGCCCTGCTGGCTCAGAGTCAGCGGCTGAAAAATAAAACAATATTTTATTATTCTTTTATTTTTCAGCTGCTGGCTGAGCCAGCCTGTGCAGGGAGGTAACGGGCCGGGCCATGGGAGGGGTAGAGTGGAGTGGAGTGCACTTAACTGCGTATGTCTGTCTGTCTGGCGATTCTAGGCCAGCCAAACAGACATGCACAGTTAGGTTTCTCTAACCCAGCTGTATTTGACAACTGGGTTGGAGAAACTGCACAGACTCCCTGTGCCTGAGTGAGCAGCAAACCAGCCCGCTCAGGCCAATCCCCGTGCTACACTGATGCTTGGTAATAGCATGAGAGTAGCACAGGGATTGCCCAGTGGATCTGTGATGCTGTCCCAGGGACTGCTGGGACTAGGAAACAGAGGAGCACGAGGCGGCTGGAAGCACTAGGTAAGTGTTTTTTGTATTATGAACCCCCTGTGGACGTTCTCCCCTCCAGCGCTCCCCCGGCACCTCCTCCACCTGCCTCACTACTTTTAATTTGTGTCAGCCGCCGCTGGATTGGTGAGTGGTCAGAAAGAGACTTGGTAAAGCTTTTCCTTCCATCTGGTCAAGCTCAGGATCATGGACTGTTCAAGGACTTTTGGAGCCCTCTAATTTGCATACAATGTGACATCACAGGAAATGACATTAGAAGAAGTGCCATCAATTGCCTCTTACCCCTCTGGCATAATTGAAGCAACTTTCCTGGTGCGGATTTCATCAAAACAATAAAAAAATAAGTAATAACTCTAATAAAATAAGTACATATATTTTAAAGTTCTAGTAAGTGAAAAAAAATATTACTCACACTAGTAGGAATGGTTTGGCCTAGGTCTTAATCAAAAGTTGAGATTTTTTTTCCAGAATAGTGCATTATTATTTATGTATGTGGTATTTACATACTGCAAACCTAGCCAAACTGCAGCATAGACCTGTGCAGAGTGAGAGCCAAAGACAGAGCCTTCATGTGATAGGAGGGGCAGCTGGTTTGAGGTCCATTACTGCATCATGATGTGTTGTCCTTTGAAGAGCGAATTGGAGGTGGGCTGGGCTGTCCACTTGAATGTGGGGGGGATGACTACACATCTTGGTGCACAAATGGAGACAGCTTTTTACTTTATTTTTTGTTCTTTTTAAATTCACTTCTTGAACTTCCATCTAAATATATCTTTGCTGCAGCTATGCAGAAAGAAACCAGAGGTTGTGAGCTTAGAATCAAAGTAGCCAGAGAAGCCATTTGTGTGTATGTGGTATTTATTTTCTATAGCACAAACCGAGCCAAGAGGGAGCAGAGTGCTGGACAGTGTCAAAGATAAGCATGATGGGAGAGCAGGCTGGTTGGTTGTTCATGGCCAGCCATGATGGGTGTGTCAATAGTGCAGCAGGTGCTGAAGGTGGTGGCAAGAGAACCCAGTGGAGTTTCATCCGGCAGGGACTATGTGGCCCTATTTATTGATGCCCTAACGAGATGTGCTGCAGCGTATAGGACAACCCCAAAAGGGGCCTATGTTGATTAAAATTCCAAGTTTGTTTCTCAGAAATCCAGTGCAAGATATGGTGAATGACAGAAGATTTTGAATAAGATACTGATCAAAGAAAACAAAACAGTTGACAATAGCTTGAATTAAAGACATCACTCAAGTCACTGTAAAATTACAGAAACTACCAGAATACAATAAGATTTAGGTTAAGGTTATAGCACCCCTAATATCCTCCCTTGCTGCCTTCAAACCCTGCTCTTACTTTGAGCACACTGCAGATTCAATTCATAGCTTAGAGAGATATCTCCTTTCACTTTTATACAAATATTTTTCCAAGTTTTGCAGCACTCTTGGAATGCACATGTCTAAATGCAGTTAAATGATGCTAGGAGTCTGGCTCACTAAACCGAAAACAGGGGACATGGCACCAGTAGACAAGATTACAATCACAGGCTCCCATTTGGCTAAACTGTGTACTCTTGGGCAATCACTAATCTGAACTGCTCCGTTTTTTGGAACAACTGCGAATATTTATAATTAATGTAAACGCTGCCATCAAGTGTGCGGTTAAAAAAATGGAATGGGTATTACTATGCCTGGGTGTAATGTATATTACGCCAGAATAATTAGTAGAAGTTCCTCCATATAATTTCATGATTCAGGGTGAAAATTTACAGTGAACACGCCATTTGCGGTAAAGAAGTTTGCTTGAAAATGCACAGGAACATCAGAACACGAGTGGCTGTTATTTGAGATCATTTTGTTGTTTTTTGGGCATATTTTTATAGCATGAAGTGAGTCCTCAAATGAAAAAGGTATGCAAAAACGTGTTTTACACCAAAATATAGCTGTAAATGACATTTACACTTTTGCAGACCTATGCATAATTTTGCAGAAATGTCACATAATTACATGAACACAAAGTACACGAATTTCACTCACCCGTACATATTACCTTGAAAAGGGAGAAAGAGCCCAGTTACATCGTATGTTCATCTAAATGCAATATGCTGTTGTATGCATAGTCTTTGCAGCAAGTAGCCGTGTGCTGGGGTTCTGGATCATCGAATTAAACAAAGTGCCTGATTATAGGCAAATAATACTCTTAAACCAATGTCAGCTCTCGGAAAGGGACCTAATAGAAGAAATAATCACCTATGACTTACTCCTGGAGAGATGCCCAGCATGGTATTCATTAACATATTTAAGGCTTTTTTCACTTCATTACCTCAAGGTAGTGGCATAGCTCAAGATGATGGGACCCATGGCAGAAAGCCATGAGGTGTCCCAGCCCAGAGCCACTCGGGCCTGATTTATGCCTCTGGCTAAAAGTGCTCCTGAAGGTGGCTTGTGCAGAGCCCTTCCTGTGTAGCCAGCTTTAACTCCCAGCCACTGACAAGCACGTCTGTAACAGCTCATAAAGGACTGAAGCATCAAGTCCTTTATGGAAGCGTTTTTCACTCATTTAAACGTAACACAATTAACCTGTATTATATGTGCTGTAGACCTAAATCAAATGCTGTGTTTAAACATTGCTTCTCCCTTGAAGCTTTCACAAAGGCATGCATTTTCCTTAAACCACTGACAAATTCGTTGTTTTCTCTTCGTTTTCTGATTTTGTTTTACTTTTGACTTGTCAGGGTCATAAGGGATAGCTTCTAATGATGCAAATGTCTTTTTAAACAACATAATGACTAGTATGTGTACTGCATAGCTTTCCCATCTAGCCAGCTTTCATAAAAAAATAAGAATGCAATGAAATGTTAGTATTATCTTATTAAAATGCTTCGTTATGAATAGGGTTGTCAGTAGAAGTGTACAAGAAAGTGAGTGGAATCACTAAGTTATGTGCTGTACTAACCTTGACTTGCTTTCTCTTTTAGAGAAGAAGCACTGGCAGAAAATGTTGAATTGATTGTTGTGTTATGAATTATAGTATACTGTATCATCAGTTTAGGATGCTCATTGTTAGGTCTGCTAAATTGATGGAAGCCAGTACTCTTACCATGAAGACCTTGTTTTCCTTTTGTTCCAGATGCTGTATTATTGTCGAAAACCGACACAAAATATTGCCTTCTGCTGATATCAACTGCTTTAAAAAGCGCATGTTCCCAGGCTAGACAGAGACAGGCACCAATTCAGATTCAGACCGGATGCTCCCTTTTACGGAAGGATCTCAAACCCAGTCTCTTTGTTGATACTGCTTTGAAACTCTACTGAGTTTTCTTAAACCTCTCTTTATGGGAAGTTCTGCCAGTAGGTAACATACATGCTGAAGCCTTTATTCTTTCACATCTCGAAGCTAGAAATCTTTACGGGTTCTCTTGATGCTGTTCTCTATTTTCTTAGCTTAGAATAGGGCTAAACTTTATGGAATGCACTACAGGCTTTGCTTTGAGTTATATTGATATTTTCATTGATTGATAATGGCTTACAATAAAGAAACTATTTTTAAAAATAATTTAATAAAGTTTTAGAAACGATACCAAAAATCTCATCATTGACTCCTACTAAAGTGAATGCTATTTAAAATGTTGCAGTTCCTGCTTAATTTCTCACCATCACAAAGATCCAACCTCTTGGGCATAGTGGGGTGCGGGAACTTCAATTAAATATTGGAGAACATCGATAGTCCCTGTTACACTTTTCATCCTTGGCATGGTCTCCCCTAACTTTTTGCCTCTGTTTCCCAGGTTGTTGATGTGTGCTGGACTCTGTTTTTGCAGTTTTTGTTACTTTGGGCACTTTACCACTGCTATCCAGTGCTAAAGTGCAAGTGCTCCTGTACAAAATGTGTACGTAATTGACTTTCCATGATTGGCATATTTGATTCACTAGTAAGTCCCTAGTACAGTGCACTAGAGGTGCCCAGGGCCTGTAAATCAAATGCTACTAGTGGGCCTGCAGCACTGGTTGTGCCATCCTCATTAGTAACACTGTAAACATGGCTCAGACCTGCCACTGCAGTGTCTGTGTGTGCAGTTTCAAACTGCCAATTCGACTTGCCAAGTGTCAGGCATAAATCTTCCCTTTTCTTACATGTAAGACACCCCTAAGGTAGGCCCTTGGTAGCCCCATGAGCAGGGTGCAGTGTATTTATAAGGTAGGACATATAATAATGTGTTTTATATGTCCTGACAGTGAAATACTGCCAAATTCGTTTTTCACTATTGCAAAGGCCTGTCTCTCAGAGGTTCACATGGGGGATACCTTTAAAAATGATTAACGTGTAGATTCCCCTTGGGAGCAGATACACATATGGAGTTTGGGGTCTCTGAGCTCACTATTTTAAAATACATCTTTTAGTAAAGTTGGTTTTAAGATTGTGTGTTTGAAAATGCCACTTTTAGAAAGTGGGCATCTTCTTGCTTAAATCATTCTGTGACTCTGCCTGTTTGGGGATTCTCTGTCTGGTTCAGTTTGACAGTTGGGCTGTTTACACCTCTCTCTAGAGAGTGACACAAAGGGAGCTGGGGTGTAGCCTGCATATCCTGATCTGTGCTAGGAGGGAGAGGAGGAGTGGTCACTTACACCTGAAAGGGCTGTGCATGCCCTCACATAATGCAGTCTCCAACCCCCTGGTGTGTGTCTGGGGCCAGGCCTGGGCAAGGCAGGACTTCACAAATAAGAGAGACTTTCCTTTGAAGTAAGCCTACTTCAAAGGCCAAAATGGGTACAAGAAGGGCACCCAAAACCACAGACTTTAGATCACTTCTGGACATCAAGAGGAACCTGGAGAAGAGCTGAGGAGAAGTGCTAACCTGCCTCAGACTGTGCTTTGTGGAGCTATCCTGCAGTTGCTGCTTCTGCCTGTGCAAGAGGACTGGACTTTGTGTGCCTTCCTGCTTGTGAAGAAATCTCCAAGGGCTTGTCCTGAGCTAGCCTCTTGTTGAAGTCTCAGTGCCATCAAAGACTTCTCCTGCCAGCACCTGGACTATCTGCTGAGACTCCTGCTCTGCCAAGTGGTGGCCTATCCAGTTCCTGGGGCCTTGGGAGGTGAAGCTGGCAGACCAAGACTGAAAATCCATGCACAGACCGCTGTGGGGGAAAAAATTTGACGCACCTTCCAAGATGCGGCTGAAAAACGATGTGCCGCCGGCTTCGTGACAAAAATCGACGTTCCACCGGCATTGCGGCTGGAAAATTGACGCACAGAGCTGGAAGAACGACGCTCACATCTGCTGACGGAGGCTGTTAACGTTGCAACACACATTGCACGGTTTTGCTGAGACCGTGCAGCAGGATTTTCGACGCAAACCTCGCTGGGTGTGGAAAAATGAGGCAATGCCTGCCCGGACCCGAGTGCTGCCCGGATCGATGCATCGTTCCACTGCGGGGAGGAAAAACGAAGCACTCCGACCCGATCGGAGAAGGAGAAACGATGCACGAGCTCGCTTGCGGGTGAGAAATCGACACACCGCTTACCTTTTTCGACGCACACTCGCACGTGTGTGTTATTTTGACGCTACGCAGGTACTTTTCAACGCTAACAGTGTTTTACCTATTTTCTCAAGGATTTAAGACTCTTTTTGCTTTTTAATTAATAACTTGTATGTTGGTTTTTTGTCGTTTTGATCTTGTTTTGTTTAGATAAATATTTTCTATTTTTCTAAACCTGTGTTGTGTCCTTTTGTAGTGTTTTCATTAAGTTACTGTGTGGGTTGGTACAAATACGTTACACCTAGCACTCTGAAGTTAAGCCTGCCTGCTCATGCCAAGCTACTAGAGTGAGGGCCCTTGCTTGGACAGGGGGTAACCTGACTGCCAACCAGAGACCCCATTTCTAACAGTCCCCAAATGAGTCAGCACCTTAGACATGGTAAAATCATACAGAGAACTAAAATTCAAGGCAACAGGCCTCTCACAGCGCCTTTGCTCAGGCAGTGGGACAGGACAGAATAGCTAAGATTGCGGATGAACCTCCAAAATACATAATGGTTGGTGACACTAGACCCAGAGGAAAGTGGGGGGGTCACAGGTTGGTGAGCTGAGTGCGCGGCCCTGGGAAGCTGCCCACACTGCCCCTGCCTAGAGCGGTTCCTGCTTGGGGATAATGGCTCCTTTATTGCTTCAGATAGTCACAGGTATGGTTCCAGGGACCCACTAAGAAAGACTATAATGAAAGAGGCCTAAAAGCCATACACTGTACTTAATTTGTAAATAAAAATGTGCCAGTGCCTAAAGTTCTCCTCTGAAACACTCGGCTGCTGAATTTAAATGTGCGAGCACTGAATGCTGAGGCAGCTTAATTCTAAAGCAATCTCGGGCCACTTTAATCCATTTATCCATTTATAGCCACTCCCTGCTCCTTCAGCTCACTCTTGCAGCTTTCAGCTTTCTCCTTTGTGGCTTTTCCCACTTTTCTCTTCCTCTGCCTTTCCTATAGGTTTCTTTTTGCTCACAGTAGATGTTTGAGGCAGAAAAAGAAGTGCCGACCCTCAAAAATAAGCGCCGGTGCCCCGCACCAGAAACCACAGGCTCAAATTAAGCACTGGCCATACAGCAATAATGGGCTCATAGATGTTCATGAAAAGCTAGTAGGGAAGACTTGGACATTGATTCTGCTTAGGAAAATGGCTTCTGACATGGATATTTATGCTGAAGAGAGGAAGAAAAGGAGATCACACAGAGGTAAGAAACTACAATGGTGTGAGGAGAGAAATGTCAGGTTGAAATCAAAAGACTGGAGACAAACAGGATACATTGCCAGGCTCTCTCTTTCTGTCGCGGGGTTGTCTTATGTTGCGTAAGCAGGTCTTACTCAGAAAGCCTTGTGGTGACATGAGTAAACTGTACTATTTCCTCCATTGGTAGCCAAGTTTGTAGTTCTTATCCCTGCTAAGCAATCTTTGTGTCCCCGCTCTTTATCGCCATAAATCCTACGTATAGGGAGACAAAGTAATAGCTTAATTTACTGTATATGGGTCCGACACACCCCTTGGAAAATACAGAACGAGAATTATCACCCTATTACCAGAAAACTAAAGAGGAATAATAAATCAAACTGGTTCAATTTTGTCCTGAGGAAGGCCAGCCTAATAATAGAAAAGTTTAAAATGTGTACATAAGATTACGATTGAACGAAGGAACACTATATTAAAAGAAGGCATACGTAACATACAGTGTCTTTGGTACAGCAATTCAAGTAGTATCTTGAAAAAATAATAAGTTTTGATGTCCCCTCTTCCTCATACTTAAGAAAAGGTTTTGGACAGGAGTTCTTTTTTACCAATATGTGCTGTAAGTTATTCTTTGGCATTCCTTACAAATGTATATCCACCAAAACTGTTCTGAAACCATTTTGAAACACAAAGAATCACTTAACTTGAACATTATAGTTAGGAAGTAGAATTGTTAAAAAAACATAGAAATTCACTTAAAAAACCAAAGGTTACAGGGACTTCATAGTTAGGTTCTGAATTTACTCTCAGAAAACCATAGAAATTCAGCAGGTATATTAACTATAACTCACGGCTTAATGTAACTATCACTTGCACCCTCACCATGTACCATTTTTTTCTTCAATAATTTGAATGCTAATGTTTCACTTATATTTTTAATGACGTTATAGAAGTTGTCGTGAGTGCTGTAATATCAGGGGTAATTAGAAATGTCTTGGCCCGCAGATCCATCACGAAATCTCGCGAATAAGGATGAGCTTGTGCAGGGAAATGCACAGCTCTGATTGGCTGCCAACACTTCAAACAAGGAAGTGTTGGCAGCCATCTTGGGACTCAGCTTCAGTCGAGTCCCACAAAAAAAAGTAAAACACAAGGGGCCAGGGTAGAGTCTTTCTGATCCCTTAGCTCTGGTGTGGGGTCCCAGAGACACCCCCAGAGCAAAAAACATATATTTAAAAGTTTTTTTACTGTGAATTCGCAACAACGTTGCAAATCTGGGTAAAAATGTAAACAAAAACAAGCTCTGGCTTCCATGCTTGTTTTTTTACATGCCCCCGGGTGGGCCAGGTCCTGGGGGCATTCACAATTTGTATAATGGGGGGGGTCGACCGGCCATGCACAGCAGGATTTGGCTGCAAGGGCCTGGTCTGCGGCCAGGCCCTGTGGCTAATCCTATAGCCACCCAACCCCACACTGCACACGACTTACGGCCGTGCGCAGAGGGGGTTGGATGCAGTGCCTGGTCTGCCCTGCCCAGAACTGAAAATTACGGGAAGATTTGTCAAGCGGCGCCAAATTTATTGGCAACACAAAAAAAAGCACTTCCCATGAAAACTAGGTCATAACTATAACTACCTCCTTGTGACCACTGGTAGGTAATATATGTGAGTGTGTGTGTTTGTGTATATATATATATGCGTCTCTCCATGCTGTCACTTTCTCATTCCATGATCATGGCGGCACAAACAAAAGGGGAATCTGAAGAGACAAAAATGGTCCACAAAAGTAGCAGGTTTATTGTAAACTTCAATGTGTATGTATGTGTGTGTATATACATATATATATATATATATATATATATATATATATATATATCCAAACAAACAAACACAGTCCTGGCAAGATGCCGAGACGGATTCTTAAGCGGTCCGGTGCGGGTTCCAGGAGCCCAAAATCTTACTTGAAGCAATTTCACAATCCAGAAAAGGAAACCGGACACCAAGGCCATGCAGTATTACATTTATTAACGCGTTAGGCCGAAACGCGTTAATAAATGTAATACTGCATGGCCTTGGTGTCCGGTTTCCTTTTCTGGATTGTGAAATTGCTTCAAGTAATTATATATATATATATATATATATATATATATATATATATAAATATATATTTATATATGTATGTATATATACATAAATATATATATTAAAAAAAATATATATATATATTATTTTTTTTTCACAAAAAAAGCAAAGGTTAAAGTAACATTATAGCTGGGTGAATTTGTCAGTGGGAACATTAACATTTTGAACTAAAAAAAACACAGAAAATCACTGGTTGCATTCAGCAGCGCTATTGGAATGTTAGGAAAAAAATGGCAGCCATTACTGTTTACTGTGAAAAATTGGGGGCGCTGTGGAAATGAAATAAAAAAGCTATACAAGCAGGAGCAGAAAGGCATTCTATCCCCGTAGGCTTAGAGAAGAAGTGTCTAAAGGGTTAGCTACTGCTAAGAAAATTAATTTATATTGTTTTTAACTAAATTTTACTAACTCTCAGGACTTTCGCTGGATCGCGAATAGTAAATAGGAGTAGATGAGTTTTTCATACACTCAGTTAGTAGGAATGCATATTATGGTGTTTGTTTTTTAGATAAATTGTGTAAGACATAAGTACTGAGATGAGTAGATGGTTAATTCTTACGGTGTTTGTTCAATCTTACGAGCATTTCGCAAGACTCGCATTGAAAATTACTGCTCCTGCGCAAGGTTTTTTATGATCCCACAACAGTCTTGCAAGATTGTAGGTAGAGAAGTAAAAGAAAAAGGGCCAAGACTCATCCAATAGTTACCATTTTTATTACATGGTTGAAGAAATGCTGCGATGTGATTGGGTGAAGAACTAGTGATATCTCAGTTTGTCCTTTGGGGCTTTGGAGGAGAAGGAAGTCTCTTTGGGTTGTGCTCAGCAGAACTGAATATATCTGGAGCTGAAAAAGACTGTTGTGGTCATTTGCATTTAAGAAAGAATTGAAAGTTCATGTATTTAGTAATACATTTCATAAACTGTGTTGTGAAGTATCGGTAAGAGTAGTAAAGTTAAATTTATTCTACACTATGTTTACAGAGTTAAAAAAAATGTTTGGGGAGTTGTGGATGTGTTTATATAGCTTTTTGAGAGGTACAGATTAGAATGTAGAAAGATGTAAACAAAATGTGCTTATTGTGTTAAAAAAGGAAATGTGCAAACCGTGTGTCCTTCTAAGAAAAGAAAGCAGTGTGCCTCAAATTATAAAATAAAGATTGTAATTATTCAAGCTGTACTGTTGTTATAAACCTCACTGTACATATACTTCAGCCCTATGAAATGTTTCCATGGTGATATTGCTATTTCCAGAGTGAAAAACTGTGATGAGTGCTAGCAAAGTGTCTCAAGAAGAATGTAGAAAGGTTTAGAAAATGTACTGCTGTATCAGTGTTATTTATTATTGACCAGTATGCAACTTTCATCTTTTTGGTTATTTTGGCGGTCATTTTGACCCTGGCGGTAAAAACCGCCAGGGCCGTGGTCCGCGGGAGCACCGCCAACAGGCTGGCGGTGCTCCTTTGGGCATTCTGACCGCGGCGGTACAGCCGCGGCCAGAAACGGAAAGTCGGCGGTGTACTGCCGTCTTTCCGCTGCCCAGGGGAATACTCCATGCCGGCGCTGCTTGCTGCGCCGCCATGGGGATTCCGACCGCCATACTGTTCCTGGCGGTTTCGGCCGCCAGGAACAGGATGGCGGTATGGGGTGTCGTGGGGCCCCTGGGGGCCCCTGCAGTGCCCATGCCAATGGCATGGGCACTGCAGGGGCCCCCGTAAGAGGGCCCCACTTAGAATTTCAGTGTCTGCTTAGCAGACACTGAAATTCGCGACAGGTGCTACTGCACCCGTCGCACCCCTTCCACTCCGCCGGCTCCATTCGGAGCCGGCTTCCCCGTGGAAGGGTGTTTCCCGCTGGGCTGGCGGGCGGCCTTTTGGCGGTCGCCCGCCAGCCCAGTGGGAAACCCAGAATGACCGCCGCGGTCTTTTGACCGCGGTACGGTCTTCTGGCGGTTCCCGCTTGGCGGGCGGCTCCCGCCGCCCGCCAAGCTTGGAATGACCCCCTTTGTCTTTTTTAGGTGGAAAATAGAAACTTGCAAATAATAGCCTTTTTAAGAGAAGCAGGATTATTGTGCTGTTCAGTAATAACTACCTCTTCAGGGACAGTTTATTCAGGTTGAAAGCAGTGGAATCAGATGAACAGTTGAGTACTTCAGCAACACAAGATAATTCTGGACAAGCTAGGCTTTGTGAACTGTATATATTGAGATGCTTGTTTGCTGAGGCTTTATTTCCTCCTAGCCTGCCATAACATACAATTAGCCTGCCATAACATAAAATGACGCTAAAGACTCATTGGCAGGCTAAGGAGGCTACAAGACTGTAAAAAAAAGTGTTACTAAGATCAAAATCCAGTAGGCAAATAAAGTGAAAGGGGGAAAGGTGGGGTGTTTTTTGGAGCTGCTTGTGAGCACCAGAATAAAAGTTATGTATTTTGAAGATGTTTGTTTTCTTTGTGTTGTAGTTGTTTATGTAGTTTGTTGATGAAGCTGTAGTTTTGTATTGTTAATTTGGTTTGTTGTAATAAAAAAAAGTTTAAAGTTACTTTGGATTTGTTTCCTTAATACTTATTATACATTTCAAATTTATTAAAGTATTACAATATTCAGTGAAATTGGCAGTTCCATGTTTAGGGACTGCGAATATGCTATTACATGTATATGTGTGCCAGTGGTACTATGCTATATTTTATCCTACAGAGATTTGGTAATAGTGGAGCCAATTATTTTGCAGGTATGGTTACTTGTCATGCAACAGTGAGGTGTTGCATGCTGTAGCATAGTGAAGTGTGATACAAGAGAGGGGACTTCACACAAGAGGGAAGTGCATGTGTATTCTCTAATACACACTGCTATCTGCTGCTGTGCACATCCTATTATATATAGGCGTTGCCATTGGAAGGCATATGAAACATAGGTAAGTATATCTCCACAATGAAGTATGGACATGGGTTATCCAAGGCACAATTCTGGAAAGAAGGATACTCCACTTTATATTCTACTATAGACATGCATCATTATCATGAGAGGTATGTTCAGAAAGAACAGTTTCTACCCTCAGCCAACTTTGCACATGTTACTCTGGGGAAATGTCTCACCTGAGAGAGCAGTGTTTTTTCATATCTTGGTCTCTGTATATGTAATGCAGACAAACCTTTGAGCATAAATGTAATTTAACGCTATACTTTACTTGTACTTCTGTCATAGTAGGGAGAGGTATGACCAGGAAGGAATGCCACTTGCCACACCCTAATTTGCACAAGCATTAGCCAAGAGACACATCACAGGAGAGAGGCCAGTTTCTCCCCACACTATACTATGCAGACTTATCATGCAAGAGACTTGTGTCAGGGAACAGGGCAGATTCTCCTGATAGCCTACTGTGCATATCTGTCAGCATGAAAGAGGTATGAGTAGAGAGATACATTTCTCTCAAACCCTACCAGAGACACCTATTACCCTGGTAGGATGTGTTAGCAGAGTGATGACTCCCTTCCCAGACAGCTCTACATATCGCTGTTGTTCTAAGAAGTGGTGTGAGGACAGAGGCCACTGGCTCACTACACAGTCCTGTACACCCAAATTGTCGTGGGGATAAGTGTTAGAGCAGAAGACTATGTTTCTCTGCATACTACTGTATATGTCTGTCATGCTGAGAAGAGCTATCAGTAAGCAGGGAAATCCATTCCCTCACACTAATATATATAGGCCCTCATTATGACATTGGCGGTAAAACCCACTTACCGCCATGCTGACTGCCGCCAACATACCGCTGTGGCGGTGAATATCCGTTCACCATATTACCACACACACGCACCAATCCGTCACTATTCAGACACAGACACAAGTCCGCCACACCGAAGATCAGTGATAAACTGGCGGTATCAAAACCCACACAGTTACGCCAACAGAACAACGCCCACCACATTATGACCCACGAACCACCACGGCGGACGTTCAATGGCAGTAAACCATTGGAGGTACATACCGCCACGCTCAAAATACACGCACACATACAAAACAACACTACATTGGCCAATTTAAATAACACATACCTGACACCCATACACACACCACACCACTATAAAACACACACCCACATTACCCACATTCTTTTACCATTACAAACCATTGGCACGAGACAGACACCTCAACGACAGACAAAACCAGAGCCACACACCACCTACACATATACACCACCTACGCACCCCACATCACACACCCCAATACATCACCCTACGCACCCTCACCTACACAACTCACACAACACCCATGGCACCACAAAGACATCCCAGATTCTCAGAGGAGGAGCTAAGGGTCATGTTGGAGGAAATCATCCGGGTAGAGCCTCAGCTATTTGGAGCACAGGTGCAGCAGATATCCATTGCTAGGAAGATGGAGCTATAGCGGAGTGTCATGGACAGGGTGTAAGCCGTGGGACAGCACCCCAGAACAAGGGATGACATCAGGAAGAGGTGGAACGACCTACGGGGAAGATACGTTCCATTGCAGCAAGACACCAACTCGCTGTACAGAGGACTGGCGGTGGACCCCCACCTCCTCCCCCACAACTAACAACATGGGAGGAGCAAGTCTTGGCAATCATGCATCCTGAGGGCCTGGCCGGAGTAGCAGGAGGACTGGACTCTGGTAAGTCAACTCTATACTATCACCCCCCTACCTGCATGCCAACACATACCCCCATCCTCACTCCCATCACTCCACCACCTCACACACCCCCACCATCACATCTCACTCATCCCAATGCCAAGCCCTGTATGCCATACCAATGCATGTACACCACCCACAGACCTGCATGGACATCCATCACTAAACCATGCACACTAGCGAGAACTAATCATCCCACCATACACCAACGTACACTAGTGAAAAATGCCAGGGCAAATACAAACAAAGAGGGCAAGCCACGGATGCACAATAACACTGCATTTACATCCCCACAGGTACCCCAGCCAATGTCAGCGGCGAAGAGGTGCCAGCAATATCCAGTCCCCCCACAGAAGAGGCCCACAGTGAGGACAGCAACTCTGGTCGCCTGGGTCTGGATGACCAACCTGGCCCATCAGGGACCACTGGACAGCCAGTTACCCAGGCCCAGTCACACACCATCACAGAGCCTCCTCCATCTGGAAACACCACCACAACACCCACCCACCGTATCCATAACTCTGTTCCCAGGACATGTCAATCAGCAGTGTGTCCACCATTACAGGGACCAGGGCACACCTCATACCCAAGACAATCAGGGACATGGGGTCAGTGGCAGTGGGCACACGTTTCAGGGGACAGAGGCACAGGACAACAGGGACACTGGGAGGACTGCTGTGCGCCTGGGGGAGGAGAGGCCCAGGGAATGACTCTCCAGGAGGCACTCACCGAGATCGTGGGCGCATACCAACATTCCCAGGATACACTGGGCCAGATCCTGGACAACTTGCAGGAGAACAGGCGGCTGCAGGAGGGATAGTACCAGGGGATCAGGGAGGACTTGCAGGCCATCAACAACACCCTGGTCTCCATAGCAGGGGTGCTGGCAGACATGGCCAACATTATGAGGGAGGCAGCCTCACAACAGTGGGCCTCTGACACTAGCCAGACATCTGAACTGCCTTCCACCTCTGCTGCTGCTAGTGGAATGGAGGCCCTGCCACAGGACCAACAGGCCACCAGCACCCCTCCCCCTGCAGAAGGTGAACCACCCTGCAGACGTTCCCTGCGACCCAGGCAGAAGCCAGAGACTATTGTCAAGACCCCAAACAGGAAATGAGACTCTCCTGATTGTCACCCTTGTGTTCCACTCTGTCACCCTGTCCACCTTGAACTGCCATTGCTCCCCTTCCTATTTCCCCTTGGACAATGCACCTGTGCTACAAATAGACCGGAACAATATCCTGGGCTGTCCTCCATCATCACCCCATCCCATTGCACTTGCCCCCTTCTTCTTTGCACTTCAATAAACACACTTTGAAAAAATATAAGTATGGAGTATGTCAAATGTTTTAAGTATGTATTCGTTTAACGAGGTTCAAACATTGCAATTCCACTGTACAGTAATGTTGACACAGTAAAGACCTGTAGTTGGCTGCAGTGATCACACCATGAGCGATAGTGGGACACCAACATCTGCAAAATGAGTTGCTAAAGGGTACAGTGAGTGGGCATATAAGTGGGAATTAACAGCATGCCAGTGCCATAGATATTTCAAAAAATGACAATGAAATGTGAAGTAACACTGTCTTACCTGTGTGCCATTGGAAATATTGTCCAATCACTGCAGTTCTGTTGTCCTCATCCTCTGCCTCCTCATCCTCACTGTCCACAGGGTCCACTGTTGCCACACGGGCATCTCCAGCCTCCTTCTCCTGAAGAAAAGGCACATGGCATCTCAAGGCAAGGTTGTGCAACATGTAGCATGCCATGATTATCTGGCAGACCTTCTTGGGTGAGTAGCACAGGGATCCACCTGTTAGATGGAGGCACCGAAACCTGGCCTTCAGGAGGCCAAAGGTACGTTCGATAATCCTTCTTGTTCGCCCCTGTGCCTCTTTGTAACGTTCTTCTGCCCTTGTCCTTGCATTCCTCACAGGGGACAGTAGCCATGATAGGTTGGGGTAACCTGAGTCACCTGCAAATATAGAGGGACAACATTTAGCCACACACTATCCTATATGGCCCACACCATACCCATACACCAACATCTACTGGGTGGGACCCAGGGCTCACCTATTAGCCACACCGATGCCTCTGTAGTTGGGCCATCACATTTGGGATGCTGCTATTCCTCAGGATAAAGGCATCATGCACAGACTCTGGATACTGAGCATTGACATGGGAGATGTACTGGTCCACCACTATCTGCACATTCATGGAGTGAAAACTCTTTTGATTTCTGTAGACCTGTTCATTTTGACGGGGGACAAATGCAATATGTGTTCCATCAATTGCCCCAATTATGTTGGGGTAATGTCCCATTGCATAGAAGTCAGCCTTCACTGTGGCCAAATCTTCAACCTGGGGGAATGTAGCTGCACATGTGTTTAATCACGGCAGACAACACTCTTGTCAGCACTATTGAGAACATTGGCTGTGACATTCCTGCTGTGAAGCCCACTGTTACTTGGAAAGAAGCAGTTGCCAAGAAATGGAGCACAGATAGGACTTGCACAAGAGGGGGGATCCCAGTGGGGTGACGGATAGCAGATATCAGGTCAGGCTCCAGTTGGGCACACAGCTCTGTGATTGTGGCCCTGTCAAGTCTATAGGTGAGGATGATGTGCCTGTCCTCCATTGTTGCCAAGTCCACCAGGGGTCTGTACACGGGGTATGTCTCCATCTCCAATTCATCTGCAGCGGTTGCAGTCTAAGGGACAAAAGAGTGAAGAGCTGGTCACAAACTGTACAATGGAGACACAACATTACATTGCATGATCTTAACAAGTAATGGGTAAGTGGGATTTGTCCTGTACGTCCTATATTTTACTGTGACGCAGTTATTACCAGGGCCAGCCCCCCCCCCTTGAAATGACATTTGCCTGTCCTGTGCGGAGGGACAAGTGGTCGTGAACCTCCGTGCAACTCCTCATTGGATAACATTGGGCCGTATGGGTTACAGTGGCCAATGGCGATGTACGCCGGCTGTGACGGTATGCACCGCCGCAGACGTGACCGCCATTTTCTATCTGAACACTCACTTGCTACCTGACCTTCAACAGGAGAGGACCTACACTGGATGTGCTGCTGTGACCTGTGTCTGGAACCTACCATGGCTCGTGTGACCGGGGAAAGGGCCCCTGCCTTCACCTCGGCAGAGTTGGAGAGACTGGTGGATGGGGTCCTACCCCAGTACGGACTGCTGTATGGGCCTACAGACCAACAGGTGAGTACATTGTGAGTACGATGCATGTGGCATGAATCCATGGAGTGGTGTGTGTGAAGCCCTCGTGTAAGGGGGGTGGGTGGATGTCCTCTGTGTGCTGAATAGGTTGTGTGCTGGGCCATGTGTGTGCAAATGGTGATGGAAACGGGTATGGTGGGCCATTTGTGTTACTAGCTGGACTGTTTGTTAAATGGTGTTCTCCTGTCTGTATTGCCCCTGCAGGTCAACGCCCATCAAAAGAAGGGTATCTGGCGTGCCATCGCCAAGGAGGTGCAGACCCTGGGGGTCTACGGCAGGCAGAGCACCCACTGTCGGAAACGGTGGGAGGACCTAAGACGCTGGGCACGGAAGACAGTGGAGGCCCAGCTGGGGATGGCCTCCCAACGAGGACAGGGTGCCCGTCGAACCCTGACCCTCCGGATGGCCCGCATACTGGCGGTGGCCTATCCGAAGCTGGATGGGTGCTTGATGTCATCACAGCAGCCACAAGGGGGTGAGTACAGTGGCCATCATCACTACTTACGCATGGTAGGGGGGTACCCGGTTGAGGGATGTGTGTCAATGGGTGCCCCTAGGCCAGGCCTGACATTGCAGAGTAGGTCCCATAGTGTGCTGGGTTCTGAAATGACAATCCTGCTACCCAGCTCGTAGGCATCCACAACTGGTCAAGGCCGTGTGGGTCCAAGGTGTGCTGAATTTGGCGGTATGTGCCCCTCCCCATGCCTTGGTGGCTAGCATTATCACAGGTAGTGCATTGCATAGTGCGTAGGGCTGTTCCCTGTGTGTGAGGGTGATGTGTACGCCAGCGGTGGTGTTGGTGCAGCCATTGACCAAGGGTATACTTTGTCTCTTCCCCCCACCTTTTTGATTTGTCATCATGTCCTTATGTGCATTAGCATCATCTGGTGGAGGAGCAGAGGCACCAGCGACGGAGGGAGCTGCATCCCACAGGACCCAGCAGGCAGAGTCCACTGACGGTGAGGGCACCAGTGGGATGGAGGGCAAGGGGAGCACCACGGCAGAGACAGGAGGGGATAGTTCGGACACAGACACCTCCTCCGATGGAAGCTCCCTGGTGGTGGCGGACACCTCTGTGACCACCCCAGCTACAAGTACAGCCGCCACCCCCTGTACCAGTACCGCCCTCCCAGCAGCCCCTCATTGAGTTGCCAGTGCCCGCTCACCCAGAAGGGGGGGCATCTCCTTCGCCCCAGGCACCTCAGGCCCTGCCCCAGTGAGCCCTGCTGCCCTGAGTGAGGAGGTCATTGACCTCCTGAGATCCATCTCAGTTGGGCTGTCAACCATTGTGAATGCCATCCAGGGGCTGGCAGCCCAAATGCAACAGACAAATGCATTTCAGGGAGGGCATTCACACTGGCTTGGCGGACCAACAGAGATCAATCCAGGCTCAGGCCTCCTCTCTGATGGCAGCTATTGTCCGTGTTTCTACCACTCCCTCTCCAACTTCCTCTTCCCAATCCCATTCCCCTCAACCCCACCCTATCCCAAGTACACAGGCAGACGAGCATGCACACAGGACAACACACAAGAGTGGCACAGGCAAACGTAAGCACCACACATCATCCCACAGGCACTCACACAAACACCAACCTGATGGAGACATATGACATCCACTGCCTCCACTGTGTCCCCCCTCCTCCTCCTCCACCTCCCTCCCAGGTGCGTCTACACTCACACCTGCTTGCACTACATCCTCATCCACTACCAGCATCACCACCACACCTAGCAGAACACACATCTCACTTGCAGACACCTCTAAAGCAGCCATGCACATGTCCCCTGTGTCCTCTCCCACTATGTCTCCCCCCCCCCAAGGTACACAAACTCACTCAAACACCCAACAGCCATCCACCTCACAACAGCATCCAGCCCATGCACCTGCACCCACCTCTTCCTCCACTTCCAGACCTTCTCCCTCTTCCCACCCCAGTGTCCCTAAGAAGCTTTTCCTCTCCACCATTGACCTCTTCCCTACCCCTCCCCCCGTCCTTCACGTCTGGCCAGGCTGACAAAAACCCAGGCAAGCACCTCAGCCACCCAGTCCACGGGCCTAGTTGTTTCCACACCCACTTGTGGTGGGAAGGGATCTAGGGCACCAGCCAGCCTCAAAGAAAGTGTGCCTGCCCAAGCTGCTTCCCGGAGGGGCAAGGAGTCTGCCCAAGCTGCTGCCCGGAAGGGCAAGGAGCATGCCCCAAGTGCTGCCCGGAAGGGCATGGAGCCTGCCCAAGCTGCTGCCCGGAAGGGCAAGGAGCCTGCCCCAAGTGCTGCCAGGGAGGGCAACGGGCCTGCACTAGCAGGCAGGAAGGACAAGGGGCCTGGTGCAGGTATTCAGACAGAGCCCCCACCACCAACCATGGTTGTGCAGCTGTCCGAGGCTGCTGGGGATGGGCTGGAGCCTCCCCCCACCACCATCAGCAGCAGCAGCACCACCAGCAGTGGGCAGCTGTCCGAGGCTGCAGGGGATGGGCTGGAGCCTCCCCCCACCACCAGCAGCAGCAGCACCACCACCACCAGCAGTACGCAGCCGTCTGAGGCTGCAGGGGATGGGCTGGGGAGGGCTGTAGCCTCCCCCCACCACCAGCAGCAGCAGCACCACTACCACCACTGAGCAGCCGTCACCGCTGGTGGACGGTATGTAGTCCTGCCTCCATGGGCTGCTGTGCAGCCTGCCCCCTGCAAAGCCAGTGGGTATGACACCCACCGGAGAGACTGTGACCTTGCACTCCCCAGGATCAAGAGCACAGAGCACGATGCCCCCTCCAGAACCAGTGGGTAACCCACCCACCAACCCCAGCCTCCCCAGGATCAAGAGCACAGGGCACTATGCCCCCTCTAGAACCAGTGGGCAAGTCACCCACCAACCCCAGCCTCCGCAGGATCAAGAGCACAGGGCACGATGCCCCCTCGAGGTCCAGTGGGCAAGTCACCCACCAACCCCAGCCTCCCCAGGATCAAGAGCACAGGGCACGATGCCCCCTCCAGAACCAGTGGTCAAGTCACCCACTTGAGAGACTGTGGCCCTGCAGTCCCCAGGACCAAGCACCGGGCATGTTGCTCCCTCAAGTACCAGTGTTTTTTTTCCATCTGCCGGCTGAGGTGCCCCCGTTCCCTGTCCCCCTGAGGTGCCTGCCTATTTTCCAACTGATGCCACTGCAGTGTTCTCTCCGTGGTGGTGCAGGTGACAAGTAGGGCCTTGGACTTTGGCCGGTGGCCCTGTGGCCTACGCATAATGAGGACTGGGCAGTGTCCCTTGAACTGTACATATGTATATACTATGAGATTGACTTTTCGTATTTCTACTGTGTTGTTATTATTACAGTCACTTTAATATATTCCTGTTGTCCTTGCATTATTCCTCAGGAGTATGGGGTAAATATGTGTTATTACTGCAGCTGATTGTGTGTATGGTGTGGGGGGGGTTGTTGCATGTGTGTGTCACTCTCTTTTTACTCACCCACTCCCTTGTGTGCTAGGTGGCTGTACTCACCGTGGTCGTCTTCGCCGGTGTTGGTGTTCGTGGTGGAGCAGGATGTAGAATATCATAGGAAATATTTGAAGTTCAAGCTCCATGGCGGTGTGGTTGTTCCCTGTGTCTCCAATGGTGAGTCCTTTCACTTCTGTGCAGTGTTTCCGCCAGCCTTTTGATGTCGTTGGTACTGCCCCGGAAAAGGTGGTGGATTGATGTGTCTTAATATGGTGGGCGGAACATTGACTTCCGCCTGGCTGTAGGCAGCTACCGCCGTGGTGGCTGTTGTATCCGCCCTGGCGGTCGGTGTGGTAAAGTGGCTGTCTATGGGAGTTCTCACCGCCATGGTCATAATTTGGCGGTAGTTACCGCAAGCCTGTTGGCAGTTTTACCGCCACTTTATCACCAACCGCCAGGGTTGTAATGAAGGCCATAGTTATTTCCCTGCGGGGAGGTGTCAGTGTCGATTTTAAGAGGTAAGCATTATAAGGAAGGAAAATGTACATTCTGCCTCTAAAGTAATTATACCTTCCTGCTAGAGTTACTCAGGATCACATATTAAAAAAAGGGTAGCACAAATCTGGTGTATATATAAATTATACCTATTACAACAAGATATGTTCAGTGAAAATGCAAATTTCATCATAAAACTATGCTTTCTTTAAGCTCTTGTGAGCAGAAAGCAGCAAACACCACCCCCTTGCAGTGGGCACGGAGGACTGTGCACCTTGCTGAGAGCATCATGGCTCTCTCAGAGTGTCTCCTGAGAGTCATCAAGAAAAAAGAAGGATAACATAGTACAAACAACATACATCATGAAAGTAAAGGGTAGCTCTGAAAAGAACGTTTTAATTAACATTTTTGAACAAGTGCATTTTTTGTGTTTTTAACATTTGTAACTTTTTTCGATTTTTTTTTAAGGATACAACAAAAACAAGAAACTATGAGTGAAAAAACAACATCTCCTTCAAAACAAAATAGGTCGGCATTTATGATCCTAGGCAAGCTTGTCCTATGCAGTTTGTCTCTGAACAAAAAATGATCTGCTTGCATAAGCAGCAGAAAAGGGCTTTGTTCACATTGATACAACATACGTACTGTACTGACTTTATTATTAAAGATTAGCATAATACTGACCAGATGAAAAAACTCTGGACTACAGATGAGTACAACTGAACTGCATCACTTGCACACAAAGCTACTCTTAAATGCCAACATGTTGTATACCTCTACACAGCTATGTACAATATTATGTAGAATTAATATTGTAGTTTCTCGCCACTATGTAAACTGTAAAACAAACTAGGAAACCTCATGGATTATGTCATCAGTGATGTCATTTGAGATGTCATTGAACATGTCATGAGTGATGTCATATGTAAGGTAAGGTCATAAGCAGTGCAAGGCGGGGGTGCAAGTTATAATAAGTGCTGCTAACTGGTGAATTTCTGTGGCTTTTTGTTGTCACTGAGAAATTCACCTGACTATAATGTTACTTTGACCTTTGTTGTTCAGTGATCTATCTATCTATCTATCTATCTATCTATCTATCTATCTATCTATCTATCTATCTATCTATCTATCTATCTATCTATCTATATATATGTACTCCTTCCCATTTGCTCCTTGCCCTCATGGGGATGGCAAAATTGCAGCATAGGAGAGTCTTTCAAGAAAGCAAGAAATTATGGAAGATTCAACAAAAGTGGATACCCTAAATGGATATTAGAGAAGGCACTCAGAAGGGTCAAAGATAAAACAGAGAATCTCTTCTTTATGAACAAGTGAACCCCCGGAAAGATACAGGAGAGGAGGTGATATTCACAACCAAACTCTGTGTAGCCTCTCAAAAGACTAAGGACATTATATCTAGGAATTGTCAGATGTTAAAATGTGACCCCATGTTGCAAAATGTAATAGAGGAAACATTACATACAGAAAAGGGAGATCCCTCAGGGAATTCAAGAGATCCCCTATACAAATCATACAAAGTTTGAGAGGGCTTTATCCTTGCAAGAACTGCAAAGCCTGCAGGAATAGTGAATGCATTAAAGAATACTGCTTTCTACACAGTAAAAAGAAGAAAGAAATTAAACAGTTCCTCAATTGTAACTCTAACTTCAAATATGTTGTTGATTTAGAAAGTAAGTAACCTCTAGGGCTCAATGTGGAGGAGGAATCAAGTATCCATATCGGAGATTCCTGTCTTTCTCTCTTGTTTTTAGCAAAACATATTTGTAACCAGTGTGTTTTTTATTCATTCTTTTTAGGAAGGAGCAGAAGGGGTTTTGGAGATGGAAGCCGAGGGTGACATGATTGACTGAGTTTACAAACCCTACCCTTTTCTTTGGTCCACACAAAGAACTGCCCGCCTTAGAGAATGGTGCTAAGATTTAGTTTCTAATGTGTACTCATCTAAAAAGTTTTTAATGTTTACATTTTCAATTAGTTTTTCATTTTCAGTTGATTTGAAAGTATTGCGGGTAGATGTGGAAGGGGGTTCATTTGTTCCGTATGAGTTAGATTAGCAGTACAGTGCCCACTAGTGGCTTAATTGTATGATATAGCAGACTTTTCAAATCTAGGCCGTTTTTGATTGGCGAAGTAAGATTGGTGCATGTGGAATAGCAGTATGAAGAATGGGTTGTGATACAATGAGCAATGGTGATTGGTTAAATACTCTGATGTAATTAAATGTACAAATGCCGCAAAGTGTTGAGAAACTGTGAAACATATATTAGTTATTGTTGATTATGTTTCCACATTGGTTTCAATGTATAAGTCAAATGAAACTAATGGATGTTACAAGATGGTGCCCATGGAATCCTAGGGAGCTTGGTCCTTTTTTAATGTTGTCACTTCTAAACACTGTACATAGGGAGCACACTTAGGGGGTCATTCTAACCCTGGCGGTCCGCGACCGCCAGGGCTAAAATGACGGAAGCACCGCCAACAGGCTGGCGGTGCTTCCCTGCCCATTCCGACCGCGGCGGTAAAGCCGCTGTCGGAAAACCGGGTCCGGCGGTTTCCCGCCGGATTAGCCCCGGCTGGGCTAATCTTCCATGGGGATTCCGACCCCCTTCCCGCCAGCACAGGATGGCGAGAACAGGTGTCCTGGGGCCCCTGGGGGCCCCTGCACTGCCCATGCCACTGGCATGGGCAGTGCAGGGGACCCCTAACAGGGCCCCAGTATGCTTTTCACTGTCTGCTTAGCAGACAGTGAAAAGCGTGACGGGTGCTACTGCTCCCGTCGCACACCTGCAACACCGCCGGCTCCATTCGGAGCCGGCTTCTGTGTTGCAGGCCCTTTCCCGCTGGGCGGGCGGCAACCGCCGCCCGCCAATGTCGGAATTAGGGCCTTAATGTTTGCAACTATCCTGAACAAGATCATGCGTGACCAAAATGCATCATTTGGTGCATTAAACATCATATCACAGCACACAGTTTAGTGTGCATTTCTCTACAGGTGAAGAGGCAAAGAATACATGTATGTGTGTGTGTGTGTGTCTATATATATATATATATATATATATATATTTATATATATATTGGCACAATACGTAGGCTGTCTATATGTGAATGACAACAAATTCATTAGCACGTTAGCATGTTACACTGAAATGGATGGTCTTGAGCGAATTGGAAGCAAAATACAAAGCTGAGAAATTACGTATGCATCATTACCAATCTCTATAGTTATCACGGAGGAGACTATGGTGTGTAAGGTACATACCTTCATTGAAGGTAAACTGGACTAGCAGTGTGGTAGGATATACTATTTTGCCAAAATATTTGAACTTTTAAGAGCCAAGTACAAAATGAACACACTACCTTGAGTTATGTAGCACCCAGTGACATGTGAATGAGATTGGATCCGGGATCTTCTGCGGATGAAGGTCCCAAAGGTAAGCTGGATTTTCATGGGGCGATGCAGCTACTGATGATGTCCACACCACAAAGTGGCAGAGGAAGAGACTGAGAGCGCGGTGGCACAAAATAAGGAGGGGAAGAGGAAGAGCGGACCATGCACAGACAAACTGATGGTCATGATGCGGACCCTACTAACAATCCAAGGGACATTAATATCTCCAGTACACCCCTCATTGAGAAGCAAGAAAGAATTCTGAATTATGGGTTAAGTTTTTGTCCTACATCCAGCCCTTATTTTGTCAGACATGTTCGACAGGAAGCTAAAATTGAGTAAATATCATGCTATGAAGACCCAGTTACAAGACATCAGCCATAAAGGGACACCTGCAATAGATGTAGAGTTCACTATTAGTGACTTCCCTGACACGTTAGCTTTAAGTGACTTGGAGAAGGAAAGTATGAGTCTGACATTAAACAAATTGGATCAAATTGATACACCTTTTGGCCAGCTGGAACAAATTGGGCTTGCCACAGACTCTCATATTGCAGGGCAGTGGTCTGAAGCCACCTAGCAAATTCAGTCCCCAACTACAGAGTGTCAATATGATTGACATCTTCCATAAGTTAGTTGTTTAGGACATTAACAAGTTAAGAAACAAATCACATTACAAGGTGGTCAGCAACTTCTCATCCAAAGACTGGCTGGGGATCAATCAGCTGAAGTATAATAAGCCTATCATAATTAAGCCTTCAGATAAGGGCAGGAATATCATCATTATGGACACGGATCAATACACCAGGGAAGTTTGCAATCAACTGAAACCTGAAAAATAATCCAATAAAAGAACATCAAGTTGAATACCATGGTCTGCTTAAGGAATGGCTGGATTGTGAGCTTCATTGACAGCCTGTTTGTGATATGGGACGGAGAAGAGGCTCTTTACAGGAATACATTAGAAAATTGAATGACAATGTGTTCAACATCAAGTTGACTGCAAACTGGAGCAAAAACAGTATTGATTTCCTGGATATACGTCTTGATGTTCATGGCAAAGTAGGGAATACCAGCCTTTTTAGCAAGGAAACTGTTTGCAATTCCATCCTGCATGGCAATAGCGGGCATCCCAAAGCGCTTAAATGGAGCATCACATAAAGCCAACTTCTGAGAGAACGGAGGACCTGTTCTAATGATGTGTTATTTAAGAATGAGGCAGAGGCTATGATGGTAAGATTCCTGGAAAGAGAACACCCCAAAAAACTTCTAACTGAAGCATACAAAAGGATGCAATCCAAAAACAGTGAGGAACTGTTATATGGGAACACGTGAAAGATGGCCCAGGGACCAGTCACAATGTTAAACTATGATGGAAGTAAATCCCAGATTAGGTTCTTCTTGAGTATAATTGAGAGCCTCACCTAATAAGATCCATTTTATCATGAAACTGGCATGTTTTACAGCATGATGAACATATCAGGACAATGATAGGTTAACATCCCCAGATCACTTATTGCAAAGCTAACTCAGTGGGGGACATTTTGATTAGGAGTATGTTCCTCAATAATGACAAAGGAAGTCAGCTTTCCAAAAGAACTTTGGGATTCTGGAAATGTAAACACTGTAATACCTGCAGACATGGTGTAAATAGGAAAACTTTGAAAGCTGATTTTGCGCCATAGCTGACAGAATCACCTGTGACACTGAGTATGTTGTTTATGTCCTTGAGTGTGTCATATAAAATATGTGAGGAGCACCAGCCATAAGGTCAAAGTACAGATTTTGCAGAACCCTAGGGTCATTAAAAACCAGGACAGAAACTATCCTTTGGCCAAGCAGTTTTGGGAGGAGCATCAGGGAAACCCCAGTGGTATGAGCTTTTATGGTATCAAACACATCAAAGCTCATCCACGAAAAGGAGACTGTGAGCTTGAACTGCAGAGATGTGAATCTATGACAATCATTTTGTTGTGAACAGAAAAACTTCGGGTCATAACCCTAATGCAGAGCTGCATGTATACATCTGAAGGGGGCGGGCCTTGCATGCTCCCCCTTGGAGACATTTGGATCCTCCGTTGAGAAATGGATGGGTCCTGGGACCAATTGATGGCATGGCTGATGATAAAGGTTGGGGATGTTAAATACACTCATCTGAGCTTCAATCTTGCCCTCCGATGGCCTCTTCAAGGGGAACTTGAACTGTTTATTTATTTTATCTTGTGGATTGATGCATAGTTTTGTTTTTAACAATGATTCTATTGACTTTGCAACTGACTGACTTCCGGTAAAATATTTTATATTACCGTTATTTTAGGGAATTGTGATCCTTTATATCTGATGTATTTATGTTTCTTTAATGTGGCATCAATGGTTGAATCAATATTCGGGTGGTCACAAAGGTATATTTAAGATCATCATCTAGATATGTTTTGCACTTTAGCATCCAGCACTTTGGCTAAAGAGCAGTTAGTGTGGATAAGACTCATGGGCTTTGGAGCGTGAAGTTTGAGGCATTATGGCACCTTCACATGTAGCACTTTAACATCTCTGGTCCATGCATTATGGCACTTTACCATTTAAAATGCTGTTGTCTGACATAAATATGTGGATCGCTTCTATTTATACAGCAATCCACATAGGCACATTGACGATCTTAGGGCCTGAATACAAGTTTAGTGGTCCTAGGACCACCAAACTTGCGGTGGTGGTCGGACCGCCGCAATCCTGGCAGTCTGACTGCCATATTACAACCCTGGTAATCAGCCCGCCAGGAGATCAGGGATCCTGATGGGTTGGAGGCGGTGAAAGCTGTGGTCAGCCACGGCGGTGCTGCTCACGACTTTAATTTCCGGCAACCTTTTCATGGTGGGGTCCCTGCCATGAGAAGGCTGGTGGAAAGGAAGAGTTGGGGCCCCCCTGTCAGCACCCTCAGAATGCGCATTGTCTGCTACTGCTGTGTGCGACGGCATTGGCCTCGGCGCCCTGAGGGAGCCAAGGCCAATGCCGCTCCACTGTTTCTGGCGGGCTGACCCACGGGAACGTCATATTACAACGTTTTTGCGGGTTAGCCCAGTGGAAACATCGTAAGTGGTGATGCTGCCAGCTTGATGACCACCTCACCACTGCTGTATTGGAACTCAGGCAGTTCAACCGCCGAACTCATAATCACCTCCTTCGTCTAAAACATGTTTTGCACTTTAGCGCTCAGCACTTTAATTGCCAAAGAGCAGCTGGTGTAGATAGGCACCATGGGCATTAGAGGTTGAAGTCTGAGGCGAACTAGCACTTTAGCATCCCAGGACTGTGCACTATGGCACTTAATCATTTAAAAGGCAGCTGTCTGATAGATAAGTGTGAGGATCCATACTGGGGGGGGGGGAGATCTTAGTAACAGTCTGAATTTTACTTATTACACAATATGTGTCAGAAGGTGCCATCTTGGGTCTGTGCACTATACCACTTTTCCTTTCCAAAATGTTGTTCGATGTAGAGATGTCACCGTTCTGATTGCAGATCTTAGGGCCAGATGTAGCAAAGCTTTAGCGACTCGCAAACAGTGAAAATCGCCGTTTGCGAGTCGCTAAAGCCACTTTGCTATGAGAAATGCATATTGCGCATCGGAACCGACTTGCAAAATGCATTTCCGAGTCGCAAATAGGAAGGGGTGTTCCCTTACTATTTGCGAGTCGCACTGGTATGCAATTTCATTTGCGATCGCGATTGCGGTCGCAAATGAAAGCGCAGTTACCATCCACTTGAAGTGGATGGTAACCCAGTCGCAAACGGGAAGGGTTCCCCATGGGAGCCCTTCCCCTTTGTGTCTGGCATAAATAATAATTTTTCAGAGCAGGCAGTGGTCCAATGGACCACT
Source organism: Pleurodeles waltl (assembly GCF_031143425.1). Lineage (NCBI taxonomy): Eukaryota > Metazoa > Chordata > Amphibia > Caudata > Salamandridae > Pleurodeles > Pleurodeles waltl. The sequence goes on from NC_090446.1 coordinate 105,397,390, forward strand.
ACCTGCCCTGAAAAATACCAAAACAAAAGGTTTCGGTTTATTTTTCAAAGTGCAGCTCGTTTTCCTTTAAGGAAAACGGGTTGCACTTTGAAAAAAAAAAAACTGCTTTATTTAAAAGCAGTCACGGACATGGAGGTCTGCCGACTACAGCAGGCCTCCATCCCCGTGAGTGCCCTGAATCGCTATGGGGTCGCAAATTGCGACCCACCTCATTATTATTAATGAGGTGGGTCTTTGCGACCCCATAGCGAATCGCAGAAGGTGTCTGAGACACCTTTCTGCATCCCAAATTGCGACTTGCAATTTGCGAGTCGCAGGGACTCGCAAATTGCAAGTCGCAATTTGGGAATTTGCTACATCTGGCCCTGTAGGAAAATCCTGCATTGCGACTCGCAAATCGTGAGTCGGAATGACTCGCAATTTGCAACTCGCAATGCAGGATGGTGTCCCTGACACCATCTGCGAGTTGCAAGGGGGTCGCAAAGGCCCGCCTCATTAATATTAATGAGGTGGGTCGCCATTTGAGACCCCCTTGCGACTCACAGCACTCCCAGGGATGGTGGCCTGCTGGAGACAGCAGACCACCATGTCTGTGACTGCTTTTAAATAAAGCAGTTTTTTTTTTTGTAATGAAGTCCGTTTTCCTTAAAGGAAAACGAGATGCATTGCAAAATGAAAAAAATTAAATGTGTCAGTTTCATTTTTTTCAGAGCAGGCAGTGGCCCATAGGACCACTGCCTGCTCTCTGAAAAAATGTTTTCACAGCCATTCACAAAGGGGAAAGGGTCCCATGGGGACCCCTTCCCTTTTGTGAATGGGTTACCACCAGTGTGACACTGGTGCTAACTGCGATTGCTTTGCGACCTTTGCAAAGCAATCCTGCATCGTGCTGCGACTCGCAAATAGGAAGGAGAACACCCCTTCCTATTTGCGACTCGCAGTCCCGTTTTGCGAGTCGGTAACCAGGTTACTGACTCTCAAAATGGTAATGGGCATCGCAATGTGGGTTTTGCGCCTCGCAAACAGCGATTTTCGCTGTTTGCAACGCGTAAAACCCTTTCTACCTCTGGCCCTGAATATCTTCCTTATGTGTATTTTTATATTTGCGAACTTTGCACACAGAAATTAACCTCGCGACAATGATTTAGGATGTGAAAGCAATGCGAAGTATATAGTGAGAAGATTGAAATGTATATATATATATATATATATATGCATATATATTATATATAAATGTTAGCAATTCACTGCAGATGTTTGAACATGACATCATTGTATATTATATTTACATTTTGATATAAGGACGCATTGTAGGCATTTTACAGTTGTACGTGGCCACGTAAGGGCAAATGTTAAGAATTACCACTATGTGCACGCTGTTATGGCACCTAATTTGGGTCTGTACTCATTTCATTTCCCCAGTCTAGTTCATGGACACCAAGAGCATTGTAACTAATGAAGGACTATTTTTAAAGCACTTGGTTGGTGGTTACGGGTTGTCCAGTTGAAGGTGTAGGCCGAAACGCTTTGACATCCTGTTCGATTTTGGTGCATATGATATAATAAAAGAGGTATTTGGTGCATATATTTATGTATGCATATATATATATATATATCCTACTCCTTTCGAATTGCGCTGTCGTCTGTGTCCTTACGGCAGACCGAGACGGGGTCACAAAACATCAAATCATAGTGCTTCTTTCTGTATGGAAAGAAACGTCTCGGGCACACGATATCCTCAATTTGAAAAAATGTATTACGCTCAGAATAAATTTTTTGAAATTGAGGATATCGTGTGCCTGAGACGTTTCTTTCCATACAGAAGGAAACACTATGATTTGATATATATATACATATATATATATATATATATATATATATATATATATATATATATATTTTTTTTTTTTTTCCTATTTTCGGTTGCAAATTGGTAATCATAGTTAGGACCTAGTTTCCTAGTTTCCATAGAAAAAGCTTTTTTTGACTTTGGCGCCGTTTGACAAATCTTCATGAGGTTTTCCAAAAAAGGTGTCCTCTAGGTTGTTGTTGGACATGGAAATTGCCAGGGGCCAAGAAAAAGGGGTAAAAAAATGTGTGTTTCGCATATAAATTCCCATAGATATTTTAGACACAACTATAGCCCGAACCGCTGGACAGAATTACACCAAATTTACAAAAGGATAGCTCTTGGTCCAGAAAGCGTCCTTTTTGGTATTTGGTAGAGATCTGTTCAGTTTTCCAGAAATTAAAGGAAATCCAAATTTGTACAACTAGGGACAACACTTCAACCAGGAACTGTTGGCTGCCATTTTGGGACTCAGTTGAAGCAGAGTCCTAAAAGAAAACATGAAAAAAAGAAGAGGAGGCAGGGTAGGAATACCGCAACTCCCTAGCCTTGGTGATAGGGTCCCTCTGGGACCGCAAAAGTGCTCTGCACAGCTAGATTGCACAAGTGCTTTTCAACGATTGGGAGCAGGCCCCGTCCCTCGAGCCAACACTCTGCAGGTAAGCCTCCTGGTGCTCAGGGATGTGGGGAATGCAGTTCCCAGTGATAATGCAGGTCCAAATGGGTCAGACATCCCAGTAGTATCAGCAGAAATTCCCCACACAGCTGGTCTCAACAAGCGCTTTTCAGCACTTTGGAGCAGGCCCTGCCCCTCAAGGCAACAATCTGCAGGTGAACCTCCTGGCACTGTGGGGCATGGGAAGGCAGTTCCCAGTGATGATGCAGGTCCAAGGGGGTCAGACACCACTGTAGTATCAGAAGAAACATCTAAAGTTGACCCTTGGATACAAAATATATATGTAGATATATATGAATATATATATATATATATATATATATATATATATATATATGTATCCCTCTTTCTTTATATATATATATATATATATATATCTCTACCTCTCTCTCTCTCTCTCTCTCTCTCTCTATATATATATATATATATATATATATGTACTTTCTTCTCACTTCACAGAAGATTGGCACTCCAAGACAAATTGTAATAAAGTTTATTAACAATTCACCGGAATGCGTTTCGACATTGCTGCCTTCTTAAACCTGTCACACGCCATATTTGTTTACTCTTTAGACCATCACATGATCATATCGGCGCAATCTCTAATTCAACTACATTATTATTTCAACTGAAATTTGCATCATTTCGTTACAAATCTGATTCAAGATATGTACAATATATTATGTAACAATGTATTCACAATCTGAAATCTTCACTCGTGAAATGGACCAAAAATAAACATAACGACCAGGATAGTTGCATAAAACATCCATAAACAAAAATATAAATGGAAAGTACCAACCCCAATAAAAAACCGTTATTATTAATCAACGACTCTAGTAGTCACATTATTCAGAATAAAATGACATCGATACCTTACTTAATATATCATTTCACCTGCAATATAGTATCAATCCACATAATAATGCAGATGGTTATAAAATGGACCAGCAGCCGTTTAATACTAATACAAGCATCAATCATAGGGACCACCAGAAAATACATAATTTTACTTAGAAGATAAAAAATATTCATACCACATTTAAATTACAAACAGTGTTAGTCAAACATGATGATGAATATCGCCCCAGTGGGCTCCCTTTATAGCAATTGCGTTCTCCTTGGATACAATATCCAATGAAGAAAGTCATTTAATATGTAATACTACGTGCGGCCCATCTCAACCCAAAATCGAAATTGAATACATCTTAAGCCAATAATTTGCTTAAAATTAAATCTCTGGTGAAAAAATAAGGTATAAGTCATTATGTCTGTGGAGTATGTCAACTTTTTTCAATTATTTTTACCTATTTAAATGTATGTAGAATTCCTCACTTTTGTTCTAAAATCCTCAATTTCTTTTCTCTGTCTCTACCTCTTGCATCCTTTAAAATACAGTCAATTCTATATTTGAGATCCTTTACGTCCCCACTATGTGCCTCATGAACATGTCTTGCGACTGGGTAACTATCATCTCTATTCTGAACAGCACATACGTTTTATAAGATACGTTTATGGACCTGGAGCTTAGTGCTTCTTCATAGATTTTGGGACAACTGCATTTCAAAATGTATATTACATAATCACTTTTACAAGTATATAATCCTTTGATTCTATGTACTATTCTACCTCTTATCTCGATCTTCTGTGAAGCAAGAAGAAAGAGCTTGTGTATAGGCGCTGTGGCGCGCGTCATAAATCGGCACCACTGGCGTTTAGGAGCGGAGTGACCACGTTGCACGAGTGTTGATACATATATATATGTATATATATATATGGGCACTGAAATAACCAAAAGTTACAGGAATGTTATATTTAGAGAATAGAATAAAAAACCTTAGAAGTTCCTTCTAACAGTTACAGGGACGTTATATTTAGGAAATAAAATTAAAAAACCTTTGAAATTCACTGAAAAAAACAAAGGTTACGGGATCATTATAATTAAGAGATAGAATATAAAAACTTTAGAAATTCACTGAAAAAAAAAAAGTGTACAAGGAAGTTATAGTTAGGAAATAGAAGTAAAAATAACATTGAAATTCACTGAAAAAAAACAAAGGTTAAAGGGATGTTTAGTTAGAAATAGAATAAAAAAAACATTAGAAATTCACTGAAAAAGCCAACGGTTACAGGCACATTATAGTTAGGAAATATAATTAATAAAAGCCTTAGAAATTCACTGAAAACCCGCCAAAATTTACAGTGCGTTATAGTTAGGAATTAGAATTTAAAAAACCTTAGAAGTTCACAGAAAAAAAGTTACAGAGAAGTTATAGATAGGCTCAAATTTTAATCAAACAAAACCAAAGAAATTCAGCAGTTATAGTAACCTGAGCTTACTAAAGCTTACGCCCCCGCAATGCGCTGCTTATAAACTCACTTATTACACCACTCATGACATGGTCAGTGACATCACTCATGACATTTCAAACAACATCACTTTTGACATCACTGATGACATCATCCAGATGACCACTCACACTTCCATACAACCTCTTATACACTCACTTACACACCCACACAACCACTTACATACCCATTTTCAGACCTATACAAGTACTCACACACCCACTCACTCATCCTTATTGACAGTCACACACCGATTCACAACAATGGGAAAGAAGAACAAGTGATAAGAATGATAATGACGTACAACAAAGAGCAAAAGGACATTTTGAACATCCTTAGGAGACATTGGAGTCTTTTGATAAACAATCCTGACATAGGTCCCATGGTAGGGACGAGACTAAACATCCCCTATAGGAAGGCTCTCTCTATTAAGGATAAACTTGTGAAGTGACACTTTACTGGGGAGGTACAATAAACCTGGTTAGATAAAGAAAGCATGGGCTTTACAAAGTGTCTTAAAAGCAAAGCCTGCCTTATTGAAGAAAATAGAAAAGAAGTGAAAGACACTTTAGGTTGAACCTTCAGGATTAATAAAAAAAATACCATGTGAAACAATTTATGTAGTGTATGTCTTAAAATGAGAATGTGGCATGAAATATGTAGGCAGTACAACTTGAAAGTTAAAAAAACGAATACTGGAACATAAAAGAGCAGTCATTATGAAAGATCTGAGCTATGCAATGAAGAAACACTAGACATTGTGTCATGAAAATAACTGGAAAACAATGTGGAATAACCCATGTCCCACAGAGTGAGAGAGGAGGAAATAGAACCTTGAAACTTCGCCGTTTGGAATCTAGATATATAATAAAACTCAGGACAAAGATCTCCTTTGGGTTGAACACAGATGAAGAACTGCATATACATCTGTGAGAGCATATGACGAAGTCAATTAGAATATTGGCTCACAAAAGTGAAATATATAAATAATCGCTGTTAATTTGCTGCCATCTGATTAGCTCATTGTCTTTTTAATAATTGTTAGAAGTGGCCTCTCTGCAGGGTCACCCCCAAGCTTTTTGCCTTCCTTCTCTTCTTTGTCTGACCTCATTTGTGTTGGCTTTAGGACTCTGGGCACTTTACCACTGCTAACCAGTGCTAAAGTGCATGTGCTCTCTCCATAAAAACATGGTAACATTGACTCATACCCAGTTGGCATAATTAATTTACTTGTAAGTCCCCAGTAAAGTGCTCTACAGGTGCCCAGGGCCTGTAAATTAAATGCTAATAATAGGCCTGCAGCACTGGTTGTGCCACCCACATAAGTAGACCCTTAACCATGTCTCAGGCCTGCCATTGCAAGGCCTGTGTGTATAATTTCACTGCTACTTCGACTTGGCATGTAAAAGTACTTGCCAAGCCGTAATCTCCCCTTTTTCACATATAAGTCACCCCTAAGGTAGGCCAAGGTAACTCATAGGGCAAGGTGCTATGTAGGTGAACGGTAGGACATGTACATGTGTGTTTTATATGTCCTGGTAGTGGAAAACTCCTAAATTAGTTTTCTACTACGGTGACGCCTGCTCCTTTCATAGGATAGCATTAGGGCTACCCCCATATACTGTTTGAGTGGTAGACTCTGATCAGAAAGGGGTAACCATGCCATATTTAAAATGGCCTGAACGGTAATAGAAAATCCTGCTTTTTGGTGAGTTTGGATTTTATACTACTATTCAAGAACTTTTAGAAAGTGAGCATTTCTCTGCACTTAAAATCCATCTGTGCCTTACAGCCTGTCTCCAATCAACGTCTTGGCTGGGCTGGTTGACAGCTCCCTTGTGCATTTCCCTCAGACAACCACAAACACAGGATACTCAGTCACACCCGCACTCATCTGCATACTGAATGGGTCTTCCTGGCTGGAAAGGTGAAGGGCCTGACACTTACATTTCAAAGGCTAGTGGCCTGCCACGCACAGAATGGACTGCCAAACCCCCTACTAGGATCCTGGCAGACAGACGTGTACTGAAAGGGGACCTTGTGCATTTCAAAACCACTCTTTGAAGTCTCCCCCACTTCAAAGGCATTTTTGGGTAAATAAACTGGGTCCCTCACCCCACCAAATCAGACACTTCTGGACCTGAACCCGCAACCTGTCAAGAGGAACTGCCTGGCTGCCCAAAGGACTCATCTGGGCTGCTTTACTGTGAAGGACTGCTACCCTGATGCCCTCTGACTTTGCTGAGAAGTGCTCTGCAAGGGCTTGGATTGAGTTTGCCTCCTGTTTCCTGAAGTATCAGGGCCAAAAAGACTTCAAGGAACTGCTTTTGAGATGAAAATTGATGCACAGCTTGCCAAAAAAACATGCACAGCCTGCCCTGCGATGAGAAAATCACCTCACAGCCGAACTGGAACGACGCAGCCTGACTTCTGAGTGAAGGATCGACGCAGCGCCTGCCTTGCAGCCAGAACTTCGATGCGGAGCCCTACCGGATCCACACACAGCCGAACCACAACGATGCAGCCCAACTTCCTGAGTGAAGAAATGACACAGTGCCTGCCGTGCAACAGAAAATTAAACACATCGCCTACCGGATCGACGCAACACCTGTGACCTCGTCCCAAATGCCCAGGATTTCCATGCATCGTCCCTGGGCGTCAAAGAGAAACCTGCATCGCAGTGAGTAAGCAAGACTGAGCGCAGGAAATCAACGCAAAGCCCCTTGCAGCATGGAAACAAACGATGCATCGTCTGTGTCGCACCAGAAATTCAGATGCACACCTTATTTTTCCACGCATCTCTTCCTCTGCGGCCTCCGTGTGTATAATGTTTCATGCAAACCAGGTACTTTGTGAAACCAAGAGACAACTGCTGATTTGTAAGATTTAAGACTCATTTTAATATTTTCAACTTGTGTTGATTGAATCTTTATCGTTTTGAACCTAATTTAACTAGATACATATCTTATATTTTTCTAAACCTGTGTGGTGTATTTTTGTGGTGTTTTCACTGTGTTACTGTATGGTTTATTGCACAAATACTTTACACATTGCCTTCTAAGTTAAGCTTGCCTGCTCAGTGCCAAGCTACCGGAGGGTGGGCACAGGAAAATTAGGATTGTGTGTGACTTACTCTGACTAGGATTGTGGTCCCTATTTGGACAAAGGTGAATACCATTGCTAACTAGAGACCCCATTTCTAACATTGGTGGTCAGCGGTGAGGATAGGACTTGTGTTTGTGGAGTGACATATAATAGGTACGTGCACACTACCTACCCACAGTTAAAGCTCAATTTGATTTTTCTTTTTTTCAGCAATTTTTTCCTGCTTGACATTTTAATGTAATCCTAAACAACATGTCTCTGGCTGGGTCTCAAGGAGGAGCTGGAGAGTTTGACCTAGCTAAAGCTGGAGACATAGACTGTCAGCCAGCTGAAAGGGTTCTGCAAGGGGATGGAAGTACCTACCTGGCGTGCCTCCAGGAAGGAGGAGCACCAAAAGGCGTTGAGGGCCTGGGAAGAAGCCCGTTCACAAGAGGATGTTGAGGTGGAGGGGTCAAAAGATGGCTCCCCAGAGGATTTGCCAATAGCAGTGTAGGGTGACACATATGGATTTGTGTCCCCTGCTAAACCAGGGAGAAATGTCTCAAGTCACAGTCTGACCGCAGAGGAAAGGAGGGAGGAGAGAGAGTTTCAACTGCAATTGGCAAAGTTAAACATGGAGGCGGAGGAGAGGAAGGCTGAGAGGGCCTTGGAGGAAAATAAGCCACTTCTGGCTCATCTACTGAGCCTAAAAGAGCTGGACCTCAAGTCTAAGCAGTCTGAGTCCAGCAGTGATGGTGGCAGCATACATACAGGACCTGCTGGAGACAAAAAGGTTCATATATCTAAGGATGAGGTACCAAGTTATGTAGTGGCAGATAACACTGATAAGTGGTTTGCTGCATATGAAGTTGCACTAACGGCTCATGGGGTTCCTAAATAGCAATGGGGGGCAGGCTTGTGGAAACACGTGCCAATACTTTGGAGGGACACACTTCTTACACTAGAGGTTGGGGATCTGAACAAGTAGTCCCCTATGACAGTCATTTTGATTGCCTAGTTTGGGCAGACCCCTGAAAAAGATCGCCAGAAATTCAGGGACAGTACCAAGCTTTCCAACCAAACTTGGGTAGACTTTTATGATTCTTCTAGCAAGGCACTAAATGGATGGGTGCGGGCAGTAAAGGAAATTATTATGTGGAGTTATATAGTTTGATCCTGCGAGAGCATATGCTCAGTATTTGCTTTACAGAGTTGCACCAGCACCTGATTGACGGTAAGATGACTGATCGCAGGAAGCTTGCTGAGAAGGCGGACCTCTCGGCTACCACCAGAGTGTCCAAAAAAGGTACCTGGGAGTGACCCCAAGAAGGGTGATTCTGGTTCCCCCTCAACAGAGTGAGGGGAAGTTGAAAGATGACCCAGGCAAGCCCCAGAGGAAGGGGCAAGGGAGGGGTTCCCATACCTCATCTGAGAAACAGGGTGGTGGTTCTGGTGGGCACCCCATTTCCAACCCCGCTGCTTTGAGTGCTCCCATTTAGGACACAACCAGGGGGACTCTGTTTGTCCAATGAAAACACTCACTGGAGGGACCTCTACAGGGGTGGCCAATGTGGCCTTAGGGGAAAGTGGTCCCCAGAGACAGGTCGTAGACCATGCCCTAATCTCCCTCAGTTGGGACATAGACTCAGAAGGTGAGCTGGTGATCCCTGAGGGTGGGAGTCGTCACTTCCACCAGGTGGGAGTGAATGAGTTCCCGGTCACTGCTCTGAGGGACACAGGGGCTAGTCATACCATGATGGTGGAGAGATTAGTTCCCCAGAGCAGTACACCGCCAGGTGTGTATGGTGACTCCATCCCACAGGGAGGATTTCTTCTGCCATATGGCTCTGATATCCCTGGAGTGGGGTGGGGAGGTGACCCAGAGAAGGGTCATAGTTAGTCCTTAGATGCTCATTGACAGCATTCTGGGGAATGAGTTACCCCTGGTGGCAGGAGAACTGAGAGGGGTAACCCCTAAGGGTGCCCTGACAGGTCAGTTGTCTGGCAGTACCACTCCCCAGAGGACGGTAAGGGAGCTGAGATGTAGGGGCATGGGGAGGGAGGACTCACTTCTATCCCCTGTGCAGCCTCAGGGTTCAGACCCTGGGTTGATTGACCAGTGTCAGGGTACCACCCATGAACTGGTGGGAGGTAGAGTGGAGAAGGGGTACAAGACCCCTGGGGCTACTGCCCCCTTTCTCAAATGCCTCAGAAGTCAGGGAAACCTCAAGAACCTATAGGGAACTCCCTGCCAGCCACCAGACCGTAGGAGTAGCTTACCCAATGGCCCCACTCAAGGCATTCACTTAACAGTGGATGGCCTAGGGCCTGGCTCTTGACACTGACAGCTGTCAGTAGCCTCTGCTGGTTGCTGTCCTGGGTTGGGGACAGAAGGCAGACCCAAGGAGTGGAATGGGCCACATCACATTGTTGGCCATGGTGGCACTGTCTGCCTACTGGGATGCATCTGTGAGCAAATTAAGATTAGGAGCTTCACAGATGGGGTCCCCAGATGAGGGGAAGGGTTCCCCAGGGGTCACTTCAGTGGCCCCAGAGAGTATATACAGAGAAGCCCAACCGAGTTCAGAAAGGCATAGAACTGGCAAGTGCCCCTGCAGTAGTGGGCCATTGTCCATGTTCTATCGCCTTAAGCAGGGTAGTCCATCAAAGTATTGATTAGCCTGCCCTGGCTTTAGGCTGAAAGGGGGATATGTTGGAAATGGCCTCTCTGCAGGGTCATCCCCAAACGTTTTATGACCTCATTTTTATTGGCTTTAGGACTCTGGACACTTTACCGCTGCTAACCAGTGCTAAAGTGCATGTGCTCTCTCCCTACAAACATGGTATCATTGGCTCATACCCAATTTGCATATTTAATTTACTTGTAAGTCCCTAGTAAAGTGCACTACAGATGCCTAGGGCCTGTAAATTAAATGCTACCAGTGGGCCTGCAGCACTGGTGATGCCACCCACATCAGTAGCCCCTTAACCATGTCTCAGGCCTGCCATTACAAGGCCTGTGTGCAGTTTCACTGCCACTTCGACTTGACATGTAAATGTACTTGCCAAGCCTTGATGTCCCCTTTTTCTACATATAAGTCACCCCTAAGGTTAGCCCTAGGTAACCCATAGGGCAGGTTGCTATGTAGGTAACTGGCAGGATATGTACATGTATGTTTTATATGTCTTGGTAGTGGAAAACTCCTAAATTTGTTTTCTAGTACTGTGAGTCCTGCTCCTTTCATAGGATAGCATTAGGGCTACCCTCATACACTGTTTGAGTGGTAGATTCTGATCAGAAAGAGGTACCCAGGTCATATTTAGTATGGCCTGAATGGTAATAGAAAATCCTGCTTATTGGTGAGGCTGGATCTTATGTTACTATTTAAGAAATGCCACTTTTAGAAAGTGAGCATTTCTCTGCACTTAAAATCCATCTGTGCCTTACAGCCTGTCTCCACTCAACGTCTGGGCTGGTTGACAGCTCCCTTGTGCATTTCACTCAGACAACCACAAACACAGGATGCTCAGTCACACCTGCACTCATCTGCATACTGAATGGGTCTTCCTGGGCTGGAGGGTTGGAGGGCCTTACACTTACATTTCAAAGGCTAGTGGCCTGCCCTCACAGAATGGACTGCCAAACCCCCTACTGGGACCCTAGCAGACAGACGTATACTGAAAGTGGACATTGTGAACTTCAAAACCACTCTTTGCAGTCTCCCCCACTTAAAAGGCATTTTGAGGTATATAAACTCGGTCCCTGACCTCACAAAATCAGACACTTCTGGACCTGAACCTGCAACCTGTCAAGAGGAACTGCCTTGCTGCCCAGAGGACTCATCTGGACTGCTTTGCTGTGAAGGACTGCTGCACCTGCTGTTGCCGTGCTGCTGTGCTGCCCTGCTGCCCTGCTGCCCTCTGTCTTTACTAAGAAGTGCTCTCCAAGGGCTTGGATTGAGTTTGCCTCCTGTTTACTGAAGTCTCAGGGCCAAAAGACTTCATCTCTTCAAGGAACTCCTTGTGCGCCGAAAATCGATGCACAGCCTGCTGGAAAATGATCACACAGCGGAACAGGAACGACACAGCTCAACTTATGAGTGAAGAATCTACACAGTGCCTGCCTTGCGGGCAGAACTTCTTTGCACAGCCCTACTGGATCGACACACAGCCGAACCGGCACGACGGAGCCCGACTTCCCAAGTAAAGAATTGACGCAGCGCCTGCCATGCGACACAAAATTCACTGCATTGCCTACCAGATCGACGCAACGCCTGTGACCTCGTCCCGCACACACAGAATTTCCATGCATTGTCTCTGGGCGTCAAAGAGAAACCTGCATCGCAGTGAAGAACCAAGACTGAGCAAAGGAAATCAAGTCAAAGCCCCTTGCGGTGTGGAAAGAAATGACCACGCACAGCCTGCCCTGCAATGAGAAAATCGCTCCACAGACGAACTGGAATGATGAAGCCCAACTACAGAGTGAAAGATTGACGCAGTGCCTGCCTTGCAGCTGGAACTTCGATTCAGAGCCGTGCCGGATCCACACACAGCCAAACCAGAATGACGCAGCCTGACTTCCAGAGTGAAGAATCGACGCAGTGCCTACTGTGCACAGAAAATTCAACACATCACCAACCGGATCGAACAACACCTGTGACCTCATCCCACACGCCCAGGATTTCCATGCATCGTCCCTGGCCGTCAAAGAGAAACCTGCATCGCAGTAATTAAGCAAGACTGTGCGCCGGAAATCAACGCAAAGTCCCTTGCAGCATGGAAAGAAACAATGCATCGTCTGTGTCGCACCAGAAGTTCCGATGCACACCCTATTTTTCTACGCATCTCCTCCTCTGCGGCCAGCGTGCATGTAATTTTTTACGCAAACCAAGTACTTTGTGAAACCAAGAGACAACTGTTAATTTCTAACTTTTAAGACTCTTTAAAATTGCAAAAGTGATATCTCAACTTGTGCTTATTGAATCCTTATTGTTTTGACCTTAATGTAGCACAATAAATATCTTATATTTTTCTAAACCTGTGTGATGTATTTTTGTGGTGTTTTCACGGTGTTACTGTATGGTTTATTACACAAATACTTTACACATTGCCTTCTACGTTAAGCCTGACTGCTCAGTGCCAAGCCACCGGGGGGTGGGCACTGGATAGTTTGGATTGTGGGTGTCTTACCCTGACTAGGATTGTGCTCCCTATTTGGACAAAGGTGAATACCTCTGCCAACTAGAGACCCCATTTCTAACAATAAACAAGAGGTGTTTAGAGTAACTTCATTCCCTTTCCTCAAGAGTGACATTAATGACAAGCTTAATATCAATTTACAGGGGCTCACACGTCACTACAAGCACCAAGCTAAGTATGGATTTAAGTTGTAATAGTTGTTCACTGACAAAAAATGTAAAGGTAAAATAACAAAGAGAATGAATGAAGTAAAATGAGCAAACAAACTGGTCCTGCTTCTGGCGCGTTCTTTCATGCTGGTGCAGGTGTGAGGAATGGACCATTTTCTCTCATAAATCTAAAAACAAACAGTTGCAAGCAACTTCACCACCGCACTTCAGGAGGAAGTTATTTCTTTTTATTGCAATCAAAATTAAATCACCATCCTTCACCACAACGCGTTTCGACCTACTGGTCTTGATCACAAATATATATATTTTACTTACCTGATATATACTTACCATTTCATTCTAAAGACTTGTGTTGTAAAGGAGTGGTAAAGGCATTGAATTTTAAAGGATGTGTGGTAAAGGCATTGAGTGGTAAAGACTGCGTTGTAAAGGATGTTTCCTCCCAGTGGTCCTATTTCATGCATGATTTGTTTCTCCACTCAAATGTTTCACTGATGCACGTAGTAACCATCAATGGGTTAGTTAATTGTATTATTTTTGCCAAACCAGTTGTGACCATTTTTTTCACTTAAAACAGCTTACAGCAGTCTGATGAAAATAACCTGTGGAATGACTTTCTTGTGAAAAAAGATTGTATTTTCTTTTCCTTTTTTTCTTAATAGTGGAGTTGCCTCCACGCAACCCACTCCCCTTACCTTCATTGTTTTTAGTTATTTCGTTTTTGAAAGGTGGTATTTCCTCCTTAACTCATACAGCCTTTCCCATTTGCTTTTTTATATGCTGCCTACTGATAAGCAATTTAGGACATACTTTTTTAGGCAAGAGAATCATCCACTTACCGCCTCCTTCTAAGAAGGTGCATTTTACATTCCTTACACTGAACTAATTCTGATGGACTACACTCTGGAACTGAAAAATTAGATTAATGCCCCTTTAGGCTGTTAATAAGAATTGTGTGCTGCACTTCATAGGTTTTGTACTAAGAAGAGACCCATAGGCCACACAAACATGCTTCCAATATTGGTTGCAATTTAAATTATTATTATGAAAATTGTTATTAGATGAATTACAGCATGAAATGGAATGCTGCTAGCACAGACTTCATGAATCTTCATCAGCAAAAAATGATAATGGGGAAAATGAGAAAAGGTTTTGAACAGAATATAAAGGAGAGATGGCAGAGGCAAAAAGAAATACAGCTGTCAGACCCTGTTTGTGGGACCACAAGGTATACAGCTAACTGTGGTGGTTGAGTTAGTTTGACGCTAGCATCCTGGGTTCATTCCTACTTTGACTCTGCAAACTAGGCCACAGATAACTCTTTCCACACTTGATTCTCAAGGTAGAGCGGGAGAAGAGTCACATGCTCCTCATGGAGGTAGTGCTGAGAGCAAGAGCTCAGAACTCAACAATAAACCAACAGACACAATAATATATTACCATCTCTACCCCTCTGTGAGATTTGCAAGTATTAGGCTTGGGGGAAAATAGCTAAAAAAGTTATATCGTTTTGAGGAGCAACCCAGTTCAATGTTATTTATTGTTTCCTTATACAAAAATGTCAGGTGGACATGTTGGGCTCCCCAGCATGCCCCAGTCTCTTGTTCCTTTGTGTAGGCCAAAACCTGAGGATTACTGGCCTTTATTTGTGCTGGTCTGGTGGTGAGGTGGATGTGGGTTACATACCCACTCTCATTGCTCTTTTTCTGTAGGTGAAGTTTTGGTAGCAGCCTTGCTTCTGGACAAGATCTGCAAGCTAACCTATGGGTGGTGCCATGTACGCCAGCGCATGCCTTTGTAGCATGGCCCTCCTAGGCATCTGCAATCCAACACTCAGTGATGGCAGTAGTGGCCTCTCTCCTGTATTTCAAGTGGTGATGAATGTGGGGCAATTGTAGTTTCCAAATGATCAAAATTCTCTTCTGCAGCATGAGTCAGCAAACTTCTCCTTGGCTTTGGCAGTATTCATCTCAAACCCACTGCTAGCCTATGTACTCTGGTACAGGCTTGGTATCGTTCATTCCTGAACTGTGCAGAGAGACCCCTTTGCCAGCATGAGTCTCTCCAGGATCACTCTCTCCAGTTGCCAGCTTTCTCTGGAGTTCCTCAGGGTGGGAACATCCTGGACTTCACCTCCTGGAAAGTTTCTCCCCCTGCTGATCCAGGCACTATACTTCCATTGCTCTGTAGGTAGACAGGTTTCTAGGTGTTTTGGCCAGACTCTTAGACCAGCAGAAAGTTTTCACTTCAGGTGATGTCCCCTCACCTCTGGGCTACTGACTGTTAGACAGCCACCAATGGTGCGTGAACATACCTGTTTTTAAGTGCTTTGCAGAGCACTCACTTGTAGGTCAAGAAGGACTTAAAACTCCAATAAAGTGGGATCTTTTGGATCCCACCTTTACAGACATTTTCCTGATGGGAGATGTGGATCCACTGTCTTGTGCTTCCGAATCAGTTTGATTCCTTTTCAAATGTCATGTCTAGGCTGCTCTCCAGACATAGCTTAGTGGGGCTACCATCAAGTAGAAGCACCTAGATATGGGCACAATTATGACTTCACTGAACCTGCTATCATTGAAGTAGTAATGAGAGAGAGAGAGGCGAAAGGGCATGCCTGGCTTAAATACATTCTCAACTTGAATAACTGAAAATACAGGTCCAGCTCTCTTTCCTACCTTTTTCATTTCTCACTCACTGTCTGCACCATGTTACTGCTTCACCTGTGCTCTTCACTGGAATCTCAGAGGGTGGAGCAGGGCCCATTTTAGAACCCCAGACATGGACTCACCTAGTGTGAAATTATCAGGTCCATCTTCTGAAAGGTCGATAGGATGACAACAGACCTAATGTTATGTCAGATATGTGATCTAAAAGGTAACTTAAGCTGCTGTAGAGTAAGATAAACTTCAGTGCATGCCGTGGGACAGTCAGTGTATTCTCTGTCAAACCCGCTGTAGCTATACTGTGTTTTATGTTTTGTTGTGGATGACTTCTGACTGTGGAGATTTGTATAAATGCTGCTGTACTTGCCGTCTCAGTAAGAGTCCGGTAACTGATGTTTCTCTATTGGTCAACACACTGCCTCAACACGTTTAAAAAAAAGTGTATCTTGATATTGCTTTAACACCCTCAGTAGATACAGACCCATCTCACTCCTGCCTTTTCCATGTAAACTCATGGAGAAAGCCATCAGTAACCAACTCGCAGACCACCCAGAACTCTATTAACTCCTAGAGGGCTCTCAATCTGGCTTTTGCACCACCCACAGCACAGACATAGCCCTCATTGCGGCTACCAATGACATCAGAAGCAGCCTTGACCGAGGAAAAATGGCCGCACTCATCCTCCACCACCCCTCCCCAGCTTTTAATATGATCTCACTCATCAGAAAGCATCAGCACTTCGTTATCTGTGAACCGGCCCCCAAATGAATATCCTCGTTCCTCATGGGCAGAACTCAAAAAGTTAGGGCTTCCCCCTGCTCCTTAGAACCCAAGAAACTCATCTGAGGGGCCACTCAAGGATCGTCGTTCAGCCCAACAGTCTTCAATGTCTTCATGGCTCCTCTCGCGGATATTGTCAGTGAGCACGGCATCAACACAGTATTCTACTCCGATGACACACTTCTCATTCTTCCCTTATGACTGAATCACCACTACTAAATCAAACTTCACCAGCTGCATGTGCAACATCGCTGCTTGGATGGAAAACAACTGCCTCCAGCTCAACACAGACAAAACCAAAGTCCTTATCTCCAGCACAACCACTACCCAGAGACGCCTACTGGTGGCCGTCTGAATTTTGCCCGTCACCCACTCCTATGGATTAAGCCAAGAACCTCTGGATCATCCTGGAGACCAACCTCTCCATTAGCAGACAGAACAACGTTGTCGCCTCATCATACTTCCACATCTTGTGGATCCAACTCAAGATTTTCAAGTAGAACCCACTTAAAAACAGAGGAAGTCATCAAGGCTCTTATCACAAGCAGATATGACTGCGCAAAAACACCCCCTACATACAAATCCCAGCTCATGTTCAACGGCGACTCCAAACCCCCCAAAATACTGCTTCCAGACTAACTTTCAACGTCCTGTGATATAACAACATCTCTCAATACCTCAACAATCTCCACTAGCTCCCAGCCCAAGAAACATGTATGTTTAAGCTACTCATTCATCCCTACAATACTTTCCACAACACCAGCCCAGTGTACCTCAACCACCGCCTCTAATTCTACCAAACCACCAGACACCTTTGAGAAGGACAGAAGTGGAGGATGCTCCTTTTCATACCTCGCAGCCGACACCCGGAAAGACCACCTGCAACACCCCAGAACCTCCCCCTCCCTCATGGACTTCCAAAGGAACCTCAAGACATGGCTCTTCCAGACAAAACAGGCATGATCTCCTCCTCCTCCTCAGGCCTGCCGTACTAAGTGCCTGGGTTACTTCACGGTTGATTAGATGCTCTCTACAAATCCATAGAACAGAACAGAACAAAACATATTACTTGAGAAAAGTGCTTTTTCCACAACAATATTAAATGACATGTGGCTCTGTGTAGTTTGGTGCTTCTTAAATTGACCGGCTGGACCTCAGGAAGCGCCTTCAAGCATATGTATAGCTATCGATGTACCGTTGTTTCAGCACAGTGTAATTCACTAGAAGGCCCATTTGCTCTCCGTTCATATAATTTACAATTTGAAAGTCGTTTCCATCATTCTGAGAAAGAAAGACATTCTTGCATGAGTGTAATTTGCGCTGCCACAATATGAGCATAATAAATTAATACATTTTCTTCTGTAGTACATACTGGAAACTCAATTGTTTCTAAACAGAACTATGTTTTTAATATATTGCAAACTGGGGCATTGGGAACTAAAATGATTTGCCTGTAAATCATGAAATGTGATCAAGTGGGGAATCTGGAATTTAAATTCAGGACTGCAGTTTCCAAAGTATACAATTTAACGGCTAGAACAACTTCTCCCAAATAATCTTTGTAGGGTCTCAGGAAGAGTGTCTGCTAACTCAGCCTTATAAATTCAAAGAACGATTAAGGAACCATTTGTAAATGTACACAGTGAAAGCTATGAAGCATTAGCCTTTTGTTTTCTGTTTGTTAGTGTTTTACTGTTGATATCCAATTCTTTCTTTCATTACACAATGCAATTCCAGGAATTCCTGCATTGTACAGTTTCAATTATTTCAAAGACATCTCTAAATTAAGAACAGCTTGTTTTTATAGTTCTTGCGACTACAATGACTCCTAAAGTCAGTGTGTTAGCAAGGTGAAAAAACATGTACATAAAGATAACATCCATGAGAAAGAAGGTAATTAATTTCGAGGCAGATAATGTCTTGATAAAGTGATCCCCTTATGCTCCCAGTGCTGTAGGTGGGCATAGCCACAAACTCACCTGGTTAAGGCCATGAGCCAAGCTTGAGTTCCACTTTGTGGTACCCTGGACTTGAAAGAAAAGAATGTAGTGTCATTCGATTAGCATTCTACTAGCATCTTGTGGTGAATAAGCTGCCTACTTTTGTGTGATGATCACTCTGCTCAGGAAGTGATACAGTGATCTCCATGTGAGACCCATCAGCTGTCCAAGATAAAGTGCAAACAATCCCCTCTTGACATGAGCTCTCCTAAGGAGTCATGAAACCATTTGCTATGCCATCAAGGTTTGTGTGCTTGCCACATCTGACAGCACTAATCAAATACTACAGAAGCCAGTGCTTGAATTGTCTTTAGTCTCTGGACTTTCACTAGATGCCTGATTCTACACTGAACTGTACTGTACCGTAACTGCATTTATATCTGAAACCCAGTGTTAGTGGTTAGTCCCATGTGACTGGGTTTAGTCTTGTGTTTTCAAGGAAAACATTCCATGTGTTCATCCACTTTTGGTGTGGTAGATTAAATGCGAGTTCATGCAGTTGGTTGGTGAGACTGATAGATGAGCTTGAGGAGATTAGATAATTTTAGGCTGCTAGATATTACTTTCAAAGAAGAAGGTTGTGAACCTTGAAATGACGTTTGAGTAATTTGCAGAATTGCAGAAACATGGATTAAGGCAAACATGCAAGTGATTCAGAGTAGGCTGTGCTCGGAGAAGGGCGGAAAGTAGAGTTTGGAAACCGGTAGGCTGGACAGTCAGAGTCAAGGCAACCCCAGCAGTCTGGATTCCCTTTCTGCCTTTTGAATGTGGTGTGGCAAAAAGCCAAACTGCAGCAGTCTGCTTACAGGTCTGTTAGGCTGCCTGTGCACTAGGTCTGCCTAAAAGTTAGCTTTTCTGGGACTCTACCTTTAATCCTTAGCACCGCACCGCCTTAGAATTAGAAGTCAGACAGGCTCGGAGAAGGGAGGGAAAAGTAGGAAGGTGAGTGTTAGAAATGGGGTTTTTGGTTGGCAGTCAGGTTGCCCTCTGTCCAAGCAAGAACCCTCACTCTAGTCAGGGTAAGTCACACACAATCCAAAATCAGCCTGTGCTCACCCTCCGGTAGCTTGGCACGAGCAGTCAGGCTTAACTTAGAAGGCAATGTGTAAAGCATTTGTGCAATAAATCATACAACACCATAGCATAACACCACAAAAATACACCACACAGTGTTTAGAAAAATATATAATATTTATCTGGGTATCTTCAGGTCAAAACGATCAAAGATGCAATATGAATTTGTAAAGATATCACTGAAAAGTGATATAAAGTGTCTTAAGTCTTTAGAAAGTAAACAGAGTCTCTTTCAAACACAAAATACCTGGTTTCTGGTGGAAAATCTCCTTAGAGGGCCACAGGAGAAGAGGTACGTGGAAAACTGGTGTGTGCGTCGATTTCTCCTCAGCACACACAGACTTGCGTCGTTATTTTCCACACGGGGAGTCGGGCGTCGTTTTCCGGCACGCGGACAGTCTCTCTCTGTGGTTCGCGGTGAGTACCAGATGTCCCGGGTCTGTGCGTGGATTTTCCTGCTTGTTTTCCGGCTGCGCGTCGTTCTGCAGGGCTGCGCGTCGAAGTTTCGATCTCACGGCAGGCGTCGCGTCGATTTCTCCTGGGGAGTCGGGGAGTCGGGCGGCGTTGTCCTTGCGAGCCCGTGCGTCAAAGTTTTGATCTCACGGCAGGCGTCGCTTCGATTTCTCCTGGGAAGTCGGGCGGCGTTGTCCTTGCGAGGCCGTGCGTCAAAGTTTCGATCTCACGGCAGGCGTTGCGTCGATTTCTCCCGGGAAGTCGGGCAGCGTTGTCCTTGCGAGGCCGTGCGTCAAAGTTTCGGTCGTCCCGAAGGCGTCGCGTCGATCAGCGTCGGTGTGCGGCGTTTTTCTTGCCGCGGAACAAGCTGTGCGTCGAAAAGTTCGGCGCACGGAGCGTCCAAGAGGAAGAGAGAAGTCTTTTTGGTCCTGAGACTTCAGGGAACAGGAGGCAAGCTCTATCCAAGCCCTTGGAGAGCACTTTTACAGCCAGACAAGAGTTCAGCAAGGCAGCAGGCCAACAGCAAGGCAGCAGTCCTTTGTAGAAAAGCAGACAGGTGAGTCCTTTGAGCAGCCAGGCAGTTCTTCTTGGCAGGATGTAGTTTCTGGTTCAGGTTTCTTCTCCAGCAAGTGTCTGATGAGGTAGGGCAGAGGCCCTGTTTTATACTAAGTTGTGCCTTTGAAGTGGGGGTGACTTCAAAGAGAGTCTAAGAAATGCACCAAGCCCCATTTCAGTTCAATCCTGTCTGCCAGAGTCCCAGTAGGGGGTGTGGCAGTCCTTTGTGTGAGGGCAGGCCCTCCCAGCCCAGGAAGACCCATTCAAAATGCAGATGTATGCAAGTGAGGCTGAGAACCCTGTGTTTGGGGTGTGTCTGAGTGAATGCACAAGGAGCTGTCAACTAAACCTAGCCAGACGTGGATTGAAGGGCACAACAAGATTTTAGTGCAAAGAAATGCTCACTTTCTAAAAGTGGCATTTCTAGAATAGTAATATTAAATCCGACTTCACCAGTCAGCAGGACTTTATATTACCATTCTTGCCATACCAAATATGACCTTCCTGCTCCTTTCAGATCAGCAGCTGCCACTTCAACAGTGTATGAGGGCAGCCCCAATGTTAGCCTATGAAGGGAGCAGGCCTCACAGTAGTGTAAAAACGAATTTAGGAGTTTTACACTACCAGGACATATAACTACACAGGTACATGTCCTGCCTTTTACCCACACAGCACCCTGCTCTAGGGGTTACCTAGGGCACACATTAGGGATGACTTATATGTAGAAAAAGGGGAGTTCTAGGCTTGGCAAGTACTTTTAAATGCCAAGTCGAAGTGGCAGTGAAACTGCACACACAGGCCTTGCAATGGCAGGCCTGAGCCAGGGTTAAAGGGCTACTGAGGTGGGTGGCACAACCAGTGCTGCAGGCCCACTAGTAGCATTTAATCTACCTGCCCTAGGCACATGTAGTGCACTCTACCAGGGACTTCCAAGTAAATTAAATAGTCAATCATGGATAAACCAATCAGTAGTACAATTTACACAGAGAGCATATGCACTTTAGCACTGGTTAGCAGTGGTAAAGTGCCCAGAGGTCAAAAGCCAACAACAACAGGTCAGAAAAAAAATAGGAGGAAGGAGGCAAAAAGTTTGGGGATGTCCCTGTCAAAAAGCCAGGTCCAACATGACCCCCTACCAGCCTAAAGCCAGGGGAGAACAATCACTATCCTGATGTACTTCCCTGTTTGAGGCGACAGAACAAGGTCCCAGGCCCACAACAGCAGGGGCATGCTCCAGTTCTTCGCCTTCCTGACTCCAATTGGATCCCTCTGTCCATACTCTCAGGGCCCACTAAGCCAACCCATGGGGAACCTTTCTCCTTACCTGCGGATCCCATCTGTGCAGCACCTAACCTTACTTTGCTCACAGATGTATCCCAGGAGCAGGATAGTACCACCATGACCAACACAGTGGTGTTGCCCACTCTACCCCCGGGGTGTGACACTTGTCCCCTCCCCAGGGATAACTCTGTCCACCCGGACAGCAAGCCACAGTGATTACTGACAGCTGCCAGGGATGAGAGCCAGGCCCCAGGCCTCTCAAAGCTCTCCAACCACTGTGGCTGTGGAGAGTGGGGGGCGGTAGCCCCAGGTGCTGGACACCCTTTAACCACTCTCCCTTCTACCAGGTCAGCGATGACAGCCTGAACCTGGTCCTCCCCTCTGGGGCTCTGTACCCTCCCTCCTGGAGCGGTACCCCCAGAGTCCAACATGGT
The DNA here is from genome assembly GCF_031143425.1 of Pleurodeles waltl. Taxonomy (NCBI): domain Eukaryota; kingdom Metazoa; phylum Chordata; class Amphibia; order Caudata; family Salamandridae; genus Pleurodeles; species Pleurodeles waltl. The sequence goes on from NC_090446.1 coordinate 105,419,960, forward strand.
CAGGGTGCTTACAGAAGTCGCCCTGTACCATTCCTCCACCAGTGCAGGGCTGTTAACCTGCAACTGGCCCTCCAACCTGGGGTCTGTACCTTCAGGTTGGAATAGGGCCCGGGGTGAGGCTTCCCTCCCCCTGCCCTCCCTTCTGGGGTCCAGCACCCTCCAACTAGGAGTGGCCTCCTCAGAAGACAACATGGTAGGGGCACTGTTATCAGTAGCCCCTCCCTCCAGGTCCGGGGGGACACCCTGAACCTGGTCTTCCAGCCCAGGGTCTGTACCCTCAGACTGGATCACTGCCTGGCAAACCAGGACTTTCTGGGAGGCACACCTACCCCCCACCAGGTCAGAGTTTAACCTCTGCACCTGACCATTCAACTCAGAGTCACCACCCTGCGGTTGAACAATTGCCTGGCACGCCAGGACTTCCTGGGGGGCACACCTACCCCCCACCAGGTCAGAGTTTAACCTCTGAGCCTGGTTCCCCAACCCAGGGTCACCACCCTGAGGTTGGGCAATTGCCTGGCACGCCAGGACTTTCTGGGGGGCACACCGACCCCCCACCAGGTCAGAGTTTAACCTCTGAACCTGGTCATCCAACCCAGAGTCAACACCCTGAGGTTGGACAATTGCCTGGCACAGCAGGACTTCTTGGGAGGCACACCTACCTCCCACCAGGTCAGAGTTTAACCTCTGAACCTGGGTATCCAACCCAGAGTCACCACCCTGAGGTTGGGCAACTGCCTGGCACACCAGGACTTTCTGGGAGGCACGCCTACCTCCCACCAGGTCAGAGGTTAACCTCTGAACCTGGTTCTCCAACCCAGGGTCACCACCCTGAGGTTGAACAATTGCCTGGCACGCCAGGACTTTCTGGGGGGCACACCTACCCCCCACCAGGTCAGAGTTTAACCTCTGAACCCGGTTATCCAACCCAGAGTCAGCACTCTGAGGTTGGACAACTGCCTGGTACACCAGGACTTTCTGGGGGGCACACCTACCCCCCAACAGGTCAGAGTTTATCCCCTGAACCTGGTTAGCCAACCCAGAGTCACCACCCTGAGGTTGAACCATTGCCTGGCAGGCCAGGACTTCCAGGGAGGCACACCTACCTCCCACCAGGTCAGAGTTTAACCTCTGAGCCTGGTTCCCCAACCCAGGGTCACCACCCTGAGGTTGGGCAATTGCCTGGCACGCCAGGACTTTCTGGGGGGCACACCTACCCCCCACCAGGTCAGAGTTTAACCTCTGAACCTGGTCATCCAACCCAGTGTCAACACCCTGAGGTTGGACAATTGCCTGGCAAAGCAGGACTTCTTGGGAGGCACATCTACCTCCCACCAGGTCAGAGTTTAACCTCTGAACCTGGGTATCCAACCCAGAGTCACCACCCTGAGGTTGAATCTTTGCCTGGCATGCCAGGACTTCCTGGGGGGCACTCTCACCCCCCACAAGGGACACACCGTCCCCAAGGGCCACACAAGAGTCTGGTTGGCGCAGGTCTCCCGACCTCTGCCCATCCGGCAGAGTCTGGGTTTCCCCCAAACCAGAAACGGTTTCACCTGGGTCATTCCTGGGGGGCTCTGCTCTCAGAGCTGTCCCCTGACTCTCAAGGTCCTCCACTGGGGTCTGCAACCCCCTCTCAACCCTATGTCTGGACTTCTGCACCCCCTCACTAGGAGGGGTACTGCCAGACACCAGAACTGTTGGGATGCTGGCTACAGTCACCCCCCCCCCAGCTCTTCTGACACTGCGGGGCTTCCCTCAAAAGGTGGCCCTACGGTACAGGCTAGGCTTCCCTCCTGGTGTTCCCTCATGGAACCCTCTAGGACCTGGGACCTACCTGGGACACTACAATCCTTTCCCACCTCACTCGGTTGGGAACCACCTAGACCACTCCCTTCAGGAGCACCCCCAAATGCCTCTTCAGACTCTCTGGTACTCACCCAGAAGTCTGCCTCCATTGTACGTTCCCTGGGGTCAGAGAACTCACACTCCACCTGGTGTTGGCATAGCTCTGGAAAATAAGGACCAGACATATGCTCTCCAGCAATTACATCAGTCTGCCCTTCACATGTATTAACCACAGTACCCTTCACCCAACCACCCAGTAACTCAACCTTGGAAAAGCACTCTACCTCACCCTCCTGAGACTGGTGAGACAGTATCTGTCTGTCCCTGACACTCAACCCATACTCTTCTGGGATGTCTCTACACTCTATATCCAGGATGTTCACCAGGGGGGAACCCTTTTCTCTGTCACTCTCTGCTAGAGTCAGTAAAGTGTCCCTCCCCCCAGTAGGAATATGACTCCCTGTGCCAGTTCCCCAATCCTTCTCAGGGACCCTGTGCATAACGGGAACTACCTCATACCCTTGAACCGCCTGGGGTGTGTCAACTCCCTTCTTCAAGTTGGGCACCACATCTCTGGGCTTGTGCCCTTCTTCAGCAGTACTAGATGCAAGATTTTTGCTGCCACCATCTGAACTGGACTCAGCCCTTCCGGCCTCCAGTTTCAGCTCTTTACAGCTCAGCTCTTGAGCTGCAATCTTTTCTTCTTCCAGGGCTAAGAGTCTTTTTGCCTCAACCTCTGCAAGATACTCCTCTAATTGTTGCTCCTGTCGCCTTTGACTTCGGAGCCATTCATCTATCTCTGGGTCTCTTTCCTCATCTGAGTAGTCTTCCTCCTCATGTGAGCAGTCTTCCTCCTCATGTGCGTAGTCCTCCTCCTCATCTGAGGGGTACTTAGTCATTTGGTTTCTTGCTGCCTCTCTCTCTGCCCATCTTTCCTCCCCCCAGACTATGTAGTCATGTAGCATCTCCGCTTTAGTAGATCTCCTTGCTACAGGAAGGCCCCATTTTCTGCAAAGCTTCCTTAGGTCAGCCTTAGTGAGGTGGTCAGTACGAACAAAGAATGAGTAGGTAAGCAATCCCATTCTGATAAGATCTTACCAGCAAATACCAAAATCCAAAGTCCAAAATATCAATAGTATATCCAGGAGGACATCAGAGAATCAAAAGCCAAAAAAGATGAAAAATCAAGTTGACCTTCAACTGTGGGTAGGTAGTGAAATACTTAGCTACTGTATGTCACTGCACAAACACAAGTCCTATCCTCACCGCTGATCACCAATGTTAGAAATGGGGTTTTTGGTTGGCAGTCAGGTTGCCCTCTGTCCAAGCAAGAACCCTCACTCTAGTCAGGGTAAGTCACACACAATCCAAAATCAGCCTGTGCTCACCCTCCGGTAGCTTGGCACGAGCAGTCAGGCTTAACTTAGAAGGCAATGTGTAAAGCATTTGTGCAATAAATCATACAACACCATAGCATAACACCACAAAAATAAACCACACAGTGTTTAGAAAAATATATAATATTTATCTGGGTATCTTCAGGTCAAAACGATCAAAGTTGCAATATGAATTTGTAAAGATATCACTGGAAAGTGATATAAAGTGCCTTAAGTCTTTAGAAAGTAAACAGAGTCTCTTTCAAACACAAAATACCTGGTTTCTGGTGGAAAATCTCCTCAGAGGGCCACAGGAGAAGAGGTACTTGGAAAACTGGTGTGTGCGTCGATTTCTCCTCAGCACACACAGACTTGCGTCGTTATTTTCCACGCGGGGAGTCGGGCGTCGTTTTCCGGCGCGCGGACAGTCTCTCTCTGTGGTTCGCGGGGAGTACCAGATGTCCCGGGTCTGTGCGTGGATTTTCCTGCTTGTTTTCCGCCTGCGCGTCGTTCTGCAGGGCTGCGCGTCGAAGTTTCGATCTCACGGCTGGCGTCGCGTCGATTTCTCCCAGGAAGTCGGGCGGCGTTGTCCTTGCGAGGCCGTGCGTCAAAGTTTCGGTCGTCCCGAAGGCGTCGCGTCGATCAGCGTCGGTGTGCGGCGTTTTTCTTGCCGCGGAACAAGCTGTGCGTCGAAAAGTTTGCCGCACGGAGCGTCCAAGAGGAAGAGAGAAGTCTTTTTGGTCCTGAGACTTCAGGGAACAGGAGGCAAGCTCTATCCAAGCCCTTGGAGAGCACTTTTACAGCCAGACAAGAGTTCAGCAAGGCAGCAGGCCAACAGCAAGGCAGCAGTCCTTTGTAGAAAAGCAGACAGGTGAGTCCTTTGAGCAGCCAGGCAGTTCTTCTTGGCAGGATGTAGTTTCTGGTTCAGGTTTCTTCTCCAGCAAGTGTCTGATGAGGTAGGGCAGAGGCCCTGTTTTATACTAAGTTGTGCCTTTGAAGTGGGGGTGACTTCAAAGAGAGTCTAAGAAATGCACCAAGCCCCCTTTCAGTTCAATCCTGTCTGCCAGAGTCCCAGTAGGGGGTGTGGCAGTCCTTTGTGTGAGGGCAGGCCCTCCACCCTCCCAGCCCAGGAAGACCCATTCAAAATGCAGATGTATGCAAGTGAGGCTGAGTACCCTGTGTTTGGGGTGTGTCTGAGTGAATGCACAAGGAGCTGTCAACTAAACCTAGCCAGACGTGGATTGAAGGGCACAACAAGATTTTAGTGCAAAGAAATGCTCACTTTCTAAAAGTGGCATTTCTAGAATAGTAATATTAAATCCGACTTCACCAGTCAGCAGGACTTTATATTACCATTCTGGCCATACCAAATATGACCTTCCTGCTCCTTTCAGATCAGCAGCTGCCACTTCAACAGTGATGAGGGCAGCCCCAATGTTAGCCTATGAAGGGAGCAGGCCTCACAGTAGTGTAAAAACGAATTTAGGAGTTTTACACTACCAGGACATATAACTACACAGGTACATGTCCTGCCTTTTACCTACACAGCACCCTGCTCTAGGGGTTACCTAGGGCACACATTAGGGATGACTTATATGTAGAAAAAGGGGAGTTCTAGGCTTGGCAAGTACTTTTAAATGCCAAGTCGAAGTGGCAGTGAAACTGCACACACAGGCCTTGCAATGGCAGGCCTGAGCCAGGGTTAAGGGGCTACTGAGGTGGGTGGCACAACCAGTGCTGCAGGCCCACTAGTAGCATTTAATCTACCTGCCCTAGGCACATGTAGTGCACTCTACCAGGGACTTACAAGTAAATTAAATAGTCAATCATGGATAAACCAATCAGTAGTACAATTTACACAGAGAGCATATGCACTTTAGCACTGGTTAGCAGTGGTAAAGTGCCCAGAGGTCAAAAGCCAACAACAACAGGTCAGAAAAAAAATAGAAGGAAGGAGGCAAAAAGTTTGGGGATGTCCCTGTCAAAAAGCCAGGTCCAACAGTGAGCTTTCAGACTAAGGGTAGTTATTGCACAGTCCTGCTGTGCTGGAAAGTGAGAGTGCAGGCAAAGCCCCAGAGCAGTACAGTGCACAAACTGACTTGAAGTCGCATTTGCTCAGTCAGAGTGAGAAACACACTTGGCTTATTCCCTTCTTCCCCTTTATTCTGGCATCTAGTCAAGACTGTTTTTTTGCCTAACTCACAAGTTGGTTCACCATTTCATAACCACTTTTTTCCCTTTATTCTTTGCTACAAAGTGTAGTGAAGGTAGACACAGATGGCAGTTTCATCAAAGGAAGGTACATTTATTTTGTATAATTTACCTCTGCTACCGGTCTCGCCTAGGGCATCTCATCTTAGACCCATCTCTTGATGCCTATTGTGTCATTTCTCCCTCACTGACGACACCACACACCTCACTGCTTCACTTTTGCAACAACAATTGTATACAAACTTGATATGATACCAGGATTTCTAGATTAGGAACTTTACACTAGTAAACAACTAGGCCCATATTTATACTTTTTGACGTAAAACTGCGCCAACGCAGTTTTGCGTCAAAAAATTTAGCGCCGGCTAACGCCATTCTGAAGCGCCATGCGGGCGCCGTATTTATTGAATGACGTTAGCCGGCGTTAGCCGCCGGCGCTGTCTGGTGTGCGTTAAAAAAAACGACGTACACCAGGCAGCGCCGGCGTAGGGGGAAAATGGCGTATGGGCGTCCAGAAATGGTGCAAGTCAGGCTGAGGCAAAAAAATCGCCACAACCCGAATTGCGCCATTTTTTTCCGACGCCCATCCCCCATTGAAATGACTCCTGTCTTAGCAAAGACAGGAGTCATGCCCCCTTGCCCAATGGCCATGCCCAGGGGACTTCTGTCCCCTGGGCATGGTCATTGGGCATAGTGGCATGTAGGGGGGCACAAATCAGGCCCCCCTATGCCACAATTTTTTTTTACAAAAAATACCTACCTGGACTTACCTTAATGTCCCTGGGGTGGGTCCCTCCATCCTTGGGTGTCCTCCTGGGGTGGGCAAGGGTGGCAGGGGGTGTCCCTGGGGGCAGGGGAGGGCACCTCTGGGCTCATTCTGAGCCCACAGGTCCCTTAACGCCTGCCCTGACCCAGGCGCTAAAATCCGGCGCTAATGCGTTTTTTTAGACCCGCCCACTCCCGGGCGTCATTTTTGCCCGGGAGTATAAATCCGACGCATATGCATCGGAGTCATTTTTTAAGATGGGAATGCCTACCTTGCATATCATTAACGCAAGGAAGGTGTTCACGCAAAAAAATGACGCTAACTCCATGAACTTTGGCGCTAGACGCGTCTAACGCCAAAGTATAAATATGGAGTTAGTTTTGCGTCGAATTTGCGTCGAAAAAAACGACGCAAATTCGGCGCAAACGGAGTATAAATATGCCCCCTAGTGTGAAATTTACAGGCCCATCTTCTGAAAAGGTCGGTAGAATGACAACATACCTGGTGTTATGTCAGATATGTGATCTAAAAGGCCACTTGAGCTGCTGTAGAGTAAGATAAACTTCAGTGCGTGCCGTGGAACAGTCAGTGTATTCTCTGCCCCAACCGCTGTATCTATATTGTTTTTTATGTTTTGTTTTGGATGACCACAGACGGGGGAGATTTGTATAAATGATGCTGTATAAATGCTGCTGTACTTTCTGTCTCAGAAAGAGTCTAGTAACTGATGTTTCTCCATTGGTCAGCACACCGCCTCACTGCGTTTAAATTAAATTGTATCTTGATATTACCCTAGCACCCTCAGTAGCTACGGAACCATCTGACTCCTGGCTTATCCAGGTAAACTCATGGAGAAAGCCATCAATACGAAACTTGCAGACCACCTAGAACTCTATTAACTCCTAGAGGGCTCTCAAGCTGGCTTTTGCACCACCCACAGTACAGACATTGCCCTCATTGCGGCAACCAAAGACATCAGAAGCAGCCTTGACCAAGGAAAAATGTCCGCACTCATCCTCCACGACCCCTCCCCAGCTTTTAATATGGTCTCACTCATCAGAACGCATCAGCACTTCGTTATCTGTGAACCGGCCCCCAAATGAATATCCTCCTTCCCCATGGGCATAACTCAATAAGTTACACTTCTCCCTACTCCTTAGAACCCAAGAAACTCATCTGAGGGGCCACTCAAAGATTGTCGTTCAGCCACACACTCTTCAATGTCTTCATGGCTTCTTTCGCGGATATCATCAATGAGCACGGCATCAACATAGTATCCTATGACGATGACACATTTCTCATTCTTCCCCTTACGACTCAACAAGCCCTACCAAAGCAAACTTCACCAACTGCATGAGCAACATCGCTGCTTGGATGGAAAACAACTGCCTCCAGCTCGACACAGACAAAAACAAAGTCCTTATCTTCAGCAACACCCACTACCCCAGGGACGCCTCTAGGTGGCTGTCCGAATTTGGCCCCCCCCCACTTCTATGGATTAAGCCAAGAACCTCAGGATCATCCTGGACACCAACCTCTCCATTAGCAGACAGAACAACGTTGTCACCTCATCAAGCTTCCACATCTTGTGGATCCAACGCATGATTTTCAAGTAGAACGCACTTAACAACAGAGGAAGTCATCCAGGCTCTTATCACAAGCAGATATGACTGTGCAAACACCCCCTACATACGAATCCCAGCTCATGTTCTACGGCGACTCCAAACCCCACAAAATGCTGCTTCCAGACTAATCTTCAACATCACGTGATACAACAACATCTCTCAATACCTCAACAATCTCCACTAGCTCCCAGCCCAGGAAACATATATGTTTAAGCGACTCATTCATCCCTACAAAATTTTCCACAACACCAGCCCAGTGTACCTCAACCACCGCCTCTAATTCTACCAAACCACCAGACACCTTTGAGAAGGACAGAAGTGGAGGATGCTCCTTTTCATACCTCGCAACCGACACCCGGAAAGACCACCTGCAACACCCGAGAACCTCCCCCTCCCACATGGACTTCCAAAGGAACCTCAAGACATGGCTCTTCCAGACAAAACAGGCATGATCTCCTTCTCCTCCTCAGGCCTGCCGTACTAAGTGCCTGGGTTCCTTCACCGTTGATTAGGTGCTCTCTACAAATCCATAGAACAGAACAGAACGAAGCATATTACTTGAGAAAAGTGTTTTTTCCACAACAATATTAAATGACATGTGGCTCAGTGTAGTTTGGTGCTTCTTAAATTGACAGGCTGGACCTCAGGAAGAGCCTTCAAGCATATGTATAGCTATCGATGTACCGTTGTTTCAGCACAGTGTAATTCACTAGAAGGCTCATTTGCTCTCCGTTCATATAATTTACAATTTGAAAGTCGTTTCCATCATTCTGAGAAAGAAAGACATTCTTGCATGAGTGTAATTTGCACTGCCACAATATGAGCATAATAAATTAATACATTTTCTTCTGTAGTGCATACTGCAAACTCAATTGTTTCTAAATAGAACTATGTTTTTAATATATTGCAAACTGGGGCGTTGGGAACTAAAATGATTTGCCTGTAAATCATGAAATGTGATCAAGTGGGGAATCTGGAATTTAAATTCAGGACTGCAGTTTCCAAAGTCTACAATTTAACGGCTAGAACAACTTCTCCCAAATAATCTTTGTAGGGTCTCAGGAAGAATGTCTGCCAACTCAGCCTTAAAAATTCAAAGAACGATTCATGAACCATTTGTAAATGTACACAGTGAAAGCTATGAAGCATTAGCCTGTTGTTTTCTGTTTGTTAGTGTTTTACTGTTGATATCCAATTCTTTCTTTCACTACACAATGCAATTCCAGGAATTCCTGCATTGTACATTTTCAATTCTTTCAAAGACATCTCTAAATTTAGAACAGCTTGCTTTTAAAGTTCTTGCTACCACAATGACTCCTATAGTCAGTGTGTTAGCAAGGTGAAAAAACATGTTACTTAAAGATAACATCCATGAGAAAGAAAGTAATTAATTTCGGGGCAGATAATGTCTTGATAAAGTGACCCCCTTATGCTTCCAGTGCTGTAGGTGGGCATAGCCACAAACTCACCTGGTTAAGGTCTGAGCCAAGCTTGGGTTTCACTTTGTGGTACCCTGGACTTAAAAAGAAAGAATGTAGTGTCATTCTATTAGCATTCTACTAGCATCTTGTGGTGAATAAGCTGCCTACTTTTGTGTGATGATCACTCTGCTCAGGAAGTGATACAGTGATCTCCATGTGAGGCCCATCAGCTGTCCAAGATAAAGTACAAACAATCCCCTCTTGACATGAGCTCTCCTAAGGAGTCGTGAAACCATTTGCTATGCCATCAAGGTTTGTGTGCTTGCCACATCAGACAGCACTAATCAAATACCACAGAAGCCAGTGCTTGAATTGTCTTTAGTCTCTGGACTTTCACTAGATGCCTGATTCTACACTGAACTGTACTGTACCGTAACTGCATTTATATAGCTCTTACTAACCCCAGTAAGGCATTAAAAAAGCTTTACACTAGGCAGCACACTGTTCTGGAACCCAGTGTTAGTGGTTAGTCCCATGTGACTGGGTTTAGTCTTGTGTTTTCAAGGAAAACATTCCATGTGTTTATCCACTTTTGGTGTGGTAGATTAAATGCGAGTTCATGCAGTTGGTTGGTGAGACTGATAGATGAGCTTGAGGAGATTAGATAATTTTAGGCTGCTGGATATTACTTTCAAAGAAGAAGGTTGTGAACCTTAAAATGACGTTTGAGTAATTTGCAGAAGTGCAGAAACAGGGATTAAGGCAAACATGCAAGTGACTCAGAGTAGGCTGTGCTCAGAGAAGGGCGGAAAGTAGAGGTTGGAAACTTGTAGGCTGGACAGTCAGAGTCGAGGCAACCCCAGCAGTCTTGATTCCCTTTCTGCCTTTTGAATGTGGTGTGGCAAAAAGCCAAACTACAGCAGTACGCTTACAGGTCTGTTAGGCTGCCTGTGCACTAGGTCTGCCTAAAAGCAGTGCTTAATTTGTGCTTGTTGTTTCCGGTGCTGAGCACAGGCACTTCTTTATGAGGGCCGGAGCTTATTCTTCTGCCTCAAGCATTTGCTGCGAGCAAAAGACACATATGGGAAAGATGATTGAAGGGAAAAACTAAAAAGCGTCATAAAGGGAGAAAGTAGAAAGTTGCAGAATGAGCTGAAGGGGCAGGGGTGGCCGTAAATGGATTGAAGAGGCCCGAGATGGCTTTAGGATTACGCTGCCTCAATATTCAGGGCTGGCAGATTTAAATACAGCAGCCTCGTGTTTAAGAGAAGGGCTTTGAGCACCGGCACCTCTTAATTTACAAATTAAGCACTGTGTAAAAGTTAGCTTTACCTTTAATCCTTAGCACTGCACCTGTCTCCTGACCTGTTTTGGCCAGGTAAAACACTCCCCGCGCGCACAGCACCACCAAGCCGTGCCCATGTCTCCCCCTCCCCGCCCTCGCTGCTTCTAGGGATCGAGGCCCTCCTGACCCCGATCTGCTAGAGTGTACCTTCTGGTTTGTCTCCTCTTGCTCTGAAAGTCTCTTCTCTGCCTTCTTCAGCATTTTTCGCCTTCTCTCGGCTTTCTACTCTTTGCCACTTTTCTGCATCTTTCTGCCTTTCTTGGATTTCTACTCTTTGCCCCTTTTCTGCATTTTTCTGCCTTTCTTGGCTTTCTACTCTTTGCCACTTTTCTGCATTTTTCTGCCTTTCTTGGCTTTCTACTCTTTGCCACTTTCCTCCATTTTTCTGCCTTTCTCGCACTTTTGGGCCTTTTTTGCCCTCTTTCACTTTTTTCACTTTTTTCCTTTTGCGACGTTCCCGCTCCTTTTTTCCTGCCCCCCCGCCCCCTGGACCCCCATTCGCCCGCACCTCCCACCTCCCAGCTGCTCCTCCCTACCCCCTCCCTTCTTAATGGCGGTCGGGCCAGAGGCAAGCCCGTCTGCGCCCGTCCGCGCCTGGACCGCGCCCAGCGCCAGAACCCCTGGAGCCCGCAACAGCCACTTCTCCAGCCTCTGATACGACGCTGACACCCTCCACGCACTCAACACCGGACAAGACACCACCTGCTTCTTGGCCACTCCGAAGAGCACACACGGGCCTTTCACCTGCCACAACTGCAGCTTCACCTGCGTCAGAACCCACAAACCTCCCAGGACCAAGACCAACTACCTCCGCTGCATACTCCTCAACACCCGCTCCGCACGCAAGAACGCCATCGAGCTCTGGGACTTGCTCGACTCCACCTCCCCAGATGTAGCCTTCCTAACCGACCCCTGGTGGAACGACTCCTCAGCACCTCACATCGCCATAGCCATTCTAGACTGGTACAAGATCTCCCGCAGAGACCGCACCAACAGAACCGGAGGAGGCTTAGCCATCATCCACAAGGCCACCCTCGAAGTCAAAACCCACCTGGACGACTCCTTCAGCTCCGCCGAACTCCTGCACTTTCTAATCCACACCGACCCCAACACCACCCTCAGAGGTACGCTCATGTATAGACCTCCTAGACCCAGGGCACCGTTCAGCAACGCCTTCGCCGACCTTGCCAGTTCCCACACACTCGCCTCCCCGGACTACATTCTCCTCGGGGACCTGAGCTATCACCTAAAAAAAAACAACGACATCAACTCCACCACCCTGATCGACAACCTCGCCAACCTCGGCTTCAGACAGCTCATCAACGCACCCACCCACACAGCCGGTCACACCCTAGACCCCATCTTCTCCACAAGCGACCACGTCACCTTCAACCACACCACTGAACTCTACTGGACCGACCACCACTGCATCCATTTCACCTTCAAGAAACATACTCAACACCACCTCACCGAGCAACCACCCCGCAGACGCGGGGGCAAAGTCACAGAAGACCAACTAACCAACTCCCTAGCCCAGAAACCACCCATTGACCCCTCCGACACCTGACATTGCCGCCCACAACCTCAAGCTTTGGATCAAAGATTGCGCCAACTGCCTCGCACCACTCAAGAAACCCTCCAACAACCAAACCAACAAAAAAGCCACCTGGTTCACCAACGACCTCCAAGCCTCCAAACGCAACTGCTGTAAACTCAAGCAAAAATGGCTCCTTGAACGCAAACTTAATAACCACACAGCCCTCAAGGATGCCACACGCTGCCATCACCAACTCATCAGACTAGCAAAAAGATCCTCCTTCAAAACTCTCCTAGAAAACAACGCTCACGACTGCGAAGAACTCTTCAACATCGTAAAGGAGGTCTCCACCCCCAGCGCCACTGTCAACGACATCACCCCCTCCCAAGAACTATGCGACGCCCTAGCCACCGCCTTCCACCAAAAGATTGCAGACATCCACAACAGCTTCAACACCCCTCACACCGCGGACACACCTACCCCGCCCTCCACGAACCCCACCCACTCCAACCGCCTGACCTACTGGACCAGCACCAACGACGGCAAAACTCGCAGGACAATGAATTTCATCCACTCCGGATCACCATCAGACCCCTGCCCACACCACATTTTCAACAAAGCAGACGCAGCCATCGCACCACACCTTCGGAAGGTCATCAACCTCTCCTTCAGAACAGCAAGGTTCCCGGAAAGCTGGAAGCACGCCGAAATCAACGCTCTGCTCAAAAAACCAAAGGCAGACCCCAAAGACCTGAAGAACTTCCGGCCCATCTCCCTGCTTCCATTCCCAGCGAAGGTCATTGAGAAAATCGTCAGCACACAACTCACCCGGTACCTCGAAGACAACAACATCCTCGACCCCTCCCAGTCCGGCTTCAGACGAAACCACAGCACCGAGACCGCCCTCCTCGCCGCCACAGACGACATCAGAAACCATCTCGACAATCGAGAAACATCAGCCCTCATCCTCCTAGACCTGTCGGCCGCTTTTGACACTGTCTGCCACCACACTCTGAAAACCCGCCTCCAAGACCAGGCCTTCGACTGGACCACATCCTTCCTCTCCGGAAGAACCCAGAGAGTCCACCTCCCCATTCCAATCCAAAGCCACCAACATCATTTGCGGCGTACCCCAGGGCTCATCCCGACACTGTTCAACATCTACATGGCCAACCTTGCACAGGTGGCCCGTCAACACAACCTCAATATCATCTCCTACGCCGATGACACGCAACTCATCCTCTCCCTCACCAAGGACTCACACACCGCCAAAACCAACCTCCACGAGGGCTTGAAGGCCGTCGCCGACAGGATGAGAAGCAGTCGACAGAAATTTAACTCGGACAAAACAGAGGTGCTCATCCTTGGGCCCACCCCCTCTGCCTGGGACGACTCATGGTGGCCAGCCTCGCTGGGCACCCCACCGACACAAACCGACCACACCCAAAACCTCGGCTTCATCCTCAACTCATCCCTCTCCATGTCAAAACAAGTCAACGCCATCTCCTCTTCTTGTTACAACACTCTCCGCATGCTCCACAGAATCTACAAATGGATCCCAACCGAAACAAGGAAAACAGTAACCCAGGCCCTCGTCAGCAGCAGGCTCGACTACGGCAACGCACTCTACACAGGCATCCCGTCTAAACACCTGCAACACCTCCAACGCATCTAAAACGCCTCCGCCCGACTCATCCTCATCATCCCTCGCCACAGCCACATCACCCCCCACCTAAGAGATCTACACTGGCTCCCCGTCGACAAGAGGATCCCCTTCAAGCTCCTCACCCACGCACACAAAGCACTTCAAAACACCGGACCATCCTACCTGAGCAGCAGACTCAACTTCTACACCCCCACCCGGCAACTCCGCTCCGCCAACCTCGCACTCACCTCCACCCCCCGCATCCAGAGCAAATCCTCCGGCGCAGATCTTTCTTCTACCTCGCCGCCAAGACCTGGAACACCCTCCCATCAAACCTAAGGCAGATCTAGGACCTGCTCACCTTCAGAAGACACCTCAAGACCTGGCTCTTCGAGCAGTAGCAGCACCCCCCCCAGCGCCTTGAAACCCTCACGGGTAAGTAGAGCGCTTTATAAATATATTGATTGATTGATTAAAAATAGAAGTCAGGCAGGCTCGGAGAGAGAGGGGGGAAGTAGGAAGGTGAGCTTTCAGACTAAGGGTAGTTACTGCACAGCCCTGCTGTGCTGGAAAGTGAGATTGCAGGCAATCCCCAGAGTCGTACAGTGCACAAATTGACTTGAAGTCACATTTGCTCAGTCAGAGTGAGAAACACACTTGGCTTATTCCCTTCTTCCCCTTTACTCTGGTCTCTAGTCAAGACAGTTTTTTTCCCCTAACTAACTTCACCATTTCATAACTCGTTTTTTTCCTTTCATTCTTTGCTACTAAGTGTAATGAAAGTAGACACAGATGGCAGTTTCATCAAAGGAAGGTACATTTATTCTTTATAATGTACCTCTGCTACCGGTCTCGCCTAGGGCATCTCATCTTAGACCAATCTCTTGATGCCTATTGTGTAATTTCACCCTCACTGAAGACACCACACACCTCACTGCTTCACTTTTGCAACAACAGTTGAATACAAACTTGATATGATACCAGCATTTCCAGACTAGGAACTTTACACTAGTAAACAGGACTTATTTCACTGTAATATACCAGCCAATGCATTATACTACATAGGGCCTGATTACGAGTGGGTCGCGAAAGAAGGTGCTATTAACCAACCCCCATAAATAATGATACCCCAGGGTACGTTATTTATTGGGTGCAATAAATAGTGCTTAATATGAGTTTTCAGCAGAATAACATGCAGAATTAGTATTTTAATGCACCAAAATCTGCATGTTATGGGAAATAATGCACACATTTTCCCCGATAAATTTGGACAGGTTTGATTTGCTGAAATGTAATGAATTTCGAGGTATTTAATGCATCTGATAATTATCAAACTCAATAAATAACTCCCAACATTATAATTCCAATCCAGAATTCACAAATTGACTCGTAATCCCACCTGTGGTCCTTTAACCAACACTATTCCTGCTTCCCTCCATACTCACGTTTTTAAAATCTCCTACTCTTCCTTGTCTCCTCCTCTTGCCTTGAGTATCTCCCTTTTCTTTTTATACTTTGACCACTTTGTTTAAGTTCCAGATATGGGAATCTTGGGTTCTAACAAAATTTGTGAACATTTTATCACTGCTTTGGTTTACTGCATTATTGTTTCATTCCATTGTTTATAGCAATAATCTTGCTTGGCTTTTTTTGTCAAATAGACTCTTCATATTCCTCCCCTTTTTTTTCTTCTCTCTTTCTCCATAAACCTTTTATGATTTTGGTTTCAATATCTTTGTCACAATTTTCCCAAGATGGATTTAACTTGGTGTTTGATCTTCTTTCCTAAAATAATTCATACAGTGCTGTTAGTGTCCTGCCCTGAGGTGTCATTTTATTTACATCCAGTCTTTTCTGTTATTCTTCTCTCCAGTGTCTCCCTCCAACACATCTCTCAAGACACTTTCTATGTGTTATCTAACCCAGGCTATTAATAATCTGCTTGTAGTCTTTTTTGTGGGTGCCTTATGCCCACATTCCCCCTGTGAGCGAGATATATTAGTCTTCCTCTACAAGAAATTGGCAAGACTACCCTGGTGCCTCTAAGTACCAAATTATCACTTTCAGACAATTAATGTATTTACAACCAGTACTGTTTGCACCACATTTCATATTTCATTGCTTCTTTGCACTCCATCCTCTCAAACACTTTGGCCCATATTTGAGAAAAAGTGGCACATCAGAGCTGATGCGCCACTTTTTCTGTACACCTTACTGGCACCTAACAACACCATGGTTGCGTGGTATTTATAATACGGCACACCATGGTGGTAACACAACAGCATCAACATTTTTTATGCTATCGTGGCTCTTTGCTAAACTAGCATCAAAACATTTTACGCTAGTGTAGCAAAGTGCAAGGAGGCCAATAGGTTTCTTTGGGAGCGTCATTTTAACGCCTCTTCTGAGCAGGCGTTAAAAATGACGCCAAAAATGGTGCAGTGAAATCTGTCAAATTTCACTTTGCCATTTTGCGGGCTTCCTAGCGTCGGAACTGCCCCCTTGCATACATAATGCTTACAGCAGGCATAATCTGGCGCAAGGGTTAACATGCATGCATTGTGACACTTTGTAAATATGGCACGTGGAAAAAGCCACTATAGCGCCGCCTTAGCATAAAAAAATGACACCATGGCGGTGCTAAGAGCTCTTAAATATGCTCCTTTGTGTACCTGTACTCCTGCATATCAGATCCTTCTGAATTTCTTCTCTTCGTTCCTCCATTCCTATTCTCCTACCACTCTGATAGCTGTGATAGTGCCCACCTCCTCTTCATCTGTATTTTCTGGTTCTCGCTCTTCATTTCCTCTCCTCTCCATCACTAGTCTTGATAAACATCTCTCCATTATTAGTCTTGACAAACTATCTACTATATGACTCTTTACCCCGACATGTTCGAGCGTGCTGTTGAAATGTTATCAACCATCTGTAAAAATAATTTGATAGGGCATCTAACGTATTTTTGTAAACACCGCCTTCAAAGATTTATATGTTTTTATGCTGAACTTTTTTTCCAAAACAAAGCTTTTAACTTTCTCATCACACAAACGCAGCTGGCGCCTTTTTTTTATTTCTATGTATTTTTTCAGTATTTTTTGACATCACTGCAATTCAAGTTATTGCTCTCACGGTGCTTTCTAAGTGAAAGTAGCACCTAGTGCTTTGAGACGAGCACATATCTCTTGCTCCACGAACCTTTTAACCAGTCTCCGGAATAGCATCTCTTAGCAAGATGCCCCTGTGTCTCAACACCATTTACTTATATTTGGCCAGCAGTGCCAATTCCCTCTTAACTACACTTGTAGTTAGTCCAAAATTGTTTTTACTTTTCATTTAAACTTTGCTTCTCAGACAGGTTAAAGAAATAAAAAGTCGGCGAAGGTTTATTCATCTAATATTATGTCAAAATATAATTTACAGCATTTATCCTAAACTGAAAAGGTTTTCGGTTTGTCCCAAGAGCTATCTTTCTGTCTCGTTTTTGCAGCACGCTTGAACAAAATGTCATGTTGGTAAGAGAAACACAATCTCCCCCCTCTTTTAACATTTGTTCCACTTGACTAAATTGAATGATACCTGGCAAACTAAGTTCCAAGTGGCAAAAAACTCTTTCCAGAAAATATCACATATGCTTCTCAAATATGGCCAAATGTATCAGTCATAAAAAGTTGTCTATCTATCTGAATCCATTGCAGCACAGAGAATAGTGCTGCTATTGTTATGTTTAAATCAGTTAATCTATATCAAAAGTACATTTTGCTAGTATTATTGCTGCCATCTGCCAAATTTGTAGCAGTCACAAATCAAAATTATTTACTTTATTGAACCATGAATGTTTTGTGCAGATTGGACAAGAAGCAGCAAAATTACATACCAGTGCCAAAAAATTATTCCTCCATTTTGACTCTCTTATGAATATGTACCACAAACAAATGTGGATAGAATGATACCAACTTGACAAGGGCATAGAACAGGTTTCTTCTTACAGCTACTTAAAACAGCTGTAGTACAAAATCTGGTTTGTTCCCACATATGGGTATACTCAATTCTTTGAAAGGTTAAGAAGGTTGAATTTGATTTGAGGTTGTTGGAAATGGGGTTACTGGTTGGAAGGTATGAAACCCTACTAAAGCAGCAACCATAATCTTTGTCAGTGTGAGACACAGGAAAACCCCAAATTAACCTGTGCTCATCCCTCTGATAGCTTTGCACAAAAGCAGGCTTAACTTGGAGGCAATGCTTAAAGTATTTAGGCAGCACTTCAAACTGTAACTATTCAACACACTATTTTTTTAAAAATAGAGTAAAGTTTATTAAGTTATTTGACACAAAAATGACATAAATCCAATCAGTAGAACTGGAGATGCGCAATTTTAAAGATTTCAGGTACATAAAGCGCCTAAAAGCATAACACGCAACTCATGTTTATTTAGTCTTGTGAGATTGGGTGGAAGTCATAAGTACAAACCCATTGCGATGGAACTCTGGCTTTATACATGGAAAAGGTTAGTCCCACTGAAAGAGTTACTTTCAGAATCCAGCGCAAAGAGTTCAGCTCGTGCAAGGAGCAGGGAGAGCATCGCAGATGGTTGTCAATGTTGTGCAAAGAGGAGGCCCGGGAGTCATGGACGGTTGTCATTGTAGCATTTAGAACCTGTCGGGTGTCATTGGCAGTCATTTCTTGAGCTTCGCTTTTGCAGTTGCTGCAAGCTGTCGATGCTGGAGCAAGAATTACAGATCTTACATTGCAGGGCATCACTGGCGGTTGCAGGAACACAAACAGTTGGGTTCATCGGACCTCTGCTTTGGCAGGTGATGAGGGCAGCAAGACCTTGGTGCAAACTGTCCCGTTCGCGTCCATGAACAGCCCAAGACTTCAGTATTTTTCCTTTTCTTTAGGAGAGATCTCAACTGATGCCACACCAAGGGTCCAGAACTTGAGGGGCACTTCCTGTGGATCAGGAACACATTTCAGCAGAGGCCAGCAGGGCTCAGACAGGTCCAGGTGCAGGTCCAGGCAGCAGTCAGCTGGGCAATTGCAGGGAGCCTCTGGAGCTTGCTTTGTCCCCGTAGATCAGAACAGGAGGTCAGTTAGCTGATGCTTGGAGTCAATTCAGCCTGGGATGAAGGGTACAGGCCCAGTCTTCCTTCTCAGCAAGCAAAGCAGCAGGCAGACAGTCCTGGCAATAAAGCAGTACATAATTCTGTCTTCTGTAATATCCACAGGTCCAGTAGTATACTGAAGAGTTGGATTTAATGGTCCAATAATTATACCTAGTGCCCAATTTGAAGCAGATTATGCTTCTAGAGAGTTCCCAAAAAAGTCTTGAAGCTTCCTGCCTCCCATGCCCTGGCTAAAGCTTGCTGCATGAACAATGCAGTAGTGACAAATTGTTTGTGTGTTGGAATTCAGTTGGAAGTGGGGCTGTACTCAGTTCTGCCCCTGTTCCTATCCTGCCAGTTGGTTGCCCATCCAGACAAACCAAATCTCACTATTGTATGTCTGTCTGGGAGGAATAAACAACATCCAACCGTCAACTACATCCAGTCATGTGACCCAGAAACAGGCTGCAGGCACCAAATGGTTAGGACAAGAAAATGCCAACTTTTCAAATGCTGCATTTTCAGAATTGAGACTTAAAATCTGACTTTACCATTAAAGAGTGTTTAAAATTACAACTGTCTAAACTCCAAACTCAATACTCCTGCCTGATCCCAATTGAAAGTTATAATTTATTAAATGTAATAAGTTAACCCACAATTATCCTATCGGAGAGGTAGGCCTTTCAGTACTGAAAAATGAATTTGAAAGTTTTTCACTAGCAGGGCATGTACAATTTAAAAGTACATGTCCACAGTTGTTTTTTAAAAACTACCCTCTGGGCTGTTTAGGGCCTACCCTATGGGTGAGTTATATGGATTACAAAGGAAGATTTAGGCCTAGCAAAAGGTGTATTTTGCCAGGTCAAAATGACAGTTTAAAACTGTACACAGAAGGCTGCAATGACAGGCCTGAGACAGGTTTTAAGGGCTACTTTATACTTATGAGTGCTGCAGGCCCCTTGAAGCATTTAATTTACAGGCCCTTGGTACATGTAGGACCACCTTACTAGGGATTTACAAGTGCATTAAAAAAGCCAATTGAGTGTAAGCCAATTTCACAATTTTTAAAGTAGACAGGGCAATCCCTTTAGCACTGGTTAGCAGTGGTAGAGTGCGCAGAGTCCTAAAAGCAAACAAAAATGGATTTAGAAGCAGGAGAGCAGAGGAGAAATGTTTGGGGGTGACCCTGCAGAAAGGGCCAAGTCCAACATAGGGTCTCCCGAAAATGACCTCAGCAGGACTGCTACAGTTATCAATGGGCTTTTGTGGACATGCATGAACCACATGGGGATGGGCAAGAGGTAGGGGAGAGGCTTAGAAGGACACATGGATATAGTATTTGATTCTCTATACCGTCCAGTCTGAGGGTCTGAGCCATGCTCTGATTTATAATATATTCATATGTAAGCAGTGGTGCTGGAACAGTTTTCAGAGTTGGGGGGACGCCATCAGTATTACTTCACTGAAGTCACAGGGAATGTAAAAAATCCAAGTGTTTCCCAATAAACAAGCATAGCAAACAAGCCACACCAATGCAGCAGAAAGGTGGCAAAGGTGTGGTATGTAGCCAGTGGTGCATTTTGGAGTACACTGTGGCAAATATATTACGAAAACCTGGTGTGGTACCCTGTAATTTACAGACAGCATTTTTTCCATTGTCATGGCCACAAAATTCACACGAGCATGTGGTTTTACTGACACAGATTTAAGAGCACAAGCGATAATGTGTGTAAATATTTATCCTTTCGACATCATTAAGTAATGTGTTTTGATCTGTTGTAATCCTTTTACAAATCAGTGTTTCTGCCACACTTCAGAACTACAAGAAAATGTGCTTAATTTGTGTTTTCCCAACTACTGATGTATTGGGGAATGTTTGGAGGGTTCATTTACAGTTTTTTAAATGTTGTGTGTTGGAATAAAGCTGATTTCATACAGCCTTTCGTTTCACATTTCATACACTGCAGCAAGATTGTCAGATAGTTCAGTTTACAAAATCCCCTAATTTTGCAGTTAGAAAAATAAAAGTAAACACCAACCCATATTAAAAGAATAGGCAACACTTTTCCCAAGAAATAGACAGACATTTGACCTTTGTCTTTGAAAGCGCAGCAAATGGGACAAGATAAAAACAACATTTAAAGGCCTCTTTACTTCTTATTTACTTTCTGAACACCAGCATAGTTATTGTGGGGGTGCAGCAGCAGCCCCTGCACCCCTACTTCCAGCGCCTATGCACATACGTTTCTCGAGGTGCTCTGAAGCGATGTTTTACTGCTAGATCAGAAATATGAGGAATTTGACACAATTGAATCTTGAGTTGGGCTTCTTCCTATTTCTTGACACTTTGAGTTGAGTGCCACTAATTATCCTCGCACAGGTGTGGCAGGCGCAGAGGCTGCCATCACCACCCCAAGAGCACAGCTGGAGTTCTAAGTCTCAGAAAGCAATGCACCTTATGTTACTCTTTCAGTATTTTTACAGATTCTACTCATATTGTTGAAAACATGGCAGACGATTTGTTCGCTTCTCGCTCTCATGGCCGACAGGCCTTGCAAAGCACTTGGCCCTTTATGATTATTCAGATGTCATTTAGGGACAAATGAAGATAAATTAAGGCCGGAGTTAGGTTTTTAAATTCTTGGAATTGAACCAAAATCAATTTCAGTAAAGAGGCAGGGTCTGATTCGGAATTAATTAAGACCCTGAGAGAGTTAGCAAAGCCAGCCAAATATAGCAGAGCTGCGGTAGGTCTGAACAGAGACCTTGTGTCAGCAAAACCTTCAGCTAATCTATCCAGAGCGAGATAAAGCAGCCACTGAAACCCGCGTGGGGGGGGGGGGGTGAGGGGGGGCGTGGTGGGCGTTGTAAGTTAGACTTCATTGTATCTCCAGAGACTAAGGTGCAGAGTAGCGTAGGACGGTGCTATAAAGGCGCAGTCAAACATCTGGGATAAGGGGTGGGCACCCATGATGCTGCTAGCAAGGTCTCTTCAAAACTCTGGACTGGGGAAGAGCACATGTGATACAGCGAAGTAGCCCTATCAAACATATAATATTAAATATCTGTACCAGGGGGCTGGGCGGGGTGTGATACTGCTAGCACGATCCCATCAAACCTTTGGACCAGGGACACGGCATTTCTGATGCTGCCAGCGAGACTTCATTAAAATCGTGGACTAGGGGGGCTGGGCACCTGAGATGCTACAAGCACACCCCCATGAAAGCTCTGGATTGAGATACTTAACACTCATTATGCTGCTAGCAAGGCCCCATCAAACCTATGAACTAGAGTGTAGGGCTCCAGTGATGGAGCTAACAAGATCCTATCAAACATATGGACTACGTGGCAGGACACCTGTGATAGAGCTAACCAAACCCCTTCAGGCACATGAACTGGGGTGGCAGGACACATGCGATGGAACAGAAAGATCCTATAAATATATCTGACCTAGGGACAGGAGAACTGTTATCCTGCTAACAAGACATCATGAAACATCTGGACTAGGGGGCAGGGCACATGTGAATGAGCTAGTAAAACCCCATCAAACATCTGGACTAGAGGGAAAGGGTCTTGTAATGCTCCTAGCGAGATCAAATTAAACCTTTGGCCTGGAGGTACTATACCTGCAGTAAAGCCAGCAAGAAACCAATAGACACTTGGACTAGGGGGCTAGACACTTTTGATGCTACTGGCAAGACACCACAAAACCTTTGGACTAAGGAGCTGGACGCACTGTGATGTAGCTGGCAAGACCCCAACAAACACCTGGGCTAATTAGCTGTCACCTGTAATTCTACTAGCAGAACCCAGTTAAACCTCTTGATAAGGAGGCAGGGCAACTATGATGCAGCTAGCAGCACCCCATCACGCATCTGGATCAGGTAGAAGGGCTCCTTTGATGAACGTAACAGGAGCCCATTAAACATCTGGGCTAGGATGCTAATCCACCTGCAATGATACTAGCCTGACCCTGTTAAACCAATCACTGAAGAAAACAGAGTGGGATGGTTCTGGACAGACCCCAGAAATCATCTGGACTGGGTTTAGGGCAGCCTACGATGGTGTTTTCAAAACCCTTTCAAACATCTTGACAAGGGGCATGAAAAGTGTGATCAGGTTAGCAAGACACAATATCATCTGGACTAGAATGTAGGACAACCTGTGATGGTATCTGCAAGACCACTCACATAAATGGACTAGGAGGTTGGACAGACTGTGATGTAGCTAACAAGATCCATCAAGCGTCTGGTTGTGGAGGCAGGTCAGCCAATGATGGGACTAACAAGACCCTTTTAAACCCCTGGTCAGGTGGGCAGCATTGTTGGATAAACAAGACCCTGTCAAGCCTCTGGATTCAGGGGTGGGGCAGCCAGTGATAGGGCTAGCAAAATCCCATCAAACCCAGACTGTTTAACCAGCAGTTAGGTTATATGTCCCTGTTCTACTTAGACCTGTTCAGCCAACTACTCTTGACATGTTCAGTCTCTTTTTTATTCTGGTACCTCCAAGCGAGAATTCTCGAAATCACTATCTCAGCATCTGGAATTATATATTGTCTGTATCTTTTCAATGTCTCTTTGATCTTTTTTTGTGAAACGCATCCATGCATCTCCGAACTCCCACCAACTAAAGTTGCAGTTTCTATCATGTGTATTATTTCCATTGCAGCTAATGAGTTGAAAATGTATGAAAGAGGGGAAATTGTTACATTCTTAATACCCTGGGGCAGCAAAGCATTATCTCTCTGGATGCTCATTTGTGCTCAATAAACATGTTGTACACTTTTACAGGCCTGTAGATTGATATTTGCTTCACAGAACATGATGCTTTGGGCTTGGAACTGCCTACTCTTGCCTTGAGGTGGAAAAAGGGCTGAAGTGGACTCCACACTTTGATCCCAGGTGCCAAAGTAAGGGAGGAATTTCTCAGGGGAAACTGGGTAGAGCACAGCCCACCCGTCTACCCCTTGCTCAGGTCGGACTGCGTTATTGCAGTTGAGTGGAAAAAAATGAAGTCCAAGCATGCATACTTTTCTGCCACCATAGTTGCTTATCTAGATTTTTTGAAAACTTGTGCATAAATTGTCTGGGAAGGAGCAATAGATTAGAATGGTTGGGTAGGTAGAAGGCAGGAGGTACTAGCAGAATGATCTTTGTAAGTGTGTGTCCTTATTGGTTTAGCACAGGTAGGCTCGAGAATAGTGTGGAGAGGGGGGAGATAGGCTGTAGTGATGGGTCTGTGGCCCATACTTTATAAGGATGAATGTGTGTGTGACGGAGGCCACTAATCCAGATAGCCCGGCTCCTTCCCTAGCCTAGCGGCATTACCAGAAGCTCAGCCAAAAATATGGGGATCAGTGTGAATGAGTGGATGATACTTTTCTTCCTCCTTCCATGAGATCAGGTAGCGGAAATAACTGAGAGTTCCCTCCCTCCCCCATCTTCCGGGTTCCCTTCTTCCCTCCAGAGAATGAGCTGAAGGAACTATCCTAGTCCAGCAGGTAGAATAACAGTCCCTGTCCTTTTTTTCCCCAGCAGACTTGATCAATCTCAAGAAACAATTCCCTATTAATTGTGAAAACCCAGTCAAAATCCATGAAGAGTTGTAAGTGGTATTTGAGGTGTACAAGCTGAACTGGATGGTTGTGAATCAGGTGTTAGGATTAGTGATTCAAAGTGAAGTGAGTGACCGAGTGATAGAGAAAGGTGGGTGGCTGCATCAGGTCCCTGTGGATGCTGTTGCCCTGACGGCCCCAAAGGAAAGGCTGTTTGAATGTAGTGGCAGAGATGTGTCTACTCAACAAGGACTGAACTAAGGTCTCCAGGTGGATGCAAAATATGAGTGAATCCCCGGCAGAATATCAGTATAGACTAAAGAAAGCACTTGTGAGGCCCTCATGCTTGAAACTCTCCTGGGAATTAGCTCAGGGAGCTGTAGGTGCTGCCTTTGTACAGGGCCTCTAACTGAATGCACATATATCAGTTGTGTACCACTTGCATTAGTTGGCAGACCAAGGGTTTGGCTGAATCAGTCATGGTGGCAAAGCATTGTCTTGCCACTCAGGAGCAAAATAAATAATCAAATGAGTTCAAATTGGTGTCTCTAAGCTTGCAACCTTCAAGGTATGATAAAAGAGGGGAGAAATGGATCATCTAACCGGGGAGAGGAGTGAGGCTGCTAGAGAGCAGGTCAAGGAGGAGGGCAGGCAGGCTGGGTTAATGGCAAGTGTAGAGGTGAACAAAACCCGTGCCATGATCCTGGTTTAATAGTCACCAACTGCGACTTTGGAAACTAGATTGCCCTAACCTAATCTAAGGTCAACCCACACTCCAGTCTGCCTGATTTACCCAGATCACTTTAAACCAGTACCCTTATAACTAGAGCAGCTCAAGATATGCCAAGTGTACCAGGCAGCTAGTTCCAGTTGATCAAAACAGCCACTATGTAAGTAGTGTGATTAATGGTACAAGGCCCTTCTGTCGTATTGATACCAGCACTAGGCAAATCTGCGTTCAAAACTTCAGAACTTCCCTTAGTTCCTCTTTCAGGCCTGACCATATAAGCAGTCAGCATCCCAAACCAAAGAGTCCTGCATCATATTACTGATCCAGTTTTTGCTCAATTGGGTACTTCTTTCTGTTATGGCAGCATAATCTCATAATTTTAGTAATTTTGTGTTACGCTTGTGAGATGAAATTCCCAAATTTACGATATTATGCCGCCTTGTCGTGATGAGAATGGCCAGAAACTGAGCGGTTGCGGGTTGCAGCACTTGTGTACTTTTAGATTTTTTTATACATTAATATATATATGTTTATATATAGCATGAAATGCCGTTTTTGCATTTACCTTAGTTACCACTAATTTTGCACACTTTTTCTGAAATTTAATGTAATTATGCAAAATTAAATTATGTGAATCACACACATCCCTGGTCCTAGCACCAACAAACATGCATTCTTACTAAGTCCTAGAACGCCAAACAAATTTTTGAATGCAACTTTGCTGTGCAAGCTAAATTGCACCCAATGATACATAGGTGATAGGGTCTATTGGCCATTCTGAAAACAAACTAGAATGAGCACTGCTTAATTTGAGCTAGTGGTTGCCGGGAACCACCTGCACTTATTTTTGGAGACCGGCGCTTTTTTCCTCTTCAAACATTTCTCTAGTACAAGAAAGAGAAAACACGCAAGGGGGGAAGGAGGAGGAAGGGAAATACAGAAAACCATCTCAAAAGGAGAAAGCAGGAACCTTCAAGAGTGAGATAAAGGCGTAGGAGGCGTGAGGCATGAGGTGGACTGAGGCCTGTACAGCCTTGGTAATTGGCGAGCTGACATTTAATAGTGTCCTACATTAATTCCTTCACAAGTTAAGCTCTGACAATGATCTTATGGCCGTGTGGTGGAAATGACATCTTCAAAATGTTGCATGAAATTTTCAAGTGTCTGTAAATTTAACCAAATTGCTTAAACAGGTTCCTTCCACTTCATGGTCCACCCATGCATCCATTCCAAAGTTATCATGAGTGAAGAAACTACCGTGCTTTCCTTAGTATCCCCTGGGCCCTGAAGCAATAGAAGGAATACAAGTTGATATTTCTGACCTCATAAAAAAGGCGTCTTAGTATCTGCTCGCAGTGTCATCAACACTCCCATCCTTCCCAATCAAAAATGCAGGGAGCACTATTCCATACATGTTGTCTAAGAACTCTCATCTTTCTTGCAGTGCCCAGCCCTGCCTACATTCCAGGGGCGGCTCCTGTCGGGGCAAAGCGGCAGGGTGAGGGGCAAAAAACAAACAACATTACTAATAAAAAAAAATAAAAAACTTACCTGACTCACTGCCGAACCATGCTGCTCCGCTCCTCTGTCCTCACTCACTGCAGGCACAGGCTCCCAGCCTGCCTTGCGGCCAATCTTAATCCTGCTCTCATGGCAGCATGAAAGCAGCATTAGGATTGGCCTGAGCGCCCTGGCTTGCTGCTCCCAGGCAGACTGGGAGCCTGTGCCTGCTGTTTCCAACCCAGCAACACAGTGGCGGATTGGAGAGAGCTCAGTGCGCATGTGTGTCTGGCCGTCCTGAGATGGCCGACCAAACACACATGGGCACTGAGGGGAGTGCACACCTCTCCCCCTCTGTGCTCCTCATCACACTGGCCCCGCCCCTTGAAAAATAAAAACCATAATAAACATTGTTTTATCGTTTTTATTTTTCAATTTTCAGCTGCCACTGCTGGCTGGGGTGGTGGGCGACGCTCCTCTGCCATAGCGGAGGAGCAGCCGCTGCTACATTCTTGTATCCCTGCCGGCACATGGTGGTTACCGTGGTGGATGTATGCTCCAGTTTCTTCTCTGTTCCTATGGAGAAAGACAGCCAAATTCAGTGAAGAGCAGTTAATGTGGAGAAGAGTCAGACAAGTCCTACATTGTTTCCGTCCATCTTTTCCCCAGCCCTAAATGAGGTTTGGACACCCTGGCTTACCTCGAGAATCGTACAGTGGGCCAGTATTTTGATGATTTGCTGCTTGCCTCTGTCACCTCAGAACAGTGCACGATGTATCAGTGCATTTGCTTACTGAATTGGCTAAGAAGGGGCACAAAACTTCAAAACAGAAGTTACAATTTTGGCTCCCTGTGTCTGATATTTTGTTCATGATATCTCCACTGAGGAGGTACATCCACTGGCTGAATAGACTAAAGCCATTTGTACATTGCCTTGTCTGGTGACTGCCTCTCAGGTATGCATTTTCTTATGAATGGGGGGTGGGAGTACTGCAAACAGTGGGTCCTCAGCTTCACTTTTAAAGTTTGTCTCCTTCAACATTTTATTAAGAAAATCTTGCATTTGTCTGAGGAGGCAGAACAAGCTTTTGTGTCAGTAAAGCAGGTTTTGACGACTATGGGTCTGATTACAAATTTGGAGGACGGTGTTAATCCGTCCCAAATGTAACGGATATCCTGCCCACCGTATAACGAGTTCCATAGGATATAATGGACTCGTAATACGGTACGTGGTAAAACCGTCACATTTGGGACGGATTAACACCCTCCTCCAAAGTTGTAATCAGGCCCTATATCTCCACTGGGGTTACCCAATCACAGTAAGCCTTTTATATTGTATTGTCATAAGCTAAATGGGTTCTCCCTGGGAATATTGGTACAAAACCACTGGGATCAGAAACAACCCATTGCATATTATACTTTTGGCTTTGAAGCCACTGGGCTGCTTCATTCCTATTTTTGCTCTCTTGAAGTGGCAGCTCATGTTGTAGATGCTTCAGAACAAAAATGTGCTTGGGGAATATTAATTATAAAATAGAACGACACAGCACCTCTCCTCTGCTAGATTGCCCTGATTCAAAGTTCTATAATGTCTGCTTATGTCATTGTCCTGATCCACTATCCTACTTTGAATTCAGCCTCCCTAATGCCCTTATCCAATGAAGGCGAGCCACATGACTGCTTGTAGTGACCGAATACCTGACTAAACTCTGTGATGATCTGTCAGATACACAAGTACCTAATAGCGATCTCATCTACTTCCTTGTTAGATGGCTCTTTTCTCAGAAATGAGGCAGGAAAACTGATTGCTGGATATGTTATGAGCACCTTGCATGACATTGTTGAAAGTCTACACTTGCTCAAGGTTCGATCGGGTCAAGTAGCCAAGCTCATTGCATAAACTACCTATAGCATCTTGGCTGCAAAACAGATTGCAACGATGCTCACATATTCCAAGTGTGCTTTTTGGGAGGCCCACGATTTTGGGCTTTAGTGGATGCAGCGGGGATTCCTTACTCCTACAAACAATTGATTTTATACCCAGATTTTGTTGAATATGTTCATGCTTGCTTATAGGATTGCTGCTGTTAAATATGCTGCTTACCAAGGGACCTTAGATGAAGGGTCAAAGGGAAATGCATTTGAGGACCATGCAGCCTGAGATGCTGATTTGTCTCTTGATGGTGAAGTCACAATTTATGTACTATAAACAAATGTACTTAGTTGAAGAAGTTGTGACCCAAACAGAATGGTAAAAGCGAACTCAAGGGACAGTGGAAGGACAGCATCAGGAGAGTGGGCACTCTGAAATTTTTACTCCAACATAGCACACTTGTATGATGGCATTGTCCATGTCGGAAGGGATGGTATGATTCGTAATGGCAACTGAGTTCCCTTACCGCCAACATAATGTTCAGAATGCCCGATTTAAATGCAGGAAGACCATAGTTTGATGCCTGCAAACTTCTCTGACATCCTGATGGAGTGAGGCCTGTCGGAGGTTTGGCTATATGACCACCCACCTAATTTAGATGGACGGACATATATCTGTTTTTCAATATCTGTCACCATCAAGAAAGACCTAATGGTAAGGGCACAGAGAAGTACTCTTGTCTTGGCAAGGAGCTCCCAAGGTGAGGATGGCACTGTTCTTTTGTTTATTTTCAAAAAGAAAATCTCACTCTGGGATTTTGTTTTTGAAAATCAAAAAACAGTTGGTAACTTTGCCATACGGCACCATCATGTTGATGGGATCGTACAGCAAAATTGCAATGCATTGACAGGAACCATGTGACAGTGGTTTGTGGCAATGCTAGGATTGTCTGCTAGGCCAATGTGAAGTGGGCCGGCAGACATTTAAAATTTTTGCAGTCAGCACTTCTGTCATGGTGATGTAGTAATTTATTCTATTGCCCCGGTGGAGGGTGGGTCAACCGGCAATAAAGAAAATCAGCACCATAAATGTTGCTCTTACTCATCTGTCCTTGTATTTGTCTACATACTATCAGGGTGGGTTGAGGTTATGCACTGACTGCATAAGCAGATGATGTAACTGTGGAAAAGAAAATTGTGAGACACTTCTTTCCCCTCTTCAGAGCTAAAATATGCTCTGGGACTCAATTGAAATGCCCTGGCATGCTGGTCAACCCGAGCTATTCAATCCCAACTCAAAATTAAGTCCATTTGAGATTGTCAATAGGCCTGGGCAAAATTTACAGTATGCCAGCGTAATTTGCGTAATTTCAGGAATTTTACGCTACGTGAAATTTTTGAATTTAGGGCATTATAGCACTTTGTATGACTACTCACCATTTGAGGAAACAATTTATTGCCATTCACTGTAAAGAATTATCACGAATGCACAGGAACAACAGAAAATTAGCAGCTGTTGTGCTTTTGTTATATGCATCGTTGAGCCAAAAACTTGTTGCAAGGATGGATTTCACGATAAAATATATTATGAAATAAAAAATTTGCATTTTGCATAATCGCCCTTAATTTTATGTAATCTTGTCAAAATTTTGCCCAAGATTGAATTATTTGAATTTGGAAACCCCTGATTTGTCACAGTCAGACCCATGATGCTCCACTCTAATCTGCTAATTTCACACACTAACCTAGACCCACAACTGAATGATAATGTAGTTTTGAAGAATTGCAGCTAAATGATTCACCCTCTTCATAGTTTCCATTCTCGGGTCCAAGCTGGCTTGTCTGACCGCCCTGATGAAGACTGCCATAACCTCAAGCCTGGGGGCTGGGTGTTTAAGAAGTTTCTCCAAAGACAGTCAACGTAGTAGCCATATTGGAGGGGTCCCTACCAAGTTCTACTCACCACGAACACTGCTGTCAAATCCTGAGGACTTCCTACCTAGCTCCACTTGTCTCATTCTAAGCAGACACTGTCACCTTCAGACATTCCACAACCTGTTCCTGTTGTGCAACCCATCTACCGAACACCATCCACTTCTTGACCTACTTCAACACCCTCACCCACCTGGACACAAAGTGAATGGGCCTGTCAACTGTACAGCCAGAAGATGCATCCACCCATCCTCATTGATAACACCATCATCTGAGGTGATCGACTACCCGTTATCAAACTCTACTCTTGGTCTGCCCTTCCATCTTTGCTGCAAGCTTTATTCTATGGATCTCTATTTGGTACCACACCAAGGTACTGATTGGCTCCTGTGTGGAGAAGAACTTCACAATGTATGCTGTACATCAGAGATCCCATCTTTACACAGAATACCCTGTTGCAAGGGTATTGACAGGACTTGAATCTCTCATCTTGAAGGAAGTGATCTCTCTTATCCACTGATTTCTAAGGGTTTTGCCAATGATTCCTGTGACCCAGGATGAAGAAACAGCTTGCCTTGACCTGTACATTCTTCGGCACTGAATGGAAGACTGTCTCCCTTTCCCTGTGGAAATACCTACTGAACATGAAGGAATTAACTTTCCTGATGACTATATCAGATGGTCACACTCAAAGCACTGTGCCTACTCTGTGTGGGGTCAGTTTGTCAAACATGTAATGACAGTATCTTTGTTAGTCAAAGTGAGTGTGATTTGAGTCTTGAAATGTCCCCTTTTAAGTTTATTTTTACCACAAAATCCCTATGTACTCATTTTTCAACCTAATATGGGACATGGCATGTGCTTTGTTTGCAGAAAACAATATTTTCCCTGGCTGCCTAGAGACTGTGCAGGAAGAAGATACACTTCCAATGTGGTTCCCTCTATTCCTCACACCCCATAAGTTCTCGCATTATGAGAGACTGCCCTTCGGCCAGTTTATGAAACCGATCAATTCTTCTCCATTATCTTCCCCATGTAGTGAGTAAGACACGCAACCCGTGATGTAAGAATAAGTGCCCATGTATCAGAAGAAGTGGCCAAATCATCCACCATGGCGTTAGGACTTGCATTACATCAGCTAGTTGCTCAAAGACCTGTCATATTCCAAAACAAAATGCCTATAGATGTAGTTCTGGCTGCCTTGAGTATGTGCCATAGTAGGTTCTGAATGTTGCACATATGTACTGTACATCTTACCCAACATTCACAAACCAATGGACACCATTATGGATATTGTAGGAGGATTAACTATGGTACATAACATATCTAGTGTGGATGCAGGAGGCCTATGGTTGTGACTGTATGACATCTTTGGGGAGTGGGAGTGAAGATCTTTGAAAGTATACTTGCTATATTGGTTGTTTTAACAATTGCTTATATCCTCGTACAACTGTGTATGTGCACACTTCATTGTCTCTCTGCTAATAACGGCTCTACACCTTCTTCTCCATTAACAGTTGCTAATGAGGATATTAGAGATGTATGCCCTTGTGAATGAGCTCTTGGAAGACACCATGAAGGTGCTATGGAATTAAACGCAATAATGATACATATATCCTTTAGTTTCTCTCCAAAAGATAAAATGGGAGGGGATTGTAAACTCATTGTTGAAATATGATGACTAATGTCGCTCTGTATTAAATAATAAAGGATGGCATATTGTTTAACCAATGGCCATGTTGGACACCTATGATATACTTAGCCTGCTCAGCCTTCCCGATTCTGATGTGTTCAGCCTCTTTTTAAGTATGGTGTTAGCCAAGACCTTATGATTTTTTTGAAAAAAAATATATATGTAAAGGATAGTTATTTGAAGGAGCTTTTAGCTAGCTTTCTTCATCCATTGGTATGCTGGTGTGTCATTCATATTTTGCTTCTGCCTACTACAGCATAGAGAACAGGGCAGGGAGTCAGCCCATTTCAGTCACTAGATAACTTTGAGTGAATGCATTTTGCTCTTTCACAAGAAGCACATTCGCACACATGTTAGTTCCCTTCTGTGCCATTGGTTTTGTTTTTAATGTATTGCTTTGATGTTCCCTTTGTGTTTAGAGTCTGATGTGACAGCAGGACGTTTTATATCAGATGTGAGCTCAGGCCACATTCCATGCTTTATCATTTCCTGTCTTCTGCCAATGCTGATGTAAATTCGATTTGGAGTACATTTCTCTGACTGCTGGCATCTCACAGCCTAATAGATTAGATTGGGTCAATTTCAAACAGTTCTGTATTACATTTCCAAAAGCTTCAATACTATACATTGGAATTCATAAGCAAACAATTCTTAAGCACACATTTATTCTGGCTAAATTTCACCAATGGTTCTTTAATAGACTTTACCCAGAGAAAAAGCCAGCCTTCATCATGTTTAATTTGCTGCACTTGTAACATTTTATTTGCTTTCTTCTTTCTTAACTTCTTCTTTCTTTCCTTCTTCAATTATTCTTTCTTTCTTTTCCTTTTATTTCCTTCCTTCTTTCATTCCTTCTTTCTTTCTCTTTTTTAATTCTTTCATTTTGTCTTTCCTTTATTCTTTTCCCATTCATTCCTTCTTTCTCTTTCCCTTTTTTCTTTTTTCTTCTGTCCTTCTTTCCTATTTATTTTCATTCTTTCAGTCCTTTTTTCCTTCTTTCTTACTTTCCCTTTTCTTTGTTTCTTTGATGTCTCTTTCTTTCCTTTTATTCGTTCATTCCTCCTTTCCATCTTTCTTGAGTTCCTTTGTATTCCTTTTTCTTGCTTCCCTTTTTTCTTTCATTCTTTTATTCCCCTTTTCATTCCTTCTTCTTGCTTTCTTTTTAGTTTAATTCCTTCTTGCATTGTTTCTCTTTCCTTCTATCTTTACCTCTTTTTTCTTTCTTGCTTTCATCCTTTGTCTCTTATTTCTTGCTTTCATACCTTCTTTCTTGCTTCATTCTATTCTTCCATTTTTTTTTCATTCCTTCTATCCTTCTTTCTGTCTTTTTCTGTCTTTCCTTCTTTCTTGCTTTCTTTCTTTCTTTCTCTCGTTCTCTTTCTTTTTCTGTTTTCTGTTTTTCTTTCTTGCGTGTTCTTTTTATCAGTCTTTCCATCTCCCTTTCTTTTTTATTTTTCTCTGTGTGTGTCTTTTTTGCTCTTTCCTCCTTTCTTTCTTTCTCTCTTTTGTTCTTTCTTTCTTTCTTTCTTTCTTTCTTTCTTTCTTTCATTCTTGCTATCATGGCTTCTTTCCTTATTTCTTGCTTTTTGTCTTTCCATCCTTCCTTCTGTCTTTTCTTCTTTTTTCTTCCTTTCTATCCTTTGTTCTTTCTTTATTGCCTGCTGCCTTTTTTTCCCTTATTTTTGGTCTTCCTTCTTTCCTGCCTTCCTTCTTATCTACCTTATTTTTTGGCTTCCTTCTTTCCTTCTTGACATCTTTTTTTCCTTCTTTATTTATTGATTTCTTTCTTCCTGCTTTCTTTCTTCCTTGCCTTCTTTCTTTCCTCTTTCTTCCTCAAGTCAAGAGGCTGGCAGCCAATTGCATAACAATTGCATTTTTTAGGTCTATGTTAGCCAAGACCTTTTGATTTTACTAAAATTATGTGTATGACATAGTTATTCATAGGGGTTTTCAGGCATACTTCATCCATTTGTCCGTGGTTGTGTCATTCACATTTTTGTCCAAGCAATTCATACAAGTATCAAGGGGCAAAGCACCACCCCAGTTCAGCCATTGGCTGACTTCACTCTAAGTTATGGCATGCTGCACTATGAAAGGAGCCTATCCACACACTAAGGGGCATATTTAAACTCTGTTTGCGATGAATTCGCAGAATTGTTTTTACGCTAATTCAGAGCAAACTCAGTGGCATATTTATATTTTGACACTAGACACATCTAGCATCAAAATATTGGTGTTAACGTCATTTTTCAGATGCATGAAACCTCCTTGTGTCAATGAGATGCAGGGTAGGCGTTCCTGTCTAAAAAATGACTAAAACACCCTAGCGCCATATTTATCCACCCAGGGCAAAAAAAGACGCATGGATGGGAGGCGGACCCTAAAAATTATGTTAACACTGATTTGCGTAAAAGTTTAACACCTAGGTCAGGGCAGGCGTTAAAATGAGGCAAATACACCACTAATTAAAGAAAACACACAGAAGCAACATCATAACTCACAGGAGAAGATGGAGGTGATCATGATCCAGCTTGCTAGACTGCGCAGAGGACAGCAACAACTACTGCACTCATCACCACAACAACACGGCCCACAAAGGCACCACAAAAGACAGGAGAGGGACTTCAGAACCAGGACAACCCTCCTTGGTCTTAGGGACCTGGACACCATTAGGACCTACAGACTGAACTGGCAAGCCATACTACACATGCTGCACCACATTGAGCCGCAAATTACAGCCAGCCTGCAGACCACACACAACATACCACCTATGACAAAGCTGCTCGATGTCCTACACATGCTGACAAGTGGTTACTTCCAAACAACGGGTGCACTGGTTGCTGGTGTCTCACAGCCGTCGTTCTCTACATTCCTGCCAAAGGTGTTAGACGCTATCATCTCCCTGACACCCGCCACATCAGCTTCCCTAACACCCAGCGAAAGCATCAGGAGAACAAACAGGGGTTCTGTCAAATCCTCGCTTCCCGCATGTGCTCGGTGCAATTGACTGCACCCATGTCCGGCTTGTACCACCTGCAGCAACAGAGCACTTATACCAGAATCACAACCATTAATGTGCAGGGCATAGTGGACCACTGGGGACTATTCATAAACATTTTGGCCAAGTATCCTGGGAGTGTGCATAATGCCTACATATTCCGGCACAGCAGGATCAATGAACAATTCCAGGATGGACAATTTGGAAATGGCCCTCTGCTGGGTAAGTAAACATATCTAGCAATGTACACACAACACACCAACCCTGTCGGACACACAAGACATACACCACTACAGTAACACATGGCCAGGGAAACACACATGTGCAGGTGATGACACATGTGCACCATGCTGCAGTACAGCACAATCAGTGCACAACACAAATACATACACCCACAAGTGCGTAACACACCCACAACTTGACAGGCACAACACGAGAAGGACAGGTGCAGACATGTACCCTTTGCTAACAGCAGAACTACACAGACCAATACAAGTGCCCACAGGTTGCCTACTACGTACACTTCACACACAGTACACCAAACAAAGAATAGCACAGACACATCAATGGCATACACCATGCCCATGTCATGTAACTTCTGAATAGGCACTGGTGCCTCAAGTCATGCCGTGCAAATCACTGCCAGAACAAATATCAAACACCACACAACTTGCGCCTATGTCAACTGCATCTCATCAACACATACCTAACTCACTTGTAGTGTGCAGAGACATCTGCCTGACACATTGGCTCACACACATAGGAATACAAGATCAATGCCCATCTCATACCATGTGCCAGATGTGTGAGAAGTGGTACCACACCTACTGTAGTGCAACTCACATGCAACACTCACTGACTCACAACACCATCATGTCTGTACCAGATACAATAAATGGCCCAACACGGGGAAGAGTCACTGTCAGACAGTGCAGATCATGGATTTCATAGTGGGACCTAGTAGGAGAAAACAGGACATCACTGACCTCACATGCACTGTGCCAAGGAACACATTTGCTAAGTAGCTGAGCTCCATCCCATAGCCTGCACTGTGCATGTGTCCACAGAATAAATACACATTGATGGTTTAGAAGATAGGAGAGATACTGGTAGTTATGTTGATCATGCTGTGACAATGGGATACACACCCTTGGACACCTCATGGCTGCCACTAACATTAGCTGCCACTCTGGAACACCAAGGGAACGATGTAATAGCCTACAGTTCCATTGTCATGGCCTGCACTGCATGTATAACTTGGCAGATGACCATCTCATAATGACTTGAAGCCACATTGTAAAATGGCCACCCTCCCATGCTGTATGTAGTATGGAAGGGTGTGCAAAGTTTCTTGCTGCAGGTCTGTCACCTCAAGATACATAGCATGATGATGCTGACTCACATGTAGCTGTCACCTAAAACCTGAGGAAGTGCCAACAATAAACACCACCCCAGGGGTTCTGTATGCAGGTTGTAAAAAGGAAGTAGGCTGTGCTATGAACTCATTTGATTGTGGCACCAATGCATGCTACATACTGCTGCACACACAGAAAGAGCCAATTGGCCATCAAAAACAGCATATGTACAGGGTGGTGTACCATCCTGCATAGAAACATACACCTCCACAAGGCAGCTAGCCGAGTACCCTGGTGCAGGGTAGGTAGTGTCAGTGCACGGCTGCACATGAGCAACTGGCGCAGGGGACAACAAAGGGTTGCCAAGTAACATGTCACACATGGGGCATTCTTGCATAGTCGAAATGTTTCAAGACAGTGCAGCCAATTTTGGAGACATGTTGTGCATTCTCACTTACCAATTTCAAAGGCCCTAAGTGTCACACATCATCTGCAATGATACATGTCAAAAGGGATGGGATGTCCAGGCTCTGAAGTGCTACGATGTTGCCACCACATCTGACTCCATTGTGTTGTGGGGATGTGCTACTTCCCCTCAAAGGTGCACTACACAACGCATGGTACATACATAATGACCATCAGTGTGGAATCCAAATCAAATGTCCTAGGTCCTTGAGCCAAAAGATTGTCATGTCCAACAATATAGTGCTGAGGAAACATTACATAAGGATAGGAACTCACACCATACCACAAATACATATGAGCCACAAACAGTTCTAAATATCAACAGCAATACTACATAACATACCTGTTGCAAGCCCTAACAACAACTTACTCCTTTAATTTTTTGCAGCGGATCAGGGTTATGGCATACAGCCATGGATAATGACCCCATTTCCCAACCCAAGCTCAGCAGCAGAGCGTGCATATAATGAGGAGCATCGTGGGACACAGACTATTGTGAAGAGGACATCTGGCATCCTGAAGTCCAAATTCAGGTGCCTGGACATCAAAGGAGGCAGCCTCCTCCTATATGCCCCACACATCGTCTGCAAGATAACTATGACATGTGCCAGCCTGCACAACATATGTATGCGGATGAACGTCCCCTTATACGAGCAGGTTGATGACCTGCCTGAGGAAGAGGAGGAGGATGGTGGAGAAGAAAATGAGTGGGAACAGCACAACAGAGCTGCCTGGATACGCTGCAGACTGCACATCGTTGAAAACTTCTTCACTCAATAATCACGTAACTCACCTTGTAGATTTTGTCAATACCCACCTCACTTATTCACACAATCCGACATTGGTGTCTTCAATCTCTAAAACAGACACCTCAGGATTGTGAGTCAAACCTCAGGGAGCATGTCGCAAACACAAATCTGAAGAGTACTGTAACAACATCACATGTGAAGCGTAAGAGAGAACTGCTACCATCACACACATCTGAATTTGCCTCATCACTTGAATGTGACAACTGAAGGATCTAATCTATGGACCACAACATATTAATTACATCCACGTTGTCAACTTGTACATTAAAAGCTCATCACACACAACTACAACATGTCCGAGTGTGAGGTAAACAAGGGGCCTACACATGAGGCAGTGGATGTCAAAATATGGTGATACTGCAATGCTTGAACAGACCAGTAACACAACTCAGTGTGAGAGTTGCAATGGCTGCATGGAGCATGTGTGACAAGGGGGGGACATCATTGGTGACAATGGTCTACATGATTAATCCAGGTATGGCATGCAATGGGAGAAATGGAGCCTGCGCTGTACATCCATGGAAATCACTCCTGCCACTGACATGGGGCACAATTCTGTCACAGGGTACACATGACCTCACACTTTGGACGGACACGTCTGTGGAATGCACATCAGAATGGATGAGAAATATATGCAGCTAAGGCTGCAGGTCCACCACACAAAAATTATTATTACACTGCAAAATGTAATGACTTTCAACTGTCTTTTGTGTTCAATACATGATATGGTTGGAATGTAAGCAGAGTGTGTCAATCACAGTATGTACCAAATATGTACATATGTCAGACATATGTGTAGTACACAGACAAGTCATCCATATACTCAAGATCAACAATGGAGACAGTTGTCGGGTAACATTTGCCAGATAGCATTCATCAGCCATCATCAACAATGCCTGAGCTGTGTATCATCTGAAATGTGACGCTCTGTAAGACAACTACACACAGCATATAAGTGAACACAATTCACAATCACATACCATGACTCTTGCATAGTACTGACTGCCATACATATGTGGATACACTGTTGTCACACATACATACATATGCATGACGTGAATACATTTGCATGCTGTTGATTCTGTAACACACACATTGGTGTAAGAGACCAATCACACCCAAATCACATTGTTCTATGGACTACCACATGTGGCCATACACAAAATGCCATACTGCAGCACAGCCCATTCAATTTGTATGTTGATACAGGGTGCAGCCATTGGCAATGGACAAAATCCCGCAATCAGGATTAGGGAAAAAAAAAATGACGCAAATGTGTCGAAAACATCCGCAAACGCAAAGTATATGACCCATGGGTCCCTAGCATGAATTCCACCTTCTCACTCATCGCAGTGCTGATTTACTGTTAAATCGCTGAATGATTTTTATTTGTCCCAGTGTTTGTGAATTTGTGTGTTTTTTGTAGTTTTCCTTGTACCTGTGCTGTGGGGTGTCTGTCTGGGTTAGTTGTAGAGGTGGGTTACTTGGGATTGTTATTTTTGGGGTGTTAATTTTCCTTTACTTACTTCTGTTTATTATAACTATTATTTATCATTTTCAACCTGTACCCCAGTGCAATATCTGGTGGGGGAGGCAGACTAGAAATGGGGAGGAGGAGCTGGGAGGCTTCGTGTGGCTGGTAGCCCACTACCTCCCATTAATGTTCGAGATGGGTGGCCGTGTGATACAGGGCCACCAGACGGAGGTGAGGTGGCTGCGGTGGGGCAAGGTGCTCCACCACCTGAAGAGGGTGTACCACAGCAGCCGCAATGGCCACCAGCTGAAGCATTGCTGGGCTGATTTGGTGGCCAGGGAGCAGGATCTTCTGGGCCTTCTTGGTGTGGTGATGGGTGGACCTGTTGGTGAGTCTCCCATTGGCAAACTATTTACTGTTCACCGCATTTGAATGACAGTAGCAGATGTGTTGGGATTCTGCATGCAATGCTTGTGAACCGGTTGCATGAACCCGGAATGTGGTGTCAATGTGCTAGTATAGACATGGAGTTCACATATTCTACCATTTTACCAATGCAAGTCAGATGCTAGGTGAGTCATGCACATACATCAGTAAGTCACACATTTCAGGGGCCAAGGCAACATCTGTGCTCCAGCACTGTGTCA
Source organism: Pleurodeles waltl (assembly GCF_031143425.1). NCBI lineage: Eukaryota > Metazoa > Chordata > Amphibia > Caudata > Salamandridae > Pleurodeles > Pleurodeles waltl. The sequence continues at coordinate 105,459,869 of NC_090446.1, forward strand.
TGTATGATAGACCAAGACACTGCCAGCATACCATATGTAACTGGATTGTGAAAACAAAGTAGGCCAATCCATGTATGGAGCAACATTGTCATAATTTCACATACATCATCCCTGCCATTATGTGTACAAAGAGGCCATACCTGCCTTAGGGGGCACTGGCAATGAAGCACTTGATCCTATCAGCCAACTGTGACATATCAGTCATGGATTACTCAATGCATGAAAATTTCTGACTAACAATTGAGCCACTTGTCCTTCACACAGTGCCTCTGTGTGCCTTGCAGGACAAGCCAGAATATCTCAGTCATTTGTCTTGCAGAGCACAAGGGTAGTGTCATGTATCTGTCACCCAACTCCCCGTCATTCCATGGAGTTCCATCTTCCACAGATTGCCCACATATGGTTGTTGCAGGGTGTAGCACTACATGAGTCTCAGGTCCAGTATAAGAGTGCAGATGTGTGGCTCTCACTCACCTAAGTGTCAGTCTCATTGTGAGTTTGCAGTGGTGTGTCTCTTGCACTGTCCGCAACCTGGATAATTAGCTCACTCCTCTGAAATAGTACACACTGTAATAAATTGTCCACTAGTAATGACAGTGATATGATACTAACCATGGTTTTCCACCCATATCTTTCAAGTGGACCTGCCCCCTACACCATAGGCGAAGTGGCAAGATTTGAGGACCAAGATGTATCCAGTAAGTGTGATTTTGTCTGTCCTGTGTAGTGATTTAGGCCCTCATTACAACCCTGGCGGTCAGTGATAAAGCGGTGGTAATACTGCCAACAGGCCGGTATTAAAAAAATTGGAATCATGACCACAGCGGAAACCGGCAACACAAAGAGCCACTTTAACACACCGACCGCCACGGCGGTAGCAACAAACACCCCGGCGGTAACCGCCAACAGCCAGGGGAAGACAATGTACCGCCCACTGCATTACAACATGCCTATCCGCCAACTTTTCCGGGGCGGTACCAATGCCATCAAAAGCACGGCGGAAACACTACTCTGAAGGGAAACAACTCACCTCTCGACACTCAAGGAAGAATCATGATGCAATGAATCCTGAACTGCAGGTGTTCCCCATGCTGGTGTACCTTCACATGCACCAGTAACATGAACGCCGGCAAAGACGACCACTGTGAGTACTGCACCTTGCACACAAGGGAGGGGGGAAGAAAAAAGAGAGTGACACACACACATAACACTCAACACCCCCATCCCCATCCCAACACCATACACATGAACACATGCAACAACATTACATATACACCACGTAACCCTCAGGAATAACGCAAGGACAAAAGGAACAGAGTAAAATGAGTGTAATATTAGAAATTTTAAGAAATACGTTCTTAAAGCAATAAACAGTATTTACAATATATACTATAGATACAAAAGGAGGGACAATTCCCACTCCAAAATGTCTGTGGCCCACTGGGCCAAACCACATAGGCCAAGGCCACACTTGACTCCTGCCTCGATTCTGAGAAAACACTGCAGGGGCATCAAGTTGAAAACACACAGGCACCTCAGGGGGTCAGGGAATGGGGGGACACCTCAGCCGGAAGATGGTACAACGACACTGGCCTGGAGGGGGCTCCATGCCCACTGCTTGGTCCTGGGGAGTGCAAGGCCACAGTTTCTCAAGTGGGTGGTTTGCGCACTGCTTGGTCCTGGGGAGTGCAAAGCCACAGTCTCTCAAGTGGGTGGTTTGCCCACTGCTTGCTCTTGGGGAGTGCAAAGCCACAGTATCTCAAGTGGGTGGTTTGCCCACTGCTTGGTCCTGGGGAGTGCAAGGCCACAGTCTCTCAAGTGGGAGGTTTGCTAACTGCTTGGTCCTGTGGAGTGCAAGGCCACAGTCTCTCTAGTGGGTGGTTTCTTCCACTGCTTCTGGAGGGGGTCTTGTGCCCAGTGTGCTTCATCCTGGCAAGGAGGGGGTGAGTGAATGGCTTCTTCCACTGGTTCTGAAGGGGGCCTTGTGCCCAGTGTGTTTCATCCTGGCAAGGAGGGGGTGAGTGGGTGGCTTCTTCCACTGGTTCTGGAGGGAGCCTTGTACCCAATGTGCTTCATCCTGGCAAGGAGGGGGTCAGTGGATGGCTTCTTCCACTGGTTCTGGAGGGGGCCTTGTGCCCAGTGTGCCTCATCCTGGCAAGGAGGGGGTGAGTGGATGGCTTCTTCCACTGGTTCTGGAGGGGGCCTTGTGCCCAGTGTGCTTCATCCTGGCAAAGAGGGGGTGAGTGGATGCCTTCTTCCAATGGTTCTGGAGGGGTCTCGTGTCCAGTGTACTTCATCCTGGATGGGGCAAGGCCACAGTCTCTCACCTGTGTGTCACAACGACAGGTGTTGCAGGTGCCAGGACGCACTGCAGCCAATGTAGTCACCACTACACAGTGCACGCCAGCAGTGACGGCTGCTCAGTGGATGGATACTAGTTGAGCTGCAGGTGGCGGTGCTGGCAGTGGTGGTGGTAGCCTCCAGGCCTTCACTTGCAGCCTCGGACGGCTGCCCACTGGGGCTACTGCTGCTGGCAGTGGTGCTGCTGGCGGCGGGGCATGTGGCGGTGCTGGCCGTGATGCCGGTGGCGGTGCTGGCCGCGGTGCAGGTGGAGGTGTTGGCAGTGGTGGTGGTAGCCCCCAGGCCTTCACTTGCAGCCTCGGACGGCTGAAGTGCCATGGCTGGTGTTGTGTGCCCCTTCCTGCCCTTGGCAGATGGTGGTGTCTCCTTGCTTCTGCCAGCTGGTGTCTTTTTCTTACCCTTGCTGGCTGGTTGTGCCTCCTTCACCTTGCTGGCTGGTGTCCCCTTCTTGCCCTTGCTAGGTGGCGGACCCTTCTTGGCCTTGGCAGGTGGTGCTGGCACACTGGCTGAGCTGACGGGTGCCTCCTTGGAGCCTCTCACACCTGCAGTAGCTGCAGAAACCACAGTAGCCGTGGGCTGGGTGGCTGAGGTGCTGAGCTAGGTTCTGGCCACCCTGGCCCGAGGTGAAGGACGGGGGGCAGGGGTAGGGAATAGGTCAATGTTGGTGAGGAAAAGCTTCTTAGGGACACTGGGGCGGGAAGAGGGTGAAGGTTTGGGAGTGGAGGAAGAGGGAGTGGCTGTAGGAGGTGTCAGTCTGCTGTGTTTGGGTGCAGGTGCATGGGCTGGATGCTGTTGTGAGGTGGATGGATGTTGGGTGTCTGTGTGCTTGCGTTTGTGTACTTTGGGAGGAGGGGGTCACAGAAACAGTGGGAGAGGAAACAGGGGATGTGTGCATGGATGTGGGGGTGGTGACTGCCAGTGAGGGGTGTGTAGTGATAGGCATGCTGGTGATGGAGGTAGTGGATGAGGATGTAGTGCATGCAGGTGTGAGTGGAGACGCTACTGGGAGGAAGGTGGACGATGAGGAGGAGGGGGACACAGTGGAGGCAGTGGATGTTGGTGTGTCATCATGTGGATGGTGCTTGCTTGTGTCAGTGCCTGTGAGATGAAGTGTGGTGCTTGTGTTTGCCTCAGCCACTTCTGTGTGTTGATTTGGGTGATTGCAGGTCTGAAGGTGTGCTTGGGATAGGCTGGGGTTGAGGGGATTGTGACTGGGTAGAGGAAGTTGGAGGGGGGAGGCTGGATACAGGGACAATGGCTACCATCAGTGCATTGGCCAGATCATGTAATGCTCTCTGTTGGGCTGCCACGCCAGAGTGAATGCCCTCCAGGTATGCATTTGTTTGTTGCAAATGCCCTGCTACACCCTGGATGGCAGTCAGTATGGGTGACTGCCCAACAGAGAGGGATCTCAGGAGGTCAATAGCCTCCTCACTGAGGGCCGCAGGGCTGACTGGGGCAGGGCCTGAGGTGCCAGGGACGAAGGAGATGACCACCCTCCTGGGTGAGCGAGCACGGGAAACACCCTGAGGGGCTGCTGGGAGGGTAGTGCTGGTACGGGGGTGTCGGCTGTACCTGTAGTTGGGGTGGGCACAGAGGTGTCCGCCACCACCAAGGAGCTTCCATCGGAGGAGGAGTCGCTGTCGGTAGTGTCCCCTCCTGTCTCCGTCGTGGTCTGTACTCACCCCCTTGTGGCTGCTGTGATGCCTTCAAGTGCCCATCCTGCTCCGGATAGGCCACCGCCAGGATATGGAACATCAGGGGGATCAGGGTACGACGGGCACCCCTTCCTCGTTGGGAGGCCAGCCCCAGCAGGGCCTCCACCGTCTTCCTTGCCCAGCGGCCCAGGTCCTCCCACCGTTTGTGGCAGTGGGTGCTCCACCTGTCAAGGACCCCCAGGGTCCGCACCCCCTTGGCGATGGCATGCCAAATACCCTTTTTCTGATGGGCGCTGTCCTTCAGGAAAAAGACAGCAGAAAAGTTATTAGTCATACCGTCCGGACTGTTATACTCATGGCCCACCATATCCCCCCATCCCCTTACGCACATACATTGCCAACCATATATGAGGCACTCTGCACAGGACCCCTCAGAACCCCCCCTACACGGGGCTTACACACACCGCAATCCATACTTTCATGGTCCACGCATCATGCTCACAGTGTACTCACCTGTTTGTCTGGAGGACCATAGAGTAAAGTGTACTGGGGTAGGACCCCATCCACCAGTCTCTCCACCTCCTCTGAAGTGAAGGCAGGGGCCCTTTCCCCAGACACTCGAGCCATTGTCGCTTCCAGACACAGGTCACAGCAGCACTTGCAGTGTAGGTCCTCTCCTGTTGAAGGTCAGGTAGCAAGTGAGTGCACAGATAGAAAATGGCAGTCACATCCGCGGCAGTGCGTACCGTCACCGCCAGCGTACATCGCCATTGGCTCCTGAAACCCATAGGGCCAATGATAACCAATGTGATGTTGCGCGGCGATCCTCGACCGCCGACCGCAACGGCGCACAACGTCAGAGGAATTACCTCATATCCACTTGTCTCTCCTCACAGGTCAGGCAGCCGCCATTTCCGGTAGGCACAGGCCGTGGCACCTAACTGTGTCACAGCAGACATTGGCACATCAACTGACTTACGAGTTCACATACTGTTTCTGTAAAGGAAAAATTGCATATTAATTTTGACATATGTGTGAATATGACTTTCTTCTCACCGTTTTTCACCCTAAACTTCAACCTCTGAGGATGAATAGGAGATGGAGACATCCCCGTGTACAGACCCCTGGTGGACCTGGCGACAACGGAGGACAGGCACATTATCCTGACCCACAGACTTGATAGGGCCACAATCCAAGAACTGTGTGCCCAATTGGAGCCAGACCTGATTTCAGCTATCCGCCACCCCACAGGTATCCCCCTCTAGTGCAGGTCCTGTCAGTGCTCCATTTCCTGGAAAGTGGTTATTTCCAAGCGACAGTGGCCATGGCATCAGGGATGTCACAGCCCATGTTCTCAAACATGCTGACCAGAGTGTTGTCTGCCCTGCTGAAACACATGCACAGCTACATCGTATTCCCCCAGGTGGAGGATTTGGCCACAGTGAAGGCTGACTTCTATGCACTGGGACATATCCCCAACATCATTGGTGCCATTGATGGTACACATATTGAATTTGTTCCTCCCCCCCCCCCCCCGGAGAAAGTGTTCAGAAATAGGAAAAGCTTTCACTCTCTGAATGTGCAGATGGTGTGTTTGGCGGACCAGTACATCTCCCATGTCAATGCCAAGTATTCTGGCTCTGTGCATGATGCCTTTATCTTGAGGAATAGCAGCATCCCATATGTGATGTCTCAACTCCAGAAGCAACGGGTGTGGCTAATAGGTGAGCCCATGGTCCCCACTCAGTTGATGTAGGTATATGGGTGTGGGTTTGGCTCTAAGGCTGAGTGTCTGGCTAACAGGTATCGCTCGAATATTTGCAGGTGACTCTGGTTACCCCAACCTCTCATGGCTACTGACCCCAGTGAGAAATTCCAGGACAAGGGCAGAGGAATGTTACAATGAGGCACATGGGCAAACAAGGAGGATCATTGAGAGAACCTTTGGCCTCCTGGGTTCTGGTGCCTCCATCTGACAGGTACTACTCACCCAAGAAGATGTGCCAGATCATTGTTGCATGTTGCATGTTTCACATCCTGGTCTTGAGACGCCAGGTGCCTTTTCTGATGGAGGATGAGCCTCGGGATAGTCGTGTGGCAGCGGTGGAGCCTGTGGACAGTGACGAAGAGGAGGCAGAGGAAGAAGATGTGGACAACAGAACTACACTGATTTAACAGTACTGACAGTGACACACAGGTAAGACACTGTAACTTCACCTTCCATTGCAGTTTTGTGCTTGACATTGAATATGGCAGCCTGATTTCCCTATTTCTATGGCCACTTACTGTACCCTTTGGCATCTCTATTTTCAGATCCTGTGCCCCACTCTGGCTCCTGGTGTGTTTACTGATGCCCACTACAGGTCATACCTATGTAAATATTACAGTACATTTGAATAGCAATGTTTACAATTTGTAAAACTAATACATTTGTCAAACAATTGACAGACTCCATATTTGATTTTTTTCCAAGGGTGTTTATTTCTGTGATAATAAGTGTAGGAGGTATTGCAATGGGCTGGGGTGATGGTGGAGGGAAGCCCAGGGTAGAGTCCATTCTCTTTGTATCACAGGTGCATTGTCTAAGGGGGCATAGGAAGGGGAGCAATGGCAGTTCAAGGTGGACAGGATGACAGAGTGGGACAGAAGGGTGACAATCAGGAGAGTCTTATTTCCTGGCAGGGGTCTTGGCAATGTTCTCTGGCTTCTGCCTGGATCGCAGGGGCCGTTTGCGGGGTGGTTCTTCTTCTGCAGGGGGTGGGGTGCTGGTGACTTGTTGCTCCTGTGGCGGGGCCTCCTGTCCACTAGCGTTGGCGGAGGTGGATGGCTGTTCTTCGGTTTGGCTAGTGTCAGGGGCCTGTTGGTGTGCCACTGCCTCCCTCATGGTGTTGGCCATATCTGCTAGCACCCCTGCAATGGTGACCAGGGTGGTGTGAATGTCCCTCAGGTCCTCCCTGATCCCCAGGTACTGTCCCTCCTGCAGCCTCTGGGTCTCCTGGAGCTTGGCCAGTATCTGGCCCATGGTCTCCTGGGAATGATGATATGCTCCCAGGATGTTGGTGAGTGCCTGGTGGAGAGTCGTTTCCCTGGGCCTATCCTCCCCCTGTTGCATAGCAGTCCTCCCAGCTTCCCTGTTTTCCTGTGCCTCTGTCCCCTGAACCGTGTGCCCACTGCCACTGACCCCAGGTCCCTGATCGTCCTGTATTTGTGGGGTTGCCTGGGGTCCCTGTAGTGGTGGACACACTGCTGATTGACCTGGGGACAGAAGGATGGGCCAGCTGGGTGGGTTCTGTGCTGGTGTTTCCTGAGGGGGGAGGCTCTGTGGTGGTTTGGGACTGTGGCTGGGTCACCGACTGTCCAGAGGTCCCTGATGGGCCAGGTTCGTCATCGTGATCCAGGCGTGCAAAGCTGCTGTCATCACTGTGGGCCTCTTCAGGGGGACTGGCACCTCCTCTCCGGTGACGTTGAGTGGGGGTCCTGTGGGGATATAAATGCAGTGTTAATGTATCTGCATGGACCTTCTTGTGCATGGATATGTTTCCCTCTATGGTTATTATTAGCAAGGCAACTTTGGCTTGTGTGAGGTGTGCTTGGTTTGGCTAAGTGATTGTCACTAGTGTGCATGCTGTGGTGACGGGTGTCCATGCAGGTCTGTGAAGGAGGTCCATGCATTGGTGTTGCATGCAGGGCTTGGTATTGGGATGGGTGGGTTGTGATGGTGGGGTATGTTGAGGTTGAGGTGCTGGGGTGATCGGGGTGAGGGTAGGGGTTGTTGTTTGTGATGGCATGCAGGTAGGGTGGGGGATAAAGTAGTAAAGATTTGACTTACCAGAGTCTGGTCCTCCTGCTACTCCTGCCAGACCCTCAGGATGCATGATTGCCAAAACTTGCTCTTCCCATGTTGTTAGTTGTGGGTGAGGAAGTGGGGGTCCACTGCCAATCCTCTGTACTGCTATCTGGTGTCTTGCAACCATGGCACGTACCTTCCCCCATAGGTTGTTCCACCTCTTCCTAATGTCATCCCTTGTTCTTGGGTGCTGTCCCACTGCGTTGACCCTGTCCACGACTCTCCGCCATAGCTCCATCTTCCTTGCAATAGATGTCTGCTGCACCTGTGATCCAAATAGCTGTGGCTCTACCCGTATGATTTCCTCCTCCATGGCCCTTAGCTCCTCCTCTGAGAACCTGGGGTGTCTTTGTGGTGCCATGGGTGTAGTATGAGTGGTATGTGTGAGGGTGTGTGGGGTGATGTCTTTGGGTGTGTGCTGTGAGGTGCGTCGATGGTGCATGGGTGATGGTGTTTTGTGGCTCAGTTTCAGTGGGTGCTCCTGGATTGTCTCTTACTTGCCAAAATCTTTGGGTCGTAAAGAATTGTGGGTAGTGTGTGTGTGTGTTTTATAGTGGTGTGGGTGTGTGGGTGTGGTGTTTTTTTATGTGTGCCAGGTGTGTGTAGTTTGAAGTGTACAATGTGGTGTTGTTTTGTTAGTGTGTGTGTATTTTGAGTGCGGCGGTGTGTACTGCCAATGGTTACCTCGGTTGAATGACCGCCGCAGTGATTCGTGGGTCATGATGCTGTGGGCGTATTTCTGTTGGCGTAATGGTGTGGGTTTTGGTACCACCATTTTATCACTGACCTTTGGGCTGGCGGACTTGTGTGTGTGTCTGTATAGTGGCAGGTTTCTATGTGTGGGTTCAGCATGGCGGTAAGCTGCACTTACCGCCAATGTTGTAATGAGGGCCTAAGTGTTTTGTGTGAGTGAGTCATGTGTGTTGCACCCAATGCTAGAAGTGATGAGCTGTCAATTGATCAGAAATCAAAGTAGGTTGGGTGGTGACACTGTCTCATTTAAGTGGTTCCCCATGCATGTGCAGAGTCATATCTTGTGAGGCTTGTGGCGCTCAGTGGGCAGCATTGTGTAAACAAAGTGATGACAAGCCACATGTAGGCCCATGTGTGACTTAGATGTGCACCGTTGTGAAAATAATGTTCTGGGACACTCCGTCATTCTCACAACACAGTGATGCACCATTTTGAGGACAAATTGGTGCATCTCTGTATTATAATTTACATGTAGGACTGGGTGGGCAATTGTCCCCCAGCATGGTGCCACTTACGTGACACTTATATGGAATAAAATAGGCGTGCATGCAGGTCAAGTGCAATTGTGTGCTGACATGGACATGGGTGTGTGAGGAATGGTATTGGCTGGTCAGTTATTTTTGGGTGTCTACACCTGTGCAGGGGGCCACAGCTGCCAACATCACAATTGCTCCAGCTGCTGTACCCTCAACATCCGTCCCACAGCCAACCACACCTGCTAACATTGACATGAGTGCCATCAGAGGCTTAAAGAGGGATGTGACACAGGTCCTCAATAAGTTGGACTCAATTGAGAAGGAGGGGGACAAGAACACAAAGGCACTCAAATACATTAAAAGGAAACTCAAGAGGACCAAACTCTGAATTTTATGATGTCTCCCTTCCCAAGTTCAGTCCCCTCCCTCCTCATTTTTTCTAGGTTTTTAGTGGGTATTAGGGGATTAGTTGTAGGTTAGATTAGGTTAGTGTGTAAGTTAGGATAAGTAGGATTGGGGGGGCGGTTTTCTACTTTTTACATTTTACTATGTGGGTGGGTGAGTGGATTGTGATGTTGGGGCTTTTGTTTTTTTATTTTATGTTGTCCTGCATGTGTCTTGTGATATAAGGGGTTGGAGAGCGAACGTTTAGAGTGTGTAGTTAAATGTGTTAGGTAAGTGTAGCATAGAATAGTTAGGGCCTGTTGTGGGTTATGTTTAGCTAGGATAGGTTAGGTTAGGCTAGGATAGGTGATCTTAATTCTTTCTAGTTTTGTTAAAATTTAAATAAAAGATTTTGGGAACTCCCTTACTTCATGTGACATATGCTTGGATGTCAGGGTCTTCCCATGGGTTTACAGTGAAAATTGTGTGTTATCATAGGGATTCTGTTCTGCCTCCAGATCCCTCTCTTGACATGTTCATGACCTTCTTATAACTGAGCTGTCACATTGGCAACTACAACACATCTACTTGTCTGTGCATCTGCCATCCAGTGTACCCACCACTCAAGGTGACTATGTTGACCATGTATAGGAGAGGTAGGTGTGGTAATTCAGCTGTCATTGTATGGGTTTTGTGTCGGATTGTTGGGCAATGTGGGACATTTGACAACAGCCTACATTTCATTCCTATCCTGTGAAGCTGACCAGTGGAAATTACAGATGAGGTTGAGTTCCTCTGTTTCACACCAATTTGTTCTACTGGTACTCCCGCTGACGATATTGTCCGAGAACTGTTTCATAGCCATTCCTTCCGTATGTAGTGGGTGTAGCATACATGTATTCAACATGTTTTACATACTCAGGGAATTGTTTGTAGGGTATGGGACCAATATCCACATTAATCATGTAGGTACCATGTGCATAGATATGTGCCAGCATATTCATGCATTCTTGTACTGATACGCTGTGACTTGAGACATGTTACACACATCACAATTCCTAGGCATAGTAGATTAGTTACAACACACACAAATGTGCTGGCTGTGTTGGTGGTGTTTAATGACAAATGCAATAGTGCAATATTTACAATGTCCAGGTCTGTGACCCCATTCGTGGAATCCATCCAATTGTGACACAACACAAGTCCAGGGTTGAGGAACATGTTATGGGACATGTTTGGGTAAAGTGTCTTCCAGTGCACGGGAACATAAATTGCCAATTGAAAAGTTAGAGACAATTGTGGGTTGAAGAAGAGTGCATATCTGCAACAGTGTCAACACTGGCATGATGTCAAGCACAGGACAAAGGAAAACGCTGCCCATGTGGCATGGGCTGGTGCTACCGAGAACTCCTTTGGGTGAAGATGATCTGTTGCACATCTTCATCCTCTGATGTGTGTGGTGTCTCCTCTACCCTTGATGGTGGTAGTGGGGAGGTAGAGGAGGCCACACGCACTTCAGTGATTGGAGATGTGGACTCCCAACTCCTGGCAGCTGCCATCTGTGGCACTACGTATGGCATCACTGCAGCAAGGAGGAGCTGCTGATTTCTAAGTATAGCTGCAACATCCCTGTGGTAGGCAGCCATGTGTGCCCTGAGGGAGACCATTTCCTGGTGCATGGAGTCCATTTTGTGGCCTCTTCCTCATGGCAGCAGCTGTGTCCCTCAGACACTCCTGGACTCCACGCATTGGGGAGTGTGTGCGTCAGTTGGCTGCAGTCTGTTCTGTTGCTATTACCATGAAGGTCCATGTTAGAAATGGGGTCTTTGGTTGACAGTCAGGTTACCCCCTGTTCAAGCAAGGACCCTCACTCTAGTCAGGGTAAAAGAGAATCACCCTCAGCTAACCCCTGCTTACCCCCTTGGTAGCTTGGCAGAGCAGTAGACTTAACTTCAGAGTGCTAGGTGTAAAGTATTTGTACCAACACACACAGTAACTTAATGAACACACTACAAAATGACACAACACCAGTTTAGAAAAATAGGAAATATTTATCTAAACAAAACAAGACCAAAACGACAAAAATCCAACATACACAAGTCAAGTTATGAATTTTTAAAGATTAAACTCAAAAATAGCGCTTAGAAACAAATATGCTTCGATGAGGTGTTAACACGGCGTCGTGACGGAGTCGTTCCCAACAAGCCGACACCAGCGGTGCCGGACACGGAGTCGCGTAGACCCCCAATTACAGTACCTTTGGTGAAGAGTGAAAACAAGCCGATGCGCGAAGTCGGGGATCGCGGCGTCTGTGCAAAACGTTGAATCCGTGCACTTCGAGCGGCTCGGTCACGACGTGGTGCGGCGACTTCCACGTAGTCGCGGACTTCAGCGAGGCTGCAGCGGCGTCTGGCCTGTGAAGAGCGTCGCGTTCCAGCGAAGGTCACAGCGTCGGGTGCAGGCGGTGTCACCGGATTCAGCAGCGGCGTCAGTCCGAAGTCGTCCGAAGACGATTTCCTTGGTTTTCCACCAGCTTTCCTTTCAAGGGCCCAGGGACTGCATAGGGCACAACTTGTCAGAGCAGGAGTCTCTCCAGAGACTCCAGGTGCTGGCAGAGAGAAGTCTTTGCTGTCCCTGAGACTTCAAACAACAGGAGGCAAGCTCTAAATCAAGCCCTTGGAGATTTCTTCACAAGATGGAAGGCACACAAAGTCCAGTCTTTGCCCTCTTACTCTGGCAGAAGCAGCACTGCTGAAAAGCTCCATAAAGCACAGTCACAAGCAGGGCAGCATTTCTTCCTCAGCTATTCAGCTCTTCTCCAGGCAGAGGTTCCTCTTGGTTCCAGAAGTGTTTCTAAAGTCTGTGGTTTTGGGTGCCCTTTTTATACCCAATTTCTCCTTTGAAGTAGGTCTACTTCAAAGTAAAGTCTCTTCTGAATGTGAAATCCTGCCTTGCCCAGGCCAGGCCCCAGACACTCACCAGGGGGTCGGAGACTGCATTGTGTGAGGACAGGCACAGCCCTTTCAGGTGTAAGTGACCACTCCTCCCCTCCCTCCTAGCACAGATGGCTCATCAGGAAATGCAGACTACACCCCAGCTCCTTTTGTGTCACTGTCTAGTGTGAGGTGCAACCAGCCCAACTGTCAAACTGACCCAGACAGGGAATCCACAAACAGGCAGAGTCACAGAAATGGTATAAGCAAGAAAATGCTCACTTTCTAAAAGTGGCATTTTCAAACGCACAATCTTAAAATCAACTTTACTAAAAGATGTATTTTTAAATTGTGAGCTCAGAGACCCCAAACTCCACATGTCCATCCGCTCCCAAAGGGAATCTACACTTTAATCAGATTTAAAGGTAGCCCCCATGTTAACCTATGAGAGGGACAGGCCTTGCAACAGTGAAAAACGAATTTAGCAATATTTCACTGTCAGGACATATAAAACACATTACTATGGGGGTCATTCTAACCCCGGCCGGCGGCGGAAGCCGCCGGCCTGGCTGGGACCGCCAGAATACCGCTGCGCGGGCAAATGACTGCCGCGGGTATTCTGGGTTTCCCGCTGGGCTGGCGGGCGACCGCCAGAAGGCCGCCCGCCAGCCCAGCGGGAAACACCCTTCCATGAGGATGCCGGCTCCGAATGGAGCCGGCGGAGTGGAAGGGGTGCGACGGGTGCAGTTGCACCCGTCGCGATTTTCAGTGTCTGCATGGCAGACACTGAAAATCTTTGTGGGGCCCTGTTACGGGGCCCCTGCAGTGCCCATGCCATTGGCATGGGCCCTGCAGGGGCCCCCAGGGGCCCCACGACACCCCATACCGCCATTCTGTTCCTGGCGGCCAAAACCACCAGGAACAGGATGGCGGGATGGGGGTCGGAATCCCCATGGCGGCGCAGCAAGCTGCGCCGCCATGGAGGATTCCCCAGGGCAGCGGGAAACCGGCGGTACACCGCCGGTTTTCCGTTTCTGACCGCGGCTGTACCGCCGCGGTCAGAATGCCCATGGGAGCACCGCCAGCCTGTTGGCGGTGCTCCCGCGGTCGTTGGCCCTGGCGGATTTTATCGCCAGGGTCAGAATGACCCCCTATATGTCCTACCTTAACCATACTCTGCACCCTGCCCTTGGGGCTACCTAGGGCCTACCTTAGGGGTGCCTTACATGTAAGAAAAGGGAAGGTTTAGGCCTGGCAAGTGGGTACACTTGCCAAGTCGAATTTACAGTGCACATTTACACACACGGACACTGCAGTGGCAGGTCTGAGACATGATTACAGGGTTACTTGTGTGGGTGGTACAACCAGTGCTGCAGGCCCACTAGTAACATTTGATTTACAGGCCCTGGGCACCTCTAGTGCACTGTACACCACAGAACCCTGCCCTATTTGGCACTTGCTCGCCTTAATAGTGAGGCCTGCCTTCTGCAGGGCCTCTAACACTCTCCAGAGGTGCTGCAGGTGTTCCTCCCATGTGGAACTAAACACAGCAATGTCATCCAGGTAGGCGGCACTGAACTCATCCAGTCCTGCCAACACCTGGTTGACCAACCTCTGAAAGGTGGCAGGGGCATTTTTCATCCCAAAGGGCATCACGTTGAAGTGGAAGTGCCCATCTGGGGTAGAGAATGCTGACCTCTCCTTTGCCCCCTCAATTAAGTCAATCTGCCAGTACCCAGATGTTAAATCAAACATACTGAGGTACTTGGCAGCTCCTAACCGATCAATGAGCTCATCAGCTCGGGGGATGGGGTGTGCGTCATTCTTGCTGACCGCATTGAGACCCCGGTAGTCCACACAGAACCCAAGTTCCGGAGTGGCACCAGGAGCAGCAGCCTTTGGGACCAATACCACTGGGCTGGCCCAAGGACTGCTGGAGTGGTCAATAACCCCTAGGGTTAACATTTTGGAGACTTCCTCCTTAATGCAAGCCCTGACCCTGTCAGTCACCCTGGAAAACTTATGTTTAACAGGTGTACTATCTCCAGTGTCCACATCATGTGTGCACAGGTGTGTGACTCCTGGGATCAGGGAAAACAGCGAGGCGAACTGTCCCAACACGTGGCGACAGTCCCTCTGCTGTTCCTCAGTCAGGGAGGGGGAGAGGATCACTCCCTCCACAGACCCATCTTTCTCTCCTGCAGACAGGAGGTCAGGAAGAGGCTCTCTTTCTTCCTCCACTCTGTCATCTGTCGCTAGGAGCATGGATAGCTCAGTTCGCTCAAAGTGTGGTTTGAGGCGGTTGACATGTAGGACCCTCAAAGGGTTCCTGGGGGATTGCAAGTCTACCAGATAGGTGACCTCGCTCTTTCTTTCCACCACCTCAAAAGGCCCAGTCCACTTATCTTGGAGAGCCCTAGGCTCCACTGGTGCCATGACCCACACTTTTTGTCCAGGCTGAAACTCAACCAGAGTGGCATTCTGGTCGTGCCACCATTTCATATCCTCCTGGTTTGCTTCCAGGTTCTCCTGAGCGAGACTCCTGAAGCGGGCAGTCTGGTTTCTTAGTGCCAGCATGTAGCTAAATACATCCTGGGGTGGTTTACTAGGAGCTTTCTCCAAAGCCTCCTTCACCAGACTGAGCGGTCCCCTGACAGGGTGGCCATAGATGAGCTCAAAGGGGCTAAAGCCAAGTCCCTTTTGAGGCACCTCCCTGTAAGCGAACAGAAGGCATGGCAAGAGGACGTCCCACTTATGCCTCAAGGGCTCTGACAGGCCCTGAATCATGCCTTTCAAGGTGCGGTTGAATCTCTCAACCAGACCATTACTTTGGGGGTGGTAAGGTGTGGTGAACTTGTAGGTTACCCCACACACCTTCCACAGAGACTTCATATAAGTGGATATGAAGTTTGTATCTCTATCAGATACCACTTCCTTGGGGAACCCCATGCGGGTAAAAACTCCACTCAAGGCACGTCCCACCACGGGGTCAGTGACCGTCCTTAGAGGAATGGCTTCTGGGTACCGTGTGGCATGGTCCACCAAGACCAGGATGAACCTGTTGCCCATGGCTGTCTTGGGGTCCAGAGGCCCCACAATGTCAATTACTACCCGTCCAAAGGGGGTACTGACTATAGGTAAAGGTTGGAGGGGAGCTTTGCATTTCCCCCCACTCTTGCCACTTGCCTGACAAGTCTGACAAGACCTACAATAAGCAGCTGACTGCTTGTGCATCAAGGGCCAGTAAAAGTGGGAGACGAGCCTCTTATAGGTCTTGTCCTGCCCTAGATGTCCTGCCAAAGGCACATCATGAGCCAAACCCAGTAGGAAGGCCCTGAAGCACTGGGGTGCCACCAGCATACGAGCTGACCCAGGCTCAGGAACCTTAGGCTCACTATACAGGAGGCCATCCTCCCAATATATCAGGTGAGTACCTGGTGCCTCGCCAGCCGCCTGGGCTGCAGCCTGCTGCCGCAGCCCCTCAAGAGTAGGACACTCCTGCTGCGGTGTGCAGAATGCTTCCCTGGTGGGTTCCCCTTCCTGCTGCCACTGTGACAGCTCAGGGACCTCCCCCAGTTCAGCCACCTGCTCCCCTGTTGGTTCTGGGGCATCACCCTCAGGCTCCGCCTCCTCCCGGACCGTGGGAACCTCTGGGGCCAGTTTCCCACACCCCCTGCCCTTCCTCTTCTTGGCGGTCCCTGGGCCACTGTTTCAGGCTCCAGGGGCTCTTGACTACCCTGATTGGCTGCCATAGACCGGGTAGATACGCATACCCACCCAGGCAGACCCAACATCTCCAAGTGAGACCTGTGTTCCACCTCCTTCCAAGGGGAATCCTCCAGGTCGTTGCCTAGCAAACAATCAACAGGCATGGTTGGACTCACAGCTACTTTCCAGGAACCTGAGAGCCCCCCCCATTCAAAGGGAACCTGCACCACCCTGCAGAAGCGCTCAGAGTTGTCTACCGCAACTACTTGGTGAAGTACCCGGGGATCAATCTGCTCTTCAGACAACAGGTGACTCCTCACTGTAGTCACACTGGCTCCTGTGTCTCTCAGAGCCTCCACCCTCTGTCCATTGATGGTCACCCATTGCCTGTACTTCTTAGTGTTATCAGGCACTAGGTTTCTCTGGACCATCTCACTGTCCCCTAGTGAGACAAGGGTAATTTCTGCTGGCTCCCACCCACCTGGAACCAACTCCTCCCCAAGCGCTACACTGGCCAAACCCTGGGATTGCGCACCAGTGGGTGCCGGTGTATATTTGGGGCATTTGGGGTCCCCCCTCACATGACCAATCTGGTCACATGAATAGCACTTACGTGGGGGACCACCTACCAGTGGCTTCCCTTTGGACAACCACGGCTTCTTTTCACTGGGAGGTTGGGAATCCTTTCCCTGGGGATCAGTTTGGGGCCCTTTAGAGATCTCCCCCTTTTTGCCCTTACCCCCCCCCTTCTTCTGAGAGGGACCCTGCCCACCCTTGGCGTGGTCTCCCCCGTACCTCTTTTGGACCCTGGTGCTCTCCCACCGGTCTGCTTCCTGTGCAAGCTTCCTGGGGTCAGTCAGCTTGCTGTCAATGAGGTGCTGGTGCAGCTCTGGAAAACATAAACTGTACAAGTGCTCCCAAGCAATTAAATTGTAAAGCCCCTCATACGTGTTTACCTTACTGCCCTTCACCCAACCGTCCAGTGACCTGCAAAAAGAATCAACACATTCCAACCATGTTTGGGATTCCTTTCTCTTGTAGGATCTAAACTTCTCCTTGTACTGCTAAGGGGTGAGACCATACCTGGTGAGTAAGGCCTCCTTCATGACAGGGTAGGTGAGACTCTGAGCATCCCCTAAGGCTATCAGTGTGTCCCTCCCCTCTGCCTCAAAATGCTTCCACAGGGCTGCCCCCCAATGAGCTTCAGGGACCAGGTTCATGTGGAGGGCTGACTCATAACCCTTGAACCACAAGTAGATATCATCCTCCCTCTTATAATCCCTCACAAGGTCTTTTGGGATGTGTACCCTTCTCTCAGGCTGCACTGTAGGATTGCTGCCACCATCCCTACTGGACTGGCTCCTCTGATCTAACTCCTTTAAGTTAAGCTCATGAGCCAGCTGCATCTTCCTTTCCTCAAGGACTGCTCTTCTCTCATCTCTTTCTTTCTCCACATTGAGCTTCTGCAGCTCCAATTGGTATGCCCTCTCTGCCTGTCTGTCCTGCAATTCTTCAGGCGTCAGACCTTTGGAGGGTACACTGCTACCTGCCCTAGAGACTCTTTCCCTGGGAATAACAGGTCCCCCCACTATACCATTATGTACTGATTGCCCTCCCTCCTCATCCTCCTCCTCATCCTCATTGTGCCCTCCAGTGCTTCTGGCTGTCACCCAGGCCCTCAGCGCCTTTTTCAGCTCATCCTTCTTGGAAGAGCTCTTAATGGGACAACCAAAATTTTTACAAAACTGCTTTAGCTGAGCCTTGTTATAACTATCCAATTGCTTCAGGTCAAAAACAGCTTCAACTGATGCATCTCCAAGTTGAGACATGATGAAAGGTCAAAAGAGTGCAAAGTTCCAAATGCAGAAACAAGTTCCCAAATGAAGTTCAAAGTCAATCAAAGATCAGTGAAGAAAAACAAAGTGGACGAAGGGAAAAATCCACAAAAAGAGAAAAAGCAAAAATCTCAAGACAAGCGGTATGTGGTCACGTAGTGGTCTGCACTCAAAATAATACTGTACACTTAATCACTGTATGTCAAGTACAAATACAAGTCCAAATCCCAACCGCTGATCACCAATGTTAGAAATGGGGTCTTTGGTTGACAGTCAGGTTACCCCCTGTTCAAGCAAGGACCCTCACTCTAGTCAGGGTAAAAGAGAATCACCCTCAGCTAACCCCTGCTTACCCCCTTGGTAGCTTGGCAGAGCAGTAGACTTAACTTCAGAGTGCTAGGTGTAAAGTATTTGTACCAACACACACAGTAACCATGAAAACACTTCAAAATGACACAACACCAGTTTAGAAAAATAGGAAATATTTATCTAAACAGAACAAGAGTAAAACGACAAAAATCCAACATACACAAGTCAAGTTATGAATTTTTAAAGATTAAACAAAAAAATAGCGCTTAGAAACAAAAATGCTTCGATGAGGTGTTAACACGGCGTCGTGACGGAGTCGTTCCCAACAAGCCGACACCAGCGGCGCCGGACAAGGAGTCGCGTAGACCCCCAAGTACAGTACCTTTGGTGAAGAGTGAAAACAAGCCGATGCGCGAAGTCGGGGATTGCGGCGTCTGTGCGAAACGTTGAATCCGTGCACTTCGAGCGGCGTTGGTCACGACGTGGTGCGGCGACTTCCACGGAGTCGTGGACTTCAGCGAGGCTGCAGCGGCGTCTGGCCTGCGAAGAGCACCGGGTTCCAGCGAAGGTCACGGCGTCGGGTGCAGGCGGTGTCACCGGATTCAGCAGCGACGGCGGTCCGAAGTCGTCCGAAGTCGATTTCCTTGGATTTCCACCAGCTTTCCTTTCAAGGGCCCAGGGACTGGATAGGGCACCACTTGTCAGAGCAGGAGTCTCTCCAGAGACTCCAGGTGCTGGCAGAGAGAAGTCTTTGCTGTCCCTGAGACTTCAAACAACAGGAAGCAAGCTCTAAATCAAGCGCTTGGAGATTTCTTCACAAGATAGAAGGCACACAAAGTCCAGTCTTTGCCCTCTTACTCTGGCAGAAGCAGCACTGCAGAAAATCTCCACAAAGCACAGTCACAGGCAGGGCAGCACTTCTTCCTCAGCTATTCAGCTCTTCTCCAGGCAGAGGTTCCTCTTGGTTCCAGAAGTGTTTCTAAAGTCTGTGGTTTTGGGTGCCCTTCTAATACCCAATTTCTCCTTTGAAGTAGGCCTACTTCAAAGTAAAGTCTCTTCTGAATGTGAAATCCTGCCTTGCCCAGGCCATGCCCCAGACACTCACCAGGGGGTCGGATACTGCATTGTGTGGGGACAGGCACAGCCCTTTCAGGTGTAAGTGACCACTCCTCCCCTCCCTCCTAGCACAGATGGCTCATCAGGAAATGCAGACTACACCCCAGCTCCTTTTGTGTCACTGTCTAGTGTGAGGTGCAACCAGCCCAACTTTCAAACTGACCCAGACAGGGAATCCACAAACAGGCAGAGTCACAGAAATGGTATAAGCAAGAAAATGCTCACTTTCTAAAAGTGGCATTTTCAAACGCACAATCTTAAAATCAACTTTACTTAAAATCAACTTTAGCACCTGCTAACTCCCAGCAGCAAAACTTTTGGATTCTGTCAAACGTACTCTTTGCATTGCAGCTCATGAGTTGGATGTGTATACAAGAGAGAACATTTTTGACGGATTATCACTGCATGCTCAATATTCTGGTGAGGTGAAGCTCTCTAGGAGCTTATTTTTGCTTTTTGGTGCTCAGTACACACGTTTTAGGCTTGATGTGGGTCTGGAAATTGATCTTTCTTTCATAGATGCTCAGTATTTATATAAGTTCCCCAACTAGATTTTGTGAAGGCTGCATGAGAACCTGTGGATGCTTCAGTTCTCAAGTGTATCATGATAGGGCCAATCTCAAAGAAGAAGAATATATTTTATGCTCCAGCTACACCCAGCTCTAGTATATATTATAACCCACCTGTAGGAACAGAACCACCTTTCTCCTCTCTACCATCAAGCTTGGCTCGCCTCTGAACCCATGATTCCTTAAGGAATTGAGACATGAGTATGGAGCCAATCCTCTCTGTATTTCCTAAAGCAAACCAAACTGTAAGAGAATCTTTGTCAGGATGAAATACATATGTTCAGTTTTCCTACTAAGCTACATGACACCATCATTGTACTACTCTCCTATCTAGTCTATGTCACAGAGCATTCCATCACATGAATATGAATCCTCCGAGAATCCAAAAATCAACCACAAGACAACTTCTTAACCTTACTATCCAAACTTGCATCTCACCTGCTGTTATAGTCTACAGCCCCACCAATGACTAGACATATCACTTTCAAAGAAATGTACATAGCTTATTATGTCATTAATGACCCTGAACATTTCTTCCTTCAGCAAAAACCATGTAACTAACATCCAGCAAGATCTCTTTGATCTAGGCTGGCCTCTAGGCATCATACACAACAGGAGCTACAGAGAGACTGAAAAAATACCAAGGACACCTTCTACTCAAAAAGCCAATACCACAGAAATCTATTGGTACTCGTCACAACCAAAAATACACAGGATGCTCCTATCAAACAAATGTCATCTATAGGGTTGGGCCATGCACTGCAAACAACTCAGAGTCAGACCATATTTCACGGTGTGATACTTTTCAGGGCCAGTGCCTAGGTACTTACACAAAGCACACATAAAAGTTACCTGATAAAATTATAGGAAATGCCTTATGACCACCATGAGTCGGTTGGCTGTTGCTCACCAGCTGGTTCATTGTATCATATTTGGCAACTTTCCTATATTAACAGAAGAACCATGCAACATGTGAACACTACAATCTCCTGTAGGCCCTCATCAAGGAAGAACCTGGACAGCGGCAGCTACTGCAAATCTGTAGGAAAGGGGTAGGAGGGGTGGGCGGGGTGAACGGGGAAATTAAAAACACAATAATATTTTAAAAACTCACCTTTCTGTGGCTGCCTGCCGCGTTGCTCCTCTTCTCTCCTGGTGTCCCAACAGTCACTGGGACACCAGCACAGGCTCCTCATGCAATCCTGGTGCTGCTCTCGTGCTATGCCTAGCATGAGAGCAACACCAGGATTGATCTGAGCAGCTTCTTCTGCCGTTCAGACACTGCATGGGAGTCTGTGCAGTTTCTCCAACCCGGCTGTTTCTAAATGTAAAAAAACAATGTTTTACAGGAGAAGAGGAAACAAGGCACCTGCAGCAACAGCATTTGCTACCTTATCATTAACACATTTTAAAGCACAGGTGTGGAATCCTGAAAAAATGAGGAGCACCCTTTCCTTTTTACACAGGTGGAAACTCGTTCTTAGTTCAATATATTTATAACCTCGAGGAGGTGACAAAAGTGACAGAGTGTTAGACCTGACAGCCTTAGGGTAGTCACCCCTAACTTTTTGCCTGCCTACCTCCTCGTTTTGGATACTGTTTTTGCTGGTTTTTAGACTCTGCGCACTTTACCACTGCTAACCAGTGATAAAGTGTATATGCTCTCTCTCTGTAAACATGGTAACTTTGGATCATACCTGATTGAACTATTTAATCTACTTATAAGTCCCCAGTCATGTGCACTCCAGGTGCCTAGGGCATATAGATTAAATGCTACTAGTGGACCTGCAGCACGGATTGTGCCACCCACTTAAGTAGCCCCTTTTCCTTGTCTCAGGCCTACCATTGCTAGGCCTGTGTGTGCAGTTTCACTGCCACCTCGACTTGGCATTTAAAAGTACTTGCCAAGCCTAGAACTCCCCTTTTTCTGCATATAAGTCACCCTTAATGTGTGCCCTGGGTATCCCCTAGAGCAGGGTGCTGTGTAGGTAAAAGACAGGACATGTACCTGTGTAGTTATATGTCCTGGTAGTGTAAAACTCCTAAATTCGTGTTTGCACTACTGGGAGACCTGCTCCCTTCATAGGCTAACATTGGGGCTGCCCTCATACACTGTTGAAGTGGCAGCTGCTGATCTGAAAGGAGCAGGGAGGTCATATTTAGTATGGCCAGAATGGTAATACAAAATCCTACTGACTGGTGAAGTCGGATTTAATATTACTATTCTAGAAATGCCACTTTTAGAAAGTGAGCATTTCTTTGCACTTAAATCCTTCTGTGCCTTACAATCCACGTCTGGCTAGGTTTAGTTGACAGCTCCTTGTGCATTCACTCAGACACACCCCAAACACAGGGTACTCAGCCTCACTTGCATACATCTGCATTTTGAATGGGTCTTCCTGGGCTGGGAGGGTGGAGGGCCTGCCCTCACACAAAGGACTGCCACACCCCCTACTGGGACCCTGGCAGACAGGATTGAACTGAAAGGGGACCTGGTGCACTTCTTAGCCACTCTTTGAAGTCTCCCCCACTTCAAAGGCACATTTGGGTATAAAACAGGGCCTCTGCCCTACCTCATCAGACACTTGCTGGAGAAGAAACCGGAACCAGAAACTACATCCTGCCAAGAAGAACTGCCTGGCTGCTCAAAGGACTCACCTGTCTGCTTTCTACAAAGGACTGCTGTCTTGCTGTTGCCCTGCTGCCTTGCTGAACTCTTGTCTGGCTGTGAAAGTGCTCTCCAAGGGCTTGGATAGAGCTTGCCTCCTGTTCCTTGAAGTCTCAGGACCAAAAAGACTTCTTCCTTTCACTTGGACGCTCCGTGCGCCGAAAATTTCGACGCACAGCTTGTTTCGCGGCGAGAAAAACGCCGCACACCGACGCTGATCGACGCGACGCCCTCGGGGCGATCGAGACTTCGACGCACAACCTCGCAAGGACAAAGCCGCTCGACTTTCCAGGAGAAATCGACGCGACGCCCACCGTGAGTGCGAAACTTTGACGCACGGCCTCGCAAGGATAACGCCGCCCGACTTCCAAGGAGAAATCGACGCGACGCCTGCCGTGAGACCAAACTTTCGACGCACGGCCTCGCAAGGACAGCGCCGCCCGACTTCCAAGGAGAAATCGACGCGACGCCTACCGTGAGATCGAAACTTCGACACGCAGCCCCGCAGAACGACGCGCAGCCGGAAAACAAGCAGGAGAATCCACGCACAGACCCGGGACATCTGGTAATCCCCGCGATCCACAAAAAGAGACTGTCTGCGCGCCGGAAAACGACGCCCGACTTCCCCGCGTGGAAAAGACCGACGCAAGTCTGTGTGTGCTGAGGAGAAATCGACGCACACACCCCTTTTTCCACGCATCTCTTCTCCTGTGGCCCTCTGAGGAGATTTTTCACCAGAAACCAGGTACTTTGTGCTTGAAAGACACTGTATTGCATTCTAAAGACTTAAGACACTTTATATCACTTCCCTGTGATATTTCTACAATTTTCCATTGCAACTTTATTCTTTTTTTGACCTACAATTATCCTGATAAATATTATATATTTTTCTAAACACTGTGTGGTGTATTTTTGTGGTGCTATATGGTGGTATTGTATGATTTATTGCACAAATACTTTACACATTGCCTTCTAAGTTAAGCCTGACTGCTCGTGCCAAGCTACCAGAGGGTGGGCACAGGATAATCTTGGATAGTGTGTGACTTACCCTGACTAGAGTGAGGGCTTTTGCTTGGACAGGAGGTAACCTGACTGCCAACCAAAAACCCCATTTCTAACACAGAGGCACTAGAAAGTCCACCTGCCCTAAAGCGCTTCAGGTCACCGGTGAAATTCCTGGTGGAATCAAAGGCCTGTCCGGCCTTTGCATTAATAGATCTTGAGGGGCACCCATCTATAGAGGGGCATCATTGCAAGAACCCAAAAGACACCCATTACATACGAAGAACTGTAGAACCTTTGAGGCGGTAGACATCATTGGATGCCCACTGTGCTCTCATGTGGCACGGTGCCACCTTGCAGCTCCGATGAGAACACAGAATTAGAGGCTCTGACGAGAGCAGCGGGTGCGGGAGCCAAACCTCATTAACTTCCCGTGGGGGTTCATGATGTTTTCTCAGTATTGTGTCAGAATGTAATTTCTTCCTCAAACTGCGCGTCTTCCAAACAGCCCCCCTCGCAGAGAGAGACATCAGCCAGGACTAATTGAAATAAATAATGTCTCCTCTCGTTTCAAGCGACGCTGAGCTGTTGTTTTGGATGCAAACCCCTTCCAGCGCCGCAGCAGCTGGGCCTGTCCTTGTGAGTTTGTAATACCCTGAAGTGATGTCTGATGGGGAACTACAGCAGACTGGCAACAGGCCCTGTCTTACTTCTTCGTACTAAGGCCCATATTTATACTTTTTTTAGCGCCGCATTTGCGTCATTTTTTGACGCAAAAGCGGTGCAGACCTGCAAAATAAAATTGCAAATGCGGCGTTAAAAAAGTATAAATATGGGAATGCTTCCAAATATGCTGCAGAAGAAGCATTAGAACCGCCAAAGGAGCTGAACAGGTAGGTGCATTGGTGAAGTACCTGCCAAACACTGAGCTCTCCGCTTAACTTGTAAAAAAAAAAGTGTAGGAGCCCATGCGCTTGATTAAAAGTATTTATTTAATCTATTTATCACACCTGGTAAATAACGATAGCGGAGGGTACAATATCTACCAAGTACGATAAATGGCACATATTCTGAGTTTTGGGGGGAAATAACATGCATATTTTGGTGTTTAAAGCACCAAAATCTCCCAGATACGGTAATTACTGTATGGCTTTCCCATGTTAAGTTTTGGCAGGTTTGCCCGACCCAAATTTACCAAATCCCAGGGTGCAAGATACAAGGGCCGCCTGGTTTTGATTCCACTTCATGCCTGTTTCTTCCACTCTTGCAGGTTCTCCTTTAGGCCTCTGTCACGGTTTTCCTACTTTTCTTGTCCTCCATTTTTCGTTTTCTGCTTTCACTCTTTTGCTCTGGGAGGAAGTCTGGTGATGAACCAGTCCACAAAAAGGAGCGCTGGAGGCCATCAACTGCAGCTGCTGGCAACCAGCAGTGCAAACTAAGCACTCATTGAGCATGGGCGTTAATTCACCAGAATGCCAGGGTTAGCGGAAATGACATCACAAGCTTTTAACCTTTACTTTGACTCATATGCACACACTTACACACACATTCACACACTCGCACATAAACACAATCTCTCCCACAAGCATACATTTATAAGCATTTTTACTTACCTTAGCTGCAAGGAAGCATAATATTCCAACTAACTGTACTCCATTTTTACTACACTAATAGTAAATAATAATCACTATTTGTGTAATAAAATAAGTTGACAAAAACAGGAAAGTGGAGTCTCAACTGAGTCCATTAAGAAGAGCTGCCTGTGTTGTAGGCACTGAATTTTGCCACTTCTGAGGCCAGGGGTTGCAAAGGCACTGCCAGGGGTCGCAAGGGCCAAGCCAGGGGTCCCAACTGCGACCCCTGGCAACCTCTAAATGGTGTCCATGTAATTGAGGGGTCCTGCAGCTCTAGTGACATCAAAATAGCTTCAGGCTGCATAATTATGGTGTCAAAATGGATAATGCATTACCAAGAAGACTATTATGTTGTTAGATGGATGGCCATATAGGGTGACTGTGGCAGGTTATTTAACGCATTTGCTTATCAGTCACTGGTTCTCCTTCTCATGATCCATAGCCTTTATCCCTCCTTCCAGCTCCTTTCTTACACACAGCTGAAACTTCCAAAACCTACCATTCCTCCTCCATGTCCTTGGCCTACTGATACTTCTTTCCCGACATCAAATGGCATTCTACCAGAACATTATCTAAATACTATTGTGGCCAAAATATTGAGGAAAAAAATATTGAGGTCAGTATATATAGGTAAGTATAGGTTTTCTTTACTTAACTCCACCTAAATATACCTTAACAATATATGTTAGTAAACATATGTGGAGATAAAAATAGTAAATCTATGCCCCCCTAGAGGAACTTACCTTCTAGATATTTTGGTCCTGAATATTTGCCTACAATGTTCTGGTATCACAGTACAATTGAGCTAACATTCTAGCAAACAGTCCTGGACCCACAGGCCATAATCCCAATGGGATCATGCTGCAACACTGGTAAATTGGATGCTTGTAATAGTGTGGAGGGACACCACCCATTGCGATTGACAACTTCCTGCCAATGTCTTCTATTTGCCCAAAAATCCTGGAATGTAAATCAAAGTCATATTTGTCTTTTGCTTCCCCTGCGTCCCTATGGAGCTTCTAGGGCAGGCTTCTCCAACAAGTAGCTCGTGAGCTACTGGTAGATCACCTACTATCTGTAAGTAGCTTTCCTATGTGCAGCCCAGCCTACTAAATTCAAAGCTTTTGCTCTGTTGAATTTACACATGTATGACAAAATTATGAAGCATGTACTTAAGGCTGAAGTATATGTATTGTCAGAACTCTTAAACTGATATTTGGAGGAAAATGGTTGAAATTCGAAAATTTATATGAAGTGGATATTTGAGTGATAAATCAAGTTGAGTTGGGAAGACATTTTACTGTTATTACCTTGGGGGCAGCTATGGCTTTTATGTGTTACCTATGTAGAATTCTTCCAACCTGCTAAAGTTTTTTTGACATTAATGCTGATAACTCTGCCTAATGCACTGGGGTGATCACTGCTGGTAATCTTGCATGCGGTAACTACAAATGTATTCTTGCTTAATGGTCACTATTACTACATGAATAGTTTTTGTTAATATCTTGGTCTGAGAGTCTTGGATTATAAATAGATTATAAAATAGATAAGGATGGAGACTCTGTTCCAGGGTGACTCGCAACCATACTCATTCCAAGGTAATTAGGGCATCACTAAAGAAGATACGTCACCCCCGTAGAGCCATCCTACAGAACAGACAGTTTAATGCTGGCTTCTCTGGGATCATCGAGTGTCAAAGTTATCCCTCAGCAGTCTGGAAAAGGCCTCTACCTTAAACTATACTGTCCCAGCCTATATGTCCTGTGCTCTTACAGAAATAGGGGAGTGTTCAACCAACAATCCTATTTATATCCCCCGCCCTCACTCTTCCGTCAAAACATATTTTTACAGTTAAATGTGTCTATTAGGCGTAGGTGCAAGAACAAGCCCTTAAGTCTTAGGCAGAGTGATTCAAACACATCAACAATAGGGATGAGCCAACGATTATGCAGACACTAGGATAGAGACAACCTGTCCCACACAGTGCTCCAATATTGAGAAATAAAAAGGCATGTGTCTTTTGCACTGGAAATACCCCCAACTCTGGGACATAGACTAACTGACTTTGAGAATAATAGTATACATGTTTTACACACTGGTGGACATGCACATAAGTGTGGACCTGCACATAATGACTAAAACACATAACACACTAATCACACTAACACAAGTTTTGCGGAGGGTTGAAAGTGTGTTCTACCCTTTGTAGACCCTCTTTTGAGATAACCCATAACTAGCTTGAAACAGTCTGTGTAGTGGACACTCAATAATGCCAAAAGGCCATGGAAGTGGGGAGTGCTGTGTTATAAAAACACTGTAAAACATTGCACATCAAGCACAGGTTAGTAGCGGGGCGGACCCTCCACCCGGGCGGAGGAGCGTCACCGCGGCAAAAAAATGCCCCCATAACGGAAAAATAAAATGGTAATAAACTGTGCTCATTACCATTTTATTTTTTAGTGCCCCGCCCTGAACCAAGTGTCAGGACGGGGCATGGCAATTGCTGCCAAGTGGTAGCAGGGCGCTGTGCGCTTGTTTAAAGTGTGCATGTCCTTTTGGCCAGCTGTCTTAAGACATGAGTTTAAACATCTCAAGACAGCTGGGTTACGGGAGGCACAGGCCTCCAGCGCTGGTGAGCGCTGAGAGAGTCGACTCCCACCAATCCTGATGCAGGTTTCATGCTGGTTACCAGCATGAAACCAGCATCAAGATTGGCTTGTGCAGTTTCCTGGATCCCGTAACCGTCACGCATCAGAGCTGAGAAAGACGATGCGACGCAAGGGTAGGTGCCTTTTTTTAATTTAATTTTTATTGCATCCACCATCCTGCCCCTCATTGTAAATACAAGCTGGCTGCCACTGATTAGGAGATTATTTCTACAGCAAGTGAACACACAAATATGTTGATACTGCTGCACCTAGCCACATATAAATGGTTACTTCTGAAACATGTGCCTCTCATGGCAGAGGAAACCTCGCCAGGGACAGTGAAATAAGGGGAGGAGAAGATATTGAGACATGAAACATGGTGTGAGGTAGATCTGAAACATGGATCACTGCGCCAGGGAAACTCTGACACTGCGCGTCACTCAACTGGAAAGTGCTGCCAATGGAAGGGAGGTAGAAAGTAAGGGAAATAGCTAACAACTGTCCCGATATTGCATCAACAAGGAAAAGTGAAAACTCTCACCCTAGTAAAACACTTCATTAACGAACACCAATCTGCCTCGGAAAATAAAGCGCCTGGAGACCAATAAAGAAGCATGCTCTATGCTGTACAATAAACTGCTTAACATCATATCTGTGAGATACGAATTCTATTCGGCTTCACAGGTTAAGCTAGCAGACCTCCTTTTACTTCCTGGATTCCAGTTCTACCAAGACTGCATCCACACCTCTGTTGTCATGCTAGACCTACCACACCTACTGTCTCACCAACCTGATATCTCCCTTGAAAGCCTTTCTACCATTTAACAAGGCCAACCCTCTTCCATCCTTCCAGGCAAAACCAATCAAACTAATACCTTCCCCAAAATCTCCAAAGCAAATCTCAAGATTAAGCAACCACCGCAGCAACAAAAATATATTTTAATATCTGAAAACCCTTGGTTTGCGATTGTTACATCACTGTCCATCGCCATTACAAATACATAGACTCCCAGCTCTTCTTCTACTCACAACACCGCTAGCCCACTCCGGTCCAAGACTGAAAAATAGAGATACTGATGGAAAAAGAAGCAAATGTTTACCTGAAGGGCATTTAATTATTAGCCCTGGGTGTGAGCTAAATTGTTGCTTAAAGTAACGTTTTTTATGTTGTAACAAAGAAATTACTTCACTTCATGAAAAATTGTTAATTCAAGAGTATCTATGTGGTATAAAAATGAAAGAAAACTAATGGTTAACATTTTGAGATGGTCATGGTTACTTAGGCTGGATATTAAATAAAAATTGATTGAAATATGACATTAAAATGAAAATGAAGTGCCAGAACTTCAGAGGTATGTTAACATCCAAATTCACAAGGTCCGATGATCATAAGTTTATTTCAAATATAAATAAAAGCAGACTGGTAGAGCGTGCGTAGCGTCTAAACACTGCTTCTCCTCAACTGTCACCACTCGCTCCGATCACTCTCTCCTGCATTGTCACTCACTCATGCACGCACCTCTCACATTCCACATTCTACCCTAATACATCTAATAACTGACTTAAACGTTCTGCCATAAATGTTCTACATATCACATCCCCTTTCCTTAATATTATTATTTTTTTTTTTAAACAATAAATGTTGTACCCATAAGCTAAAACATAGTAACTCCATTTTACATAGTATAAAGGAAAATTTTCTGATATATAATCTTTTAACCAAACAGGAGGTTTTCTTCTTCTGGATTCTTTTACATAATTTATATCCTTAGATTGCACTTCATGTATATCCTTAGGAAGATCACATTCTTGTACATTCCTGTTATTAACTTCTACAGTATCACTCATCTCCTCACAAACAGTTTGAGAATTACACTGTGCATCAACCATGACCTCTTTGCTGGCATTAGTACTATCTAGAATGCCATCCATTACAAATTCCTTGTTACACCTTTGCATGCTCTCCATAGGAGGAACATGACACTTAGCAATTCTTTTTAAATTCCGCACCCTTCCATCACTCAGCTTTACAGCATTATTCATTATTTCAACAACTTCCAATGGTTCATAAAATGTTCTCTCTTCTTTGGTTACCTTACCAGGTTTTCTTACTCTCACCCACTGTCCAATAGTAATATCACATTCCTTAGTAGCATGTTTATTATCATACCAATGTTTTCCTTTTTGTTGCACAGATTCAAGTTTCTCTTTTACAGAACTCTCTGACCATTCCACAATGCTTGTTTTGAATAACCAACCTGGTGTGTATTTCGTTCTAGGATTTCTACCTCTCATTAAAACAAAAGGAGCATACCCAGTGGCCTCAAAAATAGTAACTCTGCATGCCCACACCATCTTTCCTAATTGTATTTCCCAATTTTCATGGTTACGAACTGCCCACTGTATAGTATTCTTTATGACACGGTTAAAGCATTCAACCATGCCATTGCTGTTTGGATTTTACAAAGAAGTAGTTCTATGTGTAACTCCTAACCTTTCAAAATAATCTTTGGCTTTTCGGGACGTGAATTGTACTCCATTGTCACTTTGCAAACATGCAGGTATACCTTCACACTGAAATATCTTGTCTAAGAATAATAAAATCTCATTGGTGTCCACCTTCTCCACAATCCTAATAATGGGCCATCTTGAGAACATATCCACGATTACTAAAATGTACTTATTTTCTCTTCCAATTGGTCCCATGATATCAATTGCTACCCTTTCCCATGGTGCTTCAGGTAGCCTATACACACCCATAGGTGGCTTCAAAGTTACCAATGTTTTGTCAGCAGTTTTGCATATCTCACACTCACAAACATAACTCTCAATTTCTATGTCCATTCCCGGCCACCAAAATGACGCTTTAACAGCTTGCTTGGTTCTGACAATTCCAAAATGTCCTTCAGGACACAATTCCATTACATATTTTCTCATTCCTTTAGGAGGAATTACTCTGTCACCTCTCCACAAAAAATCCTCATGCACACTCAATTCATTTCTGACTTCCCAAAAAATGTCTGGCTATATCTCCCACCACTACCTTTTTCTCCGTCCTTTCTCAAAATAATTTTTTACTACAGTTAGTTGCTTATCTTTAGAATACTCTATTTTCCATGAATCTTCTGAAATATACTTTTTCCCTTGATCATGTAAATATGCCACTTTTTCTGAATTCCACAATTCATCCTCACACTTTTTCAATTGTTTTGGCATTCCTGACAAAAAATCCACAATCACATTTTTTTTCCTGGAATATACTCTACACTGTAGTTATAATCTTAAAGTTTAACTGCTAATCTGGCTACTCTGCCTGAGGTATTTATTGTCCCTTCAGCTGTTAACACCTCCATTAAAGGTTCGTGATAACACCTCAAAGTAAAATGTTTTCCCCACACAAATGCTTTAAAATGATTTGTCGCCCAAACACAAGCTAAGGTTTCTGTGACAGATCGAACAGTATAAAGGCAACGGAGAGGTGTGGAATTGATTAGGTAAGTGGTTTATTCTAATTAATTGGTGAAAACAAAATGTTTATAACAAAGGTGGGGTTGGATTTTCCCGGACTTGTGGTCTTGTTCGTCTGCTTTCCCGGATTGGTGATTTCTTCTATTTTTCCTTGGTGTCTCTTTCGGGGTAAATGCGAGCTTGCCCTCTCAGGTGGATCCAGGACGACACCGGAAACAGAAGGACAAAAACACTCGGGTAAGTATAGGACCTATAACAGGGTTTTCACTTTCTCACTATCACCGACTGGGGAAAAGGTAAGAACACAAGGAGGGGGATTGGTGCCAGTGAGGAGTTGGGGAAATGATGTGACCATAAACTAAGATTGGTGGGAAAAAGTGCCTCACATGTGCTGGTCGCGGTGCCCCTTATTAAACCTCCCTCTTCACCCCTCCTCTATACCCCCTCCCCAGTCCTTTTCTTATTTGTGCCCTTTTTCTGAGTCCACAAGGACCGTACCTTGGTTAGCCACGACCCTCCAGGGTCGTGGCTGGCGTTGTGGCTGTCCTCCGGTTGCTCTCTCCTTTCAGGATTGTCCAGCTCGAGGTCCTCGTCGTCTTCAGGCTTTCCTCGTCCTTCCTTCCTCGTGGGTTTGTCTTCCAGGTGTTCCTCCTCTCTTGCTGTCTCCTCCGATCTCCTACTCTCCTCTCTTCTCACGGGTCGCTCTCCCGGTTGCGGCGCCGTTTCCTTTTCTCCTCTGCCGTGCCGGAAAACCACCTTGGTTTCCCCGGCAACGGCATTCTCCCAGCCTCGCTCTCGTCGCGTTTCCCCGACAACGGGGAGACGCGGAAGTGACGTATCGGCATCGTCCGATACGTCACAGGTAGCGTTCTGTGCCGGGAACACCCGGTCACACACCTCTCCCCATGAACGGTCCTGTTCGAGGACCGTAGTAGAGTCCGGGAACCGAGATAAATAATCAGCCGGGGCCTGTTGGGGACCTGGTATGTGACGGACCTGAAAGGAAAATGGTTGGAGTTCAAGGAACCATCTCAAGATCCGGGAATTTGTATCCTTATGAGCGGATAACCAAGTGAGGGGAGCATGATCCGTAAAAAGTATAAAAGGTCGACCCAAGAGGTAATACTGTAAGGTGTCCACGGCCCATTTAATGGCCAAACATTCCCTTTCGATAGTAGGATAGTGGCGTTCCCGGGGAAACAGTTTTCGGCTGACATATACTACCGGGTGATCCCTACCTTCCCCATCGGGTTGGGCCAGTACTCCCCCAAACCTACATCAGAGGCATCTGTGTATAGATGGAAGGGTTTTGAGAAATCTGGGCACCGTAGTATTGGGTCGCGAGTCAGATAGGACTTCAGTTGCTCAAAGCTAGCCTTCTGTTGATCCAAAAAAGGGGCTAACCGATTAGGATGGGATTTAGATAAAAGATCTGTGAGGGGGGCGGCAAGGGTGGAATATTCGGGTATGAACCTTCGATAGTAGCCTACTAACCCTAGGAACGAACGCAAATCTTTTTTTGTTGTAGGGTTAGGTGCATTTAGAATGGCATCTACTTTCTTAGTTTGAGGTTGTAGGCTCCCTTGACTGATTTTGTATCCTAAGTATGATATGTTGGGTTTTCCTATAACGCACTTTTTAGGGTTGGCAGTTAACCCAGCGTGTGTAAGAGTGTGGAATATCTGTTGTAAATGTATTAGATGATCATCCCAGGTTTCACTAAAGATAACTACGTCATCAAGGTAAGCTGCTGCAAAAGTTTGAAATGGGTTTAGGAGTCTATCCATTAACCGTTGGAATGTAGCTGGTGCTCCATGCAGTCCGAATGGTAACACGGTGAAATGATAAAGACCGGACTGAGTGGCAAAAGCCGTTTTCTCTTTGTCCTCTGGGGCTAATGGAATCTGCCAATATCCTTTAGTCAAATCTAATGTGGACATATATTTTGCCTTTCCCAGTTTCTCTAGTACGTCATCCACTCTAGGTATTGGATACGTGTCAAACATTGAGGGGCATATTTATACTCCGTTTGCGCCAAATTTGCGTCGTTTTTTTCGACGCAAATTCGGCGCAAAACTAACGCCATATTTATACTTTGGCGTTAGACGCGTCTAGCGCCAAAGTAGGAGTAAAGAGCGTCATTTTTTTGCGTGAACGCCTTCCTTGCGTTAATGAGATGCAAGGTAGGCGTTCCCGTCCAAAAAAATGACTGCGACGCAAATGCGTCGTATTTATACTCCCGGGCAAAAATCACGCCCGGGAGTGGGCGGGTCAAAAAAAACCGCATTTGCGCCGCTTTTTAACGCCTGGGTCAGGGCAGGCGTTAAGGGACCTGTGGGCTCAAAATGAGCCCACAGCTGCCCTCCCATGCCCCCAGGGACCCCCCCTACCACCATTGCCCACCCCAGGAGGACACCCAAGGATGGAGGGACCCACCCCAGGGACATTCAGGTAAGTTCAGGTAAGTATAATTTTTTTTTTTGTATATTTTTTTTGTGGCATAGGGGGGCCTGATTTGTGCCCCCCTACATGCCACAATGCCCAATGACCATGCCCAGGGGACAGAAGTCCCCTGGGCATGGCCATTGGGCAAGGGGGCATGACTCCTGTCTTTACTAAGACAGGAGTCATGCAAATGGCGTCTGGGCGTCGTTAAAAATGGCGCAAATCGGGTGGAGGCGAATTTTTTGCGTCAACCTGACTTGCACCATTTTTAAGACGCCCTAACGCCATTTTTCCCTACGCCGGCGCTGCCTGGTGTACGTGGTTTTTTTCCACGCACACCAGGCAGCGCCGGTCTGCTTGCGCCGGCTAACGCCATTCAATAAATACGCCGCCCGCATGGCGCTTCAGAATGGCGTTAGCCGGCGCAAAAAATTTTTGACGCTAAACTGCGTTAGCGCAGTTTAGCATCAAAAAGTATAAATACGGGCCTGAATTTTCGTTAAGCTTCCGGAAGTCAATACAAAATCTAATAGTACCGTCAGGTTTTGGTACCAGGACCACTGGGGAGCACCAGGGACTAGTCGAAGGCTCTATCACTCCTAGTTTCAGCATTTTCTGGATTTCGTCCTCCATAATCTGTTTTCTTGCCTCGGGGATACGATACGGCCGTAACCTGACAATTTTCCCTGGTTTAGTCCTTATTTTATGGGTTATCAAGGTGGTTTTACCTGGTACTACTGAAAAGAACTTCCTGAAGTGCTCTAGTAAGCTATATACCTGTTCCTTCTCTGGTATTGTTAATGTTTCGTTTACTGCGGGAAGCCTTTCCCCATCATTGTGTTTGGTTGGACAAAACTCTATATGCAAGTTTTTGCTAGGACATAGGAATCGGCCCATTGCTCCGGAAGTGTCGGAGTTGTCTGGTTCTTCCCATTTTTTAAAGAGATTTATATGATAAATCTGGGTTTTCTGAGGAGTGTTCGAGATTTCAATTAGGTAAGTGACCGGAGAAACGGCTCGTAGTACCTTATAGGGACCCTGCCATTTTGCAACCAGTTTTTGTTCAGACGTGGGACGCATTATTAGAACCGGATCTCCTGGTTGTAAAACCCTTAACTTACTCCCTCGGTCATAATACTGTTTCTGGTTTTGTTGGGCTTGTTCCATATTTACTCTGACTGTTTCCCATAAACCTTGTAATTGAGACCTTAAGTTGTGGGCATATTCTAATAAAGGTCTTCCCCCTTCTTCCGCCTCTTCTTCCCATGTTTCAATGGCCATGTCTAAAAGGGACCGAGGCTGTCTTCCGAACACGAGCTCAAAAGGGCTGTGGCCTGTGGAGGCCTGTTCATGGGTTCGTATAGCGTATAACACTAGTGGTAACTTCTGATCCCAGTCTCTCCCTGAATCCTCTACTACTTTCCTCAGTAGGGTTTTTATTGTTCGGTTGTACCGTTCCCCAAGTCCATCCGTCTGTGGATGGTACACCGAAGTTCGTATTTGGGAAATACCTAATGTCTTACAGACCTGCTTCATGAGCGTAGACATAAAAGGGGTTCCCTGGTCGGTGAGTATTTCATGCGGAAACCCAACTCGAGAGAAGACATTTATCATTGCTTGGGCAACGGTTTTGGTTGTCATGCTTTTTAGGGGAACGGCCTCGGGGTATCGGGTGGCATAATCAACCATAACTAGGATATACATGTGACCTTTCGTTGAGGGTACTACAGGACCAATCAGGTCCATTCCCATCCTACTAAAAGGGATGTCTATGATGGGCAGGGGCATTAGAGGGGCTTTCTTAGGTCTACCCGGTTCAGTAAGTTGGCACCTGGGACATTGGGAACAATATTTGCGTATGTGGGCGAAAACCCCCGGCCAATAAAACCACCTAAGGAGGTACTCTTCGTTTTTTTCCCTCCCATAATGACCCCCACCTGGTTGACAATGAGCCAAAGTTAGGACATGCTCATCTTTAATGCTCGGGTACTAATAATTGCTGTTTATGGTCCCCTGTACGTGTAGTGGTTACCCTGTATAAGAGGTTTTTCTTGATTAGGAAGTAGGGACCCACCTCCTCGGTTTCTTCTGATTTTGCTGCCTTCCATGCTTGGGAGAGAGAAGGATCTTCTCTCTGTCGCTGGGGAAAACTGACAGGTACCTCATGTGTTTCGGCAATAAGACATGGGTTTTGTCTTGGTACCTCTTTTCCCCGGTGATTCGCTCTTTCTGCCCGTTTCTCTCTACATGACAATTGCCTACGGGTTATAGGGCATTCAATCTCACTGTCAGAAAAGGGAGCTTCCCTCCACCAGTCTTGTGTCAGTTTGGGTTTTCTAACGTGGTCCAGGATCTCTTGGAAATGTTCATAATCAGTTCCGATGATGCACTCCTCGATCAGATCTGTCATTATTCACATGGGTAGGACGTCCCGGTAATGTCTCCACTCTACTGTTAGTTTATGTAAGGGGTATTGCTCTTTGTCCCCGTGAATACAGCAAATATTCACCCATCGCTCTACTTCCTTGTCTGCTATGTTTACTATATCTTTCCTCACTACGGATTTGCTACACCCGGAATCAATAAGAGCCCATACTGCGCGTCCATTGATGTTCAGGGTCTGTTTAAACTTGGGGTTACCTCTGCCTTTACACAGTACCCGTCGTCGAGTTACTCCAATCTCCATTGGCTCACTACTATCCTGTTTCCTCGGACACATGCGGGCGATGTGTCCCCATTCCCCACAGTTGTAACATTGGGGTCCAGATATTGGTGGATGGTCGGTTAGTCTGCGAGGAACGGGTTCGTCGGGGATGGCTCTGGGAGTGCTTTTAGTGTTGGATAGCCCTGATTTTTATGCTGGGTCGGGGTGGTACACTTCTTATATCCACCGAGCGATGATAAGCACATGCTAAATCGATCGCCATGTCTGTATTCACCTTTGGATGTTGACGGATCCAGTGTTTTGTAGCCGTAGGCAAGGCATCTAGATATTGTTCGAGAACGATCGTTTGGATCACTTCGTCCCTGCTATTCCCGGAAGGACCCAACCACTTCAAAGCCAAATCCTTTACGCAATAGTAAAAGGTTCGGGGGTCCTCATTCGGTCCCCATTTGATTTTCCGGAATTTGACCCTATAATATTCAGTGTCATGTCCTACACGTTCTAAGATACTAGTCTTTATTTCTTGGTAGGGTGTGGTACCACCCGGGTTTGCTGCTTGATACGCTGCTTGTAATATCCCCGTAAGGAGGGGTGCGACATACTGACCCCATCTATCCTCAGGCCATTGGGCTGATGAAGCCACTCTCTCAAAATTAGTGAAAAAGGATTCGGGGTCTTCACCTTCTTGATATTTCTGCAACACGAACTTGGGACATTGGGGTGAACCTTACTGACAGCAATAGTCTCGGTTAATTTCTTCATGGCCGTCTCTTGGACCAGTTGATTATTTGCAAGGATTGTTGCCTGACTTTTCAAAGCCGACTGTAAGGCTTCCCTGTCCACTTTTGCTTCTCGCTGGTGGGCCTCCCACACTAGCTGCAGGTGTCGCTGGCCTTCGGACAATTGTTTTATCATATCCTCCAATGAGGGAGTGTCACTCATTGCGTATACTGTTCGGTTGTCTGGGAGGGGTCCAAACAAAATATCCCACTTCTGACACCACTGTGACAGATCGAACAGTATAAAGGCAACGGAGAGGTGTGGAATTGATTAGGTAAGTGGTTTATTCTAATTAATTGGTGAAAACAAAATGTTTATAACAAAGGTGGGGTTGGATTTTCCCGGACTTGTGGTCTTGTTCGTCTGCTTTCCC
This sequence comes from Pleurodeles waltl, assembly GCF_031143425.1. NCBI lineage: Eukaryota > Metazoa > Chordata > Amphibia > Caudata > Salamandridae > Pleurodeles > Pleurodeles waltl. The sequence goes on from NC_090446.1 coordinate 105,497,501, forward strand.
GGATTGGTGATTTCTTCTATTTTTCCTTGGTGTCTCTTTCGGGGTAAATGCGAGCTTGCCCTCTCAGGTGGATCCAGGACGACACCGGAAACAGAAGGACAAAAACACTCGGGTAAGTATAGGACCTATAACAGGGTTTTCACTCTCTCACTATCACCGACTGGGGAAAAGGTAAGAACACAAGGAGGGGGATTGGTGCCAGTGAGGAGTTGGGGAAATGATGTGACCATAAACTAAGATTGGTGGGAAAAAGTGCCTCACATGTGCTGGTCGCGGTGCCCCTTATTAAACCTCCCTCTTCACCCCTCCTCTATACCCCCTCCCCAGTCCTTTTCTTATTTGTGCCCTTTTTCTGAGTCCACAAGGACCGTACCTTGGTTAGCCACGACCCTCCAGGGTCGTGGCTGGCGTTGTGGCTGTCCTCCGGTTGCTCTCTCCTTTCAGGATTGTCCAGCTCGAGGTCCTCGTCGTCTTCAGGCTTTCCTCGTCCTTCCTTCCTCGTGGGTTTGTCTTCCAGGTGTTCCTCCTCTCTTGCTGTCTCCTCCGATCTCCTTCTCTCCTCTCTTCTCACGGGTCGCTCTCCCGGTTGCGGCGCCATTTCCTTTTCTCCTTGGTTTCCCTGGCAACGGCATTCTCCCAGCCTCGCTCTCGTCACGTTTCCCCGACAACGGGGAGACGCGGAAGTGACGTATCGGCATCGTCCGATACGTCACAGGTAGCGTTATGTGCCGAGAACACCCGGTCACAGTTTCCTTTTCTATTACCGAATATTTTTCTTCTGTCAGTGATAGGGAGCGTGAAGCATAAGCAACCACATTGGGGGTCATTCTGACCCTGGCGGTCGGTAACCGCCAGGGTCACCGACCACGGGAGCACCGCCAACAGGCTGGCGGTGCTCCTAAGGGCATTCTGACCGCAGCGGTTCAGCCGCGGCCAGAAAGGGAAAACCGGCGGTCTCCCGCCGGTTTTCCGCTGCCCTACGGAATCCTCCATGGCGGCGGAGCGTGCTCCGCCGCCATGGGGATTCTGACACCCCCTACCGCCATCCTGTTCCTGGCGGGTCTCCCGCCAGGAACAGGATGGCGGTAGGGGGTGCCGCGGGGCCCCCGTAAGAGGGCCCCACGTAGTATTTCAGTGTCTGCAAAGCAGACACTGAAATATGCGACGGGTGCAACAGCACCCGTCGCACCTTCCCACTACGCCGGCTCAATTCTGAGCCGGCGTCCTCGTGGGAAGGTAGATTTGCCCTGGGCTGCCGGGCGGTCTTTTGGCGGCCGCCCGCCAGCCCAGGGCAAATCTCAAAATACCCTCAGCGGTCTTGCGACCGCGGAGCGGTATTTTGTCGGGGGAAAACTGGCGGGCGGCCTCCGCCGCCCGCCAGTCTCAGAATCAGGCCCATTGTCTTTCCCATCATCCTGTACTTGTGTCAAAACTGCTCCCAAACCCTTATTGCTGGCATCTGTAGTAATAACGCTATGTGCCTCTGGGTCAAAACTTTTCAATGAAGCTTCCTTATTAATACATTCTTTAACATCCTTAAAATTTATTTCACATTCAGCTGACCATTCAAATTTGTTTTTACGTTTTAGTAATTTTCTTACATTGTATGTTCTGGTTGCAAAGTTTGGAATATATTTTGAACAAAACTCTGCCAAACCAATGAACGACCTGACTTCATCTTTACTCGTTGGTGCCGGTGCACACTTAATAGCATCAATAAGTGTTTTCTTAGGTGAGATTCCATCACCATTGATTATGTGACCCAAATATGTAACCAAGCTCTTTGCAAACGTGCATTTAGTATGTTCTATAGTCAACCCATGTGTATCCAGAATTCTTAACACTTCTTCTAAAGTTTTATCATGCTGTTCTCTATTATCACCAAAAATAAGTATTTCGTCTTGAAAACATTTTGTGCCTTTATATTTCCCAAATAACTGATGCATAAGTCCCTGAAAAACTGCTGCTGCTGATGCCCAACCAAAAGGCATACTTCTGAATTGATAGCAACCTTGTGGTGTAATAAATGTAATGTGCTTCTTACTGTCACTCGACAAAGGTATCTGGTGATATGCTGCAAACAAGTCAATTGTTGAGAAATACTTAGCTCCCTTTAACATAGACATCATCTCATTTATCTTAGGTAATGGAAATTGATCTACAATATTATTGTTATTCACATGGCGCAAACCAATGCACAAATGCACCTTTCCATTACTCTTACTCACAACTACGATGGGAGAGACCCATTCAGAGGCATCTATTTTCTCAATTATTCCTGCAGTTATCAGTCTTTCCAATTCTGCTGTGACTTCATCTCTTAGTGAAATAGGTACACCTCTGGCTTTATGGATTTTTGTAATAGCCCCTACCTTGATTCTAATTTTGTGTTCAAAACCTTTCAACTTTCCAATTCCTTATTTGAATATGTTAGGAAACTTCTGTAACAATTAATCACCTTACTTAACTCCATCGTCCATGACTAATTCTTGCTCCTTGCTGTTTGGATCAAGTATGATATGTAGTTCTTTTTGATCTTTTCACCCAAGCACCAATGGACCTTCTTTTCAAACGTACAACTTTCCATAAGCACTATGGTTTTTAAACTCAAACTTAAACCAACGACACCCTACAATATCAATTTTTTCACCTCCATATCTTTCAGGATCAATATCCGGTGTAAACAATTTGGGCCCTACCTTATTCACAAAAGATATATTCTATATATCCTCATTGATAATGGTGTATGGTGAACCAAAATCAGCATACATTTTAATACTGGCTCCTCCAACTTTCATCCAACATTCAGGCTTGTTCTGCAGAACCAAGCACTTATCCTTAACATTTAGTACCATTTTCATCCTTAAATCTGAAGAACACTCTGAGCAACTATCCTCACTACTACTACTGCCTTTTTCAGTACTAATACCTTCATTGTCTCTTACACACTTAATAGACTTCAAACTTTTCCTACATACCTTCGCATAGTATCCCACCACCCCACACATGCTACATTTAGCATTCTTGGCAGGACAAGATTTCACAAAAACACCAAATGTTCAATACTTCCACATCTATAGCACTTTTTTGATTTGTCATACCCTTTTTTTCCTTTCTCCTTATTTCCAGCATACTTATGTACTTTGGTAGTTTGTATTCTCACCACAGTCTCCTTTGGTTCTCTTAATTTAGATCTTAATGCACTTGCACATCTGCTAGACGTTTAAGCTTTATGCACAATTGTAAAAGCACATCATTCAAACAAGCATCTCCATTCATCCATCCATCCATCTTTCCATCTCTCTTGTATTGCTGGATTAAAAGCATGCATCACTACTTGATCCCGTATCAGATCCTCCAATAGAACACTAAATGCACAATCTGAACCAAGTTTCCTCAATTCACTGACATACTCATCAATTGACTATGACTTCTGTTGTTTTCTTTTAAAATATTAGAACCTGGTTATGCCCATGCATACTTTTGGAGCAAAATGCCTATCTAAATTGATTAATGCCATGCTGAAGGCATTATTATCACCACCTCCTAGATTAGTTTTTTCTATTTGATTAAATGTTTTTAGCCCCTGATGGCCTAACGAGTGTAAAAGAATGTGGTTTTATGTTTCAGTGTCATTTTTCCATCCAAATCCACAGTTTCTATGTAATTCAAAAAGTACTCCTTCCACTCATTCCACTTTATGAGTGGTTCCGATCCTGCAGGCCAAAAAGCTTGTGGAGGGCACAGAGCAAACGTTTGTTGACTTATGTTGGTAGGTATTATTCCCAATGTAAGTTTGTAAAAACTAACTTGTCTATGTAACGGACTATATATATATATATATATATATATATATATATATATATATATATATATATATATATATATAGATATGCAGAATTGTTCAGTGTTGCTTCAACTGAATGCCACACTGTCCTATCTTCACCACATATTCACTTTAAAGACTAGACAAGTGATAACAATATAAGGTGTGCCTATCACCGCTTGAAAATGACTCCAGGAAGTATGCTCCAACTCAGTTTAGGCACTTTTGTCAAGGTGTGCCGGTCACCGTTCACACTACCCCCTCATCGGTATCCATACTGAAGATTTCTTTTGATGTAAATGCTCCCAAACTTCCAAAATGGCCACCAAAACCAAACATCAATTTCCTTATTGAAGGTTGGCCTTGTTTTCCCACAAACGATCTACAGCACGTGATGTCCACAACATGTCGAAAGAGCTTGCGATAACAAGAGCTGACTCCCTCGTTCACCAATGAATGCGCATCAGCTCGCGCTCTTCACAACCACCTCAATTGATTTCTCCTACTGTCGACATGCCCAGCGGTAGGTAATCCAAACTCTCCTTCAGCATTGAACCAATTTCAATTGCCAATACAACTCGCTTCCAGCTCCCTCCACTTTTTTTAAAATTACTTGTCGTAATAATGAAATTCCGCTTCTCAGCCTGCTCTTCTTTCATAGTCCTCCTCTCATCGCTAATTTTGTTAAGTAGACATTGAAATTCACAGGGTACGGTGTTCATAAGTTTATTTCAAATATAAATAAAAGCAAACTGGTAGAGCGTGCGTAGCGTCTAAACCCTGCTTCTCCTCAACTGTCACCACTCACTCCGATCGCTCTCTCCTGCAGTCTCGCTCACGCATGCAGCTCTCATATTCCACATTCTACCCTAATACATCTAGGGCAATATGTACGAGCACGTTTTCCCATTGGCACAGAATGGGTAAAAACCTTTGCTACATCTGGCCCCTAATACCTAACTTAAACGTTCTACCTTAAATCTTCTACACAACACCCAGGTTGCTCCTGGTGTCTCTGTAATGTCTCCAGCTCCCCCAGGTTAATTGACACAGTCATGGGGAGGCTCAAAAGAGAGAAAGAGAGGCAGAGAAGGTAGAGAGAAAGTGATCGAAGAGAGAGTGGAGAGAAGGAGAGAGGAAGAGTGAATGAATGGATGGGAAGAGAGATATAGCACGAGGAGAGAAGGAGCAAAGGCTGTTTGAGCATTTTTGCCAGGGCTGCTTTTGGTTCCTCTGTGAAGGCCCTAAATACAAGAATCCACCCCACAGGATGATTTACTGCTTGCTGTCTCCAGGCTGATTTGAATGTATACCTCTGGTGATCATTTTTTCCAATCCTTGATGCTCCTGCTTCTTCATAATTCTGCCCACTGATTTCAACCTATTTCAGCCATCCACACCCAAAAACCTTACCGAATTGCAGGGCATGGCATTGACAATATTTGTGCATTTCACCCATGGTAAAGGGAAGTAATTCAGGGCACTACTTTCTTGCAGTTACAAATCTAACCTATACGTGTAGGCATTACCCCGCCCAATGAACCTTAAAGGTAATTGAAATCTGCCTGGCATTTTCACCAGGGCCACCTGTCTGTGACTAAGGGCCTGATTATGACCTTGATGGAGGGGATTACTCTGTCCCATATGTGACGGATATCCCACCAGCCATATTACAAGTTCCATTATATCCTATGGAACTTGTAACATGACGGACGGGATATCCGTCCCATTTGGGACGGAGTAATCCCCTCCGCCAAGGTTGTAATCAGGCCCTAAGTCTTGATCCAGAAGGAAAGTAGTACAAGACCTGAATAATCATTGAGGAAGGCCAAGGACTGATTTAGAGCATGACGGGCAGGCCACAAGCGGCTAAGGTGGAGAGTTACAATGCTTCTCTCTAAATATAGTGGTAGAATCAGAGGTTGAAGAGGGCAAAATCTCAGGGGAATGGCATGCCCATACTTTCTTCATTTAACAAAAATAGTGCCTCAACTGTTTAAAAAACATAAATGTCCTGGAACAGTTGATACTGACATTTCAGATGCATCGAGCGAAAGGGAAAGGGAGGAGGTCTCCTTTGCTGTGGAGCCAAGGGATGTGGGAACTGAGAGCAAAAAAAGTCTTCTTGCTAGGATGCCTGCTACCTGATAGAAATGTAATGTGTGCAGCTGGTTAATCTGCAAAGATAAAGGTTGCTTGGGAGCCTACTGTCCCTTGAAGCTTCATAACAAAGATTTGTTCTCCTTGAGGGGTAATGTAAGGATGTTACCACCTGAGTTCTGGAGTGTGTACTTTTATTGGGGACTTACAAAACGTGTTTGCACTAGTTACAGTCTGGATACATATTACTACAAAATATATATTTAAAACATTTTTTTATCTCAAACCTAAATCTTATTTGCCTAATGCAATTTTAAAATAAGGATGTACATATTCACTGTGCTTTCTCTTAAAGTGCTTGTTTCCGTTCCAGGGAGGGCCAAGCTTGGCAGTTCGGGCTGGACTGTTCCCATGGTGAACAGGGTCAAGACTGATTTGCATTTGGCTGGGTCCAAACTGGGGTGGCGTGATGGGTAAAAACATTATGGATTAAACCCAGATCTTTGTGACTGGGGGTGAATGTTTGCATTGTTCAGCATTCCGTCCATCATCTGTTCTTTTTGCTTTTCTCTTAAAGTATAGGCACTTGTAGCAATAAAAATGCAAAAGTTGCTACTCCCCACTGCATCAACCAGGATTCCGTTCTGTGGCTCTCTGAATATATATACACACACACAGATATCTGCAGTGATCACATTGAACAATAGAGGTTTCACATTGTAAAATAGTGCAATTTCCAATGATTAGTTTACCTTCCAATTAAGTGTCGTTTAAAGTGTGTATGTTATTTTATATGCAATTACCTGAAAATTAAAGATCAATAAATTAATTATAGAATATTGAATTATTTTAGTAGCACCTTTGACACCACAACCCACATTCACAGACTCCACTTTATTACACTCAGGATCACAGTTCCAATACGTGTTTATTGCATTTTGACAGCTGGGTAGAACAGAGACCTGGCCAAATGGCAACTCAGCTATTTTTTGGTGGATGTCCTATTGCTATCCCACTCTAACTGATGCACAGCTCTTGGAATTCACAATGGTATACTGACCTGCTGCAACAGTAAGCTGAATATCTATTTACATTTCACATGTGCCAATGTACAGTCCAAGCCTGCCTAATGCCTGCATCCCTTCGAATAAATAACTGATTACACATTTTACATACGTAAAATAGCCTCCCTATAGGATAATTAGCGTGATACTTGCACCCTGGCAAGGGAAAGGTGATTACTGCAATACTTACTCACTAATAAACCAGGGGAGAGGCACACATTTATTTAGAAGTTTAAATAAATCACAGTAAATATGAGAAGTGTACCTGCAGCAGGAGGTGGGCTAGTTTACTTTAGTCAACCATGGCAGAGTCCAGGTATACGTATAACTGGATTTCCTGAAATATTATTTTGCCAACCATAGACTGAGGGAAATGGTAGCAGTTAGGAGGAAATTGTGTATCTTACAGCTTGTAAGAAACAGGACGTATCACCTGGTTTAAGGTACTGTGATAAAAGAATGTCCTCAGTTGGTGGAGAAAGTGTTCTACCTGGAAAGAATACCAGAAGTGGAATAGCCCCCCAAAAGATTTATTAAACACCCATAATCAATGAATAAATAAATATAAATAAATAAACAAATAAATTGGAGGATATTCTGCTTGTGGATTATCCTCCAGAGTTTGAACCCCTTTCAGAAATCAGAGGGTTTTGCTTTACAACTCAGTTCTAAATCAGGTCCACTCTCTCAATTGATGAAAATTCAATGGAGTCCAACCCGCAGCTCTGCAGTATGCTCCATTTTGCTGTTGTGGAGTAAGGTAGGGGCAAAGGGTAACAAGCATTTGCAATGCAATGGGTCTCGCATTTGCTCAAGTAAGAGCTATTTGTGTTGTAAATTCCGAACTAGACATTTCTTGCCACATAAATTGAAAATAAAAAGTAAAACAGAAATTTGCTCGCAGTCAGACGTATTATCGGCAAAAATGCAATTATCCATGTAACAAGGTAGATGTGATGCAAAGCTCTCAACTACTGTGAAGTCGTGCTGCGTAGGAAATAAATAGAAAAAAGTAGTCCAGAAACCGTACGGAAAACACGGAGTCTCGTATATTTTCAGTAGTTGGCCGGTGCGCTCGAGGAGGGCTAAACACTGGAAAATGCATGACGTAATTATGCCTTCCACTAATGAAAGCAAGCAAATTTTAAAAAGGCAAGCCCACAAACCAGCCAAACTCATGGGCATGCGGTAGGCGTGGTTACAAGCCCATAGAGAAATTACAGCAGAGACAGAGCGCTTTGCGCTCGACCCTAAAAAGTAAGGAAAGTAAAAAGAGTGCTTACAGTCCACTCGCAGTCCTGTGTGCTTTCATGAGTATTACTTGGACAACTGAAAAGATAACAACTCTAGTGAAGTAGAGGCTGCAGCAAATAAGTTTCCTTCCACCACTGGAATGAGAATTCGGACTCTGATAAATAGAGCACAATTAGGTGGCATCTGTTCACCTGCTATCTGTGTCCAATTGGCTCAAGTACATTTCACTGCTAATCAGATAGAATCCGAGAACTTGTCCTTGAACTCATCAACAGTATATTGAACATAACACATGTCAGTAAAAAACTACTGTCCCCTGTGGAGCTGCTTTCTACTCTTAGATCACCACTTTTAGTGAGAGTTAGGGGCATAGGTAAGAGCCCCTCGCGCCTCCTTGCGCCACATTTGCGTTATTTTTTTACGCTAATGTGGCCCAACGAGGCCAAAATCACCACTCCAATTTGCACCAGGCAGAATGTATGCAAACAGTGCATTCCCCTGTTAGGGGGGCCTAAAAAATGGCGCAAAGAAATCTTAGAGTGGGTGTTAAAAGGAGGCACATCATTGTTTTCAATGGGCCTCAATGACCTTTGCAGGTTTAGCGTCACAGGTGGCCTAGAGCTTATCTTACTAAGGGGCCCAAACCGAGAACCAAGAACAACAAAATAGTGCTTGACCTCCTGCAGAGTAGTGGAGCTGAGGAGTCCAAGGATTGCTCAGGAAGTGGGAGAGAGGGGTTATAAACTCAGAACTCAACATGTCAAGTAACTCATTAAATGAAAGACAATATAATACTTCACGTATTTGTTCCAAAAGCAAACAAGGTAAATTGGGCACTACTGGTACCCTTTAGTGATTGTTAAGGAAAGAAGCCTAGCTTACTCTAATGGGACAACTTGTAATGCACCCTTTGTGCTATATTGTCCCTATCATTCCCTGGAGCCCCCCTCCGGTAGTTCATGGTATTGCGCGAAGCCTTTGGAGGCCGTGCAGCAAGGATATGAATCTGTTCTACAGGTTGTCCAATCCCAGAAAGGGCCTTGTTCTTCCTCTTTACTTGACCGGAACCTTTTGTTGTCAATTTGACAAGCCGGAATTGATCGGACAGTTTGACTGAATCGCATCCCTGGTGGGCCACATTGGTCGCTGAGCAAAATAACAGGGACCTGGCCCAGCCATCCGATGTGCAATGAGTGCCTACGGTGATCGAGCAATAGTTAGGTGAGTGGAGGCAGTGCCCTGACTCTCGCTGTGATCGCAGAGGGTGATTAAAGTTTTTGTCAGTACCTCACTGCTTCATAGTCCTCAAATGTCATTTCAGAACACAGACAGACTTGAATTCCTTGACATCTTCTGTCCTGAGGTGTCCTCAGATTGTGCATGTCAAAGCATCACTATGGGCACACCTGGCCTTTATCCTAACAGAGCGGTGCTGTTCTTCCATGGGTGAGACAAGACATCTTGGGCTTGTCCATTCCAAGCTCCCCTTCTTCTAAGTAGCGTCTTTCTTATGCAAGGCCACTTCCAATGTTCCGATCTGAATTACCCTTCCTCCAAAGGAAGGCTCAGGTATTCTCTCCTGATAGACTTGAGTGAAGCTCTGAAGATTCTAGCTCCAAAACAAAAAATGGCAAAAAAAGTTGACAATAGCTATGTATTTCAGCAGCCACTTCTCTGACTGGTTCTGGCAGGTCTGCCCCTATACCTGTTCCACTCAGACTGGTTGATCTGATGTCTTTGCCACAAAGTGCTTGGGGGAGCTGGACAACACAACATCAAGGGCGCAAAGATGATGGAGGCTGTCCCCCTTAACAACGTGTTAACCTGTGAACAATGGATCAGGAATGTTAAGGAAGAAACTCTACAGCTTCAAAAGGAGTCTTTGTCATCTCTCCTTCACATTATGCAGTCTGACCCAACTGAAAAAAAACCTTCTGGAAAGTCCTGTGTGAGCCCTGCAATTCACCTCTTCTGTCTGGCCAATCTGCATTTAAGATACCACTTGGATGTAGTACATATAAAATGGATACCAGTGACTCTTACCACATGAATTACACATTCTTCATAAATGCATCTTTTGTACATTTAAAAAAGCTGCACACATACAATACTCTTGTTCCACATGGATGTGCAATGGACTCAGTTGCAGACGACAGCCAGACAAATTAAAAATGGTGGGAGAAGCCTGCATGGAATTCTCTCAGGTATGGACAGATAAAAAAGGCCACCTTACCACTATAATCAGAATTGGTGCCCGCGTGCCAGTCCTCTATAGCCCAAGGAGCTGACAGTAGTCGTACTTGAACAGGTGTACATAGTGTTATCCTACTGATCATAAAGTCTAATTTTGGGTCACGTGCATCCCTTCAGCTCACACATGTGAGCCTCATATGCTGAGGTTGGGGTCAACAAACTAAAGCTTGTTATTGTGAACTCGAGACGGGGGTGCATGCTCTCCAGAGCCAAGCCAGGAGCCCATATCTGCCGAACAGTTAGTATTCCCTCGGTTGTTCTGGTTCTCTGGGATCTCTAGATTAAGCTGAAGTACTGGGTTGCTGCTCAATGGAAATAAATATTTTATTGTCTGCATACTCTAGTGGCCTCCAAGAAGTTCTGAATAATGGTTACTCAGGGGCTATAATGTACCTTGAAGAGGCTGAAATGACTGACGCTGTCAAACAGGCCCTGGGGGGCTCGCTTTGGTCATTACGGAGGATCAACCACAGGTGTTGCCATGGTAAGTGCCAATTTGTTGAAAAAACACACACATCACCAACAGACCTAGTCCAAAGGCAGAAGTTCCAAGGGTCGAAGTGGAAGAAGAGAGTCACTTCCTTTAATGCAGTCTAGCAACTGGGCGGCCATCTAATTGTTATCAATAAGCAGTAATCCCAAAGTCACTGGTTCCAAAATCTGGCCTAGCCAAGTGGAAAACTAGAGTTTAATGGAGAAGGTCAGTGGTGTGTTGGAAGATGACCCAAAAGTTAGAGCAAGCATCTCTGCAGACACTGGAGATACAGACCGCGGCTGTGAAAGAAACCAGGATAACTGGACCACATGACACAGAGACTAGAGTCTGCTTCAGTGAGTGGAGGTTATTCCCCCAGCAATAGCAGCAGAACAAGAAGTGAGCTGGTGCTGTGGAAGGGGGAGTTACAAACTAGTGGCAACTGATGACTTTGAGAGTGAAAGTGTAAAGGTAAATCATTTTGCATACGTAAATATGAATAGACATTACCCTGATCTCCTCTGTAATACGAATGTAATTTTTGCAGCTATTGTGAGTGCTGTTGTAAACTAAGATAATCTTACCTTGATGATCTTTTTATATTTTATACGTGTGATTCAGCACTTGGTGAGCTGCAAACTGTTACACACACCAGGTCAAATCCCTCGCATTGCCTGGCTGTAAATGTTGGGCATGCTGACCCAGAGTAAAATATGTCCCAAGTATCCCAGTCAATCCATGCACCACACTCATACTGCTTATATTACTAGACAGCATCAGCACAGTCACTAAAAGATCCTGAGCCCAACTCCCTGGTTGCTATGGCACAGAGCAGGCAAGCTTACATTTGAGGCCATTTCTATAGTATTTATGTAGTCTTAAAACAGTAATAAAGTTGAAATGCAGGACAAAAACAATCCCATAATGATTCAGAAAATTAGCGTATAATTTAATTAAACAAATTACGCCAAGATGACAAAAATCCAAGAAGGGGAACAGGAGATATGTATTTTTTAAAGTTTTAAGTAGAGATAGCTCCAAGAAGCACAAAGTGGCAACTATATCTCACTGTAAAACAGGACTCAGGGCCTGATTTAGATCTTGACCAATGGGTTATTCTGTCGCAAACATGACGGTTATTCCGTCTGCCATATTACGATCTCCATAGGATATAATGGAATCATAATACAGTGGATGGGACATCTGTCACATTTGTGATAAAGTAACTCCGTCCGCCAAGATCTAAATCAAGCCCTTAGGCTCAATTTAACACTGACCACAATGGCGTGCAAGTCGCATACACTAACAAGGTCGGTCATGGTCAAAGGTAATGGTAAACATGTCCTTCAAGTGAGTACCTCGAAGGTATTTTCAATGGGTCAGGGTGGGCTGTTCCATAGGAAAGCATTTGGAGACAATATTATGTTTAGTAAATGTTATCTCCACCTTGGAAACTGATACAAATCAACTTTTGTAAATCTTTATTACCAGTCCAATGCACTGGTGAAATCTGATTTGTAATAAATAGTTTGGAAAGATGACTTTTCAAAAAGTCACCTTTGCACTTCCTGAATTCCCTGAAGCTAAATCTGCTTTTTGCTGTCTCCCATCTGCCAGCCAGTAATTAATATTTCAGTGGGCATTAATGAGGAAGGGAACTTGTTCCCAGGAGAGGACAAAAGGTCTTAGATGTGGGGAGTTATTGTTGTGTCTTTGGCAGGATGGCCTGTGGGTTGGGCCCAAGAAATGTGTTAAATTCAGAAAGAATGAACCTGCAACAAAAGACAATATTTCCAGCATTTGGCCACAATTTGTTTGTAGGACAGTATTTAATTTAGGATGTAATAGTAGTATAATAGCCCTGGGACACCGTAGTGAGGTAGGTAACACCGTATCATGCATTAGCAATCAGATACATCATAGACTTCAGCTGGTCAAGCTCATCGAAATTGAGACTAGGTCATAATACATGCATGCTTGAAATACAGTCCATGAAGAGGGCTAGGATAATCCAGAAACCACACCGCCAGAAAGCCAGTTGCATCAATGGAAGAAAGAAACCTCTAGAAGAACCCTAGTTCTGAGGAAAGTCGGGAATCACAGAGGGAAGGGAGTGGCAGCTTCAGCCTTTGTGGGAGGAGATCTCTCTGGGTTCAGAGGAGACAGATTTCCAAATGAGGATAGTTCCTGTCAGCCTTAGAAAGACTTTGCTACCCTAGAGTTTCTACATGAGCAGGCAGAGTCTACACAATAAGAAAGATCTGGAGCTGTTTATGACATGGTGGAAAGAGGCCATATTTCAACACTGAGACCAATGAACTTGTTGTTAGGGCCACACCCGGTTGGTAATATCAAAGATTCAAGCAGCATTCATTCCACTTGGCATATAGAATCCGCTTGTCTGGGCAATTGAAAGATGAAGGAAATGTGATGAACTTTTTTTTACACTTTGCACATGTATTGACATCAATATGCAATATACAACTGTTTTGAAAGTGTATTTTTAACATAGTTAATGTAGACCGGTATTTTACAATGTCTTATGCTAATTACCACATAGCTTTGTGAAACAGAAACATTTATTCTCTAGTGGAAAAGCTGATGCAATATTGAAAAAATGCAATGTGTATTTTTTGTCCTTTCTAATGAAGAAAATAATGTTTTGTTCTTTGAGATTATGGTGGGATTTCAAAATTAAATGTGGGCATTTTAACTGCAACTATGAGCGCATGCAACTCATATGTCTTATCTTCTGACTTGAAGGTCACAGATGAAGCTTGCTTGTGAGAAGGTTTTGTGTATTTAAATGAGACTGGGACTCTGTCTTTTCTGTTTTACTTGATTTGTTTTCTGTTTGAGAAATTATGTGTTGCTGATAATGTTAGAGTATAGTCATTTTAAGAATGTGATTGCAGGGTTCGGATTCCATTCAGACTCTCCCACTCTAGAGATTCAGATGCCTTTTCACTAGCCTTCAGTTGCGGATTTCATTCTGCCCGCCTTTAGATGCAGATTCCAATTTCCGCTCAATGTAGCAGATGCTAGCTACAGCCTTTCAGAGGCTTTCTGGCACAATATTTTTATTTTTACGTCTGTTCAGGTTTTTCTGACTTTACCTAGTTTAACAATGTAGGAAGTTCTCCTTCATAGGAAAACGGCCTTGCTCTATTATATTTAAAACAACTTTGCATTAGATTGTAATTGTTCATATGATTTGAAATCATTTTTCAAATATTGACTACTGTATCGATGTATTGTCTATTGAAGTACAATTAATCCTGCCAATTTGATTGTGTAGCTGCACATCATTCAATAAATCTTAATTGTTTTGAACTTAGGAATTCTGTCTTCCTTGTTGTGACAAATGTACTTCGTGTTATTGAAATGTATTGAACTTGATGTCAGTCTCAATCAGAAATAAAGATTAATTGGAGGGCACTTATTGAACTAGAATTTTCACCATAGTTTGTATGGATCAAGACGACCTAACAGAGGCTATCAATTTTGGTGCCTCACCATGGGTAGAACAGGTTCCCAGCACACAAGAACCCATTCCCTCATTAGCTCTTGAACCACTCTTACTTCCAGGGGAAGATACATATTTTGCTTTTGTCCAGGCATTCAAACATGTGGTTTACCTGGGGCTCAGCAAGCAAGGCACCTGAAGTTCTCAATTGCTGATAAGCAAATATGTGCACACTCACACTACACACTTAAATGAAGAGAAGGCAACTTACATTGGATCCATAATGCATTTTTTACAAATCTCCTAAGACGATTCAGCAAGTTTTTTGTAAAATGCTATCTAAAGCCAAGATTTTACTACAAAACAAGAAAACAGAAAGATGAAATTTAACACAAAATAAAAAAAAAATCCATGCATTTACCTTATCCACAAACAAAATCTAGAGCCCCTTCAATACATCCCACACATCCCACAAAGAGGTCAGAAAAAGAGACCAGAATAGCTTAGAAGTTGAACACAGGCACTCTGAACAAATCAAATCTTGACTTGCTTCCGAATCTAAGATAGGAAGGTCAAAGAATAGAATTTCAAAGGAAATTGTTGTATGCCTGGATAATGAGCCTTGCAGAAATATCTGCTGCAAAGCCTTCAAGGCTGCTGTACCATAGACTGCTGATTAAAAGCGATGGTGGACAATTTCCAGAGTGGGGATGCTGGCATTAGCGTTACATTACTGAAGTCATATGGATTGTGAAAAATCCAAGTGCCACACAAAGAACTAGTACAGCAAATGAGTCATGCCCCTTCCGCAGGAGAGTGGTAAAGGTGTGGTATGTAGCCGGTGGTGCATTTTGGAGTACACTGTCACAAATGTATCAATAAAGTATGGTGTGGTAGTGCACTGTCATTTATATGCAACACATTTTCCATTGAAATGGCCACAAAAGTTGTATTTGAGTGCAGTTTTACTGGGAAAACTATGTACTGCACAAACGATAATGTGTGGAAATAGGTTTTCAGAAAATATTTACAATGGCACACAAAGGGCCTTATTACGACGTTAGCGGAGAAAATTACTCTGTCCTAAATGTGACAGATATCCCACCCGTTGTATTACAAGTTCCATTGTATCCTATGGAACTTGTAATATGGCGGACGGGATATCCGTCACATTTGGGTCCGCCAAGGTCGTAATCTGGTCCAAAGTGTCTTGATTTGTTTTGATCCCACTAAAATATTTGTTTCCTTCACACTTCAGGCTAATTAAAAATGTTCTTGACTTGTGCATTCCTAACTGCTAATATATTTTGAAATATGTTTACAGCTGTTTTATGGGTAATTAAATGTTCTGTGTTGGAAAAAAAACTAACATCAGATATCCTTTCCTTTCATACTCTCTATATCCCACCAAGATTGTCAAATAGTTCTCTTTACAAAATCCTCTAGCCCGAGAAAGAAATGTGAACAACAGGCTCCCTGTTAAAAGAATAATCAGCAATTTGCCAGAAGACATAGACTGACAATAAATTGACCACTTTCTTTGAATGCACAGCAAAAGTGATAACACAAAAATAAAATGTTAAGATATCTTTATTGCTCGTTCACCACCTGAATCCCGCATGGAATTTTGGGAGTGCTGTAGCACCCCCACATCCCTGCTCACAGTTCCTATCCTGGGAACAAATACATGAGCTGAGACGAAACAAAAGGGATTTGCACCAACAATCAGAAAAAACTCTAATAAAGGTCATAAAAATCGTACAGCTTAAGATGAAACACTCTGAAATGTAAGATGAGTTCCCTGCCCCTAAAACCCTGGGTGGTCCCGGGGAATTGAATATTCATGAACTAGAATCACCTGAATTTTGAGATGATGCAAGTTTCAATGACCTCTCGGAGACTCGAGTTTCTGGATTTGAAGTCAGGTTTCTTTCTATGTCCCAATACTGGATTACTTGATGAGCTTTGCTTTTCGCTGCTGTCTTGGAGATGGGAAGGCTCCCTGTGATAATCGTGTGTGTTAAAGGCTGAATGTAAGGAAACAAAACATGGAGGCTGATGATAAATTCCATCCAGCTACTAGTTATCTTGGTAACTTGTGGGCAGACCTTTGCTGGAAAAAAAGTGAACATTTGTTCTGAGCTGCCTCTGCAGTGCAAGCTTTGAGCTACCATAAAAGCGAAAGTTACAGTTTTTTTCGTAATCATGTAGTTTGCCTACAATACTTTGTCATGTAAGTGTTTTCATTCAATAGCAGTCGGGGACTTTCTAGACTGTGTTATTTTCATGCTGCACAATGTATTCGCTGTGCTGTTGTGGAGTTTAAAGGAATCTCACATTGTTCATTTAATAAGTGAGCAGCCATTGCAGGCCTGGTTTCTTTAGATTCTAGGACTTGTAGTGATGTATTTAGAACTGAAAATTGTATCGGCAAGCAACAAAGCAAAGGAAAAAATTGATGGAAATCGTGCTCATGTACGTGTGGCACTCAGGGCTGGCTCGTTTGCTAGCATCACCTTGCTCGCAGTTTCAAACACATAATTTTAGTGTTAGCAGTGAAATGACAAGTCCCAAATACCAAGCGGTGCTGCTTAGAAAGCCAGGAACCACTAAGTATCTCACATATGACATGTTCATGACTTTTATGTGTTTAGCAATTCATGACATGGTATCAGCACTCATGTTCAGTCACTTGCATATGTTATATGGGACCATTGATTTTTTAAATACTGGACTGAAACATTGGTGACCTTTTTTCAAATAGATGGTTTTCAAGTCTGGGATTTTATTTTTTTAATACTGCCTCCATAGCTCAAAACTTCAAGTGGCCAAATTAAAGTTGGTTTAATCTACTTACTTTCAAATTTGATTTCTCACTTAAGGACCCTGATCTAATCATCCCAGTAATGGTCATTCAGCATATTGCTGAAGGGTGATCCATCAGTAGGCCCTGTTTGCCGTCTTTGCGTGCATGCTCTACTCAAGTGCTCCATACCCAGGGCTTGGTCAAGGCACTATTCCTGGACGATTTGTGTGACTAGAGGTATTCACTTTCTAAAGAAGCTTCTTTTAAAACCTACCCCATTAATAATTCATCTTTCAACTAAGATATGTAAAATGATCCAGAAATCTATTGAAGGCGTTGTTTGTGAGTATTGGCTCCAAATGGAGCCTGATGGAGATTTACTCTGTCTTATTTTTTAGCTACAACCCCAAACAAGTATGGTAAAGTCAGAAACTATAGATGTTTGTCATGGGTTCTTGCTGAAATTGTTCTATAGAAACCCATGAAATTTATATTTGTGCCTTTATTTTCACTATACCATATATGCGCAGTGGTTAGAAATGTAATGTAATGCAAGGTGGATTTGTATGGTATCCAGGCGCTGAAATCTACATTCCTTTAAGAAATACAAATCTATACCATGCTATTTTTTTTATTTTCTACACCAAACATATGTTTTGATACACCACACAAATGAAGTACATTAAAAAATCAGAGTGGATGGAATAAAAACAAAATTATCTTTTCTTTTTTCTTCATCCCTAACAAATATTTTCAATAATTCAGCCCTAATCAGTACATCTTTAGTCTCCCAATTTATTATATCTTAACTCAAAGTTGTCTATATACAGGGGCCAAGGTTTGTCTGTGTGGACACTTTTAGCTGTGTTGTACTTGGTAACTTAATACGAATATTTACTTTACACAGTGAAAACCACTGACCAACCAAACTTAAAATTCCCCACCACACTGGACGTACAGTGATGCTTAGGTTAGGGAAATTAAAGTCACTTAAAAGTCTCTTTTTTCTTTTTCCCTTGAAAATCTTTTTCACGACAATCTCGTTAAAAATAAGAGTTACTGGCATACCCCCTACACTAAGAATGCTTTTGATATTTAAATAGTTGGAGGTATCCCTCTGCCCAGGGCCCACTATCCTTGAAAAAGCGGTTTCCCAAAGGCACTTTTAAAATAACACATTTTCTTATGAAAGGCGCGTTGAGTAAAAGAAACACGAATGTAATAGTCAATATTTTCTAGATCTTTGGCATTAAAAAATATGTGCAATCAGCCAAAGCCCATGTAATGTGCATACATGTGGGCAAATCGGCCTATATCGCATTGATAGTACATTTTAAATAAATCAGCTAAGAAAGTTTAGCGAGTAATTTGTGAAATTCTGTGGAACGCCAAGCTTTTACTACCAAACAAGAAATAATTCAATTAGGTTCAACATAAAAAAAAACAAAGGTCTTTAAATACATTCCACAGAGAACGTCAGAAAAAGCCTCCAGAATAGCTCAGGGGTTACCCACCCGCATTCTGAACAAATCAAATGTTGTTTTGCTTCCAAATCTCAGAGAGGCAGATAAAAGATTGGAATTTCAAAAGCAAGTGTTATATACTTGGATAATGTGCCTTGCTTAAATAAATGTTGTAAAGCCATCACAATCTGCTGTACCGTAGAATATCGTTTAATCTCATGTCGTAAAATAAGATGTCATAATAGATGAGCTGCGAAGGAACAAAATTGGATTTGTACCAACAATCAAAGAAAAAGCCTAATAAAAGGCCGTATAATCGGTAAGCTTAAAATGAAAGACTCAGATGTAATATGCAGTTCATGTCCCCAAAACCATATGTGGTTCTGGGAGAACTGAATCTCCGTGATCTGGAATCGCCTCAATTTTGAAGTGGAGCGATGAACTCTGGACGCTCAGATGTATGTGATATCATGGGTCACATGTACAAACCTTTTTGCCGATTGCGAGCGCAAAAAGGCATTTTGGCATGTACCAAACACAAATGGCAATTTGTAAACCTGCAGCGGCGGGGGCCGCAAATGTCTAAGGGAGGCAGTTTGGGACGACGGGAATGGGGGAAACAAGTAAAAAAACAAAAAAACACTTCAGCATCAGTATTGGTCTGAGAGGTTAGGACAGCCACCCAGACAAAACTCTGGGGTCTTTGTAGTTTCTCCATTCCGGCTCTGTACACAGTCAGGCTGGAAAAACTTTAGTGTGCATGTGTGATTGGCCGTCCTGAGACGGCTGGCCAAACACACATGCGCACTTAGGTGCACTCTCCCCTCCGCCTCCTTCCATGACCCGGCTCCGCCCCTACCTGCACTGCTGGCTGAGCCAGCAGATGAAAAATAAAACGATATTAAACTATCGCTTTAGCTTTCATCTAATGGTTCTTATGGAGGAGCCGCCCCTGAAAACCTGTCACTGAATCACAATTTGGGTTAATGATTTGGAATTGGGAAGGGGTGTGTTGAAGGCGTTCCTTCCTAAAACTGAATCGCAATGGTATGTGTGAATGTTTTGGGACTGAAATGCGGTCACGAAACATTCGCATTATACCACCAATTTCAAATTGGTGGTAACCCATTAACAATTGTGAAGGAGTCCACAAGGGACCCCTTCACCTTTGTGAATGTTTGTAAAATCATTTTTAAGAGGAGGCAGTGGTCCCAGGGCTACTGCCTGTTCTTAAAAATTGAAATGAAAACTTTTCATATTTTTTTTTAAACACATCCCCTTTTCCCTTAAGGAAAATGGGTTGCATTTAAAAAAAGATTTCTTTATTGAAACGCAGTCACAGACATAGTGATTTGCTGACCCCAGCAGGCCACCTTCCTTTTGATTTTAGCAATTCCCAATGGGTCGCAAGGAGACACATGCCCCATTAATATTCATGAGGTAGGTCTATTTTCGACCCTCCTGGAATCACAAATGAAACTTAGAAGAGTTCCAAACATTTGAAAGAGCGATTTCATAATTGCGATTCACAGGAAATCACAATTAGGAACTTGCTATTCGAACTTTTGTACATGCGTCCCTTAGTTCCGAGACCTGAGGTCAGTTTTCTCTATTTCGTTACTCCATCTGGTGGATTCCTAAACCACAGACACATAACTGTGAGGAAAGGGCCGCTCTATTGAGGCAGGTGAGCGTCACATGAACTATGTCTTGGCAAATTCTGTAGATCTAAAATTTCAAAGACTCACTAATACATAGCTTTTTTTTGATAGACAATTATTGTTGAGATTTCTGAATAGTACAAAACAAAGCATCCACACAATCGATATGATATATTATATTCCAACCCGATATGGACAGTCAACCAGAGGGTAGTCGTCCCCTCCAAACAGCAATTGAAAAACTCCAAAGACAGATTACAGAACAAGTAACACATATGACACCCCTGATGACTCAGCATCTTTCCCCATATTCAAACATATTTCGCTGTGCACCCCCTTGCCTCAAACACAGGTTTTTCCTTCAGGACGCACCAGTCCACTCCCTTCCGGCACAAAGCTATCTCCTTTGGGCCTGGGTTGCACCATTGTGCAACTATGTTGCACTTTGCCACTAAGGTGACTGTGCCAAGAAACACCTTATCCGCCCTAGTGCCCCCAGCACCCTCAATGACCCCAAGCAGGAAAGATAAAGGGGAGAGGTCCACGTCCCACCTGAGTTCCTCCGAGAGCTCCACCTCTATGGCTCTCCAATATTGGTGAATCACTGCGCAGGACTGTATCATATGGTAGAAACCCACAGGTACCTGAAAGCAGCGGGGGAAGACCGGTTAAGAGAGGAGAACTGCGCAGCACAGATGAACTGGGGTGAGATAGGCGCAGTGAAGGTAATAAGTCTGGATCAGAAGAAGCCTTGCAGAAATAGTGATAGTACGAGGAGCCATCAGAGCATCACACCAATTGTCTTCTTCCAGGTGGCCCAACCAACCCTCCCACCGCTCCCAGAGGCACTCCAATGTATGCAGTCCGTTGATGACCAGTGTACGGAAGAGTTGTGATACGCCACCTTTGTCCAGAGCACTCATGAACAGCTGAGCCTCATTAGGGATAAATTCTGGGAAGGAGGACTTTAGAGGCACCTGGGCATGTAGGGCGTGTCTCAGTTGCAATATTTATAGAATTGGGAGGAGTGTAGGGCATACATGTCGTCGAGCTCTCGGAAGAGTGCATGTGTGTCCATCCCAGATATTCCCAATCAATAATATGCCAATGAGATTTCAGTTCTCAAAGCCCTCCAGAGCAGCCGCCTCCCACAACACCTACCGAGCCATAGGGGAGTCTGAAGGTTGAGTTTGGTGTCCCACCGAATATGGTGAAGAGGCTGCCCTGCTAGACTGGAACAAAAGGCGGGTCATCATGGGTACAGTAGCTGGTTTGGGGCACCAATAACATGGACATAATATAGGAAAAACACAGTGACATTACCTCTAATCTGAAAGTAGGGTCAGATCACCCACCGTTCAACCAATTATTAAGTACCAGGAGATGAGAAGTGAGATAGTAAAGATATATGTTAGTCATCCCGAGGTCTCCATCATAGAGACCACACTGACAGGTGCGAAGGGGCAACTGGGGACGAGAGTGGTGCCAAAGAAATTATGTCACCAGACTCTCTAGCTCTTTAAACCAGCGGCCTGGAAGGGATATGGGGAGGTTTTTAGAAGACATTTAAAAAGCTCAGCAATATCAGCATTTTATGGAGGGCAGTCCTGACCATCACATTTAGCAGGAGAGATTGTCACTTACTGAGATCGGATTTGGTCTTCCACACCAGTGGTACCAGTTTGAGGGACCATGTAAGCTCTGGGCGAAGTGCCACCCAGATGCTGAGGTACTGAAAAGTTAGTTGGTGACGTGCGTTTCACCGAGAGAAGGAAGCCTACGGAGTCCCTGGTGCCTGGGGGCGGGGATGTGAGCCCTTTAAATTTGAACTGAGCGCGCCCGCTTTGCGGGACGCGCGTTTCACCGAGAGAAGGAAGCCTACGGAGTCCCTGGTGCCTGGGGGCGGGGCTGTGAGCCCTTTAAACTTGAACTGAGCGCGCCCGCTTCGCGGGACGTGCGTTTCACCGAGAGAAGGAAGCCTACGGAGTCCCTGGTGCCTGGGGGCGGGGCTGTGAGCCCTTTAAATTTGAACTGAGCGCGCCCGCTTCGCGGGACGCGCCCGGGCGAATCCCGGGCCAAGGGCGGGCCCGTCCTTTGCCCGTCCGTGCCCAGAAGAGGCTGGGCTGGGCCACCACCCTTGGTTTTCTCTTCCAAATTCCTTGTTCACGCATCTCACAAGAGTGTAGTGAGTACACTTTTTTTCTTTTTTTTTTCCCTTTTCTTTTTGCCTTACCTATCTTACTTCCTTCGCCAAGTATGGGGAAGCGTAAGGCGCGCACCACTCCTGATGCTGCAGGTACTAAATCCAAAAACCTAAAACCTAATCGAATAGCGCAAGTCCACTCAAACTGCGTCTCAAGAGAAATTGATAACTTAATTGAGGAGGTGGAATCTATTCTTAAGGAAAAGGAGAGCAAGGCCTGCAAGAGACTGAAATCTTGGACTCTACTCCTGTTCCTAACAGCAGGCCCAAACCTTTCTACTGATCCCCAGCCCTTGATTTCCCCTGTGCAAGTCCCTGTATCGCCTAGTCAGTTGGGTTTGCCTAAACCTTTGACTCCCCCAGGTCTATTGGACAACTTCGATGCCACTTCTTACGATCTCATTCTCAGTGGCATACCTTGCGCTAATCGCTTTTCTATTTTAGACCAGGTTGACTCGGTGGGTGCCAACCAACCTCCAATATCTTCGCACCTTATCACTCCCTGTGACTCTCCAGGAGAAGACGTACTAACAATAGTCTCTACCTTAAAACGTGAAGTCGGGGAGCTAAAGGGTATATTGTTTGAGGTTCTCAATCTCTTGAAAAAAAATTATTCACCTCCTCAACGTTCTCTGATTCCTGTGCCGGTACAATCTTCTTGTCCTTTGGGCCCGGTTGCACTGCCTGCTATTTCCTCAACAAGTGAGGACCACAACAAGGGCCCATCTAATAAGCCAGGCCATAGGATTCAACCGGCCACCTTGGCAGTACGTTCAGCACCCTCCTCTTTTGACTTTGGTCAAGTTGTGGCCTCTTCTACTCACGTGGCTAACTCTAATTGTATTTATTTGTGCAATGTTCCTCCTCTTACATCCCATATCAGAGAAGACACCTCTTCCCTCGTCAATAAGGTGGTATATTGGATTCGTCATACCAGGGGCTGTGCTTCTATCATTCACTCTGATATTGTTTTTGCTTCTCGAGTACGTGGTTGTCCCGGTGGCCGCGATACCATAAAAATTAACCTCACTAACCCCGAATTAGTTAGGGGACTTTTGCAGATGGAAGCCCGCAATACGCTAAGAACTGTTTTTGATATACATTTCCGCGAACGCCTGCCTACCATTGGCAACAAGATCTTGCCTGCACATCCTCTTGGGCCCAAGGGAAGCCCCCGCACTGTTCCAGTTCCTGCTCCTAAGTCTGGCCTGTTGCCTTTCCCGGTTGATGGGGCTGCTTTGGCTCATAATCCTAAACATAGTGGTACTCAAGACCCCGTCAATATAGGGGACACATCGGATGTTGAGTGACTACTCTTCCCTAATCATTGCATAACTTGTGCAACACTTGTACTGTCTCAAAGACCTTTAATTAGCCCAGGTGGTCCTAACCCAAGTGCTTCTTTCCGTACTCCTATAGTTAATTCTAAACTAATTACGGATTCTGATTTTGGTACGCTCACTTGTAACACTCCATCTTCTGAAGGGTACTTGCTGTCCTGGAATGTGGCAGGTATTAAGAGCAAACTGCCTGATCCGGAGTGGGGGGCTTTCGTGGAATCTTACTCTATCTGCATGTTCCAGGAAACTTGGGCAATGGGTGGTATGTATAGGCAAGGTTATCGTTCTTTTATAAAGAAGGCAACTCAATCCCCCAGGGGAAGGGCGGTTGGGGGTCTATGTATCTGGGTCAAGATGTCTGAGATGGTTAGGGTCAAGGAAATTCCTGTTGATTCTTGTGATATTTTAGCCATAGTAATAAAGCCTAGGTCTAGTACTCCTGTGCTGTGCATTAATATCTACAACCGTCCAGGCGCCCTTAACCAACAGTCTGATACCATTTATCGCTTGCATAATGTTCTGTCTGAATTCCATTCTAAATACCGAGTCATCATTGCTGGTGATCTTAACGCCCAAATTGAGTTTGGCTCAGCTTTTGCTGAGTCCACTCAGGATGAGGACGTAGTGTGGAACATTCCCCCACTCCATCTTCATCCTACGCCACTTTCTTCTTCCCCTAGGGTGTCTCAGATAATAGACCTTGCACTTACTTATGGCCTCCGTTTTGGAAATGGCCGATTCCCAAATGATAACCCTGCTAGGCCCACTTTTTTCAGAGGTAATTATAGTAGCTGCTTGGATTATGTCATCTTGGACTTACGAGTTTGGCACTTCATAACTAATGTAGAAGTGGGTCTTCCCCGCACAAGTGACCACGCCCCCCTGCAAATTGCATTTAATGTAGCCCTGTTTGACCTACCCACTGGTTTGGCTGGCCGAAGTGTTCTGTCAAAACTTTCCACTAGTAAGCTTGTGGTAAAGTGGCCCTCATTTTTTAAATCTGATTTACTGAACCATAAGCTTGACATTATGATGTCCCGTCACCAACTTTTTGAGGTCTCCATTGCATTATCTCCTTCAGAAATTTTGTCCGCCCATGTGGGGTTTTTTGCGGAACTTAAGGAGCTTTTCACTAAACCTGCCAAATCCCAAAC
The DNA here is from genome assembly GCF_031143425.1 of Pleurodeles waltl. NCBI lineage: Eukaryota > Metazoa > Chordata > Amphibia > Caudata > Salamandridae > Pleurodeles > Pleurodeles waltl. The sequence continues at coordinate 105,522,566 of NC_090446.1, forward strand.
AAAATCTTCTGCCTCTAGGTGCAAATGGTTTGACAAAGAGTGCCGGGTGGCCAAGTATCTTCTATCTGAAGCCTTAAAGGCAAAGAATCGGGACGACATTATACATGCGAGAAAGAACTATGTGTCTACTCTCACTCTATCAAAACTCAAATATGAGGAGCATTTATGGGAGTGTCTGGCGGAGGCTGCTAGCTTTCGCGACACCAAGCTCTTTTGGACTTTGGTTGCGCGTAGCGACCCAGGCCTGTCACCCACTACTGAATGTCATATCGACCCAGGAACCTGGCTCTCTTACTTTCGTGAATTGTATGGCTCTCGGACGGAGCCCTATGATACTCCCATAGATTACGCACTGTGCCAGCCCGAAATGCCGCCCTTCACCCTAAAAGAAACAGAGATGGCAATTTGCGCTCAAAGATCAGGTAGGGCCCCTGGCCAAGATGGTATTCCCTCTGATCTGCATAAATCAGACCTATCTGTGTGGACCCCTTATATAAACAGGGTATCAAACACCGCCATGGCATCTCGATCCTATCCACTTTCATGGAAGATGGCGATTATTGTCCCCGTTCATAAAAAAGGAGACAAGAGCTCCCCTGGGAATTATAGGCCTATCAGTCTATTAGACAACTTGCAGAAAATCTTTTCGTACCAGTTGCTAACTAGATTGAAACAATGGATAATGAAAAACCAGGTCTTAAGCCATCTCCAGGCAGGATTTAGGGACAAGATCAGCTCTATCGATCAGATCTTCCGATTTACCACCATCAAGTGGAAGACGGTAGATGCAGACAAAGGCCACTTATTTGTGGCCTTTGTTGACTTGAAGTCTGCGTTTGACCTGGTCCCGCGTGCTAAGCTTTGGGAGGTCCTTAGTACCACTGGTGTTCCGGGTTCCATGATCAATATTATTAAGGATCTTTATTCTGATAATTGTGCTAAAGTCCGTTGGGGTACCATTGGCGATCTAACCCCTGCTTTCCCAACTACACGGGGCGTGAGGCAAGGCTGTGTTTTGGCGCCCACCTTATTTCTTTTGTTTATTAATGCCTGTTTGCCATATCTCTTAGACTGTCAAAGTGATGCCCCTAGTCTGGGCGGGCAGAAGATCCCCTGTCTTCTGTTTGCAGATGATACCCTATTGCTATCACGTACTGCTATGGGCCTTTCTAGGCTGCTCTCCAGATTTCTGGAGTTTTGCACTGACCATGGGTTATCAATTAATTCAGCAAAAACAAAATATATGGTTTTTGGAGATAGTAGGGAAAAAATGAAGAGGCCTGTATACTTAGATGATGTCCCTTTGGAAAGGGTGGGCACCTTTGACTATCTTGGTATCAAAGTGGAAGATTCACATCTTTGGCATGCCCAGCGCCATAAATCTTTATTATGCCTGAAGCAGAGGGCGGGTGGAATTGTCAGATTTGCCTCTAGTTCCCCGAAATTTGCAATATCTCCTGCACTGGAAATATATAAAGCTCAAGCTAGGGGGGCCGCCCTATATGGAGCCGAACTTTGGGGCCATTGTAATTTGGCGAATCTGGCTAGCGCGGAAAACCAGTTTTTAAAAATGATGCTAAAAGTTCCATCGAGTACCCCATCCTTGCCCATTCACCTGGACCTAAATCTTTTCTCAATCTCACAGATTGCTGCCCTAAGGCCCCTGCTGTTAAGGATTCGGCTGTGGACAACTGATGCCCTAACCCCTTTTCGGTGTGGCCTCCTAAATGTGGTGGGCCGTGATTTTAGTAATAAATCCAAATGGTGTGTATTCGTTGAACAATCTTTTTCCCGTCTGGGGTTAGGTTCCTATTGGCATGATCCTATTTCTATTCCTAAAAATGCTGCACAGCTGTTAAAGGATGCTTATTGGCATAATGTTCAGGTTGGACAATTTGCTGGCTCGATCCCATTGTCCATGTCTGACAATTTTTTACTTGTCAAATGCCATTATGAATTTGAGCCCTTTTTGGATGCAAAGTTATCTCCATTTGCTCGTGCCCTCTTTATCAGGTTTAGGATTGGGTCCCTCCCCCTGTGCTGCCTTACATATAAATGGTCCAGTTCAACTAATAGATCTAAAGGTTGCCCGATGGGCTGTAAAGATGTAGAAACTGTTTCACACGTTTTCTTCCACTGTCAAGCATATCACAAACAAAGAGCACTTTGGCTTATTCCGCTTTTTAAACAATTAGGAGCTAGATCCTGTCTCCATGTTGAGAGAATTAAAAAAAGCGACCCGTCCGTCAAGATAGCTCTACCAGTGGCAAGTTTCCTCGAGTCTATCTGGAGGTTGAGATTAGCAAGTTTAAGGGATAAAATGGTGTAGTTATTGCTTAGTCCTATTTATGTATATTTTTCCGACTTGGATGTATGATCGTAGCTTTTCTCTGTACAGGACATGGATCTTGGCTTGATTCCTTATGGATTATTTATAGACCTATGGAACTGTTCCCTTATTTTATGTCGTGAGAATTTAAAAATGAAAATCATCCACCCAGACAGTCTTTTTAATGGGGGGAAAAAGGGGAAAATTCTTATATTATTATGATATCCGAGTTCAGCAATTTCAAGGAGCAAGCGTGGGGAACTAATTTTTAGACTTATTTATTTATATTTATCAAATTGGATGCGTGATTGCTCCACAGTATTCAGATATTGGTGTATTATATTTTTAATTAGTGCTGATTCATGAAATTATTTTCATTTTTGAGTATTGCTTTTCACTATATTAAGTGATGTTTATCTGACTGCTTATTTCTTGTTTGTTTTTTAAAAACCTGTCTTGCCCCTTTTTAACTGTACTTTTACTTTTTTTTTTTTTTTTTTTTTTACCTCCTTGCTTTTAGAAGTCCTTTCTTTCTTTGTTGTGTATTGTACTTTAATGGTTTGTTTTTACTCACCGAAATAAAGTTAAATGATGATTATGATGATGAATAGGGATGTCAGTCAGCCACACCACACAGTTTTGGGATGGGCACGAGGGGACCAAGACTGAATTGGCTGAATTGACGTGTATCACGAGGCCTCACCAAAGATCTTGAGGATTTGGAGGCAGTGGGGACCGGACACTGTAGGATTAGACAGGAAGAGAAGTATCTAGTACATAGCTTTTACTTGTTCATCAACCTGTCACTCCCTATCACGTAAACCAAACCCTATTTTTTATTTCAACAACTACTTCTCTCCATGAAAACTTTTTCCATTCTGAAATAAACACCTTCTGTCCCAGCCTGTAATCAACTGTGTACTGGATGAACTCCATCCTCACAAGCTGAGCTGATAGTAGCACAAATTAACCATCCTATGTTATCTGCCCTTACCTTATGTGTCAAACCTGGCACCCAGAAAAACCCTTAAGGAATTTTTCTGCCCCCAAAATCTTTCTAATGCCACAACTTATTTCTAATAACTTTGATTGCGCTTCCTCGTCTACAAAATATATAGCTCTGTCCCAAATGTTAACAGGTGCACTCCATCATCTCTGAAAAAAATGTTTCTCTTTATACCGTATGCCCTGTGACCTATTCTGTCAATGGTCTCTTGTGTACAAAGATATTGCATCTCTCTATGGATCTTTCCATGTGCTCCATTTTAAGCTGCCCCTGGAATGTGCCTTGCATTAAATGACATATTATGAGACAAGCAGCGTAGCACAAAGTCACACAATAACTGTAGTATTGATCCAGCGGCATCCTATCCTCCTCTTTCTAGTTCCGTTGAATCTTTTTAGGAGTCCTGAGGGGCAAGGAGAAAGACCTTCACTCACAACTACTAAATTACAGTGCAACCAATTTGGTCAGACATTAAATCTCAGAGACAGTTTAGAAAGGGATTTATAACAGACTGAAAGCCAAACTTACATAAACGAGTCTTAAAAACATAGTATATATGTATATAATCAACAAAGGAAAATCAAAACGTCACAAAATGTTAAATTTCACTAACATATAAAAGAAAGATAATTCAATAGTGATAATGCAGAAGATAAGAAAAAGCATACGATGCTTCAAATTCAGACTCAAATTTTCCTGCCTAATCATCGAATCTAAGGTCCTAACTATTCTTATAATCTACAGTGCATAAAGAGGAAAATGTCAGCATCACAGGAAACTTCGGTAGAAGTCCTGTTGAGAGAGATATGAGTAACATAAAGCCAATTAATCTAGTAAAGAAAGGAGATCTATCTTTCCCTAAGTGTCCGCTCTAATCAAGGGGCAAAGGGAACCTGAATCTCTAACTGACTAAACAACATTTTCATCAACCTCAGAACCTTCCGGTAGCTGTCATTAGAGCAAAGGAAATTTCCACAAACAAGCCACCATTGTGAATTATATCCAATTTCTTCTTCTGAGTACATCTGTCCGACTTTGGATTACATCGACTCTCAGGAATCCAAAAGGAGAGTCTGTTCTTACGGCTCCTTGTCACTGATTCTCGTCCTTGGCAACCTAGCTCAAGCTTCCTTTTCTATCACCTCCAAAGGAAAGAAAAATAATGTACAAAGAAAGTGAGTTTCATGTCAAAATTAAACATAGGAATCCTGTAGCCCTTAACTATAGCCTGAACAACACACAAAGAAATACACATTTTAGTTATACTTTTACAAAATAAATTATCTTAAACACAATAAATGTAGAGTGCTTATAAAACATATAATTCGTTACGATGCTAAGATATAAATGCATTTGGTTAACATTGCTTAAAGGCAGTTTACATACAACTTCCTGCATCTTTATTTATAAAGGCACTGAGTTGTCCTGGTCTTTAATGCACCACATTTACATGCATTTAGGTTAATGGACATATATGAGATTAAACGCTTCATTACTCTTCTTCCACTAAAGCATAATGGCACAGCCATGTTATACTCTATCAACCCTCCCCCTCTGATGACATCTTAAATCATCACAAATTACTTTCTTTCTGGAATGAGACTCTCTAGAACATAGTGGTTTTGTTCAACTTTTGCCTAGCTTCTGCCAAACGCTTCATCTCATCATAATATTTATGTTCTCCAATTCAACTTCAACTCTCTTCCTTTTGCTTCCCTGCTGAACTTTCACTCTTTTTAAAACTCTATACCCCACCACCAAAATCATTGCACAAGTGGCAATAACCAACAAAGGCTTCAAAACTGGACCTACAACTCTACTTCCTGGTTCCCCAAACAACTTGTCTGTAGCAGGAAATCCACCTCTAATCATTTCCCATGCACCTGTTACTTTCAGTTCCTTCAAATCCTTCGGCAAGCCTGAAATAGCATGAATGTATTTCTCCAAATCCTTACTGTTGTCCGGGATGTAAGTGCAGCATTGCTGAACCATCAACGTCCGACAGACTCCACCTTCTTTTGCGAGTAGCATGTTCAACGCAAGTCTGTTTTAGAAAACCATAGATTTTATCGCTATCATCTCAGAGTTTACACCCAATAAAGCTCCTGCTGTGCTTGTGACTAGTTTATTAACAATAATAGACAATAGTTGACAGCCTTCTAATAATTCAAAATCACTCCCACAGATGGAAACAAAGCACCAAATATGTCACCCACCACTTCTCTAGCACTAACACCTCATTTGGGTCTAGAACATTTGGTCCAGAGAGGATCGTTAAGAAGTTCTACATAATGAATCTTGGAAAAGGCTACACCTAAATAACACATACCATACCATTCCTTTGGTAATTTAAAATAAAATAAACTCCAGGAATAACAGTATCTTCCCCGTCCAGATAGAACTTGTAATGTCCTCAAACTTCGAAGGTACATTCACATTCGCTCTTCCCCACAAACACATTTGTCGGTATCAGATCTCTCCATCCAAATACATAATCTTCCCTTAGGTTTCCAATTTAAGGTTAAAACAACAAAATTTCCAGCTAACTGATGTCTGATCTCTTCTTTAATCCATTTATTCTGACTTCAAAAGCTCTCATTGAATTTTTAGCGAGCTTCTAATTCCCTTCTTTCTTCCTCAACCAAACTTAGAAACTTCTTCTCAACTTCTGACAACATACATGGTAAATTGTGTCAATGTGCATGAACTGAGTCTAATGTTGTAACAGGCCTAAAGAATCTTGCAGTTGTTTTTATCTCTAAGGGAGATGGGTGTCTATTCAAATAATCAATTATAGGTATCTCTGAAAGAATCAAATCATAATTTGAGAAATAATATTGATAATGTCCTGTCCCATAAAACAGGCTGAACAAAAGACTACATGAAACCCCATAACTAACAGGAAATTGGTGTTAAGTGATACCTTCTGGCAAAGAGGCAGGCAGTGGTGTACATACATAACAGTCCTTTGCCTCCATTGTGTCAACATATTCATATGATAAATGAAGATATACACTTGCAGAATAATCTTCTCTAGATACATCTAAGTGTAAAGCTTTCTCAGCTAAATTATGAAATTTGCGATTCCTAGCGCTTGACTTGAACTGGAGAGCCCTAAGGATAGATGGATTGTACACAGATATGGTTGAGGAAAACATGCCTCCTAATAACTCTACTAATACAGTAAGGAGAATAAGTAATATTATGCCTACTATGTACCTACGTCTGCATCTCTGAATTGGCTCAATTTCTGCCCTAAACTCAGATCTAAAATTGGGTGGAATGCAGCAGCAACAGAGTATCTCTCTGTTAATTCTACCTGTGCAAACAGCAAACAAAGTTCAAAGATTTTGAAAAATATACAAATCTTTGTGAAACTTCCCTAACCCTACTCTATGTTCTGCTAAAGGGACAACCCTTTTTTTCTTTTAATCGGGCCTGGGTATTCTTCTGATTTCCCTATCCCAATAAAAATGTCTCTAAGGATTACACAGTTTAAGCTCATCGATCGAAATGAGAATTAAAAGTACAGTTCAAGCTAGATGTTCAGATCACAAAGGTCCCGTTGAAATTGAACCATTACTCCAATAACTCCAGCGACTCAACTTCAGGCTCTGTTTTACTGATGGGAGGTTCCTGACCCCTCTCAGACCAATCAAGTGCTGCATCAGGTTCTGTTTGACCCCCGACAGCTAGCCACTGGAGGCAACAAACTGTTTGACAACATTGGTCTTCCATCCATTGAAATTCAAATACCATCATGTCTTTTGACACAACCTGCTCTGACCCAACATTGCTGTTCCTTCTCTGACATTTCCTCTGGCAGCCTCTTGATTTCCTCCCAGGTATCAGCGGTAGTCAACAAAAGGTTGTGGTTTGTCTCATCCATTCCCTTATTTGTGTATTCCCCGTTGAAGTTTCAAACATTATGTGCACAGTATCTTGCAACCTCATCAGCGTAATTATTGCCCAAAGTCACATGATCAGTGCCAGTAAAAGTAACAGGGCACTCGACTGCTGTGACTTGCTCAGGCAACTGTAATGCATAGAGGAGATTTCCCACCTGTTCGCCATTCTGGAACAGAGATCCAAATGATGTCATAAATCCCTCTGGAGCCATTATTGTCCAAAATCATCAATCAATCAATCAGAGTTTTGTAAAGCGCAACTACTCACCCATAAGGGTCTCAAGGCGGTAAGGGGGTTTGTCCTCTGAATTTCAGTCGAAGAACAAGGTTTTAAGGTCCTTCCTGAATTGGGGTAGTGATGGTGACTGCTTGAGGTGCAGGGGCAGGGTGTTCAGCTCTTTGCTGTGAGGTAGGCGAAGGATCTCTCACCAGCTGAGGTCTTCTGCATGTGGGGTACGGTGGCTATTGTTTGTTGAGTGGAGCAGAGAGGTCTGGTGGGGGAGTAGAAGGTGATGCAGTGGTTGAGGTAGGTGGGTCCTAGGTCGTGGAGGGCCTTGTAAGTGTGGACGAGGAGCTTGAAGTTAATTTACTTCTCAATAGGGAGCCAATGGAGGTCTCTTAGGTGATTGGAGATATGTTTGCGGTGGGGAATGTCCAGGATGAGTCTGGCTGAGGTGTTTTGGATGTGCTGTGATTTCTTGAGATTCTTCTGGGTAGTACCGGCGTGGAGGGCGTTGTCATAGTCGAGTCTGCTGGTAACCAGGGCATGGGTTACGGTTTTGCGGCAGTCCTTGGGGATTCATTTGTAGATCTTCTCCAGACGTCTGAATGTGTGAAAGGAGGAGGATGTGACTGAGTTGACTTGGTGGGTCATGGTTTGTCCACCACTTGAGAAATCCCAAAGTCTCCTGAGAGGTCTCTGCACCGTGCTATCTGGCGTGGCCCAGGTATACAAAGCACGGGGGTCACCATAGGACACACGTTGATCACAATAGTGCCCAACTAGGCCAGGTACTCCAGTACACAAATAGTTATCTATTCCGGACCTCTTGGGAATGAGGCACAGTATCTGATGCACAATGACTTGAGCGCACCAGAAAATCCAGTCGCACACAAAGTAACACTAGTTCCGTGCCTCCCTTGAATGAGGGACATGCGCATGATGACCTGAGTAGTACCAGACAATTCCGATTTAATGACACTTTTTTAATCTGGAAGTGGCAACCTCACAAAACCACAGCCACTACCAATGGAAAAAACTTAAAAAATGTGATACTCCTCCCGTTAAGCTTCCAGGCTTCTGGCCATTTCTGCACGCACCAATTTCCCTGCCAAAACAAACCAAAACCTCCACCTCCTGCCACATCAGAGAATATCTGAATTGATTACTCTGCCTCTTCTACCATCCCCTTCAATGTAATTCCAATGTAACTTTCTAAAAACGCTTTACAAACCTTCACGTCTGCTTTAACACCTCCACCAAATCTTACTCTGTGATGGGGCATAGAGTTTCCTGCCAAAGACAATCCCAGTCATCTGCAGAAAGTGCACCCTGCCTCCACTCTACATGCAAGTTTAAATGTTCCACCTCTCTCACCATAGTCCTTTTAATCTGCTAAATCTCCCCCAGCACCTCCAATATAACTGTGCCCTTTTCCTCTCGAAGGCAAGCCTCCAACGTTTCTGAGTCAATTTCAGTACCAAAGTATGTCACCTTCTGTGGTGCACCATTTTGTCTGTTGGACATTTAAGTCCCGGAAAACTTCTTGAAAAACTGTCAACATCCTGATATACTCAGCTGGGTCATCTGGCCTCACTAACAAAAAATCATCCAGGTAATCTATAATTATCCTGCACCTGTTCATAACTACACTATCCACTGCAGAAACGATCTGAACTTCTCAAACGGAGTGCACAAATGGAGCAGTCCATGGGCAATGCTTTGTAGACAAAATCCAACTGTTAAACTGTATGGCCATCAACTTGTTATCCCCAGGATTCATTGGTAATAGAACTAAAGGCAGACTTAGTGTCACTTTTAGTCATAAAGGACCCCAAACCACCTTCTTCACTAGCTTGAAAACTACATCCAAAGCATACGACACTGATGTGATCTCATTATTTAAATTGTTCATGGAGTTAGACAAAACTCATCCTGCTCTTTCTTAGAAACAACCCCAATGAGCAATATAATCAAATTTTGTAAAGACCAGCCTGAAAACGGTCCTCCATCCTCAGGTTCTTTGCTTACCTCCCTGTTTGCGGACCTCCTTAACCAACTTAAATCCATGTGTGAAACCTTCCTTCAATGTAACTGCATTCTCTCTGTCTCCATACCTCTGTGACCAAAAAAGCAAGTTTTCCCGCTTCAATGGATAATGCTCCCCTTCCCATTGGCCTTAGTGTATTCCTGGATGTCACCATGGCCCCTCCTCTTTGTGCGTAGACTTGTCCTTGACCTCTAGTAACTCCCTGTTGCACAGTTGCTGGAGTCTCAGAGTCTGTAAGTGTCCATATCCCACTGCATTTTGAACATTAGTTCCTGAAGCGGCTATACTCCCTGATGCAGTAACCCTTGTTGGATCCCCAACATGCCCCAGGCCCTCCCACTTGACCTCTTCAAGCCGAACCCAACTGTAAGAAATTGGGTTTTTAGTTGAGGGGGTGAAACCCTTCTCAAGCAGCAACCACAATTCTCAGGGTGAAGTCACATGCAAACCCTAAATCAACTTGTGCTCAACCGTTGGATAGCTTTGCACAGAGGCAGTCAGGCTTAAGTCAGTGGCAATGTGTAATGTATTTGTTCAACATTTCAAACAGTAACACAGTAAAGACACACCACAAAAGGATCCCACCACTGATTTAAAAAATAGAGTAATTTGTAATGAATAAACCACGAGCAGAACAAAAAAAATCCAATTAGTAGAACAATAGATATTCAGTTTAATATTTTAGTTAAAATAGGGCCAAAAGGCATAAAGTGCCAACTTTGGATATCTGGTCATGCTGGACTGGACAAAGTCACAAGTTCAGGCTGACTGTGCTGGAGGATAAACTGGCTACAGGGAACCAGTTGTCCTGCTGAACAAAGTGCCTTAAATCCTGGTTTATGGAGCACTGCGAAGATCTGAGTCGAAGATGCGTCACTCAACCAAAGCAATGTGCCGGTTCCAAGAGGCAACAAGGCTGTGGTGTGAAGTCCCGCATCGTCATTGAGGATCCCTTCAATGAAGGCTTGCAATGTGAAGTACGCCATCGAGAATATGTTCATTCCCAGGAGCTGAGAAGCTATGATGAGGAGGAGCTGAGAAGCTATGATGAGGAGGCCAGCATCGTTGACGAGGCTGCCGTTGATGAAGGATGCAAAGGCTTGCACCAAGGATGCGTCGCACATCGGCAGTTCTGATACAGTGAAAGGGCTGAAATGCATTGTGGGTGTGATCCATGCAGTAACAGTGATTTGTCCGCTCTGTTAGGGTTGCTCCACACGCATCAGCTCAGCTGGATCCACTATGATGGCTGAGCACCTTAGGCCCACTTCCAAGGGTCAAGGACTGGGGTGGCAGGGTAGTCTCACAGATGGCACACCCCAGGTGCAAAGTTTTTGGAAGCCTGTTGAACCCCTCAGGCTTCAGCACAAGAGGCCAGCAAAATAGCCCTTGGTGTGACTTTGGGGTTCTGGGTTCAAGTGATGCAGTGCCCAGCCTTCTTACCCAAGGAAGAGGGCAGAAGACAGTGGGCCAGCAGTCCTTTGGAGCAGCAGTCCAGCAGAGTGGCAGTCCTTTCAGCAGCACAGCAGCCCATCTTGTAGGAAGAGTATCCACAGGCCGAGGAGTGTACTGAAGAGTTGGTGCCTGAGGTTTAGTATTTATACCCAGTTGTGCCTCTGAAGTGGGGGAGAAGCTTCTTGGGGTTTCATTTAAAGTACCCAGGCATCCTGCCTTCCCTGCCTGGCTTCGGACTAACTGCAGAGTGGTATGCAGCTCTTTGTCTAGAGGCAGGACACAGCCTATACAAGGGTAAGTATAAGGGCACAGTCTTTACAAGTTTAAGTGAATGCCTTGGCAGGCCTGAGACATGTTTAAAGGGCTACTTAACTGCTATTATTGGGCTGCAAGACGATCAGTAGCATTTAATTTACAGACCCTGGGCACATGTAGGGCCACTTTACTAGTGACTTATGTGTAAATTAAATATGCCAATTGGGGATAAGCCAAAGTTTCCATATTTTAAGGAGTGAGCACATGCACTTTAGCAGTGGTTAGCACTAGTAAAGTGTTCAGAGTCCTGAAGCCAGCAAAAGTGGGATCAGAAAAAAATGGAGGAGGAAGGCAAAAAGTTTGGGGAAAGATCACCCCAACGCTGACAAGTCTAATACGACCTCTTCCAGGGTGGGACGTCCCTAAAAGTGCCTGTATATCATTGGAAGCCGTTTGCTGTGTAAGTTGTAGGAGCTAGTCTACCAGCTGCCATAGTAACATACCAATACCAACACCCCAAAAACAATGCACCTCTCTGGGTACTTTTCGCAATATATGCTAACGTAATCGATAGCACAACTATCCAGTTCACAAATGTAACTGGCTCTCTTGGTCGTCTCACCAATTCAGATTCCTCCTCTCTTGATCCTCATTTCGCCCTTACTTTCCTGTGCAACAATTTGAAAACCTCTATAAATTCTCCTTCCATATCCGTTCTTTCATTGTGTTCACTAGGTGAGGCCCCATGGGCTTTGTTATGCTCATACATGGTAACTTTTTGTGTTTTACCTCTTTACTTTCTTTTTCTCAACATTTTCCAAGTATGTACCTTTATTGATTCCTGTTTTTTTGCCATTTATTTGTCTTAGCTTATACTCACCTCCTAAGCAGGTTCAACACCCCAGTCTTCCACACATTTCCTTTTTTTCATATGTTCTTGACAACATCAACCCTCATCCCCCACTCCCACTGAGTGAACCCTTTGTGTTGTGCCTCACAACCCATGCTCTTACTGGCCGTAGGATCGGGGCTCGCTCCAAAGCTTCCGTCCAGCCATGGCATTTCTTCCGTCCACCTACCCCAGTCATGTGTCTGCCTCTGACTTAGGATTCTGAAAGACATCAACTTTCTATGCCGAATCAATCCCATGATGTCCACTCAAACTCCCTACATCTTCCAACCACCATATCCATTCCTTCACCCACATCCACACCTCCTCCTTATCTCTTTCTGTTATCTCCACGTCTTCCACTTCCACCATTATTTCATCATAGTCCATTGCACTTACTTCCTTGCACCAACTTATTCTCCTGTTGCTCCCTGCACTTGTACTCAGTTCCCCCATCACCTCAGTCATTATCCATTTCCATCAGCCATAACTTATTAGAGAACCATGGTGGCTTTGCCGGGCGAGTGCGCCAGAACCACCCGGCATTCTCCTGGATGGGTTCATCAACTTTGCCCCACCAGCTGCACCAGACCAGGCCTTCTATTCATACCAGGTGAATGAGCCACACCAGGCTGTCATGGTTTAGCCTCTGAATCAACCCTTTGCATCTGTGCTTCCCCCAGTTTGCAAGTCTAAACTCAACGGCTACCAATACTATCTTCTAGTCTCTGTCCTCACATCTTATCAGTAACCTGTTCGCCTTACATCCATACCCATTTTGTACCCCAAATAGGTAATCTCACTAGCTCTTTTTTTAGCCCATCCCCACAATGGTTCTGCCAATGAAGGCTGCCCCTGACATATTCTGTTTGATTTGTCCCATATGATTGTTCGACTGTGTTCCACCTTGTTTTGAAACACTGATTGAGCAGCCCACCAAATATGTCAGCATTTCTATTTCATTACAGTCAAATAGTTCATAGTATCATTCTCTCAGTTGGAACTTTGACAACAAGTATACAAATTATAACTTCAAGGATCATCCCAAGAAAAACGGCTTCAATCTTCATGACTGAAATATCGCCTTTATTGATACTTCTTGAATCTTGTTAACGTACATAGACAACTTGCCCAGCCAACAAATTTCGTCCTTTACTAAGACTTCATCAGGGCTGTAAAATATAGACCATATTTACAATTAAAAGAGAAAATTCCACCAAAGTCATTATTTACATAATAATCGTAAAGTCTAGGATGAAAGACTCTAAATTGTAATATGTGCTCCTGTCCCCAAAAGCTTGAATGGTCCTGGGAAAAATGAATATGAGCTGGAATCACCTGAATGTTGAGGTAATTTGAGGATCACAAAATTCAACATTTGAGTTTCCAGATCTGAGGTCAGGTTTCTCTGTTCCTATACTCACTTACTAGCAGAGCTTTGGTTTTCTCTGCTGGATTGGAGATGGAAAGACTGCCTAGGTTAGTTCTTTTTTTCAATGCTGAATGTCAGGAAACAGAATATGATGGCTGTTCATAAATTAACTTGGAGTTTTGTTGGTGACTTGTGGGTGGATTTTGCAGGAAAGGAAGTGAGTATTTGTTCTGACATGGTTCTTCTGCAGTGCATGTACGGTAGGGCACACCTACCAGAAAAATGCTATTTTATTGTGGAAAGGCTTTGCAACATGTATGCTTAGTGTCCTGTCATGGTAAGGTTTTAATTTACTATCAGATGAGGACACCCTAGACTGTGTTATTTTCATGCTGCACAATTGACTTCTTGTGGAGTTTAAAAGAGTCTCAAACTTCCTATGACAGAACTGAGCAGCTACTCCAGTCCTGTTTTCCTTTGGGTTCTAGGATTTGTAGTGATGTATTTATATCTGAAAAATATATTTTCAAGTAGCAAGTACAAAGAATAAAACGTGGATTGGAAATTGTGGTCATGCATGTGTTGCATACTCAGTGCTGGCTCGTTTGCCAGCATCACTTGACTTTGCATGGTACTGGTTTCAGTAGGATCAGTGAAACAACGTTTCCTAAATCTGCAGTTGTGTTGCTTAGAAAGTCAGAAATCATTGAGTGTATCACATATGACATAAGCATGACTTTTTTGTTGTTAGTACTTTATGGCGTGTTATCAGAACTTACATTCATTCACTTCCAAATGAAATCTGAGACTATTGTTTTTTAGGTCCAGTGCAAGCGTACGATCTAGTATATACTTTAGTATACCTCTCTTGTGGGCTTAAAACCATCACCTTGCTTTTGACTTGTTTGTTTTGGTATCCTTTAAAAATCTTTGCTTGCTGGTGGGAAGTCCTGTCTCTTTGTCGCTCCTTTTTCTTTTTGTTCCTCCCACAGAGCAGAGACCAAGTTCAGTATATTTATGTCTTGGTTTCAGGGACTACTTTATTAGTTCTTTCCTGCTTGTGCTACACTGTGGGTGCCTGTTCATATTCAGCATATGTATTTTATTGCCTCTTTACTACCCACCGTGTGCTGCCGCAGGCTGCCCCTTGTGTGCGTAGGGCTCGGGCCAAACCTCTACCTCTTCTGCTGGTTTGGTGTTACTTCTTGCTTCATAAACAAGCCTTCATAGCAAACTCCAGTTTTGGAAAGAGGTGTTAATTAAACTTGCTTATGTGAAGAAAGGAAGCCCGGATGCCACAGAAGTCGAGAAACATAAACAAACCTTACATGGCAAGCTCCGTTTTTTGGGCACCATGATAATTAAACTTGCTTATGTGAGGAGAGCAAGCCCGCATGCCACAGAAGTCGAGAAACATAAATAAACCTTCTATGGCAAGCTCCGGTTTTGGGGCACAGTGTTAATTAAACTTGCTTTTGTGAAAAAAGCAAGCTGGATGCCACAGAAGTCGAGAAACATAAACAAACCTTCCATGGCAAGCTCCGGTTTTGGAGCACCATGTTAAATAAGCTGTTATTAAGCAAAACAGTTCCTATGGTGCTTGTGCTGCAGCAGCAAAGATTGCAACACGTCACACAAATTCACGAGGAGATGGGCTGACTCGGAGCACCCTTTTATGGGACACCGCCAGCTGCTTTAAACCAGACCACTCCTCTCTTATCTCATATGTTTAAACTTATATGCCTCATTTGTCACCACAAAAGGACACTGCTTGACAGCACTCTGACCTGTTTCTAATACGTTTCATGCTTGTGTCTTCTGCACCATCTGTGCCATCCACCACCACCACCCAATGTTGATACTTGCCATGCTAAACCCCTCCAACCTACCTGCACCTGCTGCTCCTCAGCTTGTTTCACTTGAAACTTCCATGGGGCTGTGTGCAGAAGCGTGTCAGGCACAGCAGTGGTTTGAGATGGTTTTGGGGAAGCGATTGCTATTGAGTGACTTAATTGTGAAAACCCGGTAGCACGTACGGTGGCATTTGATGTAACATAGTATTGGGAAGATTCCCATTTCCAAATGTTGAGTAAGCTTTCATGTCTTGAGACAGTTATTTTTTCACTACCAAGTCTTTTTGTATATTTATGCACAGACATGGACAGTAATGCTTAGGTGCTAACGCTCACTCAGGCTCTTTTGTGCAGAATCCTATTGCAATTGTTTGTGTGAAACTGTTCACAAGGTATCCACATCCTTTAATTCCTCTCCTGTGGCCCTCCTCACTCCTAACACGCGACAGCATTAAGAACCCAAACGATCCAAAAGCATGACCAACCAATGTACTGGTGCATTCGTGCTATGTTTCTTCAAGTATGATAAAGGCAATATCTTCCACAGTAGGAATGGTTGATGTACCTTTTAATTGGGAAGTTTAGCATGCCGCGTGTGCGCTTCATATTTCAAACATAAATTGTGTTCACAATACGCCTCCCCCAGATTGCTGTCTATGTTCTAAGTAGGGGCGGCTCCTCCACTATGGGGGAGGAGCATCACCCCACCCGCCAGCATCAGCAGCTGCAAACCTTTTGCAATAAATAAACTATGTTTGTTATTTTTTAATTGTAAAAGGAGCTGGGCCACGGGCGATGAAGGGACGGAGGGGGAGTGCATAGCAGTCCCCCTCAGTCTGCATGTATGTTTGGCTGACCATCTCGGGCCGGCCAAACACAAATGCGCACAGGGCTCTCTCCAACCTGGCACTGTGTTGCGGTTGGAGAGAGCAGGCAGAGGCTACCACTCTGTCTCAGAGTGCCCAGCCAGTGCGCTTCATCCAATCCTAATGCTGCTTGCATACTGCCAGCAGGATGAAAGCAGCTTTAGGATTGGATGCGGGCAGGCAGGGAGCCTGTGCCCACAAGTACTGGAGCCAGAAGAGCAGAGCGGCGCAGCAAGGAAGGTAAGCTTTAATAAAATGTTTTTTTGTTTGTCACCTCCCTCCCCCACCATGAGCCATGCCACCCTGCCCCTTTTTCCCCCCGCGAGTCATGACTGGTTCCAAGAGAAAAATTACATAAATGTTTCTGCGGTGCAATCTGTTAGTGCTTTCAGCTCTTAACTAAAAGGTTGGTGGTTTGAGCCCACCAAGGGACTGTGGTCTGTTTTATTTTCGTGTCAGCAACAAGTTTAAAAAAAGTTTGTCTATATTTATATGAAATAAAGGATTAGATTTGTTCATGGGTTAGAAACTGTGTTATTTTATATACCATAAAATGGCTTCACATTTGAACTTCCTAAAATTACCTTATGCTAAAATGAGGAAGAATTAATTCTGTTTTAGGGAAAGCGAGATGATATTATATGAACTAAAAGCAGGGCACGTAGCGAAGAGGGAATGCATACCTGCGAATAAGATTTTCTGAGTTGCATTGTAGGTTATATATAGTTTATACACTGTAAGATTTATATGGAGACTCACAATACTTTAGGCCAAAAATTGCTTTATTTTTAGCAGTCTCCTCTGCCTGAAACTGCTTGCAACATCTAAGTCTCGAGCAGGAGCATTAAACAACAGGCTCCTGAGTGGCTGGTGGCCACTGCCTTTCCCAGGCCGCCCCCTGCGCCCCAGCCGCTCTGTGAGAGCAGCAAGCCTCCGAGTCCAGGACTCCCTTGTTAGAGGGTGGGAAGGGCAATCGGTTGGGATGGCAAGTACATGTGTTAGATACTTTAGTGTATTTGAATATCTCACGAGCTGTCTTGTTTATAGACATGTGCCCTGCTGTTCCCCCACATCCCCCGCTGTCCATTTGGTTTCCGCCCACCCTCCACCCTCCTGCCTCCAATATTTTATTGAGGGTTTCCTTTCCCCACCCCACCCTTGCATGACTCCTGACATGAAAGTTAACGAAGGACCGAACAGCAGACTGAGGGTGGGATGGGCACTTTCAGCCCTGGGTTCCTAGTGGTGTGGTGCTGTCACAGTAAATAAACACCACACATCGCGAATTGAGCTGCTAATAGTGCCATAGCAGACTGGGTACAGGGAACAAAGCTCAACCCGCTACAATGTGTTTGGAAAAAAGGGCCATGCAGCTCTGGAACAAGGTGTTCCACTTTTATTTATACACTGTTGCAGTAGAACGGCCATGCTGTTTCAAGCAGTGTTGCAGCCTGGCTAAAAACATTTGAAAATCACTCAAAACCCTCTAAATGTACGAAACACTAGCTGCAGCGGAGGTTGTGATCTGCATATATTGCCGAAATAAAATGAGATGGCTAGAGAACAGAGATGACTTGTAATATCTGTGGTACACATACTGGCCATCTCCTCCATGTCCATCCTCCCCGATCCGGTCCTTACTACTGAGATCTCATGTCCTTCTGGCAGACCCTATTCCCTAGCTGACTCAAATTACTTCCCCCAACATGGCCGCCATTACTCAGGCAGGTGCCACCACAAAGGGGGAAGTTGGGAAACGCACAATCTGTAATAGCAAGCAAACCACAGAAAAAAAGAATCACATATAATCAATCAATCTTCTCCAGAAGGAGGGGATGGAGGAAACCAATGACTGTATCAGGGAGGACTTGGACCTGGAGCAATGAAGATTACCGATAAGTAACTGGAGCAGTCATAAAGAACTTAGGCTAATGCTGGCAGTAAAGCCTGGAGAGTTAAACACTCACCTTTGATTCATGGTAGATTAGGAATTCTGATTTTGGCAAAGCCAATTCAGACTTCAATGATTAATCCATGCGAGGATGGTAACTGCGTTCAACGCATTAGTAAAAGTAACATCACTTCTGTAAATTAGAGAGCTTACTTTTGGATGAAGAGTGTTACAAAGTGCTACACATAATTATATTATATATTCTTTATTTTGCATTAGTTTAAAAACATATAATGACATTAAAATGTACATTTGAGGAAATTGTGCATTGTATATAGATTGTGCACTTTAGGACATGATACTACTAATATCATTGGGGGGGGAGAGTAGCTTAAAGACAATGGCAAAGCCAATGTCTCTGACTAAACACATAAGGTACCAAAAGCGAGACCTATTGGCTATGCCAATGATTGTTTATCTACTGGACTGAGACAGAAGTCCCTTTGCTTCAGCTTAGTGCATTTAAGTCTGGGTTTTTATTTAATGTACTTTCCTGGTCACTTCAAACAAATAAATGATCAAGTTAAAGCTGATTAAATCTGCTAACTTTCAAATGTGACTTAGCACTTAATTGATTTAGCAAATTGTAACTCCCTGCATGTTCTTGCAAAGTGGTTTGGGTGGCCACATGAGGATCATGTCCATCACGGCATCCACAGTGTCCACATGAATGTGGCTTTCTGCTGTAGTTCTTACCTGGGGCATTGTCTTGGGTGCTGGTATGGTTTAGATGGCATCTACCGTTTGTGTTTGATTGGTCACATTGACTCTGGATCTTCCTCTAGCTCTATTTTTGCAACAGCTGTTTCCATGGTGACGGCTCAGGCATCAGCTAATTCAAGCGACCTTCCAATGGTGAGGATTTCATTGAGGCTTCTCAGCTTGTGAAGGATCCATTATTGTAGGCTCAGTGACCAACAGCCTTGAAGTATTTGTGTTCGGAATTCCTTGTTGCTCTCATCATCCACAAATGTACTTTCTAATTCTCCAAGGCAAGAGTGTAAAAACTGTTAATTGATTCGCCTTCCTTTGTTTTCTTGCCTGCCTGAGGAGGAAGCATTCTAGTCTGGGTTAAGTTGAGGGTTAAAGTGTTTTTCTAGCTCTCCCATGGCTGCTTCATGGTTGTCATCATTGCCAGTATTTAGTAAGGGTAGGAAGAGGTGATATATCTCTTTCATGCATAGGGGAGCAGGGGATGACTGCTTTATTCTCGGGGCCGTCTCCCCCTCGGCAGTAAAGTAGATATTCCACTGCCTATACATATGACCTGCCTGTCAAAGGCTGTGGCGGGGAAAACACAATTAATATGAGACCAGGCAGCTAGGCCCAGACCCTCGCTAACTAAGGCCTAGTGTTTAATTTAGCAAAACCCCTAATACATAACTTTAATGCTAATACACAGTCATTGTTAATTCATCATTAATCAGTTTCATTAATCATCGTATACATTGGTGGCCACTCCCCATGGGCACATTTAAAATGCGTACATTATCTTCTATGTTAATATATTTCTATGCAGTTTCACTACACATTATATTGCAAGATTTTCATGTTCATATTAATTGTAAAGGTCACACTCCAACACTGGCTAGAAGGCAGATGCACACGTGCATCATATGCTTCATCGTACATTGTGCTCGGCGCATAATTATAAATGCAAACCCGCACACTGCCAGCAGCTCCCCTGGAATGGTGCGTGTGCTAGCAAAGGAAGGACAGACCGCCAACCCTGCACAGGTGAGCATCTCGCTGAAGAGAACTGGAGGATCAGTGGCAATCTCCTTCACAGGCAGGAGCCCCATCCTCAGGCACCATCCACGGGGAAGGTAATGTGCAACATACTCCCCTTTAGT
The DNA here is from genome assembly GCF_031143425.1 of Pleurodeles waltl. Lineage (NCBI taxonomy): Eukaryota > Metazoa > Chordata > Amphibia > Caudata > Salamandridae > Pleurodeles > Pleurodeles waltl. The sequence continues at coordinate 105,542,573 of NC_090446.1, forward strand.
GAACTGGAAGTCCCCGTGACAGATGAGGAGTATCCTCTGATTAACTTCTTCCCAATGTTCACAGTGACTAATTTGCCAGCAGACTTGCAGGGGACAGTCAAAGAGAAAGTGTGGGACTTGACAGGGAAGGAAGTAGGACTGATAAAAGGAGTGGAACCAGTCAAAGTCAGTGTAAAGCTAAATGCTGTGTTCCCCCAGGTGCCGCAGTACCACATGGCGCAAGATGTCCTTAAAAAGGTGGCACAATTAATTGCAGACTTTGTGAAGCAGGGAGTTTTGAAAGAGGTGATGAGCAGTCCATGTATTTCACCAATAATGGGACTGAGAAAGCCTTGTAGGAAGGTTTGAATTGTTCAAGACTTGAGAAAGATCAATGACATAGTGGTGAAATGTTGCCCAGCAGTGCCAAATCCAGCTGTGATTATGTTTCAGGTTCCATGTGTTGCAGAGTGGTTCACAGTAGTAGGTTTGTCCCAAGCGTTCTTTTCTGTGCCTCTTCATGAGGACAGCCAATTTCTCTTCAGTTTAAAATTCCTGGATAAGGTTTACAATTGGTTTCGAATTCCTCAAGGGTTTTCGGATTCACCTTCCATTTTCAATCAGATACTGAAGAAGGATTTGGAGTCATTGGAATAGTTTTTTCAATCGATTCTAGTGCAGTACATTGGCGATTTGTTGATCGCTTCCAAGACAAAGGATGACTGCAAGTATGATTTAATTGCCTTACTGAACCATTTGGGAAAGGACAGGCATAAGGTGTCCCCAAAGAAGCTGCAATATTGTCAGAAAGAGGTGAAATACTTAGGTCATCAAATTGAGAAAGGGTCGAGGAAGTTATCCAGGGAGAGGGTGACTGCCCTGTTGCAGATGAATCCCCCAACGACACGAAGAGACGTTAGGATGTTTCTGGGAATGGTGGGCTACTGTCGTCTGTGGATCCCGAATTTCTCAGTCATCTCCAAGCCATTGGTGAGACTGACGGTTAAGGATGGGCCAGATGTCATAACTTTGTCAGAGAAAGAATTGAAGGCGTTTATTGAGCTAAGGGAGTGTATGTGCAGGGCCCCAGCTTTTGGTATGCCTGACTACACAAAGCCTTTTGTTTTGTTTTGTCATGAACGTGATGCTTGTTCTTTGTCTGTCCTAACACAGGTCCATGGAGGTGTAAACAGACCAGTAGCATATTTTTCAGCTACTTTGGACCCAGTTGCAGCAGCCTTACCGGGTTGTCTGCGTGCAGTAGCAGCAGTTGGTCAAAGCCTCGCACAATGTGAAGGCATAGTGATGGGACATCCTTTAACAGTCATGGTCCCACACTCAGTTGAGATCTTGTTAACCCGTACAAAAACGCAGCATATGACAAATGCAAGACTGTAAAAATATGAAAAAATTATATTGGGGTCACTAAATGTAACGTTAAAAAGATGTACAGTGCTGAACCCGGCAACTTTGCTTCCAAATGAAAACACAGAAGTTGAGGATGCTGAAGATGTAGAACATGATTGTCTTGAGGTAACAGAAATGTGAACCAAACCGAGGCCTGATATTAGGGATACCCAATTGGAAGAAAATGTCCAAATTATCTTTGTTGATGGCTCATGTTTAAGAGACTCGGTAGGAGTGCTGAGAGCCGGATATGCTGTATGTACGATCTCTGGTACCCTGGAAGCGTCTTGGCTTGAGAGAGTATATTCTGCTCAATTAGCTGAATTGGTTGCTCTTACTAGACCTTGCCATGCTGCTGCCCAATTGAGAGTGACTATCTATACTGACAGCAGATACGGATTTGGAATTGTTCACAATTTTGGCCAATTATGGCCACGGAGGGGTTTCCTGACCTCTTCTGGTTCTCCAGTGAAAAATGGTGAAAGAATTAAGGAGTTGTTGCACGCGATTAAGTTACCTCATGAAATTGCAATGGTGAAATGCAGTGCTCATTTGAAATCAGAAGACTTTGTTTCAATGGGAAATGGATATGCGGCTCAAGTCGCAAGGTTTTGCGCATTGAACTGTATATCATTTAAGGATCAGTGGGAATTGTTACCTGAAACAGAAAATGAGACATGCACAGGTTACGCTTTAAGTGTGGTTGACACGTTGGAGGAATTGAGATTGTTGCAAGGACGCGCCAGCAAGGACGAGAAGCATTCTTGGGTTAAGATGCAATGTGTAAAAAGACCAGATGACTTGTGGGTTTCACATGAAGGGAAAATGGTTTTGCCGAACAGTCTCCTGTCACAGTTTGCAAGGTTTTACCATGGGCAAGCACATATTGGGAGAGATGCCATGATCACGCTGTTCAAAATTGACTGGTTTAACCCGAAATTCAGACAAGCTGCAGAAGTGATCTGTCACAGGTGTATCATCTGTCAACAGATGAATGCAGGAAAGGGACAGTGGTGAATTTGAGCCACATTGGGAGAGCAGGAGGTCCATTTAGGAGAATGCAGTTGGATTTTATCGAGATGCCTGTGTGTGGAGGTTTGAGATATGTGTTGGTGATTGTGTGCATATTTAGTCACTGGATTGAAGCTTACCCTACATGCAGAAATGACAGTCTCACAGTAGCGAAGCTGCTGCTTAGGGAATTGATACCACGTTTCGGGTTTCCAATCTCTTTAGATTCAGACAAGGGAAGTCACTTCAACAACGAGGTGGTTAAGCTATTGTGTGCAGCATTGAACATTGAACAGAAGCTGCTTTGTAGCTACCGCCCTGAATCATCGGGACTAGTGGAGCAGATGAATGGTACCCTGAAGTCGAGAATGGCAAAGATGTGTGCAGCCACAAATTTGAAATGGCCCGATGCGTTGCCCTTGGTGCTAATGTCAATGAGAACTACACCTAACAAGAAAACAGGATTATCTCCTCATGAAATTCTCATGGGCTGAGCTATGAGACTGCCCGCAGTGCCTGCAAATGCTCTTGTGAATATCACGGATGATATGGTGTTGGACTACTGCAACGTGGTCCGCTCTTTCTCTCACCAGGGGGAAGCTACCACACTGCCACGGATAAATGATCCAGGTCACAACCTGAAAGCTGGTGACTGTGTTGTCATCAAGAAACACGTGAGGAAGTCGTGTTTGGAGCCACGTTGGAAGGGGCCATATCAAGTAATACTAACAACTACTACTGCTGTGAAATGTGCGGGAATTCCGAACTGGATCCATGCCAGTCATACGAAAAAGGTGACGTGTCCAACTGATGAGGAAGTGGAATTGTCGAAAGTACCAACAACAGAGAAGGAAGTCTCAGGCCCGGAGAGTAATCAAAGGGGAACTGAGACAGAAGGAGAGCCCGTTGAGGATGGCTTGATCACTCCAGTAAGAAACGAAGGAGAAGAGACCCAGAGGGGTGACGGTGAGCCTATCTCAAATGAGGCATCAGGAGGACCGAGTCAGAAGGAGGTCCTCCCAGAAGTAGACGAATATGGACAAGAACTAGAGCCCCTGACAGACCCAGAAAGCGAAGGAGTTGAAGCGGAAGGGAGTCAGAGTGTCCAGACTCTTCCTGAGCAAATTGCAGGTCCATCAAGAGAAAACACCATAGAGTCAGAGGAGGGCGACGAGTTGCCACAAGGAAGATCAAAGACCAAAGAGAAACTGTAAGGAGATAAGTGGCCAGAACTGCAAGTGACTAAGGGAAAAGTGGTTGTCGAAGATGCAATAGAGGAGGAGGTTGATACAACAAGGAGAGAAGATCTGAGTGAAGGAGAGTTCCAAGGTGATCGCAAGTTGAAAAGAAAGAGAGTAGCAAACAGAAGGTACGCAGGTCCTGAAAGGGCATACACAACATCAGCTGAATGGCAACAAGAGTTCTTGGCATTCTGTTTTGATCGAGAAGTCCCAGGTCAGTACTTTGGTACTTGAGCCTGGCCCGAGAGACTGTGTTGATACGAAATTAAATTAAAGAAATTTGAGAAAAGAGACCGATAACTTACCGGATTTGACACTGTTAACCTGAATTGACTTTTGAGAAATTATTTTGACAAGCTGCTAACCTGAATTGACAAGGATCCTGGGAGTGAACGTGAAAGCTGTAAATAATTGCTGAAGAAAGACTTTCGCTTGAAAAAAAAATAAAAAAAATAATAATAATAAGTTTCAACCATCCTCTGTTAGTTGTTTGAACTAATAATACTTCACTTTCTGATTCTTTACAGATCATGACTAACACTAGAGAGGATAATAGGGGAAGTAGGCATTGTAAATGTTTGGGTATTGGTTTGGGTGTCGTGTGTGTGTTATGTTCATCATAGTTGTGATTGTGGGAATGCCATTTGTTGATAAGAGTGGAACTAACAATGCTACAATTCCTGAGACCGCCACTGCACTAACAGCTTGGGAGAGATTTGAGCAAGATACAAAGGGGCATATTTATACTCCATTTGCGCGGAATTAGCGTCGTTTTTTTCGACGCAAATTTGGCGCAAAACTAACGGCATATTTATACTTTGGCGTTAGACGCGTCTAGCGCCAAAGTATGAGGAAAGAGCGTTATTTTTTTGCGTGAACGCCTTCCTTGCGTTAATGAGATGCAAGGTAGGCGTTCCCGTCTAAAAAAATGACTGCGCCGCAAATGCGTCGTATTTATACTCCTGGGCAAAAATGACGCCCGGGAGTGGGCGGGGCAAAAAACCCTGCATTTGCGCCGGATTTTAGCGCCTGGGTCAGGGCAGGCGTTAAGGGACCTGTGGGCTCAAAATGAGCCCACAGCTGCCCTCCCATGCCCCCTGGGACCCCCCCTGCCACCCTTGCCCACCCCAGGAGGACACCCAAGGATGGAGGGACCCACCCCAGGGACATTCAGGTAAGTTCAGGTAAGTATAATTTTTTATTTTTTTATTTATTTTTTTGGCATAGGGGGGCCTGATTTGTGCCCCCCTACATGCCTCAATGCCCAATGACCATGCCCAGGGGACATAAGTCCCCTGGGCATGGCCATTGGGCAAGGGGGCATGACTCCTGTCTTTACTAAGACAGGAGTCATGTAAATGGCGTGTGGGCGTCGTTAAAAATGGCGCAAATCGGGTGGAGGCGATTTTTTGCGTCAACCTGACTTGCACCATTTTTAAGACGCCCTAGCGCCATTTTTCCCAACGCCGGCACTGCCTGGTGTACGTGGTTTTTTTCCACGCACACCAGGCAGCGCCGGTCTGCTTGCGCCGGCTAACGCCATTCAATAAATACGGCGCCCGCATGGCGCTTCAGAATGGCGTTAGCCGGCACAAAACTTTTTGACGCTAAACTGCGTTAGCGCAGTTTAGCGTCAAAAAGTATAAATACGGGCCCAAGTATTTGCATGAGGGAACTAATGCTAAAGGGGAATTATCAACTAATGTTTTCTATCACTTGCTGAGTGAGTATGTTGACACTATGGATGCGAAAGATTGTTATGTATGTACACAGATTCCTGTTTCGGTACAAGAGGAGGTTACCTATAGAGCTTGCCTTTAACATATGGGATAAGTTGTAGTTTGTTACTAACAAGATTCTATAACCAGGAAGAAATTCAATATTTTTACTCCAATCATGACCTTGTGTTTTCTTATGTTCCTATTATAGAGGATTTGAGTAGTGTAGCTAAGTACTATAGCATCAAATTAGTTAAGGGATTCTTTGAGGCGACATTAACGATTAGTACATCCTATGCACACCGCAATAATTTGACATGTTCACTTACATCTGTAGAGAAAAGCTTTTTAGATAACACAGAAGATAGAAGAAGGGATTTGAAAGGAAAACTGGAGAAAGGATTACAGCAGTGAGCTTTTGCTGGTAGTGAGAGTTACAGTACAATTAGGGAACAAGGGAAGTTAGCTTTAGACGCACTACACGTAGGGAAGCTTTGCATAACGCGACCAAAGTCATATTATGACAATGTGTTTGTGGGAACGAGTGAATGTAAGCATGTGTTTTTGTTTCAGAGTAAGTGGACGTTCATGTTAAATGGACAGGATCTAGCGATCCCTGGGATCTATTATATATGTGGACTTAATGCTTATTACCGTCTTCCAAAGGGATGGTATGGGACATGTTATTTGGGGATAGTTTTCCCAAAGATATATCAACTGGATGATCTGAAATGGTTCCCGAAATTGTCTGAATTACATCGAACTAGACAGAAGCGAGAAACTGCTGCTGATGTAGTAGGAGATATATTTGGGGCGATAATTCCTTCAGTGGGAGTTATCTTAAACTCTATGAAGATTCAAAAGTTGTCTACTATTGTGGATAACATGCTGACAAATTTTACAGGGGCTATACTCCTGATGGATACTGAACTTGCTGCGGAGAGGGCTATGACTCTTCAAAACAGGCTTGCTTTAGACATTCTTTTAGCGAAAAATGGCGGAGTTTGTAAAATGCTTAATGAGCGTCATTGCTGTGCTTATATACCTGACAATAGTAAGGAAATTAGAAGTATGCTTACTAATTTAACAGGAGATAGTACAGATTTGAAGGAACTGAAAGAGCCAGGAGTTTAGGAAAAGGTTGGAAAGAGACTTGCTAAAGTGGGAAATTGGTTTAGTAATATTTGGCATAGGATGTTGGGAAAAATAATACAGGGAATATTGATTGTTATAACTTGCTTATTTGGATAATGGCTGTCATGCAAAATTAGGAAAATAATTAAACTGAAAATGGTGAAAAATAATAAGAGGAGGGAAGAAAAGAAAAGGGAAAAATTGTTCAGGGCAAAATCACAAGGGGAACGGTTGAGAGAGGAAATTGAAATGAGGGAATTCTAGGGTGCAAATTGTAAGGAAAGAGGTTTGTGTGATGTCAAGAGTCATCAGAGGATGGATTGTTGGAGTGTGACCTTTAAAATTAATATTAACATGAAAAGCTTGCAATATAATGTGTAGTGAAACTGCATAGAAATATGTTAACATAGAAGATAATGTACGTGTTTGAAATGTGCCCAGGGGGAGTGGCCACCAATATATACGATGATTAATGAAACTGACTAATGATGAATTAACAATGTACTAATGTATGACTTTGTATTACCATTAAAGTTATCTATTAGGGGTTTTGCTAAATTAAACACTAGGCCTTAGTTAGCGAGGGTCTGGGCCGAGCTGCCTGGTCTCATATTAATTGTGTTTTTCTAACGTGCAATGTGCTGCTTTCCTGAAGGACACGAAGTTGACGTTTCCAGAAGCTAGAGATATGTGTGTGTAGCCGCAGTAAATTCTTTCTCATGGGACCCGACTTGCTCAAGGAGACATTCTTGCCGAATGCAACAGTGTAATTCGCAACAGGTGCAAGGCCGCCTGGACTAGGAGAGGACAATGGAACTACTGACTGGAGCGTAAAGTGTAACTTTTCTTACCTGACATGCCACCCGATGAAGACGTCAATCACAGGAGCCAATAAACTGCATGAGAACTGTGTTTTGTGGAAAATTCTAGTAAGGTGCGTGGAGAATTATTGGACAGAGATAATAATGCACCAAAATTGATCCAATGATAAATTAAGGACTAGTTTGACAGTTTTGATATAACAGCATGACCCGAGAAGAAATCAGCTATTATTGGAACACTCTTGCCATTATTCTGACATTCTGCCTTAAGCTATACTTTGCCATTATTTTTCTAGACTTTGCTGTTCTGATATCTTAACCATCCTCTATGAATCCTTACCTGATACTGACTTCTCCTCCTTATGAGGGAAGAGCCTATTCTTAACTATGCCATACTGAGACTTGTCCCGTTGTATCTTCGCTGATGGCAAATCGACTGATGTCCTGAGGACGAAGACTGACACTGATTGCTGATACGTTGGAGGGGTAACTATCTGATGAAAATTATAATTGTCTGTTTGCCTTTAGTTTCTAGGTACCAACTGCTCTTTTGATAGAGGACATAGTTAGATGTTTTTCTAAATTTGTGTTTGCCAAATTGTTTTACATGAAGCCCAACATGCTGATGCCAATTTGAAGTTAGTTAAGGAATTCACTAATATCGGAAGCAAATAGACAAATGACTGTATTATTGCTTTGTTGAATAATGTACTAATGTTACTCTGCTTAAGTTGATTTATGTTAACATCGTGCTTCATTGTAATGTTCATGATCTATGCTTTGATAAAGTTTTGCTCTGATTGCCAAGTTATAGTGGTTTTGATGTGATTGTTGTTGTTGAAACTAATAAATATGATATTAGATTGTAACTAATAGGGACTAAATATCCTAACACATTGTGTGGTTATTCATAGCTGGAAGGTCGTGGTGCGTTCGATGTATTGAGATATATTGAATGTCATTGATTGGCTAAATGATTAGTTATCGTGAATATTGAAGTAGTTATTGACATATTGATTGCAATGCTAAACGGATATCTCGTTTTGCGAAGTCTCCAAACGTGGTAAAAAGGTCCATTGGCCTAGACGTGTCTCCTTGTAAGTTTACTTATCAAGGTTCTGACGCGTTATCACCAGTATGCTGTTATGGGGTAGCGACACAAATAAATGGACCAGGCAAAAATACCACCATGTGGGTACTGGCACTCTTGCACACCTAACCCCTTTTATTTATTCTGCGTTGTTCTGAGTTTCTGATGTTTTTTTCAACCTCCTCCTGCTCATTGCCCCCCTCCCCACTCCCAATTAGTGTCCTGCTGCAAAGCCATCTCTCCCCTGGTCTCTAATGAACACCAAGCGAATGACGTAAAAATGTAATAACGATGTAAAACATTATTAGAAAGACTGTATTGTGAATGAAGCTTTCACCATGTCCCCATTCTGTGTTGACCATCTTTGGATGGTGGTTGCTGAGGGAGAAGATGGAAAATTTCTCTTACCTTAGGAATTGGTTATTGTTAATGCTTTGTTAAGATACGTGGATGTTTCGGATTTGTCAATGCATTCCTAACCATGTTCATGCTATGCTGAATTAGCAGAATCTATATTTAAAAGGTGTGATTTGTGTATCAAAGTCCTTGGACTTTAGCTATTCAAGTTTAGTCTGGACTTAGTATTTGGTTTAGGTTTAGCTGTTGAAGTTTAGTCTGGACTTAGGCCCTCATTATGACATTGGTGGTAAGTCCCGCTTACCGCCATGCTGACTGCCGCCAACATACCGCTGGTGCGGCGGTTTACCGCTACCCATATTATGACACACAACCAGAGCCACACAACATCATCACCCATACACCATCCACACACGTCATAGCACACACCCCAACACATCACCCCACACACCCTCACACACACCACCCACACTACACCCATGGCACCACAAAGACACCCCAGGTTCTCAGAGGAGGAGCAAAGGGTCATGGTGGAGGAAATTATCCGGGTAGAGCCACAGCTATTCGGATCACAGGTGCAGCAGACATCCATCGCTAAGAAGAGTGAGCTATGGCGGAGAATCGTGGACAGGGTCAACGCCGTGGGACAGCACCCCAGAACAAGGGATGACATCAGGAAGAGGTGGAACGACCTACGGGGGAAGGTGCGTTCCTTGGTTGCAAGACTCCAGATAGCAGTATAGAGGACTCGCGTTGGACCCCCACCTCCTCCCCCACAACTAACAACATGGGAGGAGCAAGTCTTGGCAATACTGCATCCTGAGGTCCTGGCAGGAGTAGCAGTAGGGATGGACCCTGGTAAGTCAAATCTCTATCACTATCACCCAGGGGGGACCTGCATGCCATCACATACCCTCACCCTCACCCTCACTCCCATCACTCCACCACCTCACATACACCCCACCATCACAACCCACCCCTCCCTATACCAAGCCCTGCATTCAACACCAATGCATGGACATCCAATAAAGACCTACATGGACACCCATCACCAAAGCATACACACTTTAGACAATCACCTAGCCAACCAAATCACCCCACACACAAGCCTAAGCTGCCAGGGCAATCACAACCTAACAGGGCAACACACCCATGCACAATATGTCACGCAGAAACTATAACACTGAATTTACATCCCCACAGGTCCCCCACACAACGTCACCGGAGAGGAGGTGCCAGCAACATCTAGTCCCCCCTGAAGAGGTCCACAGTGATGACAGCAGCTCTGCACGCATGGATCAGGATGACCAACCTGGCCCATCAGGGACCTCCGGACAGTCGGTTACCCAGCCACAGTCCCATACCACCACAGGGCCTCCCCCTCGGGAAACTATGGCACAGCACCCACCCAGCGGGCCCATGCCTCTGTCCCCAGGACACGTCAATCAGCAGTGTGTCCACCACTACAGGGACCCCAGGCAACCCCACAAACACAGGATGATCAGGGTCCTGGGGTCATTGGTAGTAGGCACACGGATCAGGGGACAGAGGCACAGAACAACAGGGGAGCTGGGAGGACTGCTGTGCGACAGGGGGAGGACAGGCCCAGGGAACCGACTCTCCAAGAGGCACTCACCAACATCCTGAGAGCATACCACCATTCCCAGGAGATGATGGGCTAGATATTGGGCAAGTTGCAGAAGACCCAGCGGCTGCAGGAGGGACAGTACCTGGGAATCAGGGAGGACCTGAGGGACATCCACACCACCCTAGTCACCATTGCAGGGGAGCTGGCAGACATGGCCAAAACCATAAGGGAGGCAGTGGCACACCAACAGGCCCCTGACACTATCCACACTGATGAACAGCCCTCCACCTCCACTGCCACTAGTGGACAGGAGGCTCTGCCACAGGAAAAATGGGCCACCAGCACCCCACCCCCTGCAGAAGGAGAACCACCCTGCAAACGGTCCCTGCGGTCCAGGCACAAGCCAGAGAATATTGCCAAGACCCCCGCTAGGAAATAAGACTCTCCTGAATGTCACTCTTGTGTCCCACTCTGTCACCCTGTCCACCTTGAACTGCCATTGCTCCACTTCCTTTGCCCCCTTGGACAATGCACCTGTGATACAAATAGACTGGAACTCTCACCTGGACTCTCCCCCACCACCCCCAGCCTATAGCAATACCCCATCCACTTATTAGCACATAACGTCCATGTAAAAAATACAAGTATTGAGTCTGTCAAGTGATTGAACTATGTATTCGTTTGACAATCTGTAGAAATTGCAATTCAACTGTACAGTAATGTATACATAGGTATGACCTGTAGTTTGCTGCAGTCAATACACCAGGAGCCAGAGTGGGGCACAGAGATCTGTAAATAGACATGCCAAAGGGCACAGTAAGTGGCCATAGTAGTGGGAATATCAGCTGTCCAGTGAAAATTTACAATACAAAACTGCAATGGAAGGTGAAGTTACAGTGTCCTACCTGTGTGTCACTGGAAGTACTGTCGAATGATAGCTGTTCTATTGTCCACACCCTCATCCTCTGCCTCTTCTTCTTCACTGTCCACAGGCTCCACCGCTGCCACACGCACATCTCCAGCCTCATCCTCCTGCAGAAAAGGCACCTGGCGACGTAAGGAAAGGTTGTGCAATATGTAGCATATCACGATGATCTGGCACACCTTCCTGGGTGAGTAGCACAGGGAACCACCTGTTAGATGGAGGCACCGAAACCTGGCCTTCAGGAGGCCGAAGGTTCACTCTGTAATTCTTCTTGTTCGCCCATGTGCCTCATTGTAACGTTCCTCTGCCCTCGTCGTGGGATTCCTCACAGGGGTCAGTAGCCATGAGAGATTGGGGTAACCAGAGTCACCTGCAAATACCGAGGGATACCAGTTAGCCAAACACTAACCCTTAGGGCCAACCCAATACCCATACAACACCATATACTTAGTGTGGATCATGGGCTCACCTATTAGCCCTGTGCCTCTGGAGTTGAGCCTTCACATATGGGATGCTGCTATTCCCCTGGATAAAGGCATCATGCACAGACCGAGGATACTTTGCATTGACGTGGGAGATGTACTGGTCCACCAGGCACCCCATCTGCACATTCATCGAGTGAAAGCTCTTTTGATTTCTGAACACCTGTTCATTTCTCCGGGGGGTGGGGAAATGCAAAATGTGCACCATCAATTGCCCCAATAATGTTGGGGATATTTCCCATTGCATACAAGTCAGCTTTCACTGTGGCCAAATCCTCCACCTGGGGGAAAACAATGTAGCTGCGTATGTGTTTCATCAGGGCAGACAACTTTTGAGAACATTGGCTGAGACATCCCTGCTGCCAAGCCCACTGTCACTTGGGAGGAGCCACTTGCTATGAAATGGAGCAATGATAGGACTTGCACAAGAGGGGGGATCCCAGTGGGGTGACGGATAGCAGAGATCAGGTCAGGCTCCAATTGGACACACAGCTCTTGGATTGTGGCCCTGTCAAGTCTGTAGGTGAGGATAATGGCCCTCATTACAACCTTGGCGGCTGCCGGCCCCATTTTGACATCCCTGCTGGGCCGGCGGAGATGTTGGCCGCAACATGGGAGCCATCAGTGTTGCTGCCATGCGACGGGTGCAGCTGCACCCGTCGTGCTTTTCACTGTCTGCTGTGCAGACAGTGAAAAGCAGGGTGGGGCTGTGCCTGGGGGCCCCTGCACTGCCCATGCCAAATGCATGGGCAGTGCAGGGGCCCTCAGGGGCCTGTGACTCCCCTTCCCACCAGCCTTTCCATGGCGGTCTCTACCGCCATGGAAAGGCTGGCGGGAAGGGGACTCGTAATTTCCTGGGCAAAACCGCCAGGACAGCCATGACGGTAAACCGCCAGTTCCGGCGATGCGACCGCGGCGCTTCCGCCACGGTCGTAATTCGCAAGATTGGACCACCAGCATGTTGGCGGTAAAATCGCCAAAACAGCCCTGGCGGTCTTTGATCACCAGGGTTGTAATGAGGCCCAATGTGTCTGTCCTCCATTGTTGCCAAGTCCACCAGGGGCCTGTACACGGGGATGTCTCCATCTCCTATTCTTCCGCAGCGGTTGCAATCTAGGGGGCGAACTGTGAGCAGCTGCTCAGTATTAAACATTTCCAAAATGTACAGTGCATTGCAAGTTGTGACAGAAACAGTATGTTGTTGTATATGGCAAAATGGTGCCTATGTGTTCTGTGTCGCAGTTAGGTGCCATGGCCTGCCCCCCTCCCATGAAATGGCGCCCGCCTGTCCTGTTAGGTGGGACATGTGGAAATGAGGTAATGCCGCTGACGTTGTGTGTCGTCGTGGGAGGCGGTCAAGTACCGCCGTGCAACTATTCATTGGTTGCTATTGGGCCCTATGGGTTACAGTAGCTAATGGTGATGTTGTCAAAATCAGGACAGTGCGCGCTCTACGGGCGACTGGAATGCAAAAACCCAGCACTACTGAGATAACGTAATTCATGCATTATAATGATATGCTGCTGTTTAACCTTTTGCATTGCAGAGTTTAATCCTGAAGACTTATATTCAAGGTGTTTATAAATACTGTTCATTGGCAATGTATTGCTGCAGGCTTTTCAGAGTATGTCAGGGTGTGGTCCCTTTCCAGGGCTTTCTAGAAGCTTTGTCTGTAGCATGACTGGGTGTGGTTTGTGGGCTGGGCCAGACTCTATAAAAGGGAGCCAGCCCAGCTCCATGTGCTCACTATTCAGAGGTTCCGGTGCAGAGCAGCAGCAAATTCCTGAGCTCCTTTTCCTTTTGGTGTTCCAAGCCTTTGCCCTTCATTACATTGGTGATCCTTGATCAGGGCGGTAAGGCGGAGGTCGGGCTGGGCCCCCGATCCCGTTTTCGAAGGGATCTGAGTTCTTGGGCATAATTTTCATGTTGAGAGATTTTGCCTTATACGTGTGAATGTGCTCTTGGTTTTTTTCTGCCATTTACATGTTGATATTCGAATCCGCAAGACGTGCGATTCATTCCTCATGTTTAACTCTTGATATTCATTGTGCGCTACCAATTCTTGGCAGTTACATGGTGGTATTTGAATCGTCAAGACGCGTGATTCATTCCTCGTTTTTAACCCTTGATATTCATTGTGAGCTACCATTTCTTGACATTTACATGGTGGCATTCAAATCAGCAAGACGCGCAATTCATTTGTTGTGCTTAACTCATGATATTCATTGTGCGCTACCATTTCATGGCATTTACATGTTGGCATTCAAATCGGCAAGACGCGCAATTCATTTCTTGTGCTTAACTCATGATATTCATTGTGCGCTACCATTTCATGGTATTTACATGGTGGCATTCGAATCAGCAAGACGCACAATTCATTTCTTGTGTCTAACTCATGATATTCATTGTACGCTACCATTTCATGACACTTACATGGTGGCATTCGAATCGGCAAGGCGTGCGATTCATTCCTTGTGTTTATCCCGTGATATTCATTGTGCGCAACCATTTCTTGACATTTACATGGTGGCATTTGAATCGGCAAGACGCACGATTCATTTCCCTTGCATTTAACTTTTGATACGTATTGTGCGCAACCATTTCTTGGCATTTTCATGGTGACATTCGAATCGGCAAGACGCGCGATTCATTCCTGCAATTAAAACTTAATGTTTCAGATCGCTTGCAGTGTGCGCAATCATTTCATGGCATTTGCATATTCTTGTGGAAATCAGCAATGTGCGCGATTCATGTTTCTGCATTTAAAACTAAGGGGGTCATTTCAACCCTGGCGGTACAGGACCCCCAGGGCTGAAATGACGGAAGCCCCGCCAACAGGCTGGCGGTGCTTCCGAGGTCATTACGACCGCGGCGGTTGCGCCACTGTCGCACCGCCGGGGCCGGCGGTTTCCTGCCACATTTGCCTCGGCGGTGATAATCCACCTGGGCATCGCTGCTAGCAGCGCTGCCCAGAGGATTACGAGTCCCCGACCACCAGCCTTTTCCTGTCGGTTTTAACCGCCAGGAAAAGGCTGGCGGTACGGGGAGTCGCGGGGCCCCCTGACAGGGCCCCATGCAGCTTTTCGCTGTCTGCTATGCAGACAGTGAAAAGCGCGACGGGTGCAACTGCACCCGTCGCACGGCCGCAACACCGCTGGCTCCATTTGGAACCGGCTCCCATGTTGCAGCCCACATCCCCGCTGGGCCGGCGGGCGGAAACTCGGTTCCCGCACGCCGGCCCAGCGGGGATGTCAAAATGGGCACCGCGGGAGAGCGGCTGCATTGGCGGCCGCACAGCGGTTACAACTTGGCGGGCGGCGGTTTCAGCCTGCCAAAGTTGTAATGAGGCCCTAAGTGTTAAAATTCTAGATGTTACATTTATGTGTGCATAATAAATCCCTTAATGTAACTCCTATGGTTTTCCAGAAAAAACGTTCAGATTATTTTCTTGTCCTCATGCAAAAAGACCATGTTTGATTTTGAAAACATCGTTCTAGAAGGGTTCTGATATTTCTAGTCAATGTGTAACATTTCATTAATATGTTAATTGAGAAGTTGTACTAATCATTCTTGATTCCTTTCCAGGTATCCAGACGTCTTGAGGCCTAGTTATTTAGTCCATGCTTAAGTTATCCATGGTTACATTATGACAATGCTTAGAATCATAGACTAGTAGAGATTAATATGTTATAATCCTGATATTGTGTGTTTTAACCTTTTGCTTCCTTACAGGTCTCCTTCCCAGCTGTTCCCTTCCTAATCCCCCTTTCCCCACTTGGACTCTCTTAGACTCTGTGGCATTTTGGTCAGAGTATTGGAGCTGTCTTGTGGTGGACATGTTGGGAACGTGTGCAGACCCAGAGGATCTGGTTACTCTGACAGAATAGTGAGCCCACAAACAAATTATCCTCCTGGTTTGTGTGTGTTCTCAGCATGGCCACATTGGACGAGCTAGTCAAGGCTATCACGCAGCTCCAAGCAGAGGTAGTGTCATCAAAAGATATAGCAGCTAGCCTAGCTGAGAGAGTGAGTCAGTTACAAGAAAAAGGCAGAGAAGAAGGAACAAAATCCCTTAGGTGTGTCTTGGCCCTTCTTCTCAGGCTTCTGGAGGCAATCCTCCTACAAACATTTCCCTCAATGTTCCTTCGGCCATTCCCCTAGCTCCTCCAGAACGTTTCTCAGGCGACCCCTTGAAAGCGCAATCTTTCCTGGTTCAAGTGGAACTACATTTTACCTGTCGACCACACACTTTTCCTGATGCCCAATCCAGAGTGGCTTTTTTGTTATCATACCTGACTGGGACTGCAGCTACTTGGGCAATTCCTCTTGTGCGTAAAGACAGTCCCCTGCTTTACAATTGGTTAAAAAAAATTAGTGAGTTTGAACGAGTATTTCATCGTAGAACTGTAACATTGTAGGCAGATCGTGAACTATTAGACTTGCGTCAAGGTAACCAGGATTTAGTGTCATATTTAGCCAACTTTAATTGGCTGGTAGCCGAGACATCCTGGCCTGAAGAAAAGCAAGCAGCCTTGTTCTACAAGGGACTCAAGGAGGAGTTAACAGACATTTTAGCTCAAATAGACCCACAGCCTACAGACTGCCAAGATCTGATAAACCTCATTTTGAGACTGGATCATCGTTTAGCAGAACGAAGGGGAGCACGCAAAAAGACTGAGAAATATTCCTGGCGTGTTCACAATAATAGAGAATCAAGAGCTCAGAAAGAAAGAACGCCAGAACCTATGGAAATCGGAACAATCAGGAGGCCTTTGACCAAAGACGAAAAGGACCTACGTAGAAAGAATGGACAATGTCTTTATTGTGGGCGCAAGGATCATTTCGCCAAAGAATGTCCAATCAAACCAAAGAGCAAACGAGGTCCTGTCCTGAAAATTGCAGTCAATCCACAAGTCGAGCCAGAAAACTAAATCAACCAAGATGTAAAGAAGGGTTGCTCTTGGGTGTCACCTTAGACCCTTCACAATCTAGACATCTCAAGCTGGGCATAAAAGTTAAAGTAAAGAAAAATAACTACTTCAAGAAGTCCCTCGTAGATTCTGGGGCTACTGGTAACTTTGTTGACGCCCCATTGGTCCGCGCATGTGGGATCCCAAGTATCGAGAAGAAGACTCCTGAAATAATACAAGCAGTAGATGGAAAACTCTTGACTGGAGGCCCAGTAACTCTTCAGACTGTACCCTTGTCGGTGATCTGTGAGGGGAAGAACCAAGGGAACAAACATAAAGATAAACTCATCCTTGACGTGATCCATGCTCCTCAGTATGGAATTATCCTTGGCTTTCCCTGGTTAACTCATCAGAGTCCTGAGATTAATTGGGCAGAACGAAAGGTCATGTTCTCTTCAGTGATATGTAAAGAAAAATGCTTCCAAAAGTCTCAGGTGACCAAAGTTTGCAACTCTTACATAGCCACTGCAGCAGAGAAAGAAGATAAGTTGCCCAAACAGTATTCATCCTATGAAGATGTAGTTGATGAAAAAGAAGCAGAAAACTTGCCTCCTCATAGACCTTATGATTGTCAAATTGATCTCATCCCAGGTGCGATACTCCCCAGCTGTCATGTATACGCCCTGTCAGAACAAGAAAATCAACATTTACGAACGTATCTAGATCAATTCTTGGAGAATGGTTTAATCCGCCCTTATAAGTCTCCTGCAGCCTCTCCTTTGTTTTTTGTCCCTAAGGTGAATGGAGATCTTCGAACTTGTATTGACTATAGGGGTTTAAACAAGGTCACCATCAAGAATAAATAACTCTTGCCCCTGATTCCGGTCTTGCTGGAGCAAGTAAATAAATCTAAAATCTACACTAAGCTCGATTTACGAGGTGCTTATCATTTAGTCAGAATGAGGGAGGGCGATGAATGGAAAACAGCGTTCAAGACAAGATATGGCCTCTTTGAATACACCGTCATGCCTTTTGGTCTGTGTAATGCTCCAGCTGCATTTTATTTTTTCCTGAATGACGTTCTTAGAGAGTATCTTGACATATTTGCAATAGTCTACATCGATGACATTTTGATCTGCTCTGACAATGAAAACGAACATGTGCAACATGTCAAGAAAATTCTCACAGCCCTTCGAAAGCACCATTTGTATTGCAAACTAACCAAGTGTGAGTTTCATGTTATCACAGTTGAGCTTTTAGGGGTTATCCTTACCCCTCAAGGTAGGTCATGGCAGAAAAGAAAGTACAAGCCGTATCTGTTTGGCCCACTCCTAAGACTTTTCGAGATGTACAATGTTTCCTAGGGTTTGCAAACTTTTACCGCAGGTTTATAAACCATTTCTCTCAATCAGTGGCCCCAGTCACTAAGGTGGTCATTACAACATCGGCGGTCTTTTTACAAGCCCGCCGAGGGACCGCTGTGCGGAAGACCGCCAGTAGTGGCGGTTTGCCGCTCGGCCTATTATGACTGTTGGCTGCTCTCCGTCCTTTTTCAGACGGAGAGCCGCCAACAGCCATACTGGCGGGCGGCGGGGAAGTGGAGGTTGCTCCACCTCCACCGCCACGCCAACAGAACACCGCCCAGCGAATCAAGTCATGTGATTCGGCGCGGCGGTGTTCTGTTGGCGGTGTGGTGTCGGCGGAGCAGCCCCCATGGCTTCCGTCCCCTCCCGGAGGATCGACGGAGCAGGTAAGTCGATCGTCCATTAGGGGAGGGGGGCGGGGGGTGTTGTGTGGGTGCATGGGGGTATGCGTCTTTGTATGTAGAGGGGGTCTGTGAGTGCGTGTATGCTTGCGGGGGTGTTGCGTGTTTTGGAAATAAGTGCCTGTATGTCTGTATGTATGTCTGTATGGATGTGTGCGTGTATGTCTGCATATGGGTGTGTGTGTCTGACTGAGTGTGTGGATGTCGGTGTGTGTGCGTGTGTGTGTTGGTGGTGCCTGCGTGCGTATCGTGTGTGTGTGAGTTCCGTGATGTTGGGGGTCGGGGTGGGGAGTGGGGCCCTGCCACCTTTGGGGGGTGGCAGGGGTGGCGGGGGGTGTAGGGGAAGGACTTGGGGTGGGGGTGGGGGGTGGGTGAGACCCCTATCAGTGCCAGGGAAGAAATTCCCTGGCACTGATAGTACTTACCGCCATGGATTTCATGGCGATTCCTACCGCTGGAAATCCACAGCGGTAAGCTGGGTCAAAATACTGGCGGCGGTATTGTGACGGCCGCCGGGCTGGAAACCCAGGTCTCCAGCCCGGCGGGCGGAATAGAGAAGCGGCGGATGACCATGGTGGTAACCGCCATGGTCATAATACTAAAAAAAAGACCGCCAGCCTGTTGGCGGTCTTACCGCCGCTTCTCCGCCTTCCGCCAGGGTCATAATGACCCCCTAAGTTATTGAGAAAGAAGGAAAAATTTGTATGGTCCCCAGAAGCTGACCAAGCCTTTTCAACTTTGAAAGAAGCTTTTTCCAGTGCCCCAGTCTTGACTCACCCTGATGTGGATCATCCATTCATAGTGGAAGCCAATGCCTCGGATGTGGCAATTGGTGCAGTCTTGTCACAACGAAGCAAAGACACTGGTCAGCTTCATCCTGTAACTTACATGTCTCGAAAACTGAACGAGGCCGAACAGAACTATGCCATTGCTGAAAAAGAGCTTCTGTTGATTCGTGACGCCTTTAAAGAATGGAGACATCATTTGTTGGGTGCCAAGTACACTGTCACAGTATATAATGATCATCGCAATCTCCAGTTCATGAGTTCAGCCAGACTTTTGACTCCTCGCCAATTACGCTGGGTGTTGTTTTTTGCAGAATTTGATTTTGTGGTAACATTCCGTCCTGGTAAAGACAATCGCAAAGCTGACACCTTGTCCCGCCAAGAGTCTACCACATTGCCTGCAGTCCAACCCTCCAGAGTTATCATTGCTCAAGACAAAGTCCTATGCATCATAAAAACTGAGGATTTCTTTGAGGACATCCTTCACCATTGAGAAATGGCAGACATCGGCTCAAGCAGATCCCAAAAGGTCAATCAAGCAAGGACTACCTTTCCATGATGTTCGCTTGTTCGTGCCCACTACCAAGCTTCGCAAGTTAGTATTTCATTGGTTTCATGTTATACCTACGGCAGGCCATCCAGGTACTGCTAAAACTCTTGAATTAATCCAACGCTACTTTTGAGGCCTACTCTGACAAAAGATGTCAAAACGATGGTAAACGAATGTGAAGTCTGTGCTTGCATTAAGACAAGTCATTCAAAACCGAAAGGGTTGTTGCATCCACTCCCAACTCCATGTGGACCTTGGGAACACATCTCTTTAGACTTCATTAGAGGACTACCAGTGGTTCAACAACATTCAGTAATCCTTGTGGTAGTAGATAGTCTTACAAAATATGGACATTTCATTGCCTGTAAGAAATTGCCCATCTCTAGTGAACTGGCAACCATCTTACTGAATAGAGTGGTCTGTTATCACGGGCTGCCGAAAATGATTCTCTCCGATCGAGGGTCGCAATTTGCCTCCAATTTCTGGAAAACATGGTGCAGAACACTTCAAGTCACGTCCACACTATCTACTAGCCATCATCCTCAAACAGATGGTCAAAATGAGAGACTAAATCAGACATTGAAGCAATACCTGCGTGCTTACGCTGAGAAAGCACTTCATTCTTGGACATCAATGCTCTGGTTAGCTGAGTTAGCCTACACTAACTCATTTCACACCTCCACTGGTGTTACACCCTTTTTTGGCTTGTTTGGCTATCATCCTGACACCTTGCCCATCACGATCCCTCAAGAAAGTTTGCTTACACAAGCTGTGTCGGAAACCATTCAACACCTTCACCAAACCCAGAAATCGATTCAACAGCATTTAGAAAAGGCAAAACAAAAATACAAAAAGCATTACGACAAGAAACATTGTGAGGGACCTCAGTATCAACCAGGTGATAAGGTGTGGCTTTCTACAAGACATATAGGCCCTCATTACAACATTGGCGGTAAATGCCGCTTACCACCGTGCAGAAGACCGCCAACACTCCGCCGCAGAATTCCGCCACAGCTATTACGACCCACAGCTCGGAATCCGCCAAAATCTAGACACCCCCACAAGTCCGCCACACCAAAGGTCAGTGATAAACTGGCGATAACAAAACCTCCACCGTCACGCCAACAGGAATACGCCCACACTATTATGACCCACGAATCCACGCTGCAGTCTTTCAACCGCGGTAAACCATTGGCGGTACACACCGCCGCGCTCAAAATACACACACATTTACAAAACACAACCACATTGGACAATTCCAAATACACACACACACACATACACACACCACTCCCATACACCCAATACAATGTAAAACACCCACCCACATCACCCACAAACCCTTACTACCACAAATTTAGACGAAGGCCAGAGAGACAGCACAGCAAAGACACCACCACCATACAGAGACACACAACACCATCACACATACACATCTATGCACAAAACGCCACACAACCCTAAACATCACCCCACACATCACAACACACACCACTTCACACATCACCCACACCACCCCATGGCACCTCAAAGACACCCCAGGTTTTCTGAGGAGGAGCTCAGGGTCATGGTGGAGGAAATCATCCGGGTTGAGCCACAGCTATTCGGATCACAGGTGCAGCACACCACCATAGCTAGGAAGATGGAGCTATGTCGCAGAATCATGGACAGGGTCAAGGCAGTGGGACAGCACCCAAGAACAGGGGATGACATCAGGAAGAGGTGGAACGACCTACGGGGGAAAGTGCGTTCCGTGGTCTCAAGACACCACATCGCGGTTCAGAGGACTGGCGGCAGACCCCCACCTCCTCCCCCACAGTTAACAACATGGGAGGACCAGGTCTTGGCTATACTGCATCCTGAGGGCCTCGCAGGAGTAGCAGGAGGAATGGACTCTGGTAAGTCAAATCTTAACTATTACATCCCCCACCCTACCTGCATGCTATCAGATACCCCCACCCTCACCCCAATCACTCCAACTCCTCACATATGTCGTACTATCACAAACCACCCATCCCAACACCAAGCCCTGCATGCAACACCAAAGCATGGACACCCATCACCAATGCATGGCCACTACACATATCCACACAGACCCCTAAACAATTAGCACACAAGGTTCTACACCGGAATGCAAGCACTGGGGTACAGGGTCACCCACCCATTGCACACCATGGCACACAAAGATGCAATAATTATGCCTTTACACCCCTGCAGGACCCCCACCCAACGTCGCCGGACAGGAGGTTCCAGAAATGTCCACTCCACCCACAGAAGAGGCCAACAGTGATGACAGCCGCTCTGTCCAACTGGATCTAGATGACCAGCCTAGCCCATCAGGGACCTCGGGACAGTCGGTTCACCTCACACTAGCACAAGCCACAACAGAGCCTTCCCCCCTCTGGAAACACCAGCACAGCACCCACCCAGCGGGCCCATATCTCTGTCCCCAGGACAAGTCAAGCAGCAGTGTGTCCACCACTACAGGGAACCCAGGCTAACCCACCACCCCAAGAACAACACAGACCTGGGGGCAGTGGTAGTGGGCACACGGTTCAGGGGACAGAGGCCCAGGAACACAGGGGAACTGGGAGGGCTGCTGTGCGACAGGGGGAGGACAGGTCCAGGGAACCCACTCTCCACGAGGCCCTCTCCAACATCATGGGAGTCTACCACCATTCCCAGGAGACGATGGCAACGGTACTGGCCAAGTTTCAGGAGACCCAGTGGCTGCAGAAGGAACAGTATTTGGGGTTCAGGGAGGAACTCAAATCCATAAATACCACCCTAGGCACCATTGTAGGGGTGCTGAAGGAACTCACGAACACCAGGAGGGACACTGTGGCACAACAAGGGGCCCCTGACACTGGCCTGGACGATGAACTGCCCACCACCTCCGCCGGCGCTAGTGGACAGGAGGCACCGCCACAGGACCACGACACCAGCACCCCACCCCCTGCAGTTAGAGAACCACCCCACAAGCGGTCCCTGAGATCCAGGACAATGACAGAGAACAATGCCAAGACCCCAGCCAAGAAATGAGACCACCCTGATTGTCATCCTTCTGTCCCACTTTGTCACCCTGTCCATCCTTAAACTGCCCCAGCTCCACTTCTTATGCCCTTTTGGACAAGGCACCCGTGAGACTAAAAGACGGCACTCTGCCATGGACATTCCTCCTCCAGCACCCCTGATCATTTTACAACACCCTTCACTATTTAGCCCTTAAATAAACACCCTTAAATCACAAAACTATCTGGAGTCAGTCTGTGCTTTCACAAATGTGTATTTGCAATAACTGAGGAAAATAGCAATGTCTATTGTATTGTCAACATACCTATGTCACACAGCTCTAGTCCATGAGGAAACATAACAGAGGTCACACAGTGGGACCCACATCTGTGAAATCGAAAGGGAAAGTGACAAATCAGAGTCCATACACTGGGTGAAAGTGTCAGACAGATGAGAGGTAGAACAAGTGTATCAGATGTAGGAGGCAGTGATGTCTTCTTACCTGTGTCTCACTGGAAGTATTTATGAATCACAGTGTTTCTGTTGTCTATATCCTCTTCTTCTGCCTACTCTCCTTCACTGTCCACAAGTTCCACAGCTGCCACAACACCTCCTTCAGGACCATCCTCCTGCAGAAAAGGTACCTGTCGTTGCAAAGCCAAGTTGTGCAGCATACAGCAGGCCACGATGATCTGGCACACCTTCTTTGGTGAGTAGAATAAGGAACCACCTGTCATATGGAGGCACCTGAACCTGGCCTTCAGGAGGCCCAAGGTCCTCTCTATAACCCTCCTAGTTCGCCCATGTGCCTCATTGTACTGTTCCTCTGCCCTTGTCCTGGGATTCCTCACTGGGGTCAGAAGCCATGACAGGTTGGGGTAGCCAGAGTCACCTGCAAATGTCGAAGGACAACTGTTAGACACACAGTAACCCTTAGGGACAACCCCAGACAAATATTCACTCTGTATAGGGTCCATGTCCTCACCTAATAGCCACACACGGTGCCTCTGGAGTTGCCCCATCACATAAGGGATGCTACTATTCCTCAGAATGTAAGTGTCATGCACTGAGCCAGGAAACTTGGCATTCACATAGGAGATGTACTGTTCGGCCAAACACACCATCTGCACATTCATCGAATGGTAACTCTTCCGGTTTCTGTACACCTGTTCACTCCTGCGGGCGGGGGACAAAGGCCACATGTGTCTCATCAATGTCACCTTTGATGTTGGGGATATGTCCTAAAGCATAGAAGTCACCTTTCACTGTAGGCAAATCCTCCACCTGAGGGAAAACGATGTAGCTGCACATGTGTTTCAGCAGGGCAGACAACACTCTGAACAACACGTTGGAGAACATAGGCTGGGACATCCCTGATGCTATGGCCACTGCCGTTTGAAAAGACCCACTTGCCAGGAAATGGAGTACTGACAGGACCTGCACTAGAAGGGGGATACCTGTGGGATGGCGGATAGCTGACATCAGGTGTGGCTCCAACTGGGCACACAGTTCATGGATTGTGGCACGGTCAAGTCTGTAGGTGACAATTACATATCGCTCTTCCATTGTCGACAGGTCCACCAGCGGTCTGTACACCGGAGGATGCCGCCATCTCCTCACCTGCCCCAGCGGATGTGCTCTATGGATGAGAACAGCGAGCAGAGGGTCAGCCAACACTGAGGTACGAAAACACAACTTTATTCCACACATTTGTCAATCCGCTATGTGCCTGTCTTAGTGTGTATGCAAGGCCTAGATATATGTGACGCATTTAAAATTAATGCCATGTGGTACCCTGAAATGGAGGCTGCCTGACCTGTAAGGTGGGACAATGGGATATGAGGTAACTGCGCTGGCGTTGTACACCGTCGCGGGAGGCAGTCGAAGACCGCGGCGCAATCCTGCATTGGTTAACATTGGAGCCTATGGGTCCCAGGAGCCAATGACGATGTACACCAGCGGTAACGGTACGCACCGCCGCGGACGTGACTGCCATTTTCTCTCTGTTCACTCACTTGATACCTAATCTTCGACAGGAGAGGACCTACACGGCAAGTGCTGCTGTCACCTCAGTCTGGAAGCAACAATGGCTACAGTGTCTGGGGAAAGGGCCCCTGCCTTCACTTCTGAGGAGTTGGACAAACTAGTGGATGGGGTCCTCCCCCAGTACACGCTACTCTACGGTCCTCCAGACAAACAGGTGAGTACACTGTGAGCATGCTGTATGGGCAATGCCTGTTTGGAGTAGTGTGGATGGGAGAAGGGGGGGAGGGATGAGGCCTGCATGAGTGGACGGTGAGTGTATGTGCGTCATGGCAAGGGTGGGAACGTGGGCCAATGACAGTGACGGTCCAGACGGTTAAATATTCTCCTTTTCCCCTGTGCTATTACTCTAGGTCAGCACCCACCAGAAGAAGGTTATTTGGCGTGTCATCGCCAAGGAAGTCCAGACCCTGGGGGTCCACCACAGACGGAGCACCCACTGCCGTAAAAGATGGGAGGACATTCGCCGCTGGAGCAAGAAGATGGAGGAGGCCCCACTGGGGATGGCCCCCCAACGTGGGAGGGGTGCCCGTCGCACCATGACCCCCTGATGTTCCGAATCCTGGTGGTGGTGTATCCAGAGTTGGATGGGTGCTTGAGGGCATCACAGCAGCCACAAAGGGGTGCGTACGCTCTCATTCAGCTGATTCAGCGCGCATGGGATGTGTCTGGGTGGGGGAGGTGGGCAGTGGGTTACAGTAGGCCAGGGCAAGTTTTGCAGGCAAGGACTCTTTGTGAGGCAGGCTCGGTGGTACCCCATCCCCACCAGTGGTAAGAGCCATCTACCCCTAGTGAGGCTCCTGTGACTTTTATGTGTTCAGCAATCTGGCATAGGCCTTGTACCCCATGGCCCTGTGATTAATTAGGGAACTCTTAGTGCATGGCGTAGTGCAGAGGGCTGCTGTGTCTGTAGTGTCCGCCAACGGTAGGGGTATTGCATGCACTGAACATGTCTTTCTACTTTCCCCCTCCCTTTTTGTGGTCTCCCTGTGCTTGTGTGCATTAGCATCATCACGCGGAGGAGCACTGCCACGGGAGCACGAGGGAGCTGCATCCCACATGGCCCTGGAGGGCGACACTAAGGACTCTGAATTCACCATTGAGACGGAGGGGGAGGGGAGCTCCACGGCGGGGACAGGAGCTGAGACCAGCGACACCAACTCCTCCTCTGATGGGAGCTCCCTTGCAGTGGCAGGCCCCTCTTTGCCCACCGCATCTACAGGTACAGCCGCCACCCCCCCTACCAGCACCACCCTCCCAGCAGCCCCTCAGCGTGTATCCCGTGGCCGCTCACCCAGGAGGGTGGGCATCTCCTTCGCCCCAGGCACCTCAGCCCCTGCCCCAGTCAGCCCTGCTGCCCTCAGTGAGGAGGCCATTGACCTCCTCAGATCCCTCACTGTTGGGCAGTCCACCATTCTGAATGCCATCCAGGGTGCAGAGAGGCAATTGCAACAGACCAATGTATACCTGGAGGGCATTCGTTCTGGTCAGGCAGCCCAACAGCAAGCTTTTCAGACTCTGGCCTCAGCACTGATGGCAGCCATTGTCCCTGTGTCCAGCCTCCACCCTCCAACTTCCTCCACCCAGACCCAATCCCCAGTACCTCAGCCTATCCCAAGCACACCATCAGACCAGCATGCACACACCTCAACACACAAGGGTAACTCTGGCAAACATAAGCACCACACATCCCACAGGCACTGACACAAGCATCATACCCATGCAGACATGCCAACATCCACTGCCTCCACTGTGTCCCCCTCCTCCACGTCTACATCCTCCCTCCCTGTCACGTCTCCACTCACACCTGCATGCACTACATCTTCAGCCACTACGTCCATCACCAGCACGCCCATCACCACACACCGCTCACGTGCACTCACCACCCCCACTACCATTCACACATCCCCAGTGTCCTCTCCCAGTGTGTCTGTGAGCTCTCCTCCCAAACTACACAAACGCAGTCACACACCCACCCAACAGCCATCCACCTCACAACAGTCTCCAGCCCATGCACCTTCACCCAAAGTCAGCAAACGTACACCTTCTACAACCACTACCTCTTCCTCCACTCCCAAACCCCCTCCATCTACCCGTCCCAGTGTGTCTAAAAAACTTTTCCTGTCAAACCTTGACCTCTTCCCCACACCTCCCCCACCCCTTCCATGCCCTAGGGCCTGCCTGTCCAGGTCCCAACCCAGCACCTCAGCCACCACATCACCGGGATCAGTGGTGCCAGCAGTAACCGGCTTCTGGAGTGCGCCAAGCAGCAGGTCAGCCAGTGTGCCAAGAAGCCAGCACAAGGACATTCCCCCACCTCAAAAAGTAAAGAAGTTGGCCACAGCCCGGAGGGAGAAGGCCAAAACACCTGCCACCAAGGGCTCTCCCAGGACTACAGTTGTGAGTGGCAAGACAGCTGCGCCACCATCCAAGGTGCCGAAGCGCCAGAGGAAGAAAGGGAAGTCGCCGCCAACCTGCACGGCAGACATGACCACCACTGGCACCGCCACATGCACCGCCGCCACGGGCGCCGTCACCCAGGACACCGCCGCCAGCAGCACGCTCACAGAGCCAGCCACCAGCACCGCTGCCCAGGACACCGCTGCCAGCAGCACGCTCACTGATCCAGCCACCAGCACCGCTGCCCAGGACGGCGCCACCAGCAGCACGCTCACTGAGCCACCCACCAAGACCGCTGCCCAACGAGCACCGCAAGCACCGCCGCCACTGAGGCCGCCACCAGCACCGCCAGCTGCCACGCCACATCCTGTGCCAGTAGCACCACCGCAGACATGGCTACCATCCCCAGTGGTCAGTCGTAAGTGGCTGGTGGTCCGTTCCAGGGGCCTGGACAGCTTCCATGTTGGCCCATCATCAGTGGAGAATGACGTCCAATACCTCTATCCTTGGCAGGATGAAGCACTCTGGGCACAAAGCCCCCTCCAGAACAAGTGGAGAATGACATCCACTTCCTCTGTCCTTGGCAGGATGAAGCACTCTGGGCACAAAGCCCCCTCCAGAACCAGTGGAGAATGACATCCACTACCTCTGTCTTGGCAGGATGAAGCACTCTGGGTACAAAGCCCGCTCCAGAACCAGTGGAGAATGACATCCACTTGAGAGACTGTGGCTTTGCACTCCCCAGGATAAAGCAGTGGGCAAACCACCCACTGGAGAGTCTTGTGAGACTGTGGCTTTGCACTCCCCAGGATAATGCAGTGGGCAAGACACCCACTTGAGACACTTGAGAGACTGTGGCTTTGCACTCCCCAGGATAATGCAGTGGGCAAACCACCCACTGGAGAGACTTGTGAGACTGTGGCTTTGCACTCCCCAGGATAATGCAGTGGGAAAACCATCCACTTGAGAGACTTGAGAGGCTGTGGCTTTGCACTCCCCAGGATAATGCAGTGGGCAAACCACCCACTTGAGACACTTGAGAGACTGTGGCTTTGCACTCCCCAGGATAAAGCAGTGGGCAAACCACCCACTGGAGAGACTTGTGAGACTGTGGCTTTGCACTCCCCAGGATAAAGCAGTGGGCAAACCACCCACTTAAGAGACTTGAGAGACTGTGGCTTTGCACTCCCCAGGATAAAGCAGTGGGCAAACCACCCACTGGAGAGACTTGTGAGACTGTGGCTTTGCACTCCTCAGGATACCTCAATGGGCATGGAGCCCCCTCGTAGAGCTGGCGTCGCGCACTCATCTGGCTGAGGTGCCCCCCTTCCCTTCGCCCTGAGGTGCCTGTTTTATTTCGATCTGATGCCCCAGCAGTGTCTCTCCGTTTGGATCGGGTATCTTGTGTGGGCCTCGCCCATGCATTTTGGGCCCAGTTGTCCACGGACTATGTAGGTGCAGTACATGGACTTGAAATCTTGGTGTACATATTTGTTAATAGAGTATATATATATTTTTGACTAATGGATTTTTACTCATTACAATTGTTCATATCATTTCCTTTTGTCCTTGCGTTCTTCCAGGGGGGTGTAAATGTAATGTTTCAACATGTATTTGTGTGTATGTTGTGGGTGGAGGTGTTTCATGTTGCGTGTGTGTGTCACTCTCTTTTCCCTCCCCCCCTTGTTTTCGTAGCTGCAGTACTCACCGTGGTGGTCGCCGCCGTCGGTCGTGCTCCTGCCATGGCGTTCTGGTTCCTCGTGGGGTGTGTAGAGGTGAGCGTTTTCCCTTCCAAGTCCTGTTTCTGCTGTGTTTTTGTTCACGTTGAATCCGCCCCGGAAAAGGTGGCGGATTGGCCTCTCATAATGGTGTGGGCGGTACATTGTCTTCCGCCTGTCTGTTGGTGGTGACCGCCATGCTAGTTGTTTCTACCGCCATGGCGTTAAAGTGGCTGTCTATGTAGGCGGTTTCCGCCACTGTCATAATTCCATAGTTTTTTTACCGCCGGCCTGTTGGCGGTCTTACCGCCGCTTTAACACCGACCGCCAGGGTTGTAATGAGGGCCATAGATATTAAGAAAAAGCACATGTTTAATCCAAAATTCACAGGTCCCTACACTGTCCTTCAACAAATCAATCCTGTGACCTATAAACTGTAATTACCCAGGTCATTACGAATTCATCCAGTGTTCCACACTTCCCTTATGAAAAAGGCAGTCCAGAAGGTCCGCCCTCATCCAGCTCCGGTTGAAGTCAAGAAGGTACTGGATTCCAAACTAAGAGGGCGTAACCTATGGTACTTAGGGCCACATGTAGGAAAGTCTGAGATTGCGACTCGAAAATTGCGAGTCAGTCCGACTCGCAATTTCCGAGTCGCAATCTCGGATGCAGAACGGTGTCTCAGACACCGTCTGCGACTTTCTATGGGGTCGCAAAGACCCACCTCACCAATATTCATGAGGTGGGTCACATTTTGCGACCCCATAGCGAGTCCCTGCACTCACAGGGATGGTGGCCTGCTGAAGTCAGCAGACCTCCATGTCTGTTACTGCTTTTTAAATAAAGCAGTTTTTTTTTCATTTTGCAGCCTGTTTTCCTTAAAGGAAAACGAGTTGCAAAATGAAAAAAATACCGAAGCCATTTGGTTTAATTTTTTCAGAGTAGGCAGGGTCTGCCTGCTCTGAAAAAACATTTTTACGGCATTCACAAAGGGGAAGGGGTCCCATGGGGACCACTTCCCTTTTGCGAATGAGTTACCACCCACTTCAAGTGGGTGGTAACTGCGAGTTGGTTTGCGACCGCATTCGCGGTCACAAAGCAACTCAGCATGGCGATGCGGTCACAAATAGGAAGGGAACACCCCTTCCTATTTGCAAGTCGCAGCCTCAAATTGCATGTCGGTACCGACTCGCAATTTGAGGTTGTGCATCGCGTTAGGCCTTTTACATGCCGCAAACTGTGTTTTTCGCAGTTTGCAATGTGCAAAAGGCTACCTACATCTGGCCCTATATCTTGTGGAAAGGTTATGGTCCTGAAAGTAACTCATGGGTTTCCGCATCTGATATTCATGCTCCAGTACTTGTGAGTCATTTTCATCGTCTCCATCCAGACAAGCCAGGCCCTAGAGCCTGTCTGGGAGAGGGGAGTACTGTCAACATCAGGGCAGTGCGCGCTCTATTGGTGACTGGAATGCAAAAACCCAGCACTTCTGAGATAACGTAATTCATGCATTATGATGATATGCTGTTGTTTAACCTTTTGCATTGCAGAGTTTAATCCTGAAGACTTATATTCAATGTGTTTATAAATACTGTTAATTTGCAATGTATTGCTGCAGGCTTTTCAGAGTATGTCAGGGTGTGGTCCCTTTCCAGGGCTTTCTAGAAGCTTTCTCTGCAGCATGACTGGGTGTGGTTTGTGGGCTGGGCCAGACTCTATAAAAGGGAGCCAGCCCAGCTCCATGTGCTCACTATTCAGAGGTCCCGGTGCAGAGCAGCAGCAACTTCCTGAGCACCTGTTCCGGAGCCCTACATTGGTGTTCCAGGCCTTTGCCCTTCATTACATTGGTGATCCTTGATAAGGGCGGTAAGGCAGAGGTCGGGCTGGGCCCCTGATCCCGTTTTCGAAGGCATCGGAGTTCTTGGGCCTAATTTCCATGTTGACAGATTTTGCCTTATATGTGTGAATGTGCGCTTGTTTTTTTTCTGGCATTTACATGTTGATATTCGAATCGGCAAGACGCGCGATTCATTCCTCGTGTTTAACTCTAGATATTCATTGTACGCTACCATTTCTTGGCAGTTACATGGTGGCATTCGAATCGGCAAGACACGCAATTCATTCCTCGTGTTTAACCCTTGATATTCATTGCGCGCTACCATTTCATGACATTTACATGGTGGCATTCGAATCGACAAGACGCGCGATTCATTTCTTGTGCTTAACTCATGATATTCATTGTGCGCTACCATTTCATGGCATTTACATGGCGGCATTCAAATCGGCAAGACGCGCGATTCATTCCTTGTGCTTAACCCGTGATATTCATTGTGCGCAACCATTTCTTGACATTTACATGGTGGCATTTGAATCGGCAAGACGCGCGATTCATTCCTTGTGTTTAACCCGCGATATTCATTGTGCGCAACCATTTCTTGGCAGTTACTTGGTGGCGTTCGAATCGGCAAGATGCGTGATTCATTTTCCTTTCATTTAACTTTTGATGCGCATTGTGCGCAACCATTTCTTGGCATTTTCATGGTGACATTTGAATTGGCAAGACGCACGATTCATTCCTGCAATTAAAACGTAATGTTTCAGATCACTTGCAGTGTGCGCGATCATTTCATGGCATTTGCATATTCTTGTGGAAATCACCAATGTGCCTGATTCATGTTTCTGCATTTAAAACTAAGGGCCTGATTACAACTTTGGAGGACGGTGTTAATCCGTCCCAAATGTGACAGATGTACCACCTACCATATTACGAGTCCATTATATCCTATGGAACTCGTAATATGGTAGGTGGTATATCCGTCACATTTGGGACGGATTAACACCATCCTCCAAAGTTGTAATCAGGCCCTAAGTGTTAAAATTCTAGATGTTACATTTATGTGTGCATAATAAGTCCCTTAATACAACTCCTATGGTTTTCCAGAAAAAACTTTCAGATTATTTTCTTGTCCTCATGCAAAAAGACCATGTTTGATTTTGAAAACATCATTCTAGAAGGGTTCTGATATTTCAAGTCAATGTGTAACATTTCATTAATATGTTCATTGAGAAGTTGTAATAATCATTCTTGATTCCTTCCCAGGTATCCATTCGTCTTGAGGCCTAGTTATTTAGTCCATGCTTAAGTTATCCATGGCTACATTATGACAATGCTTAGAATTATAGTCTAGTAGAGATTAATATGTTATACCCCTGATATTGTGTGTTTTAACCTTTTGCTTCCTTACAGGTCTCCTTCCCAGCTGTTCCCTTCCTAATCCCCTTTTAACAACTTGGACTCTCTTAGACTCTGTGGCATTTTGGTCAGAGTATTGGAGCTGTCTTGTGGTGGACATGTTGGGAATATGCGCAGACCCCGAGGATCTGGTGACTCTGACAGATATATGCCGGTGATGACGGTACGCACCGCCACGGACGTGACCGCCATTTTCTATCTGTTATCTCACTTGCTACCTGACCTTCAACAGGAGAGGACCTACACTGAAGTGCTGCTGTGACCTGTGTCTGGAACCGACCATGGCTCGAGTCACTGGGAAAAGGGCCCCTGCCTTCACCGCTGCAGAGTTGGAGAGACTGGTGGATGGGGTCCTATCCCAGTACTGAATGCTGTATGGGTCTCCAGACCAACAGGTGAGTACACTGTGAGCACGCTGCATGGGGCATGAATGCATGAAGTGCTGTATGTGAGGGCCTCGTGTAAGGGGGGTGGTTGGGGGGTCCTAGGCAGCGTGCTGCCTGTATGGTGGGCAATGTATGTGCGTGAGGAGATGGGAGGGATCTGGTGGGCCATTAGTGTAACGGGCTGGACTGTGTGACTGATTTCCTTTTCCGTTGTGTATTTCCTGTGCAGGTCAGCGCCCATCAGAAAAGGGGTATATGGCATGCCATCACCAAGGATATGCGGACCCTGGGGGTCTACGGCAGGCGGAGCACCCACTGTCGCAAACGGTGGGAGGACCTGAGACACTGGGCACGGAAGATGGCAGAAGCCCAGCTGGGGATGGCCTCCTAATGAGGAAGGGGTGCCCGCCGAACCCTGACCCCCTTGATGTTCCACATACTGGCGGTGTCCTATCCAGAGCTGGATGGGCGCTTGTGGGCATCACAGCAGCCACAAGGGGGTGAGTATAGTTTCCCAATGTACTACTTATGCGTGGTGGGATGGTATCCGGTGGAAGATGTTGGCCTGTTGGTGCCCCTAGGCCAGGATAGACATTGCAGGGTAGGTCCCATGTTGGGCAGGGGCTGATGAACTCCACCTCCAAACAAGCTAGTGGGCATCCTCTACTAGGCAGGACTCTGTGGGTCTCAGGTATGCTGCAATTGGGGTTAGGTATTCCTGTCCATGGGCTGGTGACTAGCATTGTAACTGGTAGTCCTTTACCTAGTGCATAGGGCTGTTCCCTGTGTATGAGTGTGTTGTGTACACCAACGGTGGTGTTGTTGCTGCCATTGACCAAGTGTATCTTCTGTCTCTTCCCCCCCTTTTTGTTTTATCATCCTGTCCTTATGTGCATTAGCATCATCTGGTGGAGGAGCAGAGGCACCGGCGACAGAGGGGGCTGCATCCCACAGGGCCCATGAGGCCGAGTCCACCGACTGTGAGGGCACCAGTGGGACAGAGGATGAGGGAAGCACTACGGCGGAGACAGGAGAGGACAGTTCTGAAAGTGATACCTCCTCTGATGGAAGCTCCCTAGTGGTGGCGGACACCTCTGAGGCCACCCGAAATCCAGGTACAGCCACCACTCCCGTACCAACACTGCCCCCCCACCAGCCCCTCAGCGAGTTTCCCGTGCCCGCTCACCCAGGAGGGTGGACATCTTCGCCCCAGGCACCTCAGGCCCTGCCCCAGTGAGCACTGCTACGCTCAGTGAGAAGATTATTGACCTCCTGCAATCCATCTTTGTTGGGCAGTCAGCCATAGTGAATGCCATCCAGGGGCTGGCAGGGCATTTGCAACAAACAAATGCATTTCTGGAGGGCATTCACTCTGGAATGGCAGCCCAACAGAGATCATTCCAGGCTCCGGCCTCCTCCCTGATGGCAGCCATTGTTCCTGTCTCTAGCCTCCCCCTCCAGCTTCCTCTGCCCAGTCCCATTTCCCTGAACCCCTACCTATCCCAAGTACACAGGCAGCCCAGCATGCACACAAGACAACACACAGGAGTGACTCAGGCAAACACAAGCACCAGACATCATCCCACAGGCACTCACTCAAACACCATCCAGATGCAGACACGGCAACATCCACTGCCTCTACTGTGTTCCCCCCTCCTCGTCACCCACCTCTCTCCCAGTAGCGTCTCCACTCACACCTGCATGCACTACATCCGCACCCACTGCCTCCATCACCATCACGCCTATCACAACACACCCCTCACTGGCAGTCACCACCCCCACATCCATGCACACGTCCCCTGTGTCCTCTCCCACTGTGGCTGTGCCCCCTCCTCCCAAAGTACCCAAACGCAAGCACTCAGACACACAACAGCCATCCACCTCAGAACAGCATCCAGCCCATGCACCGGCACCCAAATACAGCAGACAGACACCTCCTACAACCACTCACTCTTCCTCCACTCCCAAACCTTCACCCTCTTCCCACCCCAGTGTCCTTAAGAAGCTTTTCCTCTCCGCCTTTGACCTTTTTCCTAACCCCTCCCCCTGTCCTTCACGTCGGGCCAGGGGTGTCAGATCACAGGCTAGCACCTCAGCCACCCAGGCCACGGCCACGGCCACAGTTGTTCTGGCAGCTACTGCAGGTGTGAGAGGCTCCAAGGAAACACCCATCAGCACTGCCAGTGTGCCTGCACCAGCTGCCAAGGGGAAGGGCAAGGATGTACCACCAGCTGCCCAGGGGAAGGAGGCACCACTACATGGCAAGGGCAAGGGCATGGTGGCACCACCACATGGCAAGGCAAAGGGCAAGGCGGCACCACTACATGGCAAGAGCAAGGAGGCACCACCACATGGCAAGGCCAAGGGCAAGGCTGTACCACCACATGGCATGGCATGGCCGAGGGCAAGGCGGCACTGCCACATGGCAAGGGCAAGGAGGCACCACCAGCAGGCAAGGGCAAAGGGCCTGCCCCTGCAGGCATGAAGGACAGGAGACCTGGTGCTGGGACTGAATCTGAGCCCCCCAACACCAACCATGGCACATCAGCCGTCCGAGGCTGCAGGGGAAGGGCTGGAGCCTCCCCCCACCACTGCTGGCACCGCCAGCACCACCACTGCCAGCAGCAGGAGCCCCAGTGGGCAGCCGTCCGAGGCTGCAGGGGAAGGGCTGGAGCCTCCCCCAACCACTGCCAGCACCGCCACCAGCACCGCTGACAGCAGCAGCAGCCCCAGTGGGCAGCCGTCCGAGGCTGCAGGGCAAGGGCTGGAGCCTCCCCCCACCACTGAGCAGCCGCCAGCGGGCAGTGTGTAGTCCTGCCTCCATGGACTGTAATGCATCCTGACCACTGCAAATTGTGTGGGTCTGACACCCAAGTGGGAGACTGTGAACTTGCACTCCCCAAGATCTGCATCACAGGGCACAAGGCACCCTCCAGAACCAGTGAAAGAAGGCATCCATCCACCCCCTCCTTCCCAAGATGAAGCACACTGGGCACAAGGCCCCCTCCAGAACCATTGGAAGAAGGCATCCACTCACTGCATCCTTGCCAGGATGAAGCACACTTGGCACAAAGCCCCCTCCAGAACCAGTGGAAGAAGGCATCCACTCACCGCATTCTTGCCAGGATGAAGCACATTGGGCACAAGGCACCCTCAGAACCAGTGGAAGAAGGCATCCACTCACTGCATCCTTGCCAGGATGAAGCACACTGGGCACAAAGCCTCATCCAGAACCAGTGGAAGAAGGCATCCATTCACCCCCTCCTTGCAGGGATGAAGCACCCTGGGCACAAAGCCCCCTCCAGAACCAGTGTAAGAAGGCATCTACTTGAGAGACTGTGGCTTTGCACTCCCCAGGACCAGGCAGTTGGCAACCAACCCACTAGAGAGACTGTGGCTTTGCACTCCCCAGGACCAAGCAGTGGGCAAACCACCCACTTGAGAGACTGCGGCTTTGCACTCCCCAGGACCAGGGAGTGGGCAAACCATCCACTTGAGAGACTGTGGCCTTGCACTCCCCAGGACCAGGCAGTGGGCAACCCACCCACTAGAGTGACTGTGCCTTTGCACTCCCCAGGACCAAGCAGTGGGCAACCCACCCACTAGAGAGACTGTGGCTTTGCACTCCCCAGGACCAGGCAGTGGACAAACCACCCACTTGAGAGCCTGTGGCCTTGCACTCCCCAGGACCAGGCAGTGGGCAACCCACCCACTAGAGAGACTGTGGCTTTGCACTCCCCAGGACATTGCACAGGGCATGGAGCCCCCTCCAGGACAAGTGGTGTTGTCCCATCTTCCGTCTGAGGTGCCCCCCGTTCCCTGTCCCCCTGAGGTGCCTTTGCATTTTCGTCCTGATGCCCCAGCAGTGTTCTCTCCGTGTTGATGCAGGAGTAAGGTGGGGCCTTGGCCTTTGTGATGTGGCCCACAGACATTATGGACTGGGCAGTGTCCATCCATTTGTATATATGTAAAGACTGTTTTAATTTTGAGGACGTATTTGTGGTTTTATATCTTATTACACTCACTTCAATCACTTCCTTTTGTCCTTGCATTATTCCTGAGGGGTACAGGGTGGATGTGTAATGTTAATGCATCTGTTTGTGTGTGTGGTGGGGGTGTTGGGTGTTGCGTCTGTGTGTCACTCTCTTTTCCCTCCCCCCATCCCTGTGTGCTAGGCGGCAGTACTCACAGTGGTCGCCGTCGCCGGCGTTGGTATTCCTGGTGTAGGAGGAGGTAGACCAGCATGGGAAACACCTCCAGTTCAGGCTCCATGGAGGCGTGGTTGTTTCCTGAGTCTCCAGAGGTGAGTCCTTTGCCTTCTGTGTACTGTTTCTGCCGTGCTTTTGATGTCGTTGGTACCTCCCCGGAAAAGGTGGCGGATAGGCCACTTGTAATATGGAGGGCGGTACATTGTCTTCCGCCTGGCTGTTGGCGGTTACCGCTGCGGTGCTTGTCGCTACCGCCGTGGCGGTCGATGTGTTAAAGTGGCTGTCTGTGTGGGCGGTTTCCGCCATGGTCATAATTACATTTTGTTTTACCGCCGGCTTGTTGGTGGTATTACCTCCGCTTTATCACCGGGTTGTAATGAGGGCCATAGTCTTTGGTTTAGGTTTGGGGATCTGCTGGATTTTACAGTTGTCATTAATACTGCTGTTACTTTGGCACGTTGAATAGTTACTTGATTTCTGTTAACTAGGGATTAATGTGTTCTATGATATTACATCACATATTTATACTTTTTTAACGGAGTATTGGCGTCATTTTTTTATGCAAAAGTGGCGCAAACTTACAAAATCTAATCAGATTTAGTAAGTTTGTGCTGCTTTTGCGTAAAAAAGTGACGCAAATGCGGCGCTAAAAATGTATAAATAGGGGCCCACGTGTATTTTTTTATTTCTTATTTTCAGCCTTTATAGCATTTCATGCATATTTTCTCTGTACCCCATTTCACTTTTTCTGTATCAAAATCCACTTTTTGCTTCATTTTTGGCCAAGAAAATTCTTTACGCCTCCAATATTTATTTCTGTTTAATTTGGCTAAATTGTGTTATTCTGATGACAAGCGCAGTCTATAACTCCTAGAACAACTGGGGACACTGGAACCAAATTACTTAGGTAAAATTTTGGGATGATCAGATATTGGGGTTCAGATGATTATTGGGTTTTGTTCCCACACCACAGACCCAAACGTGGAATTAAAGTATTATTCAGTGTATGTAGCAAACAACTCTTGCTGTTACCTGACTTTGGGGTGCTGTGCTGATCAGCTTGTCCAACGAGTCCGTCAGAGAGCTGCCTTGCCTAATCTAGCTGATGGACAAATTATTTGTTCTCTGTACACATATGCTATTTTGTAAGTCTTTGAAATACTGGTTGTGGCCAGTAATTGTTTCTTCTTTATCATTTATCATCATGGTTGATTGAAAGTTTGCAATCTCAGAATGGGCTCACTCAGAAGAGCTGCTTTTAGCTTCTTGGGTCACAGATGAAGAGCATACAGCGGGCTGCCAGCCAGCTACCATGGCAACACCTATGACAGAATGGCCAACTATGATGACAACACACATGATTTAACAGGTAATTATGATGATAATGCCTATGTGGTACTGACCAAGTACACTGATAACACTTATGAGGTATTGGCCAGTTACATGGACAACAACTAGAAAGTTCACAGAGGGCTACGTTTGTCCCTTTCCATGGGTATGGTCCTCAACTTCTTCTATGACTTGAAGGTGTACTGAAAGAGTGCCCTCATTGACATACAGTGGATTACTGTCCCTGTTGTACGTTTAGTACATAGAGTATGAGAGAGAGAGTACTTTGTTTTGTACATTCATAGTTGTGACCAGACCTTTATATCTGTGTCAGTGGACAGTATGCCCAGTGGCCCACTCATATAAAATTTGGCTTCTGTGCATGCACTTACCCAGTTCCGAGCACTAACATCCCAAGTGTATGTTGTGTGTGTGTTTGCATCTGTAGCTTTATAGGACATGTGTGGTGTGAGTGAGTGAGATAACTAAATAGGGGCTTGTCGCATTTATTCTGGATACCCCAGGACTGACCTTTGCTCAAGAACATAGGTGAGGTTTTTTTCTTAGACAGTGGAAATGTGTTGCTGAAATGTATGAAGCTGGGGTGGAGACTTAGACACTAAAGGGAGGGGGTCGGGAAAAAGGGCTACTTCAGAAATACAAATAGGTCTTTTTCTTGATAAGGAGCTATTTGATAGCTGGTCGGGGTATAAGGTGAAACTGCAGAATCTTGTGCAAGATGGGGGAGACCTTTAGGAGCGGCCAAGTCTTTGGTCTTGCCCTGACTACACTTTTAGTTGGATAATGACAATCAGGTGCAGAAAGCTCACTCCTCTTTTGTGGGTGCTCGAGGATGAAGTGTACCTTGCTGTGAGAAGCATCACTTTACACAAAGGTGGTGTCTGAAGAGAAGCCTGGAAAGGACACTTGAAAAGAGAACATCCCCAAACTGGCTCTGAAGGTGAACTTGTGTAGGGTTCTTTGTTGCAGTACTCCCTCAAAACATTTTGCTGGTATTTGATGCAACTTTGAGGGAAGTGTACTGAGACCCTGCCAACCAGGTCCCCAGGGCCAGTGTTCTTTCCCCAAAAATGTCTAATTGGCAAAACCTTTAGCACCCTCTTTAAGGCCCTAGTAAATGGTACCCCTGGTACTTAGGGCCTGAGGTACTAAAGACGGTCCCTAAGGGCTGCAGCATGAATCATACTACCCTAAGGGACCCCTCGCCAAGCACATGACAGGCTGCCATTGCAGTTTGCATGTCTTGGTGCAGACAAAAGTGAAAACACGACATGGCACAAAGCCTGTGTGCTATTTCCCCTAACACTGCATGCAATATATGTAAGTTCCCCAGCTACATGACGGCTTCACTGAAGCCCAGAAAAGCAGATCCTGAGGACCTAAGAAGACCAAGGACTTAGAAGAGCTGCGAAAGTAGAAGAGGCAGCTGACCTGGTGCCACCCCCGAAAGCCTGTTGTTATTCATCCCTCGTCAAAATCTGTACCAAAGTCGACTCATCTTGCAGCTGTGATTCCAGAAACCCGGGAGGACTGCCGGCCTTCAATAAACACTCAAGACCTCCTGTGAACAGCCGACCTGTTCTCCAGCAAATTCCAAAAGAAGGAACTCTGAAACTTCTGGAACCATCAAAACTTGACACCTGAAGTCACCACTGCACCCACCTGCAGCCTCTTTTTTGCAGTGACCTATCTCCTTGGAATGCATTGGGCACTTAATGCTGTTTTGCACCCTGCACCCAACCGCCCCCTGTGCCGCTGGTGGTGTACTGCTTGTGCTGCCTTAGACCTTGCCCACTACTCACCTTAACTCCCAAAGATTCTCTGTACTCTACCTGTTTGCAGAACTTGTTTTTTCTCCCATGGGATAACAGAGCAGAGATCAGAAACTGCATTAAGCTGGTGAGTGCCAGCAAACAAATTGAGGGCTAGACAATTTCCCAGTGAGATTCCTCAATGCAGGCAGTCACAACAAGTCGCTACCACTCACGTTGAGGAAGATGCTGCTCGCTTTGAGAAAATTGCTACTCGAGTAGAAAATTTACTCGAGCGTCAGAAAGAGGTAGTGCCCTCTTGTGCACCACATGCTGCCGTTCACCCTGATTTAACAGTGCAGGACAAGCTCCCAGTGCTAAAAATCAGCCCAAGCAGCGTGATGTACCGGAATTCTGCTGCTTGTGGAACTCTGCGGAATCTTGCAGAGTTTTTAGGTAACTCCGTGGAATTCTGTTGAGTGAAATTCCATGAGGCCTATCCACGCAGAAATCCCTGCACAGAAAAAAGTTGGGGAAGCAGAGGCAGGACCTCAACATGTACGTTTCTGAACAGCATTTTCTAGTATATTAGTAGTTCTATTGTAGTACTACTAAACATATTACAAAATGCAGTTTGCGAGTAAGCCTCTTAGTTGTTGGGGAAGCAGGCACAGAGAGGCTTGTCCTCCCTTTACGCTGAGGCTGGAATTCCCAAAGGGAAGACTGAAATCATTGGAGTGTACCCATTGGGTATATTACTGAATCGCCACTGACATTCTGGCAGACCAGTTTCCTGGTAACTTTTCATTGCTTTTGTTTCTGTACAAGAGCAGCCTCTGGTGTGTATTTTGGGTAATGGTGAACGTTTGACCTCAACTGTTTCATTGTTGAACCCAACATACATTTTTCTGCTGCTTAAGCTTCTGCTACAACGGATTGAGCAGAGATTCCCATAGAAAAGTGTTGGGATTTAAACAAATTGTGTTAATTAAATTGGTAAGAGTAAACACCTGCCAAATTAATAACCCTATGCCTGACACCTTTCAGCACTAGCAAGTGAAATACAACTCTCTGTTGGGGAAAGAGAAAGATAAATTACCCCCTTTGAAGTTGTTGCATTGTGAACTTGTCTGCTTTGAAATATTGCTGAGATTTGAGTTGCTGTTTCTAGTTATGTGATACTTTAGCTGGGATCTTTTGCAGAACTCCAACGGTTCCAAAAATGTGTGAGCCCTTGTGGATTCAGTTCCACTGCACAACACTGACAGATCCCACCCGAAGGGAAGTCTTTTTTTTACTACTTAACATGTAAGAACTGTAATAATGTTTTGGGTCATAGCACTGGCCAGGAAGCATCAACATTTTTTTTGTTGATAATTATGGTATATACAGTTTAATATTGTTGGTGCATTAACATACCTTTATTTTATAAAGTAAAGCACTGACTGGGCAACGAGTTATTAAGAGGTAGTAAAGTGCCCTACTGCCTTGTGTCTGCAACACCCTTAGCGCCCTCGCCAGCCTGGGTACCCGCCAATATATACACCACATGCGGAGCTATGTATTACATGTCTTTATTCATCTGTGTGTAACTACAACCCGCATTCTAAACCTGCATTCGCTTCACCACTTTCTAACACTTACGTCACAGCTCTACAGAGTCCTTCAGGAGCCAAAAGGGTTCCGTCATTCATACTCACACAAGACTACATCTCCCCCTCTGTTAAATAAAAAAAAAAATTTTTTTACAAACATCTACACAATCATAGATCTAGTGAAATGAAGCAATCTTTTTTATTAACTCTCTCAATGGAGCACTCACAGTGGCAAAGTCTTGTATGTATCTGGAGCAGTAGCTGACCATGCCAAGGAATGAGCATAACATGGAAACATCTTGTGGGGACTGGTAGTCGAAAGCCCTTGCAATTTATCTGGATATTGTGTCATGCCCCATCAGAAAAGACATAGCCAAATAATTTTAGCTTTGTCTTATTGAGTTCCCATTTCTCAGCATTCACTGATAACCCTGCATCAACAAGTAAACACATTTGCCTGGAGCATTAATGTGTCCCTCCCGAGTAGATCTGAAAACTAAGATCTCATTGTTGTGGTTGAAAGCATTTATGACAGGCTGTATGATATGTCTAATTACATATTGAAAAACGTCTACAGCTGATTACACACCAAAACTGTGTCTCTTGTATCGAAAGAGACAAATACGGGTAGAAATGGTTGTAACATACCTGCAAATCTCCACGAGTTCCAATTGATGATATCTTTTATTTAAATCAAAGCTAGAGAAAGACTTTTGCACCATTCAATTTTGTTATCCTGTCAGAAATGTGTGGACCTGGATGTTGTTCTTTCAATTGCCTTCTACGCTTGACACATATCCACACAGATGCGTGCACTCCTGCACTGTCCTTTTAGGGCACTACCACGATGGAAAAAACCCATGACATCAGACCATTAGAACGCTCAATGATATCATGCTTAAGTAATGATTCAAGTTCTTTTTCAGCAGCTTCTTGTTAATGACGTGCACTTCTTCTGTATCTTTGTACAACAGGACAGACATCCTCATTAATATGCAATTGTACTTTCATACTCTTAAGTTTTCCTAACTCATAAAATAATGAAGGAAACTGACTTACTATTTCATAATGAGCATTCATGTTGTAGTTCACTGAGATCAGTCCCATATCAGCAGCTGTACTGAAACTGAGTAAACAGGCACTTGACGCCGTACCTTCAAGCACTTGGATGGCCACTTGCACTTTTGTTTTCTTGTGTTGCACAGTCGCAACAAATGAACCTCTACTTTTCAAGGGTGTCGATGGAGCCCATGTGTACGCTTTAGTCTTCAATGGTGTCAGTTATTGCAATGAAAATAGTTCATTATATTTCTCGTAAGGCATATTTATCGACACAGCACCGTCGAGGATGACAGGTATGGAACAACCGTTTATTTTTAATTTAATCTTCAGACAATGTTTGAATGACTTTGGTGCTTTTTTATCTTTTGACAATGATTTAGATGATGATCGACTTGGTTTGGTGTCTATTTGTCTCAACTGATGTTGTCGGTTGGCCTTGTGGGCATGCGTCAAAATTGCTTCTGGAACGTTCGGACGACCATTATGTCACCTTGCCATGATGTGCATACTTTTTCCTTCACTTTGCAAACCTTTAGAAAATGGTTCTCCTTAACACAGCCTTTGCATGTCTATCCAATGGTGGTGTATTTACCTTCGTGTGAAAATAACAATCCGCACCTGAAATACAACTTCCTTTTCTTTGGAGACATCACTATGTGTCCTTCAGCTTTGTGTTTTTGCTTGCTTTTCATGTTCATGACTGACTCACTTTGGTCACCTCTGGCCTCCATGTCGGCAGCTTGTCGATCAGCAAGCTCTTCAGCTCTGGGAGCCATGAGAACTCACTCCACACTAAGGTGCATTTTTACATGGAAGGTGCTGCGCCAAAATTGGCAGTGCCGCGCTGAGTCAGTTCTGAAAGGAAGGGATGAAGCGTATTTACAAAAATAGGGGGCAGCCCTGGGTTTCCTCTAGCGCTTGCACTCAATTTAATTGTACCATAGTGCAAGGGTGTCTGCGTTGAAGGGAATGATTGTTTATGCGCAGGAAGGTGCAGAAAGCAGCACACATAGAAGTAGCAAATCGTCATTATTGTTTATGTGCAGGAA
Organism: Pleurodeles waltl; assembly: GCF_031143425.1. Classification (NCBI taxonomy): domain Eukaryota; kingdom Metazoa; phylum Chordata; class Amphibia; order Caudata; family Salamandridae; genus Pleurodeles; species Pleurodeles waltl. The sequence goes on from NC_090446.1 coordinate 105,586,163, forward strand.
GGGACATCTTCTTGCACATAAACAATCATTAATGGCCTTTTTGTCTTTCTATGTGTGCTGCAGGATGCAGCACACACGGAAAAAGCAAAAATGAGGAAAATAAAAAGTATTTCTCCTCGTTGCACCTTGAGGGTGGCGTTAGTTTTTGGCGCTGCCTCTGATTTACGATTCATTGTAAATCTGGGGCAGCGTCAAAAGCAATGTGTATTGTGGTGGAACTCCCTTTAGCAACACCCATTGCACGCCCCTCTGCTGCAGAAAACTGCGCCGAAGGGGCCCACATTTACAAGGTGGCGTTAAGCTTCATCAGCTTGTGGCATTTTCTTTATGACTTCTTTTACACCATCACCAGCAAGATTCTTCAGGTACTTGATAATCTTTTTGTTAACTGTTTCTTCTAGCTCATCAATGAAATCATCAAATGTCTCTATCCAAGCAGTCCATCTATCGCCAATATTTTGCTTTTTGGTGGTATTGAATGGTTATGGTGGTTCAGGGAAGGTGGCAGCATTATAACCGTTTGTTGAACTTAATATTGGAGTTCTCTCCAACTTTTTCTGCTGTCCATCAGGACCTGTTTCATTCATACTATCTTCCAGGTCCTGTCCCATTGGAGAACAGCATATTGATGCTTCAGGTATGGATGGCTCCGTAAGCACAACCCTGGGCACTTCTCCTTGAGCCACTTCCCAGTGTTGAGGTATGAGGACTCTCTTTAATTGGTTCTGGCAGGCAGATGATTTCCTTGCATCTGAACTTCTGCATGTTCAGTTGTTCTTTTGCTCTTTTGACACCTGGTTGATCTCTGCCTTGCAGCTCTGTTGATTGCAACCTTATTGTGTAATTTGCTGCACTTTCAAAACCGGGTTGTATCACCCTTCAGCAGTAGCGCTTCATGTACTGTATGGCTTTATATTGTGTAGTAGCACAGTACCTCTCTGTATGACCTTGCCAATAGGTTCTTTAGTAATGATGCATAGACTTCTCAGTGAAGCTTTCTTTATCTTCAAATGCTGCACACTGGCTGGAGTTGCACTTTGACTTCACATATGTCAGCCGTCTTTTCTGCACTTCGATGAAGGCACATGTGGCATGCACAAGAAGTTTGTTTGGACTATGGGAAACTCTCTGGGAGAGTACTGTTGCTCCTCCGGTTACTTATCTCCTATCTCGTTGCCAGTTGTAGCATCCTCTCCAGCCTAGGTACCCACCAATAAATGCACCACACACAAGGCTATGCATTACACAACTTTATTCCTCTGTGTGTAACCGCAAACTCAACCTGCATTCAATTCACCATGTTCTATCATTTGCATCACAGCTCTACAGAGTCCTTCAGGAGCCAAAAGGGTCCATCATTCATACTCATACAACACTACACCTACCTCCCTTCCTTCAATATGCCTTTGGCCACTGTGATTCATTTTTATTGACAGAGAAAAGGGTGAAATTTGCTATTCAATGTGAGATCAAATAGCACAATATCTCCTGAATACCGGTGGATAAATGAGTAGATTTTTTTGCAATTTGTGACTGTCCTGGTGCACCAGGAACGTGGTGTCACACTCCCAAATTTCTATCCTTTTCCTTTGCTTTGTAGATAAGTTCAAAGTTTGTAAGTGCATACAAAGACCCTATTACTTTCAGCCCACATAATCTGATGCTGACTCTTCTTTGACCCCCGTTCATTTTTATTCAATATTTCAACCCTAGCTCCTTACTCTCATATATGTTCCAATTGCCAACTGCATCACCACTTTGCCAATATTGTTGTCTGTATTTAATATTTGAATTTCATTGTTTGTGTGGGGTTGTGTTTGTGGTGCCTCCTCTCTGTGGAACTCAGAGTTCATTATAAGAACACCCTACGTCTCCATTGGTTTTCTCTGTAAAGCACAGTGACTCCTGCTTCTTGGTAGAGAGTTCAAATGTGAAATAAACAATGAGAAATGCTTTTTCTCCTTAAAAAACCATTTTCAAGCAATATACAGTATTTATTGCCAGTGCTTCATTTGGGTGCAGCTCCCATCAGAGTTGACTTTATGTTAATGTTATTGTTTTTCTATTTTTTTAAAACAATTTTAAAGGGACCAAAATATTGCGGAGGCAATTGTCTATGTGTGAGCAAAGTTTTACTATACTTGACTCTACATATATAATCCTTCACAATATATATATCTTCAAGGTACATAGACGTAGAGTTAAGAATATTAAATCTATACTTATCTATTTGCACTTTTCTATTGATATTTTGATCCTCGATATTTTGCCCACAATATTTTGTCCGCATAATATTTTTGACATTGATATGCTATGAGTGAACCCCATTCACCTGCCCCCAGTTCCCACACATTTTTCAGATATGTCCATAGCCCAAAAGATCAATCCATAAACACCGGCCAATAACAACCATTATCATTACAATCTATAAAAGGTTATTAGGATAACCTTAACTAAATGTGTGCCCCTTCCTCTACCTCCAGTCTTTGCTCGTCCCTTACGTGAAAATGGAGTCCTTCCTTCATGTTGCGAAAGGAAGGGCACCAGCAGTGCTTAATTTGAAAAAGAATGAGTGCCGGTGTAAAAACTTAAGCTCAGAAGACAGCAGCCCGGCACCATTAAATATTGGCACACCGAATACGAAAGCTGCGTAGTGTTGAATTCACCTCAGGCCTTTTTAATCCATGTCCAGACACTCCCTCTCCTTTCATCTCTCTCTAGTGGTTAGATGCATTCTCTCTGTGTCTGCTTTCCATCTTTCTCTTCCTTCTCCTTTACTGTTTGTGTGTTTCTCCCTCTCTTGCTCTCGTCAATAACTGATGAGGAAAAATATGTTCTGGTCCCCAAAAATGAGTGCTGGAGCATCCCATCAGCAGCCAGTGGCTCAAATTAAGCACTAGGCACCAGCATGAGAAGCAGAAAGGGGAGGAACAGGTTGAGGAGGAGAGAAACCAGTGGGTATGGGCTAGACCTCATGGTAACCAGTGCTTAATTTGGCGGATTGTTACAAAATATGGCAACAGCACTCATTCTTGGGTCTTGGGACATATTTTTCATCAGACGTTGTCCCAGGTCACGAGAGAGAAATGCAAGAAAGTGAGAAAAGAGGACAAAAAATGTAGGAAAAGAGTAAAAAAGTGAAAAAGCAAAAAAGCTGCTATAATTGGATAAAGACACAAGAAGTGTATGGTGGTGGAAGAAAGAAGCATGAGGTGTGATCAAGACTAAGCTACCTTGGTATTCCACAACCTGGGCTTGGTTAGCACCAGAAGTTGGATCCTCAGAAATTTATTTGGCTCCAGTATTTATTATTTTTTCAAATTGAGCACTGTAACTGGTGGCACAGTAGGTGTGCCGTGGGTACTGATGCAGGAAAATGCTTCCCTATTATCTGGTTTGATAATAAAAAAACAGTCATAATTGGGCCAGTGCATCATCTGCATTGATGACCAATGTAGAAGACTGATGGCCAACCGCAAGTGAATAGGGTGTGAGAGTTTATTCCCCTGAAGGAGCTAAGTAGGAAGGCGGAGAAGAATTTGATGGTCACACCTTTCTCAGTTTGACACTGTCAAACGTTTGTCTGTGTTTCTCAGAGATACATTTTGAATTGATTATTACAGTATATGGTTTGAATTATACAACCTTATATCAATGAGCCCCAGTGCTCATCTTCACCATTCATACTTCTGGCTGTAGTGGAGATTTTGGGACAATTCTTGTTGAAATTGGTAAGGGAAAATTTGCAAACATTTCCCATTGTGCCTAGAAAAAGCCTGAAGAAGGAAACTTGCGGAGAAAGAAATATGCATAGAATTTTTCATGTTGCCCACGTTTTATTACAGTGCAAACTGTCTCACAAAGTCATGAAAATCATGTCACAAGGTGCAGAATACCTTTGCATAGATGAAGGTGAACTTACACCAAGAATCTTTTGAATCTTAGCACACACATAGCAGCAAGAAGTTCGCAAAAAGCTCACTGCCATAAAAGAAAAACTTTGCACACTCCTAGCTGCAATCATGGCAGGGGCGTAGCTACAGGTTGGGTGTTTGGGGTGTTACACCCCCCCCTAAAAAATTTACTCTCTAGTAAATAGTTGGGAACAAGTGCTTTCAGCAGGTAATTTGAAGTGTCTGTCAGATTTCACCTGGACTTTTTACGTGCCCACACTGACACAAACACACAAACACTCTCTCCAATGTTTTGAAGGCCTTAGAAAATGTTGATCAGTTTGCAAAATATTGTGTTTAGGCACCCAAAACAATCCGCCCTCCTCTTTCTTTCCAATGTCCCTACAGCCCTGCATGTCCTGCTTCTCATATAATGTGATTCAAGAAGATGCTTGAGCATGTTTGATGGGAAACTTGAAGTTCAGCCCCCCTGCCCCCCTTATTAAACAGTAGCGGCTCCTCCATTATGGCAGAGGAGTGTTGCCCCCCTGCTAACAGATGCAAACTTGAAAAATAAAATGATAATAAAATAGTTTTATTATCATTTTATTTTTCTTCTGGGAGCAGAGTCTTGGAACGGGGCCATCTCCATGCCAGCACTGCAGAAAGCACGGAGGGAGAGTGGTGGGCACTGCTTTAAGTGTGCATGTCAGTTTGTCTGGCTGTCTTAGGAAGGCCAAACTGACATGCGCACTGATATCTCTCCATGTCAAGCTACGTTGTAGGATGGAGAACAGCAGGCACATGCTCCTAGCCCCCATGGTAAGTGCAAAACCAGGCCACTCAGGCCAATCCAGATGTTGAAAGCAGCGTCTGCATTGGCCACAGGGAAGTCGTGGAGCCTCAACCTCTGCACCAGCAAAGAAGAAGAGTGGCAAAGTGGCCCGCGGCAGGTACGTTCTTTTTTTTTCTTTCTTATTGTCCCCCCACACTTCCCCACCACTTTTCCCTGATGCCAGCCACTACTGCTGCCCACTCTACACCCCTGAATCATGGCTTGCAGCAGCTAACATCACCAGTCCTTTCCAGTTTGTGTTGTTTTTACATTTTATTTTAGACTTCAGTATTTCTGACGCACAACAGGTAAGACACAAAACAATGTCCATGTATAACACTTGGCATGACCCACATCATATCTGACCCCAGTGGGTTGTGCGGACACAATGAAGGGACACTCCCAGAGCACAGTAGATGGGCCACTTACACAGGCATTGGCTGGGAACTTTAGCGCCTCTCAGTGTGAGTGCATGTGTCATGAAGGCTGTGACAGATCACTTCATGGTGCATGATGTAATCTACACTTCTATGTGAAAACAAAGACTGCAAAAACATTGCATACAAACTAGACTCAAAAAATAGGCTGGTAAAAACTTGAAAAAAAATCTTGAACTGCAATAAATATTCCCATACAAAAATGTATGTTCTAACTCAACTTCCACATATGTTAGGACTGGATCAATTAGTAGGGTGAGTGAAATTTCCCTACTTTGCTGTCAGGATTTTATGCAAAATTTGCGGAAAATTATATGACATTACATGTAACATAGGAATGCAAGTCCGTCATTTAGAACTATATTTTCCAGCGAAATGCTCCTTTTATACAATTATATGACGTGGCACCATTTGGGATTTTCGCATTAGAAGGTTAATGCAAAATTATGCCAACTATGCCCGTGTAACTCCAAATTTCTCCCAGTCCCATTAATTAGCCATTTTAATCTGTTCTAATGTAATCTGGGCCAAGCATTTAAATTCAGGTCAGAATTCAAGTAGGCTGAGATTTTAAAAATCTGTATTTCAGAGTGCATTGGGCTCATTTGGAGCCTGGCGGGCCAGCTACATCAAGACCAAGGTGCCAGATGCACCAATTTTAGCCACCCAAGCCACAACTCGTCTTCCATATTTATGCTAGCCTACCATTTTAGTGGTGGATTTTTGCTAACAGTGCTTCTGCCAATGCAAAAGGAGGGTTAGTTTTAGGCCACCAAAAAGCACTGTCACTGTCGCCCTGTGAGTTTCCTTCCGGCAAATGGGGGTTCACAGTTGTTTTTTTTCTGAACAAGGATCTCTGTGCTGTGAATGCTAGACTGTGACCACATCCTAGATTGGGTGGCCATTTGACTGCAATTGATATGATATGTCTTTTGGGGACCATGTCAACTCCATCACCTCAGCTTCTTTTTATACTCTGAAGCTTCTTAAAAAGATTTTCCCCTATATCCCGCTGAATCTACACAAAACCGTGATATCAGCCCTCATCCTATAAAAAATTGGTTACTACAATGCCTTATTTGTTACGAGCTGGAAAAAGTGCTTCAATAAAATTCAGATTCTTCAAAACGAGGCTGCTCGCCTCCTCTTAGGCATTCCCAAGCACACATGCGCATCCTCTGTGCTCACACATCTCCCCTGGCTCCCGGCCAAGAAGCGCATAGTTTTTAAGACCCTGTGTATCGCCTTTAGGCCACTCCACGGCACTGGCACCGCCCACCTCAAGGAACGTTTCTGCCAGTATGCCCTACCAAGACTACTCCGCTGTGGCCTACAATCATATTGTCACAAAATGTAAAAAAAATCCTAATGGGGTGGAGGGAGCTTTGTGGGAGGCACATCCAGACTTTGGAACTTCTTTCCCCTCAAACTGAAAAGAAAGACTGATCTGCTTGCTGTTAGGAGGTCCCTGAAAGCTTTTTAATTTGTAGTTCCCTTTTTCCCCGTTGCCCTTTAATCGAGAAGGCTACCGTTCTCTGAACCTAGCCCCTAGACACCCAAGGGTATTAGTGGGATCTATAAATCGCATTTTCATTTCATTTCATTCATGGGGCTACTGAAGTGGCTGGATTGGCACAAAGATTGAGCTTCCATCAGAGGGAATAAAGTGGTTCCTCCGCCTCTCTTAGGACAAAGGAACCAAGAGTTGGGCATCTGCCAAATGTTGAAAGATGCACCTTAGAGCCCAGACACAATGACCCTCTGTGTTTTCACAAACAATATTTTTGCAGTCTGTTTTCCCTTACCGCCATCTTGTAACCTCGAATGACCTCTTCACGTGGAAAACAAGCAGCTTTACGATGCAGACTGGGGATGTACATGTACAGGTGTGGGGACAGTGCAAAGGTACGCTGGCATGCTGTGCGCGTACCCCTCATACATGGGCATGTCAAGGCCAAGAGCAGTACTATCATATGCAACACTCTGGCATCAGAACTGGTTTCACAGTTTAAGGTGTCTGGGTAAGAAGAGAAAAGCATTAAGCACACAGTGGCAAACAACAGTTCTACTTCCAAACACGCAATGGACACGGATTGCCTTAGACATGCCGGGAATGGACAGCAGTGTGCAGATATATGGGGTACAACAGGATTGTTTATGTTCTGAGTCAAGATATTGCCAGGATGCCCTCCTGTCATCCCTTTATGCGAATGGTGATGGTTAAATTACTTGTTCCATCGTTTCTACACACAGGAGTACCCATCAACCTGTTTCTTCCAAATGTATACATTGCCTGAGCTGTCCTCTCTTTGCTCTGTACCAGCAGCTTCATTGATAAAAGTTCCATTATTTTCAGTTCTGGTGTTGCTCAGTGGTTAAGCAGCGCACAGGAAAACCATGGGATTTTCCTTACACCTGTGCTGTCGAAAGGCCAAATGGCTCACGTTTGACTGACTGCACTAGCCCTACCAGCCCGAGTGGAACCACAAAGCTGAGATCCTAAAAGTTCTTTCCTCCATTTCTCTGTGGTTTATGATCTGCCTAATTCTCGTTTTTTGAGACCTGGCCTCAAGCCGTACTCTTCATGATGGGTAGCCACATTGAATTAGTTTGAGCGCAAGTGTCTGGACATGTCTCACTTCTCTACCTCATCCAGTAGTGAATAAATGATCAAAATAGCACAGTCAGGTCTCATGAGACATTATCCCTGCTTAGGTTTCCAATGGCCAAGATGCGCATGATGTGTGAATATGTGGTCTCTCTCAGTCTTACCTAAATCCTTCCAGATCAGGAAGGGTGGATGTCTTCTGCTGAAGCAGTCACTGTGTAATTTGTGGAGATAAAGGTTTTCCTTACGTGGGCTGGTTGGTCTACAACCTTTCAAGGACAACTTTGCAAATGTGGAGGAAGACAGGGAAATGCAGGTGACCAGAATGCAATGGGACGCAAGTATTGACAATAGAAATGACTAAACTGAATTATGTTATTAGACAGTATATTCACTGCTCCACGAATTCAGTGTGATCACAAGGTTTGCTACCATGACTGCTACCAAATGTTGCTTGTGCATTACAACAGTGATCTGTTTTGTTACTATCTGAAAGACTGAAGAGCCCGTATTCAAGGGAAATGAATACCTATCCTCAGAATTCACACCCAGACATATCCATTTCCTGATCTGTTCAGTCCTTTTTTGTACACATTACAATTTTGTGGATTCTTTGTTTTTCAATAAAACAATTTCAAACCTCAGTACAAGATATTAGCTTACTACTTTCTGAGTTTCCCATTACTGCTCTTCAGATGACGAGAAATGCGTACATGTCTGTGGCAGTGAATTAGAACAGGGATGTTTCTCTGCATCTATTGCTGTTGAGGCTGGATGCAGGGTGTATGTGTCTGGGGCAGCCAGAGGTTTTCATTGTCAGGGTATACCCTTTTTCCGATTTAAGGAGAAAAAGCAGGTGATATGTCCTACTGCATGGGTAGCTGCTTGTGTGTGCTTTGCCAGCGAAGGGCCACATCATCAGTCATATAGGCTGCCCTAATACCTTGAGATGGCCTTGACTATCTGGCGTATAGGAGGAACTGATGTCAGCCGGATAGGGTGGCCAGACCGACCACAGTCTTGAATAGGAGTACTGCTGAGAGAATCATATGGCACATGCAGAGTAAATCAATAATATAGTACCCCATATTTCCCTTTTCAAATATCTTGGTAACTGATTTGGGTCATTTTTTGGAGCCAATCTCCTCTTGTAGTCCAAAGAGTCATAGTCCATAGTCCCATTTGTCATACACCATACTCCTTTGCAAAATCATATATATACAAGGCTAAGTCAATCTTCTAAAATGTCCTCCTCAAACCAAGCAAGGGAGCTGTTTTTGTTGGGTGTTTTGGCTCTGCTGTCTCTCCATTGGAAAGTCATGTAAAGGTGTGCCCGGAAAGAGCAACAGACCACCGTCAGGTCCCACTAAATCTGGTCGGCGCAGCTTATTTCTCAGTATGGGGTCTCGCGGGTTATCTGACTGGAGAAGGTGTGGTTGGCGCTGGAAATGCTGTTGGATTTCCTGGTGAAAGTTGGGCGCTTCTTCTTCTTTCTCCAGGGCGGGCATAAAAAACTGAGCGTTGAGACGAAGATCTGCCGGAAGTTGGCAGAGACCAAGTTGTAGAGGATGGGGTTGATGGTGGAGCTGACGTAGAAAAGCACATTGGTCAACATGTAGAAGTAGTGGTAGAAGTCGTACAGGAAGCTATAGAAAGGGATAGCAAACAGGAGGTATTAGTGACATGGACAGTATATCACAGGTAAAAAAGAGAACATCAACCATGCAAACTGGGCTAAGGTTATCATTTGATTAGCACAAGCACATTTGCAAACTCACTCCTTTGAAAAAGGAAGACTTGGATCCAGAATTTCAAATGCAGTTTTTTTACTCCTGAATTGGAAGAGGCCATAAGAATCGATGCAACTGAAGGGGAATTCATACTCCCCTCCACGTGACTTCATATGGCATCTTGGACCATGTAGCTCCTTAGTAAACACATTTTAATAGTTTGACAAACATGTCAATGTTTGAAAGCCCTCTATAACTGGTAGGACCCTCATTCCCTCTCTGTAACACCCTCCTGCTCTATGTTTTCTAGCCTAGAAACATCAATGTGAAAGATCCGAAACAGGGCATCCGGAACCACGCCTGCATTGTTCACGCAAGCAGAACATCGCTTGCCTGAACAACGCAGGCCTTTTCCTCTGCCTTAAACATGCACGTTTGCACGTACTGAACAACGCACATGCGTAGTTAAGGCAGAGAAAAAGGAAGATCCATCGGGAGAGGACGCGGTCAGGTAAGTGGGGCTGGGGCAGGGTTGGGGGTAGTTTTTAGGGGTGAGGTCGGGGGGTAAAGGGGTTGGGATGGTTAGGTTATTACTATTATTTTTAGGGCGAGGGTGGGGGTTGGGGTTATTTTGTTTTTGGGAGGGTTCTGGTTTTAGGGGCAGGGGTCTGGGTAATTTAGTATTTAGTGAGGGTGGCATGTCGGGTTTGTAGGGATGGGGTGTGGGGGTCAGGGAAATTTTGTATTTGGGGGTGTTGGGGTAATTATATTTTTAGGGGGGTATTTTACGGTTGGGTCAGGTTTTTAGAGGCGGGGGGTCGGGGTAATTTTGTATTTAGTGTGGGGCGGGTTTTTAGGGCTGGTGTCAGGGTAATTTTGTATTTAGGGTTGGTGGAGGGTCGGGGTTTTAGCGGCGGGGTGGGGGTAATTTTGTATTCAGAGCAGGTGGGGGGGTCGGGTTTTTAGGGGCGGGGTGGGGGGTTAGGGTAATTTTTTATTCAGGGCAGGTGGGGGGGTCAGGTTTTTAGGGGCGGGGTGGGGGTTGGGGTAATTTTGTATTCAGGGCAGGTGGGGGGGTCGGGTTTTTAGGGGTGGGTGGGGGTTTGGGATAATTTTGTATTTAGGGTAGGTTTTTAGGGGTGAGGGTTGGGGTAATTTTATATTTAGGGCGGGTGAGGGAGTCAGGTTTTTAGGGGTGGGATGGGGGGTTTGGGCAATTTTGTATTCAGGGCAGGTGGGCTCAGGTTTTTAGGGGTGGATGAGGGGATCAGGGTAGTTTTGTTTTTAGGGGTTGGGTAGTTTTATTTTTGGGTTGAGGTGGGTTTTGGGGCTCAGGGTGGGTGGAGGGTATCGGGGTAGTTTTTAAAGGTGGGGGGGCGGGGTACTTCTGTTTTAGGGGTGTGGGTAGGGGGATCGGGTAGTTTCGTTTTTAGGGGTTGGGTTGTTTTATTTTTGGGGGTGTGGGTCGGTTTTAGGGCTCAAGGTGGGTGGGGGTCATGGGGTAGTTTTTAAGGGTTGGGGTTGGGGTACATCTGTTGTAAGGGTGGGGGGTGGTATGTGACAACCATGCATGCCGTTTCCACACATGCCTTGACTAGGCATACCTTCACAATGAAAAATCGTTGGAAAGGCATGTGTGGTAAAGGCATGCATGGAAACAATGCGGTTGTTGTTCCGACTTCGTTGTTAAGGCATGCATGATTGCCGCATGCGTGGTTCCATCATACATCCACCTCAATGCTTATGTATCCAGCTGTATCCAGTTGCTTTCTCTGTATCTGCTCTGAAAACTTTTACAAGCTCCATATCCAAGCATAGGATCGTCACTATCTCTGTATTTAGTCCTTGAGCTATGTGTCCACTATATCTAGGCATAAATTAATACCCTATGTCTAGGACAGGCACCATTGTTACCACTATAGCAAGACCTTAGATCCTCGCTTCCACTGTTATAAAGGCTGGGAGCTAGATATCTGCTGAACAGTGTCTGTTTTTCCTCATTATCCAGGTATAGAGGCCTCTAACCTCACTAACTCTGAGTAGTACTGGGACCCTCACATGCACTGGATCTTGGTCTGATCCATTCACAAACTTTGCATCTGGACCTGAGCACTTATCTTTAAAAAAGCTCTGGGATCCTCCCTGTGTCTTTAAATAGGCATGAATCCATGGAGGTCATTTAGGGGTGGCCAGGGGTCACAGTTGCGAACCCTGGCTTGTCACTTGCGACCCCTGACACTGCCTTTGCGGCCCCTGCCTCAGAGGTGGCAAACGTCAATGCCTGGAACACAGGCGAAGCTCGTCCCAGTGGAAGTCAGTTGGGGCTCCACGAACCTGGTTTTCTGCCAACTTTTTGTTGCACAAAGAGTGAATAATGCTATGCACTATCAGCATAATAAAAAACGGAATACAATTAGCTGAAATATGACACTCTCTGGCAACTAAGGTTAAATGCTTTTAAATGTATGGTGTATTCGTGCATGTGGGTGAGAATGTGTTTATGTGTGTGTGTGAACGTGTTTCCATGTGTAAGCGTGTGTGTGAGCCAAAATAAAGGTCAAAAGGCATGTGATGTCACTTCCGGTACCCCTAGCATTTGGGTGAATTGACTCCAATGCATGAGTCCTTTAGTTTGTCTGTATCTAGACCTGGCAAGCGCAATCCTCTGTAACTAGGCCTTGAGTGAGGTGTCCACTCCATAGCTAGCCAGCAACCTCTCACTGCCTTAGCCTATGTGGACGCAACCCTCTCTTCCTCGAGCACTGACTGAAATAATACAATAGTAACCTAATCTCATTGCAAGAACTCCAGATAACAGTGTACAACCCTATAATGACATATCAACTAATATTTAAAAAAGATTGTATCCTTTAGCAACATTCTGCAACCTTTTGCTTTGGGTCTTATGGATTTAGAGCATAATTAGAATTTATTTTATTCTTTTAAGATTAAGAGAGTTTAAGGCAGTGACCTATTGCACCCTGTCCCTTAGGTCCAATACAGTTTACCAGTTTTGTTCCATTCCTTGTCTCATCTAGCTCACTCTAATAACGCTTTTCTTGGAGCAAGGAGCACTTCTTGTATATTTAAAGACAGTATTAGCATTGACTTTAGATCCGGACACATTATCGGACAACTGTCCCATCATGGAATCATGTTCCTTAGGGCAGTGATAGACCAACGTCTTCTGAACCAGGTTTCTTGAATGATCAGAGAGCATGATTTGGTGTGAAATAGGCAGATCAGACTATAGAGATTGCCGGTCTATTGTTTTTGGGTGATTGTCTGTTTCTTGGATAGTGGGCACTAGCCTGACTGTCAATCAAGATCTCTTGGTGAAGGATAATTGTCCTCATTTCATTCCTTAGGAACATAATTAGGGGTGGGAGTAACTCATGCCATTCAGTGTAGCATAATCACATGGAATTACCTAAGAATCCCAAAAGATTAGTCTTACTTATAAGAGAAGAATAATTCCACGTTTATAGCTATTTCTTAGAGTAAAAATGCCCCTCACCTCCAAATTGGACACGAGAAGGAGTGTTGCTCCAAGACAGTGCTAAAATGTAAACTTCGCACTTGTATAGTGCACTAGTCACCTGTTAGGGTCTCAAGGCGCTCTATGCATACCACTGTGTAACCCCTCCTGGCTTTTCCCTGTGAGGAATCCACTCCTGGACAGCCTCAGGGGGAAGCCAGGCATCCAAGTGTTGTCAGGGACATTGTGGAGATTAAGCAAGCTATTGCCCAAAGTAGGACCCATTAATTAGATTAGGTACCAAGGTGAGAATTATCTGGTCCAAGGGAATTGAGCCCCAGACCTGCCGAGGTGGGAATTGAACCCTGGTCCCGGGACAGATCTCTGCATCAGGGTTTACCACTCTAACCATTGTGCCACACTTCTCCACTAAATGTATGTGTCTATGGAGGCATTTTGTTAGGCTGGAGAATAGTGACACCGACCACCTGCGGGTGAGTATAGAAGTATGTGACATAAGGTTTGAACATGTGTCTTTGCATCATCATAGTATGTGGCCACCAGCAAAGCTTTGAACAAGCATAGATTTCTGAAAAGTGAAATGGTTCTTTCTGCAGGAGAACTGATACTGATGTCTAAGTCTGGCTTCAGCGACCAAAGAAGCTCTGCCTCTCAAAATGTCTTTCTGGGTAGTAAGGGTCTGAAGAACTGTGAAGTTATATGAGAAATTGAATTGTCTTGCAGACATGCAACCCTGTTGAGAACAAAGGCGCATATTTGCTAAACTTTCACAGAACACAGCAAGGAAACTTGCTGCAATGCGGTTGCATGAAATGATGAGAGCAGAGAAGCGCTATATTTACTATGTGAAGTTGTGCATTACTTTTTTTTTTAAAGCCACCCAAATCGGGCTCATTGTGCATTTGTAAACCTCAAACACATTTTACATTCCGGCTGCACCAAAAAAGTGGTGCTTTCATGAAGCAAAATGTTGGTAAATCTGGGCCGTAGAGATGGGTGTTCCATTTTTTTGACCTATCAAGAGTCTCAAAGCTGCATTCAGGACAGATGCAAATGGTCCAGTTCTTTCTGCACCCGTGTTCAGTCCTAGATTGTGCCACAGGACTAACTGTGGCAACATGAGATAGGGAGTCAAGAAATGGAAGGAAGGGGAGCAGGACTCCTAAGTGGTGGATGCAGGAACTAGTGACCAAGGCAGCTTGTGTTTCAAGGGACGGTGTGTGCACCAGGGTGGGGTGGTGTGGAGGACTGTGTTACTGGAACCACACTATTCTTACCGCTTTACCACTTACCCCAGTGTACAGACCAGCAGCTACCAGGCCCTCTCTGTGCCTATTAGTTTGGCAGGGATGGAGGAGGTGGGACAGAGCTACTGCACCTTGATGTTCTTCCTAACCTGTGACTGACTGCTCTAGCTCTACTAACTTCTGCCTGTTTCCCAACTCATGACTGACTCTGACAGTCAGACTACTACTTATTTGGAAAGAAAGCACCTATCTGGGTGGAAAGTGCTGTGATTAATGGAGGATTTGCATTATGCAGGCAAACATCTTTGTCCCCCCATTGAGAAGACAGATTTTGCCCTTATAGAAACACTGACAGTTCTTTGAAGAGGTTCCATGCTGTTCCATATAGCCCATATTTGAATCCCCCATTTGGTTCACTGTGTAAGAAAGTAGGTGGTACCTGTAGACACTCTGTTGTTTCCTCTGTTGAAGCCACCTATGGTGTCCCTGTGGAAACCTCCTTTGTATTTCCTGTAAAAGCCCCCTTTGCTGTCTGCCTCTGCAAAAGCCTCCTTTGGTGTCCCTGTAGTGGAATCGTTTGGTTTATTTGTGGAAGCCTCCTTTTGTGTCTTCTGCCTTTCCTTGCAGAGGCTCCCTTTGTATCCTTGGAAGCTTCCTTTGGTTCTCCTTTGGAAGCATTTTAGCTGCCTGTCTCTCCTTTCGCTTCTCTATGGAACCCCATTTGGTACCTATGTTTAAGCCTGCTTTGGTGTCTCTGTAGAGATTCTTCTTGGTTCCCATGTGGAAGTCACCTTTGGTCTCACTTAGAATGTTCTTTTGGGTCTCCTGTAAAGCCCTTTTTTGCTGCCTGTCCCTATGGAAGCCTGTGTGGTTCACCTGTGGTATTGTAATTTGGTGTGCTTATCGAGGCCACCCTGGTGTCCCTGAAGAGCCTCCTATTGGCTCCTCTGTAGGTGACATCTTTGATCTCCATGTGGAATATTCTGTGGGTTCCCGAAGCTTCCCTGAAGCTTGTCCTTTTCGGTGTCTCCCATGTCTAAAGCCAATTTCGTTTCCTTTTCACTCTGTTCCCCTTCCATTGTGGATTCCAGGGGCCCTGGATGAGACTTCCTGTCTCGTGTCTTCTGCCCCACTTTGAGCGCCTGGTTCGTCTCCTTAGCTCTGTTTACTTGAGGCTGGAAGGCCACAGGTAATGGCGGAGGCAGGCTGCGTTAGTTGATGGTGTTATTTATTCGTGCTGACGGGTCTCCAGCCCGACAGGCCCTGTTGGTCCCTCGCATGTGGTGTGGGGGCTCTACGGGTAGACTGTCTCTTGAACATGCACTTCCTCCTCCGGGAAGCTGCAGTCCCACTGTGTGCGTCACAGAAAGAAAGATGGCGGTGACAGCACGGCAGCCCATTTACACGTGGCTGCCTGCCAGCTGGAAACCATTACTAGGACAGGGAAGTCAGGGACACTAATAAATAGTTCAGTGATATCAACAAGAAAAGTCAATGCCTGTTCCTTGTGTTAAAGATGCGGGCCGTTCGGAGTTACAGTGCACGAACAGGCCAGGTCCACGTGCGGTGCAACTCAGTTTGATACCATGAGACCCCCTTCACCCCCACTTCCATTAGAGTTTTCTTCACCTGCTCGAGTTTACATTGAGAGCTCCTTTGTGTAACGTTGGGCCTATATACTCCGAGTGGCCTAGGGTCACACTATTTCTGCATCGTATAGAAGGGGCATGGCTCTGATTTCCCCCCACCCCCTCTCCCTGCAAGCTGACAGTCTGACAGACCAATGTCTCTACAGAACATTCCACCTGTGGGGCGGGAGCTTACAGGCATGGACTAGGACATGATGTAGTATGTTACATACCCTTTCCACCAACATAATGGCCCCTCCGCCTAAAGTAAGAGGGGGGGGGGGGGCATTGGCGTAAGAACAGCAGACACTACTCGGTCTCTGCCAAGGTTACACCCCTCCAACAGCCCGATGGAGTAAGGTCATGGGAAGTTAAACCTGAATGTCCGTCCACCTAATTTAGATGGCAGACATAGACGTTGGTTTTCACTGCCCTTTACCGCCAGGATTTCCCTGGCAGTAAGGGGCAGTGAAAACTGCGAAATGCCCCTCTCCCAATAGGAGATAACTTCTATGGTGAGGTGGTATTGATTATTTTTATTTTCAAATACAAGAATGCACCTATAGCTTTTGAAAAATAAATTTGTAACTTTGCCGTAGGGCTCCATCATGTTTGACGGAGCTGTATACTAAATGTATTGGCAGGGATCACCTGGATGGCAGGTCCTGTCCATGCCTGAAAAGTCTGCCTGCCTGACGGACTTTACAAAATGTGTTCCTCCGGAGCTCCACCAGGGCAACAGAGTAATTTACTCTGTTGCCCTTATTGGGAACGATCCGACCGCCAACTTTTAAATTGGGCCCTTTAAGTTGTATTAGATTAGTTGGTCACTTGCTATGCAAACACTACCAACTGGATTGTATGTAGATACCACAATAAGAGGAAGCCCTGAAGTAGAGGGTTAGAGAGGAAGCAAGTTAAGGATGGAGTGAGGGGTGTTGTTAAGGAACAAATCAATAGAAAGGAAAATGAGAAATTCTGTCTTTTTGGTTAAAGAAGATGAATAATCTCTGTAAGCAAGCGAAGAACGAGCCAAGAAGCTTGGATTTATATAGTATATGTTCACACGGAGACACAACACACACACATATATGCTTGATCACACATACATACACCATTGCACACACAGAATACAACTCGCTATATGAATCCACACTCAGATAAACACAGCTATAGGCAGCTAGGCATGTAGGCCAACAGATATACAAACACACATGCAGGGACCGATATCCAGAAATATACCACTCGAGGACATACAAATGGAGGCATGCGGTGCTTAATTTGAGCCGGTGGTTTCCGGTGCGGGGCACATCACTTATTTTTGGTGTCAGCACTTATTCTTCTGCTTCAAGCATTTACTGCGAGCAAAGGACACATGGAAAAGACGGAGGAAGAGAAAAACGAAAAAGCGTCACAAAGGGAGAAAGCAGAACGCTGCAAGCGTGAGCTGAAGGGGCAGGAGGTGGCTGTAAATAGATTAAAAAGGCCCGAGATGGCTTCAGGATTACCTACCTGAGTTTTCCGTGCTCACACATTTAACTGCAGGAGCCACGTGTTTCAGTGAAGAGGTTTGGGCACCAGCACGTTTTTATTTACAAATTAAGCACTGGGGGCACGTACATAGTTACACAAAGCACACTTACACCCAAACGTGCACACAAGTGTGGAACTACTCATGCACGAATGTGGGCGGCTATTTGGAAGAATAAATATATGGATGTTGATGGTTCAACGGATGGACAGATGGGTAGCTAGACATGATGGAAGGTGGATGGATGCACTCATCCATGTGGGAGGATGCATACCTAACTGTTAATGGGTGGTGGAGTGAGTAAATAGATGGAAGTGGGTGTATAGACAGATGCATGCATAAGATATGAGTGAATTGACGGAAGCTATGCAACAAGTGCATTGAGTATACCCCAATGGGTGAATAATTAGGTGATCTAGATGATGTAGGGAATTGTATTCAATGCATTTCCCACAGGTGACAAATCTGACCCAAAGCATTAACCGGATTACTGCCAAAGTGATTAAAATCAGGAAATGCATTAGTTTGTGACACGGAACCAGGATAACCAAAGGGTATTTTTTGGGGGAAAAATCTCAGCAATCTCACAAAAATGTTTTGGGATAAATTGTTTTGCAAATTAATTTTGCAAAAATGTTCATATGCACACAAAAGTTACAAAAACTTTCCAAAGTGTGTGATCTGTAAACTTCAGAAAAGTTAGCTGGTGAAATTGTATTTAGTCCACCTCTAATGAGAACGCACTGAGTGATTGCGTCCTACCCTCCTAAAATTGTTAGTGGTGCCGTGTTAATGAGACCCACCATCACTGAATTCGGTTTTTCAGAAACAAATCACCATAGCGGGGATAGTTTCTGAATAACAAAATGACAGCAGCTCTGCTGCACTTCGAGTCCATTGTCAGTTTCCCAGCCTGTGTTCTCCGTGAATGGGAACATAAAAAAGGGACAACTGTTCCTTCCTTTAACTGTGGTAGGAAACCATAGCTTAATTTGTAAAATAAAAAGTGCTGGTGTTCTAAACTATGCTCTGAAACCTGCCAAAGACCAAGGCTGGTAGTCTTAAATCCACCTCATGTAATCTTTAATCCACTACCAGACGCTCCTTGTCCCTTTATCTCATTCTCTCAGGTTCCTGCTTTCTCCCCTTGAGTCAGTTTCCCAGTGTTTCTCTTCCGTCGTCTTTTCAATACGTGTTTTTCCCTCTCTGGCTATCCATAATTATCTGATGCAGAAAAAATAGTGTCCGTCCCCAAAAACAGGTGCCGGTGGCCCACACCGGCAACCACAGGCTCAAATTATGGCCAGGAGCTAAAAAATAAACAATATTTCAATTTCGTTTTATTTTTCAGCTCCTGGCTCAGCCAGTAGCATGTGAAGGGAGGGGCGGGGTTGGGACACGGGAGAGGGGGCAGGGAGGGGAAATGGAGTCTGTGCACTTCTAAGCGCTCTTGTGTGTTTGGCCGGCTGTCTCAGGTTGACGAAGCACACGTGCAGTTAGGATTCTGCGACGGTTGGAGAAACTGCACAGACTCCAGTGCACTGTCTAAGCATCAGAACAAGCCGCTCAGACCAATCCTGGAGCTGCTCTCATGCTAGGTTTAGTCTGAGAGCAACACCAGGATTGCTGGAGAGCCTCTGCTGGTGTCCCAGTGAATGCTGGGACAGCAGAAGAAGAGCAGAGGAGTGAGGTGGCAGGCTGCGGTGACGTGAACAGGTATGCTTTAAAAAAAATATTTTTTATTCCCTTCCCCTCCCTTCCCCCGCCCGCCCCTCCCCTTGAAAACCAAAAAAAAAAAAAAAAACTGAAACCTAACTTACTCCAAGTTCTTCAACACACACATTTCCAGTTTGGAATCAAATGCCTCCACCGACTTCTAGTTAAAAAAAAAACAAAAAAAAAAAAACCACTATCTCCAGCTGTTGAATTTCAGCATGAACTTCTTTCAAGTTCCATACTTGAGGCAGGCACCGTTAGGGCTTGGGCAAAGTGGCTACTGCCCAGGGACCTCACCTTTCGGGGGGTCCCATGGTAAAGTGGTTTCTCTCTTTTTCAGCTCTGTCTCTTTCTGTGCCTCATCCTCTCTACCCCTCCCTGCATACTACTACCTCCACATCCACCTCTCTCTTTCTCTCTCTCTCTCTTTCCTTATCTCAGCATTCTTTGCCTTTCTACCTCTCTTGGACTTTTCACCTGTCTGTGGGTATATCCCCCACTCCTCTATTTGATCTCACCAATCTTTACCTCTCTACTTTTCTGTCTGGTTTCCTCTAATTTACCTTCATCTGTGTACCCTGTCTGTCTCTCTCTACTTCCTCCCTTCTCTCTCCCTCTACTTCCCCTCACTCTCTACCTCTCTACAGCATTGTCCTTCAGCTCACTCTATCCCCCAATCAGTAAGTCCCCACTCTTCAGCTCACTTCCCCTTCTACCCTACTCTCTGACAGCCTCCATGCAACTCGTTTTTATCACCCCATACTTTTTTATTCTTATGTTTTGTATTTTACTTCACTTCACCTCTTCTACTGCACCCCTCTACCTTTGAAGTGAAATATAGATTTATATAGCGCTGCTTATCACCCTTGAGGGTCTCAAGGCGCTATTCATGGGCACGGGGAGATTGCCTGATTATGCCCAGAATCACTGGATGTTGTGCTGACGCCGAGGCTCGAACCCGGATCTCCAACTCCTGAGATGGTTGCACTGATTGCTGCGCTACATTCTCTTGCTATAGAGATCTACAATCTACATATGGACTCCATTACCACTCTCGATACCTCACTTCTGTCTGCCTCTATTTATTCTCTCAAATACACCTTTCTACCTCACCTTTCCCTGCCTCTTTTCATTCTCTGTGCTTACCTCCAAATCTTCACCTCCCCGCCCTCTCGCTTCTCCACTGACCCATTTCTGAGCTTCATTGCCCTGTGTCCGTCTCACCCACCTCCACCTGCTTCACCTTTCTCTCAGCCTCATCAGTCTAGTCACCTCACATTTCAATTTCTTTCCATCTCTCTACACCTCACCTCCCTCTACCTTTATCTCACTTTCTGCCCCACCGCTCACTGCTTTATTAGACTCTTAGTTTACTTTACCATCCATTCTCTGACTCACCTATCCACCTCTCATTCCACTCATGGGCATAACAAAGGCCCCCGCAGCCCCTACTTTGCAGGGGGGACTCTTTAAGTTTTGGTATTCCACAGCTTCAAACCCTTTGCCACACCTCTCCACTTTACTCCTTTCTTGCTAGCTATCCTTCCATAACTCCACTGTTTTTTCAGTTAAAAAGCACCTCTTCACTCTCTCTCCCCTTTCTCTTTGCATCCTCAATTTCAGCTCTCCCTCTCTACCTCACCTATCTCTTTAAACGCCCATCAACCTAACAATCAAACAAATACTTGCATAGCGCGCCGAGGGGCCTCAAGGCACTGTTGTGGGCCTGCTGATCATTCCAAGAGCCAGGTCTTGAGATCCTTCCTGAACTGCGTAACCTAACCTGTTTCTACCTCACCACTCCTTTTCACTACACACTCTGTCAACCTTGCCTTCCTCTCTCCACTTCCCCAATGTCTATCTAATTCACCTCCTTCCTCTCTACAGCTCATCCCTCTTTCTACCCCTAACCCCTCTGGCTCTACCCTTCTCTCACGACTGTCTTTTCCTGATCTATCTTTCTACATCTCACTGTACATCCTTACCACCCTCTATCTTACCACTTATTCTCTCCTTTGCACATCTCTATACTTCTCTGGTTTCCTCACTGCCAGGCCACAGCTACCTCTCGCTGCCTCTGGCGGTAATGCCCACTTCTTTCTACCTCACCTCTGTCTCTACCTCACCCTCTGTGCCCCTCATCCTCTCTTGCTCTCTACATTTCATTCTCCCTATTCCTAGCTCTACCTCCCTACCTCACTCTAAGAGATTACCTATTTCTAAACCTCTCTTTACCCATAAATTCCTTGTTCTACCTCTCAGTATCTGTCCTTCTAATTACCTCCCCTTTCTCACATTAACTGATGCCTCCATTTGTTGGGATTTTATTATATTTTCTGAATGTTTTATTCTTCTATGGCCAGTATTTGGCCGAATAAAGATTTATGATTATGATTATGAACCGAGGCCTCTCCCAGCCATCTCTATACCTCATTTTAATCTCTTCCTCTGTCATTTTTTTTACCTCACTTTCATTTCCCTACCTCCCACCTCCTATTATTTCCCCTATCACCAGCAGAGCCGGTCTTAGGGGGGTGCAACCGGTGCAGCCACAGTTGGCGCTGACATGGGGTGGGGGATCTGTGTTTAGCAATAATTTAAGATATAAAAGCACCTGCTGCAGAGTTCCTTGTGGGTCCAGCTTTCAGGCAGCATTAAAAATGTCGAGATAACTCTTGTGATTAATGCAAGTGAGAGAGGGGCTGTGGAGTCATGAGGGGCATTTTTGTGGGGTGGTAGTGAGGGAATCTGAGGAGGTGGTCGTTGGGGTTGGAGGCGCCAAGAAAGATTGTTGCGCCGGGCGTTGCCAGCGCTAAAGCTGGCCCTGCTCACCAGACCCAGATTTCGTGGTCTAGTCTTAAAGGTACTACACATAGAAAGAGAAGAGAATGGGTGAGGCAGGGGGAACATTAATAGAAAATTAACACCTTTCCAATGATGCGATGATGAAAGTTCTCAGAGCAGTAATTTGATTTTCAATATTGCACCTGAGAATGCCACTGTTAAGAGGGATTTATTTGTGGTTATGTATATCTGACTATTACAATCTGAACAGTTGTGTGTGTTCTTATTAATTTAATATAATGCACTAGTCCATAAAGCATTCACCAAGTCACCATTTCTCGTATCCTTACTTTCCTAAAGTGGGAATATCAGGCTGGTGGGACACTGAATCCCACATAAATGACTGTTGTTGCAAGACAATACGTTTAGATCCCATAACAGAAAGACAGTGGTTCATCAGTAGTTGCTCAGAGTTTCCTTCCTATTTTTTGCTGGTGGTAGCAGAGCAGCTTGAACTTTTGTAGGCTTTCGTGTGCTACTATTTCTGCAAGTTTAACATATAAAACAATATTTTTTAGTGTAATGAGGTGTTGGATTAGCGAAAAATTGGTAATAGGTCCAAAGTTTTCCCAAAGTGGGTGCCACCAAAATCTGTCTTGCCAAAACCTCCAACAACCCTTAAGATGGTGGAGCTGCTCTGATTTTGCTGTCCACACCACAGAAAGGGGGATATTCAATCAGGTCCAGCAGGGAGAGCTTATTCAAGCAGAGTTAGGCATCTTAATAGGGGGCACCACTGTGTGATGAGTTTGTCACTTGCTGGCCTGTTCTATCTGGAAAACAGGAGGATTTCTCCTTTCAAAGGACCACTGAGTTTCTGGATTGCACTATGAGGTGCTGATCAGTCAAAAAGCAAGCTTCGAAGGCAGCAGTGGACAGCAAGACAGATCAGCTGAGATAGGGAATCTGTATCCCTTCTATTACACCATGACCCTCTGCCAGAGTCGCAGCGACCGAGGACCTGCATCGAGGATAGGGCTCCTGGTTGGCTATTTTACCCGCGACTGGAGAGGGAGATGGAGCTAACATCCAAACCATGACATAGGCCTTACACAAGCTGTCACACAACCTACTCCCTGTCAGTATTATGCTGTGGGCTGCACTCGGAGGCCTTTCCAGTTTGTGAGTATGATAAAGGTATCCTTATATCCCTGCCTATGTGCCTAAGAGTTTAGAGCTGTCTTTAAGCCCTGTTCACCATTAATTATGTTGTAGTCCAAAGTAACAATATCCACCATTTGCCACACATCTTCCCAAAGCATCCTCTAGGAAAGTGGTTCCTCATCTGTGGTCCGAGACCCCTGGGGGGGTCCATGAAGCCCCCTTAGGGGGTCAGCAACTGCTTAGAAAATTAAATAGCATTAACAGATTAGGTTCACAGCTTTCAGTAATGAGTAGTGAGGGGGACCACGGATTCCAATAATGATTCAGTGGGGGGTCCCTGGGTTCCAGTAATGATAAAGTGGGGGTCCACAGCAGTCAGAATGTTGGAAACCACTGCTCCAGGAAGCTTCTCATACTTATGGTAAACGTATCTTTGTATTCTATAAACTTTGTCACAAGTTCATGGCGAATGTGCTTTAAGCCTCACATTTTTCACTATGTTCTCTAATACTTCTCACAGGAGGAAGGAACTCCAGGGCTTCTCATGGGAGGAAGGATAATTTTCCAGGGAACCAGGAAAATTATAGAGACCTTATTCACTTTTTAAGGAAATAACCTACTTGATGCGCTTTGCAACTCACGTTTTGTCACTCTTTTCCCACAAATTCCTAGATGGAACCACAAACAAGCCCACTGTAAAGATGTATTTCAATCACGCTATGGTTACTACTGGCCCAGAGTCCTCTATGACGTCATACAACAAGGCCTACCTACCTGTAATTCAATAAAGAAAGAAGCTCGAGATGGCCTTTAATAAAAGTCTCTCTTTTCCAGGTTACATTCCGCTACAATGAGCAGGGTGAAGGGTGGTGGCCCAGCACCAGAAACAGGAAAATCCTACAGGCACCTGCTACACGAAACAGCAAAAGGAGGAACAGATGAAGGTTAAGATTGGAAACAGACTCGAAAGAAAATAAACCTCTGTGTAACTCTATCTGTAATTGTGACACAAACATACCATGTAACACTTGACTGATGACAGAGGTAACTGCAGACTAATCTGCAGGATTACCCCGAGAGCCAAGAACCTGTCAACACAGACTGCACTGAAAAGGCCACTGAATGGAGCCAAGAAGAGCAGTGTAGCGGGGTGAGTCACTGCAGGATCAGGGAGAAACCGGGAACTCATCAGAGGTGGGCTGGCCTGCGAGGATACTGGAAGAGACCTCTATAGATCAGTGCATCTGAAAGGTTTTAGGGCCAGCGCCAGACTGGCCTTGCATCTCAAAAGGCCCGGACAGTGACAACTTTTGCAGGGTTCTAATTGGCCAGACAATCCTTATTTTTTTATTACTCATTATTTTTCAGATTTTATATAGCGCGGACATGGCCCCGAGGCATCAGAGCGTTTTCAAGAGTACCGTCACAGCAGGAGTACAATAGATCCACAACCTAGGAAGAATTAAGAGCAGATAGTCGAGAATAAGCATGAGATAAGTTATAAACAAGCACAGATTCCACAACAATCAAGGCAAGAGTGCTTTTGAGATACAACATAGGAAAAACTAAATGGAGACACCCAATAGTGAGGAGGAGAAAAATGATTTCACCCAGGTGTCTTCCAAGGAGAAGAGTTCTAAGATTTGCTTCGAAGGCAGCATGCATGTGGTCATAAGGAGAGCCAGACAGCGCTCAAGTTTGAATGTAAGGGGATCCAGGAAAAGGGATTGAACCTTTCTTTCAACCTCATTTTGAGCCCGAAATATTCAATTTTTCAGTTGGGATGAAGAGGTCTGCAGTGCTTTTTTGGTGGTGCAGGTAGTTTTGAATTGGGGTCCCCGGATCACAGGTTGGGAACCACTGAACGAATCCATAGCAAACACAAACTGCTCTGTAACGCAAGCAATCAGAGCCAACAAAATGCAAAGATCAGGTCCAATACTCAGCATAAACACTAGCACTGGCATGGAGAATCTTGCACATATTTCTGGTTGATGCACCACAGGTGACTCAATACGCCACCCTCTAAACATTACCAAGACCACCAAAGAGAGGTGGAGGCCTCTGGTATACTTGGCACTAAAACATTCCTGATGTCAGTAGACAATGGGAGCATGGTTACAGGGGTTATAGTGGAGCAATGGCTATGCTGATACTTGTGTGGTGCAATATTAACATAAATTGTAGGATTATGTAGACTGCACTAGTATTTTTGGATTACATTAATTGCACTGTGATAATAGTTACAATGATGTTTCTTGATTACATACAATGCAATAGTGCAATTATTGCCCTAATGTTTCTTGATTAGATAGATTGCACTTATGCAATGTTTACTATGACATTCCTAGTATGTATAGTATGTGGGAGTGTTCAGACTTAGACACACAGCATATCTCCCACCCACATCCTTCAAAAGAGACATGAGGACTATACTCACTCGGTCCACTGGTGTTCAGGAACATAGCAGTACATGAGCCGCCGGATGTGGTACGGGAGCCAGCAGACGACGAATGCGATGACCACAGCGCCTGGAACACACAAAAGCAGCACTTCAAGCACTCTGTGACGAGTTCCCCGATACTTGCTTCCCACATTTTTAGACGGTGTCCATCTATTCAAGAGCTATTGGCTTTGGCAATGTGTTTTTCCAAGTTGCACACCAGTGTATCTGCTGTCCAGAATGGCTAAAAGTGGCATGGAGTGGGGGAGTGGAGTGTCATAGAGTGGATTTGTTAGAGTGTCGTAGAGTGTCGTAGAGTGGAGTGTGGTAAGTACAGTGTCGTAGAGTTGAGTAGAGGGGAGTAGAGTTAAGTGTTCTGGAGCAGAGAGTGTCAAGGAGTGGAGTGGGTGGAATGGGGTGGAATTGTTTGGAGTGGATTGAAGCAGTGGGGTGGATTGGATTGGAGTGGGGTAATGTGGATTGGGGTATAGTGGGATGGGTTGAGTGGAGTGGGGTGGGTTGGTGTGGGGTGGATTGGATTGGGGTGGGTGGATTGAAATGGGATGAGGTGGATTGGATTGGGATGGATACAAGTGTGGTGAATTAGAATGAATTGGGGTGGGTGGTTTTGAATGGAGTGATAGGGCTATGGTGGGATGGACTGAAGTGGGGCGGATTAATTTGGACTGGAGTGGGGTGGAATGGTTTGGAGTGGGGTGGATTCGATTCACTGGATTAGAGTGGGGTGGAATGGACTGGAGTGGGGTGTATTGTTCTGGAGTGGGATGGATTGTATTGTATTGGAGTGGGGTGATTGCATTGGAGTGGGGTATACTGAACTGGTATGGGGTGGGGTGGACTGGATTGGAATAGAGTGGGGTGGATTGGCGTAGAGTGTGGTAGATTATAGTGAGTGAGGTGGATTGGAGTGTAGTGGATTGAAATGTGGTACAGAAGTTTGGATCGGGTGTGGTGGGCTGCAACGGGATGAATTAGATTGGAGTAAGATGGGGTGGGGTGGATTGGATTAGTGTGGGGTGGATTGGATTGGAGTAGGGTAGGCTGGATGGATTGTATTGGAGTGCCATGGACTGAACTGAGATGGGTGGAGTGGATTGGATGGAGGTGGATTGGAGTAGGGTGGATTGGAGTGGGGTGGCTTGGAGTGGGGTGGAATGGTTGTATTGAAGTGGGGTGGACTAGGTTGGTGTGGGGTATATTGGATTGGGGTGGAGTGGAGTGGGGTG
Organism: Pleurodeles waltl; assembly: GCF_031143425.1. Classification (NCBI taxonomy): domain Eukaryota; kingdom Metazoa; phylum Chordata; class Amphibia; order Caudata; family Salamandridae; genus Pleurodeles; species Pleurodeles waltl. Next base: position 105,612,925 of record NC_090446.1, read on the forward strand.
GACTGGAGAGGGGTGGATCGGATTGGGGTAGATTGGATTGGGGTGGATCAGATTGGGGTGGGGTTGAATGGACTGAGTGGGGTAGATTGGATTGAGTAGGATGGATTAGGGTGGGGTGGGATAGATTGGATTGGATTGAATGTGGTTGATTTGATTGAGTGTGGCGGATTGCGGGATTGGATAGAGGTGGGAGGATTGTAGTGGGGTCAATTTGATTGGATGGGGTGGAGTGGATTGGACTAGGGTGGGTGGATTGTGGTGGATTGGACTGGAGTGATGTGGACTGGATTGGAGTGGGGTGGGTTTCATTTCAAGTAGGGTGGGTTGGATAAGAGAGGGTGGAATGGATTACAGTGGGGTGGGATGGATTGGAGTGGGTTGGGTTGGAGTAGGGTGGATCGGACCTGAGTGTGCTGGATTGGACTGGAGTGGGGCAGATTGGACTGGTGTGAATTGGGATGGGGTGGATTGGGGTGAGGTTGATTGGAATGGTGTGGGGTGGATTGTGGTGGACTGGAGTTGGTGAATTGGGACGGAGTGTGGTGGACTGGATTGGAATGGGGCAAATTGGAGTGAGGCAGATGGTTTTGGATTGGAGTGGATTGTATGGGATTGTAATGAGTCAGGATGAAGTTGGGCAGGTTAGAGTGAGTCAGGTTGGAATGGGGCAGAATGTTTGGGATTAAAGTGGGGCAGATTGTATTAGGATGGATTGGAGTGTGGTGGATTGGATTGGAGTGGGGTAGATTGGATTGGAATTGGGTGGACACGGTTGGAGTGGGGTGAACTGGATGGGTTGAGGTGGATTGGATGAGAGTGGGGTGGATTAGAGTGGGGTGGGGTGAATTGGGATGGAGTGTGGTGGACTGGATTGGGGTGAGATAGACTGGAGTGAGTGTATTGTTTTTGATTGGAGTGGGGCAGATTGAAGTGGGGTGGATTGGAGTGGGACAGATTGGTTTGGATTGGAGTATGGCAGACTGGAGTGGGACTGATTAGAGTGTGGCAGATTGGAGTTGGACAGATTGTTTTGGATTGGAGTGTGGTGAACTAGAGTGGGGCAGATTAGATTAAAGTGGGTTGGGAGGATTGGAGTGGGGCGTGTTGGAGTGGATTGAGGTGAGTGGTCTGGATTTGATTAGGGTGGATTAGTGTGGAGTGGGGTGGGGTGGATTGGGGTGATTGTAGTGAGGCGGAATGGAGTGGGGTGGATTGGGGTGTACTGCACGAGTATGTGTTAAAGCATCATTTCAGAAATTACACATAAAGAAACAATGTTGCTTTGCAATGGTTAGAGCAAGATAATTGTCATTTTATGACAACAGAGCCCACAAGCAAAAAACAAAAGAAATCGTAAGTTCAAAGTGAGCAAAGACGAATTGGCAAAATAAAAGAAAGTTAGCTATAAAAAATAAAACTTTGCAATTTTGTTTGTCCAGCTGGGCTCATTTTGACCCATTCACAAGCCTTCTGTTTGAGGGCATTATAATTTAAAAAGAACAAAATAGTACCTCAATCACAATGGGAGCAGCAGACTGGCACTGATTGAGTTGAATCAATCAGTGTGTGGTCCCTGCTCCACGGACAGCAATGAAAATGATGCCAGGCCTACAGTGACGAGTTACAAGGCTGTATCAAATCAAATCAACTCACCGTAAGGGTCTGAAGGTGCTGTAATGAAGAGTGCCACACAAGCCAACAAATGTTAAGTGACAGGCGGGCTCCTATCCCCTTACTGTACACAACAGAGTCTTGCAAGTGCAGGCTTGAACCAAAAAAGTGTCCCGCATTTTCACAACAGGGCAGTTTTGTACTTCTAAAGACAAACTGTACATGTGGTTTGCAAGTTAATGCATGCATTTGTGCTTGCTGAGGGTTATGTCTGTGGTAATACCTGAGAGAAGAATCTGCCCACCAGATGAAAAAACAGGCCACAAACAGCCAAAAACCAGCTCCCACATTTACCTGTCAGACTAGCTCTTCGGGCACTGCCAGATTACTTTATAGGCCAGTCCATCCTTTCTCGACAAAGATTAATTTGCATGTTTTACAGCGCCTAATAATTCCTTCATTTGGGACTCTAGAAATATATTTACTAAAGTCCAACGTGGGCGCTCAGTGGTGCTGGAACATTGGGTTCGGGGGAGCTGCAGCACCCCTTTTAACAAGTAATAACAGTTGCTGGAAATGGGCATAATGCACCATTTTCCATTACTTGTTTTGGAACATCTGCGTTAAAAGAACTGTTTGACAGAGTCAGCTGGCAAATGCATACAGTACCTGAAGATATTAAAACAATTTCAAGTAAAATACATTACTTTTTATTAGTCTGACAGCAAAACGTTGGCATCTTTTATTATTACTGATAAAACTGTGGATGGGGCACAGGACAGCACAACAGGAGAAGGTAACTTCTTATTACACAATGAAGAAAGACAACGACAACGTCATATTTTAAAAAGCATGATGCTCAATACACAACATCTTACTTCTTGATGCATAATTATGATGGGAACAAATACTTTTCATAAGGCACAAATTCACCAGCTGTACTTTTTATGAAGCACTCCAGTTTCAAGCCAATCTGGTTTTCTATTGCCTTGTTCTATCCATTTTCTTTTTCTGGTGAAATTGACACAGTAATTTGTGGCATCAAACCAGGTCGAACACATTATTACTATGCTATACTCTACTGTACCATACTATATATATATATATATATATATATATATATATATGTATAAATATGTATATATACATATAGTTATATAATATAGTCAAATATATATATATATATATATATATATATATATAAAATTTAGTTAAGTGGTTTTAAAGGACTAGCATATGGCAGAGAGGCCAGTTCATAACATGCATATATAACCAGCCTTCCAGAAGCTGTGGAGTCCCTGCAGCTTACACATGATCACAATGAATTCCCATACCATTTAAAATATCGATTGCCACTTGCCTGCTGGTTAGCAGGACCATTCTTGACTATTTATTAAAACAGGAGTATGCTATTATTAGGTTTCCAAAACAAAGTGCTCAATACATTTTTGATAGTACAAAAATGCATCAAACAATTGTGTCAAAGTGGCACTTCTATTAGGGTGGATGGGATATCTGCCATGTTTGTGATGAAGTATCCTATCCACCAAACACTAAATAAGGTCCTTATGGAAAATTAAGGAATACATTTTTAAAAATATAAAACTGAACAGTGTTGTCAGTGGCACAAGTATTGAATGATTACAAGCTACCAATTGTATTATATATATTAAACTATACCACAAACCAAAAAGAATGCGTTTACCACAAATAAGTAGTCATGAATCTCGGGGATAAAATACTTTCTTGTGCATAGTACTACCTTGGAACTATTTCATAATTGTGGGCAAAGTATTGCCTGTGGATTCATCGCACAGCCTTGGACTCAAGCATGGCATTGGCTTACAACAACATTTACATCCTCGTGTTTAAATTAGTAGAAATTCCAATCATTGCAAAGTGGAACTACTGCATAATATTACAGCACATTTTATGTATGATGTAGTTGATATATGCAAAAGAATAATAGCGAACGTGCTGATATTTTTAACAATTTTATTTATATAACTGGAATAATTACACTTACTATAAGAATGTATAATGGAACAACATGTAGCTTATCATGATGTACAGATTATTCTGAATGAAAGAAAATTATCCACTGGCCTATTTATGAAAAGAACAGATAGAAATAAACCTAAAGAACAATAAAAGGGTAACCATATGATCAACTTACACAGGCGTCACATTCAGGAATAGCAGGAAACATTATGGGCCTGATTACAACTTTGGCGCAGGGGGTTTGTCCATCCCAAATGTGACGGATATCTCGCCCGCCGTACTACGAGTCCATTATATCCTATGGAACTCGTAATACGGTGGGCGGGATATCCGTCACATTTGGGACGGATTAACCCCCTCCGCCAATGTTGTAATCAGGCGCTATATATTCAACACTAACTGAACTCAAGTCACAAGAGTATACAATTACATTCTGGTGACTGAGGTAAAAATAGAAAGACAGACAAGAGATACACGTTTACTATGCAAAATAAAAGACAGTGACTGAGGAAGCTGAAATAAAAAGACAGACAAGAGATACACATTTACCATGCAAAATGCAAAGACTCGGGGATTAAAACTGTATCTCTATCTAGAAATCCTAATAAGCAAATCAGGAAGCCTGGGGTGTTATCAACAGCTACATAAATGTTTTTTTGAAGCTTTAGCTATCCCAACAGGAAAAGTGACACTTGGAAGATATCCTATTTAAGTCACAGCTATCTCTTGACGATATCAGCAATTCTTGATAACTCCCTAATAGGGATCTACCCCATTTAAATGGTTTCAGTAGTGACAACTGGGTTAAAAAGTTGTTTTAAATTTCCAGTTTACTACTAATATATTATGATTACATGCTTATAAATCTTGTGATTTTACGTATCGTTTACTGTAAATGGTGACAGTGTGGGATATACTATGTTTGTTAAAGGCGAGAAAGGCAATAAGAAGTAATATTAGAGTAAATTGAAACATTAGATTAAGCATGACTAACTCATTGACAGCTCTGTATTTGACTACATTCAGATTTCAAACAAAGCGAAGTTTAGATTCTTGGACAGGTTAAATCCTTCCTGAACGGAAGAACATTTTTACTAAAAGGCAAAGTTCACTATTATTTTTATTTTAGTAATACCAAGGGATGAATGCATTTTTTACCTAAAAAGTTGCATTTGAAAGCAACATGACAGATGTGGCAGATGTGGCAACTCGGGTAATTTAGGTTAGATCTATTATTTTATTTAGTTTTAGTTTATTTAGTTTATTTTTGTGAAATCTGGGTAACTATTTTGGTTAAATTATGCTAATGTCTATCTAGTGTTGTTTTTCATTAATATTAATGCATCTTTTTTTTCAAATGTAGTTGTCCATTAAACATGGGATATACTGAAATCACAGTGAAATAGTATTTGCAAAAGGAATGTGAAAAAATCTAACCTCCAGGCTTTATATCACCTAGAATGCTGCCATCTGACTAGGGGTGGGCAGTGATGTCTGTTCCGCTTGTCGAGTTTGCAGAGTTTTTCCCACACCATGCTCCGCTCAGAGTGCAGAGTTTTGAAAAACTCCACATAGTGGAGCTGAGCAGAGGTTTTTCCTCGTTCACGCTGACAAAAGTTAAGTTGGCGAGCGAGGAAAATCACCACCTCCCAGCGATATTTCTCAATGCAGGCGGTCGCGGATGGCCTCTTACGCCGGCATTGAGAAATCTTCTGTTCGTGTTGAGGAAGTTGCTGCTCGAGTAGAAAATCTAATCGAGTGGCAGAAAAGAAGCGCCGTCCTCTAGCGATGCGTGCAGTGCCCTACTCCACCAGCTCTTCCCAGGCCTACATCTGGCCTGGGAAGCCATTGAGCTTCAGCCATTACAGTTCCATCGCTGTCTACCGGGCAATGCTCTGTTGGTTACCGCTGGTTAATGCTCTGGTATTAAGAGGCTGAACTTGTTATGGAGCAGTTAATTACATGGATCACGTTCACATGCAAAACAACTTTCTTCTCTCTCACCTTCAAGTGCACTGTGGTCAGCTTCACCACACCAGTTTCCCCTACTCAAAATCTTCAAGAATTGCTTTGGCTGATGCTCCTTCTTGTATCTCGAAGGCAAGAATGAACTGTAATCTGCAACCCAAGTCTGTTTCCTCTGAAACTATCCATCTGTATTTTTGCAACCCGCAGAAAACCGGCCGCTTCCCAGCTAACATGTAATCAGTTCTTTTAGCTCGGAATTTGGCAGGTTTACCCAACACTCTGACATCCATTGGGACAATTGTGTGCTTAAATAATGTATGTATATAATCAAAATTTCAACTTAAATTGGTCTCATAAGTGCCTGTTGCCTGCAGTAGAGGACTCAGCAATGGGAATCAATAGCAATAAAGTGTCTAATCTTGGTAACACCACAGGAGGGTCTGCAGATTTAAATATTTACAACGTTTTACTCATTTCAGCGATGTAAATAAATGTAAAGTGTGGTAAGGCTTCCAAGGTTGCTGGACTTATCACCAAACTATGTATTGATAGTATTGAACAACATATTTGTAAATGACAGGCTAAACATTTTAAAAAAGTTACTTATCAAAGCAACCCATCTTCATCTTTAAACTCTTTTTTACTTTATTTTGATAGCTTTTTCATTAGTCCCTTCAAATCATATGATTTGCATTTAGAGGTATTTAAAACTGTATACAGCAGGTATAAAAGCACCATAAATCAAATATTCTGTGCAGTTTTGTGAAACATCTACTCTTCTCATCAGGAAATATATACATATAAGTGATCATCATATTAAAATCACATTTCCTTCATTTCAGACACAAATGCCAAATTCTAGATGATACACAATGGCTTAGGACTTCATTACGAGTGGCCTGATCATTTCTAACCTGTGTGGCAGCTTCTGTTACTGCACATAATGAATGGAATTATATAAATGTTGCATTTTTTATTACAACTGGCACATGCAGCATGTGATAAAAACTGCATTCTTGGATAAAGCCCAGTAGGTAAAACCTGCTGACATTTATTGAGGGAAGAGCTCCCAGTAAATATGGGGACATTAATACTTTAGTGCGGTAAGTCCCCATCCTCCCGAAAGTCACCTGGCACACCTTGCCAGCCTGTACCATCTTCAAATCCAGCTGCATCATTTACAAAGCAATAGAGACTTGCACCTCCACCCATCTGGCTGACAAGCTCACCATCTCTATGGCTCTCAGTACACCCGCAACAAGGACGGCATCAGAGTGACGACTAAGAAGTATGAAATCCAGTCGATCTGGGCCCTTTCCACCAAAATAAAAGAACACTACATTATGATACAGTAACAGTCTGCAAAAGAGGTACCTCTTAAATCACTTGTCCAATGTATCCTTGCCTTTGATCTTCTACAGGGTTTCACTGTTCTTGGCTAGATTCGCTCTAAACAAACACCATATCATTTTTTTTTTATATACATGCATGTTATGCGTGTTGTAGGGCCAAACTCATTACAAGTCATCAATACTACATATCATAAATTATGTACACCTTGGTGTCAGTCTTTATTGGGTTCGATAATTATCACACATAAACTTGGACCAATCATAATGAAAGCATAAGTGTCTTTCTCACAGTCAGATGGCTGGAAGCTAGTTACAGAAAAAATTAAGCAGTACATTATCATATCTTAAAAAAGACCACTGAGTGTATATTAGTAAATGCAAATAACTTTACATACAGACCCAGCACCCAAATTCACATATTCTCACTCGCCAAACAATGGTGATTAGGGCTCTCACAGTATATTTGCGATCAGTATAAATGTGGCTGTCCTCAAAATTAAAAAAAAAACATATACATATAAAAACATATTTAAAATGTTTAAATGAATAAAATGATCATTTCATCCAGGACTTCAAAAGGCATGCCAGTAGTCTGGAACCTAACAGCTGCGAATCTTTTGCAAGCTCATATATTTTAATGATTACCTAGGAACCACCGAACAAGATAGGTTTATTTACTTGCATACTCCATTAATCTGCTCTAAATTAGAACATCAACAGATGTGTGAAAGACTTAACTGGAACATTATGAAAGGCCACAAAGGAATTACTGAAACTTTAGAATATTTGTTAACTCAATAATCCTCTACCGTTTCCCCATATGATCTCCGGGAGTTTTGTACTTTTTTGGAGTTGGGTTAATATTTCAGACGAGAGTAAGATGGTGCTTTTTGGGGGTTTCTAAAGCTTACATCGTCAAGGTTCAGACAGAAAGATCGGTGGTGGGCTTCTCTGCACAATGAGGGACGAAGCCACATGTGTGATGCAAGGGAAGTGAGACCCTCACATTAACGTTGACATGAGACTATCCACTGTCTGGGTGTCATGGGCCCTCATGCAAGCAATAAAATGGGCTTTGCCCCCCCAGTCCCAGTTCCGTATTGAAATACAGACCTAAATGGGGTGGAATGTGCCCCTCACATATTTGGACCTTCACTTTACCCGATTTTACTTCGCTTCTTCCAACTTCCACCCCTCTCCCCTCTCTCCACTCATCTCCCATCTCTAACTCCTTTCCTCTACCTCACTGTTCCCCTCTTCTGGCTCTCGCTTTTCTTTATCTTCTTCCTTCCTTCTTTCCCTGACATACGTATTTCTGCCCTCTTTCTCTTGGTCTCCTCCTCTTGCTTCTTTTTACCTACTTATTTTTTTTCTATATCCCCTTCTATTCCGTCATGTTTCCCCTCTTCCTTTCTGTTTCTCGCTCCTTCTCCTTTCCATTTCTCTCTTACCAATCTCCTCCAACTTCTCACTCCCGCGACGTTTAAACACAGTTCCCCCCGTGCCATCTCTGGGTCCTGGTGTCACTGCACCAGCTGCACTATTGATAACTACGTCCCGGAGACTACCAGTTCCTCAGGTCCAGCTACGAGGCTCTCAGGGTCACCGACTTCTCAAGAAATCCCACCAGCAGCAGCCACTTCGTGTGGAACTAGCTCGAAGTCCAGTGCTTTAAATGGGCCGGTACTCTCCGGTACTGAGTACCGGCACTTTTTTATTTTGAGAGGGAGAGTACCGGCATATCTCAAGATAAACGTAATACTTTTAATTGGAGAGTACCGGCACTTCTCGGAAACAAGCAGGTACTCTATCACAGAGTACCTGCACTTCTATTTTTCCATTTAATGCACTGTCGAAGTCTATAACTTGACTAAAAGCTGGACTTGGTGCTCAAGGGCAGATTTTCACCTTATTATGAAGGCAATAAGGTGAAACGCCTTAGAAGTGCACCCCGGTGCCCTGCCCGCATCCTGTTTGATCCTGGGCATGCTCGTATCATCTTGGCAGATTTCAGTCTGAAAGTGACTGGTGCTGCTGAGCCCCTTAGTATATGTGGGTGTCCCTTGCTGTGCCAAATATCGATTGGTCGATATCCAAGTCATGCCATGTAGGACGTGTCTGAGCTTGTGATGTTTTAGGGGTTGTTTATTGCTGTAAGAGGCTTGAAATAAGACTTCGAACAAGAGATGTGGCCTCTGTTACCACATTCCCTGCGCATTTTCACAGATTGACGGTGGTTACTTCCAATGACAGAATGTTACATGCGGATTTGCCAGGCTGTGTGCCAGGGTAACGTACATCTTGGCTGTGAATGGCACACTGGTTGAAGTTTCTTTCATGTTGTCAGGACAGTCTCCGTTCCCCTCCCAGAAGGCACCTTGGCCTTCCTTTTAACTGTCCTAGACAAAATGGCGGCTCTGCCCATGATGCCAAAGTCTTCCATGATGGGTCACAAGTGGCCTCCTTCTGTGAGAGTCTGGCTACCACTGCACCCCCGTGTAGGCCACAGACTTAGAAGGTCCTGTGACCAGAAGCCCATCTGAACAGTGACAAAGAAGAAATGGTCCCAGTGTCATCTCAAGGATTTTATGGTGGGTGTGGGAGCAGGCAAGACATATTTTGGGGGGCACTACACAGAACACATTAAAATGTTATTACCCATTTCCTGCTAATTCAAGCTGACAGGATGCCAAACAATATTAAATTATGTGTTAAACTTTAACAGGATTAGTTACACAAAATCACCTGAAATATGTCTTTTGCTGTACCCCAAAAATCCTTCAGACGGTGCAGGCTAGAGAGCAAGTCAGAGGTAGAGGAAGTGTGAGAGGGAGAGAGGTTCAGTTACAGAATAGAACAGATAGAGGTGAAACAGAAATAAATTATATTTCCCTGGGGCCGTGTGGAAGATGGGGGCCCTGGACAATTGCCCACACCTTAAACTATCTCTTGGTGCTCTGGTTTAATCTTCACGTCCTGTTGGCTGAAATCACCAGGATAGAAAGGGTTCACATAATGCTAATGATAACTGTAATAGCAATACTTTGAAAACAGAACTGCACATCTGCAACTTCTAAGATGTGCAGGCTGAATACCACTATCCAGCAATAAGGACATGGGTCTTCTGTGCTAATAAGTGGTCAACTAATTCCTGAAGGTCTTGGTGTGAAACACCTAAAAAAACACTAATCAAGCCACATTTACACATCAACAGCCCCTTGCAGTAAACTGATTAATAGCCTTAGATGTAGATTTTGGTTGAAATGGAACTCAATTCCTTTTTGACTCTTTTCGAGGTGTCTGGCAACTGTTCAATGACAGATGAAGAAGCAGAGGTGGCTCCTTCGCTATGGCGGAGGAGCGTCGCTCTCAAGCCCTCACCCGCCCCTGCGAGCAGCTGTAGTCCTTTAACAACAAAACGATAATAAACTATGGGCCAGATATATCTTCAAACCATTTTGCGATTCTCCAATAGCGATTTTTAAGAAATCGCTATTTCAGAAATGCAAAATGGAATGTATCTTTTTTGCTATTCGGTAATAGCGATTTCTTAAAAATCGCAAATGCTATTACTGACTGGTGAATTGCGATTCCGACCCCATTCGCACCTATGGGCCTGTAGGTGTAATCCTAACTGGAATTCGCAATTTGGGAAATGCAAACCCCAGGGTGCTGGGGGCCTGAGGCCCCCTCTGCTTCACCCCCCAAAATTATTTTAGGACATGTAAGGTGCACACATGCCAAAGGGGCATGTGTGCGTTACATGTCAATTTTAAAAATGCATTTTGAATGCATTTTTGAAATTTTCACATGGTTACAACCAAATTGTATTTGGTGGTATTAGCGATTCCTTAATGCCCAATTCGCATTAAGGAAAAGCTTGTTACATGTGCCTAAGAAATCGCAAATAAGGATTCCTTATTTGCGATTTCTTATTTAGAGAATCGCAATTTGCGATTCTCTAAAAAGCGTCGCAATTTAAAAAAATCGCTATTTTAGCGATTCCTTAAAATTGCATAACGAATGCCTTTCATTCATACTGAAAGGCATTTTTGCATTCGCAAACGGCCGTTCGCACCGTTTGCAAATGCAAAAAGCTTTGATACTTCTGGCCCTTTCTTTATTAGAGTTTTGTTGTTAAAGGAGTGGGGCCATGGGGGATGATGGGGATAAGGGGAGTTCTCTGTGCACTCCCCTCAGTGCGCATGTGTGTTTGGCCAGCTGTCAAGGACTGGCCAAACACATATGCGCACTGTGCTGGAGAGAGCAGGAACAGGCTCCCAGTCTGCCTGGGAACGACCTGGCTGATCGCTCTGGCCAATCCTAAAGCTGATCTGAACAGCGCCAGGATTGGCCGCAAGGCAGGCTGGGAGCCTGTGTCTGCCTGCAGTGACCTGGAAAGAGGAGCAGCGCGACGGCAGAGCGGGTACGTTTTTTTTATTTTTATTAAACGTTTTTGCCCCTCCCGTGCCGCTCTGCCCCTCTACCGCGCAGCGACTGTGAAGAAGCTTTCACGGAGATGGACAGCACAGTTCAACTGCACTGCAGAGTTGCAGCATGTGTGTAGCATTTTGATGCTGAAGGTTGTGCATTTATCGCCTATGTGTAGCAATAGTTAGGTCAGAGTTTCCATAGGAATAGTGGTTTTTGTTTTGCTAGTAACTTTAGCACCTTTGATGAATCTACACAAAAAATTCCAAAAAAGGTTCATTTAACTCTGCACTGTCCCAGAAAGTTTTGGAGTAATCCATGAAGATGGGGGTCGAGAAAAAGGGGGATTCAAAACACATTTTTCTTATGTAATAGCCCATAGGAATTTTGGAAAACATAAAAAAAAACTACTGAACATAATGACACCAAATCTAGCCCAAATTTATATTTTTACTCAGAAAGAATGTTTTTTGTGAAGTGGTGTTAATCCGTTCAGCCGTTTTGGGAGAAATTAAGGTATTTAGACTGTTGGCCATGCTGGAGTTCTGTAGGATTCAATTGGTACTGAAAGTTTTTTAAAAAAGGGCATTCCGGCTGCCTGAGAAGGCCTTTTTTCACTTCAGCTGCTTCAGTCATAAGGGATGGGCTCTGTACTGGTAGACCAAGTGATCTGATTGGCTGGCTGAAACATCAATAGTAATTTTTAAGCTGTAATTACAGGACACTCGGCCCCTATGTCCTAAAATTAATTAAAAAAAATAAGGTAAAAAAACATAATATATAAGGGTACAGGGTAGGGGTACCCAGATGAATGAGCCCTTGTGGTGGTGTTCCAAATGTACAGCACCAGCACCAAAATAAATCATTTGTGCATCCAAAGATGCAGCAAGGCCACCAATAAGGTACTGCCGGAGTCTTGTGGGACCCGGTGAGGACAGCTCATGTGGTCCCAATGAACTACGCCAGAACCACATTTTATTTTTTTTTAAACGACAAAATTGGAAAATAAGAGGTATGGTTTCATGGGGGATGTTGGCCAACCGTGGGGGTGCCACAAAGTCCACGCATTGCACTGCCAATGTCCAAAGGCAGTGCATGGTGGGTGATTGGCCAGCTGTGGGTTACTGAGCCAGGCCCTGCATCCAACCCCCATACTCCGCACGGTCAAAAGATATGCTTAGTGTGGGAGATAGGTAAATGTCATCAATAAACCCCAGCAGTTCGCTGAAAAAAAACAAAAGTTAAAGTGATGTTATACTTATGTGAGGTAATAGGATCTTACTCTATGATAAAAAAAAAAAAAAAAATCATTTTAAAAACAAAGAGTAAAGTGATATTACAGTTAAGTTAAGTACTAATATATTTTGCATTAAGAACCCTCAGAAACCCACTAAAAAATCTTAGGTTAAACAGATTTTATACTTAGGTAAAGAACTAAGGGCCAGATGTAGCAAGGCATTAACGCCTCGCAAACGGCGAAAAACGCAGTTTGCGAGGCGCTAATGCCTGCGCGCGATGCAGAAACACATTTTGCGAGTCGGAACCGACTCGCAAAATGTGTTTCCGACTCGCAAATAGGAAGGGGTGTTCCCTTCCTATTTGCGACTCGCACCGCGATGTAAGTTGATTTGAGACCGCGAAAGCGGTCGCAAATCAACTCGCAGTTACCATCCACTTGAAGTGGATGGTAACTCATTTGCAAATGGGAAGGGGTCCCCATGGGACCCCTTCCCCTTTGTGAATGATCACAATTTTTTTTTTCAGAGCAGGGAGTGGTCCCATGGACCACTGCCTACTCTGAAAAAAACCGAAACAAAAGGTTTCGGTATTTTTTTCTAAGTGCAGCTCGTTTTTCTTTAAGGAAAACGGGCTGCAGATAGAAAAAAAAAACTGCTTTATTTAAAAGCAGTCTCGGACATGGTGGTCTGCTGTCTCCAGCAGGCCACCATCCCCGTGAGTGCCCAGACTCGCTATGGGGTCGCAAACTGCAACCCACCTCATTAATATTAATGAGGTGGGTCTTTGCGACCCCATAGCGAGTCGCAGAAGGTGTCTGAGACACCTTTCTGCATAGCAAATTGCGAGTTGCAATTTGCGAGTCGGAAGGACTCGCAAATTGCAACTCGCAATTTGCTTTCTACTTACATCTGGCCCTAAGGGCCAGATGTAGCAAAGGTTTTTACCCTTTCTGTGTCTATGGGAAAAAGTGTTCGTACATATGGCCCTAAGAGTTTAGTTTGCATTAAACAACCCTAGCAATTCACTGAAAACCTCAGAAAGGTTCAAGTGAAATTGTAGGTAAGCTTCGTAATAATATAAAGACTATTGCTTTAATTCAAAAGAAACAGTAAAGTTCACAGGTTATAGTTTACTGAGTGAACTGCTCACTATTTCCAGAGCCACTGGAACTTTGGGATTGTGCTGCTCCTGCATTTTTCGCACAGTATGTAATTGCTGCATTTCCCACAAAATCCATCATCCGCTGCACTGTCTGCAGATTTTAGCAAAAACAAAATTTGTTTCTACTTCAAACTGTTCAAACTGTACGAAGTAGTAGACCCTTTGCAAAGGTTGACCAGTTTCCTTTCTGTTGCTTGTTGCTATATTTAAGTGTTATACTGGGACCAATGATGCACAACCTATGCCCAGAGGGTGTTAAGATGTGAAAAAAATGACAAAATAATGAAATAATTGTTGTAACTAAGCAATGTATGTATGTACTGACAAATGACCAGTTTCCATTAATTAATTGTTGTAACCAAACAATGTATGAATGTACGTGTTGTTCATATTAATCTGTATTATAGTTATTGATTTAGGACAAAATGGTTAAACATATAAATCAGCGTATAATATGCATCTTTCATATTAGTAGTAATTCGGTATAGTGGTATAGTCCAAGAGCTCCTAAGAATGTTGGGCATTGGAATGCCCGGGAGCTTACCTTAGAATGTTGGGGAAAAACTGTTTGTTTACTGGAGTTGAGGAGACGATGAGTGAGGAGTTAACGATTAAACAGGTTAATTCAACAGAACTGAACACGGTTCCTTCATTCTTTATGCGACGCTAACCTGTAGAACACAACAACCTTGATGGCGACGAGGATGGGATACCTGTGCAGGGGGCAGTGAAACTCCTCACCCCTGATTGCCTTCATCGCCTCTTCTGGATACCCAAGAGCTCCAGTTGTGGTGTGGGCGCCTTGTTCTAAAGATCTCACTTGGATATTGATGGATGGCAGTAGCTGTGCTGTTCCAGCCCGTTGTGGCATCCAGAGGCCATAGTTGTTGCTGTGAGTGCCCCGTGGTTCAGGCATTTCGCGTTCGTCGAGTGTCCTGAAGAGGGAGCGCTTCGTTCCGCATAGAACGCACTGAAAACGTCCCGGCGACTGGTGAGGGTCGTCGGAGGAAGTACGGCGTCAGTACCTCAGCGACGCAGCAGGAAGATAGTATTGCCGGGTGGGGGGACCTGGCTGCTTGTTACTGCGTCACGCATTTGCGTGGTGTAGTGAGGAGGAGGTGCGACCCCAAGCAGAAGGGCGTCGCATCTTGATTCAAGCAGCATTGACGCTGCGAAGGTGGATTCCGGCGTCCGATATCGACGCAGAGAGGCGGAGCCCTACATTCCCGGCATGACGCCAACCAGCATTTCGTTACCTGGAAGGAGTGAGTAAACTGAGGTAACGCGGTGCTGAGCGCCTAGGAACTACAGGGCGCACAGTGTCTGGGGGAAATTATACACGACTGTACGAGCGCTGTCAAGTAAGAAATAAAGTCATCTGGAGGATTTCTTTCCCTTTTGTATGCCTGCTGGCATTTTATTCTTGAGAGACGGGAATTATAGAAAACAAAAAAAAAAGTATAGGAGTATAGGTGTTCAGATACTCTTAAGTTCAAATTCCTCTTGGATCATAGTGACAATTTGCAAAATGACGGCGACTGGTATGTCACAGCCCCCACCATTTTTTAATGAAATTGGTGAACCAGTCCTTCCCTGGAAAGAGTGGGAGAAATTATTTGAATCCTACTTGATAGCAATTGGAATAAAAAAATCTCGGCGTTGAGGAAGCAACATAATCTGTTACACAATTTAGGAGTACATGGACGAAAGGTGTATGAAAATTTAACAGACCCTGATGATGTATTGGAGGGTGAGGGGGATGGTTTAAATGATTACGAGAAAACGGTAAGGAAGTTAGAAAATTATTTTGGTCACAAAGTCAATGTAGTGCTTGAGAGACATAAATTTTTTAGTAGAACGCAAGGTAAGGATGAAAAAATAGCCAGCTATATTGCGTGTTTGAGGGGACTGGCTAACACCTGTGAGTTTGGTAACCTTGAGGATTCCTTAATACGTGACCAGTTAGTAAGGTGTACCAATAACTTGAAAATTCAGGAAAAATTGTTAGTTTACAATCCTACCTTGAAGGAGGCTGTGGATATAGCAAAGGGAATAGAGCACACAGTGGAATGCATGAAACTAATTAAATGTTCCTCAGCGGAAGAAGATGTCAAAGAAGTTAAGGTTTATCCCAAACTAGAGAGTAGTGCACCCAACCTAGAAGAAGATTGCAAAATTCATGAAGTTTCTCTCAAGAAAAATACCCTGAGTAACATGGAGGGAATTAAAAGCAAGTGTTTTAGGTGCGGAAACAGTAGACATCTGGCCAACAATCCTATGTGTCCGGCCCGCAACTGTGTATGTCGTAAGTGTGGTGCGAGGGGACATTATGCGAGGGTATGCAAGAATGAGAGGGGTGAGCGTAGTGAGAAAAAAAATGTACATATTGTTGAAGAGACCCAAGATATTAAGAGCAAATTTGTGCTGCAGTTGAAAAACCTGAATGAGAGCGGAAAAGGAGGTACTTTATACCTTACGTGTGTTATCGAACTGGAGGGAGTGTGTGTAAGGGCGTTTGCAGACTCCTGTTTTCCATTTACATTTATGGATTACAGTGTTTTTGAAAGGAATTTTAAAAATAAGGGGTATAAACTTCAACCTGAAGACATCTCTCCGGGAGGTTATAATAATGACCCTATACCTCTGAGGGGTATGTTATGTCTCCGAATAACCTTTAAAGGTCGACAAACAAAAGGGAAAGTGTACTTCACAGACAAGGGTTCCAATCTTTTAGGGTGGAGACATCAAAGGGAATTAGGAATTAAGCTTGACCCCAACAATGATGAACCGGTACTTCAAGTGGGTGAGTCTAGATGTGGCATGAGAGTTTGTGAGGAATTTCCAGAATTGTTTGGAGATAGGCTTGGGTTGCTTAAGAACTACCAACATAAGATAAAGATGAAGGAGAATGCTATGCTGAAAGTCCATAAGGCCAGACCGATCCCCTATCTTATGCAGGAGTCTCTTAAACAAGAACTGAACAAACTGGTAGAATTAGGAGTTATAGAACCTATTGAAAGTTCATTATGGTTGGCCCCCATTGTAGTCACAAGTAAATCGGGAGGAAGAGGAATCCGTTTATGTGTTGACCTTAGGGACTTAAATGTCAATATATGGGTGGATAGGTTTCCCCTACCCAGGATTAATGAGATGTTGAGCACCATGGGCCCAGCCAAATTCTTCAGTGTGATAGACCTGTCCTCAGCATATCACCAGGTTGAACTTCATCCTTCCTCTCGTTCTCTCACCTCTTTTATCACCCCATATGGAGCGTTCAGATTTTGCAGAATGCCTTTTGGCTTAGCCTCGGCGGCGGCTGTTTTCCAGCGTATCATGCAAAGCATATTGCAGGGTATAAACCGGGTAATGTTCTTCCAGGACAATATTCTTGTTTATGGTGTTACGGAGAGCGAACATGATGTTACCTTGCGGAAGGTGTTTTTGGCACTGGAACGTGCTGGCATGACTATCCGTAGAGATAAATGCCAAATTGGAGTAGAGTCAGTTGATGATTTGGGCCATAAAATCACAAAGGATGGGGTGGAGCCTAAATTGGATTTGGTGGTTGCTGTGAAAGAGGCACCTGCACCTACCAACAAGCAGGAACTCAAATCCTTCCTAGGCTTAGCTGAGTACATGAACAAGTTTGTACATAATTTTGCCGAGTGCACAGCTTCCATGAGAGCATTGTTAAACAAAAATGTCCCATTTGAATGGAATATGGAATGTCAGGAGGCTTTTAGCAAGGTGAAGGAGGCCATTGTGAATTCTCCTAATCTAGGAAAATTTGATTTCAAAAGGAAAACATGGGTCACTACTGACGCTAGTGGGAAGGGTCTTGGAGCCACCCTTTCCCAAGTGGTGGAGTGACAGGAAAGAATCATAGCATTTGCATCCAGGTCATTGACAGCAACAGAGGTGAACTATTCCACCATAGAGAGAGAAACATTGGCATGCTATTGGGCAATCAATCATTTTAATTTCTTCCTTTGGGGTCTACCTTTCACAATTAGAACCGACCACAAACCTCTCACCAGTATATTCACCACCAAAGGAAGAGAACATGCCACTCCACGCATTGCCAAGTGGATTTTAGGATTAGAAGGGTATAATTTTGGGGTGGAATATGTCCCTGGGAAAAATAACGTGGTGGCTGACTTCCTATCCAGATCACCGAGGGGGGTTGGAATGGAAGAAAAGAGTGACACACTAGAACCTGTACTACACATAGAATTGGCCGGCCTTACAAGAGATGAGTGGGTAGAGAAAAATTCAAATGATCATATATTAAAAATGCTCCGGGAAAAAATAGTCAAAGGGTGGCCAGAGAAAGCTAGATTTCTGGAAGAAGAGCTCAAAGGATATTGGGAAGTGAGATCAGAACTCCACATATCCGAGGACATGGTAATGAGAGGTGAGAGAGTAGTACCTCCATGTGAGTTGTGGGACAAATTAGTGGGTCTGGCTCACGAAGGGCATCTAGGGAGGAACCTTACCAAGAGTAGACTTTGAGCATCCTATTGGTTCCCCACTATGGATAAGTTGGTGGAGAACGCAGTGAGGGATTGTATTAGCTGTGCCCAGAGTGACAAGACTAATGTTACAAGGAGGGCTCCATTCTCCCCTATTCCTGTTCCACTCAAACCGTGGGACCAGCTGGGATTGGATATTTTAGGACCTATATCACAAATAGGTGTCAAAGGCAGGTTCATATTTGTGCTAGTAGACTATCATTCGCACTGGATGATGTTCAAGATAGTGAATCAGGTGACTACCCAGGATGCAATTGATTTCCTCTCGGAGGCATTCTTGAGGGAAGGATTACCCAGCACCTTAGTGACCGACAATGGGGTGCCGTTCACCTCAGAAACCATGAGAGAGTTTTTGTTGAAGTGTGGTATACACCATTTTAGAACGGGTTTATACAACCCCCGTGCCAATGGTCTAGTTGAGAGAGCCAACAGGATGGTTAAGGAGTGTTTGCAATTGGCGTCAACAAACCACGTACCAGGTGATATAGCTCTTAAGCAAATGTTGTGGTCGTATCACACCGCACCGAATTTGGTTACGGGAATTTCACCATTCTTTTCACTTAAAGGAAGGCACCCGGGTACCAAACTTAGTCCTAATTGGCTGAAGGAGGGGGAATCATTTGTCGAGCAGCGTGAGGAAGCTGCAGCTAAAGTCAGGCATCATCAAGAGAAATACAGGAAGTGGTATGACGATCGCTTTCGTACCCGGTGGAGACCATGGAGGGTGGGACAATGGGTTCAAGTTAAGCTTCCTGAACCTACAAAAAGGGATGGTAGCAAGTTTTCTCAACCACAAAGAATCATTAAAGTACAAAAGAATGTTGTAACGCTAGAAGATGGCAGGTTGTGGAGTATGGACAGAATTTCTTGTAGCAAAGAACCATCAGGTGTGTCAGGACAGATTCCAGACGATAAAAGGGATGAAGTGCAGGAGCGCTACTACCGAAACAGACACGCCAGGACCACCAAGCGCCCTACATGGCACAAGGACTTTGTCTTTGAACAGTAAGGAAGGGAGATATGTTGTAACTGAGCAATGTATGTATGTACTGACAAATGACCAGTTTCCATTAATTAATTGTTGTAACCAAACAATGTATGAATGTACGTGTTGTTCATATTAATCTGTATTATAGTTATTGATTTAGGACAAAATGGTTAAACATATAAATCAGCGTATAATATGCATCTTTCATATTAGTAGTAATTCGGTATAGTGGTATAGTCCAAGAGCTCCTAAGAATGTTGGGCATTGGAATGCCCGGGAGCTTGCCTTAGAAAGTTGGGGAAAAACTGTTTGTTTACTGGAGTTGAGGAGACGATGAGTGAGGAGTTAACGATTAAACAGGTTAATTCAACAGAACTGAACACGGTTCCTTCATTCTTTACGCGACGCTAACCTGTAGAACACAACAATAATACTATCACAAAATGTGCTACATGCTGCATAATTTGCCTTTTCTTGCCGCACAATTTAATCAACCCTCACGTATTATTTGTCCCTCCCCTACCACAAACTTCCAGTGACCGTGACTATATGTAAAAAATGTGCACAGGTCGTAGTGGTTTGGGGGCAGATGTACAAATAAATTGCACAATATAGAGCAATAACTAAAGTTGTGTGGTGCGTTTCACTATGGAGATAGCAGCACAGAGTGATAGTTACTAACTATGCTCTGCTGCTGCTTCTTTCTTTATGCTTGTGATCATTATGGCTGCCTAGCGCGTCCACATGCCTAGGAACCGCGGTGCAAAGGTCTGTGCGCATGCTGTCTAGCATAGGATATGTAATATTTGGCCAAATTTCGATTACAAAATCCTATGCACAGATGTTTTTTAACATTTCCACACGTTAAATATGTGACGTACGGTGCAGCACACATGCAGTGTGTGTAATTTAGAGAATTAAAACATTTCTTCAACTTTGCCATGCCTAAAGGGGGCGTTATTTTTTAGGCTAAAGCAAGTCTGGCAATCCTTGTAAATCTGGCTTTACTTAACAAAACTATGAGTTACGAGGTAAATTCCATATCTAGACTTTTCACCACTTTATGTAACTTTGTGGCTGCACAAAGTGTTGATAAATCGGACCCTTATTGTGCAGCAAAATGGCATTATTTTGCTTCCTATACAATTTTAAACAGTTGGATGCAGAGGTTTTTTTTAGATTTTAGTTATAGATGATGATCCCGTCTTCCAAAACTCTGCAGCGGATATTTTTAAGCATGTATTTTGCTTTCCAAGGTGGTACTTGGAGGCCTCAATTAATCACATATTACCCACTCGCAATCAACCCCATGCACACTATTGAGGCGTTTCTCTTCTGGCGTATTTTCCACCTCCTCAGTGGTTTTGTGTTTTGATTTTCTTCATGCTGTTTTCCAAGTTATTTGTTAAAAATGCAGAGAGTGCAAGCAAACTAAATAATTATAATAATAAAAAGATCCCTGCATCCCTGTATTATTCCCCGCAGAGGAATGAGTCATGCCTTTGGCTGGCATTGCCACTTGCCACGTCCTGGACCAGAGATGCGGGCCTAGAGCACCCGATTGTTCCAAAGTTTAGGTCATCAGTTAGGGCTGAGTGTGCAAAAAGCTGTCAGGCAAGTACTGGAGCCT
Source organism: Pleurodeles waltl (assembly GCF_031143425.1). NCBI lineage: Eukaryota > Metazoa > Chordata > Amphibia > Caudata > Salamandridae > Pleurodeles > Pleurodeles waltl. Next base: position 105,633,838 of record NC_090446.1, read on the forward strand.
GGTATGGCAGAAGCGGCTCCGCTGCAATGGCGAAGAAGCGTCGCCCCCTTGGCCAAGAGCCAGCAGATGAAAAATAAATCAATAGCTTACTATCATTTAATTTTTCAGCTGTTGGCTCAGCCAGGAGTGCAGAGAGGGGCAGAGCTGGGCCACAGGAGGGGGGAGAGAGGAGGTGGAATGAAGTGCACTAAGTGCTCATTTGTATTGGCCTGACATCATACATGCACACTTATGTTTCTCCAGTGAGGCTGTGCTGAACAGCTGGGCTGGAAAAACTGCACAAACCCCAGGGCAGTGTCTGAGCGGCAGTCCAAGCCGCTCAGGCCAATTCTGACGCTGCCCTCATGCTTGGTTTAGCATGAGAGCAGTGCCAGGATTGCTGGGGAGCCTTTGCTGGTGTCCCAGTGAATGCTCCACCAGAAGAGGAGTGAGGCGGCAGGAGGGGGCGGTGAGACTGGTAAGTGTTTTTTGTCTTTTTGTTTCCCCTGTCCCACCACCCCCCTTGATGTTTGCGCTGGCCGCTGCTGTGGTATAGTCGATTCAAGTGAGTGTACAGCATCCAAAGCGCAAAAGCCTGTGGACACTGCCGCTCACAGTAATACAAGATCAAAATTTAATAAAATGCCATTATTCTTTCATTGAGTCACTTTAAATGCCAAACTGTATCAATATTTTGCTTATGGGTGATGTGAGAAACACAAAGAGGCAGATTTACAAGCCCCTTGTGCCGCCTTAACACCGCCTTAGTGTCATTTTTATGCTGCTAAGGCGGCGTTAACGTGGTCATTCCCCTGCTCCATATTCACAAAGTGGCGCAACGTATGCATTGCTCCACTGTGCAACCCCCTGCGCCACATTATCCCTGTGCCAGGTAAAATGTATACAAGGGGGGGGGGGGGCGTTTCCACGAAGGGAGCCCCGAAAATATGGTGCAGTAAAATTTACAAGATTTCGTAGCCATTTTTTCTATCATTTTTAACACCTGCTTAGGGCATGCGTTAAAGTGACGCACCCATAATAATCTATGGGCCTCCCAGTGCTTTGCTGCACTAGCACCAATATTTTTGGCACTTGTGCAGCAAAGTGCCACAACAGCATCAAACATTTTGATGCTGTTGTGATAACGACCGCCACAGTGTGCCATATTTAGAATACCATATTGTAATTACAGGGGACAAGGGAGATGCAAGAAAAGTGGTGCATAGGGACCGATGCGCCACTTTCTCGTAAATATGCCCCAAAGAATCAGACTAAAAAGTAGGATGACACAGGAGCAGAGGTCGAAATGGGCGGGATCGGAGGGGCACGAGTGCCGATACGTTTTTAATTAATGAGAAACACTTCCCCTACTTCTTGTGAGAAGACAACAATCCAGGGACGGTTTGTTCCATGAGTTGTAATGGTTCAGCTGAAGTATGAGGCAGGGCGGCTCCTGCAGTGCAAAAACCGAAGGCGGGCAGACAGCAAAGTAAGAAACAAGCTTTGTTGCCAAGGTGCCTGCTTGCCTGAAAGAAAGTTAAATGTGCACAACTGGTCAATTTGAAAATGTAAATGGTGGTTGGAAGCTAGTATTGGCTTTAATTGATGGATGCACTTCCTGATAACACAAAGTTATTCTATTTGAGGGGTAGAGCAAGGATTTACCAGATGAGCTGTGAAGTGCATGCTTTTAAAGAACAGCTATCTGAAACAAATGCACTATGTCCAGTCTGGGTATTATTAAAATCTATATTTTGGAAGCACCTTGTTATCTTAACCCTGTTTGCACATTTTGCAGCAGTCTATCTTATAATGTGTGTAATGCAAGTTTAAAATAATGACTTACACATTCATAGCTTTCTGTCCCAGGCTTTGTCCTTGCAGCACTAAAACTATGTGTTACTATTCTCCAACTCACCAACCAAGATTCAGGCCCAGATTTATCCAAGGATTGCATTGCCTGTGTGACATGCAGGGTGACGCAAGGGCAAGGCAATCCTTCAGTCAAACTTACCAAGCCACGCAGAGCCACCTTGCGTGGCCCTGCATGGCTTGGTAAATCTAGAGTAGTATAAGTTGCGGCCTTAAATGAGTCTGTGTTAGGAAGGCATTAAATGCATGGAGACTGGGTTTTCTTTTGCATCCACTGCTTTTTGCAGTATTTCAAGATTTACCAAGAGTAGTAAACCTGGGAATGTGTCAAAATTGTATGCCTTCCTCGTAGTGGTGCAATGAGACTGTGGACTATAACCCGTGAGCTTTAGTGTTTCTTTTGTATCAAAGCAATAGTCCTTATATTATTACAAAGCTTACCTATAGCACCATCATTTTAACCTTTGTGTTAGGCACGGCCCGTCCTTTAGGGCGGAGGGGCCACACCCCTCCACCTTTTGTCCCTCATGAAGACTGTCTGTCAGGCTGAGCAAAGGTCAGCCTGACAGACACTCTTCATGTTCAGATCAGGCAGCCAGGAGTGAGACATGTGCGATTTGCGCAGACTCCTGGCTACCTGAGCTGAACTTTGCTTGGGCTGAAGAGGTCACAGCTCCTATGAGAGTGACCTCCTCAGCTCAGCAAAGGTGCCTCGAGCCCACCCCCCTCGGTGAGGAGGGAAAGCGTCACCCATTAACTCTGACCTGGGCACTTTAGGTTTAAGCCCTGAAGCGCCCAGGGCGAATGTCAATCAGTGACCCCTCGTCACAGAGATGTTTCACTGACCCCATCCCACTCTGTGACGAAGTTGGGACTGCTGCCAAAAGGTCAGCCAGTGAGGGAAGGCAGCAGTCCCAACCCTCCTGGGACCTCCGAGTTGAAGGTAAGTGTGTTTGAGGTTTTTTTCCTAAATGAATGTTTGGTGCGTGCGTGTATGTTTGAATGTTGATGAGTGTTGTGAATGAATGTGTGTGCGAGTGTGAATGAATGAGTGTGTGTGCCTCCCTCCTAAGATTGCCGGCCACCACTGCTTTTGTTGTTTTCAGTGAATTGCTAGGGTTGTTTAATGCAAACTAAAATCTTAGTACTTCACCTAACTATAAAGTCTGTTTAACCTAAGGTGTTTTACTGGGTTTCTGAGGATTTTTAATGCAAAATATAATATTACATAACTTAACTATAATATCACTTTAATCTTTGTTTTTAAAATGAATTTCAGTTTTTTTAACATAGAGTAAGATCTTATTACCTCACATAAGTATAACATCACTTTAACGATTTTATTTTCAGCTAACTTGCCCAAATCTTATTTACAGTATCCCTTTGAGTGCTCCCTTTCTGTAAACAGGCCTGTAAATCTTGTTCTTATCTCATTACATTTGCTGCTCATTCAAAGAACAAGGCCAAATGTCAGGCTTTGTCTTCGGTGGGAACTTAGTCGTTACTTTTCTTTCTTTGACTTCAAAGTGAGAGGATTTTTGCGACAATCTTGCTGGATACTGGGGTTAGGAAAGATTTTTTTCTATCACATGACAACATTTAAATAAACTTCAGAATATATCAGAATTAGGAGTACAAATGAAGCACATTTTTGTTAATTCTGAACTGTGCTGGAAACAAATACCTTTATATGATTAAATTAAATCATTGCATTAGGTGATACAATTTCCATGCATCATCGTCTGTGCACTGTATAGTTTTATTTGAAAAACTGTATGTCTGTGCAATGTAATGGTAATTTCAATCAAAAACGTGTTGTTTGTAATGGCAATGTGTTACCACACCATGCATACTCCACTCCACTCTACTCTGCACCACTCCACATCATTGCACCCTACTTTACACCACTCCATGCCACTGCACTGTCGGCCACTGAACTCTCCTCCACTCCAAACCACTCCACTCTATGCCACTGCACTCTATGCTACTTCACACAACACCTCTCTACTCTACTCTGTACCACTCTACTCTTTGCCAATGGACTTTACGCCTCTCTACAGCACTGCGCTCTGAACCTCTGCACGCTATACCACTCTAGTCTAGGCAACACCAATCTAGTTTTCACAACTCCACTCTATGCCACTCTGCAACACTGCACTGTACGTCACTGCACTCTATGCTAAAACACTCTTTGCTAGTGCACTTTACTCTGTAACACTCAACTATATGTCCCTGCACTCTACATCAATACACAGTACTTCACTCTAATCTACTCTATGCCACGGCACTCTACACCACTTTACTCAATGCCATCACTCTCTATGCCACTATATGCAACTCCACTCTACCCTGCACCTATCCACTCTATGCCACTGCACTATACTCTGAAACAATCTATTCTACGTCACTGCACTCTGCACCACTGCATTGCATGGCACTGCACTCTACCCTACACCTCCCCACTCTATGCCACTGCACTCTACTCTGAAACAATCTATTCTAGGCCACTGCACTCTACACCACTCTGCCCCACTGCACTCTGAACCACTGCACTCTACTTCAATGCAGTCTATGCCAATGCACTCTAAACAACTGCACTATACACCACTGCACTCTGACATTCTACTCTGCAGCACTGCACTGGCTGCCACTATCTGTTGCGCCGCGTGGTGCGGCGCGAGCCGAGCATTCGGCTCGCGCCGCGCAGCGCGTTCTCAGGACGCGGCGCGCCCCGAGTCTTCTTTGTACAGCGCGAGGCCCCAGATATTATTTTGGGCCTCGCTCTGCCTTCTGTGGTGTCCCTGTTCTCCCCTGACTCCTCCTTACCTGTTTCTTTTTCTTTCTTCTTCTACTTTTTCTTCTTTACCTTTTCGAGGCATTTTTTGTCCTTTCTTTATGTCTTTCCCCCTTCCCATGTTACCTTTTTCTTCCCAGCATTCCTTGGTCCCTATTTTCTATGGTTCCTGTTCTATTCTATCCTATGTACTTTTTCCCTATCTAAAATGGTGTCTTTTTACTTCCTGTTGGTAACTTCCTGTTTCTTGGTATATAGGGGCTCTGTTTTCTCCCTTTCCTTGCGCTGCATCACTTTCTGCTCAGATTGTGTCTTCGCTCCTGATTCTTAGCCTTCGGTTCTGAATCTTTTCGATTTTGCATTTACCTGCATTTTGTTCCTGTTTGATTCCTGGTTTTGTTTTCGTTTCAGGAATCCATTTTTTGGAGGTTTTTTCCCCTTTATTGGGTTTTTTTCCCTCTGGCACTAATTCTAAAGGGCACGGTCTGTTCTTGGCGTTTCCACTGCCTGCAGCACCGTGGCTACTAGAAAGAGTCGCCCCTTTCTGGGCCAAAGCCGAACCCTCAAGACCTACGCCACTAGATCTGCGGTTTCCAGGCGCCAGCAGCACGTGAGTCGTGACAGAATGCAGCGCCAAACCATTCCGACATCTTCTGATACTATGGATGACACAGTGGCGGCGGCTGCAGATCCTGATTCATCTTTTTTGACTACTATTCAACAACAAGCTCAGGAATTGCAACAATTGCGTAACGAGAATGCGGTCTTACGACAGGCTTTGGCCCTCCGCAGTGGCGATGTTCCGACTATCTCCGCCTCAACGCCTCGCTTCTCTGGTGAACCAACTAAACTGCGTGAATTCCTGGATGCATTAACGGTTTACTTCGCCTTCAGACCTAGCCAATTCTCTCATGACAGGACAAAGGTGGGATATCTTATTAGTGCATTATCCGGTCCTGCCTTGGCCTGGGCAACCCCAATGGTGTCATCCAACGATCCAGTATTGTCGGACTATTCTGCCTTCGTGACCCGCTTCAAACAAATGTTTAGTCGCCCAGGATTGGAAGCCTCGGCAGAGGAAGCATTATGTGATATCCAGCAAGGTTCCCAGGATGTCCTCCGATATATTACACGTTTCCGTCAATTAGCGGCAGAGACCACTTGGGTGGAGCGTACCCTGGTAACTTTGTTTCGCAGAGGACTTAAGGAAGAAATTAAGGATGAATTAGTACATTCCACCAGAGTTGAAGATCTTCGTGGCCTCATGGATCAAGCACTTTCCATCGAGTATCGTCTTCAAGAACGACGAATGGAGAAGAGAAGGAGTAGTGGAGCGTCTCAGCCAAGCTCTTCACGGATGTATCCACCTCATCCTGAGGAATCTCGTCCTCCTGCTAAAGATATAGAAGGGGAACCCATGCAAGTGGATACTGCTCGAGGGCCACTCTCTGCTAGTGAGAAGGAAGACAGACGGAAGAAGGGATTGTGCCTCTACTGTGGTTCTGCTGGTCACCTGCTTCGTACATGTCCTGTACGTCCACCTAGACCCTTGGGAAACGCCACCTCCCGTCCTCTGTAAGAAGGGAGGGGACGGGATCATCGGCTATACCTTCTATCAGCTCATTCAACGACAATACAACTTACTTGTTCGTGTTACCAGTCATATTACAACTACCTGATGGCCGCCAAGAATGAACTATGGCATTATTGGATTGTGGTGCTAGTGGTATATACATGGATAAGACATGGGCCACTAATCTGCAAATTCCCACTCAACCCAAAGACATTCCTGAACAAGTACACACCGTGGATGGATCTTTAATATCCTCAGGTCCAGTCGATACTACGACCTTGATGTTAAATTTACAGTTTGGTAATCATCAAGAACACCTCTCTTTTGATCTCATTTCATCTCCCAACCATACCATTATTCTCGGAATTCCATGGTTAACTAGACATAACCCATATGTGAACTGGGTAACCCGGACAATTTCTTTATCCTCACAGTTTTGTCAAGAAAATTGCTTTGCTTCCGATAAATATTGGTCACCAAACAGATTAACACCTATGAAGAGTACTACGGAGTATTCCATCAACACTGTCCAAGGGGTTCCTGAACATTATTTAGAGTTCCAAGACGTGTTTCAAAAACCATCCAGACCTGTATTACCTCCACATCGAGAGTACGATTGTGCTATTCCTTTGGAACCTGGAACAGTCGTTCCCTTTGGGAGGATGTATTCTCTCACGGAACCTGAAAAGGAAGTTCTTAAGGAGTATCTGGAGGAAAATGTACAGGGTGGTCTCATTGTTCCATCATCTTCTCCAGCAGGGGCTCCTCTCTTTTTTGTACCTAAGAAGACCAAAGATCTTCGTCCTTGCATAGACTTTCGAGGCCTAAACAAGATAACTATAAAGGATCGTTATCCTTTGCCCCTCATTAAGGATATTTTAGAGGCAGTCAGAGGGGCTCAACGTTTTACCAAGTTGGATCTTCGGGGAGCTTACCACCTTTTACGTATAAAAGAAGGAGACGAGTGGAAAACAGCATTCAGGACACCGTTCGGTCATTTTGAATATAAAGTCATGCCCTTTGGTCTTACGAACGCTCCTGCTATATTTCAAAGGTTTATGGACTCAATATTTTCCGATCTCTTGAACCAGACACTCGTAATCTACTTGGACGACATCCTTATTTTTTCCAGACGCCCTGAACTCCATTCTTCTCATGTGAAACAAGTCCTTCACAGACTCCGAGCACATCAACTATTCTGTAAACCCGAAAAGTGTGAGTTCGATAAGACGGAAGTCAAATATCTGGGTTATCATTTAAGTTCCACCGGCATAGCTATGGACCTAGAAAAGGTACAAGCAATTCTAGAGTGGCCTTCTCCCTCTTCTATCAAAGAAACACAATGTTTCCTAGGATTAGCAAATTTTTACCGACAGTTCATTCAAGACTTTGCCAAACAGACCAGCCATATAACCCATACCTTAAAGAAGGAAAATCTAAAACAGGGGTTTGTCTGGACCAAGGCGGCTGAAACAGCTTTTCAAGAATTAAAGAAGGCATTCACTCAAGCTCCCATCTTGAGACATCCAGATACCAATAAACAGTTTATCGTAGTTACCGATGCTTCCGAAAAAGCTATTGGAGCAGTCTTGCTTCAACTTCAAGAAGATGATGGTCTTGAACATCCTGTTTTCTATTTGTCCCATATTCTCTCTTCAGCTGAACAACATTACTCTGTACTAGAAAGAGAGTTGTTAGCTCTGAAGACAGCCTGCATCGAATGGAGACAGTTTCTGATGGGATCCAAGGAGCCTTTCGAGGCGAGAACAGATCACCGTAATCTGCAATGTCTACGTAATTTTGTATGCCAAAATAGTCGCCAGGCGCGTTGGGCCTTTTTCTTTAGTCAGTATGACTTTTACATCACCTATATTCCTGGATCTCAAAACATTCTGGCTGATGCTCTGTCTCGACGCTATCCAGATTGTACTCCTTCCCCATCTCAGTTTCTACTGGAGCCTAGTAAGATCATTGGAGTTGCTCAATCTTTTCTGGATGAGGTACGACTGGAGTATTCCAGCCTGTCTAATAGCGAAATAGAGAACTTAAGAACCTTTTTATGCAAGAAAGAAGGATTCTTTTTTCATCAGAAGCTGTTATTCCTCCCTACTAACAGAGTGCGAGACAAAGCATTACAGATGTGCCATGATTCACCGGTTGCTGGACATAGAGGTATTAAGGCCACACAAGAACTTCTTTCGCGATCTTTCTGGTGGCCTACCTGGAAATCAGATGTCAAAAGATATGTTCAGGCTTGTCCCATATGTGCCCAAGTCAAGATTCCCCGTAGCAGACCTGCAGGATTACTACAGCCTTTGCCAGTTCCACCAACGCCATGGCATACTATTTCCACTGACTTTATGTGTTCACTTCCGCCATCAGCTGGAAACCAGGTTATCATGGTCACTGTTGATTCTTTCACTAAGATGGCCCACTTTACTGCTCTAAAGAAATTACCAACATCCCAAGAATTGAGCCAGATATTTATCGACCATATTTTCCGTCTCCATGGACTTCCACATACCATTGTGTCTGACAGGGGTCCCCAGTATATTTCCTGGTTTTGGAAACATTTTTGCAAGACACTGAATATCAATATAGCACTATCATCCGGTTTCCATCCTCAGACCAATGGACAAACTGAGCGTTTGAATCAAGGACTAGAACAATACCTTCGTTGTTTTTGTAATTCCACCCAAAGCAACTGGAACACTTATCTTCCTATTGCTGAATATTCCTACAACAATTCTGTCCATAGTGCCTCCAAGGTCACTCCCTTTTTCTGTTCCTATGGCTATCATCCGACCTCTTTTCCTACTGCTCCTCAATCTACCTCTCCTCTGCCTGCCATTACATCTTTTTCCAAACGTCTCCTGCAACTCCATAAGCTCATTAGATCTAATTTATTGCACACTAAGAGGTATATGAAGAAGATCGCTGATAAGAAACGTGGACCCACTCCCGATTATCACCCTCAGGATAAAGTCTGGCTTTCTTCCAAATTCTTACCCTCTCGTCTTTCTCTGAATAAGTTCACGCCTCGCTATTATGGGCCTTTTCGTATTCTTCAGTTGCTCAATCCTGTCACTGTTCGTCTTCGCTTGCCTCATACTTGGAAAATTCATCCGGTCTTTCATGTATCCCAACTCAAACCTTATGTCCCTGATCCTTTCTCTCGTCAGTTTCCTTGTCCTCCTCCTGTGTTGGTGAATGATGTCCCTGAATATGAGGTTCAAGAAATTTGTGACTCCCGCCTTTTTCACCGGCGTCTTCAGTATTTGATTCACTGGAAGGGTTATCCTCTTAGTGAATGCTCTTGGGAAGATGCTTCTTCTGTTCACGCCCCTCTTTTGATTTCTCGTTTTCATCGTTTGTTTCCCTTCAAACCTGGACCTTCGGGGGGGGGACCTACTGTTGCGCCGCGTGGTGCGGCGCGAGCCGAGCATTCGGCTCGCGCCGCGCAGCGCGTTCTCAGGACGCGGCGCGCCCCGAGTCTTCTTTGTACAGCGCGAGGCCCCAGATATTATTTTGGGCCTCGCTCTGCCTTCTGTGGTGTCCCTGTTCTCCCCTGACTCCTCCTTACCTGTTTCTTTTTCTTTCTTCTTCTACTTTTTCTTCTTTACCTTTTCGAGGCATTTTTTGTCCTTTCTTTATGTCTTTCCCCCTTCCCATGTTACCTTTTTCTTCCCAGCATTCCTTGGTCCCTATTTTCTATGGTTCCTGTTCTATTCTATCCTATGTACTTTTTCCCTATCTAAAATGGTGTCTTTTTACTTCCTGTTGGTAACTTCCTGTTTCTTGGTATATAAGGGCTCTGTTTTCTCCCTTTCCTTGCGCTGCATCACTTTCTGCTCAGATTGTGTCTTCGCTCCTGATTCTTAGCCTTCGGTTCTGAATCTTTTCGATTTTGCATTTACCTGCATTTTGTTCCTGTTTGATTCCTGGTTTTGTTTTCGTTTCAGGAATCCATTTTTTGAAGGTTTTTTCCCCTTTATTGGGGTTTTTTCCCTCTGGCACTAATTCTAAAGGGCACGGTCTGTTCTTGGCGTTTCCACTGCCTGCAGCACCGTGGCTACTAGAAAGAGTCGCCCCTTTCTGGGCCAAAGCCGAACCCTCAAGACCTACGCCACTAGATCTGCGGTTTCCAGGCGCCAGCAGCACGTGAGTCGTGACACTATCATTAACACCACTCTTCTATGTACTACTGCATTCTATGCCACTGCACTCTCGCCACTGCACTCTATATCACTCCACTCTACGCCACTGCACTCTACAGCACAATACTCTGCACTGCACCACTCTTCACTACTCCACTCTGCACCACTCTATACCACTCAAGTCTACTTTGCTCTCTATGCCACTGCTCCACTCTACACTACTGCACTCTCTGCCACTCTATTGTATGCCACTCTACTCCACTGCACTCTATTCTGCTCTAATCTGCCCCATGGCACTCTGTGCCTGTGCACTCTATGCCAATGCACTCTAAACTGCACTGTAAGCCACTACCCTCTAATCTGCACCACTGTACTCTACGCCACTGTTCTCTGTGCCACTCTACACCACTGCACTAACATTCTACTCAGTAACATTGCACTCTCCGCCACTCTAATCTACACCACTCTACTCTGTACCACTGCTTTCTATGCCACTCTACTCTGCATCACTCCACTCTATGCCACTGCACTCTACAGCACAATACTCTACTCTGCACCACTCTACACAACTCCAGTCTGCACCACTCTACGCCACTGCACTCTATGCCATGCAAGTCTACTTTGCACTCCATGCCATTGCACCACTCTACACTACTGCACTCTCTGCCACTGTGTTGTATGCCACTCTACTCCACTCTATGCCACTCTACTCTGTCCTGCGCCTCTCAATGCCACTACACTCTAAACCACTGCACTCTACGCCAATGCACTCTAAACAACTGCACTGTACCCCACTGCACTCTACTCTGCACCACTGTGCTCTACGACACTACACCTATGCTGCTCTACTCCGCACCACACCACTATGCCACTAACTTTTAGCTATGCTGAACAGCAGCCACTCTGGTGTTTAAAATGGCTAAAACACATTTGCAAAGCCAATAACTCTTGCTTAGACGAGACCTATTGGCTTTGCCAATGTTTGTTAGTACTCTGAGATACTGAGGTCCCTGAAAGAACTGCGAATGTGTAAGACCTTATTTTAAACATGCATTACACACATCATAAAATAGGCTGCTACAAAATGCGCAAATGCATTTCGGATAAATTAAAGAAAGTCCTTCTAAAATACAGATTTGAACAATATACATTTTATACCTAGTACTAAAAAATTTTATAACAGTTCAATAAAACCACACACTCCACAGCTCACCTTGGAACACAGTACCTCTCTAAAAGAAAATATCTTTGTCATCAGAAAGCTTAAAGTGATTCCTTTGATTAAAGTCAATGCAGGTTTCCAAGCCCCTTCACATTTTCAGATTTACCAGTTGCGCAAATTTGCATTTCTTTAGGTAAGGAGACACCCTGCCAAGAGGGCCTGTTCCTATCTGTCTGCCCCTCCCTCCCTCAGAGCACAGGAGACTCCCTGCCTTTCAATCGAGCTGGGGAAACTGCTCTGTGCTAATTACATTTTGTCCTCTAGGTGAAAGGCTAAAATTATGGACAAATGCTGTCCGTTACGCCTTTTATTACCGACAACAGGGCAAAATTAAGGGCAGTCTGTGAAAATTACGGACTGGTGGTCACCCTAGCCGCAGTGCTTAATTTGCCGAAAGCTCTCCTCTTAAACACACGGCTGCCGCAGCAAAATGTGCGAGCACAGAATACTGAGGCAGCAAAATCCTGAAGCCATCTCGGGCTTCTTTAGTCTATTTACAGCCACTACCTGCCCTTCAGCTCACTCCTGCAGCTTTCTGCTTTCTCCTATTATGACAAATTTTCATTTTTCTCTTTCTCCATCTTTCCCATATGTATCTTTTGCTCGCAGTAAATGCTTGAGGCAGGAAAATAAGTGCCGGCCCTCAAACATAAATGCGGGTGCCCCGCACTGGAAACAACAAGCACAAATTAAGCACTGCCTTTAGGAAAGATCCAGTGTAATTGCATACCACATCTCTTTCTGTGAAGGTGTGATGGGAGCTGCTAAAAATAAGGCCATCTTGTGTCAAAGCTATTTTAGAAGAGTGAATGCTAAAAGCAAAAAAAAATCAAAACAAAATCAGGCTTTCAGGTTCCTTTGACAATGACTCAGGGTTTTTAGATTTCTCCACCACCCATGGCTCCCGCGCGTGCATTGAAAGGCTAGGAGAAAACATCAGAGCTTTTTCAAGGTACGATCAATTCACAGGAAGTCGAAAATGTCATTTCTGAATAATTACCCTTGAACAAAGTCTTTAGAGAAAAACTGTCTCCTACGGATCAAAAACCTACGGGGGACAAAAAGGAGTGAATGAACAGCTAATGCCTGATGGGAGGCTGCGCGTACAACCCAGACAGTCTCCACGGGATGTCTCCGCCTGGCGGGAAAAGGATCCAATCTGGAGTTTGGCACTGAATATCGATGAAGTGGATAGAGTGCCTCAACAGAACTCACCAGAGTACAGACACATTTATGAGATAGAGCAGTGGTTCCCAACCTTTTGACTTCTGTGGACCCCCACTTTATCATTACTGGAACCCGGGGACCCCCGCTGAATCATTATTGGAATTTGTGGACCCCCCACTGAGTCATTATTGAAAGCTGGGGACCTAATCTGTTTATATTTTTTAATTTTCTAAGCAGTCCCGGACCCCTGAGAAGGCTTTGTGGCACCTCAGGGGTCCCCGGACCACAGGTTGGGAAACACTGAGTTAGAGAAAATGCACGGTATATTAGTACCAATTAATGTTGGTAGGTAAACAGCACAAACCCACCCAGGAAGCTGAATTGTGCTATGCATAAAGTTGGGTGCTGGCGAATGACTGAAGATCGTGTAAATCAGTGATGGGGGGAGAGAAGTTGCTTGTTGTTGTGAATGGGGGAAGTTACATTTTAGTGGTGGAGGAGGAGCTTCTAGTAGAGACGGGTTTTAAACTCTATTATGACATGTTTGAGTGTTGTTGTTCCAAAGGAGGGGCATACCTCGATAGTAACCACTAGTTGCTGCATCATCATTTATGGAATAGGTATTGAAGTGCCCAGATTGGATGGTCTTTATGAAGCCTGAGTTTGAAAGGTATGTTTTTTGTGGTGTTGGAGAGCTTTAGTAAGTTGACTGCCTTTTTTCAGAGGCAATAACTTTGAAGGAGAAGATGACAATAAATGTGAGTGATTTGCCTTTTATGTCAGTTGGGTGTGAAACTTTACAGCTTCACATGAAAGAGCCATTTGTGTATCTGAAGTCATTGGGTACTGTTGTCACTTGAGGTGAAGTCAGCATTAGGAGGTTTATTTTGAGGGAGGATCATGACATCCTGGGTTGGATGGTGGTAAAACAATTTAGTTAATTGATGTCCCTAATAGAGGAGACATATGCTCTAGGCTAGATTTCCTGGCTGGTGGTACAGCATTTCTGGGTGGGATACCTTTCAACTCTACCACAAGAGGTGTGGGATTCTCACTTCAAGGTGTTTTGTGCCCGGCTACCTCCTGCATACAACAGGTGGTAATTGTTTCATTTGAATTGAAAGTCGTGTGGATTTGGGCTGTGTGAGTTCAAGCCCACATGTTATTTATTATTCCGGGGATTCAAATTCAGGATAGCTGGATTTAGGTCTGTGGATACCCATTAAGATGGTTTCTTTTGGCCACATAGTACCCAGCACCTAAATTTGGTCCACTTGAAATTGGGACCATAGAGTTGTAAATTTTTGGTATGCAGGTAAAACCCTCTGGGCACAACTCTGAAATACTTCATGTGCAAGCTGAGATCACAGGTGGAGGATACATTTTTGAGCAGGTCCACAGGTCACCGATAACCTTTGGGATATGGAAGTACCCATGCAGGTGAGCTGCTTCCTGTGAGGCAGGAGGAGAACCATTGTAGTACAGTGTAGTGGAATCCCACACGTATTCGTTGGATGGTGAATGGACCTGGTTACTATGGTATTGAATACTGCGGAGCAGTAGGCAAGAGTCACTGTTTTCTTTAATTTTTGTACATATATCTTTATTGGCATTTTCAAGATACAATCATGCGAGATATATTGGACAATGAAATGTACATCCTTGAGTGTGATATTCTGAGTGATACAAGACATAGCAAATATAGGGGGTTATTCTAACTTTGGAGGAGGTGTTAATCCGTCCCAAAAGTGACGGAAAAGTGACGGATTTACCACCAGCCGTATTACGAGTCCATTATATCCTATGGAACTCGTAATACGGCTGGTGGTATATCCGTCACTTTACCGTCACTTTTGGGACGGATTAACACTCCTCCAAAGTTAGAATAACCCCCATAGTCTTGTTTTTGGCAATCGATATAGAAAGGTCAAATATGAGGCTCAGTAAATAGGACAACATAACATAGCTATAAAGGTAGTTAACAATACCTTACTGGGTTTCACATACAGTCCGTCAAAAGAACAACCAACAGTAGGTAGTAACAAAAACAATGCTAAAACCTCTGGCTGGAGGTTGCCTACAGATAGAGTGTGGCATGCAGGGCTGGACTCGGAAGCCACAGCAGCCCTGGCAATTTTGTTGGACCAGTCGCTCAGGGGATTTTGGGAGCTCCAAGTATTGAAGCACTGCTACTTTTGTTACTAGAGGCTGATATTGCAGCATTGCTGCAAAACTGACCCCTAGAAACAAAACCGGTCCCCACCACTGCAAAACTGACCCCACCCTTCCAGCCTCCTGGGGAAATGCCTGATGCCTGCTACAGCCAGTCCGGCCCTAGCGGCATGGGAGGGAAAGCATATGATGTGATATCTACGATTCCAATGGATTGAGGCGCTGGGGGAGTCAAAAAGATAGATTACAAGGACCCACTAACTGAAATTACTGATTCTGGCATTGCCATATTTCCAAGTGAGTCTACCAAGACCAGGTCTGCGTGGCTATCGACAGGGCCATCATACCTGATGAAATGGATTAAGTGTGGGTTGATTCAATTTATCAAACAGTTTGAGGACATAGGTGTCCAAAAGTGTGGTCACACCCTTGCTACCTCGTCAGAGCCGGTCGGATAACATGACGTCCGCTTCAGCTATGTGTCACTTGAAGGCAACGAAGTGCAGTGGGCAGTTGTTCGGCCTCCCAAGCCATGGTTATTAATCATTTAAACAAGTCCAAGGTGAGGTCTAGCATTCTCAGGTGATATTTAGTGTGTTTGGTGCATATGGTGATCCCTAAAGGGAAGAGCAGGTGGTCAGGAGACAACTGTACACCGACTACTGTGGATGTGATGAAGCACCTGAATCCAGACATGCACAAGTGGTGGGCAGTCCCAGACCATATATAGAAATGTAGAATCTGCATGTCTACACCTAGGGCATGTTGATGGTATCTCTGGGAACATCACATGGAGCCGGTGTGGTGTGAGGTATGTGAGATGGTGATAATTAAACTGTGTGAATTTGAGGCGAGTGTTTTGTGACACTTGTTTGAAGTGTTCCAGGGCCATTGACCATTGTTTAACAGTGAGCTTGGTCCCCGGGCTTTCCTCCCATCAGGGTTTACTCGTGTATGGTCTATGCTCGCCTCTAAGTGCGCTGTGTAAAGGTAAGCTATTGGTTTGCATCCTACTCTGTGTGTGAGAAAACACTGGTGTAGTTTGAGTTCATCACCACCCGCCAACCATGTGTCTCTAACAGCTAGTGTGAGTGCAAGATAGATAAGGAAGGAGCCTGCTCTAAGTCTGTGGGTGTCTTGGAGATCTTGAAACAACTGCGAACACCCTCATCAAATAGGTCACCCACCCCAGTTATCCCTGCCGCCTTCCATGGCGCCAGGTCATGTATGCCCAGCAACGCTATCATGGCAGGCATGTCCCGAAGAAGAAACCATGGTGCGCAGGAGATCACATTTTGTTTGGGCTGGATATATCTATTTCAAGCCACTTTGGCTACGCACGTCAATCTACTCAGCTCTTTCGCTGGACCCACGGGCATAAGTGAGCACTGAAACAAGGCTCTACCATCGAGCTCAACCAGCACAAACCTGCTCTCCCCCATCTTTGGCCACTGCAGCTGAGCAGCCACAAAATGCAGTTCTAGATCAGGCTCCTCTAGGTCACCTTATAACATTGGCGGCTGCAGAATCAGGATCAAGACCCACTTTCGGGTGGGGCCCAAGACTGTCAGATTCCAGTCCACTCAATTCCTTGAAAAGGGCTCTAGTGGGCACAACTGGGAGTGCTGAAAAGAAATACAGCAGACACAGGAGGACAAGCATTTTGGCAATAGCCAAATCGGATCCCATGGGCGATAGAGGAAGGGGTGCCCAGAAGGCCACAGATTGACAAATGGAAGTAAGGGCTCTTCCATGGTTACCATCTAAGAGGCCTGTTTCACTGTGATATACATTTATTCCCAGATAGCGAAAGGTCTTAAAGCTCCAATGGAGGCGGTCAAGCCCTTAACGTGGTTCACTCTCCATGGCCTTTAACACCAGGGGCAGAAAAGGCCAACCCATCATGTCAAAGGCTTTTTCAAAATCAAGGAGACTGTCACCGGAAGATCAGTCAGGCCCTCCACGGTGCCCAGAATGTGACACAGGTGTTATCTGTTATTGTAGGTTGCAGGATGGGGATAAAGCAGCATTGATCAGGATGAGCCAAGAAATCGAGCTTGGGGAGTAATCTGTTGGCCAGGACCTTGCTCAGGATCCTGTAACCAATACTGAGGGATACTGAGCGGTCCAATGCAATTTAATGTATATAATTAAAATCCCTGCACCACAGTCCAGGGGCCTGGGGATTTAGAAGCAGGGATCGAGATGGAGTGTACAGAAACTTGCCTTTATGTGTATTAGGTGCATATATAGAAATTAGTGAGAGGGGATGCCCAGCTAAGGAGCCTTCTAATAGGACACATCTGCCTTCCAGATCAGTATCACCCTTTGTTTTACAAATGGTACTCCCAGGGGCTACCCAAATCAGAACTGCGAAGGCATACGCAAAGTTTCCAGTGCCACAGACTTGCCCACTGCCGCGTCTGCTGACCTTCTCGAGTTCCCCACTTGTAAGGTGTGTTTCTTGGAGACATGCGGTGTGACTATGCCTGCGTCTGAGTTATGCATAGATCTGTGCAGTCTCATAGGTGTTGCCATGCCCCTAAAATTACAGGTTAACATATTCATGGAGGTGACCATAGTAAATGGTGCGTACCCTTAATCATAGGTGTCCAAGACAGCACCTCCCTCCCAGTGAACGTGCCTCCCACCACTGCCAGAGAAAAACAAATACACATTACTGCAACATTACAAAACTCCCCAATCCCAGGCTTGGACGCCAACTAGCTTAGTGCCACCATGCCCCACAGAAGAAAACCTAGGTGCGATGTGTACCATCAACAATGGAAAGTCCTTGAGGAAGTGTCCAGGGGGAGGAGAACAATGAGGCTATCATGACGCAAAGGGAATCCACCTGGGCCCAAAAGTGAGAATCTAAGTGGTGAGCCCAATTTTACCAGCACACAAAACAGAAGTACCAATCACCCGAACATACTGTCAGTTTCAGTATTCACTTTACAGACCGAAGTTAACCTCCCTCCAAGAATCATCAGGGGTCTGGCATATCTCTGCGGGGAGAGCCTTGTGGGGTGATCAAAGAACCCTCCTCTGAGGTGACCGAGCCAGGCCCGGCTCTCAGTCCAAATCAGTGTCCGTGGCCAGGGCTCAGTACAGCTGCTATCTTTTATGTGATGAGAATCCAGTGGCAGCTGCAGAAAATCTTAAGGGGATGGGTTGGGGGAGGGGAACAAAGGGGGAAGGGGTCAGAGACGGTGGGGGGAAATAAATAAAATTAAAAAAACGTACCTTACCGCCGTCAATGTCTCCTGCTGCCTCATGCTCCTCTTCCTTCCATGTTGTGTCCCAGGCTCCCCAGCAATCCTGGCCCTGCTTACATGCTAAAGATGCAAAAACAACAGAAGATGGACGGAATGCAGAACATTTACCCCCAGTCACAGATCTGGGTTTAATCCATCAGTTTTTTTGTTTGACATGCCATTCCAGATCGGACCCAGCCATATGAAAATCAGTCTTGACCCTGTTCCCCATGGGAACAGTCCAGCCCGAACTGCCAGGCCAGATCCTTCCTGGGCCAAAAACAAGCATAGCAAGCAGGGGACCCTCGTCTGGGCATACACTTCCCACTTGGGGCAACAAATACAAAAACAACAGAAGATGGACGGAATGCAGAACAAATCAAACATTCACCCCCAGTCACAGATCTGGGTTTAATCCATCATTTTTTTTGCTTGCCATGCCATTCCAGATCGGACCCAGCCATATGCAAATCAGTCTTGGCCCTGTTCCCCATGGGAACAGTCCAGCCCGAACTGCCAGGCCAGGTCCTCCCTGGGCCAGAAACAAGCATCCTGGGACCGGTTTCAGGGTATCTTCCTTCATCAGACATGCTAGCTTGTATCTGGTGGCATAGCAAGCACGGGACCCAGGTCTGGGCATACCCTTCCCACTTGGGGCGACAAATGCAAAAACAACAGAAGATGGACAGAATGCAGAACAAATCAAACATTCACCCCAGTCACAAATCTGGGTTTAATCCATCAGTTTTTTTGCTTGCCATGCCATTCCAGATCAGACCCAGCCATATACAAATCAGTCTTGACCCTGTTCCCCATGGGAACTGTCCACCCCGAACTGCCATGCCAGATCCTCCCTGGGCCAGAAACAAGCATCCTGTGACCAGTTTCAGGGTATCACCCTTCATCAGCCGGGCTAGCTTGAATCTGGTGGCATAGCAAGCACAGGACCTACGTCTGGGCATAACTTTCCCACTTGGGGCGACAAATACAAAAACAACAGAAGATGAACGGAATGCAGAACAAATCAAACATTCACCCCCAGTCACAGATCTGGGTTTAATCCATCAGTTTTTTTGCTTGCCATGCCACTTCAGATTGGACCCAGCCAAATGCAAATCAGTCTTGACCCTGTTCCCCATGGGAACAGTCCAGCCCGAACTGCCCGGCCAGGTCCTCCCTGGGCCAGAAACAAGCATCCTGGGACTGGTTTCAGGGTATCACCCTTCATCAGCCAGGCTAGCTTGAATCTGGTGGAATAGCAAGCCCGGGACCCACGTCTGGGCATACCCTTCCCACTTGGGGCAACAAATGCAAAAACAACAGAAGATGGACGGAATGCAGAACAAATCAAACATTCACCCCAGTCACAGATCTGGGTTTAATCCATCAGGTTTTTTGCTTGCCATGCCATTCCAGTTTGGACCCAGCCATATGCAAATCAGTCTTGACCCTGTTCCCCATGGGAACAGTTCAGCCCGAACTGCCAGGCCAGGATTAAACCCAGATCTGTGCCTGGGGGTGAGTGTTTGAAAACCATCATTTTAATTTGTGATGTTGTCTTTTGTGCCCTGAGTGGCTAGGGTATGCCCAGACATGGGTCCCTTGCTTGTTGCGCCACTGGATTCAAGCTAACCTGGCTGATGAAGGGTGATACCCTAAAACCGGTCCCAGGATGCTTGAATCCTGTCCAGGGAGGACCTGGCTTGTCAGTTCGGGCTGGACTGCTCCCATAGGGAGCAGGGTCAAGACTGATTTGCATATGGCTGGGTCTGAACTGGGGTGACTTGGCAGGCAAAATAACAATGGATGAAACCTAGATCTGTGACGGGGGGTGAGTGTTTGAAAAGTTTCAACACTCCGTCCATCATTTTATTTTGTGATACATGCTAAAGATAGCATGTAAGCAGTGTCAGGACTGGTCTGAGCACTAGTCACAGCTGCTCAGACTCAAGCCTGGAATCTGTGCAGTTTCTGCAGCCTGGCTGTGTATGCAGGCAGGTTGGAGAAACCTAAGTGCGCATGTGCGTTTGGCCGGGCTCAGACAGCCGGCCAAACACACATGTGCACTTAGTGCACTCTCTCCTCTCCCCCCTCCCACCTCCCGTGGTCCAGCCCTGCCCCTCCCCTGTACTGCTTACTGAGCCAGCAAAAATGAAACGATAGAAAACTATTGTTTCATTTTTTATCTCCTAGCTCTTGGCTGGGATTAGGTGGGAGGGGGGGAGAGCTCCTTCACCATAGCGAAGGAGTCGCCCTGACAGAATCCTTTAGTATTTGGATGGTTACATCTCAGTTCTGCATTTAGGTCTACCTCTGGAGTAGAGAAGGTGGTTGATGTTGCTTTAGACTTGTTTAATCATTCTATATCGGGGATGTTTGAAATACCTGCCAAGAAAAAAGAGGACTAGGTCTAACGGCACAAGGTGAGTTGTGCTTACAGAAACCTCTCTTCCCATGTAATAGAGTAGTCATTCAAAACTGAGTATTACTCTAGATGCACCAGACCAAGGTACATTGTGGAAAGTGCATAAAGGAAAAAGGCCAAGAACTGAAAGGAATCAGCTAGGTTAAGAGTACTAAGCAGTTTCTTAGCCCTCGATTACAGTGTTTCATCCTGTGTGACTACAGACAACTCAGAGATGGGTTATCAGTCATTACCATAATCTATTCTAGTTGTAAATCCTCATTGCCCAGAGGTAAAACCTCCCTAGCCCCCTGCAAATTTTGTCATTTGGCCAATCACTTAATGATTTGCTCAAAAGCTGCCATGTTAAACATGTCTTGTAACCAAGTGTCACCAGAGGGAATCTTATTCGTCTTCTCCATTCTCAACTTGACCAGCTTGGCCAATGCCACTGAAGTTGCAGACCATCTCCTGCACTGGTGAGTACTCTCCGGTGATGGTAATGTGCTGTTGAAAGGGTATTTTTGCCCTCCCACCCCCTGGGCTGTTCATCCTTGGATTTTTGAGAAGAAAAAAAAGGCTGGTGGTGAGGACTCAAATGTTATTTTACATGTCACAAGTCTGCTGAAAGGCACCATGACATACGATACAAATGGTCATCCTGCCTTTTAAGCCAACAGCATGTTGCAATTTTTTCCAACACTGTCATTAGGGTTTCACCTAGTGCTGGTGGGTAAACACCAAAATTGTCCAAAGATGTTATGCATGGCATGTGACCACTAGCCAGTTATGTTTTAAAAGTTTACAAAAGTCTAGTCCATTTAAAAAAAAACATGCTTCACAGGTGAATCCAAAATTCTACTCACATATATTATGAGGTTTTCATCTTTTATTTTAATTATCCATTAATAAACAAGCATTGGCAATGCCAGTCATTTTGTATTTATTGCAGTGGAAAGCATTATACCAAGCTTCAAAACATAGCAACGGTAGGATAAGGACAACAACATCACAATCTTCTGTGACACAAAAAAATAAGGGTTGGTGACAGCAGCAGAAAGAGCATGGCATGATTGTCACGTAGCAACACAAAAGGATGATGGACGGAGTGCTGAAGCTTTTCAAACAGTCATCCCCAGTCACTGATCCGGGTTAAATCCATCGTTCTTTTGCTCACCATGCCACCCCACTTTGGACCCAGCCATATGCAAATCAGTCTTGACCCTGCTCCCCATGGGAACAGTTCAGCTCGAACTGCCCCCATGGGGAGAAGGGTCAAGACTGACTTGCATATGGCTGGGTCCAAACTGGGATGGTGTGGCGAGTAAAATAACAGTGGATGAAACCAGATCTGTGACTGAGGGTGAGTGTTTGAAAAGTTTCAACACTCTGTCCATGATTTTATTTTAGTTTTGCTATGATTCTCACACACACAGGCAGGTGCAGCAGAGGTAGCTAAAACACAAAAGACGGGGTGAGAGAAGTTAGAGGGCTATTGTACGCTCTCTGTAAACAGAGAGAAACATAGAAGAAGTGAAATGGCCCTGAAAGAAATAGCCAACTTGTGCTATTAAGAGATAGATGACTCATATAGGAGATGAGCCCTCACATATCTAGTGTGGAGCAATGGGTTCAACATAGAGCCCTGGGAAGCATCCAATGGTACTATTGATTGCTCATTGCAGTGTCTCCGAGTTATGGGTTTACTAGCTGGGAGAGGTTATATTTTTATGTCGCAATTTATGTTCTCCTTTTGTTAAACGCCAAACCTATATTAAAATTGTGTGTGGGTGGGCTAAAATAGTTTTTACCGGTGTCTCCTTACCACAAGATTAAAACAGAAGAGACGATAAACCGACCATTCTTATCTTTTCTTTTGATGCGTTTCAGCACTCGAATATTGCACCTATGGGTCAGGCATATTTTTCAGGACTACAGGCCTCAGTATTCCCCATAAACTATTATCAGACAGACCATGGATAGTAGGGCATGTTGTGCACGTGCACTCAGTACATCCCAAGCTTTTTTTTTTTTAATGAGGCAACAGCAGTGAAAACACCACTCCTCCATAGAACAGCTACACTGTGGCTACACTACAATGTAAGCTTCCCTTCTTCAGAGGACAGGTAAAGCTACAGCAGTAGCAGTACAAGCTTTTCCCATCACAATACACATACAAGTCAGGCAGCAGCAGTGCAAGCTTTGCTCTCTCACATAACAGCAAGCTTCCCCCTCTCAAAGAAGGCAGCAAGTGTAATCTTCTATTCCTTGCAGAACAGGTTCAACAGGGCAGGCAGGTACAAGCTTTCATCCCTCACAGAACATGTACAGCTGAGGCATGCATGGGATGTATGTTACAGGCAGACATGCAGAGCAGGTGGTTATCCCACTGAGAGGTGTGTAATGGATGATGAGTGAGTGATTGAATAGGCAAGTTCTGATATTCTAGGTGATATTCTACATGAGCATCCTGTTGGTTTTGCTGCCGTCACTCCGAGACCTGCTGCTTGTTCCAATTCTTTAGTTTTCCACATATTGCGACGCAGTCAGTACCTAATCGGTTGTCATTATTTGGACCAGCCCAGCCCCGTTCTAAGTAACTATAGGGCCGTATGTATCAAAGGGTTTTACCCATTCTGTGTCTATGTGTTCGTACATATGGCTCTATGCTCTGGACAGGCACACAGGTATCAGTCTCTTCGAAAATAATTTGTAAGTGTGAGCACGAGGTGCGATAAAATCCCAGCCCCTGTGCTGCTCCTTTTCATAATGTCGAGGGCTTCCAGTACTCCGCTACACAAAGCCTCCTGGGGTAAAGGCTTCTCTGAAAGTGAAATAGCCCCTGTCAGTTGCACCCTGCATCCTGAAAATTACCTAATGTTGAGGCTACTAAACCACAGGGCAGTAGAACTCAAATGCTAACAGTGTGGGAACGCTCTGGACTCCATTCTACCATCTACAATCACAGACAAAAGATGAAAAAGGTGTTATTCCAAGGATCCCTTGACTACATGTATAATGGGTTCTTCTTTATGTGATAACTTGTTGCGTTTAGCACGTGATGTTTATTCTTTCAATACAGTCATTCCTAGCACACCCTTCAGCGCTCTCAAGCAGCATGTGGTGTAGTTTAATAATACATTTACAAAGCCTAAAGACAAGAGAGTCAGGCGCCCTCTGAGCGGGCGTTAAAACTAATAGTGGTGAGTGAAAGGACGAACAGGGGATCTGAAAGCAACTGAGTTCAGATGGACCTGGCTGGTGGACAGCCCTGGGATGGACACCCTCTGGTACCTCAAAATCATTACAACTGAATGATCACTAAAATGTTCGCACGTGACAGCATCCACCTATCACATGCCCCTCCCCCCAGTCTCCAATTGACGTCATTGGGGAATTCACAAACAGCAGATAGGCTTGAGTATTGCAGAACGGTCACAGGTACTCTTGGTAAAGGACAGGTAGAAATCATTTGTGAAACTTTAGGGAGAGACTTTCGAACATCTGAGAAGGACAGGCTGCTGAATTACCAAATAAAAGACAAGGATCCTTCATCAGGGCCCTTTGGGAATACCACATCGGTATTCTGGAGCCGGTGTTACCCATACTATGGGCACTGATCAATTTACAATACTACAGGATATCAGTTTGCCCAAGATGGCTCCCTGAGAACAGTGCAATTAACAGCGGAAATCGGTAATACCGCAACAAATTCCCATGGTAATTTTATGTTTGTTTTAGCCCATTTAATTTAGGTCATTTTATTGGATTTTAAGAGTTGAAATGTGAACGAAAGGGACTCCTAAGAATAATTTATTCCTACAGTCCTTGTTATTCGTGATCGGGGAGAACACATCACAGGTGATGGGACCTTGACAAGGGACTCACTCTGACCTAGGCAGTCAGCTACCAGAATTTTACATGAAAGTGACATCAGCTCCAAGAAATCGGATCTAGGAATTTGTATTAATGGTTTGTTAGGTTATTGCGTGTTGCTGTTTCTTAATAAAATGTAATGTCTTTTTCATACCCTCTTGGCATTGACTGCTGCTCTGCCTAGTTTGCAGAGTGGTAGCCGTGCCGAGGTGACAATGGAGTTTAGGTGGGGGTCTTATTTCCTTCATCAAAATCTGCTGCATTCCAATTGTGTCCAATACTTTTGGTCACCCAGCCTACCTCTTTCATTTTAAGAGTCTCTTGTTCCAGTTAGCAGAGTCTCCTTCACGGCTCATAGGCAGCCATTTGGTGGGTGACCTGTAAGGGTCCTGTTCCTGAGCACCAATTTCCCCACTCCATAACATGTGGTTGTCTTTTTTTGTTGTGCTTGGGTCCTCTTGACTCTGACAACTCCTCTGTTTCTGGGCCTCTTTGAACCCCTTTGCCACAGGCTCCTAGCCTCAGCCCCTAGCATGTGTCTAGCAGGGCATTGCCTATTGCACACTCCACATGAATCTCTGGGCCTGATTTAAGAAAATGTTGTGCCCCTTAGTGCCCCCCTAACACCATCATGCGTGCACCGTATCTAAGATACAGTGCACATGGCGGTAGTTAGGGAACTAGTGTCAGAATGGTTGACCCTCGTTCGGAGCTTTGCAGCATTAGTGTCAACATTTTTTATGCTAATCCTGCAAAGCCCATTGAGGCCTATTGTAAACAATGGTGTGCCTCCTTTAACACTTGCTCTGAGCAGGTGTTAAAAATGCTGAAAAAATGAAGCAAAGAAATCTCTTAGATTTTTTTGTGCCATTTTTTCAGTCCCTCTAATGGGGGAACGCTCCCTTTGCATACATTATACCTGGCGCAGGCATAATGTAGCGCAATGGGTTACAAAGTGGTGCAATGCATGCATTGCGTACCTTTGTAAATTTGGTGCTGCAATCTGGCCTCGTTGGGCCATATTAGCGTACAAAAATGACACTAATGGGGCTAGGGGCTCTTAAATTTGCCCCTCTGTTCTCCTGCTGTTACTGGAGACATTCTTGTAACATCAATGGCCCATTAGAGATCCCTTACATATTCGTCGCTGCTGTTAACCTTCCACCTTGAAGCTCGTTTGGATGATTTTGATACCCTGAATTGAGAATTTTGGTTGGTTTGGCCACTCCAGGGTAATATCATCGAGGCACGGTGTCCGCCTCCATTTCTTGATTGCTGGGGGTAATCTGTGTCCATTAAGTAACACAGGCTTCTTACCTCACAGTGCACTCTAAAAGTCGGACATCCTCATAAAGAGTGAAAGAAAACCACTTAAGTAAAATAATACCATGTAGGATGGGTGTGAAAGGATGTGAGAAAAGTAAAAGTAAGGATGATAAAAAAATATTTACAAAGTGGTGCAATGCATGCATTGTGCCACTTTGTAACTCTTTGAGCCACATTATGCCTGCGCCATGCATAATGTATTCAAGGGGGGCACTCTGGCACCTGCAAAAATCTACAAGATTTAATTGCTCCATTTTTGGCATCATTTTTAATGCCAGCTCAAAGCAGGTGTTAAAAAGACGCACCCATTGCAATCAATGGGCCTCCTTGCACTTTGGTCCACTAGTGTCAACATTTTTGATGTCAGTGGAGCAAAGCGGGCTGGTTGGTCCTGCATGTTAGGATCCTCTGCCCTTTCTTACATTTAAAGCCAACTCTTAATGTGGTGAGTGCTATTCATCATGTTTTTCCTTTGTCTGACAAGACTAACAATATATTTCCTTGCTTTACGGGATATCCCAAAACTACACTTTGAACAGAACATAGTACACACCTAAGCACTCGGGATAGCCACTAAATGCAGTGCTTAATTTGAGCCGGTGGTTTCTGGTGAGGGGCACCTGCCCTTATTTTTGAGGGCCGTAACTTATTTTTGTGCCTCAGGCATTTACTGCAAGCAAAGGACTCTTATGGGAAAGACGGAGAAAGAGAAAAACGAAAAAGCGTCACAAAGGGAGAAAACAGAAAGCTGTAAGAGTGAGCTGAAGGGGCAGGGATGGCTGTAAATGTATTAAAGAGGCCTGAGATGGTTTCAGGATTACGCTACCTCAGTATTACATGCTTGCACTTTCAATTGCAGCAGCTGTGTGTTTCAGAAAAGAGCTTTGGGCACCGGCACGTTTTTTTATTTCCAAATTAAGCACTGACTAAATGTTTACCATAGAACCCCAAAAGCATTGAGCAATAATAACAATCTCCTCCAGAACATATTAGATGGTACTCTGTATTTGCACTGTACAAAAGTGCCAGTTCATACAACAAACCACCTCAAAACAGCTCACATTTAGATTGAACTCTGAAATTGCACCTAACTAGACCTGGGAGTAGTTTTAATCATGTCGGAGTAATTGGAGTAATTTCGGTAATTCTCTGGATGAAGAATTATGCAATTACACACCCTTGTGTGTCAAGAGTAATTTCAGTGAGAAACAACAAATTTAGCAAGCACGAGTCGCTACTCAGGCTGCTGCTCATCTTGTCTTTCATTCAACGTTAGTTTCTTAGGGACAGATGTAGCAACAAAGCAAATTGCGACTTGCAATTTGCGAGTCTGTGCGACTCGCAAATTGCAAGTCGCAATTTGCTATGCAGAAAGGTGTCTCAGACACCTTCTGCAACTCGCAATGGGGTCGCAAAGACCCACCTCATTAATATTAATGAGGTGGGTTGCAGTTTGCGACCCCATTGCGAGTATGGGCACTCACGGGGATGGTGGCCTGCTGGAGTCAGCAGACCACCATGTCCGTGACTGCTTTTTAATAAAGCAGTTTTTTTTTTTCCATCTGCAGCCCGTTTTCCTTAAAGGAAAACGAGCTGCACTTGGAAAAAAAAACCAAAACCTTCAGTTTCGTTTTTTTTCAGGGCAGGCAGTGGTGCATAGGACCACTGCCTGCTCTGAAAAAAAAAAAAAAATTCCATTCACAAAGGGGAAGGGGTCCCATGGGGACCCCTTCCCGTTTGCGACTGGGTTACCATCCACTTCAAGTGGATGGTAACTGCGATTTCATTTGCGACCTCTTTCGCGGTCGCAAATGAAATTGAATAGCATTGTGAGTCGCAAATAGGAAGGGAACACCCCTTCCTATTTGCGAGTCGGAAATGCATTTTGCGAATCGGATCCGACTCGCAAATGCATTTCTGCATAGCAGAGAGGCTTTTGCGCCTCGCAAACGACGTTTTTCGCCGTTTGCGAGGCGCAAACCCTTTGCTACATCTGGCCCTTAGTGCAAAAAGCATCCTTGCATCTGTTTAGGACGCAGAGGTGCATTTTGAATTAAGAACCTAAAGCTAAATGCATGGAGTAAGTTGGGGGAAAGTCCTACCCCAAGAACACATTTAGAGAGCACAAGTGGCTGCTTGCACTGCTATTCCTGTTCAGTTACATTAAGTGCTATTTTTTAGTGCAAAGTGCATCCTTGTGTTCATTGTAGATGTGAGAGGCATTTTTGCACTAAGAAAATAGCACTAAATGGAGAATTACTGTTCTCACGTAAAAAGCCTGATTATGCTATATGGATTTTACTGAGTTACGCCCACCCCTACTTCGAACAGCTTAAAAAATGCAATTAACTGGCCATAGGCCATTTAATATCACTTGCTTACTATCTATTGCCTACCACTCATAAACCTTTCCTGTGCAACAGTAACCTTACAAACTGTGGAAATGTGCACTCATCCTGCCCCACTTTAATAATAATTTGTTTTTCTACACTGCTTAAAACTGAACTTGTGCAGTTTCTAAGTGCTGTTTATAAAAGGTATTACTATTATCCACTTTAATGGCACTCAATTTAGCAATCTTGGAAGGATTGAAGCTAAGGTGATCTTGCCAGGATTCAAATTCATTACCTGGAGATCCACGCATCAGTCAGTAGTGAGAATTAAATTCACTGAGCCATCCGGTTATCTTCAAAACCTTGTATTGAATTAAAATACTGTCAAAAAAACAAGGCATCACTGGATACTCCGGCATTCCCCAGTGCCAGTCCTTAATGAATATGAGCTAATTACCTACAAATCGTATGGTATGTTATGTGTATTTGTAAAGTGCACTATCACCTGTGAGGATATCTTAGTGCTGAGCAGATGTATGTGCCTAGCTTGATAATAATTTCTTCTCTTACCTTAAACAGAGCATGAGTGGTTATAAAGCAGGCAGGCCTCGGAGAACAAACTATGATTCCTGGTGCATAGGAAGAGCTGTTGCCTGCAGATGTTATTTTGACTGAGTGTCTCTGAGATCTCCTCAGATGTGCTAGACCAGTTACTGAATGTGCCTCTCAATGGAGCTTAAAGAATGCCCATCTTTCTTTGCACTCGTGCTACTGGCACAACAATCCAGTTCTGGGTATAGGATAGAAAAATAAATAATAATTATTTCCCTATCAACTATTCACCTTCCTTATGGCAGGTGAAACTGAGCAGACAGCTGTGAAGCTCCAGCAACAGAACCTTTAAGACATCCAAGTGAAAGCCGTCCGGTGGATTCTCCTCTCAGTGGTGGATTTTCCGATGACTGTGGGATGCACCTCTACCCTATTTCACAGACAACATTAAATGATCACAGTCACACTACATCAGATTCACTAAACCTACATACACAACATAGGCACCGCTACATTTACAATGCTAAGCTGATGATGGTGTGAGATCAGAGGATTGGGTTAAAAGTTATTGTTAGTTTACAGTTAAAGTCAGAGCTTCAGCTATGCTTATGGATAGGGTTTTAGGAAGGTTTGTGGTCCATTTAGTGTAACATTTTACTTTCTTCTTACAGTACAAACACAAATTCTTGATTTTGTTTTCAGGCATGCTAGTAGTATTCCCCAGACCACTGAGCAGTCCATTTTATACCAAGTAGTTAAAATCTCCGCATGAAGCATTTTCCACCTACCTCTCCTAAATCGCCTACTGAGGGCCAACCCTCATGTCCTGCCAGGAGGGGTGCACTTGATCCTACTCCAGCAGGGAAGTGGGAGGGGACCACTGTGAAGACAGCAAACCAAGCCACACCTAGCTTTACTCTGCATTTGCTAATGCTGAAAGAGTTTAAAGGATGGTTCTCTGCTCTAGAGCTCTGGGCCCTTAATAAATGTCTAACTTCCACCTTATTGTGAGAAGTAAAAAACGAAGAAAAAGAGGAAAAAAGAGACTAGGCAGTAGTCCCATGAGACAACAGATCACAAAGTAATACCCCCTATTCGTTTAGTTTACTGAAGAGCCTTGTGCGGAGGCCTGGACATTACTTTTGTGGGTAAAGAGAATGGCGTATTATTCCCCTAAATCACGGAACCCCTGGATGTAATTTATGCATCTTTATTCTCTTTTTTTACTTTTGATACAAAATCCCTCTAGCTGAGAGGTGAAACATAGGTCCTGACGAATGCCCACAAACCTACGTACGGGTAATAGTAGTGTAGAAACATGTTGATCACACTCTAAGATTATGGATGAAGTTCTTCCCTACCTTTTGTTTTTTAATCCTATGCCTTAGGTAGGCAATAGAGTACCGAGTTCTGCCAAGAGATAGTTTTAATTCACACTCCTCCTTCTCTTTGTGTACACAGCACCACCACCCACACTGTAGTTCACACAGGGAGTGGCCATCTGAAGAGCTCCTCCTTTTCAAGGGAGTTGTAGCCCACACCACACCATGTTGGTGTGATGTGTGGAAGAACCTTATAATGCACATGCCATCATAGGGGTTCCGTGATAAACAAATATATACTTTCTTTAAAAAAAGAGACAACTCTTTAGCCTCCAGGCAGGTAGTGTTTTTTGTCGCTGTGTGTTTTTTTGCTTTAGAGTCACTGCTTTAGCATCACATTAAAATGTGCAACCTGGCGGCCTCTTTATGCAAAAATCTTTGATCAGTCTTATTGATGCATCTGCATGGATGTCAATTCACCAAAAAATCCAGGGGTATTAGACTACGGAGAACACTTGCCCCACTATCAGCCAATTATAAGTATCCTATTTGTTGCTAAGGGACTTAGGTGGCAAAGTGTGTAGCTGAGGCCTATCAACCTTTGGTTCTTGCTACCACCTTCATAGCCCCTAAGGAATGCAATGCAAACGCAATTCCATGGTACCACTGGACAAGCCAGAGATGGTTTCTCAGGTCTTTAAGTGGGATGACAAAACCAGGGGTCTCTCAAAAGGGTGTGGCCGATGTAATTAAGGGCGTGGCTTAAAAACATGTTCGTTAAAATCTGTGCTTAACACCGTGTGCTGCCTGACTGGTATTTTGCTGCTTCTTTCTGTCATTGCATTGAGACACATAATACAACAAGTAACGTTATACCTACAACTAGCCAGGACTATTTGCTTTGTCAATGGTTGTTAGTTGCATTGTTGTATATATCATTGAAAATGTTTCAGTTCTGAAGTGATGAAACCGTGAAAGAACTATTACGAGTCTCTGATGTTGCATCAAAGGCAGTGAAGGGTGGTACTGCTGTAGTTAAGATTTTTTTTTCACCCTGAGGGTGAGGACAAAAATGAAGAGCCCGATGGGCACTGTGCCCGCCTTTTAGAACTGCCCGTGCTGAGCACTGGCAGGACCCGGCCCACTTAAAGCCCTGTGGCAGCTGATACCATTTATTCCCTTATTTGATGTTCATTTTCACAGTTTTAAATTGGTAAGGGATCTTGCATGGCTGGCTGTAAAAAATCTGGGGACTTGTGCTGAGAAGCAACACACTCCTGGGTTAATGTACTTGGGGATCCATGATAGGTGTGTCAATAACCAGAGGACAGCCGAATACAGATTTTTGTGTTGCACATGCCAGACGAACTATTGGCGAGATCAGCAAGTGTATTTGTCCTCTTTTTTACATTTGCAGTGAGCAACAGATGTTTATTGTCACTCAACACATTGGTACACGAGTCTTACATTTTAAAACTCGCATCTCATAGGACGCCACTGATTCTAGGCACACAGACACCAAAGAAAGAGACGTGCAGAAAAGCACACACTTCTGAAGGCAATTAAGGCTTACGACGCGTAAAAAGGGGTCGCGTTAAAATGAGGCGCCGTGGATGTTTGCAGTCTATAAACATTTATTTTTAAAAAAATCACAGTTTCACTGAGACCTCGAGAGGAGCCGCTCTCCTCAGCAGGTCACCGAGACCTCGAGTGAGGAACAAAGCACGGAGGCGTGAAGACATTCCATCAGCCCAGGAAGTGCTCGCGCGCATCGCGCGCACAGGGCAGGCAAAGCACCGCAGTAGGAAAGCGCGTGGCATCCTCGAAAAAGCAGCAGAGTTTGCAATAGATGAACTGGGACTGGAAGGTATAACCAGCTCTAGAATGTTTTTATTGTAAGTCCCTCCGAGCTCGTTTAAAGTAATTATAACATTAACTGGCGACATCCACCAAGGACACTGAAGTCCACAATACACTTACCACCACAGAGGGAGGTCTACACTGCCACATCCGACACACTTATAAAATGGAATATATATAATAAAAAGACCAGCATTTCAGACGATGTTGCCTTTTTTTTCCATAAAAATAGGCAGTGCAAGAAAGAGCGAAGATTTCAAGTTGTCTAACTTCGCTTTGCATTCTGGAACATTGTGGTCCTGTGTTTATAATGACTACAAGTACCAGAAGGCAAAAAGATAAAAAATGAAAGGCCCGTTTCTGAGCAAAGCTCTATGACATATGAAAACGCCACGTCTCCCACGCCGTAATCAGACACGGGGCATGCCTGGCCTTGGCTGACAGGCTCATCTGGCACTGATACACCCTAAAACGCGCTGTGTCACTGACGGGATGCAGAACCGCAAGTAACTCGTAAAGGAATCCAACTCTTGGCCAGATGGCCGGAGAAAATGTGAGTATCCACTAATCAGTAATGAATGAGCGCCCTCATCCGACCTTTCTCGGACACTGAGCAAAGTATCTTTTAAAACTTAGGGGCAGATTTAAGAAAAGTGGTGTTACACCCACTGCAGAGCCACTTTCTTGTGCCCCCTTAGTGCCCCCCTACAGCCACCATTTGTGCGCCGTATTTAAAAAAAGGGCGCACCATGGCGCAGGGTAGGGGACATTAGCGTCAACATTTTTGACGCTATTGACGTACTGTTCAGGATTAGCACCAAATTTATGGTGCTAACCTTGAAGAGTACATAGGGGCCCATTATAAGTAATGGTGTGCCTCCTTTTAACGCACGCTCTGAGCAGGCGTTAAAAATGCAGAAAAAAACGGTGCAAAGAAATCTTTTAGGTTTCTTTGTGCCATTTTTTCAGCCCTCCCCTTAACGGGGGAACACCCCCGCATACATTATGCCTGGTGCAGGCATAATGTGTTGCAAGAGGTTACAAAATGGTGCAATGCATGCGTTGCACCATTTTGTAAATCTGGGGTGGCAATTTTGGCCGCGTTGGGCCACATTAGCATCAAAAGAAATGACGCTAATGTGGCGCAAGGTGGCACTAGGCCCTCTTAAATCTGGGCCTAAAAGTGGCAAAACACTGAGGCAGGCTCTGAAAAACATAAGACATTAAGGCAAATCCAGGACGCCTGGTTACCCAAACAACAGGGCCAAAGTTTCAGTAGAGTCTGGAATGGCCAAGGAAGTCCATACGTAGATGGCTGATGTGAACATCGGAGGCCTCATTGCAATGAACCCGGACTGTGGTGCGGTAACTCTGCCCTATACCCCCTGAGAGTCACCAATACTAGGTTACCAGTTGCTTTGGGGATGTAGTCACCAGGGGACTAAAAGGTAGACCTGGAGTGTCCTCTCAGAAATGACTAATAACTGGCAGAATTAGAAATTTTGTTTGTGGTTCTGCATGTTATTTCTCATGTGCCCCGGACTTACACCTGCGAGCTCTTGATGCTTTCTGTAGGTACAGTCACAGAGTGAAAAATAACAAGTGTGTTGAGTTACCATTATTGTAATTCTGATGAAGCTGGTAATACTTGTTTATGGCCTGTTGGAATTACCCAGGACCTTGAAACAAAGCTGTGGGTCTCGGTCAAGAGAGCCTTCGAGATTTTCGTTTACGAGAATATTGGAGTGCACCTAGGCAGTGGCGTAACA
This sequence comes from Pleurodeles waltl, assembly GCF_031143425.1. Lineage (NCBI taxonomy): Eukaryota > Metazoa > Chordata > Amphibia > Caudata > Salamandridae > Pleurodeles > Pleurodeles waltl. The sequence continues at coordinate 105,667,473 of NC_090446.1, forward strand.
TTGGCCCCCAGAGCCCCCGTGATGCGGGGGGCCCGAGCTCCAGGTGGCCCCTTCAGCACAGCACCCTGGCCTGAGAGCTCCCAATTGAGTCAGGAGGGAGGGCCGTCCTCCCTCCCCCTCCACCTCCACCTCCCCCTCCATTTACCTTGCAAGGAGGCTCCTTCAATTTTCAGTAAAGCCACTGAACCTAGGGTCAGTTCAATCTCCAGAGATACACGCAAAACCACCAGAAGGTGGACGGGTCACCAGAATCTTGGACCAGAGAGTGAAAAGCCAGACCTGCAGTAGTTATCATAATTCATGTAATGACAGTGACTTTTTCCAAGACAGTGACTTTTTCCTGGTTTTTACAAAAAGCATTTAGCGTGGTCTAACTTGTGTCCATATCCATAATGAGAAACTTTAAAGTACATACCCAGCATGCTTTTTGTTGAATAGAAAACTGGAAAATCAGCACTTGCTGAATGTTGTACTCATTTTACAGGGCCTGGTCACAGCTTCTAAGTACACAAGGCTAGATGTATGTTTACCACGTTCCCAGGGCAGACTGAGAAAGTTCATATTGCAGCTGATCTGTTCAATAAACACACAAATAGTGCTTTGGTCTGGATGACTCTTTCTTTGAGTAATAAACACGGTATAATACACCAACAATGTATTTTGGTAAAGCAACGGGTTAATATAGTCACCTTAGTCTAAAGAAGGTCAAGTTGGCACTAAAAGGGGAAGGCTGAGAGGCAACCTCCTCACTTACCTGTCCTTCGAGGGGCTTTAGATTACTGTTTGGTGATTTTGTGAAACAGCTGTCAAAATAAATTAATTATTGACTGAAATATTTCAGCAAAGAGACCGTCGCTGTGTACTGGAATACCTCCCAACTGTCCCTGGTTAGTCAGTCACAAATATGAGATCTGCATTTTACCATTTAAAAAAATATGTCTTTACCTTTATCCCCCTTTTCAAGTCAATTCTGCTCAATGCATTTTTTGGGGGGAACTGGAAGTTACTCTTCTTGGGAACTCAGATTATTATCTCTGGCTTGACAGTGTAGCTGTCTGCAAAAAGCACTGTTATCAATTCTTTAAAATATTCATAGAATGGGCTTTGGCTTCACCCAGAGGAGTAAAACTCTGTCACCTCATGCTATTGGCTATGTGATGGATCACTCCGCCTTTCTGAAAGTTCTTCCACTGGAAAGTATGAGACATTATTTTACATCTGAAAAGTACACTGAATCATCATGCTGCGTCACAGTTTTTTAAATCTTATATTCTTATGATACACAAATCAATAATTTTAGTGCTTTCTTCCTAGCATTGGCAAAGTATATAGGCTGGGGCGTCCCTTCCTTTAGGGCGGAGGGGCCACCCCCCCCACCTTTTACCCCTCATGAAGATTGCCAGTCTGGCTGAACAAAGGTCAGCCTGACAGACACTCTTCATGTTCAGGTCAGGTAGCCAGGAGCAGACATGCGTGATTTGCCCAGACTCCTGGCTGCCTGAGCTGAACTTTGCTGAGCTGAAGAAGTCACAGCTCCTATGGGCGTGACTCCTCAGCTCACAAAGGTGCCTCGAGGCCCTCCCCGGGTGACGAGGGAAGCGTCACCCATTGACTTCGACCTGGGTGCTTCAGGTTTAAGCCCTGAAGCGCCCAGGGCGAGTGTCAATCAGTGACACCTCGTCTCAGAGTGGGGTCAGAAGTCGCACTGACCCCATCCCACTTTGTGACGAAGTTGGGACTGCTGCCTTCCCTCTAAGGGAAGGCAGCAGTCCCATCCGAGGCTGAAGGTAAGTGTGTGTGTGTGTGATCTTTTTAAATGAATGTTTGGTGCGTGCGTGCATGTTTGAATGTTGATGAGTGTTGTTAATGGATGTGCGTGCATGCGTGTGTGTGAAAGAATGAGTGTGAGTGTGCTTCCCGCCCGCCCCCCTGTCTCCTAAAACAGCCAGCCGCCACTGCATATAGGGCCATGTGTTCTTTGCAGACACTAGAGCATGCCCTTGCATTTTAAAACCACCCTTTTAAGAAACTGTCCTTGTTTTTTTAATTCTAGCCAGAAACTATTTCTACCCAGGGAGCTCACAACTGACTGGCATTTTGCACTTATGCAGATTTTATCTGTACCATCTTGGAAGTGCCAAAGCCCTGGCATAAAGGGACATCGACTCTGAGCTCCGTTGACACTGGGGCCAATGCCTTCATGTTATTTTCTAAAAGAAGTGGACAGGAGATACTCGCTTTATCCCAGGGTGTGAAGGCCCTGGAACATGTGGCAGCACGCATTCGAGCAAAGGCCGCCCCCGCAGGGGGCTCGTAGGGCCGGCGCCATAACGGCCGCTTAGACCTGTAAGAACCGGTAAGAAAATTGGGCCAATGAGGGTACGGAGTCTTTCAAACCCTCCAATGGCTCGCCAACAAAGAAGGGCCTCCCACCACCCCAAAGGTGGCAGGGGAAGAGGGGAGACAGATAAAAAGCGCAAGGTCAGCCAGGTGGGCAAGCAGATGACCCACGGCGATGGGCTATTCACAGGCAGCTACCCATCTTGTAAAATCAATAAATGCGGCCATTTTATTCCACTGTTAAACAGTGCCACGTCGTTTTGTTTTGCATGTATGCCACAACGAGTACACATTAATTGCAAATGCAATGACTCTGGAGTGGGCGAAGTGCGGAAGTTATGACCACATCCTTAAGGGCCCATCTCAGGGGCAGATATGCAGTACGGCAGACATGTCAACAGTAGGTCCAAGAGGGCTTAATACAAGTCAAGCATTCCAGTTACCCACTGTAATTCATTTCTATCCAGCTTCACTACTTTCACATTTATATTACATAGCTCTCTTGAAAACCTGGTATGGCTCTGGCCCAGCGGGACCCATGTTGCCACTGTTACAGCACTAAGATAAGAAAAGGTATTTACACCCAATGTAACCCTCACTGATGGATTTCACCACATTATCAAAGCACACAGCTCATTTCCGGGTTGAAATCCCTCATTAGATTTCACAGAGGTGGCCAGCATATTTCAAGTGATGACAAGAAATAAGCCTTTTGCACAACAATGAGTGTTCCTCCCTCCATTTTCCTTAATTCACCATGTCATCGATGTTGTTTTCAGTGTTTCGAAGCAGAGAAAAACCCCTTCCCACCCAACTGCACATATCCAGCCTCCCCCGGGGGCTCTCGAGCTTCTCTGATTCAATCAGGCTGCCTTGGCCTTTGGCAGTGACCTTTCCCGCGCGCCAACAGGCCAAGCAATATGTGTCATAAGCCAGGGAAACATCACAGAATTAAAGAGACACATGTGGCCAGAGGTCAGACAAGCCTGGAGATGCCGGCAGTGGGCGCGTGCTCCGTGTAAATCCATGGCGCCTATGGAGGAAGGCTGCACTCGCTTACATCCTCTGAATGCACAATGACTGCACGAGTAGGCTGGACGATACCTACATCCGCATCCTGAATACGGTTGAATAGTTGCAAATGGCTTCTGATGGGTGAGGTTGTGGCGTATACATTTTCCTTAAGAAGTTCAGCCTCAGGTTGTTATTCAGAAACATTTCTCCCAGAATTCAGATAGTAAACGGGATTATTTTCTGTTTAGCTGCGTGATCCCAAATTGGAGGCTGAATCAAATTTCTCACAGAAATTAGCATTTCACTAATTGTGTGCCTTGCTTAACATGTGTTATTATATAGTTTTACTTCTTTGAAGGCAAGCTGTGCTGATGTAAGTAATGTGAATATGAAAACACATTGGAAGGAACATCTGGAAAGTGTTTTTTGCTTTAATGAAGTGTGCATTGATAGATTGGGTTTTCATTACGAAAAATCAACTGTTCAGCTGTATATTTGGTTGAAAACATGACCATCTACACAGTATTCATTCTCGTACTATAATATTGTACTCATAACCCTCTGCCGTAGAGCGCCTGGCACTGCACATGCATCTATTATCACTAAAGAAAATAACATGATATAAAATATTTCCAATATGTGCTCTATGAAAAGGGACCCTCAATCCAAATGTTTTATTGCAGAATAAACCTCAGCCCCTATCGTTCATACTTCATCATTGGCCTATCCCCCCATACAGGACTGTATGTTGTGTGTCCAGGCTTAGCAAATAGTACTTTGGATGCTTGTGAAGACCATTTATCTTTTTGGGGGACAGCGAAATGACTAAAATGACCTAGGACATTATCTAGTGAACCTTTATATTAAAGATTAAAATCTTAAAGACACTTAAATAAGGTTTACTGTTGCTAAACGGTAAATCTTATTTGTTTCAAATCATGTTCTCTTTGAAGGAAAATTAGTGATTCCAAAAGACGAATTTACTACTTATCACCAGTCAACTAATTGACGTATCAACCATCTTCTCATCCGCTGGCCATACCACTTTTGTTAAGCTATCTACATTTTATGGTACTTTCGAATAAATTATCTTTTCATGTTTTGACCGCCTTACCATCTTTTGGATTTTCAAGTCTTGGAACAACAAACAATCGTATTACACCCACTGTCAAGGCATCCACCTTCAATATCGCCACTGGGCTCTGAAGTTACTACCTGCTCATTTCAGGAGGTCACTTTAATGGTTAGTGTGAAGGTGTTACCTTCACATCTCTTCCACCTTGAAAAGTTGACTGCATGTATCCCATCATGATTGTCAAATTACTAACACAATATTTGCAGGAACACACTAAATCATTGTGCATGTGGGTGTGAAATTGTGGAATATCAGATGAAGACACAGTTATTGACAGGGTAATAACTAATACATGGGAGATGTGTATATTGGGGCTCTACCACAGAGGTAAATAATGTAAAGTTACATCCCGTCTTATCGATCTGGGATTGATATTAGATAAGTGCCTGATCACACGCAAATGGAGATCGCCTGACCCTCCTCACCTGAAGGCTTGGAAACGGTCATTCACAAATTGTGCACAGGCTAAGAGTATGGCATTATGCATGGAAGATGCCATGGGATTACATAGACATCCAATAGCCAGTCGTTGGGATGCTATACCTGCTGAGCGTCACACAGACATACATGATACGTCCACTCTACGAGTCTTCCAGCTGCCAAGCACTGACGAAGCTAGTGAGGAACCCTAGACTGCACGGTCTTCGGCTTTGACATACCATGCCCTGCCCACGGAGGAAACCATATGCCCAAAACCTGATTCGGTTTCGGCTACGTGGTGGTGTCATGACACAAACATGTCCCTACTTTAACACCGGGGGGGGGGATACGCAGCGCAGTTAGGGTTATTTCCCCCTCCCGATTCTAGTTAGCCCACAAGGGAGTGTCCAGTTCCACACACTGAGGCCCGTATTTGTACTTTTTTAGCACAGCATTTGTGTCATTGTTTGATGCAAAAGCGGCGCAAACTTACAAAATACAATCATATTTTGTAAGTTTGCACCGCTTTTGCATCAAAAAAGGACGCAAATGCGACGCTAAAAAAAGTATAAATATGGGCCTGAATATTGTGCATTGTTGGCATGTATGTGTGACATATGTCTATCTTTAATGGTCTGTATGATGCGTGCAGCTATATCTTTGATTGCGTACCACAGACATGCCCTCTTAATGCTAACTGTTCCTCTCCAGTTCGTATAAGCTTCATGAGTGAAATATCATGCCTCTGTCTGCCGTTGTGGTTCTCACAGTTTGATTAATTTTTCATGTGCTCAATATTGTATGGTACGCTTCTGATGAGTCATACGGTTTTATTGCACAACCTAAATGACAAATCTATTTTTGCATACAATATTTAAAAAAAAGCTACAAACATATTTAAACAAAAAAAACGAGAAGGACATGTTCAGTGCTCAGCCTTGGAGTCACTCCTATACCTTCCACCAAGAGAACCTAAAGAAACTCCCTCCATGGCAACATAGACATAGTCATATCAGACAAAAATTGTTTCAATAACCACATGACCAAGTTACAAGATAATTATAGTACTATATATCTCAATTTTAGGTGCTGCTAGAGTTCACGCATTAGTCAAAACAGCCTTGAATTAAGGGAGATCTGCTCCCATTTTCTCACACAATATTATCTTTAGATCGGAATGATGGTTTGGGCTACTTCAACAATTTTATGAATGATGTCTTTATGGGTTTGGGCTGACTTGGGATAGTTCTAACACCCAACTGGCTGTAAAGGGATGCCTTTGGTCATGATAAGAAAACATCAAAGCCTCTGTGACTGCCACGTTGGCTACTGATTGAGGGATTTGCTCAGCTGCTTCGACGTAGCTAGAGAAGAGAGAAGAAATAGTAGCAGAAACATCTAGGGAAGGCTACAGCAGAGCTGTTGCATCTGTGCCTGGTGCTGGCTACCTCTACATCCAATTCTCCTAGAGCTGGACATTTACATAGTATCATCTTGAACGTACTGGAGGAATAGTGTCAGGGGCAACAAGTGCTAGACACCAAAAAGCACACACCACACTGATAGTAGAAGCAGCAACAGACATGGCAAGGAGAACCAAAGGTAAAAATACATGCTGCAAAAATCAACAACACACCAACAATTAAAAAATGTCCAGGTAAGAGACAGTGTGTCATGACCCCATGCCCTCCTAGGGACAGAAAAGGACCAAGCAGGCAAGCATGTTAGTGGTTCATGCTTATACGCCTTCTATATGTGCACCTCAAATACAGATGGCACATTTGGGACAGCATTTTGGCTGACTCATGGGGATGCAAGTTACTGAAGTTAGTGGTGTCAAAGGTTAAACACCTACCCAAACTCTACGGTCCATATTGGTGTACAACCTCGAAACCCAAATCTATTCCAAATTTTAAGCAAGAACACTATGTACCTGGTTCTCATTATAGTCACTGTATGTAAATTAATACCATTTAGGAATCCTTAAAATGGGTCAAGTATCCCCACATGTGTATTTGTAAAGCTCAGTTTCACCCACGAGGGTATCCTGGTGCTGTGCAGGTGTTGTACCTAGCCCTGCCTACGGTAAGGGGGGCACAGAAAGCCATGCGCAGCACCTATTTCTTACAGATGTTATGTCTAAAGTACAAAATTGCTGTTGCTTTCTTTGTAAGTGACATTGTATTAGAAGACAGGTTACAAATGCTGAAAATGAAGGCATGGGAACTCCTAAAATGTTTTCACATTTACCGAGAGATTGAAGCTGACAGCTTGTCATTAAACACTATGTTGTTAGCGCATTGGAAAGTTGGAAACCAATATGTGCAATTGGAAGAGAAAATAAAGCCTTTAAAACTTGAAAACTAGCCTTCTTCCCCTCACTGTTATCGAGGTGTTCCTTTATTTTCAGGAGCACCTTAGTCAAGATGTAAACAACTAAAGATAGGTCAAGAAGAATCCACAGCCACCAAGGACGCCCAAGATGATGCCCTTAAAATATGAGACGTAGTGTGGGGAGGAGGGTGAGGTAATAAAAGGAAGAGGTAAGGATGGTGCTTAAGACTTGGTCCTTGTATTTTTTCAACTGGTCATGTACATTTTGCACATTTGGATTTTTTTTCTGTATGAGTAAAACAAAGACACAATAGCCCTGATGTGCAGGGAGTTTTCTCCCTATGCAGAGGGACATTTGTAAGTTTTTTCAAGCCCATATCTTCCAGGCCTGGCATGGTCGATCTAGAAAGGGAAAATGAGTGATTGTTGCTCCACCTTGCATATGGTGGGGTGACGGTGACTGGTAGTTCACTGTTTAACGAGTCTCTAGATCAAGGGTTCTTCATGATGGGGCCAGCCAGGGCTCCACTGTTGGAAACCTTGTGGTTCCTCGGGCTCTACATAAGGTTTGGGGACAACAAGTTTTTGGGGTTAAGGTCAAAGTATGGAAATGCTCTCATCCTACCAAACTCCTAATGTAGCCTGGTTGCTTGAGTTTGGAACATGGTTATTTCTGTCTAGCATTGTGGCAGATGTGACTCCCCTGACAAGGTGGTAGAGAAAACTCGGAAAAAAGTGACCCAATCTGATATTATATGAACCAATTGAAGAAGCAGCCTTTGGTGGAAAATACATCAATGCCATCTCTGTTTAGCAACTTTCTGCCAGAAAATCTGGGTATAGTTAATGGCTAAATCTAATCTCACTAGCTTATTGGGAGGTAGTCAGAATTCATCACTTTCGGTACTGTGAAAATCCATCACCTTTTCTGTGGTGGTCTTTCATCGATATACCTCTGTGCGTCATGCTGACCACATTACTCACAGACGTATGTATATGAAAGACCACGAAAAACAAGGTGGCAGATTTTCATATTTCTGGAGGATCAGCCGCCCAAGACAGTGCAGCCATTTTTTATGGATTCATCAATAACCCTTGGATGAGTGGATCTTAAGGTCAGAGGAATTTCCACTGGTGGTAGAGCTGATCCTTGCCAAACCCCAAACTGGTCAGTATCATCCATTTTTAGTTGTTTTTTTCCGAATTACCACCTTATCCTAAATTAGATCCTTGTTCAGGTACCAAATTCTTTGCTGCACTTGCATTTTAGAGGCATGATCCTGTCAAGGATGTTTTACTTTCTGGGAATCTCATAAAAGATGGAAGGGAGATGGGAAGGGTGCTTTCTGTCTTACAATCTGTCCCACAGTGTGTAGCCTCAGCGAAGGAAATATCACCAATGTCTTGGTACACCCTCTCAGTGTCATTCTGAAATACTTTGGCCGAGAAAACAGCTGAAAGTGAGCTGCCAAGAGGAGGGGTGGCCATCTGGGATCCTATCATCCTGCCATCAAACATCTTCATTCAGATTTTTCCAGAAGGTGTTAGACATAAGAAGGAGGCGACCAGTGAACATGACTGAGAGGCCTATTAGTAGAACAAACAACCTTTCCATATGCTGTACCATCTACGAGAGAGTGAAACGGCACAGAAGGTTATCAAAGTATTTAAATTTAGCAATTCATTCTAAGGGCACCATTGCGGGATATGCAAGAGCTGTCTACAATCCGCACCTAAATATAAATATTGTTTGAAAGCCTAAAATGCAATAATGTATTCAGTACTACCCAATGACAACTAATAAGAAGTGATCGGCAAACAATTTCACCAATGAGCAAAACTGGCCCCATCCGCCCTTTTTCTTAATTCACTGCAAAACAGAATTCCGTTTAAAAAACTGCAACAAACCAGTCTGCAGACAAACCGGAAAAGGGGGAGATGTCATACTTTCTGAGTTTAGACTGCGCCTATCTCCCTGGACTGCAAAACGTTTCTTGGAAGGCAGAGGCCACTCACAGAGATTCTAATTAGTTGTCAGTAGCCAATGAGAGCAGTCCTAACAAAGGTGTCTAATCTGATTGGTTGAAAGGGTAGGGGATCAGATTGCTGTAACTTCAACAACCTAATTGGCTATACTTTCCACCAGTTAGAATAGAGCCCTAAGTTAGAGCCATTCAGATTGGTTGTCAAACACAAAGACCTTTGTATTAAGCACCACTACTACATCACTGTATAGGCTAATAACCATTGAGGCATTATGGTGAGCTGACATCCTGGATTTCTGAATGCACCCTCAGTTTTTCAGCATATGAACCGGAGTCCAGGCAGTTTTCATTAAAATAAATACATATTCTGTTTTTTGTTGTGGGAATCAGGTGCGTGTAATCCTATAAGCAAATAATTCCATGCATGCTTATGTTTCCACTGGCCTTTACTGTAAATCACACCTTGCACAGAGAAACATAAAGACTCAACTGCTATGATCATGAAGCACAGAAGGATTTAACATCAATCAGTATTACAAAGAAACACTTGGTTTTTACTAAAATTCATCTGAGGTTTATAACTGCCTAGGAAGGGACAATGTGAGAGGATGTTTAATAAAACATTATTTCGAAGTAGTTTCATCTGATCATTTTAACAGAAATATGAATACTAATGCTATATGATGTTTTAAAATGTGCCTTGAGAATTTTCTACTTTGTTCTGTGTGTGGTAGATTCAAATAATTCCTTTCGTAATTCCATGTCCCTAGTCATTGTCAATTAAATGTCCTACTTCCATGTCTGTGACCTGTCCCATTTTTTTCATTTTGTATATTTGGTCATTCTTTGTGGAATTCTGCTTATATATATGATGTTTAACTTTTTTACCCATGTTGTAGGCAGAAGGGTATCCCCTGAAAAGGTGGATTTACCTTGAGATTCTCTTCTGTTTTCTGCAGCCTAAAAAAAATAATTCACTTAGCCTTTTTTAGGACGATCCTAGGCAGCGCGCAAGCGTTGTTTCTTGACATGTCATCCACATCTGTGGGCTTTAACCACGCCCATCTCTTTCATTAGTTCCTTTGCCTGCTTTTCAAAATTCCCTTGATTTCGTAGGTAAATGCTTCACGTTTAATCCACCTTGCGGCTGCTTTGTTACTGCCTTGCAGACTGACCTTGTTACATGGATTATAGCACAATCGGCCATGTAGCTTAGTGTGGTGCACTATTTTTTCCTTCTGCTTCTCTGCTTCGCGCTGTGTGGCCATATGTTGTTTCTTCTTCTTCTTCTCTGTTTTGGGAATGCCGCTGTGTCTTTGTGGTGTCTCAGTGCTTTACAGGAGAACGTGAAGTTTCATACAGTGCATAGTCGACTGGAAGATCTTTTTACATGACTACGTGAAGTTTCATATAGTGCGTCCTCGTACTTATTTTTTTTTCATCCACCATATTACTCTTGGCTCCCCTCCCTCATAACCTGAATGCACAGCATAAAATGTTTCTCAAAACCGGCACAAGCTTCATTTCTCAGCACTGCGCCTGAAAATCATTAGGGATGTGTTGAATTCAACATTGCAGGGTGCAGTACCTTGTGTGGCCAAAAGGTATTCCAAGGGACACCTAGTGACAGTCTGTAGTACTGCAACCTTTACCTGCTTTGTGCACATTACAACAGTAAATGTTGCAGGTTTTTTTCAGCCAGCAAATTACAAGTGTAAAAGCGTCAATGTACCCAAGTTGTACCAGCTTACATTTCACATGCTTTACTTAATCTTGCATTCTCTATGAGTGTTTGTTTTTTCCAGGATGTTGTTACTTATTTTTTCACAGCCAGCATATTACTCTTGTCCCGCCCTAATAACCTATTTCCCATTTTTGGTTTTCCAGAGTTACAAGGTCATATGAATGGCAATAGGGCTATGCAAATATCATCACTCCACGTTATACAAAAAAAAAAAGTAAAAAAAATGCCATTTACAACGCTAATAGCTCTAACTTTCACAAATGCGAGCCCTATTGCATTGCAAATGCTTGTTTAAGTACTGCTGTTGCCATCTTGTCATTGAAGAAAGTTCTGATACTGCAGTCTAGTGAACACTGGAATTTTTAAGTAGTTGAAACAACCACACTAATCCCACTGATAAGTGGTAGACAATACTTTGCTGTCATCTGCCTAAAAAGACAAAAAGGAGTAAGTAATGATTTCATTCTCATCAAATGTTTTGGTAATACTCAGGCTTAAGATCACAGTGTTAAAATGTTCCATTAAACTAATGATAGGCTTATAAACAAATTGTGTCTTTGATGATATCAGTAAAGCCATTAAAAAAATTATGGGTGACGGCTCACCCTTGTGGGCTTCAGGGCTACTTGCGCCTTATTTTATGGCCCAATTTGAATATACCAACAGTGAATAATAATGTATTATTCAATGATCTCATTAAAAAAATGACAACCTTTGCATTCAGCAACAGATATTGACACTGTCTGGTGACTGGCACAGGAGCATGGCACATTCACCAGCCATCAGAGAGATCATCCACTGTTGTTACAGTCCTTGCCCTGAAGTTAGGGGAATGGCATGCCTCAGTGCCTCCTCATCTGTGAAATCATGATGTGTCATAGTTGAAGGTTGCCCTTGGTGCTGTAGGTTTATGCCCTGCAGTGCCTGGAGCTACATGTCAACCAGCCTGTCACCCCACCCTTTCCCATCTTGACCCATAGCTTGGAAAGGGTAGGATGAAAAATCAGAAATGTGAAGCTTTTATTTTCTAACTGTGCAAGTTCTAGGATCCAGTTTCATGCTGCAGTGCTGGTTGAAGTAGGAAAGAGCTTAGTTGGTGCCAGAGGGTTAATGGAGCATCAAGAGCCCAAGCAGGACCTGCACAGGCAATACCGTAGGTAATAAAAAAAAGGCTTTTAAATATTGTGTGCATGTAGGTGAGTGTGTGCGTCTGTGACAGAAATTTAGCATTTGTATATGCATGTGTCTGTGTAATTATGCGAGTTTGAGTGAAAGGGAGAGTGACTGATAGAGCAAGTGACAGTGAGCATGAGTGGGTCAAAGTGAGTGAGAATGAGTGAAAGATACTAAGACTGAAAACCAGTTAGAGTGAATGATACAGTAAGAGGGAGTATGAGTGGGTCAAAGTGAGTGAGAATGAGTGAGTAATACTAAGACTGAAAACCAGTGAGAATGAATGAGTGAGAATGAGTGATACAGTAAGAGTGAGTGCAAGTGAATGCGTGGGAGTAAAAATGAATGGGAATATTTAATATTGAGTACACCTCAGGGTGAGTGAGAATGAGTAAGTGAGGTTAAAAGAGAGTGCAATGAGTGACAGTATAAAAAAAATGAGTGATTGAGAAATTAACTGACTGTGAGAGGTAGTAAGAATGAGAAATTGTCTGCAGTACTGAGTGCGAGTAAGTGATGATGAGTGAAAGTAAGTAAGTGCAAATGATTAAGAGAGTGAGTGAGAATGCATGAGAATAAGCGTGAGACAGTGTGAATGAGAATGAATTTGAGTGAGAATGAGTGAGAGTGAATGACAGTGAGTGGAACAGTGACTGAGAATGAGTGAGTCAGAACAAGTGTGAGTAAGTGAGCTTGAGTGTGTCAGAGGGAGAATAAGCGAGATAGAGTAATAATACGTAAGAGTGAGTGTGAGTGAGTAAGAACATAGGAGTGAGAGTAAAAGTGAATGCAAGTGTGAATTAGAATACGTGAATGTGAATTATTGAGTCTGATAATGAGTGAGAGTAAAACTCAATGTAAGTTAGTGTGAATGTGAGTGAGAGAATGTAAATGAATTTGAATAAATGAGTGCGAGTACAAGTGAGTGTAAGTCAGTGTAAATATGAGTGAATGGGAGTAATGAGTGCAATTAAGTGAGGCTGAATGAGTGAGAGAAGCATAAAAGTGAATGAGAATGAGTGAAGTGAGAATGTGTGTGAATCAGGGAACTTAAGTGATTATGAGTGAGTAAGTGGGTGTTATCAACATTGAATGAGTGGATATGTGGTGTAGTGCCTTCAATTCTAAAGTTTTTACTCAAAATATAGAAGGCAATTCTTGACTGATAGAGAGACCCATTGTAAAATGGTGGTGCTGGTATGTTGAAAGAAATTCTTTAAATAACAGTACATGTGAAAAATACTGCATACTTGAGCTAATAGAAGTAAAACTTGGTACTGGAACACTACAAGTAATACTTGGTTCTGGTGCACTAGAGGTAATGCTTGGCATATGGGACACCTATGGCAAAATGCTGGCACTGGCATACAGAAGGTTATTCTTGGCATAGGTTGCACCTGTGGTAGAACACTGACACTGGCATAGTAGAGGTAATTATTGACATATGGGGGACCTGTAGACAAATGCCAGCTTTGTCATACTGGAGACAATTCTTGGTATATAAGGCTCTAGTGGCAAAATACTGCTGTCACGCCGTAGGCAGTTCTTAGCATGTAGGAGGACAAACATTAAATATGGAAGGCAACCACAACTAAGGCCCATATTTATTATTTTTTTGTGCTGCATTTGCGTCATTTTTTCACGCAAAAGTGGTGCAATTTTGCAAAATACAATTGTATTTTGTATGTATGCGCCATTTTTACATCAAAAAGCGGTGCAAATGCAGCGCTAAAAAAGCATAAATATGGGCCTAAGTGCTGACCCGAACATACTAGAGATACTTTTTGACATAATGGTTGTCCATGTTGTGTGGATGAAAGAAATGACAAAATTCTGGCACTAGAATATTATACACAATTTTTTGGCATAAGGGGACACCCATTGCATGCGCATGCACCCATGACTAAATGCTGCCTCTGACAGAATGGAGGTTATTCCTGACATATGGATTTCCCAAATAATGCTTTCACAAAAAATGGATTCAACATCTTGGAATCGTCAGGTTTCATTGGTGTAGCATATTATGAACGGACTTTGACATTCAATGACTGTTTATTTTAAACATTACGACTTTGAGAAATTTTGTATGACAATTGTGCTTTAAAATGCACCATTTGAACAAATTGTTTTTAAAAAAATCCCTGGGGCGAACCATCGCCGCCCCCAAAACTCAAGAAGTCACACTTTCTCACTGGAATTCAAGCTAAGTATTATGTTCTACCACTTTCAAAAGTCACCAGCTGACACTAGTTATCACATGTGAAGAGTTGAGGAATTCATCAGCCCTTCAGTGCCACTTGCATTTTCTTTAATTTGAAATGTCTGATTACCTTTTGGTTCCCAGTCACTCAACACCAGCATCTGTGCGGGTGTCTGTCGCTGACTTTAACAATATGGCCCTCATTCTGACCCTGGCGGTCTTTGACCGCCAGGGCGGAGGACCGCGGGAGCACCGCCGACAAGCCGGCGGTGCTTCAATGGGGATTCCGACCGCGGCGGTAAAGCCGCGGTCGGACCGGCACCACTGGCGGGGTCCCGCCAGTGTACCGCGGCCCCATTGAATCCTCCGCGGCGGCGCAGCTTGCTGCACCGCCGCGGGGATTCTGACCCCCCCTACCGCCATCCAGATCCCGGCGGTCGGACCGCCGAGATCCGGATGGCGGTAGGGGGGGTCGCGGGGCCCCTGGGGGCCCCTGCAGTGCCCATGCCACTGGCATGGGCATTGCAGGGGCCCCCGTAAGAGGGCCCCTACATGTATTTCACTGTCTGCTGCGCAGACAGTGAAATACGCGACGGGTGCAACTGCACCCGTCGCACAGCTTCCACTCCGCCGGCTCGATTCCGAGCCGGCTTCATCGTGGAGGCCTCTTTCCCGCTGGGCTGGCTGGCGGTCTGAACGAGACCGCCCGCCAGCCCAGCGGGAAAGTCAGAATTACCGCCGCGGTCTTTCGACCGCGGAACGGTAACCTGACGGCGGGACTTTGGCGGGCGGCCTCCGCCGCCCGCCAAGGTCAGAATGAGGGCCTAAGTGTCTCACCTTTAAAGTCAGGGGCAGGTGGAATATGTGTACTTAAGAAGCAATCCTGAGAGAGTTACAAATACGTCTCGTAAATGAAATGAAAGCAGTGTATCACATCTTCCCTGGTTCCAGGAAGATCACATTCAATAAAGAATAAAGCCCTGCATACTTCTGGCCGTGTGCCATGGTCTGTGTTTGTTTTAAACATAAATCAGGTCCCTTGCTAAACAGGGGCCGAGTTGTTCGACTTCTCAGTCGCTCCCAAGGAGATAGTAAATTCAGTATATTTAGGGAAAAGGCAACACAGCCATCCGCTGTGCTGTTTCAAAAAATTAGAAGGAATCACACGGTGGAAATACACCTTCACTCCCACAATCGCACATGACTCTGTCAGCCCTTCTCTTCTCCAGATGCGAGGTACTGCACCGTTGCACCATTCCTATTTCCTCACTTGGGCTTTGGGTACCTTTGTTTTCCCTAACAATTTCCTTGGGGTCTTCTTCACCTCACCCAGGGCTTGAAGTATCGTCGAGGGGAGGCAAAGACTGGATCCTGTGAATCAGGGAGAGTTCAGCCCTTGTTTGTTTTCTGTGGGTCCGCTGAAAAAACACCAGGTCCATTGATAATGCCTGTCTTGCCACTCTGAAGTAATAGTAAATTTGTACAAAACTGTAAACTTAAGTTTTGCACAATTTTGTGAAAATTGCACAGAATACCATGACATTTTTAAAAACAAAATGTCCTGTATTTGAATGAGAATTGAACTCAACGGTATATACCTCGAATGTGTGAAATTCTAAGCTGAAAATTTCACAGAATTTGGCAAATGTGAAATTCTGTACAGGAATACTCAGTACCTTGTGATGCCTTAAGTTTGAAGAATTACAAGGATTAGAAAAATGGAGTGGTGTACCATCTACCCACCAACTCTATCAATGGGGTTGGTTGTATTAACAGTCTTGCCACGCTTCTCTCACAGCCGTTCCATAGTCTGGAAGATCTCAGGTCCCAAACACTCCTGTTCCACCCCAGGCTATTACCTTGATCAACTGAAATAGACCAGGGAACTGGAGAGCCATGGGAAACCTGCCTAGTGGTTGTTTGAACCAGCCTGATTTAGTTGGCTGAGTCACTGTGTACTGCCGGAGTCCTCCTTTTGGTGAGCATCTAGGCAGTTCTTTAAATGGAAATGTAGAAGTACAGGTACTCACTGTTTAGAGTACCTGTTGCTCCTGAGAAGTGCCGGTACTCTCCTATTACATGTACTGCAGCAGTGCTGAGAAGTGCAAGTACCCTCCCTTTAAAATTAAAGAAGTCCTGGTACTCAGTACTGGACAGTACCTGCCCGTGTAAAGCACTGCATCGAGGAGTAAGCATCGTCTGTCACTATTTCCTCTTGGAAGGCTCTCTGCAACCGAAACATGTTCCCTTCACTCACACAGGTACACGCCTCCAGGCGCTTAAACATTCAGAACCTGCCATGTTGTCACATACACCAGTCCATGCTTCTTGCCTGGAGCCCAGACGCCCAGATAATCTGCTAGGTCATCAAACTCCCTCAGCAAAACACAAACAATGGCATTTTTTCAATACAATCTATGAAGCTCTCCATATTTGCTACCTTCAAATATTTTTCACATTCAATTTCTAAAATATTACTAAAGGAATCAGATTCCTCTCATTGCTGGAAAGCTATGCCCGGTTTGAGTTTTTGCCCAGCCTTATGTTCTTTCACCATGAAACAATAATTTGCGAGTCCAATAGAGGTGGCCCTAAGATTTTGGTGACATTCACTTGCCGTGCACCCTGAAGGTCCCTCACACAAGTATAAGAAAGTGACTATTGGGACATCATACCAAAACTGGTGTCGGAGGGCAGATTACTTCTTGGAGTCTCCGTGACAAGGAAGTGTTCTCTTCCTCGCCCGTTAAAATCTACACAGCCCCCATATCTACGCTCCTAGTTTCCCCTCCCAGTGTTAGTGTAATGTGCTCTGTGTGTGTAATGTCACATGTATGCCAAGCACGTGTAAAATGTTATGTGTATTCAGTACATCTGACATCTTACATGTATGTTGAATACAAATAACATGTTACGGCTATGCTGAGTATCTGTAACATGTTACATATATGTTGTCAGCCAGGGAAACTGAGTACATAGGTGGTCATTATGAGTCTGGCAGTCTCTTCACCGCCAAACTTGCGGTGACGCTCGGACCGCTGCCAATGCAGTGATCCGAGCGATACATTATGACTACGCCCGTCGTGCCGTGGTCGGACTACCAGCACCACCAGGATTAGTTGTCCCGGCAGCCTGGCAGTCAGGGCAATCATAATCTGCCAGGGCAGCGCTGCAAGCAGCGAAGCAGCACTGCCCTGGGGATTACGAATGTATTCTTTGCCACCGATTTCGCAGGGGGCCCATTGGCCAGCACCCTCGCAGTTTTCATTGTCTGCTTTGCAGACAGTGAAAATTGCGAGGGTGCTGGTGCACACTGCATCCTACAACATTGCAGCAGGCTCGATTAAGAGCCAGCAACAATGCTGTCGGGTGTTTCCCACTAGCCCAGCAGGTGGAAACTCAGGTTTCTACCCACCGACCTAGCAGGAAACCCATAATGTGCCTGGCGTGGAAGTAGCCACTATGGCGGCAACCTCCCCATTGGAAGTTTGGCGGACGGGCAAAACCGTCCGCCAAACTTGCAATCAGTCCCATAGTGTCCCAGCGGTACAAAATGGTGGCTTCATTTCAAGCTGTCTTTGTTTACCTTTTGGATGTGACAACAACAGTCTATCAGAACAGCCAGCCTTTGAGCATCTGCAATGTCCCTACACTCTTAACACCAAGGCAGAGAATCCAAAGTCGACAAGCTGCAGATAGACACAAAACAAATCCTTCAAAGTGCTGGCCCTTGAAACTAATCATGTCACCTGCTCTTGAAACTAACCATGTGGAGACTTCAACAATGAATGCACAATGTTAGAAACTATGAATTGCCTGTTCTCTCAAACACACTGCACATTGGTTACAAAACATCTTCATGTAATCCAGACCCATGGTGTTTCTGCTTTCACTCACAGCCCTGAGTGATCAATGTGGCCCTGTCACGTCACTGCTCCATATGAAACGCCTGACTTTTAAAGGAGTGAATGCAACCAAGTACTGCTAACCCATATAGGGTTCTGCTCACAAGCGCATAGAAGCAATGGAGGTGCTTCGGAAACTGATGAATGTAAATTTAATAAAATGACCCTAGCTGGGAGATTCAGTGTATGTATGGTCGGTATGGGGAATATACATTCACATTCTGCCAGCCAGAACCTGGTTAATTCAACAGTACGGGCCTATTGCCTAACACCCATGAGACCTTAGGTGAGAGAATCTAGTTCTGACTAGGTTAGTCCACGCAATATAACCTTTAGATACCAGCTTTCCTCTGTCATTGTGCCTAGCCACAAATCATCAGAGAGATGTACAGCAGAGAAGTCCACAACACAGACAGGGAGGTAGGGGCAGGACCCACCTGAAGGACAGGCGAGGAACAAGGGACACGATTATATAAAGTGGAAGAAGGGTTCCTGGTAAGCTTGAGGGAGGAGCTTCGGGGGTAGGGCATGGCTGTCAGAGGGCACCGGGTGCGAGAGCCCAGAACATAGGAAAAGTGTGGTGCAATTCGTGGAGTTTTGGAGAATGCGGTTGTATATTGTTATAAAGTGTTGCTTGAAAAGATGAGCTTTTAGCTCTTTCCAGAAGGGATGAGCCTGCCAGACTTTAAACAAGCAAAAGTTCCAAACCCTTGTAGTGCACCATCCGAAGGCTAGGCGTTTTGCATTTTCTTTTTGTATTTTCTCATTTCTAGTCTAGTAAAGCTACTGCTGCGTGTTGTGTGTGTTACGCCAGACGTCTTGGTCACGCATATAGTGGGATGATGGTGATGATTCCTGCATGTCTTGAATATGATCCAAGTGATGGAAGTGGGAGCCAGTGGAGATCTTTGTGTTGGAATAATTCTGTTCTGTCACTAAGGCAAGTATTGACACCGACTGCTGCATTAGAGTTGAGTCTGTCTCTGGGACACCGGTCAGTGGGGGTTTTCACTCTAAGGTAAACTCTGCAACCTTGATGGTAGTTCTCATCTGAAATTCAATGAGGGTGAGCTTACCTGGTGAAGAAGGGACAGCAGTTCCCAGTAAGTCCCTTGTTGTGTATGAAATGATTCTTGGAAATGAGCTTAAAAAGGAAATCCGAGGAAACTCAGTAATATTACTTTGTTGGTGAGTCGTGCACTGGAATCATCCAGAATCCTCTTTGAAAGACACTCTTGCACCTCTGTGACTGATAGCAACTTGCTACTTAACAAAGTAAAAGCTAAATCTCAGTTTTCAAAGTTTACTCATCAGATTCGTTAAGGCAGAGGGTTTGCACACAAACAAAAAAGGTTATTGCAGCCCCTTCAAATTCCTAAAAAATACTCCTGTTTACACGAGATGCATATTTAAAGCCTTATCTACATCTATTGAGATAATTTGTTCCCCAGAAATGTCTTATGCTCACCTTTACCCTTCAACATATCTACTTTCTTCTCGTCATTCTTATAAAACAAGATCAGATGCTTGTCAAAGAGCATGAGAATTGTTCCAAAATTGTAAACAAAAGAGATCTTCAGAAACTCGTCCATGACCTAAAGTCTTACCCCTGAAGGGTGGGCTCCCATGGATGCTGATTCAGAGTAGAGTAGTATTGAAAATCCACTGATTTCAGGTGGAAGTGATGGACCCTGAGGAAAATCCACTGGTGGAATTCTTAGGTGTAAGGATTGCACAGGTATTTTTTTTATTTAGCTCTTCCTCTGGAAATGAAGAATTTTCAGTCACCACTTGATTTTCCATTAACTACTGAAAACCTGGGCTCACAATATCTCTATTAGGAACTTAAAGAATGATGCAGTCGACTCTTGACGAAAGCACATTTACTTGTTGTTGACCATGTGGAACGTAAATGCATTCTCTTCTCGTTTTATATGAAGGAAGAATCAATAGACAAAAGAGAAGAAAATTGTGTGCACGACCCTGTGTCAGGCAAGAAATGGGAAATGCGTTGATAGTTTATTGCATTGGCTATTTATACACCTGCCGCTCTCGCAGGTTAAGCAGAAGACCTACTCCAAACTGCTGCTCATAGCATATATCATACTTACATCGAATGGAAGACCTTATGAGCTAATGGGGTATGACAGGGGCCAAATCAGAGGTGATGTGCTCAGTCAAGCATCAAAAAACATAATACTCATCTGCAAACCATGGACAAGATCAAGCACCTATGGAAGGGATTGGGCAGCATTACTGTACTGCTGAAGTCCAAATGCAATGTCATTTAGGATATAACTGAGACTCTATAGGGTTGCATCCTGAAACCACTTTTTATTTGTTTTAAATTACTGTCTGCATCATTGAAGAAGTGTTCATTTTAAATTTGTTAAGTTGCTATATGATATGTCATAAGTTTCCTCTTCATCTAAGTATCTCTGTATTTTGTCAATCAAATGGAAACAATTTACGAATCTTTCAGTAAGCTGGCAGCTACAAATTAGATAACTGATAACAATATTCGTCTTCAATCAGTGTAAATGAATACTGACTGATTTTCTGGCCGTCTAGTAAAAGAATCTGCTCGCACAGGATCCATGCCTTGTGAATATATACCATCTAGCGTAAGATACAATTGCCCCTATGCAACAGAAGTATTCATTATATGTATTAGTGCTGTGGTGCCCGGAAGGCTGGCGAAAGACAATTATTATGCCCTTACTGAACAAACCAAATACTGATCAGGGGAAACTGAGCAACTTTCGGCCTATTTCTTTGTTGCCTAAAGTGCCGGAAAAGCTTATAAACAAACAGCTCACAAAGTGAGATTGGGGTCTTGGATGGCTTTCAGTTGGGATATCAGGCCCATCACAGAACAAAACTAGCACTTTCAGCTATGATGCATATGCTATGGATAATCCAAGACAAGGGTATAGTGCTGGCTCTCGTCTTGCTGGATCAATCCACAGCCATTGACACTATATCACACGATAGACTAATTTCCAGGCTTGATGAGATAGGCATGAAAATGCAGCTTTGGGATGGTTCTTATCCTTCCTAAGGAATCGTCATCCTTCAGCTATGCTACCTCCACATGCATTATCCTTCCACAGAAGAGAGTATGGAAGTCCACAAGGCGCATAACTAAGTCCAGCTCCGTTCAATATCTGTGTGGCCCCTCTTGCCTGGTTAATTAGATCATTTGGACTGGATCTAGAGCCACACACCAATGACAGTCAAATAATTCTGATCATGAATGGAGAGTTCGCCCTAACATAGTCTAATTTCACTGAGTGCAAGAAAGTAGCTACATGTATGGAGCAGAACTGCATGAATCTCAGTTCAGAAAAGGCAGAGGTTCTCCTTCGACAAGGGACCTACCCGTGGCGACCTTCTGATTTGTGCGACTACCATGCTCTAACTGACTTATTTCACAATTTAGGATTCATTTATGACTGCAAACTGAACTGTTCAAAACGATTGCAAAGCTTACATCATTTTGCTTTTTAAAGTGTGTGTTTTAAAAAAGCTATTGTCTCCTCTTCCAGAAGAGCAGAACTTTACAGTAATTCAGACAATAATTGAATCACGCCTAGAATACTCTGACACACTGTATCTGGCACTTCTCAGATTAGTTAAAATATGACATGCTAAATTTACCCCAACAAGTTTTGCTCTCTTACCATCTCACTGATATAAATTGGCTTCTGTTTGAAAACATGATTACATTTAAGAGACATAGGGGGTCATTTTGACCCTGGCGGTACATGACCGCCTGGGCTAAAATGACGGAAGCACCGCCAACAGGCTGGCGGTGCTTCCTGGGTCATTACGACCGCGGTGGAAGGGCTGCGGTCGCACCGCCGGGGCCGGCGGTTTTCCACCACAATGGCCCCGGCGGTAGTAATCCGCCAGGGCAGCGCTGCTAGCAGCGCTGCCCAGGGGATTACGATTACGAGGAAAAGGCTGGCGGTACGGGGAGTCGCGGGGCCCCCTGACAGGGCCCCATGCGGCTTTCCCTGTCTGCTATGCAGACAGTGAAAAGCGCGACGGGTACAACTGCACCCGTTGCACGGGTGCAACACCGCCGGGTCCATTTGGAGCCGGCTCCCATGTTGCGGCCCACATCCCCGCTGGGCCGGCGGGCGGAAACTCGGTTTCCACCCGCCGGCCCAGCGGGGATGTCGAAATTGGCACCGCGGGAGTGCAGCTGCATTGGCGGCTGCACGGCGGTTACAACTTGGCGCCAATGTTGTAATGAGGCCCTTTGTATCTTTTATATAACTGTTTACAGAATAGCACCCTTATTCATTATGGACCTGGTGACTGTTCATGCGTCCTCCAGAAATCTTCACTCAGGGGCAGCCTATTTACTACCCCCCTAAACATCTGTTAACAAAGAATAGGAGGGTCATTCTTCTCATGTAGTCTCTTTGATGTGGAACACCCTTTTTAATCAGTTACACCTCACAGGGAATCACTTGGGCCCATATTTATACTTTTTGACACAAACCAGCGCCAGCGCAGGTTCGCCTCAAAAAGTTTACCGCCGGCTAACACCAATCCAACGCGCCAGCCGGGTGCCTTATTTATGGAATGACGTTAGCCGGCGCAGCAGCGCTGGCTGACTCTAACCGGGCAGCACAGGCGTAGGGAAGAATGGGGGTTGTGCGTCAAAAAATGGTGCAAGTCAGGTTAGAGTCACAAATCTTGGCTCTAACCTGACTTGCGCCATTTGTTGACGCACAACGCCCATTTAAATGACTCCTGTCTTAGCAAAGGCAGAAGTCATGCCCCCCTGCCCAATGGCCATGCCCAGGGGACTCCTGTCCCCTGGGAATGGCCATTGGGCACAGTGGCATGTAGGGAGGCCCAAGTTAGGCCCCCATGCCACTTTAAAAACAAAAAAAAAATACTTCCCTAGACTTACCTGTACTTACCTGGGATGGGTCCCCCCAACCATGGGTGTCCTCCAGGGGTGGGCGAGGGTGGCGGGGGTGTCCCTGGGTGCAGGGAAGGGCACCTGTGGACTGCTTCCATGGCCTCCCACCATGGAAATGAGCCCACAGGTCCCTTAATGCCTGCCCTGACCAGGCGTTAAAAAACGGCGCAAATCAGGCTGGGCGCCATTTTTTAAGGCCTGCCCCCTCCTGTGCGTCAAAATGACGTGGGAGTATAAATAAGGCGCACATGCATTAAAGTCATTTTTTGCCCGGGAACGCCTACCTTGCATATCATTAGCGCAAGGTAGGTTTTCACGTCCAAAAAGTGACGCACACTCCATAACTTTGGCACTGGATGGGTCCAGTGCCAAAGTATAAATATGGGGTTAAGTTTGCGCCGAATTTGCATTAAAAAAATGATGCAAATCCGGTGCAAACAGAGTATAAATATGCCCCTTGTCTTCAGGATGATACTTAAAACCTATATGTTTAGATGATAATTTGCATAGCTTTACACTATGGGGCATATTTACAAGCCCCTCACACCTCCTTGCACTGCCCTAGTTTAAAAAAGAATTCTCGCTAAGGTGGCGCCAAGGAGGCCTTTTCCCCACGCTAGATTTACAAAGTGGCGCAATGCGAGCATTGCGCCACTTTGTAGCCCTGTAAGACACATTGGGGGTCATTCCAAAGTTGGCGGGCGGCGGAGGCCGCCCGCCAGGATTCCCCCCTCCAAAATACCGCGCCGCGGTCAAAAGACCGCGGCGGGTATTACAAGTTTTCCCCTGGGCTGGCGGGCGGTTGCTGAAAAACCGCCCGCCAGCCCAGGGGAAAACGACCTTCCCACGAGGATGCCGGCTCGTAATCGAGCCGGCGGAGTGGGAAGGTGCGACGGGTGCAGTGGCACCCGTCGCGTATTTCAGTGTCTGCAAGGCAGACACTGAAATACTTTGCGGGCCCTCTTACGGGGGCCCCTGCCGTGCCCATGCCATTGGCATGGGCACGGCAGGGGCCCCCAGGGGCCCCGCGACCCCCCCTACCGCCATCCTGTTCATGGCGGCTTTCCCGCCATGAACAGGATGGCGGTAGGGGGGGTCGGAATCCTCATGGCTGCGGAGCGCGCTCCGCAGCCATGGAGGATTCACACGAGCAGCGGAAAGTCAGCGGGAGACCGCTGACTTTCCGCTTCTGACCGCGGCTGAACCGCCGCGGTCAGAATGCTCGTTGGAGGACCGCCAGCCTGTTGGCGGTGCTCCCGTGGTCGGTGGCCCTGGCGGCCACCGGCCGCCAGGGTCAGAATGACCCTCATTATGCCTGCACCAGGCATAATGTATGCAAGGGGGGCTTTCCCCATTAGGAGGCCCAGAAAAGTGGCACAGTGAAATTTACAAGATTTTACTAAGCCATATTTCCCACCATTTTTAATGCCTTCCCAAGGCAGGCGTTGAAGTAACACTCCCACTGTTTCCAAGGGGCCTCCCCAAGCATTGCTGGACTAGCGCCATCATTTTTGGCGCTAGTCAACCAATGCACCACAATAGCGTGAAAAATGTTGACGTTAATGTGCTAACATGCACTACCTTGGTGACCTTAAGGTGGTGCAGGGTGGGGCATAAGAAAAGTGCCGCATCATAGCTGATGCGCCACTTTATGGTAAATATGTCCTATGTGTCTGGATTGGTAACAATGCCACAGCCGATAAGTCTGGCATTGGCTGCCAGCCTTGGTTCTTGTTTTATTTTGTTATGGTTTTTGTAAAACTTTATTGCTGTAGGAGCTTCCAGACCCTCGCCAATAGATAAAAAACAAAGACAAAGGCTAAAAAGCATTTTTTTCTTTGGTCTCTAAAAGCACACATTGTCATAGTCCCTGACACTGAAGGAACCTACTTTCTTGGTGATAATGTGCTCTTTCAGAAAGAGCACAAAATGGCATCACTCCTCAGTGAAGGTAGCTAGTGGATGCACTGGTCTGGCCCACTATTCCAAGCTGTTTGCTGAAGTGGACAGAAGAAGAATGTGAATGATACACCAACAGGGGACAAAGAGGGCTCGATGAAACCCTCTATAAGTACAATTCATTTACAGTTTGGTAAAATCAAAAGGTATTGTTTAATGTCAGATCTAAAATGTATTATTAATTACAGGGCTTAGTACAGCCACTGGCCCAGGCATGGGATGTGATGTACTCCCTCCTATGCTGAAGGGCATGTACTGTATTTGCTACAGGCAAGGGGAAGAAACTCATGTAACAGGCCCTTGATATGCCAATGTGCTTTGAAATTGGTGCAATTTTTATTGAACCTCTTTAAGATGTGGCAAGATTGTATGACTTGCATAGCTTGGTGCCTTTCATCCACTTGAGGCAGCACTACAGCATGGGGCCTCAGAACTGTATTCTGTGGCCTCAAAGAGAATCCTGTCAACATATTCTCAAACACATATAGCACAGGGCTCGATTAACAAAGAAATTACTAAATGTACACATAGGGCACACTACCTTAAATACTATGGTGCACACGCATAGTAACAATTGCACATAATGCACAATTGCACATTTGGAATGCGATCACATTCATGAAGTGCTAACTTTAGGTCTGGAATTAGCGAAGACCTTTTGATTTTACTAAAATTAGACATATATTTAAAGGGGAATTCAGCCCCCTATCTTCATCCGCTGGTCTTTTGTATCATTCACATTTTGCTTCTGCTCACTACAGCATACAGCATGGAGCAATGGGTCAGCCTGCTTCAGTCACTGTTTAACTTCACTTTGAGTGACTGCAGTTTGCTCTTTCACAATGATCACATCCGCGACCAAAGTTACTCCCTTCAGTGCCAGTGTTTTTGTTTGTACTTTATAATTACTTTAGCATTGCCTTTGTGTTTAGAGCCTGTGGTGAAAGTAGGACTTTTCTACAAGATGTGAGTACAGGTCAATTACCCACTTTGGGCTTGATTTAGAGGTTGGCATAGGGGTTACTCGTCACAACGGTGATGGATATTCCGTCCCCCGAAATATAAATCCCATTATATTCCATGGGATTTATATTTCAGTGGATGGGATATCCGTCACCTTTGTGACAGAGTAACCCCTCTGCCACACTCTAAATTAGGCCCTTTATTAGGTAATGATAAACTCCTGCCAGCGATGTTGTAAATTCTTTTTGATTTGTCTTTTGATTATCTGACTGCTGATATTTCACAGCATGACAGACTGGGTCCAGTTGAAACTGTTCTGTATTAAGTTATTAAGTTGTCTTCTTCTTTCTATGCATGCTTTACACAAACTGAAGGCTTCAACATTATACAAGTGAATTCATAAGTGGACAGTTCTTCCGTACATGTTTATTTTGGACTGAATGTCACTAGGGGTTTGTTAATTAACTTTGCACACGAGGAAAATACACCTTTACTGTGTTTAATTTGCAGCATTTGTAAAACTTTTTGAAATGTATTTCTTTCTTTTTCTTTCTTTCGAGGTAGAAACAAGTATTTGTCACTTGTAATGAGGATACTTGCACATACAAGTTCAACTAGCTTTGAGAACCAGACTCACAGGGGCCTTTTCACAAAGGTATATTTACATGTGCAAACTTACTCATGTATATATCTACTACTGCACCTAGGTGTAAATTTATACTTTACTGCTTTTCTCCATTTTACAGTGTAGATTTACACCTAAGTATAGACTTACATGTTTCCACCCACTGAAAATTGCCTTGGAGGGTGGACATCTATTACTGACTATACTACTACGACCTTTTCAATCGTAGGTGAGACATCTCCATTTGTGAGGTGGAGATCACCATACAGAAAAGAATAATGAAAATGAATAAAATGTATTAATTAAAAGCATACAAATATTTTCATGCAAAATATAAATGTAAAATGGTTAAAAATTATTTCTAAGCTAGAATTATAACAATAAAATATTACAGTACATTGATACATTAAAATGAATGTTTATTAAATCATATATCTATATATACATATGTGTTTATATATGTGTATATATAATACTTATTTCTTAAACAAAATAAAAACCCACCTCTCATTTGCATGTTTATTTTTGAGTAATAATAATTATAATAATTATAAGAATAATAATAGTTTAACAAAGTTTTGCACTACATTTGTCTAAATATTCTTTTAATTTTTAAAATAACAATTTCATTTTTTAAATAAGTTTGTTTTTACATTTAAAAATAAAATATTTAATTATTAATTTTCTATAATACTTTGCCACTAATAAAAGTATATGTTTACGTAATTTAGTAGTTGAAAAACGTCAATAATGTTGATATTATTTCTTGTTGGACACCTCCATTAGTTTATAATAGAGTGTGGTAGTACCTGTGAGGGGCCTTGTCTGGTGCTAGACTTACTCCAAGGCTAGGCTGAAGCAAATTTACTCCTGTAGTGTGACCTTTAGGGCTGTAATAATTTTAGAAGTGTAGTTTGTAAATAGCAATGGTCTTACATGTGTGTGTGTGTCTGTGTGTGCGTTTGTCTGTATGTATGTGGGATTGCATTAGAATTTCCCTCCCTAAACCTCTTGTGACATTTCCCTAAACCCTTTACATGTTTGAATAATTTTCCTACCACACCTTTAGTCCCGTCCACATTTACACATAAAACGTATACTTACAAGGCTGGGGAGAATTTTTGTACGCCGTCGTAAAGTTATGGCATTTTCAGCATTTTGCGCAATGTTTGTTAAAATTTGTTAAACAATTTTCCCAAAATTCCTCCATTAGTGCTGTCTCATAATCAAAGACCATTTGGGTAAAAATCCTGTGGTAGGGGCATAGGAACAATGTATACAACCAGAACGTTAGCACCTGTTGTTCGCACCACTTGGCCTTTTTTAAGCTGTTTCATAAGCACAAAATGTGCCCTCGCGTCCCAAATGTGCCTGTATCTTTGTGATAGCTTTTTGCTGTATATTAGAAGTACCAATTTAGTATTACTTCATCTACCACAAAATGCAGTTTGCAAATAAGCCCCATGTAGTTTGGGCTATCATACATGCTTTAATAGACTTCACTTTGTATGGTGTATGGTAGTCCACAGTAATATCAAACATGTTGATTCTATCAACATGCTCACTTAGTAATTACTTTAAGAAATGCAGAATAAGCAATCAAAAAGTAAATGAAACACATTTTTGCATAAAGAGATTCTTGCACACATCAGCCACTGATTCTTTTGGACACTAAGGCCCAGATTCATCGCAAAGCAGCGCAGGGGGTGCTGCGCCAAGAATAGTAGCACCACGCTGCACCACTTTTGAAACGCAGGAATTTATTGTATTTACAGGAATACGGTGCACCCCTGCATTTCCCCTACACCAGTGCTGAATTAAGCTGCCTGCACCAACCCAGGCATCCTGGCACCACAGTGCAAGGATGTCTGCTTTGAGGGGATAGATTGTTTATGTGCTTGAAGGTGCCTCTTCCTGCACATAAACAATCTACAATGGCGATTTGGCTCTTGCATGTGTGATGCAAAATGCAGCACATATAGAGGTACCAAAGCGTCATTTTGGAATGATTGTTTATGTGCAGGAAGTGACATCTTCCTGCATATAAACAATCATCCGTGGTATTTTGCTTCTTCTATGTGTGCTGCAGAATGCAGTACACATAGGAAAAGCAAAAAACGAGGAGGAATAAAAGCATTCCTCCTCTTTTTGCCATGCTAACACCACCCCTGGAGTGCTGTTTGTTTTTGCCACTGTCACAGATTTAAAATTTCTCGTAAATTTGAGGCAGCATCAAAAGCAATGGGTGCTGCGCTGGAACACCCACTGCAACACCCAGTGCCCCCCCCTCTGATGCAGAAAACTGCATCGGAGGGGCCCATATTTACAAGGAGGCGTAATGCCACAAAAGGTGGCGTTACACCTCTTTGTAAATATGGAGCAGTGAAAAATGACACTCCGGTGGTGCTAGGGGCTCTTAAATATGCCCGAAGGGCCCGATTAGGAGTTGGGCAGTTGAACTGCGACAACTCAAATATGGCAGTGGTGAGGTGCCCGTCAAACTGGTGGGCTCACCCCTGTCATATTACAATGTTTCTACTGCTGAGCCCTATGGAAACAGTGTGACGGCATTGAGCTCGGCTCTCTTAGGGAGCCGAGGCCAATGCCAACGCACACATCACCCTCGGAATGCACACTACCTGCCATAGCAGACAGCGCACATTCTGAGAGTGCTGGCGAGGGTTCTCATGCACTGCCCACAACATGGTTGATGGCAGTTCAGGGGCCCCCTGTGGATCCCAGCACTGCCTTTCCACCAGCGTTTTCATGGTGGTGACCCTGCCATGAAAAGGCTGGCGGAAAGCGAAGTCGTGATCAGCAGGGCAGTACCAAACACAGCACCGCCGTGGCTGACCATGACTTTGATCACCGCCAACCTGTCAGGGTCCATGATCTCGGCGGAGGCGGCAGTCTCCTGGTGGTCCGACCACCAGGATTGTAATCTGGCAATCTGACTACCGGAATTGCAGTCTGTGGACAGCCAAACTCATAATTAGGCCCTAAGTCAATTTTACATTTGCCAAATGTGTCTGGGTTTTATTTCACAGAACGCCACCTGTCTGAAGTTAATTTTCTTTCCAATCATATTCCCAGACTGTTACAACAATGTGTGGGACACACATGTGTTGTTGTTTATCGATTAACATTCCATAAGCCATTTGCTTGCAGCATTCTAAAATTGCTTTTACAAGTCAAGATGATTTAGAAGTGTGCCTTTTTTAGGGCTCAGTTACAGGCAGGTTTAGCTTTCTGTTGGCTAGACCTATTAATTCCAATGATCATAGGGTCAGCTCCTTGCTCTTAAATAGATTGTCTGTGTCAGGACAATACCTGGTCCTGACTCAATGTTTTTCCACTCTATTCTTGAGAATGACCAGTTTAAAAGCATATCTGTCTCACAGTGTTCTGATTGGGTGACTTGTATCCTTCCACTGCTCACACTGCTTCCATTCAGGGAACTACTTTTTCTTCAAGAATTGCGTGAGAGTGTATACATTTGCTTTCTCTCTCCATCATGTACAGCTTTCTACTTCACTTACCTCTATCTACCTCTAAACTAAGCTTGTCTGTTGTTTCCGATGCCTCTTCTATTTGGAAGGGTGTGAGCTTCTCTTCTTCCTCTGTGACTATCTGTCATTCAACTTTGCTGTTATGGTGAAAAAGAAAACCCCCTGCCTCATCATCTCAAACACTATGGGGGTCATTCTAAGTTTGCTGCCCGCCAAACTTACGCCGCCAAATGACCGCTGGGACCATTCAGACTTTCCCGCTGGGCCGGCGGGCGCCCGCCAAGAGAGCGCCCGCCGGCCCAGCGAGAAAGGCCCTGCAACACAGAAGCCGGCTCCGAATGGAGCCGGCGGTGTTGCAGGGGTGCGACGGGTGCAGTTGCACTCGTCGCGATTTTCACTGTCTGCTATGCAGACAGTGAAAATCATGCTGGGGCCCTGTTAGGGAGCCCCTGCACTGCCCATGCCAGTGGCATGGGCAGTGCAGAGGCCCCCAGGGGCCCCAGGACACCCGTTCCCGCCATCCTGTTTCTGGCGGTGAAAACCGCCAGAAACAGGCTGGCGGGAAGGGGGTCGAAATCCCCATGGCGGCGCTGCTTGCAGCGCCGCCATGGAGGATTCTCCCAGCCGGGGCTAATCCGGCGGGAAACCGCCGGACCCGGCTGGGCGACTGCTGCTTTACAGCCGCAGTCGGAATACCACATGAAGCACCGCCAGCCTGTTGGCGGTGCTTCCGTGGACAGCCACCCTGGCGGTCTATGACTGCCAGGGTTGGAATGAGGGCCTATATGTGTAGCTAGATGCACTGAACTTGTAACATTGCTTTACTCGGACTTCATTCTTTCATGTCAGATTCCTTATGGCAGTTTCTGTATCCATATTTCTCAGTAAGCGCCATAATTATGTCCCGCCCCCTCACATTCCTGTTTTGTTTGTATTTTTTCTCGTGTGAGAAATTGATTACTAGCAGTGGCCTTAACTTGTAAGCCTTCAATGATGAACGTAGCGCATGCATTTTTCAGGGGTTCTGCAGAGAGAAGGGATGCAGGAATGCAAGTGATGAACAATCCTGAAGAATGGCAAGGAAGCTTGCCACTGTGCAGAATTGAAACAGCACTTGCTCTAATCTGCAGGGGTGAAAGTATGCATACGAGGGAAGCTGGGCAGTCTCTGGCTATGTATGATGGTGCTGCTCCATTTTAGGATCGAGCGGGCAAGCGCTCTGTCCCTGTTATAATCTCTTGGTGGGCCTTTAACCACGCCCATATCACGCCCATCACTTTCGTTGGTTTGTGGGCTTGCCTTTTAAAATTTGCTTGATTTCATTAGTGACAGGCATGCATATGTCAGGCCTTTTCTGGAGTTTAGCCCTCCTCAAGCCCTCTGGCCAACTACTGAAAACATACGAGGCTCTGTGTTTTACATATGGTTTCTGGACTACTTTTTCTCTTAATTTCATAGGCAGCGCGATCTCGCTGGGCAGTAATCGAGCGATTTTCATGACTACCAGTTTAATTCTATTGTTTTTCCAAGCGCTCCCTCGTGAATTCAAGATTTTACAAAGCGCGATCGCGCTACTGTTTTTTATTTTTTATCACTATGCAAAGGTGAAACAGACCGGTCTTTTTGTTCTGATTAGTCACCTTCATGCTCATGGAGTGGCGCTTTAAATTGGCTCCCTTATGTGAAATTGTATTACTCTTCATTTTCAGTTGATGTGGCAAAAACAGTCCAGTTAGGAGTTTGCAACGCTAATAGCTCTAACTCGAGCAAATCCGAGACCCATTGCATTGCAAATGCTTGTTAGGTATTGCCTTCAGACACCTTTATCCTTCTAGGGAAAGCTTATGTCTTCACACAACATGCAACACATACCACACAACCTAGCCATCCACAAACATGCAAATACAGTAAAGGGCGTTTGAACCTATTTGGTGTGTTGTTTAGCTAAAGTTAGACACTATAGTTTTAGGCATGGGCTAAAACTGCTGCCAGACATTTTTGGTATCAGCTTGCAACATTCTCCAAATGTAAACATATTTAAAAAATGAGTTTCACAAACATACAGTTATTGCTTTCCCTCAAGGGTCCGACCGCTGTGCTCTCTCTACTAGTTTTTGTCTGTTGCTCCTCACGGTGCCAGCCACCCCCTCCACTCAACTCCTCATATTTTTCTTATTATTTTGCCTCTGAGGGGCCCCACAGCTGTACACTGTTACAAGGTCTCTTGTGACAGTGTTTGCATGCTCAAAACACTTTCGTTCTTTGTTTTTACTTTATTTTTTAAAACATTTCAGCCATGCAAAAGTAAAGTAAAACAGCTAAAACAGCCAATAGTGTGGCACAATGCATGCATCGCAACACATTTGTACTTAGCAGATACAGGGTACCCATCTCGGAATGGATATAAAACATTCCAAAATGGCTACCCTATGGGCACATGCTTGCACAATGCATCACAATGTATGCTCATACATGCATCCCAAAGTATGGGTGGCCGTTTTGGCTGTTACTATGTGTTTGATGTCTGTTTTAAATTGGCACTAATCTTTGAAAGGAATTATATATTAGCTTTGCCAGTGCTAGTTTAGTTTAAAGCACCAACATTAGATGTGGCGATTAGTTAAAAAAAATTGTGTATGCAAAATAATGCTATTAGAGTTTGTTCCAGAAATGCTTCAAAAAGGCAATAGGTCTGACATTTACTTGAATTGAAGCTATTGGCATTGTAAATTTATAACTGGACCTCTTTTACCACACTAATTGGGCAAACCTGCTGAATATTTAGATCCTTTCTGCCACATAATTCTAGTGGCTCTGCATATAACTAAAGAACTAGTAGGCCTACTGGAATATTTTTTCAAACAAGGCCCTAAAAACACAAGCTACTCTTAAGTGCAAAACAAAGGTTCCAGACATAAGAGAGGTTACAAACACACTGAATGGTGGGATGGGTTATTATTTTGGGGTCCCCACTAACAAAGTGTGGGAGCCCAGGGATGTTTTAGACAGAAAGAAGACGTTGTGGTGTGATCCCATTGTCCTAGGACCATCATAGGCTGAGTTATGAACAAAAATGTTTTGTAAAAGGAATGCCCTGCAAAGCATTATGGGACAAGTTTCTGAGTGACACAACTATTGTAGCATGTTGACTGTAATGCTCAGAACAGCCCCTAGAGAATACCACATTACAGGCACATTACAGGCACATATACCATTGGTAGTAAGATCTCTAGTTAAGAGCTACCTCCTTTTCTTAAAGGGGTGGCCCGTCAGACATTGCAGTACCGGTCTGATGAGGAGCTTGCCCAGTGATGAAGCTTGACATCCTGTTGGATGTGTGAGGGCTGTTCTGCTCCTGGTTATTAAGTTCCCCTGTGTATTAGTTGTGTCTCGTTCTTCATAATTCCTTTCTGTGGAACAGTGTACTTTACAATTGTTACTGGTAAATATGGGTCCAGGATGTTATTCCTCTTTCTGGCTGGAAAAACCTATAATAGCATGGTGCAGTGAAGGAATCACTGAGTAAGGAACCAGTGAGTCACATCGGAATAATATCGAACAGTAGCGACCCCCGTGCAATATGCTACTCGTAATCAAGGCCTTAGGTGGGGAAATCAGAATATTCAGGACAAAGGGTGTCTATCAAATTGTGCCATCCAAAACACAGCTAATGTATTCCACTGAAATTTACATGTATGAAAATATAAAAAATTTAAGGCATCAAAAAGTGATTAGGGTCTGAGATTTAAGTGTAGGGATGAAGTCAGGATAAGAGCTGGTGTCTTAATTACACATTTTGGAGAATTTAGAGGATGTCAGTCTGTGTACAAATATGAAGACCTGTCAGTTTGCTTGAGTCCATGTAATTACAGTTCAACCTATCTCCTTATTCAGAATTCCTGCACGATATGGATGGGACATCACGCTGCAGGCCCCTCTCCTTTGCCCCTCCCCTGGAGTCACAGGTAGGTAGTAGCCACCCCTAAAGTGAGATAAGGACTTGTTGTCACTAATGGACCAACCTGGGAAGGTTCCTGTGGCCGTTCAGGGGCCCCTTTTTCACCTTTCGTGTTTTTTTTCAAAAAAACTTTGCTTCATAGTTTGCAAATAAGGAAACAATGTTTTTTTTTTTTTTTTTAATGAGCGAAGTTGTGCTTATTGTTAGATTTTAGGAGTAGGGTGAAGGGTTAAGGTCAGGTTAGGCTTTGGGTTGGAGTCAGCATTAGGTTTCAGTTACTCGTGTTATGGTTATAGATTAGTTACGGAAGGTTTAGGGTTAGATTTTCTTACTTGGTAGGAATAACTTTCGGCCTCTACAATTATGTGTTTTTCCCTGTACTTTAAGTTCGGTGAAACGCTATAGTGACAATGGCTGACGCATCCGTGGGAAAGATCCTAGTGTCACTTCTCGACTGCGAATGAAACCCCCTCCCCCTACTCGCTCAGAAAGCCCTTATTGCTTTCCTAGTACTCACGCCTCGCGCCAGCAATCCGAGTACTCCTGGGACGGCTCTGGCCTCGAGACGCGCCGCCATTATTAAAGGAGACAGGTGCGCGAGGCGCAGCGAGGCCACCAATAACAGAAGCGAACGAGAGATGCGGAGGCTCTCTCCCGGGGGTCCCCTTCACTGCCTGGAGGCGAGGGCCGAGAGGTCACGTGCGGCTGTGCCTTATGACTAATGAAGACATCCCAGCTCGGCGCACACAACGCTGGCATCTCCCCGCGCCTCGTATGCTCGGTGTCCCGCAGCCCTGCTGCTTCAGATCACCGGCGCTGCCATCATGTGATAGAAAATGCCTCCAGAGTCCCCGCTGCCCTCGTCTGAGAAGGTCTGGCTGATGAGAACATCAAAGGTGTTTTCTAACCCGGTCACCACTTTGGTCTCCGTCCTCTTCTGCGCTAAGGCATTTAAGGGCTCTCTGTAGGGCAGTGCTTCTTAACCCCCTGGGAGTGGAGGACACCTATGGATGTGGCCCATGACTGCTGCGAAAGTAAAACAACATTTTAAGATTAATGAAGTGTACATGACTACTACATAAAGAAGAAAAATATTAAGCTAAGGGGCAGATTTGAGGAAAGTGGCGCTTCCTTGCACCCCTTAGCGCCCCCTACCTCCACTATGTGTGTGCCGTATCTAAGATGTGGCACAGGGTAGGGGGCAATAGCGTCACATTTTTTTACACTAATGGTGTACTGTTCAGAATTAGCACTAATATTTTGGCGCTAATCCTGAACAGTGCATAGGGGCCCATTGTAAACAATGGTGTGCCCCCTTTTAACGCCTGCTCTGAGAAGGAGTTGAAAGTGGCAAAAAAATGACACAAAGAAATCTCTTAGATTTCTTTGTGTCATTTTTTCGGGCCACCTTAGGGTAAAAAAAAAAATGACCCTAAGACTGGTGGCTGACCACACTGGGAGCCGCACCGACACCCACCAACCACATACGCAACCTGGGTTTCATCCTAGACTCATCCCTCTCCATGACCCAACAAGTCAACGCCGTCTCATCCTCCTGCTTCAACACCCTCCGCTTGCGCCGCAAAATCTACAGGTGGATCCCCACCGAAACCAGAAGGACGGTCACCCAGGCCCTCAGCAGCAGGCTAGACTACGGCAATGCTCTCTACGCGGGAACCACAGCCAATCTCCAGAAAAGACTACAATGCATACAGAACGTCTCTGCTTGCCTCATCCTCGACATCCCCCGCCGCAGCCACATCACAACCCACCTGAGAGATCTACACTGGCTCCCCGTCAACAAGAGGATCACCTTCAAGCTTCTCCCCCACGCACACAAAGCACTCCACAACGCCGGACCAGCATACCTCAATGAACGACTCACCTTCTACACCCAGAACCGACACCTCTGATCCGCCGACCTCGCTCTCGCCACCGTCCCACGCATCCACAAGACAACAACAGGCGAAGATCATTCTCTTACCTCGCCGCCAAGACCTGGAACACCCTCCCCATCCACTTACGGCAGAACAAGGACCTGCTGACCTTCAGGCGACACCTCAAGACATGGCTGTTCGAGCAGTAGCAGCTCCCCCCCATCAATCGCCTTGAGACCCTCGCGGGTGAGTAGCGCGCTCTACAAATGTACTGATTGAAGGCGGTGCTAAAGTGACACTAGGTCAATCAGGGCCTAAAAGTTTTAAAACATTCTGTAAATGTGACGGTATATAAAGGGCCTCCCTAGCGATTTCAGCTGTGCTGTGAGCTGCCTGGCTTGTCTCTTTCTAACACTATGAAACCAAAAATTCGAGTTCTTTAATTCTTCGGGCACCTGGAATCCTTCAGCGCTGCCTAATATTGAACAACAGCATGGCTGGTTGATATTTATATTTGTTTTTTTTTCATGTTTTTCTTTTTAACCTTTTCAACGGTCTGCGGGGAATGTCACAGCTTGGTGAACTTTACCAAATGTTTTGCTTTGCCTTATAAGTGTGAAAATCGTGACCTGAGCGACAAATTACCTACTTTGACGAAAGCGGTTTGGTCACCCATTCTAACTAGGGATGACCAAACAGTAAAATTGCCCTCGAGTAAATCTATTACCATCTGTTACCACACCTTGGAAATTGCCCCAGGGGCAAATATACAAGTTTCGTTTTTCAGTTTGAAATGCAAAATGGTGTACCAAATTGGTGTTAGCTTATCCAGGATTTTCACATTTTCCCTTTTATAACTTGTTTTCCCAGTGCAAATTCATCCACTTAATATCTGGGGGAATTTTATGCGGAAAAAAGAAAAGAAAAAAACAAAAGAGTGTGATACTATTGCACAATCTGTAAAGCATTTGCACCAGATTCAGGATTAATTAAGAAGCTTGGAAAGAAGGTTTAGTATTCTTCTCTGGTGCAATGCCATTGTTTATCTAAAAGTTTAAGAAAAGGGTAAACTTCTAGGAAAAAAGAGCGGCATACATTTTCCATACCGACTGCGCTTTTAGAATAAACATTGTCTTGCTGACTAGTGAAAAGTATCGTTCTCTCTGTGTAAAAAAAAAAATACATATGAGGAAAAAAGTAAACCTGGACACATTTCAAACCTCATGAAACGCAAGTCTTCAATTTGTAGGTGAAAACATATTTTAACACTTTTAGCTATGCACGGGCTCCCAGAAGACACCCATAAGAATTAATTTTATATATGAAACTGCTTTGCTGCAGCTCTGGTTATGAAATTATACATAGAGCTGCCATCTAATATTTCTGCAACCAAGCCACAGGCAGATATTGAAATGTGTTCTCGCTATATGCTCAGTGTCCCGCTTAGGTGGTACATTGTGGCAAGCCCCCCATCTTGATATTAACGTTTGATGAAGTTTTTAGTCATTTTCGACGGGAAAAATCATTTTTTACGACTTTTTTTTTCCGAAAGTCGTGGTTAACGAAAGCGCAACAATGCTTTTTTTAACCACGACTCCGGTTTTTTGTGCCTTAACTACGTATGTTCTGAACAACGAACATGCATGGTTAAGGTACAAAGAAGGGAGTTGGCGAAGGTAAGTGGTGGGTTTAGGTTTTGGGGAGGGGGTGGGGGGTCAGGGGGTTTTGGGGTAGCGTTGGGGGGGTGGGGCGTTTTTGGTTTTGGGGAGTGGGTGGGGGGTCAGGGGGTTTTAGGTTTTGGGGTGGGGTTGGGGGGGTGGGGCGTTTTTGGTTTTGGGGAGTGGGTGGGGGGGTCAGGGGGTTTTAGGTTTTGGGTGGGGTTGGGGGGGTGGGGCGTTTTTGGTTTTGGGGTGGGGGTCAGGGGGTTTTAGGTTTTGGGGTGGGGTTGGGGGGTGGGGTGAGGGATGTAGGGTGAATGGTGCCTATTGCGAATGCTTTTATCAGGAATGCCTTTACAACGAAATATCGTTGTTAAGGCATTCGTGGTAAAATCATTAGTAGTAGCAACGAGGTCAGTGGTCCGACCTCATTGTTAAGGCAGTAGTTGTTTTTGAAGTCGTTGTTTCGTCGTACAATCATTTCCGACTACTACAAACCTGTTAGAACTGATTCTGGATTTGGTGGCAATGGTGATGATGTAGGAGCAAAACCATACCCCAAAATTTGGACACCCCAATTTTTTACCTTATCCATTTCTCTACAGAATTAATATGTCATTAAGGCACCACTTAAGCATCAATTAGCAGACCATAACAGTTCACGTAAGTAATGAGGCCCACTCTGTAATTGAGTTCTGGATAAGTAAAAAGATAAACACATTTATTTCAAAATTTAGAAGTGTAGAAATAATGCAGTGAAGGCTCTCGGGTGCATATTCATACAGAGTATGCAAAATACGAATTATTCTAAGTACTAAATGGAGTACCATGTGAGCATTAAAATCAAAAAGAGGTCTGGCAGCATCTCCGGTAGAACAGAAATATCTTCTGGATCACCCCCAAAAATACATAGGCTCTTGTACTCAATCCTCATATAACAAATAAGGGAAACTGCAAAATCATCATGATCTGAGCCAAAACATTGCATCTCTGGCAACTCAGAATACAGGAAATAAATACACGTCATTACCTTAACACTGAAACATCACCCCACTTCAAAAATCTTATTCCGCACCCTCTGTGCTAATACCACTTGGATATGTTCTAACAAATATGAAACATGTAAACACTGGAACTTTCAAAAAATTAATGGACTAGTATAGACAACAGAAGAAAACAGAAAATACCTTGATATTGTTTCAAGTCATAGCGAATAGGAGGCACTTCATCAAAATCAATGTAATCATAACAGTGGAAATAAACAATTATACATCACCATAACTGTGCTCTACAAAGTGAGTTTGGAGAGGACTCATGCAGAGGGGGTAAAGCTGGAGTGAGTGACAGAAACTGCATCCATCTTGTCTAACATAGCATCTTACATATATTAGAACATTGGAATGTTGGGAGCTCCTTTGGAGACAATGGACTGCTCTTGGCTTCTAATGGCTGATAAAAGCCTGGAGCCTCAATGTTCCAATGTTCTTTGTTCACAGCAAAAGTTGTGAACAAAGGGTTTATGAGCCTGAGCAGAATTCAATCCCCTTTGGCTCTGTGAGGACTTTGTTTTATTTATTAGAACATTCTGCCCTCTAGTGACGAATGTTCTAATAGGCTTACAGCCCTTCATCGTTGGGCTGTACTGGCCGTGATAGTCCCGCTTCTTTGTTAAAGACCCTCGCCTTTGGATCAGGCCGTTAATGCTGGAGCGTGCCTTTAATGGCTTGAACAGCCCACTCCAGCAGGCTCTAAAGCCATAATCTAGCATAACTGTAGTACACTAATAATCACACGTCCATGCATCATATACAATTAGTTACAATAATTGTCATTATCAATGTACAAAACATAAACCTTGAAAAATAATCTAACAGTTGTAAGTGGTGACAAACTTATGGCTGTCACCCTGGGGCCTGAAAGGTGTAGAACAGCAGTTCCCAACCTGTGGTCCGTAGACACCCAGGGGTCCGTGACACATTTACAGGGGTCCACAGGCCTGGAAGGACAGGAAGGCACTTCTCCAGCTGGTGTCCCTCGACAGAAACATGTGTGTGTTTTTATTTGTGCAGCAGTTGTAAAACCCTCAAAGTTCCTTCTACAACCCACAGCTTTGGGAGGAAAATAAAAGTGTCAAGATAACTGTGATTAATGTACCTGCTGGAGCGAGATGGGAGTTTTGTCTAGGGGCAGTTTTGACTCAGTTAAGGTGGCACAGAAATGTAATATGACTGCTGCAACTAACAGTATTTTATGTGCATAGCAAAACGGGTTACTGCTTTTGCCACAGAGATTCTTTATATAAGTTACAATCATAATCTAGCACAGTGAGCTAATAACTGCCATCAAAGAGCTGCATACAAACTGCATGGCACAAACTAGAACATTTGTTTTTTCCCAGTCTCTCGTTATCCTTATGATGCTAAAAAACAGGTTTGCTTGCGTAGAAATACATTCTTATTATTAATGTCAACAGTAACCACTGTGTTATGTTCTGAATCCTGTGTTTGTGCTTCTCCAAACCAAGCACTCTTAGAAAATGACTACCAGCGTGGATGACATGTGAATCCTACACCTTGTCCCCTGTAAAGTGCTCCGACACCCTAGACTGGTTTGAGAGGTGCTATAAAACAAATGAATTACATGTGACAGAGAGGCTATGGAGATATGAGAAGCCCTTATGGCTTTACTTCCTTTCCCCACCACATAATTATGTGAAAAAGCTTTCTCAGACCTTAAGTACCTAAAAAATAAAAACAGAAATCTCTTGGGAGATGTAGAATCTCACCTGAGGAACCAGCTTTCCTAAATAAAACCAAATATTGAAAAGTTAGTCACCAAAATGCAGTGCTAACCTTCCCACTCTATATATATATATATATATATATATATATATATATATATATATATATATATATATATATATATATATATATATATTTTGCATATTTCTTCCATAAAATAATTATATCATTAGCAATTCTAGTATATGTTTGGTGTGTACCTGTTTGTGTATTTTTTGTGAATTACTGCTTTAATATTTGAAATATAAATTGTACAAATTGCTTGGGGGTTCCCAGTCTCCAGTAGGGATTCAGTGGGGATCCTCAAGAGTCAAAAGGTTGGGAACCAATCGTGTAGAGCATAGAACTGTGCATCAGGAGCAACATATCCTCATTGTGATAGCATTCAGGCTAATGGCACTGTCAACCAGTAGACATTACTCAAGAACAGATGTTTCTATCTTTGCCACCAGTGCAATAACTTACAGATTTGTTTTCAGTAGCATGTAGGTGCTCAGCATCTTTCATTGGTCTGCTCCCCACCTCTGATTGGTCACCACAGTGGCTGTTCCACTCATACTTAGCCCTTCACAGGGTGCCCCATTGTCCACACCTGGGCCTATTCTAGCTGTTGCCCCGGTCTGGTGTTAAAGTGCACCCCTTTCAACAAGGCAAGGCACGTAGCTGTTGTGATCAATAATTCTT
Source organism: Pleurodeles waltl (assembly GCF_031143425.1). NCBI lineage: Eukaryota > Metazoa > Chordata > Amphibia > Caudata > Salamandridae > Pleurodeles > Pleurodeles waltl. The sequence continues at coordinate 105,708,699 of NC_090446.1, forward strand.
CAGATGTCAGGGGGTAATACCTAATGGCAGAATAGAAGATGATGGACATCTGAAAATAATTATGAAATATTGATGCTGAGCTCTACTGGAGCTCATTGTAGCCACATTATGGTCCATTCCCACTGGAACTCATTACAACCACATTGCTGCCTAGTCCTACAGGAACTTATTACAGACATCATTACAGCCACATTGCAATGTAGTCTGACTTGACCCATTACAACCACAATGTGGCCCTGTCCTACTGGAACTCATTACAGTCACAGTGGGGCCTAGTTCAACTGGAACTAATTACAGACACATTTTAGTCCAGTCTTGCTGGAACTCTTTACAGCCATTTTGTCCCCTACTCTGACTCCAAGTGTAACTCATTATCATCAGATTGCAGCTTAGTCCTAATGGAACTCATTGCATCAACATGGTACCCTAAAACTAAAAAGGCTTGGGCGTGAGATGCTGTATACTCTATACACTTCATCCTTTCAGGCTGAAAGCTGCACCAGTATGTTTTTCTAAACACGTGGGTAGCTCAGGTATTAGCTATGTGGCTGGCTGGCCATTGTATGCTATATTTGTACAAGCATCTTTCAGGAATTGCCTTCTTTACTAGGTTATCACAAACAATCCTATGAATGTCATGGTTGCAAAATCTATCTCAGGCTTGTACAGCTTGGTGTTTGCACCAGTGAGTGCCTGGAGACCTTGTGATTTGAAAAAGGTGAGTTCTATAACTGCAAAACTTTCAATTAATATGATTTACATTATTTCTGAGTTGCATTCAATTGCTTTTAGATTCTTTGTGGCATTTTGCATGGTTTCGCAGTTAATCCGAATGAAGTCAGATCCAGATGCACTGTATTCGTTTTATTATGATATCATTGATTAAATTGCCTTGGTGGATAGCTGATATATTGGGCCAGGGTGAAATAATAAAAGCATAAACCCCAGGGCACTTAAGGTGGTCACTTGAATCACTAGTAGTATTGTGGCAGTCAGCCGCCAGACAGTTTGCTATCCTTGTTCAGTTTTCAGTGGCATGCACCATGGGTTTTCAGGAGTTAGGAATAAACTAGCTTATTTTGTTCCTCATTCAGTCTGGATTGGAGAAATTACCTCCAATTCTATGGTGAGTTTCCTGACTGCCCTGGTACAAAAAGTTTGCTGCTGGTCAACAAAGTTTAGTAAGAGACATGCACAACTCAATCTGAAAGAATACTCTACTAGTTTTTCTGTGGGTGAAATTCTACTTCTGACTCGTTGATCTAGTTTGTGGTAGTGGTGTATATGGGCTTGTGGGTTGTTACCACTCTTTTGTGTGATTGGTGGTCTCTAGGCAGGCTCGGCTGAAGGTTTGGATGGAAGCGTGTTCAAAGCATGTACATTTTGAGTGGATCAGCAATGATTATTATCCTCATACCTTGGCATGGTGAAGCCAAAGGACTCCCAACTTGGAATTATTGTTTTTAAACTTCTAATGCTTTGCAACGTGTAAATCTTGCAAATTAAAACGGGCAACTTTAGTTCAAAGTTAGTCGAAGTCTGGAGACTTAGCCAAGCTTTGCAGGCAAAGTATGATTCTTCACCAATCTTTAATCGTGTCTCTGTTACGTATAACAGTATTTAAGACTGTATGTCATAAGGGACCAATTCGCACACCTGTCTATTTTTTGTCTTAGTGGCAATCAGCCTGTTGGCGTGACAGCATGGGAAGGTACCCCATGAACACAGAAAGGTATGTGAGGTGTCCCAACTGAGCCTACTCAATTCTGGGGCCAGTGTGTGCTGAATGAGTGCACCACTTGGCCACAGACTTTCTAAGTTCTTTAAGTGCATTTGCAGAGTCTCCCAAGACAGTCAAAGGTAAAGATCAGTAAGTCATAACAGAAACCCCTAGAATATGTGGCGTAGATTTGCAAATTGAGGGTGGATGTAAGCACTTACACTATGCAGTCCCCACCTCCATGTGACTAATAGTTGGTGTGTGCGCAGTCTACACCCTGAATTTTGAACTATTCCCTTCACAGCCCCTCTGCTAGCAACTCTACTCACCAGGCATTGGAGTCCCCCAAACAGTCAGACTCAAGATCTGATGGGTTCATTACTGCGCGTGCACTTATTGTCATTAAATTTGAATACAAAACTCTCAGACTAAAAAGTGCTCTGGATATTTTGCAGAGGTTTAATATAGTTGACTTTCTAGAACTCCTACGACCCCTGTTCTCTTCCTGAAAAGAATTAACGGGACCACTGGAGCATACATTTTGATGGAAGTCCAAGTCCACCAACCTGTGGTCTTGATTGTGTGTTCAAAACCCTTTGTCAAAGTGACATAGGAGAGAGTTTACATCAGTAATCAGTGGTGAAGATTGACCACATTTCCACCAGATAGGGAAATGGCACTGATGGGCATTGTAGTTCACCAGTTAGAAATGGTTTGTTCTGGATTAACTTCCTAACATGTGGGCTTTGGACATCTTCGGCACAACTATGGGGAACATGTCAGTTGGTATTTTGAATGTGTTGATGTCTACGGCATTCAAAGGGTTTCAATTTAGCATTGGGGTTATCAATAGAATTACCAACTTGTCCTTAAATTGACTCCGTGTAGGAAGCATTGAGACATCCCTTTTATATTGTATTGTATTGTAATCGTATTTATATAGCGCTTACTACCCCTGACGAGGCTTATATATATGTCAGATAATGGCACACCAAGCTGTGTCCACACACCCTTGATAACTAGAATAGAGTATTTGGTAATAGAAGTTGACAGTATTGGAGGAATAACTGGTTAATGGCTGTCATCCTGTATTTGCACACTTCTATTTTTTACACAATTATGTAATTTTAAAGAAAGGTTTATTGTTCATTTGAAAGGATGTGTCAACCCGAAATGTATAGAAGTAAAGCTTCAGGGTTCAAAAGAAATTATTTTTTACATTGGTATGCCATGGGCACGTGCTGCTTTCACATGTCACATTGAAATATGACTCATCCCATATTTATACATTTCTTTAACTGTTTATTCAGTGGCTCTGTGTTCTTCAGTTGCACATTTTTCGCAAGGAAAAAGTTCAAGTTGAATAATGCATCTTCAGGCGTTTATTGCTTTGTGAAAGCCAAAAATACAAATGTTAATCCACTCGATTGATATGCATTCATTACTTTTTCCGATCCTTCACTGAATAAACAGGAAATTACGTGTGTGGATATGTCCTTAATCTTATTTCGTTGTGTCTTGAGCCAAGAATATAGACGGGGGCACACCTTTCGAAGAAATAATTGAATATTGAAGGAATGGGCACCTCGTGGATCTGAAAGACACATGCATATTTTATGTCTCAGATCAGTCAGACCACTGGCTGTATTGTTCACTCAGACCCACATTTCATTCCCAGCTATTCAAATTATTCAGGGCTCTCAAGCCTCCCAGTTCAATGAGTAGTTTAGCCGGGCCAGATTCTTTTTAATTCGTATTCTGGGATTTGAAGCCCTTCAATGTCATTATGAATTCACCACTCAAGTCCCAGAATGCAATAAAATAATCTGGACCAGACGAGCTGCTCATGCATGGACTTGTGAAACTTGATATCTCTGCAAATTCACAGATACACACATTTTATATAACCTCTTATCACAAAACATAAATAATAAGTTTGAGTTCTGGGAAAGCTGAGCAGGCCGCACCAGCTGGGGGACCCATCCTTCAAGTGCAGGGCAGGCCTGTTTGCAGGTGCTCAATTCTGCGAGGGGGCATTAAACATTATTTCACATTTCACCTCTTACACTTGCAGTTTCTTTGCAGCCGGAGCACCTCCTTACTTTTCACAAGAATGTGAACATTACTCATTTAAATCGATTTTCCCCAAGACAAGGGAGAGAAGTTCACGTACACTTGTGTTTCCTTCCTAAACACGCTGGCATTTTTTAGAAACCTCTAGAAAGAAGGATCCCGTGTGAAGCTTTGTACATTCACCCCGATGTGACCTCGATCCGCCTGGGAGATGTTTCTTAATAAAACCTCCGAAAGGAGGCATGCTACGGACCACAAAGTGAAGAATGAATTGAGAGTCATAAATATATTGCTCTTAAATAACAATTTAAGTCTAAAAATATCGATTGTAGACCTAACAAACAACTCATTTACCGTTACACAGACGCCCTATTTAGTAGGCAAACTGGAATGTGTGCGGCCGGAGGAAGCATCTGATGAGGCAGAAATGAAGGTTTTACATTTATTAGCGCTTAAACGTAGTACTGCAATAATCATGTGTGGCTTTAACCGAACTAATAAAGATTGCACGGGGACAAAATGTGCCCTTAGAGTAGTTCGCCAACATTTATAAGCGTATATAACGTGATGTATTAGAATTGCACTAATCCGACATAATCATAAATGTGTGCTACGATTTGCTTGCTTGAAATGTTTTAGCTTAGCATAACTTTAGTGGAGGCTTCGGCCTAGTTGCCTGGTCTCACGGTTTAGATGCTCGTATTTTTCCAATGTGCTATTAAACGTGTATTTTTGCTTGAAGCTGTACTTTTCCACTGAGATCGTTCACATGCTTATCTTAAGGTTTCGTGCCAGCCTGGCATACTTCTCTCTTTACTCCAAGGTCAATCTGCAGGTGCGGACAATGGAAGCTCTGAAAGTGAGTTAATTGGTATAAAATGTTGCAACTTGTGTACCCGTCTCCAAGGATAATGTATGCTTAAGTAAAAGCTTGAGAACTGTTGTTTTTGATTGGACAATTTGAATCCAACCTATGAACCCTCCAATGGAAGACCCTACTGGATTTGAACTGTTGTCTATTTAAACCAGGTGCACGAGGAGAAAGTAGCCATTACAGCCATTACAGCCATTACAGCCATTACCAGCTCGATACCCGCCATTTTGCAGGACATTGCAGCTATTATGGCCCACCTTGCTGCGACGCCATTTTGAAAGAGACTTTGATGCTTTCTCTAATCGAGAGAAAGAGACTTTAATGATTCTTGCCCTAGAGACTTTAACTTTGATCCCTTTACATGAAGTAGTAGTTTTATTTTGCCGCCGTGAGGCAATTGCCCCGTCCACCCCTGCCCATTTGCCCCGTCCCATGCTGATCGAAACGGTACCCATGCTGATCGAGAAACGGTACCTGTGAGACGAAGACTTCCTTGAATGCTGATCGTAATTGGTAAATATGAAAGGAAATTGTACAATTGCATTGTGTTTCTTTTAGGTAACCAACTGCTGATTTTTTATAAGAGCCCTAGCTAGGAGTTTTCTAAATTAATGTTGCTAAATTGTTTTGCATGAAGTCCCACATGCCGATGCTAATTTGAGGTTAGATGAGGATTCCTTTTGTTGCACGATGCAATTTGAGACCTTGTTATGCTGACTAAATGTATGCAATTAGCTCATTACAGATTATAGTTTTAGTGATTTGCATTGCTATTATCGAATGCCTTGTTATTCAAATGCTGCATAGATTGCATCTGTTTCGCCGTTATGGACAGCTATTAATGTTCATTTACGTTTATCATCTGGTGTTGAGACACATCTATATTGTGCTAGCTTTGTTAATATAGGGAAATAAATTTACTAACTTTGAATAAACTGGTGTGGTTATTCCTGACTGAAAGGTCAGGGTTCGCCGAAATGTATTCTGGATTAATTGTTAAGTGTTATGTTGATCAGGGTATTGCTTATGTTCGTTATTGATTATTGATTTGATTAAATTGACCGATATAGAGTAAGGAGAGTCCCACTTAGCCAAAAGATTCATCGGCCTAAAGAGCGTCCAAAATACAGGTAAATTATTAGTACGGAACGCTCTATCAGTAGATGGTAGCAGAGGACGGTTTCGTCTTTTGGGACCCCGTACTCTTAAAGTACATGGTGTTGAATTGACGGTTACACCCTTTGAGATCCCACTCGAGAAGTTGAATTAGATTTTCTTGGATAAAACTGATTGAGAAAATGATGATGGGCTAGGTCCACCGCGACTTTCCCGGGATCTCGGAGCTTGCGGATGGAGAGAATGGAGGTGTGAGATCGGCGTTGGTGGTACTAGTGACGGTATGAGTGAAGTTAGGATTTTGCGCTTGCACAGCTTATTGCCGCAGATTGTGTGAAAAGGTTGCGAGGATTTTAGAGAATAGCGGAGGTGCGACTCCGGGTGTAGAAGTAGGGAAGTCGTCGAACTTCATAGAAATAGCGGAGGTGCGACTCCGAGTGTGAGAGTAGGGAAGTCGTCGAACTTCACGTGTATGTGGCGCTTTGTGCAGAAAAAGGTCCACGTGGTTGTTGTTGTTGAGACGGGCCCTGCGAGGTCAAGAGACTCCGGAGTATGTTGTTTTATGTTGTGGTCTGGGCGGTTTAGTAGGTTGATTGGGCGTGGTCAACGAGTCGGTACGTGTGTTAAGGGAGTGAAAGAAACTTCGACTTCGGGCTTTGACAAAAATTCTAAGTGCACTAGAATAGATCATTGACAAGTTGAGAGTAGGTCTGCGGGTCAGATTTGCTTGCGAAAGTGGGGACCGAGAAAGATGGAATAACTGCCGAGGCTAGTGAAAAATCCCTAAGGTCCTGAAGCGATTGTGTTACCCTTCCTGTAGTAAACCGACAGATCTGTTTTATAATTTTTGGTAGCTCGCGATACATGCCAGAAGTGGTTACGAGAGGAGCTGAGTGAAGGAGGATTAGCCGCAAGGCTTTGTCAGCCGCAGTGTGTGTGAGTGTGACGTCACTAGGAGCTGCGCTGGGATAGGTTGGTTGCAGAGAAGGGTCGCGCACGGATTGGACGCAGTCCGTGGGGCTCGATTGGAAGGGGAAAGGCAAGCGAAGAGTATTCCGGGAATTAAAGTCACCTATTGATTACATATTTTGTGAAATAAAAGACCAGAAAATGAAATTTTTTAAAGCATTAAGGAGTGCGATGAAGGGGGAGTCTTACATTAAAGCGAGCGTAGGAGAGGAGACGCCGCCCGAAGGTACACCAGCTTACATTGTAATGGAGGAAAAGGGGGTAGCTCCGTGCCTTTGGCTAAAGCAATGGCACAAGCTGACAGAGAAACATGGGAGCGTAGCGTTCCCGATCCACGGGACATTCAATATAAGGATTCTAGAGAATTTGAGATTCGCGATGTACGACATGAAGGTACCTCCAAGGCCAGCACAGTTTGAGGCTCTAGCAATTTGGGAACTAATGGCTAGACAGCAGCAGCAAAATAAGTTCGAGACCAGGATAAGGAAGGTAGAAAAGACACTAGCGGACGCTAGGTGGGATAATGCACAGAAGGTGTGGAGGTCAGATGTATTGCAGGGGATAAAATTGTTTCCCGCAATTACTAAGGAAGAAGAGGAGACAGGTAAGAAAGCTACCTGTAAGACAAACAGGAGGTGTTCCAAGGATAGAGAGGACGAGGAAAAGTTGAGAAGAGAAGAGGAGTTAGAGGATGAGGAGTTAATAATGCAATTGCTGAACGACCGTCCACCACCTTATGCGGAGAGTGGACAAGGTCCAAGTACCAGTTCTGCCCCTCCGGCACCGGTACAGAACAGTGAAACTCAGAGTTCAGGAGCATCATCGGGGTCTAAGGACCCGAGTTTACTGTTCACCCCGCAGATACCGCAGGTTAGGAGAATATATCCAGATGTGCCCATGTTGAAACCAGCAGAAAATTATCAGCCGCAGATGCCAGGGTACTACAGCAGTGACAACAGTGCAGGAATGATTCTAGATCCAACCGTAAGGGGAGTACAGAATGGTCACAACCCGACATTGGCACAAGCCGAATCAACCCAGTTTTTGATGCCTCAAAAGCAGATGCAGGGGGGACAGCACATGCTCAGATGACGGGGAGTCAGATGGGCATGCCGGCAATGATGACCCATAGTGTGGGAATGAACATGCCTCAGAACATGGGAAATAGACAAAACCCAGATGCGATATCGCTACCCATTACTGTAGGTCCACCGGTACCTCTGTACAGTCAGCCTAACTTAGGTATGAGCGGTCAGGGATCAATGCTGCAGAATGGGACCGAAAGGAGGTGCATAGAAAACACTCCAGGGATAACCCCTATAGCGGCTCAGCCAAATGGATCTGGGTCCTTGATGGAGTTTAGTCCCATATGTGCTCAGTCAACACTGGTGAGGTCAAGTCCCCCACTGGTGATACCGCTGTCATCGAATACTGAAAAGTTGCCGCAACCATCAATGGCAGTCGATGTGAACGCTACACTGATGGGGTTGAATGCGCAACAGCTGACACAGTGGTTCAACAGTCTGAATTCCACACAAAGCTCAGCCAGTGGGAAGGGAGAAGACTATCTGAATAGGGTCAGGTTGAACATGGAAGCACAAGAATTGGTGGAAGGGACTATGGGTGTGAATAGGTTAGAGACCTACTCGGAAGAAGAGTTGAGGTATCTATGTCCAAGGATTACGAAAGAAGTGAACAAGGTACATAGAAGCTTGCAAGAAATAGCTGACAAAAACAGGGTTGATATAGACAAGACAAAACACTTGAGCAGGAGCTATAGGTTGGATTTCGGGACCACAGATTTTGAACACATGAGGTCAGCAGGCATGAAGGCCCACCTTAGAGAGTTGTTGCAGAGTGCACAAGTGTGGAGGTGCTTAGACAAATGGGAAAGCAGATGGGTAAAGAGAAAGGAAAAGAGGAAAGACAGTGTCTCAGAGCCCAACGAGAAAAGACCGCAGAGTAGTGATGCAGTAACCATGTTACCAATGAGGGAGACAGCAGTGGGAAAATTAATACATGTACCATGGCACAGAAGCGACATTCAGTCTTTTACGGATGATTTTCCCAAACTGAGAGAGAAACCGATTGAATGGTATCAACAGACTGATAGGTTTGTGAAGCTTGCAAAATGTCTCTGGGAAGACCTGAACACTCTCTTTGAGATTGTGGTTCCGGCAGATTTGTGGGAGGATTGCAAAAGAGCTGTAGGTTGGCCGACAAGTGAACCAGAGAGAGACAGGGATACGGGTGCACCATCACCTATGGTGATGAGCTTGTACTACAAGGTGATTGAGCATTTGAAGACGAAAGTTGCCGCGAAAAATGTGGATTGGCAGAAGATTGATCGAACTGCCCAAGAGGCTAAAGACTCGATTCATAGTTACTATGAGAGGTTGTTGAAGGCGTTCAAGAACTACAGTGGCACGGAAACAATAGAGGGGAAGGACATGCTTCATTTTGTGTTCAGATTTGTGGAAGGGCTGAGACCAGAGATAAGTCAGATGATAAAGTCGCATTTGATTTGTTGGCAGTCGAAACCGATTGATGAGGTGTTGAATTATGCGAAATACTGTAGCGACGAAATTGAAGTGAAACAGAAAAAGTTGAAGGAGAAAGTGATGATGATGCAACTTAAAGCAGCTCAGACAGGTTTGCAAGGTTTGCAAGGGTTGCAAGGGTTCCAACAGCAGGTACCGCAACCGCAGCCGCAGTTGCAGGGAAATATGATGTTTCAGCCACAGGCGAGAGGCAGAGGCAGAGGAGGTTTTGGGAATAATGGTCCGGATTTGAACACTGTTGTGACTCAGAATGGTGTGCAGGCATTGAAAAAGGTGATGCCGTGTCACGTGTGCGGGATTGTCGGACATTGGAAACGCGAGTGCCCGATGGTGGTGCAGGAAGGTGCAGGTGTTGGTCAGCAAAACAATGATGTCAATGCATTTCAGACAATGAGGGGACCGAAAACGAGAGGTCCAAACCCAAATTTTCAGACCATAAATCAGTTGCAGGGATTACAGCCCATGCAGCCGCAGCAAATGCAGATGCCCCGTATGCAGATGACGCAAATGCAGCCAATGCAACAGCAGTTACCCATGGTACCTAATCAGCAAATGCAAATACCTTTGGCACCAATGAGTCAGCAGCAAGTGATGGTTCCTCCACAGGTCTCGGGTCAGGTAATGAATACAAATGGCACCGTACAACAGTTCCCATTACACAGTGAGAGTGGAATAAACAATGTATGGGAGAGTGAAAGTTCAGGAGAGGAAGGAGATTGTGTGCTTGCAGCATCCTTGGAAGTTGATCAAAAGGGTCCGTACGTGGAGGGAAGAGTAATGGGTCATCGTGTTTCATTCTTGGTTGACACAGGAGCCACACGTTCAACTGTTAAGAGCATTGAAGTACCAAATTTGCCACTCTCGGGGAGGACAGTTCAAGTGGTGGGAGTAGCAAACAGGCACCTGACAAACCCAATTACAGATCCGGTACCAGTCAGCATTGGTAACTAACAAGGGTTACATAAATTTGTAGTATGTGACTCAAGCCCGATAGCACTGTTAGGGAGAGACCTATTGTGCAAGTTGGGATGTTCGATTATGTGTTCGAACGAGGGAATTAAAATTCAGACGAGCAGTGATGGGGAAGAAGAGGACAGTGTAGAGGGGGATGAGATGGAAACTGTCGATGAAGAGTATCCTTTGATTTGTCTTTTCCTGATGATAACTGAAGAAGATATTCCAGCCGAATTACGGGAAACAGTCGGAAAGGAAGTGTGGGATATGACAGGGAAAGAGGTGGGATTGATGAAAGGAGTGGAACCAGTGAAAGTGACTGTAAAGCCCAATGCAACCTTTCCCCAGACCCCACAATACCACATGGCACAAGACACCCTCATGAAAGTTGCCCAACTCATTGACGAATTTGTAAAGCAGGGAGTACTGAAAGAAGTGTTAAGCAGTCCATGTAATTCACCAATCATGGGACTAATAAAGCCGAGTGGAAAGGTCCGAATTGTACAGGACTTGAGGAAAATAAATGACATCATAATTAAATGCTGCCCTGTCGTACCGAATCCAGCTGTGATAATGTTTCAAGTCCCTTGCGATGCCGAGTGGTTCTCAGTCATCGACTTGTCACAAGCATTCTTTTCTGTGCCTCTTCATGAGGACAGCCAATTTCTCTTTTGTTTCAAATTCCTAGATAGAGTTTACAGTTGGTGTCGAATTCCTCAAGGGTTTTCTGAGTCGCCGTCAATTTTCAATCAGATTCTAAAGAAAGATTTGGAAGCATTAGAATTGCCATTCGAGTCAACCCTAGTACAGTACATTGATGACTTACTGATTGCATCAAAGACAGAAAGTGGCTGCACAGCCGACACCATTGCTCTGTTGAACCATTTGGGAAGGAATGGGCACAAGGTGTCTCCTTCCAAATTGCAGTTCTGTCAGAAGAAAGTGAAATACTTGGGTCACCAGATAGAGAAAGGGTCAAGGAAAATAATGAAGGAAAGAATAACGAGTGTACTTAAAATGAGTCCACCAAAGACAAGGAGGGAGGTGAGGAAGTTTTTGGGAATGGTGGGCTACTGTCGCCAGTGGATTCCCAACTTCTCGACTCTAGCAAAGCCTTTACTGAAGCTGACCCAGAAGGATGCCTTGGATCAAATTGAGTTGAAAGGAGATGAGATGGATGCTTTCATTGAGTTGAAAGAATGCATGTGCAGGGCTCCAGCTTTAGGTATGCCTGATTACACAAAGCCTTTCACATTGTTTTGTCATGAACGGGATGCATGTTCTTTGTCTGTCTTGACCCAAGCCCATGGTGGCATAAACAGACCAGTAGCGTATTTTTCAGCTACTTTGGATCCGGTCGCAGCAGCACTTCCAGGGTGTTTGCGCGCCGTAGCAGCAGTTGGTATCAGCCTCACTCAGAGTGAAGGAATAGTGATGGGACACCCAGTAACAGTCATGGTCCCTCACTCAGTTGAGATACTTTTGACCCGCTCCCGAACGCAACACATGACTGGAGCAAGACTCACAAGGTATGAAACGATAATTCTGGGCTCACCGAATGTGCAGCTGAAAAGGTGCACTACGTTGAATCCAGCAACCTTGCTTCCTGGTGAAAATGCTGAAATTGAGAACGCTGAAGACGTCGAGCATGACTGCCTTCAGGTGACTGAATTTTGCACAAAACCTCGACCTGACATTAAGGATACTAAGCTTGATGAAAATGACCAAATTGTTTTCGTAGATGGTTCCTGTCTAAGAGATGGGATGGGAATTTTGAAAGCAGGATATGCTGTAAGAACTGTAACAGGTGTCTTGGAAGCGGCCTGGCTCCAAGGAGTCTATTCTGCACAAGTAGCAGAACTTGTAGCCCTTACAAGAGCATGTCAACTGTCTGCATTGATGAAAGTCACCATTTACACTGATAGTCAGTACGGGTTTGGGATTGTGCACGACTTTGGACAACTATGGTCACAGAGAGGTTTCCTGACTTCTTCAGGATCCCCAGTGAAAAATGGGGAAAGGATAAGGGAATTGTTACACGCCATTCAAATGCCAGCCGAAGTTGCAGTGGTAAAGTGTAGTGCTCATACGAAAGGACAGGACTATGTTTCTCTGGGAAATGCATATGCGGATCAAGTCGCAAGATTTTGTGCCTTGAACTGTATATTACTCAGAGATGAATGGAATTCGATAAGTGAGCCAGAACTCGAACCAGCTGAGGCATTTGCCTTGAAGGTCGTAGATACAATAGATGAATTAAAAGCATTACAGAATAACGTCAGGGAAGATGAAAGAGATTCCTGGATTAAATCACAATGTATAAAGAGACCAGATGAGTTATGGGTTTCAAATGAGGGAAAATTTGTTTTGCCAAATAGTCTCTTATCACAGCTTGCGCGGTTCTATCATGGGCAAGCTCACCTAGGGAGAGATGCCATGATAAGATTGTTCAAAACTGATTGGTTTAACCCCAGATTTCGTCAAGCTGCAGAAGCAGTTTGTCATCGATGTGTCACTTGCCAGCAGATGAACCCAGGAAAGGGAACAGTTGTGAACGCGAGCCACATTGGCAGGGCCAGTGGCCCGTTTAGTCGAATGCAGATAGATTTCATTGAGATGCCTGTGCATGGAGGTCTGAAGTATGTGTTGGTGATTGTGTGCATTTTTAGTCACTGGATCGAGGCATACCCCACACGTAGAAATGACAGCTTTACAGTTGCAAAGCTATTGTTGAGAGAGTTGATACCACGTTTCGGATTCCCGATCTCTTTAGAATCAGATAGGGGAAGTCACTTCAATAACGAGGTGATAAAGTTACTTTGCGAAGCGCTGAACATTGAGCAAAAACTGCATTGTAGCTATCGCCCTGAAGCATCAGGACTGGTGGAGCAGATGAATGGTACACTGAAATCAAGAATGGCGAAAATATGTGCATCGACAAATTTGAAATGGCCTGACGCATTGCCCTTGGTGCTAATGTCAATGAGAAACACCCCTGATAGAAAGACTGGATTGTCTCCGCACGAAATTCTCATGGGCAGGGCTATGAGACTTCCTGCAGTTCCCGCAAACGCGCTTTTGAATATTACAGATGATATGGTGTTAGACTACTGCAAGGGTCTAGCTGACGTGGTTCGCTCTTTCTCTCACCAGGTGGAAGCAACCACCTTGCCACCGATCCAAGGTCCAGGACACGCACTGAAAGCAGGTGACTGGGTCGTGGTAAAGAAGCACGTGAGGAAGTCGTGTCTGGAACCCCGTTGGAAAGGCCCTTTCCAAGTGATCCTGACGACAACTACCGCTGTGAAGTGTGCGGGGGTTCCCAACTGGATTCACGCCAGTCACACAAAGAAAGTGTTGTGTCCCACAGATGAGGAAGTTGAAGCGCTGAAACTGCCAGTGCCTGATAAAACAGTGCTGAGCGCTGAGACAGAGCAAAACCGAACTGAAAACGAACAGGCAGAAACAGGAGAGAGGGAAACATTCTCTGAGGATGAAGCAACAGACTCACTTGGGGAAGACCAAGGAGAAACCTCAGACAGCGACGAAGCAGCTGAAGGTGACAAAGAACCTGAAGCAGCTGAGGGTAGCAAAGAGCCTGAAGTAGCTGAAGGTGATAAAGAGCCTGAAGCAGCTGAGAGTGATCAAGAGTCTGAAGAAAGTAACGGTGACGAAGGGCTCGAAAAAGGTGAAAAGGCAGGAGAGCCTGATCAGAGGAGGGCTTTCCCAGAAGCAGACGATACAGAAAAAGAAAAAGAGAACGTGATTGATTCCCCAGAAGGAGGGGACAAGGCAGAACAGAACGAAAAAGTTCAAGCTTCCACAGAAAAGGTCACAGGTCCATCAAATGGACACGGTGCAAAGAGAAGACTAAGTATATCACCAATAAAACAAAAGACTAAAGAAAGTTTGAACGACGGAGAAAGGCCAAAAGTGAAAGAGAAAAGAAAGGAAGTGACTGTCGTGATACCACCCCCGAGTGAAGAAAAAGACTTGACAAAAGTGGAAAGTACCAGCGAAGCAGAATCGAAAAGAGAAGCCAAATTGAAAAGGAAAAGGATACCGAACAGAAGATATTCCGGTCCTGAATGGGCATATGTAGTTCATGACGATTGGACTGACGAGTTTGTATCTCTTAGCCTCGAGAACGAAGAAGAAGAGATACCAATAGAAAAGAAAAGTTTTATGGACTCTGTCGACTGAAAGGGTAATAAATGACATTGCTTGCTACAATTTAACGTGATACAAACAACCAGCTGAGACATTGCTAAACCGGATAAGACACTTGCTGAACTGATAAAAGACTGAGTTATTGCCGAATTGAGACAAATGCTGCTAACCGATAAGTGACTGGCCTCCTGAAGAAGACGGTGTGAACATTGCGCTCGTTCAGCTTTGTAACTGAATTGCTAAATAGTTTCTTTATAGGTGCTTCTAGCTCTCTGATTCTATACAGATCATGACACAAAACAGTAGAAAGAATTATTGTAAATACGTGTGTATAGGCTTGATAATTGCATGTGTACTAATAATAATGGCAATAGTGCTTGCAATGCATGGAAAGGGTGAGAATGAGAAAATAGATGCTTCTACTTTTGCTCCAGTTACTGTCACTGAACTAACCGCATTGAAAAGACTAGAATTAGATGAGAGACACTTGCATGATAAGAAGGAGCTTTCGTATAACGTTTTCTATCGCTTGCTAACAGAATATGTTGAGACTATGGATGCGAAAGATTGTTATGTGTGTACACAGATACCGACATCAGTAAAGGAAGGGGTGACTTATCACCACATGCCTCTTACATACGGGATTACATGTAGTATAGTAATGTCTAGATTTTATGGTCAAACTAACATACAGTATTTTTACTCAAATTATGATGTTACCTTTGCATATGTTCCTATAATAGCGCAGCTAAGCCAGATTGCTAAAGATTGGGATGCTAAAATAATGAGGGAATTTTTCGAGCCAATGCAACCTTTTGAAACGGCTCACGCTCATAGGGAAAACCTTACCTGCTCGCTCTCTGCAGTAGAAATAAGCTTTTTAGATCGCACAGATGATAGAAGGGCACAAATGAAGGCGAAATTAGAAAAAGAGCTACATAAGAGGACTTCAGTAGACAATTATGATTTTGCCGCAATAAAGACACAAGGGAGAATAGCTTTAGATGCTTGGCATGTAGGGAAATTTTGTATATATCGAGGTGAATCTTATTATGACAACATTTTTGTAGGAGCGAGTGAGTGTAAACATACGTTTATCTTTAAGGCCAAATGGACATTCATGATGAACGGACTTGACCCTGTCATACCAGGTGTATATTACATTTGTGGGTATAATGCCTATTATCGTCTTCCAAAGGGATGGTGGGGGAGATGTTATTTGGGTATAGTGTTCCCAAAAGTTTATCAACTGGATGACCTATCGATGATTCAAAAGACATCTGGATCCCATCGTATCCAGAAAAGAGAGACCGCAGCTGCTGTGGTAGGAGATATATTTGGAGCCATGATTCCTTCATTGGGAGTCGTGTTGAATTCCATCAAAATAAGAAAGTTGTCTACTATAGTGGATAACATGTTGACAAAGTTTTCAGGTGCTATAATCCTGATAGATGCTGAACTTGCAGCGGAAAGAGCTATGACTCTTCAAAATAGGCTTGCTTTAGACATTCTTTTAGCAAAGGATGGCGGCGTTTGCAAAATGCTTGGTGCGCGCCACTGTTGTACGTATATTCCCGACAACAGTGTGAAAATTAAAACTATGCTTGCTAATCTAACAAAAGAGAGTGCAGATTTGAAGGAATTGAAAGAACCAGGAGCGTGGGAGAAGGTTGGAAAAGGACTTGCTTCAGTGGGAAATTGGCTTGGTGGCATTTGGAATGGAATATTGCAAAAAATAATACAGGGAATTTTAATAGTATTGATTTGCATATTTGGAATTTGGGGAATAAAAAGGGGAATAATAATGATTATGGAAAGAATTAAAAGACGGAAGGAAGAGAAAATAATGAAAAGAATGGCAGAAGAATACAAAGCAAAAACTAGGGGAATTAAAAGGAAAAGAGAACTGACAGAATTTTAATGGAATAAAATTTGTGGGCATGATTTGGTGTGATGACAAGTAGTCATCAGAGGAGGGATTGATGACGCAGAAATGAAGGTTTTACATTTATTAGCGCTTAAACGTAGTACTGCAATAATCATGTGTGGCTTTAACCGAACTAATAAAGATTGTACGGGGACAAAATGTGCCCTTAGAGTAGTTCGCCAACATTTATAAGCGTGCTTTATTTAACGTGATGTATTAGAATTGCACCAATCCGACATAATCATAAACGTGTGCTACGATTTGCTTGCTTGAAATGTTTTAGCTTAGCATAACTTTAGTGGAGGCTTCGGCCTAGTTGCCTGGTCTCACGGTTTAGATGCTCGTATTTTTCCAATGTGCTATTAAACGTGTATTTT
The DNA here is from genome assembly GCF_031143425.1 of Pleurodeles waltl. Taxonomy (NCBI): domain Eukaryota; kingdom Metazoa; phylum Chordata; class Amphibia; order Caudata; family Salamandridae; genus Pleurodeles; species Pleurodeles waltl. Next base: position 105,725,440 of record NC_090446.1, read on the forward strand.
TGCTTGAAGCTGTACTTTTCCACTGAGATCGTTCACATGCTTATCTTAAGGTTTCGTGCCAGCCTGGCATACTTCTCTCTTTACTCCAAGGTCAATCTGCAGGTGCGGACAATGGAAGCTCTGAAAGTGAGTTAATTGGTATAAAATGTTGCAACTTGCGTACCCGTCTCCAAGGATAATGTATGCTTAAGTAAAAGCTTGAGAACTGTTGTTTTTGATTGGACAATTTGAAGCCAACCTATGAACCCTCCAATGGAAGACCCTACTGGATTTGAACTGTTGTCTATTTAAACCAGGTGCACGAGGAGAAAGAAGCCATTACAGCCATTACAGCCATTACAGCCATTACCAGCTCGATACCCGCCATTTTGCAGGACATTGCAGCTATTATGGCCCACCTTGCTGCGACGCCATTTTGAAAGAGACTTTGATGCTTTCTCTAATCGAGAGAAAGAGACTTTAATGATTCTTGCCCTAGAGACTTTAACTTTGATCCCTTTACATGAAGTAGTAGTTTTATTTTGCCGCCGTGAGGCAATTGCCCCGTCCACCCCTGCCCCTTTGCCCCGTCCCATGCTGATCGAAACGGTACCCATGCTGATCGAGAAACGGTACCTGTGAGACGAAGACTTCCTTGAATGCTGATCGTAATTGGTAAATATGAAAGGAAATTGTACAATTGCATTGTGTTTCTTTTAGGTAACCAACTGCTGATTTTTGATAAGAGCCCTAGCTAGGAGTTTTCTAAATTAATGTTGCTAAATTGTTTTGCATGAAGTCCCACATGCCGATGCTAATTTGAGGTTAGATGAGGATTCCTTTTGTTGCACGATGCAATTTGAGAGCTTGTTATGCTTACTAAATGTATGCAATTAGCTCATTACAGATTATAGTTTTAGTGATTTGCATTGCTATTATCGAATGCCTTGTTATTCAAATGCTGCATAGATTGCATCTGTTTCGCCGTTATGGACAGCTATTAATGTTCATTTACGTTTATCATCTGGTGTTGAGACACATCTATATTGTGCTAGCTTTGTTAATATAGGGAAATAAATTTACTAACTTTGAATAAACTGGTGTGGTTATTCCTGACTGAAAGGTCAGGGTTCGCCGAAATGTATTCTGGATTAATTGTTAAGTGTTATGTTGATCAGGGTATTGCTTATGTTCGTTATTGATTATTGATTTGATTAAATTGACCGATATAGAGTAAGGAGAGTCCCACTTAGCCAAAAGATTCATCGGCCTAAAGAGCGTCCAAAATACAGGTAAATTATTAGTACGGAACGCTCTATCACATCTATTTCGGATGTACCATGGCACGCAGTGACGTGCATATGCGTACAGCCAATAAGAAGCCGCCATTTTTCGGCTGTCTGCCAGGAGATCTTTTTCTGTGAGCAAAATGGTAAATATTGGGCTCATTGGGCTCCTTAGCTGATTCAATGATTATTTTACGAACCACGTAATGCTGAAGTGTCTGATAATTATCCCTGAGACAGGGGTGGTCCTGGTCTCTTTAATCCTTTGCGACTTTGATCATTGCCGTCCATGAGTTTAAACAATCATTTCTTCTATAGTTTTCCACATGCATGGATCAGTGGTCTTGCCATGGGCATCCCTCTGGCTGAACATCACTGCTCACAGTGCGAGGCTGTTTTCGGGGTGAGTTGGTCTGTGGCTTCTAGGATTGATTGTTGTCCGATAGACACGCCAGGTTGGTGTTTTGAGCGCTTCAGCACATACATTTTCCATAGACAATTTCAAAGTTTAAAGAGCGATATTGTTTGGTGTGTTTTTTTTTCACAATGATGCTTTTCGGAAGCTTCGGCAGTCTCTCTAACATGTTGCTCAATTTCAGTCCCCTTTGTGCTTGATTCAAATTTGACCCACCCCGTTCATTCTGGCAAATAGTGATACCTGCTGTTACATTTTGGAAGATGAAGTAATGACTGAGTGAGAGAGCCAGAGGGAGACCGTGGGCTAAATTCAAGAGCTTTCATTACTTTTCCTCATCGATTCAGCCATCCTTCGGTGCACCTGACGACACCTGAATGTCCTGACCTGGAACATACCTTTAAAAGATCTGTAGGCAGCATCATCTCTTCAGTGATGAATGGAGGTACCAAACTATTCTTTGCATGCACACCTCAACACATTTTATTGCTTTATACTTGCAAACGAATAATGCTCTCCTTGCAAGACTACGCTATTTGCTATGCATAGTTGATAACGTGTTATTTATTTAGACTGGCCTTTATGGATATATCTCGAGGTTTGCTCTGCCCTTGTTGTAGCAAACTGTAATTTTACTAACTTCGGAGATACGTGTGAGTCATAAATGCAGCAACTATGTACCAGTGATTCTTAACCTGGCGTTTCCAGTCCTCTGGGTATCCACTATGCCTACTCTGGGGGTCCATGCCTGTTTAGAAAATTACATATTAGCAGATTAACTAAGTATATGTACACAACAAAGTAGATTTCACTATGTTCTGTAATTGTGAAGGAATTTAAAATTGGGGGCTAAAAATTAAGTTGATATCCTTAGCTTGGCATGAGGGAGCAGAGCCAGTACAGCAAACAGAGTGTAGTCTGGACAATTGGTGCATCTGAAGAAAAAAAGACCAAGTGGTGTGCTAGAGTCCAGCATATTGCTTTGACATTTGGAAAAAAAAACACATTTTCAACAGGTCAACCTCCCCTTTGGAATTAAAATCTCTATTTTTATATTATTTTTTTACTTCTGAATTGAATAAAAGTTTTCATAATTTGCTAATTTGTTTGATGTATAATTTTGTTCTGTATATTTGCGTATCCTTTTAAGTGTCAAATCTCAGAATTGACTTAGCCCGGGGACCTGGCCTCTAGTAGAGATTCAGCGGGGAGCCTCAGAAGTCAAAAGATTAAGAACTGCTGGCATATACTTAACAATTGCATGCGATTTCATAGAAAAATAATTTAATGGAACGCCATTACTGAGAAACCATTTCATATAAACTGTTTAACGGAAAGTTTCAGAATGAACAGCATTTACCATTTCTTAGAAACCCATTCATGGAATATCTTTTTGATCAAAATTGGCCTATAAATGCTTATTATTTTTAATGCAATAGTTGCAGGTCTTACTTTCAGAAACAGTTTTGTGAGAGATATTTATTTCTGCACTGTACTTCAGGGGACATTATTTTATATGTATATCTTTTACATTGTCAAACAATTTCTTAGAATACTTTCAATTTGCCTACCCATCACAATCAGTAAACACCATCCGTGGCTGACCGCTCACAACCCCTAAACACCATCCATCCCCGCCTCCTCCTAAGGATCCTCACCACACCTAAACTACACTTCTTCCTGATGCTTAAAAGCCCCAAAATCCATCATCCCTGAACCCTGATATCACACACTGCCCCTAACTCTACCCATTCCTGAACCATAAAACCCCTTTCTATGCCTACACCACACCCACCCCATATCGCTTAAAATACTTCAGCACACCCAAACTCCATCCATCCCTGAACCCCCAAAAAATCCCACCGCCAATAAACATCATCCATCCATGACCCTTAAGAACTCCTCATCACCCTAAACTACTCATTCCTGAACCCTAAAAACCCTTTTGTACATCAAACTCCACCCACCCTATAATACCTAAAACCTCTCACCACCCAAAACTCCACCCCATCCTGAACCCTAAAAACTCTATACCACCCCAGATGCTACCCATAATTGAACCTTGAAAACCCTCACAGCCCTAAACTCCGCTCATCCATGATCCCTAAAACCACTCAACACCCATACAATCCACCCATTGCTGAATCCTAAAAGCACCTCGCACACCTAAACACCACTCATCCGTGTACCCTAAAAAAGAGTCAATACTGACAGATCATCTTTTGGCACCTCTTGGTTTGTATGATGAGAGAGAACAGGCCTCAGCAGATCCTGCTCTGCATCACAAACAGTGCATGGTGGGTGCCAAGTTAAAGCCACAGATACAGTATGTGCTCATGTTATGGGCCCACCAATCTAACTCAACTCAGCCCAGCCTTCTGTCTATCTCCTGATGAAAAGACACAATGCTGTGTTATCTTTCATGCCTTCCTCGGGTTTGGGTACATGCTAACTACAACAAAGTCAAGATCTAAAGTGAGACATGTTTTAGGTATTTGGTTTGGGTATCCTTTAGACCTGGTTTGAATGTTAATTATGCTGGTTAAATGTGCAAAATTTCTGAATTTTGCATTCCACAAAATTAACAAAATTTCTCAAAAATTTAGACTAATTTGTTGCCCACAGGTGGCTCGTTCACTTAGAAAATGTCTCCTTGAAAGACATTTTTGCTCCAGTCCATCTTTTGCCACTATTTGATGAGCCACTTATACCCATAGTGAAAGCTCCAGTGACAATTGTCACACAAGGTACCCTGAAACCACATTTCTCTCTAAAAATATAAACTCTCAACATTTTAATGATTTGATTTAGCACGCTCTATGCATGGGAGTTCAGAGCCTCGATCTTGAACGTGCCACCATCACTACATCACATTAATGTATTTCCAGTTTCAGGGAGCACAACACTTACTCAAATAATGCAGAAGAGGTGAATAAGTTGTCATTGGCATGAAAAGTCTAAGCATTTTTAACTGGACATTTTGTCTTGAACTTATCTCGTATCTCTGTCTTTCTAATACCATTCATGTCTAATCTTGATTCCACCCAATACCTCTTTCTTCTCCCACCTTACATTTCCTGCCTGAATGAAATTGGTTTGTTGGTTGACGGAGGTGTGAACCCTGGTCAAAAAGAAACCACAATCCCTGTCAGGGTGAGGCACAAGCCACACCCAAATTAACTTGTGCTCAGCCCTCTGGCAACTTGGCACAGAGCAGTCGGGCTTAACTTAGAGGCAATGTGTAAAGCATTTGTGCAGCACTTCAAACAATACTAAAGTGAGAACACTACACAAAAAGGAACCTACACCAATTTGAAAAATATGACTTTCTTTAATGAATATAACAAGATCAAAATGACAAAATCCATTCAGTAGAACCAGAAATATCCAGTTTTAAAGATTTTAGTGAAAATAGTGCCAAAGAGCACAAAGTACTGACTATGGACATCTGGTCGTGCTGGACCAGGACAAAGCCAAAGGTTCAGATCGACTATGATGGACCCCAGGCTGGCTCCTGGGACCCAGTTAGGCTCGCTAAGCAAAGTACCTTAAGTTCTGGTTTGCTGAGCGTTGCAAGGATCCACATTGAAAATGCATTGATCAGCCAAAGTGCTATATCAGTGGTTCCCAACCTTTTGATTTCTGTGGACCCCCACTTTAACAGTAATGGAACCCAGGGACCCCTACTGAATCATCATAGGAATCCGGGGACCCTCTCCTAAGTCATTACTGGAAGCTGGGGACCTAATTTGTCAATATTTGTTAATATTTTTTAATTTTCCAGGCTCTCGCGGACCCCCTCTGCAGGCTTCACGGACCCCCAGGGGTCCCTGGACCACAGGTTGGGAACCACTGTGCTATATAATTCCATGATGCAGTGAGGTCCTATATCGTCATTGAGAATCCTGTCAACGGTCTTGCAGTGTGAAGTCTTGCATTGGGGATGCGGGCACAGTCCGGGTGATGCATCGGTTCTGAGGAGCTGCAAGACTGTGATGTGCAGTCCGGCATTATCATTGAGGCTGCTGTCGGCGAGGGATGCGAGGGCCTGTGGAGAGGATGTGTTGTGCTGTGGTGATTCCGGTGGGCTGCGATGTGATGCAGGTCTTTGCAACAGGTCCAATCCATGCAGGAGCGGGAAGTGTCTGTTCTGCTCAGGTGTGTGCCACGCAGCAGAGGAGATGCATCAGTTCTGCTGGATCCACATAGGCTGACAGAGAACTTTAAGGCCACTTCCAAGAGTCAAGGACTGGGCTGTCACCAGTTGGCAGGGTAAACTCACAGATGGCAAAATCCATGTGCAGGTGCAAGGATGTTGAAAGCCTGTTGTAAACCTGTTGTGTCCCTGAGGCTTCGGATCAAAAAGCCTGCTAACTATCCCTTGGAGTCACTCTGTGTTCTGTGTTCAGAAGTTGCAGGTCCAGTGCTTCTCATCTAAGCACGATAGCAGCAGGCCAGCTCAGCAAGTCAGCAGTCCTTCAGAGCAGCAGTCCAGTAGATTGGCAGTCCTTTCAGCAGCACAGCAGTCCTCCTTCCTAGTAAAGTATCCAAAGGGCCTAAAGTGTACTGAAGAGTTGGAGTCTGAGGTGCAGTATTTATACCCAGAAGTGCCTTTGATGTAGGGAGAAGCTTGTAGAGGCAGGCCTTTGAAGTGCATAGGTGCCCTGCCTTCCTGGCCCTGGCTACAGACTAATTACTGGTGGTATTCAGACCTTTGTGTGGAGGGGGGACACAGCCTAATCAAGTGGAAGTGGGGCTAGGCCCTGCTCCTCCATCTCATCCTGCCAGTGATGACCGATCCAGGCACACCTAAGCTCCTTTATTGGGTGTGGCTGTCTAGGAGGAATACATAAAGCCCAACTGTCAACTACCCCCTGTCATGTGATCCAGAAACAGGCTGCAGGCATCAAGTGGCTAAGGTAGGAAAATGCCAACATTTGAAAAGTGGCTTTTTCAAAATTGTGATTTAAAATCTGACTTCAGTATAAGTTAGAATTTATCATTACAATTCCAAAGACACCAAGCATGACCGAGTTACCTAGTTCCATTTTTAAATTACACTTTTTAAATATAATAAGGTAACCCCAATGTCATCCTCTGGGAGGGGTAGGCCTTGCAGTAGTGAAAAACAAGTGTAAGAGTTTTTCACTACCATGACATGTAAAACCTAAATGTACATGTCCTACTTTTTAAGTGCCTTGAAGCTTGCTTTATGACTGTCCAGGGCCTACCCCATTGGTTACATTTGTATTAAGAAGAGAGGATTGGGCCTGAAAAAAGGTTTATAATGCCAGGTCAAAATGACAGTTAAATATTGCACACACAGGCTGCAATGGCAGGCCTGAGACATGTTTAAAGCGCTACTTAAGTGGGTGCCACAATCATTGTTGCAGGCCCACTAGTAGCAATTAATTTTCAGGCCCTGGGCACAGGTAGTGCCACTTTACTAAGGACTTACAAGTAAATTAAATACACCAATTGGGTGTAGGTCGGGTCTAACATGTTTTACGAAGTGAGCACAAGCACTTTAGCACTGGTTAGCAGTAGTAAAGTGTGAAAAGTCCTAAGGCCAACAGAAAAGGGTTCAGAAAAGAGGATAGTGAAGGGAAAAGGTTTGAGGATGACTCAGCAGAGAGGGACAAGTTCAACGCTGCCCAGTTATGCCATTTGTCTCACTTCTGCAGGTTCTTTTTAATCCTTACTTTCTCCTTTTATCACTGTTTGCCCATCTTTCTTGTCTTCCTTCTTTTCCCCTTTTCTGCATTTCTAAAAAAACATAAGTTCCAGTCTCAAAAAATGAGTGCTGGTGAGCCCCACCTACAACCACCAGCTCAAATTAAGCACTGGGAAGATACTTCTCCAAGCAGTTAACCACTCTTAAAGTTTGGTAATTCAAGGGCCGAGCAATATTTATGCTATTTTTAGCTTGCAAGTATTTCAACCTTGATCCCGAGGCTGGTGAGATTTTTCATAAGTAATTTGTTGCAGCTGGCACTCTGCTTCTCTTCCACTTGTATCCTCTCACAGCTGCTAACTCGGGAGATATACCACTCCAACATGAATGTTTAATATCCCTGCTCTGAGTTCCAGGTCCAAAATCAGCTTATGTACCATGGGCGATTTATGCTGGGAGTTTGCTTCCAACATTTAATGCACATCAGCAGCATCTCAATGTACTCAGGGATCAAAAGCGAGCTGTGCTCAGCAAAGAAGTGGTGAAATGTGTTTGACAGTTCGCTTTCTTCCCCAGGAAGTATCAGATATTACTGCAAACATTAGGGCTGGTCATGCGGGAATGTGCAGCCTGTCACATCTCATGTTCACATTCAGGTTTCCTTTAGAAAACATCATGCATTGAGATGTGTTTTTGCAAAAGGCCTCTGAAATAGAAGGCTTGCAGTTGAAGGCTAGATAATATGTGCTTACCATAAACACTTTTGTCACCTTGTGGGAGTTTGAAATTGCCACTTTTCAGCTATGTACATATATATTGGATGCAGGAGCTGGGGGAGAATAACATAGTTTATTGTAACATGACTGAGATCATATTCTTGATTCATGTGCACATGCGCACTAAGGCTCTAGTTTTATTAGAGGCCAGTCATCACATTTCAGATGGAAATTACTGTTGGTGCCCAAAACAGGATTACAATTTAGGTGCAAAGAGCGCGTGTCCGCTCTTGAGATTGATGGTGAGTGAAACCTGTCAGCGGTTAATGGGGCAAATAGCATGCCTACAGTGTGCACCTCAGAATGTGGAAACACGTTATTGCACATTCAGAGGTCACCAACTCACAATCAGGAGTAAATTGTCAAGCTAGTTGTTTGCACACCCTGAGAAATCCCAAATTTAATACATGCTGTAATTAGCACCCTATTTTTGCAACTCTATTTTGATTGCACCTTAAAAGTTTATGTATTTTTCAACAAGATCACATTTTTTTTAGACAAAGACAACAAATAATAGTCATGAAATTATGAACTTAGAAGAATGTCTTTGATAAATGCAGCTCACAACCAGGAAGATACTCTGGTTAACCTTAAAATCTTTGGTAGGTGAGTTTTTTTAACCATACTGAAATCAATGTTAACAGTATTGGTTTTCATTCTTAAATAATATTCATTATTAAAAGGACCTTCAGCTCACTGTATATATCAACTTCATTGCATCTACAATAACGATTCTGTGCTGATACATTGTCAGCTCTATACATTCGGTAAGAAACGCTGTCATCATCAAGGGATCAGGCCACAACCCAGACTGTAGAAAAACAAACACATTTCTTAAAGAAAAAATCAATGGAAGTATATTTGTTATAGAACATCCTAGCTCTTAGCTGCCATTGTATTTTTACTTCACATCAGAGGACTGTCAGTTCAGTCTTTAGTCTTCCTTGTAGCCACAGGACACAGAGGGCCACCTGGTACTGTGATTATCCTATATCGATATTTATGTGCTTGTCAGTTAAGTACGGATATAATGAGCTTGCCACTACTACACAGATTTTTGTAATACAACTAAAGCTATCCTTATCTTGACAGCATGTCAAATTTTGTAGAAAGGAGGATAAATCATATAGGGCCAGATGTATCGAACATTTTTGCGATGTGTTCGCAAAAATGCATTTTGGTATGTATCAAGTCCAATTTGCTATTCAGTAACTTGATACCGAATCGCAAATAGAAACTGCGACTACATTACGATTCGGTATTAGGAAGGGGCATGTCAAGGGCGTCCCTTCCTAATACCAAATCGCAGAGGTATGTATGAATGTTTTGTGACCCAAATGCAGTTGCAAAACATTCGCATTTTACCACCTATTGAAAGTAGGTGGTAACCCATTCGCAAAGGGGACAGGGTCCCCGAGGGACACCTCCCCTTTTGTGAATGCATGCGAAAAAACTTTTAAGAGCAGACAGTGGTTCCACGGACCACGGCCTACTCTTAAAAAATGAAAAGAAAACTTTTGAAAAAAAACTTTGCTTTTATGAAAAGCGATCACAGACCCAGCAGGCTACCATCCCTGTGATTGTAGCCATTCGCAATGGGTCACAAATTGCGACCTACCTCATGAATATTAATGAGGTAGGTCCATTTGCGAGCCCTTGTGAATTGCTATATGAAACTCCTGGAGTTTCATACATTCCATAAGCGATTACTTAATTGCAATTCACAAAAAATCGCAATTGGGTAATCGCTATTGGAAAGAATGATACATTTGGCCCACAGTTCTTTTAAGCCATGTGACATAGCTGAATTACGTGTTCAATCAATCAATCAAGCTTTACACCCCAGCACCCTTTTTTGGTAATTAACACTTTTTACAGCTTTTTCACAATTTTCCAAATTTGGAATCAAACTTGATATACGTTACAGTTATAGGGCCTGAATTAGATATTGGCGAATGGTTTACTCCATCACAACTGTGACGGATATCGCATTCGCCAAAATCTAAATCCCATCATTTCATGAGATTTAGATTTCGCCAGATGGGATAGCCATTACCGTTGCAAAGGAGTAATCCATCCGCCAATATGTAATATATAAATAAGTCACAAAAGTGTTTCACTCGTTTGTTTACCTCACCCACTACTACACCAAATAAGGCCTCTGGAAATTATACTTGGATGTTTAATGTAAAAATGAAAGAACACAGCAGATTTAAATAATTCAGAGCAAACCCAGTTTAATGTTCTTAAATGTAGATTGTTTAGGTTGATAAGATAGTTACAAAAAAGGTTGGAAATTGCACCGTATATCAATTTGGAATCAATACCATCTCTACTGATTCTACTGAGCTTTCATGGTTAAATATTATTCGTCAAGCAGATAATTACACACACATACTGACCTGCTATTTTAATTCCAAGTTCATCTGGACACAATGGAAGTGGAGCAAAAGTTTTAGTTTTGAAGTTTAGAAACGAGATCTATTTAAACGAGGGTCATTTTGCAAACACATTGTGGGGACCGTCAGGGTACTGTAGAAACTACAGAGATAGACTATCACTGCATCCATGTTTTGTAAACACCAGCATGAGGCTAACAGAAGAACACACACACATTATTAACCATTCTCATGGAGTATGTGAATGTATAATGCATGAGGGTTGAAAAGGACTTTGACACCTAGCTTTGGTGCTGGTTTCTGTGATCACTGGCACTTAGGGATTAGAAGAAAGACTTACAAATGTAAAGATATGAGGTTTGGAATAGAATAAAAAATGGCCTTGTCTTGCGAATTAGGTCGGGGATCAGAAAAGGTCATTTGACATACCAAATACCACAAGATTTGACTGTTAGACCCCCTGGGCACTAATATTCTTTCACATTGTTATAGAAGTTCACTGCGTTCTGGCACCGGAGGGAGCAGGTGTTCTTTCAGAATTAAATGATCGAGCTGACATGGTGAATTTAACCTCTGACCTTGGGATAACGCGCATGGATCTGCAGAGAGTGGATGGAAATTTAATAGGAACGAGAATTGATCCTCGTGAAATATCAGCACACGAAGAATGAAAGGAAAAGCTCTTATTCCAGGTCAGAAGAACATCTTCTAGACTGAGGGTGATTAAGTCAGCCTTGAATCAGATGAAATGGAGGCGCCTGACCCTTAAGCACCGCCCTAAGAACACTCTGTATAAAACTGAAGAGACCAGGGCTTTTAGGCCCTGATTAAGTGTTAGGTAGATAGTAGTGCCCTTACCAGTGGACCTGAACCTCAGATTCATGGGGGGCATCTCTGACTATTAAAATCTGACTATTAAAAGTTTTCCGCATAGGATGGAGAATATCGGTGCAGGCCTTGATTTACCGGGCATAGTTTTCGCGATCGAGGTAGATTTTCCACTTCCAAATATTACTTGATCTGGAGGGGGGAACGATGCTGTAAGCCTACTCTGAAGAAAACGTTTTCTGCTCTTCCTTTGCTCCACTGTTTAATTTGTGCTGGTGCTTTCAGAGCTCGGTCCCTACACTTGCTTCTAAACACCAGTACATATTTTTCAAAGTAAACCACATGGCGGTGTGGCTCTTTTTCAGAAGAACACATGAATGAAACATCTAGCTATTTATTATACTTTAAAAAAAAAGGTAATCAAATTAGGACTTCTGGGCCGTCCCTACACGTTGAGGTGACCCAGAATAATCCAAATTAACACTCTTGTTTGAGTGTTACCGTTAGTAGGTAATCTTGGCAATGGTATTTGACCCCACCGGAAGGACCTACGGGTGATTTTAGCTGCAGTGAACTTTTGTGAACTACCTTGGGCACCGGCACTTATTTGTTTACAAATCAAGCATTGTCTTGTTCCCTTGCAGTTGTTGGAATGGGTATCTGCCAGTTTCTTCCCCATCTGTTAGCCTCTTGACCGGGCCTTCTTCTGTGGCTGGATGGTGATGTGTAATTGGCCTTCCTGCTCATGGGGCGAGGTGGGTGAATGGTTGAATGAGTTAGGAAAGCCATGGGCTGTTTGGGAGGGATGTGGGCAGGTCCCCCATGTTGTACTCTTGGTCGGGCCGGGACACTCTCAGACCCAGGTCTCTCCCTATTGCTTCAGCTGTTGCTCCATAGAAGGCTTGGGTTGTGCAGTACCTGTGAAAGGAGCTTTGAGATTGGGAAAACGATATGCAAATATTGGAGTTTATTGAGCAATAATCCCATCTTCACTGAAAACCACTGTTTGCTTTTTAAAGAGTTCCTAACTTTAGGGCTAGATTGGTAAAAGCATATTCTGAACCACTATCTCAAAAGATTCAACAGATGTTGCATCTCCCTCTGTTCAAGGACTTTATAAATTAACCTAATTTGTTGCCTGCAATACCACCAAAACTGTAAAATTCTTTAACATCAACGGTCACCAATACTATATAAAACACTTCTCCAACTGTAATACCAGCAATGGCATTTACTGCATCATTTGTCCATGTGGTCTGCCCTATTCTGCCCTATATAGGCAAAACTACTCAACCTATCAACAAACATATATTACAACACCAATTTAGGCTTAGGTGAAGGGTAGAACACGCACCCATGGTGAAACACTTCACACAAATGCAACTCACAGAAAAGACGTATCATGGTGGGTGACTGATGTTGTTAAAATGTCCCTTACTAATATGGATCGCTTACTCACCATTAAGGAGAACCAGTGGATCTGGAAATTGGGCAGTGCTCACAAAGGCCTGAACTTATCAATTGTATGGATTACACTAGCAGTCCTCTGATGGGTGTGATCTTATACTTGTCCCTATTTGTTTAACACACATCAGACTTGTGCAAACATCTGTGTCTCTATTGTTAGGGGGCACTTGTTATTTAGCTGTGCCTAACTGGTATGACACACTCCAGTAAATGTATTTCATAATGTACTTGTTTTCCTATTTTGTCGTTAAGACGTTTCAATACATGTATATTATACAACCACTGCTAATTTATATTTCTGTATATTGTGATTGGTGACCCGCGATATTATGTTGTCTAAAGGTTATGACATACTCTAATACGTGTGTTAGAAATGGGGTTTTTGGTTGGCAGTCAGGTTACCCTCTGTCCAAGCAAGAACCCTCACTCTAGTCAGGGTAAGTCACACACAATCCAAAATTAGCCTGTGCCCACCCTATGGTAGCTTGGCACGAGCAGTCAGGCTTAACTTAGAAGGCAATGTGTAAAGAATTTGTGCAATAAATCATACAATACCACCATATAGCACCACAAAAATACACCACACAGTGTTTAGAAAAATATATAATATTTATCAGGATAACTGTAGGTCAAAACGAATAAAGTTGCAATGTGAATTTGTAGAGATATCACTGAAAAGTGATATAAAGTGTCTTAAGTCTTTAAAAAGCAAACAAAGTCTCTTTCAAGCACAAAGTACCTGGTTTGGAGTGTAAAATCTCCTCAGAGGGCCACAGAAGAAGAGATACGTGGAAAAATGGTGTGTGCGTCGATTTCTCCCCAGCAGACACAGACTTGCGTCGTTATTTTCCACGCGGGGAAGTCGTGCGTCGTTTTCCGGCGCGCGAACAGTCTCTTTCTGTGGATTGCGGGGATTACCAGATGTCCCCGGTCTGTGCGTGGATTTTCCTGCTTGTTTTCCGGCTGCGCGTCGTTCTGCGGGGCTGCGCGTCGAAGTTTCGCTCTCACGGCAGGCGTCGCGTCGATTTCTCCTCTGGAGGTCGGGCAGCGTTGTCCTTGCGAGGCCGTGCGTCGAAGTTCCGGTCGTCCCGAAGGCGTCGCGTCGATCAGCGTCGGTGTGCGGTGTTTTTCTCACCGCGAAACAAGATGTGCGTCTAAAATTTAGGCGCACGGAGCGTCCAAGTGAAAAAGAGAAGTCTTTTTGGTCCTGAGACTTCAGGGAACAGGAGGCAAGCTCTATCCAAGCCCTTGGAGAGCACTTTCACAGCCAGACAAGAGTTCAGCAAGGCAGCAGGCCAACAGCAAGGCAGCAGTGCTTTGTAGAAAGCAGACAGGTGAGTCCTTTGAGCAGCCAGGCAGTTCGTCTTGGCAGGATGTAGTTTCTGGTTCAGGTTTCTTCTCCAGCAGGTATCTGATGAGGTAGGGCAGAGGCCCTGTTTTATACCCAAATGTGCCTTTGAAGTGGGGGAGACTTCAAAGAGTGGTTAAGAAGTGCACCAGGTCCCCTTTCAGTTCAATCCTGTCAGCCAGGGTCCCAGTAGGGGGTGTGGCAGTCCTTTGTGTGAGAGCAGGCCCTCCACCCTCCCAGCCCAGGAAGACCCATTCAAAATGCAGATGTATGCAAGTGAGGCTGAGTACCCTGTGTTTGGGGGGTGTCTGAGTGAATGCACAAGGAGCTGTCAACCAAGCCCAGCCAGACGTGGATTGTAAGGCACAGAAAGATTTAAGTGCAAAGAAATGCTCACTTTCTAAAAGTGGCATTTCTAGAATAGTAATATTAAATCCGACTTCACCAGTCAGCAGGCTTTTGTATTACCATTCTGGCCATACTAAATATGACCTTCCTGCTCCTTTCAGATCAGCAGCTGCCACTTCAACAATGTATGAGGGCAGCCCCAATGTTAGCCTATGAAGGGAGCAGGCCTCATAGTAGTGTAAAAACGAATTTAGGAGTTTTACACTACCAGGACATATAACTACACAGGTACATGTCCTGCCTTTTACCTACACAGCACCCTGCTCTAGGGGTTACCTAGGGCACACATTAGGGGTGACTTATATGTAGAAAAAGGGGAGTTCCAGGCTTGGCAAGTACTTTTAAATGCCAAGTCGAAGTGGCAGTGAAACTGCACACACAGGCCTTGCAATGGCAAGCCTGAGACAAGGTTAAGGGGGCTACTTAAGTGGGTGGCACAACCAGTGCTACAGGTCCACTAGTAACATTTAATCTACAGGCCCTAGGCAGGTCGGGGTGTGGCTGCTGCAGCCCCTTGACTTCAGAAGAGGAATGCGAACTGGCGCCTATGATGACTGCTGCAGAACTTGGAGGCTTCTCCAAAGAGAGCAATATAACTCACTTCAATTCCCAGATTTGTGGCAAAAGGCATCCGTAAAAGAGATCATCAGGGACAACAAGCGTGAGGCCCAAATAAGGGACGGTCTGTGAAATTCACAGACAGGTACTCACCCTACTGACACAGGCACACTGTGCTATTTATGAGGGATCAGGACCAATATGCTTTCAGTAGGATGGGTCAGGAAGTTATCCAGCCACTTTGGCTAAGTAAGCATGAGTCGTGCTTCGCTGGTGATGACAAGGACAACAGTAGGCAGAGACATAAAGGTAGATGCTGCCAGGAGGAAGAGACATGACATGGCCACCCTCTGGAAAGTCAGAAAAAAATAATCTAGGTCTGGGTCTTCAATTAAAGTGCCAATCCCCAACTTGCATCAATCACAGTGAAAGCATATCGGATGGCATATCTTATCCTTTAGTAGGAGTCCAAGCTATGTGGGAGGCAAAAAACTAATTATTATAAGGACGGTCCATTTTCAAGAGGTGACTTAGTGGACCTGAAAACAAAAGGCCACAGTGAAGTGGCACTCACTGATTCTCTGACACCTGAGACTTTCAAAATCTAATTCACAAGCAATCTAAGTCAGGTTTTGGAAAGCTTAAAATTCATCATTGAGATCTAGCTTGATCCCTGTAGTACTGAGAGAATGAAAATGGTGAACTGTAGTGAGGCCAGAGCGATTGTCTCTGGCTGCATTATAATCTGTAGCATGCCCTTATCTCGGTCCGCAACTAGCACAGAAGGGTGATACTCTGAAGTACCTGCTGGTGCATGGATTCAGAAGCAGCAAATGCCGCGGTGTGTATGGTGTGTTGGCGACCCTTGGAGAGAGGCTTCATATTTTGCTGGATATGCTACCCATGACGCATTAGTTCAGTCAATGAAACTGCAAGTCTATTGAAGGCACTGGACTCTCTTTCGATTTGCAAGCAATGCATGCAATTTTCAAGACACTGAGTAAAAGTTTATCATGGTTCAGAGCGCCCTTGCTAAGCCATCGAGGCTCATAGTTGCTCCAGGCTGTGCCTTGTGGACAGAGGTAAGAGAAACTAGGAAGAATGTCGTGCTACTTTTGAAATCGACAAAAGGCTGCATTGGATACAGAGAAGAGACCTGATTTATATTGGGGATCTTAAACTGCTTTTCTAAGTACTACTTCAGGAGCCATCCTTCTAAGATTATGAACTCACATTTGTATACTTTATTACTCTGTGTGAGAGTGAAAAGGAACTCCATCTCATCACAGGCTTTGTTTACATCTCTAACACTCATACTGTATTAAGTTATCGATATTTGTTGGAAAAGAGATTGCTTGCTCTCAGGGAAACTTTATAATCCTAATGTCTTTATTACATTGGTGTTTATGATCTTGTTACTTTGAACATATTTCAATCACAGAAGGGAAGGTAGTTGTCATTTGTGAGAAAAGCATAATAGCTTTGAATAGGTCTGACACTTATTTCATAGATTATGGTTATGCTTCAGCTTTATTAAGACTCAGAGTTTCACAAAGCTTTAGAGAGTTGGAAATGGAGAGTTGTTCTAGAGGTATATCACATGCAGTATTAGAAACCAGATACTATACCAGGATTGCTGAGAGTGTGAAGGCCTTTTCTTATTTTTGGATATTAACACTTCTCCAGTTAAAAGCAGTGCTCAGCAAAAGGAAAGCTCATAGTGGCAATATCCAGTTTCTCTGTTTTCTGTCTTATCCCATCTCACTTTTCTCAGGCCCACTTCTAACCAGCACATTATTGTGGTTAGGTTGTGCATGGATTCGGAGATGTATGGAAACATACATTTCTTCCATTGTAGTCAAACAACAAGTTTATCACCTTTGGACAGGCTGAGATTAATTTCAACATTACTTCCATCACCTTGATGTTCACCTGCTGGCAAATATTCTTCTCAGATGTAAGCTCAAACTAGGATGACCACTTGACTTCCTGCCATCACAGACACTATTTCTAGTCCTGAACTTTTCACCTACAAATCAGCATTATCAGGTGTGCCCATCTAATTAGGTCAATGGAAGCAAACCAAAAGCACAACACTCAGAATGCATTATCCTGACACAGAAAATCCCAGGGTTATACATTGAGTTTGTCCAAGCAGAAAAAGAGGACTGAGAGGAAAGGACAAGAAAAGAAAAATGCTACATAAATTGAATAAACAGATTGGCAAGAAGCTACAGAAAAGGAGGGGTGAATGTCCCTGACCAGCATGCAGGGAGGTGTAAAGGAGAGCAAATTGACAAAGGTCAAGCCACAGAAGTGGTTGGTGTGCGGAAGTTATTGGTGTTATAGCTGTCAGCTGTTCATTCATTATATTTAAAAGGGATATTTGTTGTATGTTGTGTTTCAAACATGAATTTTTCCTTTTACCTGAGAACACGCTTTGGAATGCCAGGGAGAGGGTATTCATAAGGTGACCCACCAGAGTTCTGGATCAGACAGGAGCTCTAGTCGATTATGTATCATCCATCATTTTCTACTACCATTGAACCTTGCCTTAAACATACACTCTGTTCTCTTGTGGATTTCATGTTTCCCTTTCTGGAGAGTTTTAACTTTTTGCATCACTGGCAATGAGCAGGAAAAGAAACGCAGAGTGAGGAAATACAAGTGGAATACATGAACGTCGTGTGCAACTGTAGACATCTTTGAAACTTATTTGTCAGAAAATCACAGGATTGTTAGGACTCGTTGCTGGAAAATCACAGGATTGTAAATTGTTGCATATTTAGGATTACTCCTTACTATATTGCGTATGTCTTTTAGAGTTGGACCGTGTTTCAAATTGCATCATACCGTTCACTCGGACTGTGGAGGCATATGCTTCTTGTGAGTCATTCTGTTCTGTACTCAACACACGTCTTTTGTGCATCATTACATGGTGTCGATGTTGGGACGCCATCTTGGATTGGGGGAAATTTTCCAAAACGCATTTTCTTCTGGACATGTGCAACAATGCTTGTCCTTTACTGGATGCCATAACTGTCTGCACTCAATGAATGTAGTGTGTTAATGTATAGAATTCATGCTGCCACCAAATTGGATTACAAGTGATTTCTTCATGTCCACAGTCTGCATACATTTCTACAGTTACTGTGATGTATTTACTTTGCACCAAAGAACAGTGTTTCTGCAACTGTGCTTACACGGTAATGCACACATTTTCCTCATCTACTGACATCTTTGTGGTCTTGACTTCAGTGATGTGGTCCTTGACGACTACTATGGCTATTTTTATTGTTTTTTTTCATCGCCTCAACACAATAGACTAATGTCTGTGGCATGATCTTGTTTATTTTCTTTTTTTTCTATCCTTTTATTTATTCACCTTTCATATCATGTCATAATGTCTACTATTGTGTTTCTTCCTTCATTCTTTCCTACGTGTGGGCATCCACCTATGAAGTGGGAGTCATGGGAAGCAGTATTTTTTGTGTATGTGGAGGTTTGGAAGGAGATGATTGCTGCCCTGAAAAGAAACTGTCTTTATTGAAACACTGTGTAGGGGATTTGGGTTAAGAGAGTACAAGAATTTACCAGTTTAATCAACCCTGGCAATTTAAATGACTATCAGTATGCTTCAAAACAAATGAGTATAAGTTATGGCAAAAAAACTAATGTGGCTATGGAAATATTTAAATATTAATATAGATGAAAATGTACAGAAAAATCTATTGAAGAGTATGCCTCAAATCTAAGATCATTATTTTCAGCTTGTAATATTGAATTACAAACAAGTGTTTCATGATCAAATTTTGATGAAAATGAATAAGAAAGTCCAAGAAGGACTTTGGAGAAGCACAGATATTTCCCTTAATGCAGCTTTGAGATAGCTAAGAGTACTGAGCATTCAGAAATGTTTGTGGAGGAGATCAAGGGTTCTACCAGTAATGAGGTAAACAACCCAAAGTAACTATCAGAAAGAGAATCCAAAGAAGTTAGACTGTTACAGATGTGGAAGTGTATCCTATATTGGTAATTTTAAAGTTATGTCCGGCTATTGACAAGGTTTGCTCTAGATGAAACAAGAAGGGACTTTTTAGTAGCGCACGTAGGTCTTACATTAAGCAGGTTTATGTAATAAATGAACATTTTAATAGAGCAATAAGAATTGAGCAAGATCCTCATACTATATTGAATATTGGAAGTGAGCATGCCAAGAAAGGTTTTCCAAAGTGTGAAAATAACATTCATGGCAAATATGTCACAGTTCTAGTTGATTCATGTGCATAGTATACTATTATTAACAAGAATGTTGTAGAACATTTAAAGACCAATAGAAGTTTATTGCCTCACAATATATCTCCTGTAGGATACACAGGACGTGAAATTGAACTATTTAGTTATTTCAGGCACCAATTTGGATTTATAACGACGACATACTCGTGGAAAGGTATTCTTGGCCAAGAAAGGACAGTCATTACTTGGGTGACCACATCGATAAGAAACTGAACTTAGGTTGCAACTTAGGGCCAATCCATCCGTCTTCATAATTGAGAAAGCTAACTCTAGTGGTGCATTCAAGGAGCAGAACACATTTCCAGCAGATGAGTTTGAAGGAAACATAAAACAGAAATACAAGGATGTGTTCAGTGGTAAATTGGGAGAATTTCCAGGATTCAAGCACTCAATAGTACTCAAAGAGGATGCAGCTACAGATACTCACAAGGTTATTTATATGCCATTGTCATACTGAGAGAAATTGAAGGTGAATTTGGACAATTTATGTAAGGAGGGTATTATTGAACCAGCTGAATCTTCTCCTTGGGTCTCTCCAGTAGTGATTTCAGTCAAATCTACAGGTGAGCTAAGACTATGCATTGATTGAGACAGCTTAAACAAGGCAATTAGGATGGAAGGCCATCCTCTTCTCTATCATGAGATGGTTTCCACTTTAGCAGGACCTACTGTATTTTGAATGTTGGATTTAGCAAGTGCCTACCATCAGATTAAATGGGAGGAAGAATCTAAAATGCAGACAGTTTTTATTACCTCAGAAGAATAATTTCGCTGCTGTAGAATACTGTATGGTTTTACAAGTGCAGCTTCTGTTTTTCAGAAAATAATGAAGGGGGCACGTAAGGGCTTACCTGCTGCCATAGCCTTCCAAGATTACATTTTAGTTTTAGTTTGTAACAGGGAGGAACATGACAAGAATCTTGATGTGTTCTAAATCAATTGTCCAACAAACGTTTGATATTGAAAATGACAAAGTGCAAGATTTGTAAATCTGAAGTTGAATACATTGACCATTGGAGAAGTGGGTTGGTTACTAAACCTAAACACGGTCATGTACAAGCCATTCTAGAAGCTCTTGTCCTCGCTTCAAAATAACAATTGGTGGCTTTCCTTGGTTTATCTGAGCTTTATTCCAAGTTTATACAAAACTATGCTTCTACTACAGAACCTTTTAGATGCTTTTTGAAGAAAAATGCCAATTGTTTGTGGGATGATTCTACAACCTGAATGTTTAATATCCTAAAGGACAAAATTGTCAATTCTTTTTGTCTCAAACCATTTGTGGTTATTTAGGAATATTTTGTAGTGGTTGATGCTAGAAGATGTGGGCTAGGTGCAGCACTGATGCAGAAGGATAAAGAAATGGAATGCATTGCTTGGTTCGTGTGCATCCAGAACAATGTGGGAGGCTGAAAGGAATTACTCTCTTATGGGGAAGGAGATGCTTGCATGCATCTGGGTTGGTGAGCATTTTCACATGTTTTTGTGGGGGGACAAAAGTTGCCATAAAAATGGATCACAAACCGCTTGTGGATATGCTGTCACCTGGTGGGGGTTGCATGATGACTGCCAGATTTGCCAGATTAGCATCCAGATTACAGGTATTTCGGTAGGCGATTGAGTTGGTTCCTGGTAAAAACAATGTCCACGCCGAAGGGAATACTATGACAAAAGAATTGGAAAAATATGAAGTTGCTTTTTTTGTATGCTGAAGTGAACTTAAATAATGATGATAATCCCATGTTTGATGGAACTGAGTGAATTTAAGAAATAGGAAAATATTTGTGGTAGAACAGTGTTGGGAAATTCATCAAGGAAGGGTGGCCTGAGGAAATGAATGTTTGAGGTGATTTGATGAGTTTTTTTTTAAATACATGAAGAACCTGCATTGGAAAGTGGTATAGTTATGAGAGGAGATACATTTATCCCCCCTTGTGTTCTGAGGGAAAAGAAAATATAGGGTATACCCGCAAAGGTCACATGGGAATATCGAGTACCAGTAGACAGTTATGAGTTTTTTTGGAAGCCAGGAAGAGATAGGATGGGAGATCACCATGTAAGGGATTGTTTACATTGTAGCGTGAGAGACAAATCAGCAAAGCCTCCACCTGAAGGGTGCCCAGCTGAATGCCCGGATGAAACGTGAAGAAAATTGGGTGCTAACTTTATTGGTCCTCTCATGATTTGCACAGGCAAGGGGCATTTGGCATTGTGGATACTTTTTCGAAATGGCATAAGATAAAAATTATTATGAAAGTCACATAAGACGTTGTGATGGAATTTTTGGATGAAGTGTTTGTAGGGAAGGAATTCCACAAGGAATTGTGCCTGACAATGGTTTGCAATTTATCAGTGGGTATACTCAATGTTATCTGGACAGATGTGGTGTTATTTATAAGAAGATTTCTATTTATCATCCCAACTCTACTGGTCAAGTTGAGAGAATTAACAGAGTGGTGCATGTAGGTATACAATTAGCTACGAAGTGTGGAATTTATTGTAGAAAAGTGTTCCAAGCTATGTTTTTTGCTCATAAAATCACCCCCAATTATGTGACTCCCGTGAGTCCATTTGAATTGTTAAGAGGACGCAAACCTGGAGCTCAGCTAGTGCTGCGGTAGTTAAGGAGTATAAAGGTAATAATTTTGAGGTTGATTTTTATAAATTAAGGAAAAATGTGGAGAACTATAAGGGAAACATGAAGCTTGTTCTGGACCACATGAGAGGTGCGTGTGGTAAACAACAATAGTGGTCAGTAATTTTGTACATCTCAAGAAAGGTGGGTTGGTTGCTACGGGGTTAATGAAATGGTCTGATCTGACAAGAGCCATTGAAGTTTTTAAAAATGCTGCATGTGTGGAACTTGGAACAGTGTGGAATCTGATTCGTATTTTGTTATGTAAAAGGAGAAGGACGGATGATGTGAAGGGTGGAGTAGATGGGAGTAAGATCTTTCTGTATGTGCCTGAGATGATGGATAGGGGTGCGGTTGACAGTTTTGCGACGGTCATGGATAGTGTGCCACAGTGATTTTGATGGACATGTTTATCCCTTAATTAATGAAGGAAAATGATCAATGAAGCATAGAAATGTCAGTAGAACTTGGCAATTACCTGTAAAGTTTCATGATTATGTATTGCACTGTTAGTTAGATTTATTGATGGTAGATAACATGCTTTGTTTCTTGTTGTGTTTTTTATTTAGTTCTATTGTAATGTAAAAAAGGAAAGAGATGTGTTGTAATTTGTGTTCAAATGACCGAGCTTTGCAATGCCTGGGAGACGGTATAAATAAGGTGATCTGCCAGAGTTCTGGGTCAGTTATGAGGTTATCTAGCATTAATGACATTGAACTACCATTAAACTTCGACTTAATCAAAAAACTGTTCTCTCGTGGATTTCGTATTTCAAGTTTTGGATAGTTTCTACTTTTTTCATTGTCCAAACCAGGTACCCGTGCCCATTGTCCAATAAATACAGTACCTTGTACGGAATGTTACTTGACATGGGTGCCTAATGTTTGTCATCGGCACTTGCTAACCTGGTTTAGACTCAGTCTTTTTCTTCATAAGGTCTGTTTCCTCAAGGACTGATTTGCTCTGGGTACACTGGACCCTTGTACCCGCGTTAATTTGTCTGACCAAACCACTGAGCACTTTGTTCTATAATGTCCCTATTTTCTTTTACCCGTTTTTAATACCTCTCTTGAAAGAAAATAAGTTTACAACTTTAAAACTTGCTATGTTCCATCTTATGATGCTCAGAGGTATGTATACTTGTGTCTCTGTCTCCAAGTTTCCAGCGCCCCGATGTACGACACCTTTTAGCGGTTGCAAAAGGTGAAAATCACAGTTTGCAATCGCAAAAAGGGCCAGGTACGATGTACCTTCCCTATTTTGCGAGTCGGTGCGCAGTTACGGACTTGCACAATAGGGATTGTCCCAATGGTGTCCCTTACTAATTGCGAGTGACAGTCGTATGTATGATGGTTTTGTGACCGTGAATGCGGTCGCAAAGCAATCGCAGTTAACACCAGTTTCAAATTCCTTTGTGAATGCACGGAAGAATGAAAAGACAAATTTTCATTTTTCTTTTTGAAATGCATCCTATTTTCTTTAAAGACAACAGGCTGCATTTGTTTTACAAAAAACTGCTTGATTGGAATGCTGTCACAGACATTGTGGTCCGCCGAGCCCACAGGCCACCATCCCTGTAAGTGCGGCCATTCCCAATGGGTTCGCAAATTGCGACCTACCTCAAGAATATTAATGAGGCAGGTCAATAGTGACCCCGTTGGGTTGCTAAATGTGTCTGAGACACATTTGTACATTTCATTTTGCGAGTCTCAAATCTCGATTCCCAATGAATCGCAATAAGAGACTCGCAAAATGAAATGGTCATACATCTGGCCCCAGGATCTGTAATTAGGATCCGTGATCCCTGGTAATAACCTGGGCTGCTATCTCGGTGGGAGGGAGAGTTCATTGGGGTTTAATTAGATTCTGTGTGGTCTGGATCCTTGATTTGCTTAGCACTTAGGTTATGTGCCACGGAATAGACTGTATGTTTTTAAATGATGTTTTATCTTGTACATTGATTTTATGATACCATTTTAATGCTTTCTATATTTATATCTTTTAAGGGTATATTTTTTTAACCCAATAAAGATTGAGGGAGTGATTATGAGTGTGGTGGACTATACAGGGAGTGCAGAATTATTAGGCAAATGAGTATTTTGACCACATCATCCTCTTTATGCATGTTGTCTTACTCCAAGCTGTATAGGCTCGAAAGCCTACTACCAATTAAGCATATTAGGTGATGTGCATCTCTGTTATGAGAAGGGGTGTGGTCTAATGACATCAACACCCTATATCAGGTGTGCATAATTATTAGGCAACTTCCTTTCCTTTGGCAAAATGGGTCAAAAGAAGGACTTGACAGGCTCAGAAAAGTCAAAAATAGTGAGATATCTTGCAGAGGGATGCAGCACTCTTAAAATTGCAAAGCTTCTGAAGCGTGATCATCAAACAATCAAGCGTTTCATTCAAAATAGTCAACAGGGTCGCAAGAAGCGTGTGGAAAAACCAAGGCGCACAATAACTGCCCATGAACTGAGAAAAGTCAAGCGTGCAGCTGCCACGATGCCACTTGCCACCAGTTTGGCCATATTTCAGAGCTGCAACATCACTGGAGTGCCCAAAAGCACAAGGTGTGCAATACTCAGAGACATGCCCAAGGTAAGAAAGGCTGAAAGACGACCACCACTGAACAAGACACACAAGCTGAAACGTCAAGACTGGGCCAAGAAATATCTCAAGACTGATTTTTCTAAGGTTTTATGGACTGATGAAATGAGAGTGAGCCTTGATGGGCCAGATGGATGGGCCCGTGGCTGGATTGGTAAAGGGCAGAGAGCTCCAGTCCTACTCAGACGCCAGCAAGGTGGAGGTGGAGTACTGGTTTGGGCTGGTATCATCAAAGATGAGCTTGTGGGGCCTTTTCGGGTTGAGGATGGAGTCAAGCTCAACTCCCAGTCCTACTGCCAGTTCCTGGAAGACACCTTCTTCAAGCAGTGGTACAGGAAGAAGTCTGCATCCTTCAAGAAAAACATGGTTTTCATGCAGGACAATGCTCCATCACACGCGTCCAAGTACTCCACAGCGTGGCTGGCAAGAAAGGGTATAAAAGAAGGAAATCTAATGACATGGCCTCCTTGTTCACCTGATCTGAACCCCATAGAGAACCTGTGGTCCATCATCAAATGTGAGATTTACAAGGAGGGAAAACAGTACACCTCTCTGAACAGTGTCTGGGAGGCTGTGGTTGCTGCGGCACGCAATGTTGATGGTGAACAGATCAAAACACTGACAGAATCCATGGATGGCAGGCTTTTGAGTGTCCTTGCAAAGAAAGGTGGCTATATTGGTCACTGATTTGTTTTTGTTTTGTTTTTGAATGTCAGAAATGTATATTTGTGAATGTTGAGATGTTATATTGGTTTCACTGGTAATAATAAATAATTGAAATGGGTATATATTTTTTTTTGTTAAGTTGCCTAATAATTATGCACAGTAATAGTCACCTGCACCCACAGATATCCCCCTAACATAGCTAAAACTAAAAACAAACTAAAAACGACTTCCAAAAATATTCAGCTTTGATATTAATGAGTTTTTTGGGTTCATTGAGAACATGGTTGTTGTTCAATAATAAAATTAATCCTCAAAAATACAACTTGCCTAATAATTCTGCACTCCCTGTATATCGCCACACTCGCGGTTGCGGTTCTGTCCGCCACTTACACAACCCTGGCGGTCGGACCACCAGGGAATTGCCAGCTCCTTCAGGATCTCAGATCCTGGCCGTCTGGAGGTGGTGGCGGTCCTAATCTGTCAGGGCAGCGCTGCCCGGGGGATTACGGTCCCTTCTCCACTAGTGGTTCATGGTGGTACCATAGTCATGAAAATGCTGGCGGAGAACAGGTGCAGGAGGTCCCAGGAGGGCCCCAGCACTGACCACGCACTTGGCATGGGCAGTGCAAGGGCCCCCCTTGGCCAGCACCATCTCAATGTATACTGTCCTCTTTGCAGACAGTGAACATTGCGAGGGTGCTGGCGCACCCTGTGGTCTACAGCATTGCCTCCGGCTCGATTATGAGCTGAAGGCAATGCTGTAGCCTGTTTCCAACCAGGCCAATGAGCAGAAACATAGGTTTCCGCCCACTGACCTAGTGGGAAACCCATAACAGCTCCAGCGGAAAGGTCGCCACTTAGGCTGCGGCCACCCTGTCAGGAGTTTGAAGACAGAGTTTTCTGTCCACCAAACTCATAATGGGACCCTTAGTATTGTATATTGTACTTTTTGCAACAAAATGTAGTAATAAGAAATAAAAAGATCGAACACAAAGCAACATTTGATAATGTAGACATTTTGTAAATCAATGTTATTGCTGGGGGTCTGTACGGTTGGTCTTTCTGACCTGTTCCCCAAAATACTCACAATTTACCTCACTTAGGTCATGGGTTTGGAACAGATAGATGGAATTTCCTGTTAAAAAAGTAAATAGATGACAGAACCAGCAAGTAAATAGCAGATCTCCACACACTGGAGATAGCTGAACATGCAGGAAACAGTCTCCACGTACTTCATTGGACAGATGTGCCTGTCTGGAAATCTTTATGGCAAGACCTCTTGTGATTGGGGCTGTCTAGATGAGGTAACACTGTTACAGCAGAGTTACAGTCAGGATACTGGTGATATGCAGCAGACAGTGTTTTTTAATGCACAGAACATCTCTGAAGAACCTGAGATGATTTCTTTGGAAACTAGGGTTTAAGACTGACAACATGCCCAAACTCCAGTTTTCTTTGCGTTGAACTGTGGCATCATTTTTTGAGTGCTTTATCTCCCTATTGAGGCTCAAAAGCATTTTTCATTAGGCAAGTAGGAGTCTAAGCCATTTTGTGCGAACCTTTGGCAGAGTGTGGGTTCAGTTTGGCAAATGTTGTAGGGTGACTACATTTTCTGCAAGAAAAACTGGGACAGACACAGACAGACATAGAAATAGGACTAAATGTCCTATGAAGTCACAAGGCATCATATTTTTTTGTACATTCCCTCCCCTTTCTATATAGAGCTCCTGCATCAGGCTGGTTGGCCGGGCCTTGACGTACGCTGGCTGTGATTTACACCTCATTAAATCCTGCTGTGCTGCTTGAATGCGAAGAGGCAGCACAGCAGGAGAGTTTCAACCATTGAACTTCTGTCCCCGGTTTCTGAGAGGGCCAGCTGAAACGTGAGCCTGCACAAAAACATGATTAATGTGCACATTCACTGGACCCCCCTTAAAGACCGGGACATTTTTTGGTTTTAGAACACTCCTTCAAAAACCGGGAATGTCAAGGCAAATCTGGGACGTCTGGTCACCCTAAAATGTTGGCACAGTTTGATGTTCCCTGTGAGAACTGGAGGGGTGCACTCTTCAGGTCATGTTGCTGTACTGTGCTTAAGCATTGAGTGAAGTGAAGTAATACACACTGTTGTACTGGCTGATACATGCAAACCATCGTTGACAGAGCGACTGCTTCTTTGGGGGCTAGCCAGGTTCTGGAACTGGTTATGTGGTTCATTACGTAAAGGAGTCATTTTAACCTTTCATACAACTAGAGACTGGATGAACCTTGTGTAAACAGGGTGGTTATCTCCAGTAATTCCAGGAGCCAGAGTTTTAGGTGAAGTCAGGAATTTTGTTTCTCACTTTGCACATCCCACTGGATCTCATGGCATGTCTTGGGAGAACTTCCCAAGAAGAATGGAAGAGCCTGTAGCATAAGACCAGAATTGCTGGGACCAGAATTAGACAATGTAATTCACAAGGGCTCCTGGGTGATACCAGGGCTACACTGTGCTTGCTTGGTCTACCAAACCTCGAAGCATAGGGAGAATGCCATCCATCCACTTGTGCCTTCCACAGACTGGAAAAAGAGCAAATGAGGACAAGAAGCCTGCACGGGAGACTGGGAGTGTATTACGGATCAAACTAACTCTGTCCTATGAAGATAAATCTAAGACCCACTTGACCTAGTAAAAAAACATAAAGCTGCTAAATTTGCTCTGCGGCGGTTTCTGGAAGACAAACAAGCGCAGCAGGGCTCTGCAGAGAGCTTAAAAACTTCAGTGTGTCCATTGTTTGCACTCAATGGGACCAAGATGATGCAAAGCGGTTCCTATGTCTCACGGGGCTGAAGACGAGGCTTCTTCAATTAATGTGCTGAATGCTCATGCTGCCTTTGTGGGGCTTAAATTAATACTCCAGAGAAAACTATACCCATTGTGCAAACCCAAGCCTCAAAGCTCAGCTATTGAAATGAACATTGGTGCAGCTGATAACATTCAATTCAACTTTATTAGACTGTGTCCTAGGCACCGTGACCTTATTCTCTAATCCCGCCTTCGCCTTTAGAATCCTTAGAACAGCGAACATTGAACACCTGCTCCTGTGAGGTGGCACATTTCTGGTTTATTTATTCTGGTAACGTGTCAGGTCCAGCCAAGGGAACCTCACTCCACCAGCATGAGTCAATTATACTAAGGTCTCTGTGATTTAAAAAGTTTGTTTGTGAACTCTGTGTCAGAGCTCAAATTGAGCTGGTGGTTGCCGGTGCGGGACACTGGCACCTATTTTTGAGCACCTGCACTCATTTTTCTTGATGGGAAATTTCCCGAGAGCAAAAGAAGGAAAACACACTCAAACAGGAAAGAAGGATGAAGAGACAAATGGAAAAGTGGCTTGAAGGGAGAAAGCAGGGGCCTGCAGAAGTGAGGTGAAGGCAGAGGGAGTACCTAGCAGTGGATTAAAGAGGCTGTGGTGCTACGCAGCCATGCTATTCAGCGTGCCGAGGTTCCATTCCACTGGCTGTGGTCTTGTAAGTAAGGCTTCGGGTGCTGGCATTTTTTCTCTTACAAATTAAATAGTTCTCTGTGGAAGTTGGAATAATTTACCCTTCAAGAAGATGGGCAAAGTTCTCACGTCACTCCAGTCATACTTCAGGTAGCCTGAAGTCCCATGAGGCATCCAGCTGCAAGCAACTGTCACTCATTGATGTTAGCTATTAAGTTTCCTCACTCTCAGTCAGGAATACAAGCCGTGAATGAAAGTGAGGAAACACAATAGCCGCCAACTGGTGAGCCTCATGCTTTCTCTTTCCCACTGTTATTGGTCATGTCCTGGGACCGCCGTCTCCAGGATATGTGACGCGAGCTGCTTGTTGAGAATCTATAAGCTGTGCTTGGGGAGCTAAACACATGATGTTTTGAATGACTGAAGGCACTTTCCAGCTGTGCTGGAGCGATTCTCAGAGTGGGATTGCTGCATCAATGTTAGATCACTGCACTTTTAGGGATTCTGAAAAACCCAAGCAACGCACAAAGAACACATGTCACAAATGAGGCATGCCATTCAGTAGGTGAGTGGTAAGGATGTAGTATGTAGCTGGTGTTACATTTAAGAGCAAGTTCTCACAAATATATTACCAACGCATTGTGTGGTAGTGCACTGTAATTTACAGACAGCACACTTTCCATTAAAATGACCACTAGATTTGCACATACAGTTTCACTCAAAAACTATAAAGCATACAAAATGCAATGTGGTGAAATTAGGTGTTAGCCAATATTTCTAATTTGTGCATCACCAACAATTTAGAATTAAAAAAACGTGTTCCATTTGTGCTTTCCCAATTGTTCATTTATTTTGGAATATTTTGAAGGATTTGTATAGTTCATTAATGGGTATCTAAGTATTGTTGTGTGTTAGAATAAAACCCAATCTTACAACCTTTCCTTTCACAAAGGCAAGATTATCACACAGTTCACTTTACAACATCCTCACACTTTGCAGAAGAGAAGGAAAAGTAAACACCAACTCGGGTGAAATATTTAAAAAAAACTCTGAATTTCCCTAAGTTTACAAAATGTAAGAAAAAGCGAGTGCAAAAGTGTACAAAACGGTAATTTTGTGGTGAAAACAAAGACGGACATCTTCCAGCAAAAACGTTTTCAAGGGGAGCACTTGGCCTTTAAGCAATAAACACAAATGTTACAATTTTGCGAAATGCAAAAACGTGATTGTCCAAATTCATTAGAGAAGCTACCATTCTGCACATTTGCACCCTCACGTCCTCAGCTTTTCTAACCAGCCTTGTTGATACAGAAATAAATTGGGACTTGTGAGCAACTTAAACGCATTAAGGGTAAATCCACTAGACTCACAAGCATGTGCTATTGTTGTGGAGAAATATATATATATATTTCACGAAATTCAGCTATTACAGTTAGGGTTATCTCAACTAAATATACCTGTGACCTAAGGTAGCTATCACCCATGCCCTCACCATGTGAGTTGCAAACTAGTTTTGAAAACTTTGTGACGATTTGTAAAACAGCATCAAAGTTATTGAAAAAAATGCTTTACCTATGGAAATCTGGTCCTAACTTAACTACCTACTAATTAACACCAGTAGGTTTTATATATACATAACAGTCCATGTTAAAATCCAAGCATTTAATAGCATTTCTCAGCAACAAGACAAAAAATCCTGACGCGTTTCGGCAACAGCATGCCTTGTTCACAGGTAAGTAAAAGCAGGTGTGAGTGAGCCAGTGTTTTTTAAATACACAGTCATGTGACTTCAATAACCAAACTCCAACTCCCATAATGCATGCTATTGCAGCTACATGGAAATTAAGCGCTCCAGTCCAGGAAGTTATTTATATGGAACTGTGCATTATGGGAGTTGGATATTTTCTGTTGGATGCTTCGCCCCAGTAACCCAGGCCGCCCTGCAGGGTCTGTGGCCCCTTACGGAGCAGGAGGTGACAATGATATATATATATATATATATATAAAAAGCAAGCTCCTTCCAGGTTTGTGCGGCCCATGAGGGGTGGTGCGTTTACCAGCACAGCAGACCGGTACTTAATCCAAATACAAAACACAGTACAAACGCACACTCAGGACATCAAAGTTACAGATGAGTGGAAAGTTTAATAAAAAAATACAACGTGTTTCACCCCAAGGCCACGGGCGAAACACGTGCTTTTATATATATATATACATATATGTATATCTATATATAAAATTATATATATATTTCAAAGAACAGTCCCTGCATTCCCTCCTGACCTTCGCCAAGCGGGATCGGTGCACAGCTACAGACGCAGGACCCGTAAAAATTCACAACTAATTTGAAGAACAGAACGCCGGCACTCCGAAGGACTCCAAAGTTTATTTAGTATCCATCATATCCTTTGTTAGTAACATTGTATCGGCTTGAATCAAATTAGTGGTGAATATATATATATATATATATATATATATATATATATATATATATATATATATATATATATATATATATAATACATATATATATATATATATATATATTTATAGTATGGCTGGGCGGGGAGCTCTATTCTGTTGGCAGAGCTAACTGAATTTTTGGCACTCTGCTTGGAGCATGGAGTTTGGCAAAAACTCCACTAGCCCCGCAAGATGAGCGGAGCTCACCCAGTGCACACTGCAGCCCAGTCAGTCTGCACTTGCGCTGTGCAGCCCATAACTAGGCTGCAGTGCGCACCGGCGAAAGAAAGGGAAGGTCAGGTCTCCCTCTGACAGCAACGGAGCAGGGGGCAGAGGGAGGCAGAGTGAGACCCAGGTTGCTGGGGGCCGACGACGAGGTTCGAGGTAAGTCCTCACCTCATATTTTCTTTTTTCTTTCAATGTTTGTGCACACTGGTGCACAAACAAGGACTGAAACGGCAGCTTTCGCTGCCCATGGCGCTGGCCTGAATTCAGGTCAGGGCCGCAGGCAGTGAAAGCTGCAGTTTCAGGCCTCTCGTCCACAGGCCTGTCCCATGTGCACTGCACATGTGGCAGGCTGGTGCACAAGAAGCCTGGCAGCTTTTGCTGCCTACAGCCCTGTCCTGAATTCAGGCCATGGTCGTAGGCAGCGAAAGAAAGCTGCCGTTTCAGGCCTCTTGTGAACTGGTCTGCCCCGTGTGCAGTGCACACTGTGCACAAGAGGCCTGAAACAGCAGCCGTCACTGCCTATGGCCCTCTCCTGAATGTGGCCGATCTCGGAAGCGCTAAGCAGGGCTGGGCCTGGCTAACCAGGCCTTTCCCTGCTTAGCACTTCCGAGATCGGGTGCATTCAGGACTCTGCGGGGCACAGAACTCTGCCTCTACGGAATTCCACAGAGTGTTTAATCAACTCCGTGGAATTCTACGGAGTCAAACTCCCTGAACTCCGCCCAGGCCTAATACATCCACATACAAATATATATATTTAAACATTGGACATATATAATAATTAATAATTATTATTTCATTATAACAATTTAATAACCTTTTTATATTTAACAATAAATGCAACATTAATTCAATCAATTCATTAATTAATGTAAATTAATTCTATATGTACCTTTTAGTAATATAAGAAACAAATATAGAAAGTTCACTTGAGGGGGATTTTTTTTAACTTTAACTTAATCTTTAAAAAATAATTTTAATTAATGTAATATAATTCAATTTATAATAATTATAGTTCAAAATCATTTCTAGTAATCGTTTTTTAAAGTTTAACAAACATTTAAAAAGAGACAAAAGTTAGTACAGAGTGTAAAAGTAAATTTACACATATAGATTTACTCATATATAAATTTACCTTTGAGAATAGCACTCTTGGATATTTGAGTTACATGCCAATTTCTTTCATGTACAATTTTCATACTATGCAGACTGCAGTTGTAACTGATGTCACTGAGCCTAATTCCGTACTCTGCCACTGGGGAGACGATTATTGTAACTTCAGTTTATGCACCAAATGTCCCCAATACTATTCCAGCAATAGGCTGATAATTACTGTAGCCACAGTCCAAGATTGCTTGTGCAAATTAGCTTTTTGTAGGTTGTATGCATATAAGGGAAGAAGTCGGACCTCTGCACCGCACATATTAAAACCTGAATTGAGTCACCAGAGCGTTGAAAATGACTTAGGTTTCGTGGGTGTTGGTGAGACCAGACGAAAGAAAGCCCAGCACTCAAACCTTGATTCAATAGGAAGAAATCAATTGCAGAGTAGAGTCTGTTTCACTGAACCTATTCAGTCAAACAATTTGAAGAATATTTGTCAGATCTTTAGGTTAGCAAATAGTTAATTAAATGTGTCTCTCATCTCTTTGCTCTGACTATAACAGTATTGGATGTGTGAAGTATTGATACACTCTAGTGTCTCAGTAGGAAGGTTCTTACCTCCTTTTTCTGCTGCACTTTATTATTAGGAGATGGGGTTTACATTCTCTGCCAATCTAGCAGCATCATACTGGCGAGTGCATCAGTGAGCACAGACTTACAGCACTTCTTCTGCCAGTAGAAAAAGCAAACCCAACAGGTTTATTTGCAAATGGCTCAACAAAATATTTAGGCAAAAAACACACAGGCACTATATTAATATAGGATGGGGTTTGGATCAACAGTACAGTATGTAGAGGATTTAGGTCATAGGAGTGAAAGTCAGTGGTAGGAGGGTGAATGTACTGCATGTGCATATTCCTGTTAGCCCCCTAGATGGCAACGAGGGTGGGATAACTGCATTATTTCCCTAGTGATGGATGGGTGGCTTGTTGACCGAATGGATGGAGCCCTGCTGCCAGGATGAACAAAGTGGGTGTCTGGCTTGCCAGGCAGATGAATGGGCATGTCTGCAGTATTACAGTGTTCTGGAAGAGCTGAGCTGATTGAGAGTTTGGGAAGTACTGTGCAAACAGGGATAAGCTTCTGATGGGGCTGGTGATTTACGCCCTACAAGATTGGGTTAAAGCTTCATCTTATTTTTTGATCCCAATCCTTCTCATGGAATTTTTAAATATTTATCAATATCAAGAACCATCAGTACCAACAAGAGAAACATTTATCTTCCCATCCCATGTGGTCGAATTTCTGCGTATCTGTAAAACATACACATTAATCCACGTATCACACAATTAATTAAAATGTATTTATAGACCTATATGAGGAGTCTCTTTCCTAAGGCTCTTCTTGGAGCAACCGGAGTCCACGTAGGCAGCCAGGTCAGTTACCACTGTCATAGTCTTGTGCCTAGGATCACTTAATTGCTCTGCATTTTTTCCAAAGCAGTTTCTTATTTTTCTCCAATATATAAGTTGCTCATACTATAGGTCAACCATACTTAAGAACTTTCACAGTTTTAACAGTCACAATTTATTTTGTGGGGATTCTGGAGTACTCCGCTGAGATAGGATTGGGTACTTGATCCCTAGGAATAAGATGGCTACATTGTTACAGATTTTTTGCACTAGAAATTTAGAAATTTTAAATGATAATAAGATAAAAGGGCGTTGCTGTCCCAGAACCACCTTTGGAATGAACACCAAGATAACTCTGGCTACCTTTGAACAAAAGACAATCTATAAGTGGTCGGAAAGCAGTCTATCAGGCAATAGTTAAGATTTTCCTCCAGGCAGCAGTCGTAGAGTTCAAAGAACAAAGCCACCCCATTTTACTTAGATCATTTATACTTCCAAGGGAGGTTAAATTATAATTAATCCAGGACAGGAACACCTGTTCTTTAAATGAACAAATGTAAGTTTCATCCTTTAGTTCTTCACTTCTTGTCAAAGCTTCCCTTGAAGTCACAATCCTTACTTTTCTATGAACTGTTTCCTCCAACATTTACGATTGCTTGGACAATGAATTGATAAGTTAAATATAAATCATCGACTGCAATATCTAACAAAAAATTCCTAAATTGTTCTATAATTAGAGGTTGGCTGAGACATTAGAACTTTGTTGCTCCCAGAAAACTACAACTTTTTCAATAGAGTCTTAGGCTTCTATTTAGAATATTTTTATAAATGTCTCCTGGGAAGTGGGCAGAGGTGACGTTTGTAGAATTGTATTTCCAGATGGCCATCCCACAAAGAGAGAGCTTAACAATTGAGAAACAAGTATAATTTAAGTTGGGTGAGGGTCAGGAATGTAAGAAGGAAACCAGGACCTATATTGCATAAATGATGAACTGCTGAAGTTTGTTCATGGCAACATCCTTGTGGGTCTGTGGATGCAGCCATCGTACAGTGTAAAACCTTAAGGAGCCCATAAGGCGCCAACAAAGGCAACTGGATTGGGGTCATTCTATTTGGATCGGTTGGAGTGGGTCTACCGCAAGTCATAATGTTGTCACCTTGCCATGCGTAACTCTGACAGTCCTATCCTCAACCTTGCAAGGCTCTTCAGAAATCACATGTTTACAGCCCTCTCCTTTATCTGATAATGAGCACACAAGAGTTTCCCTGGAGGGTGTAGTGTGGGGCAAGAGGCTGGCTCCTCATGGAGAACCTCCTGCTGACCTCTTTTCCCTCATCAGTTGAAATGTGGAGGAGCTCAAAAATAAAGTTATGAATCCTGATCAGGAAGCTTTCATTGATAAGTTTGACCTGTTTGCCATGCGGGAGACTTGGGCCATCTTTTCTATTGTGTGCAAGGGCTTTTCATGCTACTCGATTCCTGCGGTTGCTTCCTCGCTCGGAGGGCTATCTGCAGCCTTGCAATTTGGGTTAAGATGAACCTCAGAACAGAAGTTGCAATTGCTGATGCAGCTAGCCAATCATTTCAAGCATTGCTTATAAAAGATAAGCACCTCTTTTCGTTTTTATTTGGTTAATTTTTACAATAATGAGTTTTCAAGTTCTTTTTGTTGATTGTTTGAGGACCATTTTTTGTATTTGTTGAGGGTTTGGAATTGGGGGGGCAAGCTTTGCAGCCATGGCTTCTGTTATATGGGGTTTGTAATGCTAAATTGGGGGTTGGGCTTGTGGGGATAGGTTGTGTGAGTTCAGCTTCTGTTTGTGTCCCTGGGGATGCCAGAGGGCAGGAGCTGAAGAGATCAATTGCTATGTTGGACTTGGTGGGTATCATGGAGTTTTTTTGGGGCACCGAGCCCTGCGAGCCTATATATGGGGGGCGAGGGGTGGGGTGTCTGTAATAGATGATATCTTTGCCTCCAAACAACTGGTGCAGTGGTGTCTAGCTGGGGAGGTAGTTGAAACCCAGTGAGACATTTATATTAATATATGCCCATGATGCGGTGTTAAAGGCCAGGGCAGCCCGTGCTTTGCGCTCCCTGGTTGGCTCATTTGTAACATTTATGTGCAGTCTTGATGTAAGAACCAACTTTGGGAAATCCCATGTAATGGCTCGTGGGCCTGGGCGGAAGTCCTTATCTTCCCTAAGGATGCAAGAGCAGTACTTAGGTTTGGTGCGTACTTTTTGTTATCTGGGCATCATGTTTGTTGGAAATAATTCTTAGCAGCCGTAAGTGAAGACCAGACGAGTGAAACTACAGAGGGTGGCAGGCTCTCTATTTAACCTTTCCCAGAAAGGGGCAGGAGTACCACTTCTCGATATTTAAAGATCTACAGCCTGCAATTTATCCCCACGTCCACCTATGGGGAAGGGGTGTGGGGCTTTCATATTTCCACCACCATATAAGTAGAGGAGAACAGGATTTGCAGGCAATTCATAAATGTAACGTCCTCCAGTCCCAATTTTATTTTGCATTTGGACTCTGTCTTCTACTTTATTAAGTTGGCCCTCTATTGCTGTGGGTGAGTGTATGGTCTAGTAGCAAAGCTGTTTTCATAAAGAATTTATACGCGACTGTCATAATCAGGACAAGGGTTTGTCCATTCCTTGGTTAACCTATATTAATAAGTCCCCTGCTGTCCTCTGACTTTTAGATTTCTTTTGTGAACCAGGGACCACCTAAATCTGATAAGAGGGGAATTAAGTCCTGTTTTGAAGAGTTGGCACTCTTTCAAAGAATTGATGCTGCTTTACAGCAGCATTCCATTCGTGACTCTTTAGTTACGTTATCGCATGGAGAACCCGCCTCATATTTAATTCTGAAGCTTGCATGTTGGTGGAGGTCGCTCCTTTCCCGCTTCAGGACATCCACAGTGTGGTGCTCCCTGTGCTTCCTGGAAGGGGATGGGAATTTTTAAGATCAATCTTTAAAAAGTAATTTTAATTAATGTAATGTAATTTATTTAATAATAATTCTAATTCAAAATTATTGCTAATAATCTTTTTTTTAATTTAACAAGCATTTAAAAAATAGACAAACAGCATAAAAGTTAGTAGCATGTATGAATTTGCACATATAGATTAGCCCTCTTAGATATTTGAGTTCCATGCCAATTTCTTTCCTGTATAATTTTCATAGTATGCAGATTGCTCTTGTAACTGAAGTCACTGAGCCTAATTCACCAGCATAATACTCTGCCACTGGGCAGACGATTATTGTAATTTCAGTTTATGCAGTAAATTTCCCCTATACTATCCCAGCAATGGGCTGATCATTACTGTAGCTACAGCCCAAATTACTTGTGCAAATGAGCTTTTTATAGGTTGTATGCATAGTACGGGAGAAGTTGGACCGCTGCACCACGCATATTAAAACATCTGAATTGAGCCACCAGAGCGTTGAAAATGATTCAGGTTTCGTGGGTGTTGGTGAGACCAGGCAAAACAGAGCCAAGCACTCAACCCATGATTCAATAGGAAGAAATCAATTGCAGAGTAGAGTCTGCTTCACTGAACCTATTCAGTCAATATATTCTAAAGAATATTTGTGGGTCCTTAGGTTACCAAATAGTTCATTAAATGGGTCTCTCGTCTCTTTGCTCTGACTGTAGCAGTTTTGGATCTGTGAAGTGTTGATACACTCTAGTTGGCACTCTTTCAAAGAATTGATGCCGCTTTACAGCAGCATTCCGTTGGTGACTTGCTAGTTACGTTATCGCATGGAGATCCCGCCTCATCTTTAATTCTGGAGCTTACATGCTGGGGAGGTCGCTCCTTTACCCCTTCAGGACAGGCACAGTGTGGAGCTCCCTGTGATTCCTGGAAGGGGCAGAGGCGTGTGACTCCAAGCTGCCCCCTTGTCCTTGTGATGGGATGGCGCCAATAGCATTTTCACCTCTGCCATAAGCATATAGTGAAACCCTTAGCTTTCAAAAAGTGCAGGGAGGCCTTTTTGTATTTACAGTCACTGTGTAATCAGCAGACTTGTTTTAGCGTTGGTTCCTTTTTAAAAGTGTCTATCTGCAGTAGGAAGTCCATGGAGGGATAGTTGATCTTAAGTCTTTTAAGGGGTGAGTTTATTAAATGACTATTAGTGACAATATTTGGTAGTTATATCATGATTCTAAATTTGTTGAACGGCAAATATATTATGACGACTTGTTTAGTTTGTTTTAATTCTAATTTTATTTTCGTATTTTACTTTTATGATGTGTTTATATGGTTTTTATTCTGTACCTATATGATCTTATTTAAGATTGAATAAAGCTTTATTGAATTGAATTGAATTACCATGAAAAAAGACCAGACTGAAAGCAGAAACAATCAGGTTGCTCATCAGTGCATAATCCACAAGTAACCGAGGGAGCATTTGGGAACTATCCTTAGTCATGAAGGTATTCCGTTCATTACAACAAAATATTGTGATATTTGGATCAGATCCAACCTTGTTTTTGTAGACCTGTCATACTCAAAATCCAAACATGCAGAATAAACCTGTTACTCTACAACTTTGTGTGAAATGTTCTTGTGCAAACTGCTCATTTGTGGTTGGCAACTCTTCAAAACCATAACATGAGAAATGTTTTGTGTACCTGCTGTGCTGCAGTATGTAACTGGTCTAATGGAATATGCCATGATGCACATTAGGCCTTGTTCGTGCTGAAAAAAATACAAAAATGTGAATCTAAAAATAAAAAAACTCTGCTCCAACGTTCACAATCAGGGTCTCCTGCTGGAAATTCCCACTGATGGTGGACAACATCCATCACATTTGACACAATGACTAATGGGATGGGCATTGTTTGATTATTAGCATACCGCAAGCAAGTTAGGTTTGACCCTTCACCAAAGCCCTTCAATGAGAGCCCTTCCATCATAGCACGACCACCAGAAGCATTAAATGATACATCAGCATGCCTTGATACGGTAGGCTAGACCCTTTACTGATTAGGATAGGATTACTCTCCCACCTCTGCATTACTTAAAGTCCAGGT
Source organism: Pleurodeles waltl (assembly GCF_031143425.1). Classification (NCBI taxonomy): domain Eukaryota; kingdom Metazoa; phylum Chordata; class Amphibia; order Caudata; family Salamandridae; genus Pleurodeles; species Pleurodeles waltl. The sequence goes on from NC_090446.1 coordinate 105,764,535, forward strand.
GGTCTGAAGACGAAAGTATCTGCCTTTGACACAAGATTTCGACCAAAACTGAAGGAAACGTAAATTTTTCCCCTGGTATAACTCCCACTAACAATGATGGAGCGGGCCACGGCTGACCTTACATACTCTTTGAGATCAGAAAGTGACTTATTAAAACTGGAAAAAGGCCAAGTCAGTCTGTCTCAAAAGTGTTTATCCGAAGTTCGAACCTGTTTTCAGTTTGTTTTTTTAAGCAGGAATAATAAATTGGTATTTGATTAATATAATGAAGAGTGCATATTTACTGCTATGCTTTCTTGTAATAGATGAATGTCAAACACGCCCAGAAGTGATGACACAACTTTATTCAGAAAGTTAAATGTACACCTGGACCTAGGTATAACTCCTCTTTTGTTACTATTCAGTGTTTTCCATGTGAAGATTTACACCCAAGTGTTGATTTGCATTGTGAGTCTCCCAGAACGGGATGGAGCCTCCTATTACAGAATTTGCATGGGTAACGTTACTACCAGTAACTTTTCACCTGTTGGAGAAGATCTTTGCCACCGCAGATCACTTCTTGGCGAGGTATAAGGAAATTTAATAAAGCACCATGAGCTGAACCTTATTTGCCAGAGGAAGAGAAGAGTAGAGATGAGACAAGATCAACTAAGCAAGTAGAGGTGAGAAGGTGATCTGTGACATGCTAAAAAAGGTGGAATTGTCCACTCAAATATTGATGTAAACCCCAAAAAAGAGTGCTCTGATTATCTATACTGAACACATTTATGGCAGGACTAGCAGTGCAACACCCTGTTAGAAATGGCAAGATTTTCCTCATGGAATACACAAATTGTGATGGAAAGAACACATGCAATTTTTATAACCACTGGCGATCACTTAGGGGAGCATTCCAACCTATTGTTGTTCTGTCCACCATATCACTTCAGTTTGTACCTAGGCTGGTGCAAATGGGGCTTGATCCAGGTCCAGCATGAACAGTCCATCGCAGCTGCTAGAACTGGTCTTCCCTGTACTGGCACACAAGCAACCCAAGAATTATGAGTTGGAATGTTACCCCGAGGAATTGCCAGTAGTTGTACTTATTGCAAGCATCCTCCCAACATCAATCTTTGTTTGATTTTCATCAGGATAGTTAAAGATGCAGGCACTGGAGACTGTGTAACCCAGATGATAGGGGAGCAATTGATAACAAATTTGGAGCCCCCGGTGCCTGACAGCCTTCAATCTATGGAACAAAAACCCTTGTAAATTGGACAAAGTTATGAACGCTAGATGTCATGTACCAACTTAGTTTAAGTTTCAGACTGACTATTGTCTTAAACTATTATTAAACAGCAGGGAGACCTGTAAACAGCTATTTGCTGGTAATCTTTAATTTATATCTTCAGATCATATTTCAGATGTGAGTTTTTCTGTGTTTCTATAATTTGTATCTTTCCCTATTTCTATAGAGTCGTCGCTGTGGCTCTTGGCAGATACAGGGGTTTCTCCCGCACACAGCATCATCAGGACCTTAGCATCACCAGTTTCCAAAACGCTTTATCTGCTCTGGCTCAGATCATGCGGCAGAATGACTTCAGAGCAAGTACTGCCCAACTTGTTTAGTTTTATTCTATACGTGGACATTATCTTTTTATTTTCCTCTTACCTTTTGTTTGATTTGGGAGAAGCTTAGACGTGCTTTAATTTGTCATTTGCTTAGTTCTCTTTTTTTAAAAGATATGGCTCCCTTTTTAAAATTTAATTTCCTCAACCTCCATGCCATGAAATAATTTTCAAACATTTCTTTTAGTTTATTTTATGAGTTACCTAGTGTTGTTGGCAGTATGTATGCTCTTATTCACTTTTCCCCTTCTTTTTTCTTTAAGGTCCTCTGTCTCTATGTCCCCTGGAAACGTGGACACTCTTCCCTGACACAGTCACCTGGCCTCTGTGTGAGGGGTTCCAAAGCCCTCACTCATACTAGACGTAAGCTGATATTTAATGGAAATTTGTTGCCATGACTGTAACTTTCTCCACTCTGTCTGTACCCACTGGCCTTGGCCTCAAATGAGTAAAGCTGTTTCTCACTGACATGGCTGACTCAGAAACCTTAAAGCCCAACGGCGGCCACTTCATATGTCAAGGGGTGTGTGGTATGACGGGGGAAACATTTGTTTTAAAAAAGGAAACACTTACCGTTTCTCTCACGCTGCTACCTCCAGCTGCCTCGCTCCTCTTGTGGTGTCCCAGCATTCGTTGGGACACCAGCATAGGTTCCCCAGCAATCCTGGTGGTACTTATATGCTAAACATAGCAGGTAAGCAGCCTCTGGATTGGTCTGATTGGCTGGGTTAGAGAAACCTAAGTGCGCATGTGTGTTTGGTCTGCCTCAGACAGGCAGCCAAACACTAAGTGCACTCTTCCCTCCTCCCCCTCCCACCTTCCGTGCCCCAGCCCCGCCCCTCGCTGTACATTCTGCTGGCTGAGCCAGCAGATAAAAAATCATGAAAAATAAAACTATAGCAAACTATAGTTTTATTTTCATCTGCTGGCTCAGCCAGGGATGCGATGCCCCCGGTCACTGCAGAGGAGCCGCTCCTTTTAAAGCCAATTCAGTCACATCCAAGAGAAGCCAGTTGGGTCAACTATTTTACACCCCCGCTTTTAATTCTCCATTTCCTTTGAAAACATTTCTGTTGAGTGCCACAAAATTCATTAATATCCTAACTTCTTTACACTGTGTATATGAGCCTTGTTGCCCAGGTCTGCACTGCCTTCACTTCCACATATATGCCGATGACACCTAGATCCATCTATAGCAGCAGAGAGAATCAGGCGGCCAAACTCTGTTCTAGAAGTATATATTTTGTGGATGAGTTAAACCTCTTTTATTTGAATGGGTTAAAAAGAAGTATCTTCTTTAGGAGGAACCCTAACAATATGCTAGTTCTACCTACCACTGGGCCTACATTTAGGCCTAGGCAAAATTTAAATGATGCTGGAGTAATTGCCATGCTCTTGGAAATTTCGTGTTATACTTATTACACATTGCGCCACTCTGCATAATTATTTGTCAATGCCAGTACAAATTTACCACGAATGCTCGAGGTAACAATTTACAACATATGTGCTGTAAACAAAACGTGAGCTGTTGTTCCCAGTGCTTTATTTTCCTTGCAGCAAAAATTGATGAGAGAATGTATGTTGCCTTAAAGTATAGTGCGAAGTGACGTATTTGCATTTTGCTTAATTATGCACAATTTCGCTTAAAGTTTGCATAATTACACTATAGCAAATTACACAAATTTCACACGCCTCTGAGTATAATGCTAACAAAAAGTATCTTTGGAGTATGAATGCATTTTGCTCTTCACTTAATTGTGTGGTAAAAAAATAAAAACCCAATCACCAACCATCCATGTTGAGACAAGTTTGCCCTCTTTTCACAATACCTCACTTATAGAGCTTATGAATCTAAAGATTTTATTTAGACTATGGCAGATGGCCCGCTGTCCATCACAGTGGCTCCTCTAACAGCAATGAAAATTTGTTGAGAGATCATTCTGTGTTAGGCAGCCGCTCATGAAACATTTTTGTTTTCCAAATATAAACTTCCAAAAGAAAAAGCTAATGACCCTCACACTATGGAGGCTTTTTTCCCCACAGTGTGAGGTCATTTTTAATTTTTTTACTTTTTGGGCCACCAGACTTTCCATGGTGGACCTGAATGAGAAATGAATACTTCAGAAAGTCTTCTAAGTAATGCAGACAATCTGATGTGCCAACACTGGTGGCCCCAACTCTGTTGAGGGCACAGTCACCTGCAACATGGCATTCCACCTAAATCTGAAGGCAGTGGTAGGACCGTTAGTTTGCAGACATGATACTCTGCCATGTTTGTGGCTGAGTACTATGGGCCTCATTATGAGTTTGGCTGTCCCACCGCGGGACCACCAAACTCACAGGGAAGACGCCACCGCCATGGTGGTGACGTGTCCCCAGTGCATATTGCAATGTTCCCGGCGGGCTGACTGGTGGGAACATTGTAATATGCGTTCCTGCAGCCTGACCGGCAGGAACAGTACTACAATATTGGCCTTGGCTCCTTTAAGGGAGCCGAGGCCAATATCGTACATCACAGCATCCTCGGAATGCGCACAGCCTGCTAAGCAGGCTGTGCACATTCCGAGGGTTTTGGACACAGGGGCCACTGCACTGCGCATGCCCCCCTGTGGCCCCCAGCACACCCGTATCACCAGCCTTTCCATGGCAAGGCGACTGCCATGAAAAGGCTGGCTGTAAGGTGAGTTGTAATCAGCCAGAGTTCAGCACAGTGCTGGCTGAGTACAACTCAGACCGCCGTCACCCCATGGGAAACAATGTTCCCAGCTGGAATGGTGGTCTTTGGGTGGGTCTGCTTGCCAGAGTTGTAATGTGGCGGTCGGACTGCCACAGTTGCGGTGGTCCGACCATCACCACAAGGCTGGTGGTCCTTGGACTGCCATATGTCTGACAAACTCTAAAGAAGGTGCTTACTCTTATGGAGACTGTATTTATGCAGCATTGTCAATGCAAGCATACTAAAACTACAAATTAAGAAAATATACAAAATCCTAAATCAGTTGGCTTCAACTTGCCTCATCCTCAATAATCATGAGCAATTTTACTTGCTCTAAAGTCTCTCCATTGGCATCTAAACCAGCAAGGGTTCCACTTCACACTACTTTGTACCAGTACCAGGCCTACAGAGAAAAAAACTCTTTTTCTGCAAACTCTAGCCATGCAATGGCAACCTACATGGATTCTGAATTACCCCTTATGATTCCTGTCTCTTCCAAAATAAGACTAGATGAACTAAACTTGGAGGATAATCCTCTAAAGTCGTAAGACTCTCACCATTGCTGCTAATTAGATACAGCCTTAAGAGGTCAATGGAACTATCTCAAGTTTAAGACTGTGGCTTCCCTTTCTAAGGTCAATTTTATCGTGGTCGTGTTTAGCATGCCCATGCCTAAACAGGAACAACCCTCGCCCATTTCCACAGTGACCAAGTCCCACTTTAATGATTTTCCCAAGACTTGATGTCTTGGTACTGCTTAGTAGGGCTAAGCTCTCCCCATTATTATGACCCAGACAAGTCCATCCTCAAGACTGATGTTCATTTTACAGATCACCACTACCTGGAGCTCTTGGACTGTATGGAACCCAAGGCTTTACATACCACCACGACCACTCTATAGATAGTGTAAGCTGAGATGTGAGCGCCATATAAAACTACTCACATAAATAAATATATTATTAGCTCTGCCCGATGATCAGTATGCTGCACTACTATGTTGAATATTTTTTATTTATGATGACAATACTTAACTACAGCTTACTTTTAAAAAAGAGTCCCCTGAACCAATAGACTTTTACTGATCTTGGGATGGCCAATATGTTTCTGAAAAAATCAATCAGACAAAATCTGAGATTTTAAAAGCCTTCCACTCTGAAAAGTTAAACTATGAAATTAAATACATTGCAATTACACAAATGGGAAGCTATTCTCCTCCCCACAGTCACTCACTAGTTGCAATAACACATAATAAAATGCCTCTTCGTGGTTAGTGCTTTCTTTTGGCAAAATAAGATCTGAAAATGCTGGCACAAGTAATCCCACTTTTGGCTTGGAAGATGTGAGGCTAGAAGTTAATACAACCAACAATTGTTATATATCTCTGCTGTATATAAAGCAACCTTGACTAACGTTCTAACATTGAAAATGTAGTCACAGTTCTAAGGGTAGTTAATGTTACGGATACATGTCTAGCTCTTGATTTGGTTCTTCTACGCAATACCACTCAGAGGGCCTGATTTAGATATTGGCTCACGGGTTACTCCGTCACAACGATGATGGACATCCTGTCCGCCAAAATCGAAATCCCATTATTTTCTATGGGATTCAAATTTAGGGGGACGGGATATCCGATACCGTGACAGAGTAAACCTTCGCCAATATCTAAATCAGACCCAAAGTATTGTGTAGTTTGATCAGCTGAAAAACCAAGCCCCAGTTCGCTGAGGTGTGTAGGAATGGACCCTTATTTAAGGCACCCGGGACTTCCCGACAATGGCCTGCTCAGACAAGCACTCTTGGGCATTTCAGCCTTGTCTTTAAGCTAACTGTCCCCTGGCTCTACATCACATGCACTCCAGGCTTTTTAGGTCATGATCAACTAGAGGGCAAGGTAGGAGCATGGAACAAGCAACCACGCAATGAATGTCTTGTCATGGGTGGGGAAAGGTTGATTTGGAAAACATTACATTCTCTTGTTCTATGACTTTGTCTGGTGGAGAAAGGCCTGGCTGAAGTAGTTTTAAAAGCTAAAGGAGTGAGGTCAGTCAAAGCAGTTATGACTAGGCATTACATTATGAAATACGGGCAATGAAGAGCACATGGCACTTTAGCACCAACAAACATGTTGTGTTGTGTGTGCTATGTAAATACGTTATCAAATCCACTATCAAATCACAAAGGAAACTATATTGTCCTTGGTAACAACATGGTTTCTTAGGAAGGTGGGGAAGCAGAGGGATAGGTGACTCAGTTTTTCTAAGCCCCATAAGCTTATCTTGTGATCACTTGATTCCATGTTATGTTATTTATTGTAACTTTTATTAGGAAACATTTTGACTATTAGTCACACACAGTGTCATTTTCTTAATCTGAGTGCTCTTGTCAAGCATTATAGGTTTCCACTGATGAATTGTGAGGGTTTGGGTGAGTTTGGTTTGTAAATGTCTTTTAAATGGGTTGTATGCCAGAATATTGAGAGCACTACAATGATGTTTATGTTCTTTATGTATACAAACATATCACAGCCCAAGTACAACTACAAAAGTGTAGTGAATATAATACATGTAAGTATACCTTTACTACTCTCAAATCCATATCTATGTCCCCTCAAAGGTAATTATATCATCAAGGTTACTTACTTGGAGGTAAGAATGACAAACACCCACTCATCAATAGATTCTTACCTTCACAATTTTTGTTATTGATATTCAGGCCAAAATATTTTCTCGAATGATACTCTGTCTGTAGATTTTTGTTAGAAATCAATTTAAAGGTCTGATTACATAAATGTTTGAGTAGGTTAATGTGAAACTAGAATGAGCTTGAGCTAGGTAAAGTTATTGTTAGTGAGGTTGGTAGGTTGAATGACATTGTCCAGCCTGTTTAGATTGTTCTTTAGTCAGGTATCATGAGCCAGGTGAGTACCACCTGTCAATGAAGGTTTGGGTGGGGAGGGCTGTACAGTTCTTTATAGTGAACTAGAGCCTTTTCATATAGTTTTATATATTCTATAGAATACAAATTATACATTCAGGTCCATCCCTTGCAGTATGGCACTTGCCTTACAAGTAGCCAGATGTGTCCCTCCTTACAAATTAAGGGCTAAATTCCGATCCATGTACAAAACAAGAGATTGCACAGGGATCAGAATTACGAGTTGTGTGATAGTGGTATCCATGGCCAGGTTGTAATGAGATCATTTTAGTACGATTTTTATTTTTATTAGTTAATAAATAATATAAATGGTATGCATATGAACTTATATTTGCCAGCTCAGTTCTGAGAAAATATACACAGACCAAGACAATGAGGCATAAGAAGACTGTTACAGTTTACTGTTTTCCAAGTTTGACTGTTTGTTCTGCTTTTACTTTTTATAAATTGTATTTGTTAATTGATTGCAAGTATAGTTTTAATTTTGTGTTTTTGAAATCACCACAATAATCTCGACTCCCTTTATTTTTAAATTTCCATTAGGGATTGCAACATAGATCTTTGGAACTTGTACAAACAGAATATAGCAGAATGTCAAATCTAGATAATCTGTTCGAAGCAGTAGCATGAAAGAGGCGTACTTTAGGCCAATTGTTACCCGGGTCTATGGCAAGCGTGGTACTCCATAAAATACGGGTTTCGATTTTAGCATTGAATAAAGTTGTATCACACTTTTGTTATTGGGTCTGACGTAAGGTTACCAATCACAAACTGTTGGTACGATAAAAGGGAATACAAGAAAAAAAAAAAAAAGTACAGTGACTGTCATGTCTTTAGAGGAGTCAGTCAAGTAACATAAATGAAAACAGAAAGTAATATGTATTCAGAGCATGATATACCAATGTGAGAAGCACTTTGTTACATGAGAATATTTCAGTTTACCAGTTCACCGACATTATATAACATGATCTTGGTTAGAGCTGTAGAAATTTAAGAAACAGAGGGCTCGACAACATGGAGGCCTCAGATTCGTGGCACAACGTGATTTAGTGTCCGCCGCTCTGTCCACCCTGCTTACGAAGCATAAGAAAGTGGGTACATACGTAGGACGTGGACACCGTGCTTGAGGGACTGCACGCGGCTGGGCTCCACGGACATGCTGAGAACGGTCTGCTGACCACCAATGGTGCACACCTGGCTCTCCTGGTGCGCCTGCTTGAACATGACAATCAGCTGGTTTGCGATGATGGTGTTCAGGACGGAAATGACGACCATGGGGAACACAAAGGAGAGGAAGGCGTTTATCTGCAGAGAAGGAAAGACCTGGTCAGTCGCCACGATTGGACGTAATATCTGTACACAAAGAATGGTTCATTAGAGTTTCGTGGTTGTTGGAGCTCAATGGCTCAGCATAAATCATTAAATCAAAACCACACAGGAATGAACCTTAATTGGAAAACACAATATTTCTAAACAGATTACACTAACAAAGTATTTGAACACTAGCCTTCATCCCAAACAACATCTGGTGCTAAAGCACAGTGAGTCACAGCACTTTTTTAAGGTGTTCAAAAAGATTGTAACAGTTTTTTTCCCCACAAAGAGTGTGTACAATGGCACAACCTGAAAGGAAAATGACATATCCCCAGTCAAATTGTGTTAAACTGGAATCAAGGACCAAATATCCTACAGCTAATAGAGACAAAGGCAAGAATGTCCAGTCTGTTGGGGTCTCATTGATGTTTCGACCCTTTGGCATCTGTCCGATGGCCATCATCAGGGTTGTGGAAGCATAGTATGGCCCTGCAACATGACTCCATTTTTTGATTCCAGACAAAAATAAGTATGGTGAAAACTGCAATAGAATGCCAGTGATAACCAGCAAAAATTGCAGTGGTATTGTGTAGACAGCATGTCCTAGTCTATGCATAGGAAGGTAGAAAATAGTGGGAATAACTCTTGAAGAAACCAGATAAGGGTCAGTTTCCACTGTGGTGACAAGGCAACCCACTCATGGATTCACCTAAATACCAGGAATAAGGACAGTGGCTTCGCAAATCCTTTGACCTCCTATTGCATAACATCATTTACCCCTTGTCTCCCACATTGCCGATAAGTAGGCTCTTACTTGCTTCTGAAAGGCTATGGGGAGAGCAATGAGTTAGAACTAGAGAAAGTGAAATGCCCCTAAGTGTCCAGTTCCTCTCATTGCCTTCATGCCCTCCTGAGCCCGGCTATAGCAAGGGCTGTGCCAGGGGTGCTGAATGTAGACCAGAAGTAGTAGCTGCTGCATCTGGCTTCTCCTGACCTTTATTCTCTTGTCCTGCCATGCAAAAGGTATACCCGCTTTCCATAACCTGCATCTAGCATCTCAGCCTTCCACTATGGGTGAATTATACAAACCTTTCCTAAACCAACCACAAAGTCATAGTGGCACACTGGCTAAGGTCTACACAATCAGCCAGTGGCTACTGTAGGGAGGAAGGCATGCTAATTATGTTCTTTCTTGGAAAAAGGTGGGAACCCTCTCTTGAAACCAAGGGGGCGACGGAGGAAATAATTGAACCAGGCTAAATCTTTGGAAGCTCAGATGCCAGAAAAGCATAGTACTTAGCCATTTCCCTTTGTATTTTCACTTTAAATATTAAAAAACAAATCTGTGTAAATGATCAGACAAACCTCAGCTCAAACAACTGAAGCAGCAGCACAGGCTTCCATCATTCACACACATCACAATCAGTATCAAGTCATTCTCCCACAACAATAATAATGAACAAAGTCATGTGTGGCTTCCAATGTTTAATCAGTAAAAACAGCCTTTGATTTTTTTAACACTTGTTTTGTCACTGTTTTGGTAATCTGCATTTTGGAGAAACTTCGAGCCCCCAACATTATAAAAAAATAAACCTTCACTAACAACAAAACATACTTTTGTCTCTACAAAGCACATTTTACAACAGTAGTCCATGCACTGAAGGGAATTAAACTGTATGGGCGTGATTTTTGTGGATAATCAGAATTCCGTAATTCATAGTGAAAGTAGCTTGTGGCTGATGTGGACTCACGCATTCATCCATGGTTTGTACTCTATTGGGTGAAATAAAGGTGTGAATAACACAGCAACTGATCATTGGTTGTTAAAGGCTGGCTGAAAACTCAACACGTATATTATCTGTATAATTTTAGCAACCTCAAAATACCTTGGTTAATGCCAGACCTAAAAATTAAGGACGCAGGCCTAAGGTCTTTCCCTCGAGCGTGGTGCCAAATGCTGGAGTTGCTGAATACCAAGACTGTCAGATGTTGAATCCACATCACGCCGCTTTCTTCACCACCTACACTTCCTGTATCTTTATGTCACTCTTGTAGGTTCTTTTCCCTCCCACTTTCCATTTCTTACTGTGTTCCTACTTTTCCTTATCTTTTTTCTCTGTTTTTAGGCTGAAGCCTACCAGATTGTTTGGTAAACACTTCTTGGGGGCAGCCTGAAAGCTTCCCTGAAAATACAGTCCCCTCTTCGCTTACCTTTGGCTTTATGTTTTGTAACTCACAGCTGCTTGCTTTTTATTTGCTGACTTTGTTTGTTTTAGGCTGTCAAGCTGGAGTTAGTTTGTCCCATGGAGCATACTCTATTAACTGTATTCTTTTCCACGAGTGCTCGCTTTCTCTAAGCAGGCCTTTAACTCTAGTACTTATCTTTTCACATTTGTTCTGCATTCAACAACAGAGGTCAAATGTCAGGCTCTGTCTTCTGGTGGATCTTGGTGTTTACGTTTATTTCTCTGACTTCATAGTCACATGATTTATGCGACAATCTTGCTGTGAAAGGAAAGACTTTTTTTGAACAAACCAAAACTTAAATGTGTGTAAATGAACTGTGCAGATGATTCAGAATATATCAGAATTACGAAAACACAAACAAAGCTCATTTATTCTATTTCTGAAGTGCAGTGGAAACGATGTTTTAATACAGTCAAAAAAATCAGTACACTTGAATGACATTTCCACACATTATTGTTTGTGCATTGTATTATTTTGTCAGTAAAACTGTGTGTCTCTGCAAATGTAATGTCCATTTCAATTGAAAATGTGCTGTCTGTGATTGTGGTGTGCTACCACACCATGCATCCTCCACACAATGCCACTCCACTTTATGCCTCTCCACTTTACAACACTCTACTCCACTCTGTGCCCCTCAATTCTACGACACTCTATTACACTCTATGGCACATCACACTATGCTATACTACTCCATTCTATCCACTCTACACCACTCCACTCTATGGTACAACACGTCACTCTACTCTGCGACATGCCACTCTTCTCTAAGACACAGCCCTCCACTATATGCCCCTCCACTCTACTCCCCTTTACTCTACGCACAACACTCTACATCACAACATTTTACACCAGGAAACTCTGTGACACGACACTGTATAACACTCTACTCCTCTCTTTGACACTCTACAACACTCTACTCCACTCTACAGCACTCCACTCTACAACACTGTACTCCATTTTACATCTTTCCATTCTATAACACTTTACTCCCCTCTATGCTCTGCCACTCCAATCTACTCCATTCCACTCTACGTCACTCTACACTATGGGCAATATGTACAAACACATTTTCCCATTGACACAGAATGGGAAAAACCCTTTGCTACATCTGGCCCTATGTCACTACACTATATGCCACTTCACTCCACTCTATGGCACGCTAGTCGATGACACTGCACTTGATGAAACTACACTACTCTATACCACCCCACTCTATGACAATTTGCTTCACCTTATGGCACTCTGCTCTATGACACTCTCCTCCACACTACGCAACTCCCTCTATGCCACTCCACGCCACTTTATTCCACTCTATGCCATTCCACTCTACTCCACTCCACCCTACTTTACTCTATGACACTCCACTCCACAACACTTCATGCCACTCCATGACACTCTATTCTACGCCACTAACTTTTAGCCATGCTGAACAGCTGCCATGCTGGTGTACAGCATGGCAAAAACACATTGACAATACACTAGCTCTTGCATAGACAAAACCTATTGGCTTTACCAGTGCTTGCCCCTAGTCTGCCTTTCTCTCACCTGCTCTGAATGAAAACCTGATGATAAATAATAAGTCCGAATCTCCTAGGGTAAGGGCTGGCAACGACTGCCACACATTAATCATTGGGAGCACCATGTATTAGTGATCAAACAACTAGGCCAGCATTTGGTCTGGTCTGGTCACTTGTCTACACTCCAGAGTTAGAAACGGATTAAAGAGTTTGTGAAATACAATAACTGTCTGAAGGAAAGGAACAGTTCGGAAGCTGTCTGAATATATCCATAAATTAGGACCAGAAAATTATGTTTTCTGTTAGTGCATTCGACCGTCCCCAGTCTCGCTGCTGGTTCTTTCGTTTTGAATGAACCCGCTGCCTTAGCCTCAAAGTTTCGACAAGAAAATTGAACAACCCCTTGGGAGTTTCAGCACATGTATCTGTGATTCTCAAGAAAAGAACAATTTAACACATTTTCTGTTCCTGAAATAATCTCCAGCGGAGGTCGACGCTTCCCTAATAGTATATCGTGTTGCTTTACAGCTAGGGAAAGATGAATCCGTCTGTTTTTTCTTCCTGCTGTGCAGTAAGTCATCAGTTTAATTTGTCTAGCTACTTTTGTGCCAACCAGTTTTTTTTGTTCTGGAATCTTTTGAATGATCAGAGCGAGGGGCGGGGTTTTAACAAGTTTTTACACTGGTGGGGATGGTTCTTAAAAAATAATGGCTGCAAACTTTGTGATATGTCTGTTATTTGTGGACTGAGTAAGTATTGTACAATAAGAGCGTCATTTAAGGTTGAGTGTTAGAGATGCCACCCAATCCTGCCATAGTTTGGCAGCAGAAAAGATATCCATATCTGGGGTCCACAGGGCCCCTAATGGACCCCAGTGACACTGCACCTGCTGTACTATTAATAAACACAATCCTAACCGGAAGCTTTCGAATACTGTACAGCAATAGGAATTCCAATGATGTTAGGACTAGGAAGGTATGGTCCAGTTACCATGTTCAGGATACAAGAGTAGCAGAGTGAACATCACTTTTATTGGAATAGGTCAGGTCTTGGGAAGGCTGGTGATTAGAGCATTTCCATGTTCAGTTCTCAGGGTTCAGCTGACCTGAACTGAGGTCAGGAGATCACAACTGGACAGAAATCACACATGCATTATTGTGAGATAATGTTTTTTCTCTTCTTGATAGGTAAGGCCTGCGGAGCAACTGACTGGAGAGCAGCTTTGAGAGGACAAGGCATGATATGGGAAGATCGGTGATCAGAGCACTGCCATTGTCAAGTTTAAAAATAATCAAAGCCTTGACAGACAATTTAAGGTCAAGTTTGAGAGAAAAAAAAAATTCAACTCAATTTATGTTGATACCATGCACTCTTGGCCATGACTTTGATATGAGAATGTACGCGAAGTCTGGAATAAGGGTAACACATAGGGATTCTGCAGAGGTGACAATATCTGTGTCAGATTCTAGAGATCTGAATTCCTAAAGACAGACAGAAGACGTCTTGCTGCTATGTTCAGGGGGAAAGAGAAATCTGTTTCTTAGTGGATTGAACATTAGTTTCTCCAGCGCCTTCCATGTCTGCATCTTAACTGTTTCTGCATTCAATCCCCAGGTGCCACATCGGATTGACTGGTGGAGCAGTTACATCCAGTGAGCAAGTAACACTCTGGCCAAGGTCAGTGAGTATGACATGGAGGAGGTAGGACAGAGGAGGGGTGCTTGAAGAGGGTGAACATTTACAGTGTTTAGGAAGGAGGCGGAGGAAGAAGGAAGTATGAACTGAGAGGTTGTGTGGGAGAAGGAAGATAGCTTGAGCATTGATGTTAATGAGGGACAGTTGAATAAGCAGTTCCTACATCTAGCTTGCCCTTTGGTATCCCTGACGCCGCCCTTACTGTGCCATGTTTCGATGCTAATGAGGGCACGACAGGAAAAGAAAGAAGATAGCTCTCTTACGTTCCTGGTACTTTGTGTGGATTGCACTTATGGTGTTCCCTTGCCACTCAGATGCAAATTGGTGCTTGTCAGAGGGGTGCAACATGAGAAGCGTGTGGTGATGGATAAAGGAGCAAAATGAGAGGGTCATGAAGAAAAGTATAGGCGAATGAAAAAAACAAGTGTAACTGGGTCTACTTATACAATGTCATGCGCAATCTTGCAATCAAGGTCACAATTTCCCTTTGCAGATGTATTAGGACTATGCAGCTGAAGAGCGCGTTGTCGGCCCTCTCTCATCATAGTTACTTAGATACATGGTGATGTTGTCATTAGGTCATGAGGCAGAGACCCTTCAGTTACAGGATGTGGCTGGATTTTCAGGACCATTTTCTGGATGCTAAATAGAGGCAGATATTAGGTGAAGAAGGGTGGAGTACTCTCGTGCAAGGGAGAGACATGATCTGACTCACAAGGTAGGAATTGGTGGTTTGTGAATCCTACTACAGTGCAGCATTTCTGAACAGAGGTGAAGAGTGAGTTGCTCTGAGCGGGATCTCACTTCTGAGGGACATGTTATACACTGTGTGTCCCTCAGACTTGAGTTTATAGGCTAAGCAGATCTTGGAGGTAGCTCTTCTTCTGGGCGAGGGGAGGCAGAGGAGGGGGCTGATGCCGTAGTCCTGCTGGCCAAGGAGTGGAAACTTCATTTAGGGTTTAGGAGAATTCAGGTGCAAGTACATAGAAGTAAGGTTCTTTAGAGCCACAAAGATGGCAAGGAAGTAATAAAGTTATATTATCCATTCTATCTTTCTGCTCTGATTGTTTATTCATGCATTAATTTCAGTCTGTTATATTGTGATAGCATGATGTCTTGTGGCTTGTTTGGAAGACATGCATTCTGAAATGAATGCATATTACTTATGAGGGTAGGAACCTTCACTAGTTAAATTGACATATGTTCACCTAAACTTCAGGATATGGTGTTTAGTTTTGGGTTATTGAGGAGACAGAGGTGTTAATAGTAGGAGTTATTTAAGTCTGTCAAATGCAACACAATACAGGCTATTTGGTTATACTTTGCGTTTGTAGTTATCAATCCTATGATTGCAAGAGGCGTGCAAAGTTATGAAGGTTGTACCTCTCCAAACCTCCATTTTTTGCCTTTATTACCTTTTCTTTTTTGTGGCGCTGTAAAGTATAAATAGTAAGCATTGCCAAAGTCAACACATCTGGCTTGCACTGTGTGCCTGATTCTGCAGAGAATTAAATGGGGAAAGGTGTCTTCAGCGGGAATAGCTGAGTTAGTACCTTTAATGGAGTTGAATGCCTATTGTGTGAGGCCTCTTAGGACTGCAGACACTGCACTGCCTGCATGTGCAGTAATAAACTACTTTTCCACATCATCAAAGCCATAATGTAAAGTCAATGCAGAGTGGCATAGGAGAGAGTGGTGTAGAGCAGCGTGGAGTGGCATAGAGTGGTGTGGCATAGAATGGAGTGGGGTAGAGTGTAGTGGAGTGTCGTGGAGTGGGGTAGAGTGGGTTGTCAAAGTGGAGTAGAGTGCTGTAGAGTGAATTGGCATAGAATGTTGTGGAGTGTCAGAGTAGAGTGTTGTGAAGTGTCAGAGTGTCATAAAGTGGGTTGTTGTGGAGTGGAGAAGAGTGGAGTGGTGTAGATTGAAGTGATCTCGAGTGGCACAGAGCGGATAGGCATTGAGTGGAGTAGAGTGTTGTGGAGTGGAGCTGAGTGGTGGGGTAGAGTAGAGGGGCATAAAGTTGAGGGGTGTAGAGTAGAGTTTCATAGAGTAGAGTAGGGTGGAGTGGAATAGAGCAGAGTATTGTACAGTGGAGTAGAGTGAAGTGGCATAGAGTGGTGTAGAGTGGAATAGAGTGGAGTGACATAGAGTGGAGAAGAGTGGAGTGGCATAGTGTGGCATGGCGTAGAAGTATATCATAGAGTACAGTGTTGTATAGTACAGTGGGTCATAGAGTGATGTAGAGTGGATTGGAGTGTCTGAGAATGGAGTGAAGCAGAATATCATGGCATAGAGTAGTGTAGAGTGGAGTGTCGCAGATTAAGGCATCATAACGTGGAGTAGAGTATTGTACAGTGTCCTAGAGTGAAACAGAGTGGAGTAGAGTGGAGAAGAGTAGAGTGGAGTGGAGTGGTGTGGAGTGGAGTAGTGTAATCTGGAGTTGTTAGACTTTTCATCCTTGGAGTGGTCTCCCTTATTTTTTGCCTCTGTTTCCCAGGTTGTTGGTGTGTGCTGGACTCTGTTTTTGCTGTTTTTGTTACTCTGGGCACTTTACCACTGCTAACCAGTGCTAAAGTGCAAGTGCTCCAATACAAAATGTGTATGTAATTGTTTCATCCATGATTGGCATATTTGATTTACTAGTAAGTCCCTAGTACAGTGCACTAGAGCTGCCCAGGGCCTGCAAATCAAATATTACTTGTGGGCCTGCAGCACTGGTTGTGCCACCCACATTAGTAGCTCTGTAAACATGGCTCAGACCTGCCACTGCAGTGTGTACAGTTTTAAACTGTAAATTCGACTTGGCAAGTGTACCCACTCCCCAGGCCCAAACCTTCCCGTTTCTTACATGTAAGGCACCCCTAAGGTAGGCCCTAGGCAGCTCCAAGGGCAGGGTGCAGTGCATGGTTCAGGTAGGACATCTACTAATGTGTTTTATATGTCCTAACAGTGAAATACTGCTAAATTCGTTTTTCACTGTTGCAAGGCCTGTCCCCCTCATAGGTTAACATGGGGGCTACCTTTAAATATGATTAAAGTGTAGATTCTCTTTGAGAGCAGATAGACATGTGGAGTATGGGGTCTCTGAGCTCACAGTTTAAAAACACTTCTTTTAGTAAAGTTGATTTTAAGATTGTGTGTTTGAAAATGTCATGTTTAGAAAGTGAGAATTTTCTTGCTTAAACCATTTCTGTGACTCTGCCTGTTTGTGGATTCCCTGTCTGGATCAGTTTGTCAGTTGGGCTGTTTGCACCTCTCACTAGACAGTGACACAAAGGGAGCTGGGGTGTAGTCGGCATTTCCTGATGAGCCAACTGTGCTAGGAGGGAGGGGAGGAGTGGTCGCTCACACCTGAAAGGGCTGTGCCTGCCCTCACACAATGCAGTCTCCAACTCCCCGGTGTGTGTCTGGGGCCTGGCCTGGGCAAGACAGGATTTCAGAAACAAGAGAGACTTTTCTTTGAAGTAAGCTTACTTCAAGGGGCAAAGTGGGTATAAGAAGGGCACTCAAAACCACAGACTTTAGGACACTTCTAGAAACCAAGAGGAACTTCTGATTGGAGAAGAGCCTGAGAGCTGAGGAAGAAGAGCTGCCCTGTCTGTGACTGTGCTTTGTGGAGCTATGCTGCAGTTGCTGCTTCACCCTGTGCTAGAAGACAAGACTGGACTTTATGTTGCCTTCCTTCTTGTGAAGAACTCTCCAATTGCTTGATTTAGAGCTTGCCTCCTGTTGTTTGAAGTCTCAGGGACAGCAAAGACTTCCCTCTGCCAGCACCTGGAGCCTCTGGAGAGACTCCTACTCTGCCAAGTGGTGCCCATCCAGTTCCTGGGATTCTGAGAAGAGAAGCTGGTAGCTCAAGAGTGAGAAATCCACGCACAGACCACCGTGCGGGGAAATGAACGACACGACTCCGATCTGCAGCAAAAAACTTGACGTGCCGCCGGCTTCGTGGCTGAAAATCAACACCTGCCTGCAACGCGACTGGAAGATCGACACTCACAGTTAGAGAAACGAGGCACAGCATCGCTGACTGCGACCGGTGAGATCGCAACCCCGCCACGTGGTTTTCGGACCATCGTGCCGCTGAATTTCTGATGCAAACACCGCTGGGCGTGTAAAAATGATGCAAGGCCTGCCCAGACCTGAGAGTGCTGACCAGGTCGACGCATCGCTCTCCTGTGGAGAGAAGAAACGACGCACGCCAACCCGACTAAAGGAGAAACGACACAAGGTCTAGCTCGTGAGTGAAATCGACATATCGCAAGCCCTTTCTGACACACACCCACCCGTGCGGGGTTATTTTTGATGCACTCAAGGTACATTTTCACGCTAACGACATTAGCGTTGTGCTTAAAATTACATGAAGACTCTTTTTGAATTCTTAGTGATACCTTGACTTGTGTATTGTGGATTTTTATCGTTTTGGCATTAAGTTACTGTGTGTGTTGGTACAAATACTTTACACCTAGCACTCTGAAGTTAAGCCTTTGGCTCGTGCCAAGCTACCAAGGGGGTAAGCGGGGGTTAGCTGAGGGTGATTCTCTTTTACCCTGACTAGAGTGAGGGTCCTTGCTTGGACAGGGGGTAACCTGACTGCCAACCAAAGACCCCTTTTCGAACAGGAGTAGTGCGGCATAGAGTGGAGTAAAGCAGAGTGGCATAGAGTGGAGTAGAGTGTTGTAGAGTGTAGTAGAGTGGTGTAGAGTGTCATAGAATGTAGTGGGATAGAGTGGCATAAATCAAAGTGGTGTGGCATAGAGGAGAGGAGAGTGTTGTAGAGTGCTGTGGAGTAGAAGGAGTGGTAGTGCATTGCCACCTCAGACAACACATTTTCAATTGAAACAACCATTGCATTTGCACAAACAGGAATCAGATTATCTGACTTTCAGAAAGCGCTAAAAGCGATCTCCTACAGTGGTGTGCTAAGTTAAGACTTGGTGAAGTTGAGGGAAGTCAGGAAACATTCCCCTTGCCACTGTGACTTTATGGAGCATAGCATGTTCGCTGTGTTCTTCCACAAGTGCTCACTTTCTGTAAAAAAGTCTTTAAATGTTGTTCTTATCTTGTCACTGTTGCTTTGCATTCAAAGACAGAGGTCAAATGTCGGGCTCTGTCTTCTGAAGGAGGTTGGTGTTTACCTTTCTTTCTCTGACTTCAAAGTGACAGGATTTACGTGACAGTCATGCTGGGCACTAGGGGTGTGCTACAGGAAAGTTATACAATGTTTTTTTTTTTTTCTAGCACACACCATAATTTAAATGTCTGTAAATGAACTGTTTGAATATTTCAGAATACATTAGAATTAGGAAAGAATCAATGAAGCAAATTTTTTTGGAATTGTGAAGTGTGTTGGAAACAAACATTTTAGTACAATCAAAACAAATCAGTACATTAGAAGATGCCACACATTATTATTTGTGTGCTGTGGGGTTTTATCAGTAAAACAGGATTTCTCGTTCCTAAAGAGTATTGCAGAGAACTGGGTCTTCTTGGGCTTCCTTCCTTCCAGGGCTTCGGGGCCTGCACTCCCAGTGCTCTGACACTGTACTTCATGTTAATTTTTTCAATTTTCTTTCTCTGTCCCGGAAGGTAGCTCTGTCCAGCGTCAGAGTCAAAGGTGCGGCGATCACAGGCCCCCGAGACACAGGAACACTTACTAAGTCAAGCAGAAACCTCACAGATTAAACGGTCAAACAAAAGCAGAGAACCTTGCAATGTGTGAGCATTAAGGGTCTCATTACGACCCTGGCGGCCGGGGGTAAGCGGGTGGTAACACCGCCAACAGGCTGGTGGTGTTACTCCAGCTATTATGACCGTGGCGCAATAGCCACGGCCATACCGCCGGCCCCTCCACTATACCACCAGGCTTTCGTCTGCAAGCACCGCTGCCCTGGGGATTATGAGTCCCCGACCGCCAGGCTGGCCACGGCGGTAAACACCGCCATGGAAAGGCTGGTGGTAAGGGGACCTTCGGGTGCCCCTGGGGGCACTTGGCATGGGCAGTGCAGGGGCCCCCAGGCATAGCCCCGTCGAGCATTTCACTGCCCGAATTTTGCACCCGCACATCAGCATTGCCTCTGGCACTATTACGAGCCAGCAGCAATGTTGATGTGACTTTTCCGCTGGGCCAGCAGACGGTAACACTGTTACCGTCTGCTGGCCCAGTGGAAAAGTCATAATAGGGAGCCAGAAATACTGCCGGCACTGGCGGTATTCTGTCTCCCGCAGCCTCGGCGGTCTTTTTGTAAGACCGCCGAGGTTGTAATGAGGGCCTTAGTCATTTTTAAGATGTTTTTAAAATAGAAGGATTGCTTTGGAAGGTGTTCATTTAAAAATAATGTTTAAATATTTGGCAAAACTTCTGCCGTTTGTGCAGGCTCCCAGACATGGTATAACCCACTTAGAGGAAAGGATGGGGTTTCCGTGAGCCTTGAATCGTTTTGAGACCGAACAGAGGTGCGTCTGACGATCTCAGTAGGAGGAGAGAGCGAGCACGAGGCAGAGGCAGAACGCGTGAGGAAGACCGGATGAGAGGGAAACCAGTATTAATTTTCTGAAGAAAAAAAATCTGAAAGAGATGCACGACAATCTACTGAAAACAAATCCAAACAGCATGATGCAGATTACAATTCATCAAGACGAATTTAAACATGAAAAGAGGCATTCATATGAATTAGGATGATTTGCATATTTCATGGTGAAAGTGTTCCTAGGTTCCCTGGGTAGCAAAAAGGCAGCCTTGTCGCCTCCAGCGCAACAAAATGGAACATTTTTGTAGCAAAGAAAGCCCACCAGGTTCTTTTTTAAATAGCCCTGAGGTGGTCCTCCCGGACGCCCGGGCACACTCTCTTGGCCATAAGATTAGATGTGAATCTGCAAAGAACTCGTCCACTAATTGGGACAGCTTGGTGCTGAAGAACAAATGTTTTATTTTTTACCTAACTAGAGTACACTCATGTTATCTTCGGCCTTGGAAGGATGAAAGGCTGCGTGGCCCTCCCAAAGCATTAACCTGTGACGATGTCAAACGCAGATTCCTCAAGTGGAAGCTTTGTGACACCAGACTCAGCCCTATGGAGGTACCCAATTTCCTCTAGCTTTTGGGCTATTCATTACACCCATCATTAGACAAAGGCAATATAACGCAAAGCTTTTCAGTGAGAGTTCTTAATCCCTGTATTACATTGCAGAACCAAGACTACAAACACTGAACCATTAGGGCCCCATTTACAAGAACTGATGCGTGGCATGAATGAGTCAGATTTCTTGCACCTGCCGCAAATGCCCTAACTACGCCATGGATGAACTGTATTTGCATACAGAGTCCATTGCACAAGTTTTGACGGATGCGTCAGAAACTCTGCTGCATCTCTTGCCGCTAAAGGAATGCATTGCTGCAATTGCGTCGTAAAACGAATGTAACTCCAGGAATGCATCAGAACACAGATAAGAGTCCTATGTTATGCGACAATCCTTATGCCTGGTCTGAGAAGGCGTAAGGATTTTGACACATTCAAGTCTCAGAGTGACGCAGTGAAAAGTTGTAAATTTCACTGCGTCAGTTCTTTTTGGCTTTTAGAGCCTTATTATGAGTTTGGTGGTTCAACCGTTGGACCGCCAAACTCACGAGGTGAGGCTGCCCTCATATCAGCAGCCTCATCCCCAGTCATATTACAATGTTTCCACCAGGCTGACCAGCGGAAACATCGTATTACGACATTTCCAATGGTCAGCCTGGTGGAAACAGTGACACAGCATTGGGGAGCCAAGGCCTATGTCGTAGCAGAGCAGACAGTGCACATTACGAGGCTGCCGGCAGGGGGAACCCTGCATTGCCCTTGCCATGTCCCCAGCACTGGCTTTCCACCAGCCTTTCCATGGCAATGAAACTACCATGGAAAATCTGGCAGAAAGTAGACTTATGATCAGCACGGCGGGGCTGCCATGGGCACCGCTGTGGCTGACCATGACTCTGACTGCCGCCACCCCATCCAGATCTGTAAACCTGGCGGTGGCGGCGGTCCCCTGGCTGTCAGACCGCCAGGGTTGTAATCTGGTTGTCAGACCACCAGGAGTGCAGCGGTCTGACCGCCACCGTGAGTTTGGCGGTTGTAAGAACACCAAACTCATAATGAGGCCCTTAATGTGGGAATGCCTACCCTCCATACGTTATAGATGGTGCAGGTACAATGTGACGCAGGCCTCTACAAACTGACTCACTGGGCTCCAGGCATCAGTTTGTAGATATGGAGCAGTATGGAGCACTGATAGTGCAACTGCTGCGTAAAACAAATGACCCAATGGCAGTGAAAGCTCCTTGTAAATGAGGCCCTTCATTTGTTAGGAAGTAGTGTTTATAAGCTCTCAGGGAGTACAGTGTTTTTTTTTTTTGGCCACACATAGCCTGCTACATGTAAAAAGGGATGACTTGTTCACAATCAGCTGTCCACCTTCCATTTATTCAGTCTGCTACGCAACTCACATTGGAGGCTGTGGAAAGGGTAAAATCCCGGAAGTGCAATACGGTGTCCTCAGATACACCTTTCTTGCAGCCTGATACTAATTAGATTCTCGCCAAAGTCCACATACAGGTACTGCACTTACATAGTACAATAATTAAAATACCAAAAACAGATTTTTATCTGAGAAGAAGGTGTTCCGCCATAAGGCATTCTGTGACATTCAAGCAGAAATTTTTTTTCAATGGTGGACCATTCATTTGTTCCAGATAAGTGTGGTTAAACGGTTAAAAAGGGATGTCAAAAAGGCGTTGAAACCTCTGGCACTTGGGATGGAGGCATGGGTTGGAAAAATAGCAGCAATAAAGAGGTTACCCAAGGAGGACCGGAAGCTGAATGGGTGAATGGACCAAGTGATTAAAACCAATGCACCGTCTGAGGCCACATGAGAGAAGGGTCAGATATTGCATGACTGCCAATTCAGATTCTCAAGTTAGGGTAAGAAAGAGGTGTCAAGGAGTGAAATACGCAGTCACCAGGGAGAGTACGAAGGAAAGGAAGGAGAGCAGGCTGAAAATGCACAAGAGGAAAGTGGTTTTTGGAGTTGAAAAAAGGACAGAAAGGGAGAGGATCTGACAAGTGAACTGATGCAATTAGATCATGAACACAGAGGACAGGCCACAGTCAATCTAGAATGTAAGACAAAAATGCACTGGTGGTATCAGAGGCTACAATTACTGCAATGCATTATAACGCTGTATATATTTGAAACAATGTGTCAAAAACTAAGAGGGAAATGACTCAAATTGTGATAATTCAACATGTTCACATGGTTGCCCAGTGAAGGGAGGGAGAAATGTGCATCACATTTTCTGGCTAGGTTAAGAGCCAAGGACTCTGAGAACCTGTCTTCAGCACCCCTATCTCAACTACAGGAACAACTGATTTGCTCTTGAGTGCGAGCTTTTGGCTTCCAACTAAATGCATTTCAAAGAATTGAAAAGGCTAGCTGGAAGGGTTGGAAGATGCTAAGGAAGCCTCAGCTAGTGAGGATGGAAGCAAGAGTCACACTATTACCAACTTGATGGAGGACAGAAAAGAGGTCATTAGAGAGCTGAATGAGAGAAAGTATAACATGGATAGGAGTGGATTAACCACAAATGAGGGTTTAAATGATGTAGGCCCTCATTACGAGTTGGGAGGTCGGACGCGCCAACCATCCCTTAAGGGAGCCGAGTCCAATACTATAGTACAGTAGCACCTCCGGAATACGCACCTGTCTGCAAAACAGTCAGTTTGCATTACGAGGATAATGGATAGGCCCCTGCACTGCCCAGGACATGATTGTGGGCCGTGCAGGGGCTTCCCTGTGGGCCCCAGCACTTCCTTCCACCAGCCTTTTCATGGCGGGTAAACCACCATGAAAAAGCTGGCAGAAAGGGTACTTGTGATAAGCATGGCGGCGCTGAACTCAGCGCCACCGTGGCTGACCATGAATCCGACTGCCATCAGCCCATCTGGGACCATGCTCCTGGTGGGGACAGCGGTCTGACCGCCAGGGTCGTAATGTGGTGGTCGGACCACCTGGAGCGCCACTGTCCGATTGCCACCGCGAGGTTGGAGGTTTCAAGACCGCCAGCCTCATAATGAGGTCCTTGGACAGTGAGGAAACATAAAAAATTAACCTTCTCAGTTACCCATAATGGTGAACGGTCTACCCAAAGAGATGCCACAACTAGCTACCTTTATGTAACAAGTCCACATATGATGGCAAAGAAACAACAGATTAGGGAAGAATAAAGAGAGGGCCAGATTGTGGTTGAGGTAAAGTGAATGAGGATTATTAGTTCGATGTGGAGGCCAAGCCATGACTGCTATTTGGGGACAGCCACTGTGAAGGGGCGTGCTCATTCAAACAAGTAAAGTGGCTCCAAGGAAGAAAAAGCTTGAACTAGTAATTTTATTCTGGACTTTGCTAATTGAGGACATTTTCTAGGTCCCTGCATGAAGGCTATCGGGAAGAAGGCTCACACACAGGAGCCCTTCATTCAAGAAAACTAAAGGGCTAAAGAGACTCGTGATTTGCTCTTGAATCTGGGGGATTTCCTACCCCAATAATGGTGTGAGGGCTAGAGAAGTTCCTAGTACAGGCTCAGGAGAGACAGAGTCCTACTAGAGGGATCCACTGGTGGTTTTAGAATACTTTGCAAGAATCCTTTGGAGCTGTATGTCCTTTGGAGATGTACGTCAGAAGCAACATTAGGGTATTTCTGAGAAATGTCCTTTCAATGTTTCCAGGGAAGTTTATGGTGCATCATTTGCCACATCCAGAAGGTAAGTTTGTGAATAATCACAGGACTGGATGAACTCTACTGGGCTTGCACATCATTTACTGAGTAATAGACAACCTGAAGTAAAAGCATGGCTTGTGGCAGTGAACCATTGGCTTCACTCCTCAGGTGTTGGACAGTCCTAAATCTCTACCACCCTCAGCTTTAAGAGCCAAAATCATAGAAGACCCTTGTACCATGACAAGAGCTTCCACCGCTCTGTAGAGTCAAGGTGTAAATCCAGAACCTAATTTCAGGATGGCGATTCAGGCAGGGGTCCAGTTCCACTTTCTCACGTGGACTACTCCGGCTCTAGGCCTGGTCCACAGCAGCAATGCTTTGCTCAAAGCATCACAAAAATGCATCAGTCACCACTCAAGATCACAAACCATATGGTTTATACAACTCGTAAATGGGGTGAAAAGTATGTCCTAATAATACCCATGTATCAGACACTACAAACTGACTTTTTCCCCATTGTCCAAGAATCCCACAGGGCAGTAACTGGATCCAAGAAAAAACTATTTCGAACTGGTCACCTCAATGTTGTTCTTGTTTTTGTGATTTTAGGAGGAATCATTGCAAAACAGCGGCTGATGTGCACTGTTTGGTAGTTACTTTCAAAAGCCGTAGAGTTCAGGATACCGTAAAAGACTTCTATCCAATTGATTATAATCTGTTTCTGAGACCCGTCAGGAAAGGTGGACAGGCCGAAAGATGCTGTCGCTCCTGAAGCCCCCTCTCAGCGCCCCTCTAAGGCTGTATGTAAAGCGACACCTCCAGGGCTACACTTCCGCAGAAACATGCTGAGATTATCATGTATTTTTAATTTCACTTACAAAATCTGGTAGCTTACCATCCATGACACGCAAAACCTTTCAGCTGACAAGGCTAGCAAATGAGACATCTTTTATGCATGAGCCAGCCGGAACCCACATGGCCAGAGAGGATATTTAAAGTGAGAGACGTCTCCAGAAAAGTGCATGATTTTAATCTGAATTTACAGCTTCCAATGGCGTGGGTATATAGAATGGGATGAAAAGCAAGATAGGAAAACAAGGCCAAGGGGGTGCAAGCTAAGCGGAAATTGGTTTTCTATCCTGGAATTTGCATTTTCAAATAAATTTGAGCAGACTTTTAAATGTATCCACCCCTTTTCCTGATACCAGAGCATAGATCTGCTCTGCTTGATGGATCATTTTACGAACTTGCACCCACGATTGGATGGTAGCTTGCACATGAATCTCGGCAGCTGTGATGCAGTCCTTCATCCATCCAGGGCCGATAACATTTTAGAAAACTGAGTAAAAGTAACATTTAGTATTGACAGCACAGCAACATCACAGGAGCAAGTGCTTTTAAGCATGACAGATGAATAAACATAATTTATAGGGCGTGCAAAGTTTTTTGTTTCACCAGCAAAGTTTTGCACCGTTTTTATTTAGTATGGAAAACATCTTAAACACTATTGGTTCGCTTAGTATTATATTCTCTAGTTATCAGTGTGTAATGATAAGACCCTACCTTTTCTATTAGCACAGAACCCACAAAAATATCCAAATTCACATTTGAGAGGCTTAATTTAATAATTTACATAGATTCACTAATAATTCCACAGTATTATTTCTGGAAATAAATGCATGTCATAGATTTAAAGTCACACATCCATTCACTTATATTTGTGGCGGTGGATTTGTTTTAGGGAAATGCCCATTTCCATATTTAATAGGTTTTCTTTTTTTCCCTTGCACCGAAAACATTGGCCCACATCAAGAGAAACATTCTCCACCACCCACTGAAAAAAATCGTCCAGACTCTCAAAGGTGAACTACACTCTTCAGTAACTTTACTGCTTGTAACTATTCACAAAATATTAGTGTAAGTTACCAAAAAAAAAGAACAGTAGTAAGTCCAGCACCACACATGGCCAAACACTGGTACCACAATTCCTTCTTTTAGAACATAATGGAGGTGGGAAATTAAAATCAAACCTAAGAGTAAATAATGTTACTTTAAATTACATTATTTAAAATGGTTGAAATGTTTTAGCAACCAATTTTGAATTTAAAGTAATGTTGAATTATTCTTATTAAAAACATTCAAATAGTTGTAATTATTTCTATACATCACTTTTAATTATTAACAATGTACAGTAAAGATTTGTATTTCTGTATGTGGGATTTTTTAATTTAAACTTTAGAAAATTAATTTTAATTGGTTTCATGTAATCCATTTATTACATTTTCAGTACAAAATTTTGTTAATAGTGCTGTATTATTCTAAACAATTCTTAACATGTGTTTATTTAGTTAAACAAACTTTACCATGCTGAGATCTCCACGCAGACTGTAGATTCACACTTTGTTAAAATACAAGGAAAAAAATAAAAAATATTTTACTCAAGAAGAAATATAAAATTGGTTTGAATTCTCTACAGCCATCATTTTCTGTAGGAGTGTAATCCAGTACCAGTGGTTGGCCATAAGTGGTGCTGGACTTAGGGGGTTATTAGGAGTTTGACAGATGGAGATATCTGTCCACCAAACTCCCGACGAGGAGACCACTGCGGTGCTGGCGGTCTCCCCACCGGCCCCATTACAACTTTCCCACTGGGCTGACCGGTGGAAATCAAGGTTTCAGCCCTTCAGCCCAGTGGGTGAGGTATGGCAGCATTGTTCCCAACTAAAATTGAGCCAGCGGCAATGCGGCTATATGCAGGGTGCACCAGCACCCTCAAAGTGTGCACTTTTGCACAGCAGACAGTGCGCATTTCAAGTCTGCTGGACAGGGGGACCCCTCATGGGCCCCCCCTGTGGCCCCCTGCACTTGTTCTCCGCCAGCCTTTTAATGGTGAAACCACCATGAAAAGCCTAGAGGAGAACAAGGCTGTAATCAGCATGGCAGAGCAGAGTTCAGAGCCACCCTAGCTGATTACAACCAGGACTGCTGTCAGCCCATCGGGATCTTCAATTCTGGCAGGAATGGCAGAAGTTGGCTGGTCTGCCCGCCAACCTCATAATGTGCTGGTTGGTCTTGTGGTCGCCAGCTTCATAATCAGCCCCTTAGAATTGCTTTTTGTAATAGCTTACACTCATCTTTTTGTGAATAAGCAAAAAGTAATAAACATATTCAAAAGTGTAAAGTAGTCATAAATGTAAGTTACCTTTCTGAATCAGGCCCATAGCCTTTTTTTGGGCTCCCTTTGCACATTGTGGCCCTCTTTATGATAGGTCTACAAATCACAATATGGCCCAGAACACCTATTTGCCCCCAAATTCTGATTACAAATTGAGTGCAAATAGCTCCCAGTGGAGAGTTTTGGAGAGTTTTGCCCACATATTTTTGCTTGTAAAACCTTGGCACAATTATGCAAAGAAATAATACACATACACTTTTGGAGCACTTTGCAATGGGGACCAGCTCATGCGAAGTATAAGCATCTTGCTGTGGGGACTAACACATGCTGAATGCACACTTTGCAAAAGGGAACAGTTTGCAGGATCAGGGTTACCCCCTATTCGACTCAGTGTGGACTAGCATGCACCACAAGAGTGCTAACCCCCATTCCATGATGTGGAAATCAGAACGCTGTGCAAATTTTTCATATTTTACACACTGAACCCCTCTCAATAAATATTTACTAGTGTGCAATTGCTGCCCGAGAAACCGCAAAATCTGAATCATTCGCTGAAATAATGCTTCACTCTCTGGTTTTTAGCACATAAAGGGCTTTATTTACTACAAACTGGAGCATCACTCATGATGCGCCAGTTTGCTTACGCCGCCCTGCATCCCCTTAATGACACCATGTTAGCACTGTTTTTATAATACACCATGGTGCTCGTTAGCTCAGCTGTGTCAGAATTTCTGATGCAGTTGTCGTGCTTTGCTGGACTAGCATCAAACGTTTTAAGTTTGTTTGACAGAAATCATGATTAACTTATGGAAGTTTGAACAGGGGCGGCTCCTTTTCTATGGTTAAGGAGCGTCGCCCCACTGGCTGTGCCAAAAGCAGACAAATAAAACGATAAATATAAATCATTTTATTTGTCTGCTTCTGGCACAGCCAGAAGTGCAGGGGGGGTGAGGCTGGGCCACGGGAGGTGGGACGGGGGATGAAGGGAGAGAGCATATGTGTTTGACCTGCTGTCAGAGGCCAGCCAAACACACATGCGCACTTAGGTTTCTCCAGCCAGCTGTGTTTAACAGCCGGTTGGTGAAACAGCACAGACCCCAGGGGTGTGTCTGAGCTGCAGTCACTGCCGCTCAGACCAACCCTGGTGCTGCTTTCATGCAAGGTTTTGCATGAAAGCACACTGGGATTGCTAGGGAGCCTGTGCTGGTGTCCCAGCAGTTAATGCTGGGACACCAGAAGATGAGGAGCTTGAGGTGGCAGGAGGTGGCAGGGAGAGAGGCGAGGTACCTTCTTTTTATTTATTTTTATTTGTACCTCGTCTCCGTCCTGCCCCACTCCTCCCCTTACGTTATGCGGTGGCCGCCGCTGAGTTTGAATTACAACAACTGTGCAAGATAAAACTGATGAAGATAATCAAGGAAAAGTGTATTTTGGAGCAAGTATCACCCTGTATATATCAACAGTTAAATGTATCAAAGTACCGTGAACAATTGAATACATTGGTTATGGCTGTACATATCAGGAACTGCCTTTTCTTATTTGGAACGTTTGTGAATGTCAACATTCTCCCTCTCACCTGGACTACAACTCTGTCCCTATTCTAACTCTACGCAGACAAGTGCATAAAACCGACCTTCTAGTCAGGTGTTCTGCAATAGTAAGCACAATTTGCTTTTTCAGAAAATATGGACTCTATGGAACCAAATTTGGAAATTCCTAGCGAAAATTAAACTTTTTTTTGCAGTCATACATCATCAAAATATTTTCAGAATTTGGCCCTTTGAAAACATGTTTCATTCCTGCATTGCATGGTACAATACCTGCCTCAAAGATCAGGGTATTCTTGGTATGTATTGAAAGTATAGCAAATTACATGCGATTCTAAGAGTATTCATATATTTTTCATTGATTTTTTAGCATTTTGTAGAGCAGAATATGATGTTTATGTGGTTTCAGGGTAGTGCCACATCATTGCCACTGTAGGCAGCCGCCTTACGATGCCACCAGAAATGGCCACAGGAGAATGCCATATTGTTACAAACTGTCTCACAATTCCTCTGTTGTTAACTGAAAGGAAGGAACTGACCTAAGGCTCTGAAAATCTATATGTTGCTACATAAAGGAACCTGGAAATGTGCAGTTAGACGCAAATGTAAATTAAAATTTCTACTGGAACGTGGTACATTTTTGAATGTATGTAATGATGTAGAAAACTGTGCTCATGTCGTTGTCACCATACATACTTATCAAATATATGTGTTAATTGTACGATGTCTTAAAGCAAATATCTGAAGTTTACATTTGATTAGAAATATGATAATACTACAGCTGCAAAAATGAGAGTTTCAGAACTGTTGGAGTTCATATGAGTGACCTGAAAGACAAGAGACAGAAATTCGTTTTTAGATGGCCATGAAAAAAGGTGAAAGAGAGAAGATAAAATAAATGCAAGAAGGAACTGAGTCTTAGAATTGTGTGGTCACACAGAACTTAGAGGAGGCTGCAACAGGTGGGAGAAAAACATAAGGTATTCATAAGACTCTTTGGTTTGAAGATGCAGTGAGTGGAAGGAAAGGGTATAAGAGTGGACAGTAGAAACCTGGAATAGGCTCTGGGCGTGGGTGGGCATGTGGGTGACCAGAAGAATCCTTGAAGAATGCATGAGGGCATCCAGAGAATCCTATCAGAGGCATAAGGTTGGTGAGCGCCATAGGGTATCTAGAAGAATATTGTACCTTTTGTCCTGGAATCTAATACAAATTATGAATCTTTAACACAAAAATGTTTTTAAAAAAATTTCTGAAAATATATCACTAATAAGATTGAATATATGTTTAATTGTGATTACAAATGTATTAGAGTCACTGCGTTTCATGGGATTGTAGCACATCCTTTAAAACTGTGTGCAAGCAAGTAGAATCTGTTCTGCATAGTACTGGCCCAGTCAGAAAATCTATCTATACTAGTTTGGCTGCCATGAAGAAGCGGCTTGATTTTGTAGTGTAAAAATACCGTTTGGTCCTTGCTGTCAATTCTTCTATACAGATCACAGTTTATTGTGCCTGATGTAACTGATGACTAGACATGATTGTATCAAAAATATTTCCATTGGATCAGGGATTGACATACTTTAGCCTCACATTTGGAA
Source organism: Pleurodeles waltl (assembly GCF_031143425.1). Lineage (NCBI taxonomy): Eukaryota > Metazoa > Chordata > Amphibia > Caudata > Salamandridae > Pleurodeles > Pleurodeles waltl. The sequence continues at coordinate 105,795,639 of NC_090446.1, forward strand.
TAATTAAGGATTGTTAGTTTTTGTTAAATATAAATAGTTTTTTAATTGTGTTCCTTTTATCTAATGTTATGACGTAAACAGACAAAAGTTACTCATTCCTAAATCTCAAAACCTAATGTTAAGCTCTATATAAAACCATTCCATAAGTTGAATTTTGTAGTCAAGTCGATTACCAGCAAACTTTCACCAAGAATTCTCCATATTTCCTTGGGCTGTTAAGCCTGTCTGAGTCAATTTTCTGAGTGGGCAGTCTTTCTGCCACTGAAGAATTATCACTTTCAGCCTTTCTCTTGGTGCTTGTTCTGTCATCACCTTTGTTAGATTCATCACCAGTATTTTACATTTTATAAATAATCTGATGGCCGGTCTGGAGCTGCACCACAGTGAGGATAACAATATTTTAATTCCCTAACCAAAGAAAAAAATTTGAAGGAATTTATGAAATCATTTAGAAATTTAAATTTGTAATTTAATATAAATCTTAGACTAAACCTCTGCCACATGAAGCACCTGTAGTGAGCATAACATTGTCCATTTTCCAGACATCTTTTAGTGTTATTTTCTCCCATTCTGTAATAAATATAACAAGTCACCATCTATGAAAACCCACTCTCTGCCGGTCGAGGGATCAAGTGGAAAACGTTGGCTGTCCACATTTGTATCCTTCTACTTATAATTAGTGGCGGGTGGCAAACTCCGCTCTGCAGGCAGAATTTCAAGAGTTTTGACACTTGCGGAGCATGGAGCTTGGCAAAAACGTCACCTACCACCGAGTAGCGAAGTTTACTAGCGCCCTTCAGGCATTCAGGGCCAGATGTATCACTTTTTACAATAGCAATTACCTAATTGCGATTTTTACTAAATCGCAATTAAGTAATCACTATTGGAATGTACGAAACTCCAGGAGTTTCATACTGCGATTCGCAAGGGCTCGCAAATCGACATACCTCATTAATATTCATGAGGTAGGTCGCAATTTGTGAGCCATTGCGAATGGCTACAATCACAGGGATGGTGGCCTGCTGGGCTCAGCAGACCACCATGTCTGTGATTGCTTTTCAATAAAGCAAATTTTTTTTTTAATGCAGCTTGTTTTCATTAAAGGAAAACGGGATGCGTTTAAAAAGGAAAAAGGAAAAAGGCAAAGTTTTCTTTTCATTTTTTAAAAGTAGGCAGTGGTCCGTGGGACCACTGCCTACTCTTAAAAAACGTTTTTGCATGCATTCATAAAGGGGAAGGGGTCCCTTGGGGACCCCTTTCCCTTTGCAAATGGGTTACCACCCACTCGAAGTAGGTGGTAACTGTGATTGTTTTGCATTCACGGTCACAAAACAATCATATATACCTCTGGTATTCGGTATTAGGAAGGGTTGCCCTTGACACACCCCTTCCTAATACCGAATCGGTATGTATTCGCAAATCCAATTTGGTAACAAGTTACTGAATCGCAAATTAGACTTGTTACATACCAAAACGCATTTTTGCGATTGCAAACGGTCCGTTGGGCCGTTTGCGATCTCAAAAATGTTTGATACATCTGGCCCTCAGACTCTTACCCCTGATATGGAAAAAAAACACTTCAAGATGGAGCACTTTTGGGCTCATTTTTCAACTTTAACTTTCAAGCTACTTGAGCACGTGACCTGTGGGAGCGTTTTGAAAAGCTAGTTAAGAAGGAGAGGGAGAGTCAGTGGCATTTAGGGGAACCTGCTCTGGCATATCTAATGGGCATGTCAACTCACAGGGTGAGAACTCACCATCTTTTGCCAAAACTGCACAGAGTGTGTATCTAGAAAGCTTTGAGCAGCACTCAGCATGCATATCCAAAATATTATCCCAGCACCCGGTATGTGTATCCAAAGATTTTTGTGTCATTCGGGATGATTAATTCACTGGTGCAGCTCACATAGAATCTGAAACCAGCACAAGTGTTTTCGAGTCGCATAGATTGATTTCGGTTGAAATTTCACTTGAAATTAGATCATGATGCAAATCTTTATTGCCTTTTCCCCTGCTCCTTTGGGATCTAGTGTGTTGAAACAGGGACGTCAACAACAATGCTGTTTTTGTACTTTGTGTTTTGCTCAGTGCTTAATTTGTAAATAAAAATGTAATATGGGCTAACCAGTAGGAACATCTTAATATGACTGGGGGTGAGGCTGCCGGGTTGACGCCAGACTCACCCCCTCAAGTTTGGCAGCCGGCTTGTCCGACTGCTAAGCTTGTAATCAGTGCTTAATTTGTAAATAAAAATGTGCCGGTGCTCAAAGCCCTCCTCCTAAACATGCGGCTGCTGCAATTAAATATGGGAACACGGAATACTGAGGCAGCGTAATCCTGAAGCCATCTCGGGCCTCTTTAATCCATTTAAAGCCACTCCCTGCCCCTTGAGCTCACTCTTGCAGCTTTCTGCTTTCTCCCATTGTGACAGTTTTTCGTTTTTCTCTTTCTCCGTCTTTCCCAGAGGTAACTTTTTCTCTCAGCAAATGCTTGAGGCAGAAGAACAAGCGGCGGCCCTCAAAAATATGTGGACTGGAAACAACAAGCACAAATTAAGCCCTGCCTGTAATGAGGGCCTAAGTCAGATTTCTGCCACTATTTTTAATTTACCTAAAATGTGATTGGGTCATTCAAACTCCTAAACCTGATATGGAACGAACCAAGATGGAGCACTTTTTGGTTCATAGTTCAAGCTACTTAAACACGTGACCGCTGGAAGCGTTTTGAAAAGCTAGCTGGTAAGAATAGGGTAAGTGAAGGGCATTAGGGGAACCTTCTCTATTGTAGTGCAGTGCACAGACAAGCGCATGGACAAGAGTTTTGTCTAATGTTGTGAGAACATCTTTCCTTCCAGATGTTGTTAAATTCAGCTGCCTTTGTAACATTGGTCGTGCACCACAATCTGTTGCTCCAGCTTCACAAAAAGCAGCCTTGGTTCCCTCTAGTTAACATGTGAGCTCACACCTGCGCCCAGCTCCACACTTATGTAGCATTAAACCCCTTTCCATAACAGATCGCCTTACACAAGGTCCCACAGAAGCACTGGTCCCACAGAAGACCACTTTAATGCCACAGCACACACTCAAAAGGGGCATCTGTCATTCAAAAAATAAAAATGGTGCCTGCTAGAGCCTGCACATGCAAACATATGAATAATTAAAGCACATAAAGAAGAAAGGAAACTATGTGGATAAGATTGGCTTTGATTTATTTGTTGAAAATCGGCTGGGCGGAACTCCACAAAATCCAAAGTTTTTTTTAAACTCAGCAGAACTCCACAGAGTAAAACTCCACTAGTTCCGCCCACCCCTAATGACAATACACACCACAACAAGAAAATGAGACAGTACAAGAAAGCAAAGGTCAGCACCAGGGAAAGTTCAATGATGCTGGCCACCTTAAAGTCCCTGAAATGAAAAGTTATGTCCTCATACACCCCCATCTATATGCAGGAGCTATTATCAATCCTAGGCATAACTCCAGTTTTTGATCAGCCTGTCACTTTTTACATAGAATAAAGACAGTTCCCCACCAGAAGGTCATCAAGGTATTTAGTTTCTACCCTTCTTGGATCCCATACTCCACCCCTCATCCACAAGTGCTTCCTTTGAGCTCACAGAAATCCTGCCTGCCATTAGAGATTTATTTGGCGAGCAAGGGGGGCCAATGATGAAGCATGACACTCACAGTGTGTGTGAGCCATACCTTTCAATTTGGTTAATTGATTCCCAAATTTTGGTGAAGCTCAGAAGCATTGTGATCCCACAATGACTACAAAACATTCACTGACTTTAGGGTTCTGGGATTAGGGACATTTCCACAGTGCTGACTCTTCCTTATTTGTATTGTCTAATTTTCTTGTGTAGATTACAAGTCATCCAGAGCCAGAAATGATTGATGAGTATCAGTGAATAGTGAGAATGTTTTTCAACAGGGTTTTGAGTGATATCAAACTAACAACAGGAGTGAAACTCAAGTTGTCTATGAGGTTACTCAGAACCTCAAAGGTCTGTTTGAGGTGTCTGCTACATCATACCAGTGGCTAACCAGTTTTAGAATATGGTGTTCACTATAGTGGGGGCCATATCTAACAGTCTGTAAATTTCCAAATTGCACCACATAATGATGAAGGAATTGTTAACCCCTTTGCTGCCTGGCCCTTTCCCCTCAGGTGCCGGCCTTTTTTTGGCTATTTGGGGCAGTTCCTGCTTAGGCCCTCATAACTTTTTGTCCACATGCCAAATTTTTGCCTTTTTTTTACTATTTGGGGAAGTTCGCGCTTAGGCCCTCATGGCTTTTTGTCAACATGAGCTACCCATGCCAAATTTGCTCCCTTTCATTTCCAACATCCTAGGGATTCTAGAGGTATCCAGAGTTTGTGGGTTCCCCTGGAGGAGACCAAGTAAATAGCCAAAATACAGCGAAAATGTTGTTTTTTAAAAAAAATGGGAAAAAGGGCTGCAGAAGAAGGCTTGTGTTTTTTCCCCTAAAAGTGGCATCAACAAAGGGTTAGCGGTGCTAAAATCACCATCTTTCCAGCTTTCAGGAACAGGCAGCCTTGAATCAGAAAACTACATTTTTAACACATTTTTGGCATTTTACTGGGACATACCACATTTTTACTATTTTTGTGCTTTTAGCCTCCTTCCAGTTAGTGACAAAATGGGTGTGAAACCAATGCAAAATCCTGGACAGCTCATTTCTAAAAAGTAGACAACATTCTGAATTCAGCAAGTGGTCATTTGTGTAGATCCTTCAAGGTTTTCCTACAGAAAGTATCAGCTAAAATAAAAAAATATTGAAATTGAGGTAAAAAAGAGCCATTTCTCTTCACGTTTTACTCTATAACTTTTTCCATCCAAGGCAGATTTTTGAAAGCAATGTACACTTACGTTTGCTGGACTCTTCTGGTTGTGGGGATAGGTAGGTAAGGATGGTAGGTTCATCAAGACCTCTAGGTACCCAGAGCCAATATAGGAGCTGCACCTTGCATTGGGTTTTCATTGTATACGGGGATACAGCAATTCATTTGGTGAAATATAAAGAGTAAAAAATAGGTATTAAGGAAACCTTAAAAATAAAACACTTTTTCCTCACGTTTCGGTGTTAGAAAGTTCTGGAATCTGAGAGGAGCCACACATTTCCTTCCACCCAGCATTCCCCCAAGTCTCCCGATAAAAATGATACCTCACTTGTGTGGGTAGGCCTAGTGCCCGTCCTGGAAATGCCCCAAAACAACACATGGACACATCATATTTTCCCAAAGAAAACTGACCTGTTTTTTGCAAAATGACTAGCTGTGGATTTTGGCCTCTAGCTCATCCGACACCTAGGAAAACCTAGCAATCCTGGACATTTCTGAAAACTAGACACCTATGGGAACCCAGGATAGGGTAACTTGTGGCGCTCTCACCAGGTTCTATGACCCAGAATATTTAGCAAACCTCAAAAGTTGGCAAAAAACACTTTTTCCACACATTTCGGTGCTGCAAAGTTCTGGAATCTGAGGGGAGCCACAAACGTCCTTCCACCCAGCATTCCCCCAGGTCTCCTGATAAAAATGGTACCTCACTTCTGTGGGTAGGCCTAATGCCCCTGACAGTAAATGGCCCAAAACACTACGTGGACACATCAAAATTATCGAATACAAAACTACCTGTTTTTGCGGGGTGAGGGGCACCTGCATTTTTGGTCCTGGGCTCCGCAGCCATCAAGGGAAAGCAACCAAACCCAGAAATTTATGAAAACTAGACACCCAAGAGAGTCCAGGGAGGTGTGACTTGCGTGATCCCCCAGTGTTTTCTAAGCCATAATCCTCAGCAAACCTCAAATTTAGCTAAGAAAATCATTTTCCCCACATTTCTCTGTTGGATTTCTGCACCAGCACAAATTTCCTACCTCCCAATATTTCCCTCAGTCTCCTAATAAAAATGATACCTTATGTGTGTAGGTGGGCCAAGGGCCTGTGACGGGGAAGAGCCAAAAACATGTCGAAAGTGAGGGGGAACAAAAGCGGATCCAAAAGGGCAGTTTGGAAAAAAACGTTTTTAGGCTGACAAGTGGGGCGCAAAGGTTTCATAGGTATAGATGCAACACTCCTGGGTGGTAGGAATTTTGTGATTTTCTGCAGATTCCGGAATGTTCCATTACAAAATGTGGGAAAGATGTGTCATTTCAAGCAAAGTTGGAGGTTTGCACGGCATTGTGAGTAAGAAAATGGAGTGGGGTTCATGTGAAGCACACCACCCAGGACTCACCCAGATGTTTAGCTTTTAGATGTGTCTATGCCTCGTAGATTTTTCTTCATGGTAGCGCCCCAAAGTCCAAAACGTACAGCCCTCACCATTCCAAGTGGGATGATTTTGAGTTAGCTAAGCTCTCATGGAACAAATGTAAAACCGAAACCCAAAATAATCAAATGTCCTCTTGCTTGCCCTTGGGATAAGATCTTTTAGTGTGCGGGGGAAGAGCTTAAAGACTGTAACCCCCTTCAGTTGAGGTAGGGGCATAACCATGCCCACACTTGTTGGTAGCCACTAGCCCACTATTTTGTTTTTTTTAATTCCCTGGCATCTGGTAGGCTTTCTGCCCCCTTGGGAGTGGATCGGGGATAATTGCCAACTGTGTCCCCATTTATTTGGGGTTGGGGTTCGGGTTGGGGTTTGGCCATACCCCACCCTCTTTTTTTTAAAGAATATTCCTTGGTTCCTGCTGGGATTTCTGCTCCCCTTGGGGGCAGATGGGCTTTACAAAAATAGGCTGATTTGCCCCCAAGGGGGGCAGAAATGGCCAACAGTAATGTGCCCTGATAGTGAGCGACTCCTGCCCAAGGGGCTGCCCCCCAAAAGACAAAACACAGACACACACAGACACACGCACACAATGATCCGTGGTGCCTAAGTGGTTTCTGCCACCCTTGGGGGCAGATTGGCCTAATAGAAATAGTCCACTCTGCCCCCAACGGGGGCATGAATGGCCTAAAATAAATGTGTCCCCCCAGGGGAGCGACCCTTGCCTAAGGAGCCGCTCCCCATCTGTAAAACAAAAATCCCTGGTGCCCAGTGGTTTCTGCCCCCCTTGGGGGCAGATCGGCTTAATTAAAATAGGCTGATCTGTCCCCAAGGGGGGCAGAAATGGCCTAAAATAAATTTGCCCCCCCCAGGGGAGCAACCCTTGTCTAAGGGGTCGTTCCCCTTGCATGAAACTGACATTAAAAAAATCCCTGATGTCTAGTGGTTTCTGTCCCCCCTTGGGGGCAGATTGGCCTAAGAAAAATATGTCGATCTGCCCCCGAGGGGGGCAGAAATGGTCTAAAAACAATTTGCCCCCAGGGGAGCGACCCTTGCCTAACGGGTTGCTCCCCACATGTAAAAAACTAAAAAACAATAAATTCTCCCTCGTGTCTAGTGGGTTCTGACCCCCCCATTGGCAGATCGGCCTAATTAAAATAGGCTGATCTGCCCCCATGGGGGGCAGAAAAGGCCTAGTAAATATTTGCCCCCCAGGGGAGCGACCAATGCCAAAGGGGTCGCTCCCCTTTATTGTAAACAACAGCACGATGGGGGGCGGCCTCTGATGAGGTCAGTGCGCGATCGCGTGCTGACGTCATCAGACGTCACTGGTGGGGGGCGGGGTGTAAGGGGAAGTGATTCGCCTTCCATCCCTACCCAGGGGTGGGGGCTGGGTACAGGATGTAACGATTACGTCCTGGGCACCCGAGTGGTGCTGCCGAGGATGTGATTGTTACGTCCATGGCACCCAAGGAGTTAACATTATTTTCATGTATTGTTTATTATTTATCATGACCAATCAAATGGCGAGACTCGAGTAGCTAGTTGCATGTTGTGTCATTTTATCTTGCATTTTGTAATTAATAAGAGATAATTTACCTATAGTAAGCCAATGTGAAGATGATAAAGTTTTCATTCCTCAACCAGGGGAAATAATTATAGAATAATGTGTAAGTTAATTTGGAATATTTAACTGTGTAATAAATTTAAGATGACCAGTTTAAACACCACTACAGTGAGCAAAACAATGTTTTAATTGTCTAATCATACAAAATAATGATAACAATAATTTGTCATCTTGTATTGTTTTTTGAAATGCACAATCAAGATCCAGGGGTTTTGCTTTGTGCTGCTAAGTTGTGTGAATGTGTCTTACGTTTTGTAATTACAATGCGAGGACTAAACTAGAACTATCACAGCAGTAATTTCCTAATTAGAGGGAAACATGATGAGTGATGGGTGAGATAATATGGAATTTAAAGAGTCTAACAAATGCCTTCAAAGCATGCTTAAGCTTTGGAGCTAATTTGTACTGAGAGTGAGGAAATGTTATACCAGACTAAGACAGTAGCTGTCAAGATTTCGAAAAGATGTGTACTGGTGTTGAAGTTCAAAATGAAAAAGACCAACCACAAACATGCAGGAGAAAATACATTCTACTCTTGCTCAACTGCAGACACCAAAGTCCAATATAAACACACGAACAACGAAAGACCCAACTGAGAAAAATGCCTCTGCTCTCCTCAGTATGAGCGACACCTTTCATGCTGTGGACCTCGTTGCATTTAGATAACTACTTATCTAGATCTCAGCAAGAGAAGCAAAAACAACTGATAGAATATAATGAAAAGAATTCTGTAGCAGCAGGAAGGTCTTAGCCATTGCCAAGCTCCCACGGAGGCCATCTTGATGTTTTCACGTACTTCCAGAATCAGAGGGTTCGGTGAGGTGTGTGCCTTAGGGACACCATGCTGACTTCCCGCTTCCTGTAACATCCCACACTTGCTATTAGGTCAGCTACTTCTTCTCTTTAAATTCTATCTATAGATCATCCATACTTATATGTGGGCTTTCTTTAAAGAGCAATCGTATCCCTTAACACCACAATGCAAACATTGGTCAAATGAGAATTTATTGTCTTGCCTTCTTTACTGAGAATGTAATTTGATATTAAAAAGAAAATAAAATACTAGTAGCTAAGAAGAGCCCAGTCCAGCTTTGCTTGTGTAGCACCAGGTTGATGCTGTCCCCGATCACCCACACTTACCCCACATTCTCTGCACGCAGATGGCCCATTTCCCCCTTTTTCTGCTATGGCCACCATGTTGAAGATACTACAGCTATCGTATTACTTTTAACTTCAATCCCTTCTCCGACAGGTTACCTGTGCACAAATATCAGGCTGCGTACAACAGTTCTCTCACATGTACAGCCTGCAAATATGTGCACACGTGTGAGCACATGTGTTCATGTGTAACCAGCCCTTATGGTATTTGCACCGCATATGTCTTAAATTAAAAGACAGACACTGGTGGTAAACATGCTCAGTCCAACTATCATGAATTTATTATGAGTTAGTTTCTAGTTGTGAGACTCATCCACAATAAAGGTCCAAAAAACAGGTAGTATAAAGTGAAAAATCCTAGTGGATTACATTGGCGGAACTCATTTTTCTGCTCATCAAGGGTCCAACTCTCTGTGTTCCTGATGTGACCAGCGTGCTGGAGGCAGTACAGCCATGATACCACTCTTAGAGGATGATTACGATGGCGCTGAGACCGCCTATACGGCGAGGTTTAGGTTACTATCAAGGAGGCGGCCTCACCCCCATCATACTACGAAGTTTCCACCAGGCTGACTAGTGAAAACATCGTATTAAGGCACTTCCGCCGGTCAGCCTGATGGAAACAGTGCAGCGGCATTGGCCTATGCTCCCTCAGGAATCGAGGCCTATGCCGTTGCACAAAAGCACCCTCGGAATGCACAGTAAGCACAGCAGACAGTGCTCATACCGAAGGTGCTGGAAGGGATGCCCCTGCACTACCCACAACATGGCTATGGGCAGTGCAAGGGCCCCCCTGTGGTCCCAGCACTGCCATTCCACCAGCCTTTTCTTGGTGGGGACCCTACTGTGAAAAGGCTGGTGGATAGTGAAGTCATTATCAACACATATGTACCGAGCTCGGCACCGCCGTGGCTGACCACAACTTCGACCACTGCCAACCCGTCAGGCTCTCTGATCCAGCCGGAGGTGGTAGTCTCCTGGCGGTCTGATCTCCAGGATCATAATCTGGCGGTCAGACTGCCAGTAGTGGGGTGGTCCAGCAGCCACTGTGAGTTTGGCGGTCCGGGGACCGACAAACTCATAATCAGGCCCTTTGTTCTGGGATGTTTTTTTTTCCTCTTTTATGGTCCATGTTCCTCTTCTCTCATTTTCCGTCCCGACCTTTGCGTTGTTAGTTATTTATTTACATTTTTGTGACACTTTCCCTTCCCTCAACTCATTTGCCCTAGTGCACCCTACATTTTCTGCATTACGCCACCCCAGTTTGGACCCAGCCATATGCAAATCAGTCTTGTCCCTGCTCCCCTTGGGAACAGTCCAGCCCAAACTGCTAGGCCAGGTCCTTCCTGGACAGGATACAAGCATCCTGGGACCGTTTTCAGGGTATCACCCTTCATCAGCCAGACTAGCTTGAATCCAGTGGTGCAGTGACCAAGGGACCCACTTCTGGGCATACCCCTGCCACTTAGGGCGCACAATGCAAAACATCACAAAAGAGTGTTGAAACTTTTCAAACACTCACCCCCAGTCACAGATCTGGGTTTAATCCATCGTTATTTTGCTTGCCACGTCACCCCAGTTTGGACCCAGCCATATGCAAATCAGTCTTGACCCTGCTCCCCATGGGAACAGTCCAGCCCGAACTGCCAAGCCAGGACCTCCCTGGACAGGATTCAAGCATCCTGGGACCGGTTTCAGAGTATCACCCTTCATCAGCCAGGCTACCTTGAATCCAGTGGCACAGCGAGCAAAGCACTTCTTCGTCTCTTTCCCACCCTATCTCTTTCTCCTGCTGCGTTCCCCAAATCTTTGAATTCCCCACTGTACTGTCTCTTTTTAGTTTAGCCCCTGTGTTCACCTGTTGTCTCTTTTCATTCAGTCACTCTTTTTTTTTTATCTGTGCACAGTGGTCATCACAGCAGAAACAGGGCAGGAGCAGAAGATGCGGTTATGTGCATTTGCTCATCTGAAACCTCACTTTTCCATGAAACCTCACTTTTCTATTGATGACTCTAAGCAGAAGAATCTTTTGGTAATCCTTCCCTAGGTCCCCCAGCTGCTTGACACTTTCCACTGTACAGGTGCACTTATGCTTACCGGCACTATAGACGGTAATGAATAAAGGCTTCAGGAATGAGGCACACACAGTAAGTGAATTGGTACTGCGCAGTTTAGCATCTACCCCCAAATGAGTGACACTGTGCCCAGTGGTGGCTGACTTATGTTTACAGCAGGGGGGCGGGCACAATAATAATAATAAAAAATAAAAATAAAAAAAAGTAACTTACCTGCATGCATCTTCCACACGCGTCCTCCTGCTCCTGGAAGCTCAAATGCCCGGGACCAGGAAACAACACTAACCAGTCCTGATGCTGCTTTTATGCTTGTAACCAACATGAAAGCAGTGTCAGGATTGGTGGCTCCCTGCCATAAACATAACCCAGCAACCACTGGGGGGGGGCCCTCAAGGTAGTTTGCAGGGGATCCCCCTCAAGTTTCATTACACCACTGCAGACTTGTGTAATTACAATATGCAGGAATAAACAATATATAGAGTCACACGTACAAGGAAGGGTTTTGAATCAGCCCTTTTAATCTATTAGTTTGTTGCACTGGCATTCACAGTTTGCTTCTACCCATCACATCATACAGCATGTTACAACTGGTTGCTCCATTTCAACCATTGGCTCGCGTGCACTGATTGATTGATGGCATTTTCTTGATCGCGTGCACATTTGCCTAAAAGGAAGTGCACTTTAGTGCAACGCTGGTAGTCAAACACCCTGCCTTGTCAATGCCTTTTTCATTCCATTCTCAACCCTTTACTTTTTTGTCATCCTTGGGTGTTTAACAAAATGTTTATATTACAACAATCAAAGCCTTTATTTGTACCAATGAGAATCATATTTTTCTCTGATGAACACCAAACTAAAAAGAGTTTCTGTAACCATTCTTAGTACATCTGCCTGACAGTCAGCAAATTATATGTGATGGTTACTTTTCTTTAATCTAAATTTATGGTAGCCACAGGTTTTCTTTTTTTCGTTCTTTTCAATTATTTTTGTAGCATATGCTTGCAACAAGAAATACAGAATATTAACCATCACGCTTGCTTACCAAGCCCATACTTTGCCAGTACTTGTTTACTCTGTGTTCACTAGTCATCCTGCTCTGCCCCATAAAATCCGACTCGGCTAATGCTGGCTTTCTTATTAAATAAAAACGAACTTGCAACTGTAATATATACGGAGATGTTAAACTACATTTTAATGCACTGATATTGCAGGAGAAATAAATGTGAATTTATTCAGATTTTGCCAGAATAAATAATTGCACTGAAGAACATTACTGATTTTCAAGCGTACTTCTTGAAACTTTCGCTTCATTTTCAAAAGCCTCGGAAGGATGAAAAGCATTTTAATTTCTGAGACAGTAAGGAGATTATTTCTTCAACTGCAACCCCTTCATTTTGAAAATCATATTTTCAATAGAGGACAAGACTGTACTTCCAGGACATAAGTAGTCTTGGTTGTTCTTTTCCCAAGCTGAATTTATATAAATCAGTAATTTTTTGCATACTAATCATTTGTATGTTTTTGGAAGTGGTTGTAAACCACCAGAGGGAGGACTGGCTAATGGGGTATTGTGTTTTGGTCATACCCCTGTGAAAGTTTAAACTCTGTGAAAGTTTTTTTTTAATGTGCAATACTTTGAGCAAGAAATTATTTCTCTGAATATTAACTTGTTATATTGCATATTGTTTTAACAGGTAAACTGATGATATTGCACTTTAAACGACAAAGAAATTTGTTTCAGAATTGTTTTAATCCCTAATTTAGTCATTCTATGTTTTTGAGTGAGACACCATTTTATTAAAAATGGATGCTGGTTTCTGCCTGTCTTATTTACTCTGCTCATTCTCCCTCCCAAAAGGCTGCAAACCTTCTCTCCTTACAGTTTCTGTGGACCATGGCACGTATGATGAGAATGATGCTCGGTTAGAAAGACTGGATTGTGAATGAAACTTTCTTCTTTTTCCCCATTGACCTTTTTGAAGGACTTCTGCTGGAAGTTCTGATGTGGGCCTGCTAAAGACGTGATTTGTAAATGAGTTTGCCTAGAAAATGATTCACATTGTACTACTCATCTCCAGACTACCATTGCTGAAGGAGTGAGGGGAGAGTTACCTTACCTTAAGAAGTGGGTTAGCATTAAGATTATTGCTGTGATGCGGTTTATTCTGAATTGACTCAAAATGAACTAACCATGATCATACCATGCGGAATCTGCAGTAATTTGGGAACAAAACATCCTGATTTTGAAGCATCAGAAGCGAATCTCATTTTACTCTTGAAACTTTACGATTTTATTGAGAAATTTACTTACATAGAATGCTATCAGAACTCTTGATGGGCATGACTTCTAAACTTAGGGAATAGCTTTTCCTAAGACATATTTCTGTTACCAGAGTCTTTATGACATTTTCTACTAATTTTCTGTAATGCCTAATGAGACTTCCTGTAATAAATCTTTTACATTCATTTTTGATCTAGAACTCGGTTATTGAGCGGTCCCAGTCACTATTTCATTGTATGTGTTATATTCTGCTAATTTGATGGAGATTTAGCAGTACAAAAATCAATCAAAGACAGGAAGGGAGTTCACTTCCTCACATACCAGCACTCAGTTCACCCTAATGTGGTATGGTAAGTGTAGTGCATGATCACACTTACTGCAGAGACAGTCTGTTTATCTCTAGACATGTGATTTAGGATAATTGTCTTTCATCACTATATAGTAATGAAAGAGCGTAGCTTGGCTGTGTCACTATGAGGCTCATTACGAGTATGATGGTCTATAGACTGCCACACTTGCGGTGAGAGTCTGGACCGCGACCAATGTGGCGGTCCATCCTCCACATTACAATCCTGGTGGTTGGACCACCAAGGAATTACCAGCTCTGTCTGGATCTTGGATCCTGGCGTTCTGACAGTGGCAGAGGTCTTAATTAGCCAGGGCAGCACTGCAAGTAGCACTGCCTGGGTATTACGACCTCGTTCTCCACCAGCGGTTTCATGGAAGTAGCACCGCCATGAAAAGTCTGGTGGAAAACAGGTGCAGCGGCCCCCCTGGGCAGCAAGATCGCACCCTGAAGGCGACAGCATTGCTGCCGGCTCGATTACGAGCCGGAGACAATGCCTTAGCCTGTTTCCCGATAGGCCACCGGGAGGAAACTTGGGTTTCCGACCACCAATCTACCAGGAAAATCATAATAGCTCTGGCGGGGAGGTTGCGGTGTCGACGGCAGCCACCCAGTATGGAGTTTGGCGGACAGCGTCTTCTGTCCACCAAACTCATACTCAACCCCCTATGTTTCTGTGAAAAGAATGTAAAAGAGTGGTCTTCTTCTGGTGGTCCCAATTTGGTGGTCACATTTTGTATACTGTTTAATATGATTCACATCATTTTTGCACTGTAAAGCATATGAGTGTAGTGCATCTCTCCATATAACATTTAATCAACGTTTTATGAATACCTATTCACGACTAATGTTTTAAAAGTATAATTTTGCATAATCATTTTGTATATTCTTACATATAGTTTTAGAATTCATCTTATCTGAAAATATATTTGTATTTTATTAGCTTGGCTGGAATGAAGACCTACACATATAATTTTTTTTTACAGCTAACATTGAATGTGGAGTTGTTTTTCTTAAATGTTTCTTTCGAGATGCAGGTTTAGGAGCGGAGAAAGAGTCAACAAAATGCTTATTGTGTGTGAGAGATGATAAAGCCTGAGATGAACTATGCAAGGACGAAGAAAGGAGTGTTCTGGAAACTAATTAGGGTTTCAACCAAGAAGCTTTGGCTGTGATGTCAACCTCTTGGGAAGCTGTGATTTAAGGAAGGTTTAGTTAGTGAGAGATTCAGACCCTTTCCTATTCTTTAAATTGAATGGACCCTTATGGCGTACAGACCTCATAATTTCTATGTGGCTTCATGACATTACACCTCTCTTGGCAGAATATTCTACTGAAGTTCTGTTTGCAGACCATTTTCAATTATTCCTTTAATAATAGAATAGTTAGGGTTTTAGTTTAAATGGTTAGACAGGAGAATTTGGTCCTAGTAACCAAGAATCATATGCTTTTCTGATCTTTTGTATTGTGGCTATCGAAGTTTTAGTTCTGCATATGCTAACTAGGTTTAACATTGTACAACACTTTAACTCTCCTTTGGTGTTTTACACATTTAACTATGGTTTTGGGAATAACTTATGTAACGTTGACTTTGAGTCTGTAGTAAAACCCTTTAACCCTATTCACTGACTCCGAATATTATTATGTGACATTTGGGTTGTAGAGAAATTGTTTAATGAATTTGATAACTGTTACTCTTCACCCCTCGGAACAGAGAAGAAGAGATTCATTGGATCCCAGAATTATTGAAAGGGCCCGGCATCTATCAATAACAAGTTGTTTTTGGGTGCTGCAAATGCTGCCACAGTCTTATCGGATCTCTGTACCACTCACGGAGTGCAGATGCTCAACCAGAGATTGTCAGCTCATTAGCTCAAAAGAGACTTATAAAACAAAAAGGAGGAATACAGTTCATTGCCTCACATGACAGTCTTCAGTTTTCACCTTTACTGCAGCCTGTACAGTGGATACACTGGGGCAAACTGAGTGCTGGCATGTGAGGAAGTGTGCTCATAGAAGTAAGCTGAGACCTAAAGTAAGTTCAGTAAAACGCATAGCCACCTACTGGTACGGCAACATATTTCCTTTGAATACAATGGGGGCAGGCACTTAAAATAAAACCGCATAGGACATAAGGTTAAAATACATTAATTTATTTTGACTTTATATATATATCAATAAATATATATATATATATAAATCGAATTTAATATTAAAAATGTCTGAATAAAATAATTTAATATTAGATATTTTAATAACCGGTTTTAAGCTAAAAATAAACATAAAAGTATTATTTTCAAAAGTAATTAAATTAATCTTATACACAACTTTTTGTAAGTTTTATTAAATAATAAGTAAACACAAACATTTCACTTTAGGTGGTAATTTTTTTAAATACATCTTTAAAAATTAATTTTAATTTAATACATTTAGGTTAATTCAATATTTAAAAGAGCAAAACTGATCAGAATTAGTTTTCTCCATTTTGTTGCTATCAAAAAGAAAACAGAGGGAATACATTTATCATGAGTTGATTCTGAAAAACAGGAACAGACATTGTCACCTACCTAGAATGTGTTGAAGAATAGGTGGAGGTGATGCTGAGAAGGGGCATGTGTCAGTGCTTGATTTGTAAAATAATAAGTGCTGTGGCCCAATCATTTGTGCAGAAGCCTGCAGCTAATGCTGCTGAATGTTAGGGATGCCGCATACTAAGGTTGAATAGCCTTAATTCCACCTAATGCCTCTTTTGTTAACCACCAGACACTCCCTGCTCTTTATCCTAGTCTAACAGGTTCTTTTTCATGCCTGCTTACTTTCTTTGTCACAGTTTTACAATCTTTCCCTTTTTCCTAAGCCCCATTTGTATTTTTTTCTCTCTTGCTCTGAGTCAATGTCTAATGAGTAAAAATAGGTGTTGGCCTTCATAATTGAGCAGTTGCTTGTGTATGGTGACTTCTTTGCGGATCCCAAAGGAATCCTAGAGACAAAACCTATGCTAGAGATCTGTATGGTGAATGCTCAGTGGGCTGCCTTTGCCTTTTCATGTCCTCTGTCACGCTTGTCCGTGGAAGTGTATGAAGAGTTCATGTGAAGTGATGTAGCGGTCCAAACACAGTGTAGGGCCAAAGGCCTTACACAGCGTGGAATGGCTGTCCATGGTTGTTTAGACACAGGAAACGGTTACTTGTTGTATAACATCCAAGCCCCTCTTTCTACAATTCACTGATAAACCAACAGTTAAAGAGAAGACAGACATTCAAAGATTAACTTGCACCCTAAATGCAATGCTTATGACCTCAAAGTATTTATCCCAATAGCTAACTACACCTAAAAACACTGCATAATTAAATAACAGTATGTACCAAAACCAATAAAAATAGTACATAATAGATGTCTTTTCCAAAGATATAATTCAAATATGATATGTAACCTCACCTGTGCAGTTACTTACCTCATTTCTAATTAGAGTGATATCAGGAGCATTGCATCTGGTATGCGTTTTATGGTGAGTATGGCTGGTGTTTGAATTACGGATTACGATCCTATCCATAACTAGCAACTTTCAGTGGCTTTTCAGGCTTAATTTCCAACCATAACTCTCCTTTACATCTATCTATCTATCTATCTATCTATCTATCTATCTATCTATCTATCTATCTATCTATCTATCTATCTATCTATCTATCTGCCTATCTCTCTGTCTATCTATCTATCTACCTGTTTACCTATAGGTTAATAGACTAAGTAGGGATTAAAAACTTCTGGGCAGGTGGATAAAAGTAAAAAATGACCGGGGACTCTAGAACCAAGAGAAGCATTTGGCCTGTTTGTGAACCCATAAAAAAACAGAATAGTAGAAAGAGTAATTTTTTCATGAGACAGTGGGACTGGAAGATCAATAAACAATTATATCATTACTTGAAATAGTTCTGGCTGCTAGTTACAATCTCGAACAGATAGAAGGCTCACAAGTGAACAATAGCATCATTAGCGCTGAGAGAACAATTTCAATCCAAAGGCACAGAATCACTGCATCAGCAAAAAGCAGTGGCAAAGCCAATAGGTCTATTAGACCGAGACATACTACATTTTGGGCCAGATGTATCAAAGGATTTTATCCATTTTGTGTCTATGGGAAAATGTGTTCGTACATATGGCCCTTTGTGACATGAATGAGAGTCTCACAGTAAGTGTGGGTGCTGGGGCAAGGAGCTCTGGCTGTCCTCTCATTATGATGACCCTGACCTTGCTGAATATTCCAGCGGCTCTGCCTAGGGGTAGAAAGATGGACAGATAACTATAGAGTTGGAGGCACTTAGCTTTAATGCTAATAGTGAACTGCATGCAATGTTTTCTCTTATTTTACCGTCCTGTAGGCCTCTTGAAGTTCTTACCTGCCTCTGTTTCTTCTTATCTTTGATGACTATTCTCCGTCTTCCTCCATTGATTCTTGCCTACCTCAAGTGGTGTTTGCTTGTCTCTCCCAATGTGCTTCTGCCTCTGTTGGTCTAGGTACACCACCTCCGATTGGGACTGAGAATATGAAGTCTGTATTCATGAGGTGCTTTGCCTTTTGTCCTTCAGGTGCATTTTGCCTGCTATTAAGACGCTCTTTTCTTTTGCTCTGAGAGTTTTGTGTCTGCAGCCTATAGAACTGTTGTAGCCTGTTATGTTGTCCACTATTTGCTCTTTATTTATTTTTTTGTTTGAATCTGTTTTATTGTTTTCTTTTTATTAACCGCAATGTTTTTACGGTGACATACATTAAGTGACAGCATACGTATTTAAATACATTTATGGTGTTGGAAGATAGTATACGTATCACGACAGGTGACACATGATTGGGCAATGATCAATAGAGGCAATATGCACATGGTGTATCAGACCAGGATACCATCACATGCATTGGGAATGCCATTTGAAATTGCCAATGGTTGGTACTAGTACAGAGTTCCAGAAATTAAGCCATTCTAGAATAAACATGCTTGCAGTCCTAAGGGGTATCAGCAGATTCTTATGTGTGCCTTAAGAGCAATTTAACCATTTTCAATAAAGCATTAATAGAAGTACCTAAACCGAGGATGAAACACAAACAGAAAGAAAAATAAAGGGCACTGGTTGCAGTTGGGGTCAAGGATACTGGTACATCTGTGTAGAGGAGTGGATAGGTACCTGGCAGACACTGTATCATGTGCCACGGTCAGGCAGCTGACGGCTAGTTGGTGGGACTATGATTTGATGCACGCGTTAGATTTGTAGAAGCTAGAGTTGTGGTTTCCCAGTGGAGGTCCAGACTCATGTGTAGGCATGTTGTTTATAGTTGTATATAAATCAGCCAGTATTGTGTACCAGCTTGTGGCCATTGGGTATTTACGGAGGCCGAGGGCATCTTCTCGGCGAAGGGTAACGCTCTTCGCTTGTGCTCAGATTGTCACTGACTGCAGCCAAGCCTCATAGCATGACAGGTCAGGCAATCTCCAGCTGCGAGCGGTGAGTCTTTTAGCTAGTAGAAAACCCAACTCCAGAAATCTTGAGGTAACGCGGTTGTTTTTGGCTCTATGGAAGAGCCCCAGTATACAAGTCTCCAATGAAAATGGGACTGTGTGGTTTACACAATGCACCAATTGCTGCATGACCTCGGTCCAGTAGTTCTCTAGGTTGGGGCATGACCATAACATGTGTAACAGGTCTGTGTTTATTAGGTGGCAGTGTGGGCATTCTGCATCCATGCGATGAAAGTATTGATTGATCTTAGCAGGTGTTAAATCGGCATGTTGGGTAATAGCTGAAATCTGGTGCTGCGCGGCACCTTTGTTGGGCCTTCCAGCAAGCTGGTCCATTGCTTGCCTTGTACGGTGTACCCCTAGCAGTCTCCCAAAGGTCATGGAGTAATGTGATTGGTGGGGAGGTGTGATGTCTTAGGGAA
Source organism: Pleurodeles waltl (assembly GCF_031143425.1). Lineage (NCBI taxonomy): Eukaryota > Metazoa > Chordata > Amphibia > Caudata > Salamandridae > Pleurodeles > Pleurodeles waltl. The sequence goes on from NC_090446.1 coordinate 105,815,345, forward strand.
TCTGCCAGCGAACGCACCACATGGCGTCCCCAGTAGGGCAATGGCTGGTGCATAGGGAATTGTAATTTTGGTGAGACAAAGGCTCCTGTGGAAGCAGTGATATGCTACAAGTAGTAATGGGGCCTTAAGTGTGGAATGTTGAGGTCACGGATAGAATAAGCGAAGTATGTCAGGAACTTCCCAAGGCGGGGACAATGTGGCCAGGTCAGACAGGTTTTGAGTGGCCAACCAGAGAGATATTCTCTGCAGTTATGCCACAAAATAGTGGATTTCAAAGTTAGAGAGTGCCAGTCCACCCTGGTCCATGGCTCTGTATAGTTTGGTGAGTGGCTACCCTGCAGAGGGAGTTGTGCCATAGAAAATATCAGATGGTGCGCTCAAAAGAAAAAAAGAAGGAGGCTCGAATATACAAAGGGAGATTCACTAAAAAAATAGAGCCAGTGAGACAGAGCAACCATTTCTGTAAGAGGGCCACTCTGCCAGTCACCGACAGGGGCAGACTCACCCAAAAGGCCATTTAGGATTTCAGGGAAGCTACAGTGCGCAGTAGGTTCCCATCTAGTGGATCGTTATCTCAATGGTAGATCTGGATCCCAAGATATCTGCAGGTGTCTGGTTGCCAGAGCAGGGTGGGAGCAGCAGGAAGTGGGCCAGGATTAGGCATGGTAGCCAAAATGAGAAAATATAGGATTTGGAAAAGTTAACCAGACAATGCCGCAATGGTGGTAACAGTGGCAGTGATGGATGTGGTAAAGTGAGAAAGGTTGCATTGATAAATAAGAAAATCGGCCACGTAAAGGGATAGTACATGCGTACCGTCACTCATGGGTATGCTCCACTCAAGTCCCTGTGCACAGAGAGCAATAGCCAGGGGTTCCACGGCCAGAGCAAAGAGAAGTGGGGACAGGGGGCACCCCTATCTTCTGTCCCTCTCAATAATGATAGGGGCAGGTATAAGAGCCCCCATTCTCACTGTGGCTGTTAGTGAGGTGTACAGTAGGGGAACCAGGTCCATGAAGCAGGGACCTAGTCCCAATCTTGTCAGGACCCGGAGTAGAAATGGCCATATTAGTGACTTGAAAGCCTCTTCCAGGTCAAGCACCAGGCAACCTGGTTGGAGAAACTGCACAGACCCCAGGACTGTGTCTGAGCGACAGTCACTCCCGCTCAGACCAATCCTGGCACTGCTTTCATGCAAGGTTTTGCATGAAAGCAGCACTAGGTTTGCTGGGTGACTATGCTGGTGTGCAGTGGTTGCTGGGACACCAGAAGGAGTTCATCTCCTGGTTTGGTGCCTGGCCCCGGGGCTACTAGGTTACAGGAGTGGCCAGTGGGCTTTGCTTCCCCGTCTGGTGTTCTCCTCTTTGTGTTCCGTGGCAGACTCACACCGCATGACCTCTTGGTATCATTACACGGTAGTTGTTAGGCAACCAGTGGACTTACCTTTGGGGGGTGGAGAGGGCAGGTTGGGTTTTCTGTGCAGTTCCTGGCAGGTGAGCATAGGATTCTGTTTGCCATGGGTTGGGACTGGCATTTGAAAGGGTGTGTTTGATGGTTTCCTCTTCAGTTTCAGAGCTGCCTACTCATGGAGTATGTATACTTTTCATTACAGCCCTGCTATGTCTGGATGTACTTTGTTACTAAAGTACCAATACATTTCGTTTACAATAAATGGAACATAACGTGCAAATAATGGTTGAACGCCATATTCATCCCATTAAAAAACACCAAACATACTTGGTTTTTGCTATATTTTTTTGGATTAACCGAAACTAAAATCACAAACTAGTACAACACATTAGATTTTGGGATGTGCGGACCGCTTCTTGTGGAATTCAAAAATAGCTTTTCAATGTCTGGCTTAGATAAACTGAAAAGTATTTTTTTCACAAGCAGAAACAGGGTTGGCATTTAGGGCCAGATGTAGCAAAGGATTTTACCCATTCTGTGTCTATGGGAAAAAGCTTTCGTACATATGGCCCTTAGTCCCATGGAATGTCGCATACTTGAAATTAACAAATCCTTGCCAGACATGCATCCCTCAGAGGCTGCCTTCTTTAAAACTCATAAATCCTAATTATAGCCTAGAAGGTGAAATTGGGTTTTAATTGGTTTTAGGAAGACGAGAAGGAGGGATTGAAATTCCCTTGAAAGTTAATTACATAAACTATCTTTATTTACAAATAGCCAGAAGTCAGTCCATTATGATGAATAAATGAGACTGTTCCATAGATCCTTAAGCAGGCGACAGCAGTGGTGGAATGTCTGCAAACTGCACAATATGTGATGGGAACAATCTGATAATGCTGTGCTTTTATTTTTAATTTCTATTTTTTGGGGTTTTTTTTTTTAAAAAAAAATGGAAATGATTTATATGCCAGCTCCTGATTAAATCAAAGATGTGCACTGTTCCCAAAGAGAACATTTTTGCATATTATTGCGGTTATATAAAAGGGAGAATGAAAATGATGATAAAAGTGGACGGGAAATGCTGCTCATGTGACTATCTTTTAACAGATGGGACCTCTTTTCTATTCGTTATTTCTTGACTTGGTGGGACACGATAATGCACACTAAGCAGTCATACATTTGTATCACATGTGTCTAGCATTCTGACGCTGTCCAAGAACTGTATCTGTACCAAAGACCTGGCATTATCAGTTCAAGCCAATTAAAATGACCTGGCCATGGACAGTGCCACTGGAATTGTTCAAGTTTGTGGCTGTGGTGTTTTCCACATAATTATGGATTTGCCGCATTTCTCACACAGTCCATCATCTGCTAAATAATCTGCAGATTTTAGCAAAAAAAAGTGTCTGGCTCAAATGGATCAAAAGTTACTAAAGACATGGTAACATGTTGCTGCGCAGTGGAAGACCACTAGAAAGGTTGACTCGTCGCCTTTCAGTTGTTTGTTGCTGCATTTGGGTGTTAAATTGGTCCTAATGGGATGAAACCATTTCCCGTACACATGACAAAGTAAGGAAGCAACACTATAAGAAAAAGTGCTGCATTACGCAGCACAATTTGTCTTTTCTTACTGCATAATTTAGTAAACCCTGCCACATAATTTGGTCCCTCCCTGCCACATAATTTAGTGGCCCTACCAATGGATAAAACCATTACCTGCTTATGAAGGGGGCATGGTCCATGGTCATAAAGGTGAATTTTAGGACTAAGCACTGGTAATCAGCTTGCGTACTCTACACACTATTGTGAAGTGGCAGTCCTCTAATGGGAGTTTAGGTTGTAATAACTTGTAGTGATCTTTCTTTTAGATATGGCCAGTGCTTAATTTGTGTTGGTGGTTTCCGGTGCTGAGCACTGGAACTTATTTTTGAGGGCCTGCACTTATTTTTCTGCCTCAAACATTTACTGTTAGCAAAAACAAATATGGGAATGACGGAGGAAGAGAAAAACGAAAAAGCATAACAAAGGGAAAAATCAGATAGCTGCAAGAGTGAGCTGAAGGGGCATGGAAATGTAAATGGATTGAAGAGGCCCGAGTTGGCTTCAGGATTACGCTGCCTCAGTATTCCGTGCTCGCACATTTATATGTAGCAGCCGCAAGTTTCAGATTTGGGCTTTGGGCACTGGCACGTTTTTATTTACAAATTAAGCACTGGATATGGCGGAGTGAGCATTTAGTGGGTGTCTGGGTGTCATCTGGTTGTTCGAAGGCACTGTCAATGTTGATGTTGCTGGTACACTGACATGCGTTGTAATTTTACAATGGTGAGCCAATAAGTTCTATATGTTCAATTGAACTCACTACTGTGATAGTCACAACACCTCGAGGTTCAAATTTCACTGTTGTTTCTTAAGCCCCTCATCGACAAGTACTTGATTTACTAAGTCCAATAGTCTTGTGCAAAGTAGTAAGCCAAAGCTTTTTGCATTTTACAACAGGTGTTGTTGCACTTGAGTTTCATTTTTTTCATGGTGCATCTCACCAACTGGCTGTCCTTGCAGACACTTTCCTTACCCCGAATAAGGTGTAAGACATGGGCTGATGTATAGTTATATGTCCTTGTATATTTACTACCAATCCATTTTATCAATCTGTGCTCCACATCACACACACAGCACACCACAACCACAACACATCACTATAAAGCATCACATTTTGGAAAGAAGGATTATATAATATAGTGTGGCATGATATGTAATATTAAATAATGGAACACGAGGTAATATAATATGCAATTCCATAACATTCACTCTGACAAAAGGATAACTGCCTCCCACCCTGGACATGGCGGGCTTGTGTTGTGTTGCACCAGTTATGCGGCTGTGGGAGCCTTAATGCTGGCAGTCCTATTTCAAAGAGAGTAGCCAGTAAAAACAAATCTTCGCCTGGGATCCTCTGCTCCAGTGATTAATGGAGTGGCAATATCACTTAATTAATGCAGAAAGAAACCGCAATTTAAAGGCCATCTGTAGAGCCGCGGATTAGCGCGCAATTCTCCACTTAAAAAGACTGGCCCAAGGGCAGGACGCATTAGGGATTCAGCTTTTTTTCTCTTAATGGGTGGATGTAGAGAGAGGGAGTCTTTCTTCATAATGGAGCAAATGTAAAAAAAAAAGGTACCTCTATCACCCTTAATATATCAGATGCCGTTTTCCAATTCTAAGAGATTCGAAAAGGAGCTGAAACTGCATCAAAAATGTCTTCTTCACCTAAACTAAAGGGGGGGAGTCCCATTCGAATGTAAACGCCACAAACCCATACACCTCGCCTCTGTATGCCGTGTATATGGTTGTGATCTCAGGATTCTCAGCCATAGCGGGACCTATCGACAAAGCCATTTGCTGGCGTAATTTTAATACACATGAGGGAATTGCCTTTTTACCCTCGGCGTCCAGGTATGAATGTGATTTAAATAATGTGGGTTTACAGGTATACCAATATTTACTTCAACATAATTGTTTATGTAAGTAATTTTTACTTCGAGGGTGGCGAGTGAGTGCCTTTCAAAGACTACAGCAGGTCTGTAGCAGAACTCACATTTCTCAGTGTTCACGAGAAGCACCAGATAGACCTTAGATGTGTTCATGGGGAGGGACAAACAAGTGATCAAAGGGGAGTTTGCAGTTTAAGTGGATGTAGCAGTGAGCATGTGTTTTGGTACCATTCTAGGGATGAATTGGGGCACTATGGACTGGAGAGGGGGCTGCCCTCTGATAAATATTGATAGGATTATTGAGCTATTACCCACTGTAATGAAGTATGGGGGAGAGAAGAAGGCCAGAACAAACATTATTTTCTGGTCTGAAAGTAGTCCATTGTGCATGCTCTAACAAGCATACACGTATATGGCACACATTTTTGTGGATTTTGGCAGCTTTGATACTCAAATGTTAAATTGACAATTTAATATTACTTCACTGATAAATTTACGCACGTCTGTAAAAACGAGATTGCTGATGCGTTAATTTTAAGTAAGGCGTTTTCATGAAGTTGGCATTGGACACAGAGGCAGATATTACCCCATCTTGAAATTGTGGGCACCCAGTTTAAAGGAACTGGTACTGAAGTCACTGGTACCACTGACAATTGGTGAATGGACACTGGAAGTTGCAGCAAAGTTGTACATTTACTAGTATAGAAAGTAAGGGGCTTAAGACCCACTGGCTGTTGGAGGATGCTGCAGGATCAGTGGTGATGTGGACATTCCAAAATGTTGGGATTAAATTGTGATTTACCATGAGAACAGCAGCACTGACTTTTACGTTCAAGGTTATTTGGAAGCAGTAACAGCCCTTGTTTTCTAAAACGGCGGGGCAAACGTTTGACCGAATCACAGTGCACGCATAGTCAATAACTCAAACCTGTGTATTTCTTTTTTAGGGTCGAGCCTGCGTTGCATGCGCTCGCGCATGCGTATCGCAGCGAGATGCTTTAGGGTTTAGAAAAGGGCTCGTAGCCCTGTCGACTTCACGTCAGTGTTTTTCATTGGTTCGTGGGCTTGCCTAATAAAATCTGCTTGCTTTCATTAGTCAAAGGCATGCATACGTCATGCCTTTTCTGGTGGCTAGCCCTCCTCGAGCGCAGCGACCACGTACAGAAAACATGCGAGGCTCACTGTTTTCTGTCCGGCTCGTGGACTACTTTTTCTCAAATTTACTAGCACGATTTCTCTTGGCAGAAGTCGAGCGCTTTACATAGTTAATTGCAATGTTTCGGTTACGTACATAAATGCACTTTTGCCGATAGGTGAAAAGTCGGGTTAGGAGTTTACAACGCTATTAGCTCTAACATGAGCAAACGCGAGACCCGTTGCATTGTAAATGCTTGTCTTAAAAGCAGTGGCGGCTGCCGCCGATCAAGAGTGGTGTGGTTGGTGGAAGGGGGAGGGGAGAGTGTGTTACTGTCAGGGAGGAGTGGGGGAGTGTTAAAGGAAAAAATAAAAATAAAACTTACCTGCCTGCCACTCTCGGCCACCTTCCGTCGCTCGCTCCTCATCCTCCCAGCAGTCACTGGGGCACAGACTCCCAATCCAGACACTGCTCTAATGCTAAAGCAAGCATCAGAGGAGTGCCAGGATTGGGCTGGTTTGATGCTTGCTCAGGCACAGGGAGCCTGTGCCATTTCTCCATCCTGGCTGTGTAATGAACTGGGTTGGAGAAATGAAAGTGTGCATGTCCGTTTGGCCAGCCTAAGACGGCAGGCCTAACCGACATGCGCACTTTACTGTGCCCCCACTTCCACTCCTTATGGGCCAGCCCCACCCTAGACCTGCTGTCAGACAGTGACAAATAACTTGTTAATAAACTTATTTTCTAATCATCTTATTTGCCACTGCTTGACTGACCAGGTGGGTGACAGTCCTCTGCCATTGCGGAAGAGCTGCCCCTGCTCGAAAGACTCCTCCTTTGCTCAGTATCCTCCAGGGTGTGCCACCGCCCCGGCTTGGCTGCTGCCTGGTGGCTGCCTGCGCCAATTAACCAACATCCACAACCCTGGCTCTGCTGCAGGAGAGGGTGACAAAAAAACACCTTTCCCACCTTTCCCCTAACTCACTCACTCCACCTTTCTCCTGCAATTCACCCTCTCGCTGTGCTCCCACACTCACCCCCCCTTTTCAATACCTCAGGCTTATCCTCCTTTTACCATTCTTCACCCCCTTTTGTGGCTCTATCCTCTTCTCACACCGTTTTCCATTTACCACTCTGCTTTATCTCTTTTTTATTCCTTGCTTCATTTACTGATTTACCCCCACTATCCCTTAACCATCCTCCACGTTTTCTCCTTTGCTCTCCCTCTTTTCCGCTCCCTCCTCTTGCCTCCCACTCTACCCTCTCTCTGTTTCGTTCCACCTCCCCCTGTCTTCTGTCCACCTCCCTCCGCCCACCCCTCTCTCTCCTTTCTCTCTTCAGTGTTTTGGAGGCCCTCCGTGGAAACAAAAGAGCATCCCTTTGTACAACTGGACATTTGGAGGAAGCCATGAGATGCCCCCTTCACTTTTAACTGGAAGAGGGGGTGTCGATTTCAACGCGATTTACCCCCTCCTCCCAACGGAGGAACGCGCCGCTCTCTCATCTCCATGCCGTGACTTTATACCTCCAGCGAAATACTCAAGGAATCTGCAATACCCCAGAAATAGAGCAGTTTAGAGGGTGACAATGTTGTATCCCCCACCCACAATTTATTTAACAGTACTTCCAGATGACAGTTGCTGATGGGAGTAGCGGGGCTTTTCTGCGGCCAGAGGCCATTTGCTCCTGCTCCTTTCACAACCTCTGACCGGCATTTCATGTGATTAACAGTGGCACCTGTGGCTCAGCCAATTAGTAGCCAAGACTCAGGAGGGAACGAGAACGTGTTATTGGGGGTGGTGAGGTTCCAATCCTGATGCTGCTCTCATGCTGCTGCTAATATTGCCCAGCATTAGAGAAGCACCAAGATTGGCTGTTGCGGGCTGCCCCAACGCTCCCTGAAGCCCTGGGTCCCTGTGCCTGCTCTCCACCCATCTGAGACAGCTTGGGCTGGAGAGGTATAAAATGCGCATGTCAGACTGGCCGTCGCGAGAGTCAAAGTGGCATGCGCGTTTTAAATTGGAGCAGCAACTACCACTGCTCCCTGCTACCAGTCAGCAGCAATGGCTCTGCCCTGGGCTGCACCTCAGGTCAGCTGAACTGAAAAGTAAAATGGTAAAGAAATCTTTTCATTACCATTTTATTTTTCATACTTGCTGAACTGTCAGCTGGGTGATGCAGGACGACTCTCCTCTGCTTCAATGGAGAAACTGACGCTGGTTGAAAGACATTTTTGACAGCGAGTATCCTGGTGAAGATAATGATGGTTAGCTTGATAGATGTTGGAAAGGTGGGTTGAGACAAAATTGGGGATACTTCCACCAGAGTTTTGAAAAATATGGTAGTATTTCTGCCATACGAAAGCACAATCTTTTCAGAGCAGGTAGTCTTTGCCAGCAGTTATTTGATGGCCTTTTTTGGGGGGCCAAACCTGAGTGAGGTGCAAGTGTGTATTAAAACAAAGTTTAAACAAGCCGTTGGCAAAGCCAATGGGTCAGGTCTTGACTAACTGGTGCAATGGTTAAATGTTTCCTATTTTTTATTGCAGGTGGATCTCACTAAAAGAAAAAAAAATAACATGCTGCCACCTAAAGGTAGAGGCATATGTGTGCAATCAAAAAGTTAATTAATAAAATAATCATTGTATATTTATCAGAATTGATTCACATTACAGGAATGAGTAGCACGCTTAAGAAATTTGATTGATTGATTGATTGATTGAATATGCGTCTTTTGGTTACAAAGACATGTTACCATAGGCTTTGAATTACTGTAATCTGAAGACATAGTTCTAAGACTGAATGATGACTATCAAAATATAAAAAGGCATAAAGAATGGAAAGGCAAACTAGAAGTAAAGTATTGGCCTCCATTCCAAGCAATGAAGAACACTCATTTTTTGGTGGATGTACGCGTGTGATCTGGGAAAACATTTATGTCAATCACAATGCAAAAGAACCATTGGTTTATGTGGGCTGACCCATTGTCCCATGATGTATGCTATTTTAGGCAGAAGCAAAATATGAGTGACAGATGGACAGACAGATGGAGAGGGCTGAACCAAACATCCTCCCTTCCTACCCTTGCCCCCCTTATCATTTTTTGTGTGTGAAGCTGTTATGAGAATTAAACGTGCCACTTGGCCAGAACTAAAAGTGGGCTAATGTATAAATACCTAAGGATTAGTTATTCTGATAGTTAAGCGTGCTTGGTTAAGATTCATGGAAGGCAGTCCGAGGAAAAACCACAACAATATAAATGTAAATGTTTTCTTGGTAAAGCTGTCAATATTGCAAATTCATTGCAATATAATGAAGAAAAGGTTGCACTCTCAACCAAAGTATAGGATAGTTCAACTTTAAGCCTTTTGCTTGTTTGGACCTGACGTTTGCAAAATGTTGAATAAATCTGCTTTTTTAAGTCTTTGTTGTGCCTCCAAGGAGTCTTGACTAGGGACAGACCTGGACGTTTTGTGACCGTTCCATTTGCATTCACAACTAGGGTTGCCGCCTTTCCAACAGAAAAGTACGTGGCATCTGTGCACGTTTTAAGAATCTTCAAAGGCTAGACCGGATCCCTAAGTAGAACTTTATATGATATCATCTGTTTTTATTTTTAACATGCCTTCTTGTCTTTGTCTCCTTTAATTATCGGTCAGGGATCATAAAGGCATCTGTAAAAACATATTTTGAAGTGTTTTCGTCAAACATTTATTTTTTAATGTATTAACTGAAAATGGGTAAAAATTTGCTTTAGATAATTTTTCAAATTTTGTACCGCCTGGCACATTAAAATACGGTCATTGTGCTATAAAATCGGTCAGATGGCAACCCTATTTATAGCATGTGCCCAGGGACATAGCTTTGGGAGTGGGATATACGGGGGGGACCCTCCTAATAATTACGTAGTCAATCTTGGCCTGGCAGTGACAGTCTCAGTGGAATGGGCTGTCTACAGCAGCAGTGACATCAAGTCAGTGTTGCTGCAGACTAAGGTAGGGGTGGGTGGGCCAACAAACTAACAGGGAGTGCTGAGCCAGAACGGCGCTGAGGATAGGTGATACCCATACAATCCTGTGCACTGAGACATAAAAATATATAAACGTTGGCATTTTCTTGCCCTAGCCATTTAGTATCTGTAGCCTGTCTCTGGTCACATGACTGTGTGTAGCTGACATTTGAGCTTTGTGGCTTCCTCCTAGACAGACACACACAGTAAGGAACTTAGAGGTGTCTGGATGGCCATCACTGCCAGGATGGGAGGAGGAGCTGAGCATACCCCAACTTGCACATCAATAGGCTATGTCCTACCTCCACAGAATGGGCTGCATGCCCCTTGTAGTTGATCTGGAGCCAGGACATGGAAGGTAGGATGCCTGCAACCTCAAAGGAAAACCTCTAGAACCTTCTCCCCCACTTCAAAGGCACAACTGGGTTTACATACTGGACCTAAGACACCAACTCTTCAGTTCACTTTTGGACCTGTGGATACTCTGCCAAGAAAAAGAAATGTCATTCAGCTGGACTCATGCTCTAAAGGAACTGTTGTCCTGCTGTGCTGAACTTCTCCCTGCTTCCCTCCTACCTGGGGAAGAAGAACAGGACCTGCAACATCATCTTGAATCCAGGACCCCTGAGTAATTCCAAAGGCTAGTTTGCTGGTCTCTTGCTCTAAGTCGAAGGTACATAAAAGGACCACCAATCAGCTCCTCCTGGAGGCAGCTGCAACAAGTTCCTGACCCCAAAGTGGTGCCTTCCAGTCCCTGGACCACTTCCAGTTCCTGGACCACTGGTGTTGCTTTGAGGTCTCTTAAATCAAGCTTTTGGGCTCTTCCTGACTGCAAACAGGCCTTATTGCACTAAGACCACGTGGCTTGCAGCCAGTCTGTCTTTGCACAGCAGCATTGACAGACCATGGGGGCACTGTCAAAATGAACCACCAGCCTACCTGTGCACATCACCTGGTCTGCTCTTCACACCACAATAACAACCACCAACGACGCTCCCCTTGCTCCCCACCACTCTCTCCTATGCGCACAGGATTATTTGCACAAAACTTGAGAAGGTAACACTTCAGGTGGACTAATCTGGGTCTATATTCGACCTATGCACCATCGTGGTTGGCCTGAATTTTTGACCTTGTCCTGGTCCAGTGCGACTAGATAGCTGTGGTTGGCGCTCTATGGTTTTAGGCGCTATCTTAAAGTTTATTCTTTAACAATTAATAACTCTGATTCTACTGATTGAATTTTTGTCATTTTGGTTCTGATTTATTTTTTTAATTAAGCTCTATTTTTCTAACCTGGTGTGGGATCTTTGTACGTGGTGTTTTTACTGTTTCACCGGTTGAAGTGTTGCACAAATACTTTACACATTTCCTCCAAGTTCAGCCTGACTGCTCTCTACCAAGCTATCAGGGGTCGAGCATAGGGTAATTTAGGTTTGCTTGTGCCCTATCCTGACAAAGATTATGGTTGCTGCATGCCCGGGGCTCACACTCCACTCAACCAGAAACCCAACTTCTTAGATCTGTGAAGATGTGTGTGATACACAGGCAGGGTTGAGTTATTGAGCCCCTGCCTGCATGGCTTTAAGTGGGCCAGGTCGCAGATGAGGAAGTAATTGAAGACTTTGAAACTTAATACATGCCCGTCCACTGCTCCCAATGTGATTGAGGTACTATTTTGTTCTTTTGAACTTCTAGTGCCCTGCAAACAGAAGGCTTGTGACTGTGAAAAACGTGCCCAGCAGGACAAACAAAGTTGTATTTTTTATAGCTAACTTTCTTTGATTTTTACCAAGTCATCTTTTCTCTTGCTCTCATGTTTTCTTTTGCTTTGGCTCATGGGCGCTGTTCTCAAAAGATGACGATTATCTTGTTCTAAATGTTGCAAAGTGATATTGTTTCTTTGTTATATGTCATTTCTGAAATTATGCTTTAAGACATAACTGTGCAGTACACCCCAATCCACCCAACTCCAATCTGCCCCACTACAATCCACCACCTTACCTCAGCCCGACACCAATCCACCTACCTCAATCCATCCCAATCCAATTCACTCCAGCCCACTCCACTCCAATCCGCCCAACTCACCCCAATTTAATCTGCCCTACTCCAGTTCGCCCCACTTCAATCCAAAACAATCTATACTACTCCAACACAATCTGCCCCACTCCAATCCAAAACAATCTGCTACACTCCAATCTGCCCACTCTAATCCAAAACAATGTGCCCCACTCCCCAAAACCCCCTCTTATCCACAACAATCTACTCAATCCAAAACAATCTTCCCCACTGCAATCTGCTGCACTCCAATCCAGAACAATCTGCCCCACTCCAATCTGTGCTTCTGAAATACAAAACAATCTGCCCCACTCCATTCTAAAACAATCTGCTACACTCCAATCTGCCCCACTCCAATCCAAAACAATGTGTCCCAATCTCATAAACCCCTCTCCAATCTGCCCCACTCCAATCCACAACAATCTACCCAATCCAAAACAATCTTCTCCACTGCAATCTGCTTCACTCCAATTCAGAACAATCTGCCCCACTCCACTCTGCCTCACTTCAATCTACCCCACTTTAATCTAAAACAATCTGCCCCACTTCAATCCACCCCACTCAAATCTACCCCACTCCAATCCAAAACAATCTGTCCCACTCAAATACGCCCCACTCAATCTGCCTCACTCCAATCCAAAACAAACTACACTACTCTAATCTGCCCTACTCCAGTCCGCCCCTCTCCAATCCAAAATAATCTGTCATACTCCAATCAGCCCACTACTATCTGCCCCACTCCAATTCAAAACAATTTGCCCCTCCAATCCAACTCAACCCACCCCACCCCAATCCAATTCTCCCCACGCCATCCCAATTCACCTGACTCCAATCCACCCCACTCCCATCCAATCCACTTTACTCCCATCCAATCCACAACACACAAACCCAATCTACCCCACTCCATCCACCCTAATACAATCTGCCCCATTCCAATCCAAAACAATCTGGCCCACCCTAGTCTGCCGCAATCCAAAACAATCTGTCCCACTCCAAACTGCCCCACTCCAATCTGCCCCACTCCAATCCATTCCAATCTAACCCACTCCAATCTGCCCCACTCCAATCTGTACCACTTTAATCCAAAACAATCTGCCCTACTCCAACCTGCCCCACTCCAATCCAAACAACCAACTCCACTCCAAAACAATACGTTTCACTCCAATTCGCCCAACTCCATCCATATTCAACCTACTCTATTCCACCACAATCCATCCCACTACAATCCAGCCCGCCCCACACCAATCCAATCCACACCAATCCAGTCCAATATACCCCACTACAATCGAATACACCTCACCCCAATCCAATTCACCTGCCCCAATCCAACCCTCCCTCCTCCCAATACAACCCACCCCACTCCAATCCAACCAAACCACCTACTCCAATCCAACCCACTCCAATCACGTCCACTGCTACTGAATCCACTTCAATCCAATCCACCCACACTACCCCAATCCATCCCACTCCAATACAATCCACTTTAATCAATCCCACTCCAGTCCAATCCAATCCACAAAATCCACCCTACTCTAGTCCAGTCCCCCCCACTCCAAACCACCATATTCTACCACACTCGAATCCAGGACCCTCTCTCTAATTAGTCCACTCCGCACCAATCCAGTCCCCTCCAATCCAATCCATCCACTCCAATTCAATCCAATCCAATGGACTCCAATTCAACCTACCCCACTCCAGTCCAATCCACTCCACTCCACCCCACTCCAATCCAAGCCACTCCAATCCAAGCCACTCCACCCCAATATGGTCCAATCCGCCACACTCAATCCAACCCACATCATCCTAATCCACCCCTCTCAATCCAACCCACGTCATCCTAATCCACCCCATTCAATCCACCCCACTCAATCCGATCTACTCCAATCTGTTCCACCTCAATCTGATCCACCCAATGCAGTCCACCCCACTCCAATCTGATTCACCCCACACCACCCCACCCAAATCCAATCCTTTCCACTCCAATCCAATCCAATCCACCCCTCCAGTTCACCCCACTCCAATCCACCCTACCCCATTTCAACCCACCCCACTCAAATCCACCCCACCCCACTCTACCCTAGTCCACTTCATTCTACCCCATCAATTCCTCCACCCATCCCAGTTCAGTACACCACACTCCAATCCAATACATCCAGCCTACCCCACTACAATCCACCCCACTCCCATCCAATCCACCCAATGCCAATCCAATCCACACTACTGCAATCCACCCCACTACAATCCACGCCACCTCAATCCAATTCACCCGACCCCAGCTCAGTACAACCCACCTCACTCCAATGCAATCCATCCTACCCCACTACAATCCACCCCACCTCAGTGCAATCTACCCCACTCCAATCCACCCCACTCCAATGCACCCAAGTCCAGTCCAACCCAATCCAAACCACCCAACTCCAATCCACCCAACTCCACCCCACCCCACCCAACTCCAATCCACCCAACTCACTCCAATCCACCACTCTAAACCAATCCATTCCACTCTATCCCAATCCACACCATCCCAATTCAGTTCACCCCACTTCAATCCAAACCACCCCACCTCAATCCACCCCACTCCAACCCAATCCACCCCACACCATTCCAATCCACCCCACTCCAATCCACCCTAACCTGGTTCAATCCACCCCACTTCCATCCAGTGAATCCAATCTACCCCCTCCAATCCATCCCACTCCAATCTAAACCACCTCACTCCAATCCAAGCCACCCAGGCAAACAAATGTAATCTACCCCACTCAAATCCGTCACAACGCAATCTACCTCACCCCATTTCATTCTACCCCACTCCAATCCAACCCACTCCACAACATTCCAGTCATTCCACCCCAGTTCACCCCAATCCAATCCACCCCACTCTATTGCAATCCAATCAACCCCACTACCTCAATCCACTCCAACCCACTCCACCCTACTCCACTCTATGACACACTCTGCCACTGAACTCTACTCCCCTCCACTCAACTCCTCTATACTCTAGTCCCCCTACGCTGCTCTACGACACTCCAACAAATCCCCTCTATGACACTCTACTCCCCCACTACACTCTGACACTCCACACCACTAACTTTTAGCCATGCTGGACAGCAGCCACACTGGTGTACAACATAGAAAAACACATTTCCAAAGCAAATAGCTCTTGATTAGGCGCTACCCATTGGCTTTGGCAATGCTTGTTTCGTTTGGTACACCTTGTAGCTTGATGTGAAATCTCGGCTTCGCACCTCCTATTATTACTGACTAAACCAAAACCCAGACAATAGGAAATGGAGCTCTAATCCAGTTTAAGTTAGTGCTCTGAGAAAGCGGCCACATTCACATGCAGTGCTTAAATTGAGCCGGTGGTTTCCGGTGCGTTACCAGCACCTATTTTTTTGCCTCAAGTATTTACTGCACGCAAAAGACATATATGGGAAAGACGGAGATAAAGAGAAACGAAAAAGCGTCACAAAGGGAGAAAGCAAAAATCTGCAAGAGTGAGCTGAAGCGGCAGGGAGTGGCTGTAAATGGATGAAAGAGGCCCGAGATGGCTTCAGGATTACGCTGCCTCAGTATCCAGTGTTCGCACAGGTAATTGTAGCAGCCGAGTGTTTCAGAGGAGAGCTTGGGGCACCGGCACGTTTTTTATTCGGTCACGATGCTGGTGCTGATATTTACAAGTATTCGTTGATAGATTCTCGACAGATGACTTTTAGTAGGCGCCATTAAATGGATTCATTCCTCTGACATTTTCAGAGAGCGCGCCGGTCTCTTTTTCTCATTTTCCGTCACCGGGTTCTGAAAGCCTTTTCAAAGCTCTGGCCTAAGTTATTCGGCTGCGCAGCTCATGCACGGATTCAGGTTTTCTCATTTTCGCGGGATCAGCAAGGACGCATGTAATTGAGCACAGTTGGTTATCTCTTTCAGGGAAAGGGATAAAATCGCGGGCTGCTCACTCTCATCGGATTTCCTTGCTTCTGACGGGCACGATAAAGCTTCTTGCAAACACCGTGAAAGCTTATTTCCTTTTCAAACAGCCCCGGGTCTCTGCCGGCTGATCTGCACCAAATCTCTGAGCAAATTCTATTTCCCCCAGAACCCTGTGCCCAGTGCCTGAACAGCTTACAGAAACAAGCTCCATTGTGGAAGCCAGTGATGTGAGATGTCTCAGAGGCCAAAGTGCCCCTGCAGCTAGGAGACATTCATCCTTCCTATGGGAACTCATTAGAGCTGCTATGGCTAATCGGGTCGTTAACATAACAGAACCTGCAGAGTTTTGCAACTTTTCAAGTTTTGCACTTAATGGCGTTCGGAAAGTTTTGTGCACTTTGTAAAACTGCACTTGCACGGTAATAATAGTTATGAAAATAACTTTTTTTGCAAAATCATTTTTCTCCTAAACATTTTGTGCAAGACAACAGCTGCATGGTTGAAGAATCCTCCAAGATCACTTTCGGACATAACATGATTGTATCAAAATGTCACTGTTAGTTTGTACAGTCGATCAATGTGCGCTGCATTCTGTTTGTTGTTAGCACATCCAATGCATATATCACACACCAAAAACTGAAGACTTAAAAAAAAAACAAGAAACCATATATACAGTAACATTTGCTAACAGTTCAGGGAGATTTTGAAAATATAATTGAATGAATACTTAGGCCCTCATTCCGACCCTGGCGGTTTGAAACCGCCAGGGTGGAGGGCAACGGAAGCACCGCCAACAGGCTGGCGGTGCTTCCAGGGCTATTCTGACCACGGCGGTAAAGCCGCGGTCAGAAAAGGGGAACCAGCGGTTTCCTGCCGGCTTTCCCCTGGCCCAGGGAATCCTCCATGGCGGCGCTGCATGCAGCGCCGCCATGGGGATTCCGACCCCCTTTCCGCCAGCCTGGCGGGAACGGGTGTTGTGGGGCCCCTGGGAGCCCCTGCACTGCCCATGCCACTGGCATGGGCAGTACAGGGCCCCACCATGATTTTCACTGTCTGCTATGCAGACAGTGAAAATCGCGATGGGTGCTACTGCACCCGTCGCACCCCTGCAACTCCGCCGGCTCTATTCGGAGCCGGCTTCCTCGTTGCAGGGGCTTTCCCACTGGGCCGGCGGGCGATCTTCTGGAGATCGCCCGCCGGCCCAGCGGGAAAGTCAAAATGACCCCGCGGTCATTTGACGGCGGTGCGGTCTTTGGGCGGTTTCCGCCCGGCGGGCGGTGCCCGCCGGACTCGGAATGAGCCCCTTAATGTTTTAGGCATTTGTACAGTTGTAAGCAACCTATTTTAGAGTTTGCAACTGCAAAAATGTTTTTTTTTTCTATTGCATCAATCCCATTTTAGAAGCCTCTAAACATTTACAGATTCCCTAGATGGGATTACAACTCCAAGCCGATTTGGTATTTGAAAGGGGTGTGTTGTAGTTATCTCAGCCTAATGTTGAGTCGAAATTACATGCCTCTTTGTTTTGTAATAGAAATCTGATGGCAAAACATTGAAACATTCATAAGTCAGGATGGTAAGACAGTCACAAAAGGGAAAGGGACCACCACCAGCACTCAAACAAACTTTTAAAGCAAAGTTTTTAAAACTCAGTATGGTTTGCTTTGATAATTAGGGAGCTGCATTTATAAGGAAAAAGTTTACTTTCGTGAAAGATGATCACAGACATGGTAGCTGACATTAGCAAGCCATCAACACTGTGATGGCCACCAAGTGGAATGAGTCTCAGTTTGTGACATACCTCATTAATATTCATGCGGTAGGTCAGATTACAACCCACTCTGGAATGGAATTTTATGAACCAACCTAGTAGAAGGCAGATTTGGGTTGTAAAGTTCTATACTGGGCACAGATAGCGACCAACATTTACTACAGCTTCCCCATTGGCCATGTGAGTAAGAGAAGATACCAATGTAAAATCTGATCCAGTTTCGCTTGAAAACTACTGGATCACTTTCCCTATATATTCTGTCCATTAACCTTTAACAGAGGGGGGGATGCTTTCCCCGACATCTGATACTCCATCATCAATGCATGATCGGCTTCATCAAACAGTTGATAGGGATGCACAAAGCTAAAAGATTCTTCCTTTTCAAACTTCAAGAAGATTTTTTTTTTTACAAAACTTTACAGGCTTGGTGAAAGAAAATTGATTATTATTTGCAATGACTCAAATAATAATCACAACCCTGACTCAAATTATAATCACAAGTCTTGTCAGGGTGATTTCTCAAAGTCCTTAAATTAACCTGATCTCAAACCCATGTTAGCTATGGCACAGAGCAGGCTTGTGGCAATGTGTAAAGAATTTATGCAGTATCAAAAGAATAATAAAGTCAGAATTTCAAACAATAAAAATCCCAAACTCAAATAGAAAAATAGACTAATATTTACCAAACAAAATAACATAAAAATGAAAAAAAAAACAATTAGGAGAACCGGAGATTGGGGGTTTTAAGAATTTAAGGGAAAATTGCACAAAAAGGCAAAAAGCTGAAATGATAGTCTATGGTCACAGTAGACCTGGACCTATGAGCAATTTCAGGCTGATCGTGACGGAGCGTGGGTTAAACACATCAACCAGGATCATCTCAGTCCAATATTTTACCTTCTGACTTTTAAGTCCCAATCTACCACAGGCCCAGAATGCAATGTATCAGGGTATTTTCAAGATGGCAAAAGTCTTTGGCCACCCTCAACTTGGGTTCTGAGGGCTGGGGATGAGTGTGGGGAGTGTACTATGGTAATCCTAGTGTCCTCCTACATCTAACAGTAAAATTTAGTTTGGGGCAGGCACTGAACCCAAAACAAACCCGCAGCCAGAAGTATGGAGGAACAAAACAAGGGTCCTTCAGCAATCAGACAAGGGATCCACAAGAATTGTCTTGGGATCCTGTTCTATCAAAAAGTATGCCTAGAGCTTGCACCCTGCTTGTCGTTCAGAGGAGTCATCTCTGCCCATTCAGGTCAGCCTATTGTTTATTCCTTTGAGGCAATGCCCTCCTTTTTCACACCTATTCAAGACGGAGCACAACCTGAGAGCTGGTAGGGGCAGGTAAAGGGTAACGTTCTAAATCCTATTTTAGAACAATCCAACTTCACCACCAAATTGGACTTTTAATAACTATTAAAAAAAGTTATTCAATTATTTTTGTAGTTGGTCAAATTCTCAAGATACAGTAGTAGTATTTCAATCTGTACTCTGGCTTTCTACATAGGAGAAATAGGCCTGATAAAGAGAAAATTACTTTTATGGCCTTTTAAGCTGTAGGGAAATTATAATAATAATTTCCTATTTGTCCCACTCTTAAAAACCATTGACCCCCACCTTGTCGGCTATAAGGGTAGAAATAACATTAATATTTAAAAAGGAGGGTTTTACCTGTTATTAAGGGTTATTTTAACAGGTCGGGCTGCAATGTCAGGTTACACTGGTAGACCTGAAGCCAAGTTTGCCTTGCTAGTACATGGGATGGCACAATAGGTGCTGCAGTTCACTAGTGACACTTGACTTCCAGAACCTGGATACACTGTGCATCCAGGTTTTATCTAGGGACCTCTAGCCAGATTAAATATATCAACTAGAAATAGGCCTTTCAACCATGTTTAAATGGGGAGCATAGACGTTCTAAAGCCCCCAAAGAAAATTAGGGCCAGTCAAGGCAAACAATCTGGGGAGACCATGCAGAAAAGGCATAATTCCTACACTTTGCAAGCAATGTTGAGGTTGCAAAGATTCAATTGTGGAAATAAATCCTGCAAAGAAAGTAGGTTTCACCAAGAAAACCTCAACAAAAGCCTAAGTTAAGCTTGCTTGTTGTTGAGTTTCTGCGATATGCCACAATTTTTAACATTTTACCAGCAAGATAAGCTGAGTGACCTCAGAGCTTACTGCTAACATCTGACGAAACCAACAAGGCAATTCAATGTCTCATCCTTATCAGGTCACTCCATTGAAAACTATTACAATTAGTAAGATTGGGTATTTACTTCACTTGGAAATGACAACAATGAGTCAAAGGCTATATAAAATGAAGTATTATTATTATTATTAGTAGTAGTAGTAGTAGTAATAGTAGTACTAGTAGTTGTAGTAGCAGTAGTAGTATTTTCCAAAGTTGACTGTTGGGGATGTAGTGGTAATAGATCAAGGGGACACTTGGTTGGGCAAAGCATCGAAAGTGTGCTTAAGCTATTGTACCCACAAGCCACAGAGTTTCTCTTTAGCGTTACAGCCTGTGTGCATCCGATGACAATGGTAGTATTGGATATAATCAACCATACGTCCCATTTACAAGGGCTGTTGATAAAATGAGCAAAATTTAATTTGGAAACAGATAGGATTTAGTTAAAGGATGCTACATTAGACAACCACCTTGCTACCATAAGGATGCAACTCGGGTAAAAAGAGAACTAACCCAACACACTATGGCGGTCATTACAACATTGGCGGTAAAAGCCGCTTACCGCCGTGCAGAAGACCGCCAACACACCGCCGCGGCCGCGGAAATCCGCCACAGCTATTATGACCCACAGCTCGGAATCCGCCAAAATTCAGACACCCACACAAGTCCGCCACACCACAGGTCAGTGATAAACTGGCGAAAACAAATCTTCCACCGTCACGCCAACAGAAATACGCCCACACTATCACAACACACGAATCCACGCGGCGGTCTTTCAACCGCAATATTCCATTAGCGGTACACACCGCCACGCTCAAAATACACACACATTTACAAAACACAACCACATTGGACAATTCCAAATACACACACCTGATACACATACACACACCACTCCCACACACCCATTACAATATAAAACACACACCCACATCACCCACAAACCCATACGACCAAAATTACAGAGAGAAGACCAGGCACCACAAACAACTACGAAGCATCCACAGGCACACAATACCATCACCCACATTACTTCCACGCACCTCACACAACACACCACTAAATATCACCCCACTTATCACTACACACACCACCCCACACATCACCCACACCACCCCATGGCACGGCAAAGACACCCCAAGTTCTCTGAGGAGGAGCTCAGGGTCATGGTGGAGGAAATCGTCCGGGTAGAGCCACAGCTATTCGTATCACAGGTGCAGTACACCTCCATAGCTAGGGAGATGGAGCTATGGCAAAGAATAGTGGAGAGGGTCAACGCAGTGGGACAGCACCCAAGAAATAGGGATGACATCAGGAAGAGGTGGGACGACCTATGGGGGAAGGTGCGTTCCGTGGTCTCAAGACACCACCTTGCGGTTCAGCGGACTGGCGGCGGACCCCCACCTCCTCCCCAACAACTAACAACATGGTAGGAACAAGTCTTGGTGACTCTGCATCCTGAGGGCCTCGCAGGAGTAGCTGTAGGAATGGACTCTGGTAAGTCAAATCTTAACTAGTACATCCCCCACCCTACCTGCATGCTATCACATACCCCCACCCTCACCCCGTCACTCCAACTCCTCACAAATGTCCCAATATCACAAACCACACATCCCAAGCCCTGCATGCAACAACAAAGCATGGACACCCATCACTAAAGCATAGCCACTGCACATAACCATACACCCCCCTAAACCACCATCACACAAGGTCCCACACAGGAATGCAAGCACTGGGGTACAAGGTCACCCGCCTATTGCACACCATAGCACACACAGATGTAATAAACATCCTTTTATACCCCTGCAGGACCCCTACCCAATGTCACCGGACAGGAGGGTCCACACATGTCCACACCACCAACAGAAGAGGCCCACAGTGATGACAGCAGCTCTGTCCAACTGGATCTAGATGACCAGCCCGGCCCATCGGGGACCTCTGGACAGTCGGTTCCCCTCACACAGTCACAGGCCACCACAGAGCTTCCCCCCTCCGGAAACACCAGCACAGCTCCCAGCGGGCCCATACCTCTGTCCCCAGGACACGTCAAGCAGCAGTGTGTCCACCACTACAGGGAACCCAGGATAACCCACCACCCCAACAACAACAGGGACCTGGGGGCAGTGGTAGTGGGCACACGGTCCAGGGGACGGAGGCCCAGGAACACAGGGTAACTGGGAGGGCTGCTGTGGGACAGGGGGAGGGCAGGCCCAGGGAACCCACTCTCCACGAGGCCCTCTCCAACATCATGGGAGCCTGCCACCACTCCCAGGAGACGATGGCAACGGTACTGGCCAAGTTTCAGGAGACCCCGCGCCTGCAGGAGGAACAGTATTTGGGCTTCAGGGAGGAACTCAGATCCATCAATTCCACCCTGGGCATCATCGTAGGGGTGCTGAAGGAAGTACTCAACACCAGGAGGGACACTGTGGCACAACAAGGGGCCCCTGACACTAGCCTGGACGATGAACTGCCCACCACCTCCGCCGGCGCTAGTGTACAGGACGCCCCACCACAGGACCACCACACCAGCACCCCACCCCCTGCAGAGGGAGAACCACCCCGCAAACGGTCCCTGAGATCCAGGACAAAGACAGAGAACGATGCCAAGACCCCCACCAAGAAATGAGACCACCCTGAATGTCATCTTACTGTCCCACTTTGTTACCCTGTCCATCCTCAAACTGCCCCAGCTCCACTTCCTATGCCCATTTGGGCAATGCACCTGTGAGACTAATAGCTTGAACTCTGCCATGGACATTCCTCCACCATCACCCCTCACCATTTGACAACCCCCTCCAATATTGAGCACATAAATAAACACCCTTGAAGCACAAAACAATCTGGAGTCAGTCTGTGATTTCGAAATAGTGTATTAGCAATTACAGTGTCAAAATGCTCTTTCAAATGTAATGTCAACATACCTATGTCACACAGCTCTAGTCCATGAGGAAACAAAGCAGATGTCACACAGTGGGACCCACATCTGTGAAATCGTACGGGAAAGTGACAACTCAGTGACCATACACTGGGTGAAAACGACAGACAGTAGAGAGAAAGTAGTGATAAAGTACATGTAGTAGGCAGGTTTGTATTCTTACCTGTGTCTCACTGGAAATATTGCAGGATCACCGAGTTCCTGTTATCAATGTCCTCTTCTTCTTCTTCCTCGTCTTCACTGTCCACAGGCTCCACAGCTGTAACAACACCGCCATCTGGACCATCCTCCTGCAGAAAAGGCACCTGTAGTCGCAAAGCTAAGTTGTGAAGCATACAGCAGGCCACAATGATCTGGCACACCTTCTTTGGTGAGTAGAATAGGGATCCACCTGTCATATGGAGGCACCGGAACCTGGCCTTCAGGAGGCCGAAGGTCCGCTCTATTATCCGCCGAGTTCGCCCATGGGCCTCATTGTAGCGTTCCTCTGCCCTTGTCCTGGGATTGCTCACTGGGGTCAGTAGCCATGACAGGTTGGGATAACCAGAGTCACCTGCAAATGGCGAGGGACAACTGTTAGACACACACTAACCTGTAGGGATATTTGCAGACCCTGACAACCATTCCCACTGACTTGCTTCCAGGTGCTCACCTAATAGCCACACACGGTGCCTCTGGAGTTGACCCATCACATAAGGGATGCTGCTATTCCGCAGGATGTATGCGTCATGCACTGAGACAGGGAATTTGGCGTTCACATGGGAGATGTACTGGTCTGCCAAACACACCATCTGCACATTCATGGAATGATAACTCTTCTGGTTTCTGTACACCTGTTCACTCCTTGCAGGGGGTACCAAAGCAACATGTGTCCCATCAATGGCACCTATGATGTTGGGGATATGTCCCAGGGCATATAAATCACCTTTCACTGTAGGCAAATCCTCCACCTGAGGGAAAACGATGTAGCTCTGCATGTGTTTCAGCAGGGCAGACAACACTCTGGACAACACGTTGGAAAACATAGGCTGGGACATCCCTGATGCTATGGCCACTGTTGTTTGAAATGACCCACTTGCAAGGAAATGGAGTACTGATAGCACCTGCACTAGAGGGGGGATTCCTGTGGGATGGCGGATAGCTGACATCAGGTCTGGCTCCAGCTGGGCACACAGTTCATGTATAGTGGCTCGGTCAAGCCTGTATGTCAGAATGACATGTCTTTCCTCCATTGTCGACAGGTCCACCAGTAGTCTGTACACCGGAGGATGCCGCCATCTCCTTACATGTCCCAGCGGACGGTGCCTATGAAGGACAACAGCGAGCACAGAGTCAACCAACTCAGAGGTACATACCCACAGCTTACACAGAACACGAATCAGAATCCGAAATTTGGCCTGTGTGAGAGTTGAGGCAAGGCCTAGGTATGTGTAACGCAGTTAAAATTAAGCCATATGGGCCCCTGAAATGACGGCTGCCTGACCTGTAAAGTGGGACAATGGGATGTGAGGTACTGTGCAGGCGTTGTACACCGTCGCGGTAGGCGGTCAAAGACCGCAGCGCAATTCTGCATTGGTTAACATTGGACCCTACGGGTCCCAGGAGCCAATGACGATGTACGCCAGCGGTGACGGTACGCACCGCTGCGGACGTGACCGCCATTTTCTATCTGTTCAATCACTCGATACCTGATCTTCGACAGGAGAGGACCTACACTGCAAGTGCTGCTGTGACCTCGGTCTGGAAGAGACAATCGCTCGTGCGTCTGGGGCAAGGGCCCCTGCCTTCACATCTGAGGAGTTAGAGAAACTCGTGGATGGGGTCCTCCCCCAGTACACGCTACTCTACGGTCCTCCAGACAAACAGGTAAGTACACTGGGAGCATGCTGTATGGCCTATGCCTGTGTCGAGTGGGGTGGATGAAAGATGGGGGGCGAGAATGAGGCGTGCATGAAACGACGGTGAGTGCATGTGCCACATGACAAGGGTAGGGATGGGGGCCAATGACTGTGACGGTGCAGTTGGTAATAACTTTTCTTTCCCCCCTGTACAATTCATGTAGGTCAGCGCCCACAAGAAAAAGGATATTTGGCGTGCCATCGCCAAGGATGTCCGGACCCTGGGGGTCTACCACAGATGGAGCACCCACTGCCATAAGAGATGGGAGGACATTCGCCGCTGGAGCAAGAAGACGGCGGGGCCCAGCTGGGGATGGCCTCCCAACGTGGGAGGGGTGCCTGTCGCACCATGACCCCCCTGATGTTTAGGATCCTGGCGGTGGCGTACCCGGAGTTGGATGGGCGCTTGAGGGCATCACAGCAGACACAAGGGGGTGAGTACACTCTCATTCTGCTGATTTAGCGTGCAGTGGAGGTGTCTGGGTGGGGGGGTGGGCTGTGGGTTTCCCTAGGCCAGGGCGAGTGTGCTATTTAGGTCCCCTTGTTCTAGCAGACCCTGTGGCACCCCACCCCACCTGTGTACAGTGCCAGCTACACCTAGTCAGGCTCCTGTGTCATCCATGTGTGCAGATGTCGGCCATAGCCTTGCAGGCCATGTCCCAGGGATTGAACAGTGGAGCCCAAGGGAGCGGCGTAGTGCAGGGGGCTTCTGTGTCTGTCGTGTCCGCCAACGGTAGCGATAATGCATGCACTCAACATGTCTTTCTTCTGTCGTCCCCCCCTTTTTGTGGTCTCCCTGTTCTTGTGTGCATTAGCATCATCAGGCGGAGGAGCAGTGGCACCGGAGCAGGAGGGAGCTGCATCCCACATGGCCCTGGAGGGCGAGACAACGGACTCGGAGTTCACCAGTGGGACAGACGGCGAGGGGAGCTCAACGGCGGGGACAGGAGCTGACACCAGTGACACGGACTCGTCCTCTGATGGGAGCTCCCTTGTTGTGCCGGCAACATCTGTGCCCCCCACATCTACAGGTACAGCCGCCACCCCCCCTACCAGCACCGCCCTCCCAGCAGCCCCTCAGCCTTTGCCCTGTGCCCACTCACCCAGGAGGGTGGGCATCACCTTCGCCCCAGGCACCTCAGGCCCTGCCCAGTCACCCCTGCTGCCCTCAGTGAGGAGGTCATTGACCTCCTCAGGTCCCTCACTGTTGGGCAGTCTACCATTTTGAATGCCATCCAGGGTGTAGAAAGGCAGTTGCAACAAACAAATGCGTTCCTGGAGGGCATTCATTCTGGTCAGGCGGCCCTTCAGCGAGCTTTTCAGACTCTGGCCTCAGCACTGATGGCAGCCATTGTCCCTGTCTCTACCCTCCCCACTCCAACTTCCTCCACCCAGACCCAACCCCCTCTACCTCAGCCTATCCAAAGCACACCTTCAGACCAGCATGCACACACGTCAACACACAAGGGAAGCTCAGGCAAACATAAGCACCACACATCCCACAGGCACTCACGCAAGCATCACACACATGCAGACACACCAACATCCCCTGCCTCCACTGTATCCCCCTCCTCCTCGTCTCCCTCCTCCCTCCCAGTCTCGTCTCCACTCACACCTGCATGCACTACATCTACAGCCACTACTTCCATCACCAGCACACACACCACCACACCCCGCTCACGTGCAGTCACCACCCCCACTGCCATTCACACGTCCCCTGTGTCCTCTCCCAGTGTGTCTGTGACGCCACCTCCCAAGATACACAAATGCAGGCACACACCCACCCAACAGCCATCCACCTCATGACAGCCTCCAGCGCATGCACCTTCACCCAAAGTCACCAAACGAACACCTCCTACAACCACTACCTCTTCCTCCACTCCCAAACCCCCTCAAGCTACCCGTCCCAGTGTTTCCAAAAAACGTTTCCTGTTCAACCTTGACCTCTTTCCCACACCTCCCCCACCCCGTCCGTCTCCTAGGGCCCGACTCTCCAGGTCCCAGCCTAGCACCTCAACCACAACATCTCCGGGACCAGTGGTGCCTGTAGTCACCGGAATCTGGAGTGCACCGGCCACCAGGGCAGCCAGTGTGGCACGGAGCCACAGCACGGACAGTCCCCCACCTGTGAAGCATCAAAAGTTGGCCAGTGCCCGGCAGGAGAGGGGGAAGACTCCAGCCACCAAAGCCGCTCCCAGGGGTACAGGTGGGAGTGTGGAGTCAGGGCCACAAGAAAGTCAGCAAGGCTGGGAAGAGCAGCACGGCGGAGAAGACCGCCATCATCCCCGCTACCCAGGAGGCCACTGCCATCATCCCCGCTGCCCAGGAGGCCACCGCCAGCACCTGCCCTGCTGCCCAAGAGGCCACCGCAATCATCCCCGCTGCCCAGGGGGCCACAGCCAGCACCTGCCCTGCTGCCCAAGAGGCCACCGCCATCATCCTCGCTGCCCAGGAGGCCACCACCAACACCTGCCCTGCTGCCCAAGAGGCCACCGCCGTCATCCCCGCTGCCCAGGAGGCCACTGCCACCAGCCCCGCTGGGCCAGAGAGGACCGCTAGCACCAGCCCCGCTGGGCCAGACAGGACCGCCAGCACCAGCCCAGCTGGGCCAGAGAGGACCGCCAGCACGAGCCCCACTGGGCCAGAGAGGACCGCAAGCACCAGCCCCGCTAAGCCAGACAGGACCGCCAGCACCAGCCCCACTGGGCCATGAAGGACCGCCAGCAGCTGAGTCACTGCAAAGGACACCGCCGCCACAAGCACCGCTGAACAGGGCACCGCCGCCACAAGCACCTCTGGCCCATGAGCGCCAAGGGCACTGACGCTACTGAGTCCGTCACGAGCAGGATGAAGCACTCTGGTCACCAAGCCCCCTCCAGAACCAGTGGAGGAAGACATCCACTACCTCTGTCCTTGGCAGGATAAAGCACTCTGGGCACCAAGCCCCCTCCAGAACCAGTGGAGATTTACATCCACTACCTCTGTCCTTGGCAGGATGAAGCACTCTGGGCACCAAGGCCCCTCCAGAACCAGTGGAGGAAGACATCCACTACTTCTGTCCTTGGCAGGACGAAGCACTCTGGGCACCAAGCCCCCTCCAGAACCAGTGGAGAAAGACATCCACTACCTCTGTCCTTTGTAGGATGAAGCACTCTGGGCACCAAGCCCCCTCCAGAACCAGTGGAGGAAGACATCCACTACCTCTGTCCTTGGCAGGACGAAGCACTCTGGGCACCAAGCCCCCTCCAGAACCAGTGGAGAAAGACATCCACTACCTCTGTCCTTTGTAGGATGAAGCACTCTGGGCACCAAGCCCCCTCCAGAACCAGTGGAGATTCACATCCACTACCTCTGTCCTTGGCAGGATGAAGCACTCTGGGCACCAAGCCCCCTCCAGAACCATTGTAGATTGACATCCTCTTGAGAGACTGTGGCTTTGCACTCCCCAGGATTGTACAGTGGGCAAACCACCCACTGTAGAGACTTGAGAGACTGTGGCTTTGCACTCCCCAGGATAAAGCAGTGGGCAAACCACCCACTGTAGAGACTTGAGAGACTGTGGCTTTGCACTCCCCAGGATAAAGCAGTGGGCAACCCACCCACTGTAGAGACTTGAGAGACTGTGGCTTTGCACTCCCCAGGATTGTACAGTGGGCAACCCACCCACTGTAGAGACTTGAGAGACTGTGGCTTTGCACTCCCCAGGATAAAGCAGTGGGCAAACCACCCACTGTAGAGACTTGAGAGACTGTGGCTTTGCACTCCCCAGGATAAAGCAGTGGGCAACCCACCCACTGTAGAGACTTGAGAGACTGTGGCTTTGCACTCCCCAGGATTGAACAGTGGGCATGTGGCCACCTCGTGGATTTGGCGTTGTGCACTCATCCGGCTGAGTTGCCCCCCCCTTTCCCTTCCCCTGAGGTGCCTGTTTTATTGCTATCTGATGCCCCTGCAGTGTTCTCTCTGTCATGGTCGGGGATCTTGTGTGGGCCTCGTCCATACCATGTGGGCCCAGTGTTCCACGGACTTCAGTGGAGCACTACCTGGACTACTATTCTTGGTGTATATTTTGTTTATAGTGTAGATATGTACATTTTTGCGTACTGGATTTTAATATATTACAATGGTTACACTCATTTTCTTTGGTCTTTGCATTCTTCCGGGGGGGTTGCGGGGTGTAACTGTAATGTATCATGCTGTATTAGTGTGTGTGTTGTCGTAGGTGAGAGTGGGGGTGGGGGTGTTGCGTGTGTGTGCCCCTGTTTTTTCCCTCCCCTGTGTCGTAGGTGCAGTACTCACTGTGGTCTTCGCCGCCGGCGTTCGTGCTCCTGGTAGAGGAGCAAGAAGATAAGGGCTGGCAGGATGTGCAGCTCTGGTTCCATGACGTCCTGATTCCTCGTGGGGTGGGTAGAGGTGAGCATTTTCCCTTCGAAGTCCTGTTTCCGCCGTGTTTTTGTCCGCGGTGAATCCACACCGGAAAAGGTGGCGGATTGGTAGGTTGTGATACTGTGGGCGGTACATTGTCTCCCGCCTGTCTGTTGGCGGTGACCGCCGCGCTGTTTGTTTGTACCGCCATGGCGGTCGGAGTGTTAAAGTGGCTGTCTTTGTTGGCGGTTTCCGCCACGGTCGTAATTCCATTTTTTTTACCGCCGGCCTGTTGGCGGTCTTACCGCCGCTTTAACACCGTCCGCCAGGGTTGTAATGACCACCTATATATTTAGTCTGGAACACACTGAAGGATTAGAGAAGCAAACAAAATATGAACAAATTAAAGTAAACAGTCAGACCCTTAGATCCTATTTTACTCACACAACCAAAATTAATCGCAGTGTTGCAGTGGTTATGAGTGGTCACGTGCACATCAAGGGTGTAACAAAGGCCCCCGTAACCCGCGCGGTGTGGGGAGGGCGAGCTCCAGGGGGCCCCTTCAGAACAGTACCCGGGCCTGAGAGATCCTGAATGAGTCCACAGACGGGCCCTGCATGTACTTTGAAGGGGGCCCCCCTCATGTTTCGTTATGACACTGTTGCGCACGTATTGCTCCCCTGTTTTTGGCAGCATACATTTCCAAGATCTAGGCTACTTTCTGTTTTGCTTCATTATATAGTCACATTAAAAGCAATTGACTAGCATATTCTTTGAGCTCAAGTTGTGCTGAATTCATTGGTTCTCTGCTATTTTTTGGAGGTGGAACTTATAACTGCACCTTAAGAACAGGTAAGCAAAGTGGGACTTTACCCATTCCTGCCGTTCAAAATCAGAGGAAGAGGTGCGAGGGCTTCAATTGAAGGATCATGTTCCTAAAAAAACATCCTCTGACACTGCCCTGTTCCTGCATCTGGTCCCGGCATTTCACAATTTCCTGGGCCATTGTCAACCCCACAGCAAATAGCTGCCTCCAAGGAGGCCACGCTACAACTCTCAGGAACTCCTAACACCCTTTAGTGTGCCTTTGGGTGCAACAGAGGAATAAGGGACGCTTACAAGATCTCAGCCTGCAGGCCTTCTATCGGCACCAACTGATCTCTCAAGCCAATTCCGGGGCCCTTACCAGCACCAGTTCAGACTCACACTCTGGCTCCTGGGCCATTATGGCACTGAAGTCAACTCCATAGGTTCCAAACCAAGACCCGACTCTGATGCCAATCTCTGACCCTGGGCAGTCATCAACTCACTCCAGGCCCTTGTCATGCTATGAGGTTGCAAAAGAGCCACTAGTCCTCAGCCTTTCCTTTGACCCAGTACAAGCAGGTGCCAGAGACTTTATTCAGATCTTATTACAATGCAGTTCAGAATATGCATAAACCCCAAGATTCTGATAATGATGAGGAGTCCAGCTACTTGCTTCTGCCCCAAAGCACCCATGACCGGCTGGTATCCTGACTTTTATTTTGGCTTTGGTATCATGCTAATTTAGTGTGTGACCTGAGGCCTATGTTTGCACTTGTCTATGCCTGGTGCAGAATGTATCCTGTCACCTAGAGGGAAGCTCCAAATGTGCCAACACAGTGGACAGAGGACTAGGGTCCCTTTTCTAGATTTACCACATTGAAGAAGAGGTGTTAGCATAACATGTTTTTTGAATACTTAGAGCCTGATTATGAGTTCGGCGGACGGTTTGGTCCATCTGCCGAACTTCCGATGGGGAGGTTGCCACCATAGTGGCATTAACAGTTTCCCGCTAGGTCAATGGGTGGAACCTACAGCATTGTCTTCGGCTCATAATCGAGCCGGCAGCAATGTTGTAGGATGCAGGGTGTACCAGCATCCTCGCAATGTTCACTGTCTGTCAATGCCACATGGGCAGTGCAGGGGCCCCCTGCACCCATTCTCCCCCAGTCTTTTCGTGGCGGTGCTACCGCCATGAAAAGGCTGGCAGAGAACGAGGTAGTAATCCCGAGGGCAGCGCTGCCCTGGTGGATTAGGACAGCTGCAACCGCCAGACTGCCTGGTTCTCTGATCCTGGCGGTGCTGGTGGTCCCACCGCAGCATGACCGCCATGGTTGTAATGTGGTGGTCGGACTACCGCATTGGCAGTGGTCTGACGGCCACAGCGAGTTTGGGGGTCTAGTGACCGACAGACTCGGAATGGGGGCCTTGGTGTGACCAACCCGTTTTATCTTTCAGTGACAGTGTGGCTTATTTACATCTCTCATGTTAATTTCTATTGTTTTAGACTTCTTTAGCATGGCAGAAGATGGAAGATGAGGACATCTACCCTAGACAGTAAACATCCATTGCTTGGCTTCCTGTGGCTAGAGAGTGGAGACCCAGACACTGAACTGAGGAGGATGGAGGCTGGACTACCATTATAAATTAAGAGAAGACTTTGTTAGGCTTGTGGTTAGTTCTCCCCGAGCACTGTCATTTGTTTGATGGTAAGGTTGAGGGATGGGGGTGCAGTTTCTGTTGTTCAGACTGCTCCATAGGGTACATGAAAGCAGTGTTTAATTTGTAAATAAAAACGTGCCAGTGCCAAAAGCCCTCCTCTTACACACGTGGCTGCTGCAATTAAATGTGCGAACACGGAATACTGAGGAAGTGTTATCCTGATGCCACCTCGGGCCTCTTTAATTCATTTAAAGCTACTCCCTGCCCTTTCAGCTCTTTTCTCCCATTGTGACTCTTTTTCGTTTTTCTCTTCCTCCGTTTTTCCCTTATGTGTCTTTTGCTCGCAGCAAATGTTTAGGGCAGAATAATAAGTGCTGGCCCTCAAAAATAAGTGCTGGTGCTCAGCACCGGAAACAACAAGCACAAAATTAAGCACTGCTTGAAAGATATCTTAGTGACCAGGACTGGTGTCTGTTTGTCAGCTAGTCTTCCATAGGTATAGAGAGATCACCTGAAGTATGCAAGTTCACTGGAACAATGTTGGAAATGGCCCTTTATGCAGGGTTATACCCAAACCTTTTGCCCTCCTCCTATTTTCTGACCCTCTTTTGGTTGGCTTTAGGACTCTGGGCAGTTTACCACTGCTAACCAGTGCTAAAGTGTATGTGCTAAAGTGTATGTGCTCTCTCTCCCTTAAAACTTGGGATGATTGCCTTACACCTGTTTGGTATACTTAATTTACCTGTAAGTTCCTTGTAAAGTGGTATACCATATACCGAGGGTCTGTAAATTAAATGCTACTAGTGGGCTGATTGCGCCACTCACAGAATCAGCCTTTCAAACTTGTCTCAGGCCTGCCACTGCAGGGTCTGCGTGCACAGTTTACTGCCTCATCAACTTGGATTTTCAAACTGCTTCCTAAGACCTAAACTCCCCTTTTATTACACTTATGTCACTCCAAAGATAGGCCCTAGGTAGCCCTATGGGAAGGGTGCTGTGTAAGTAACAGGTAGAACATGTGCCTTTATGTTTTGCATGTTCTAGTAGTGACAAACAGTCTATTTTGTTTTTCACTATTGTGAGGCCTGCTCCCCTGATAAGTTAACAATGGGAATTCCCTTATGTACTTTTAAGTGGTAATTCCTGATCTGAAGGGAGTAGCATTGGCATGTTTGGTATGTTTGGAATGGTAGAGAGAAATCATGCTTACTGGTGTAGTTAAATTGTACATTACTATTTTAGAAATGCAACTTTTAGAAAGTGGGCATTTCTCTGTGCTTATAACTTCATGTGTTTTGCAGCCTGACTCCAATCCACATCTAGGGCAGAGTGACAGTTACACTTTGTGCATACTTTACAGAAAGCCACAATACAGGAAGGGCTGGGTGTGACCGGAGAGGCAGCTACATCCATCTGCATACTGATGGTCTTCCTGGGCTAGGAGAGGAAGAGGTTGTTAACTTCTTACATGTCAATAGGCTGTGTCCTGCCCTCACTCAAATGACTGATTTACCCCCTACTTATGTCTGGAGCTAGGGCTAGGTTGAAAGGGTTTGTGTTATACTTGAAAAGGTTCCTTTTACATCAAAGGCTTTTTTGAGCATATGTATAGGTGCTCTGACCCCATGTTTTTAGAGCACTTTAGGATCTGGGACTGAACCTCTGTCAGAAAGACTGCTGCACTGCACAAATGACTCATCTGGACTCTATCTGCTGGGTGACTCACTGGATTGCTTTTCTGTCTGTTGCCCTGTTTCCAGCTGCTTCCTTATACTGCCCTACCTAGGTACTGGTGTGCTGCCAGGAGGAACCACCACTTGAATCATTAGCTTTGCTGTGTGCTGGCTTGCCCAACTGCTAGGCTGCTAGAGAGACTGGTACCCTGCAAATAAGACTCTTGTCTTGACCTGTCTCCCTCCCTTGACCTGTGTCCAATGTTCTTGAGGGGCTTACTGGGTCACCCCAACTGTTCCTAAGGGATCTCAGGGATATTAAAAGGTCTCTTCTGAGTGCTTTGCCTACTCAGAGTGCATTATTTTCTTTCCCTAGAGCAGGAGGAGCACTTTCCTCTTTTGTTACCGTGTGCTTGGTGCTGAGCTCCTTTGCTTGTTAAACTCAGCACATGATGCACTCTTTCCCGCATTCCACGAGTCAGCGCTTCACATTTATCCCAGTCCGCACGTGTTGAAGACTCTCATCATTACCTGGAAGCGACACGTGTTTCCACACTCCCAACTCAGGGGAACCTGTGTTGCCTGGCAATGCCGAGACCTCCACGAGCTGCGGCAGTTGCTATTGACAGATGACGTTGCTCCGTGCTGTGGCCGATCCTGCCAAGAAGGAGGGAGACCAACACGCCCTGCAGCTCTAGCCTGGGGGGGTGCAGGTTCTGCAACCATCCTGACTCCAGGAAGAACCCATAAGGGAGGGAGCAGGCGGCTCACCCTCATGGTTGGTGTTCTCCTGGTGAGGCCAGTGCTGACGCCCTGAGTTACCTGTGGTGATCACAGTTGCCACCTTTGCCTTCCTGGTCTTGAGGGATCAATCTTTGCGGTACTTCAGGGCACTGAGTTTTACGCTCCCCCAGGGAGAAAGTCAATTCACGGGAACTAAAGGATTGCCTTAAATAACTGGATAGAAGCGAAAATGCTTCTGAGAAGAATAGTGATTTGAGGTATTTCAGGCGTTTGTGTAACCCCTAAGAGAGGCAACTGACTGTATGTTTAGAGACTGTGGATTACTATAATATCTGTCACAGGTGCCCCGGTGCTCTATGTTTTGTGCCTATTTACAGCATAACACGTGATAGGAGTGCGCTCTGCCCTTGTAGTTATTACAATGAATATGATTCACACTAAGTCATTTGCATTACATGCACAGTGTTTATGATTATTGTTGTTTTGGTCTTGTACTATCTAAAAGGGAGTATTTTTTGAAAAGACTTAAATGATCATGTCTTTCCATTCTAACCTAACTACTGAATTTTATGCCCTGATGCCATCATAAATGTCTTTTTGATTCTTGAATAGCCAGGATAATGAGTACTGACTCAGGGTCTGCATAGTATGCACATTGTTTATGAATCGTATCATTTTGGTCTAGTGATATTTATACAATGTAAGAACATATTTTTACATAATTGTGTGTAGAGTCTCTTTTGTGGTGTATTTATTGTGTCACTGGTGCAAGTGTGTTGCAGAAATGCTTTACATGTTGCCTCTGCGGATAAGTCTGACTGCTCTGCGCCAAGCTACCAAGGGGTGAGCACAGGTTATTTCCTGTGTGTAACTTACTTGGACTGACTAGAGCGGTGGGTTCTGCCTGGCTTAGGTGCATACCCTAGCCAACCAGACACCCCGTTTCTACCAAACAAACTGAGGGTCGTCCTAGTGCCCAGAATCCTGCCTATCTGCTGAAAGAGGGAGAAGTCTGACTGGCCGTCTAAGAGGAGAGAGTGCCACAGAGGGGAAGCAAAGCATGACCCTGGCCTGAGGAACACCCAGAGAAAAAGAAATTCTAGAAAGAGTGAAGTCAGGAGTGACAAGTGTTGCATAATGTCCTCCACTCCGTCTCTCTATCACTCTCTCTTTCTTTTTGCAGTTCCTGGTGACATCCTTACATCAGCTTGAGCTTGGCTATATCTTGCGTGTGTATATCCTAGATTGGCTGCAACTGCCTTATCTTGTCCATCGCCTCAATTTGGACCGCAATTGTCTTGGAGGGAATCTATGTCGGCCTACAAGTGGATTGCGACCACTGAGGGCACCTACACAGCTGCACCAGAGCCGGTCAAGTAGCATCCGAAAGGCAAGGGTGGCCGCACTCAGTGAAGAGGAGAATTGCTTGTGATCTTTCTGGATGCCAGTTGTTAGGACACATGCAACTACCACGGGCCCCAATCCGCAGTCATACTGAGGTGCTGCAAACATGCTGAGATGAGTGTGAGGACTAATGACAGTTTTTCTGCCCACCTCAGCAATGGGGGTTTGAACAAGAGTGAACAGTGAACTCATTGTGTATTTAACTTGTGGGGAGCTATATTCACCACCTAAGCTTTATTCATGCTTCTATCAAAGCTTCCTAGGAGGCAATCTTAGATAGGGTCATCTGGATGTTTGAAAGCACGCAAAGGAGGGATGAGATGCAGTGTTCAGAAGGGATTGTAATTCAGGGTGGCACCCTAATTTGCAACTGAATTGTGTAGTGTTGAATACTACTGTGTAATTAAAAATAGTTTATTTTTCAAAAAGGCAGACACTGGGCCTGGACGATAAAGTTTTGTTATTGAGTTCTGAGATCGTGGCCCTTAACACTACCCCCCTCAGAAGCCTCCAATGCTCACCTTCCCTACCCTGAAAATCACGTGCAGAAAAGTTTGTACTCT
Organism: Pleurodeles waltl; assembly: GCF_031143425.1. Taxonomy (NCBI): domain Eukaryota; kingdom Metazoa; phylum Chordata; class Amphibia; order Caudata; family Salamandridae; genus Pleurodeles; species Pleurodeles waltl. The sequence continues at coordinate 105,851,393 of NC_090446.1, forward strand.
TCTCAGTTTGTAGGTCATGGTACCCTGAGGATACCAACAGCAGATGGCATCAGGCGCCATGGTTGACCTGAGAAACCTCTATCTGTCCTGAAGGGGGTCTGACATTTTATGGTGATTCTTTGCCAATTATATATTTTAAAACCAGGAGCTTTCATTCACATAGGGGTACATGTGTATTTATACTAAGAGGTTCACGAATAAATGCACTTTCGTTGATGTCAAGTGCTGTTTTGCTAAGCTTTTTCCATTCCTTTTGAATTTACATAAAAGTTCTTCAGCCAACACATGTTTCTGCTCAATGCAATAGAAGGCTGAAAACAAATCCATGTGCTTATTCATAATTATATGCGCGCCAGCTAAAGGGCATGCCAGCATCGAGCAAAGAAGAAATCAGCCTATTATTCGAATTGTGAAGCATTCCATCATTCACATAACAGGCTGGGTGCAGTCCGAGTTTGTGTTCAGCCTTGAGAAAAGGTTCATTAGGCAAATCACATTTAGCTGATGAAGATTTATTTAATTTCAGAAGAAGTGAAATAAACATAATGAAATCGGACACACCGTGAGAGAAATACATTTGTCCATAACAGCAGTTACTACAAATGCAAGAGAAAGCTTCTCTGAAGCAAAGCCCATATTATTAAAATATTTGATGTATTTCTGTTTAGGGATGGGAAAAATGCACTAACATATTTTCTGGGAGGAACTGGGGAGTGCAGTCCCTAAAAGTTGATTGGAGCATAACAGAAAATTCTTCTTATGCAGGAAAACGAACAGCTTGCAAGCTGAGATCTGTTCCATTCCTGTCTGCAGAAATAGTTCCGCAAGCTTTTACCCCTTGGAAAGTAGAACAGAGGTTGCCAGGATCATCCTGGAATGATTTCTGATGTTCCAAAACACTGGAATACACTGGAAGTGTGGGTGTTTTGCCATAGGGCAGTGGTTCTCAACCTGTGGTCTGGGGAACTCTGGGGGTCCACAAAGCCTCCTCAGGGGTCAGCGACTGCTCAGAAAATTAAATAAAATTGAACAGATTAGGTCCCCAGCTTTCAGTAATGACTCAGTGGGAGGGTCCTCAGATTCCAATAATTATTCATTGGGGGTCCTCGGGTTCCAGTAATGATGGAGTAGGGGGTCCACAGAAGTCAAAAGGTTGGGAACCAGTGCCATAGGGTAAATTTCTGTCCCTTTTCCAGGAACGTTTGTGAAACAGACCCAAAGTCACCATAGTTTCATTGCTGAATCCAGTCGCCCAGATTTTGCCTCTGTCATCAAGCTTCTGTCTGACCCTGGGTCTGGTGAAGGCATTTCACCACTAACGAGTTCAGTGACTGGCGACACTAAAAGAAAATAGGGCCGCAGCCCAGTCTGTCTTGAAAGGAAATCAGGAATATTTTCTGTAAAGTGTTCGCCACAGAATTGGTTATCTGCACCTTTAAATATCTTCGCACCTACACAGTAGGCCATCAGAGGGGAATCTAACAAGCAAAGATGGACCAGGAACGGGACCAATAAGAAAGAGTACTCGTGTTTTTTTTAAATGTCTAAAAAATGCAGAGAATTTTTTTTAATTTATGTGATGAATCCAGAAGAAGGAGACGAGAGAGGCGCCATTGACTGCTGGAAGATTTGTAGTATCATATTTTGAAATTAGGCAAGCAAGATAACATCCATAGCCAATGCATCTAATGTGTTACATTCTGCACAATAGGTCTGTGCAGGCGATAGTGAATTACACTGACCATGGCCACTTGTATAGCGCGACATGCAACCAGAATCATAGGTGTAAATTCCACCCAACTGAAGGGTGCTGGTGTTACTTACCTTAGAGCAATGTTTGTTTACCAAGATCGGAAGTTCTGAGCTGCAGGTTTCACAAAAATGTCTCCTAAGGCACTAGAACCAAGCACTAGGATTCACAGATGTGAGCTTAGAGAGGCAGGTTATGTGCAATGTCCTTCGGTGGGCAAGTTATACCTCCAAGAAGTGCTATCATAATTAACGACTATGACCAATAGATTGCATATACACATCTCTATGCAGCAAGTGCATTAACCTCTTCAGCTACAGCATTATATCATGAGAGTTGCTGAATACATATATGCACTGTAGCAAATGATTTAACCCACATTTTCCAGCAGATACATTCTAGAAACAAATGTAGTTGATACCATAACACAGTGGTTTTGTTCCTAGTACACTAACCTGAGGGCAACCTGAAGGGCACAGGTTCAAATTAGCCTTTCATTCTTGTAAACTGAATTAAATAAAGAAAGTAGGTTCAGAATTGAGAACTATCATTAAACATTTCAAACTAAATTTGGATATAGTTCAAATAATTATTTTACTTGCAGTATGTCAGGAATGTGCCTTATTTATCCAATACAGCACATTCCTGCCCCCCCTCCTGCTCCTCCTCAATGCAGGCACCCTTGCACCATGGTCACCTTCCTGCACAAAACAATCCGGAGAGGCTTTTTTCTCTTTCCGTGTGTGATGAAAAATGCAGCACACAGAGAAAAAGGAAAAAAAACGAGGAGAAATAAACACATTTCTCCCCATTACGTCTTTCCTGGGGATGCATATCTTTTTGGTGCATTTTTTCCCCCAGATTTATAAAGCGCATGGTTACCCGAGACCGGGCTTCCCAGCGCTAGAGAGAGACCGGTAGGCTGCAAGCAGCATTACTTATTAAAGAGGTATGTTTTTAGTTGCTTACGAAAGCACAACAGTTGTTTTCACTTCTCAGGTTATCCGGGAGTGAATTCCACAGCTTAGTTGCTAAACAAGCGAAGGACCAACTACCACCCCCGGATTTTTTCATCCTGGGTACAAGAAGAAGGTCCAAGGAACTGGATCTAAGGGACCTACTGGTTTGGTATGAGGTTTACCTGCATTCCCAGGTTTACAATTTCTTGTAAATCTGGGAAGGAGTCAAAATCCATGGATGTTGCATGGGAACCCCAACGCAACACCCATGGAAACACATCCCTCGTGCAGAGTATTGTACGCAGTGATTTGTGTAGCGTTGCATTACTTGAGATTTATGAAGCCATGCAAGGTGGCCTTGCATGGCTTCATAAATCTCACATAAGGTTTGAGCTGGAGCAAGAGTGATTCAAACCAGACCATAACTATGGCCCTGGGTTCATATGCTCACATACTCTTTGGGAAGTACATTAATCTTGTTTCTTTTAAAATATTTATGGCTCTCACATACAAATGCCATAACTATCACCTAAACCCCCCTTGTGCCCTTCCAGTACATTACAACTCTGGGGAAGGAGATTGAGCCCATATAAGTTCCCAAAGAGGTCTACATGTCACTCTGTTTTTGAGAAGGTGGGACGCACAATAGCCTGACAAAGCAGAATTCCCACCCTCATTAACAGGAGCAAGTCAGTAGTTTTGCAGCCATCTTTTTTGGTATTTATTTCAAACCTGTAATTCTAAACACATGAACATTTGTTTCAACATGTATGTTTTTTAGTTTTTTTTCTGACAGCCTTTTTTAAGTTAAGACATTGTTGTTGTTGCCTATCTGCATTAGTCTTGTTCCCTCTGGTATCCTAGGGTTACAGAAGTAGTGCTTTAAAATCAACATCCTGGAAATCTTCCGGCCTTGCTACTATCTGAGGATGTGGACTAGCACAAGTCCTGATTGTAGGAGTCCAAAGCAGTGGCTCTCTGTGTGTGGATGGAGGTGTTCTGAATGTGCAAGTAGCTTTCAGTTGTGTCAGTGTGGTCCCTGCAAGTGTCCCCAAACCCTGCTGCCTTCTAGAAAGTATGCTGGTCTTCACTGCCTATTTATCTGAGATTATTACCTTTTTAATATCTCTTTGAATACAACCCTGATGCCCTCTGCTCCTTAAAGAGAAATGTTCCCATTCTACCAGCATCTTCAAAATCTATTAAGAACCAACATTTTAATAGAAAATACTATTGAGATCAAGTTTCTTTTATAGAGCTTGTCAGATTGAGTGATACCTTGCCACAAGTGCATTATAGCCGATGGCACTTGTCATACAACGGATGGGATATCAGCCATGTTTTGAAGGGGAAGCCTTTCAGCCAAACTCTAAATAAACCACAAAGTTCTAGTCTGAAAACATATTTCTGAATGTTCACACTCATTTATCTCTCTATTATTTTACACAAACATATTCCCATTCACACGTGCACACACATAAATGCACACAAGCTCACACACAGGCACACAAACACAAGGATGGAAGCACACACACTACTATCCGAGATGTTGGTAAGCATGGGAAAAGTGACAACTGGCTAGGGGCCTCATCTCCCAAGGGGCCCAAGGGAAACAGATTTTTCTCCCTACATCACCTCTATTTCGTTCTCAAAACATCTATCTATCTATCTATCTATCTATCTATCTACACCTCTATTTCTCTGCCTTCTGTCATCTTAAGGATTTTGTGGCAACTGACAAAAGATAGTTTTGCTGCTTTTGTGACCCAATTTCTCATGATTTAACATACAGTTCAGTAATATTGGTATCTTGCAGGCTTGTGTCAGCAGAAAATGAGTAGTAATTATTCAAAACTGGAGTCCCCAGAATATGTCTTGTCTGTGTCCCAAAAATCCTTAAAATGACACTGGCTACTCCAGTGTAATCATGTAGAAATGAGGACCTTAACTGGATATGGACGCGTGCAACACACGTGGCCCTCAAAAGTATCTATAATTTATTGATGTGAATATACCAAAATGAAGCATAGCATTTTTATCCCACAGAAGAACATGTCCGATTTTTATTGATTTTTGAACACTTCAATGCTCATACGTGCCCTTTTAATGCCAGGTACATATTTACTTTTCATTGATTGGAGCAGTACATATTTTAAATACAATATATCTCACCAGGGAACCTATTCATTTGCGGTCTCATTCAGAATCATAAATATTGACTGAGGACTCAGCTTTACGAGCTTAATAAACAGATTTGAATTGTTTGTGTTACCTGTGTGCTAAAGCTTGACGTCTGGTTTAATAGCACCCTTAGAATCTTAACATGCATTATGTTTACCAGAAATGGTATACAATTAAAAAATAAAGGGTATATCAATATTACTCCTTAAGTCTTGGGGTAGAATATGTTTTAGAAAAATCGATTTTAGCCGTACTGTTGCTTGAAAGATGCTGGGTAACAGGTTAAGAAATCTGCTACAACACCACAATATATTGCTACCATTTTTGTGTGAAAAAAGACCAACAAAATACTTTAACTTTTGCATTGAACAATTTCTGCTCCTTAGAATCCGTACATTTAAATGATTCATGTCCTAATTTCACAGTGATTATGAGATTTGTGCAGTACTTAATTTGTGCCTGTGTTTTCCGGTGCTGGGCACCAGCACTTAATTGTCAAAACCGAAACTCCTGGCAGTCTGATGCGTGGTAGCACTGCTTATCTAATTTAGAGATGAGCACAACAGCGGTTGTTTATCAATACAATATCCATTTAAAAGTACTAATACGTGTCTCCCCGCAATTCCTATAGCGTTGGGGAGTTGGAGAGAGATAGTTAGAGGCTACCTTGGTACGGTCGTTGGCAGTGATGACGGGACAATGGGTGGTGCAAGCTGCCGTGACCTCCTGGTTAGGGCCCTGGCGCTTATTGTTTCACAAATTAAGCACTGGATTTGGGCCTACTTCAGTACTTTATTTATGGTGGTAGTTGCAGGCAGTGAGCATTCACACTCATTTAGGGAACAGCGAGGACTTATTATTCACCATCAGATATTGACTCTGAGCAAGAGACGACGACAGAAAAGGGAGATAGAAGGAAGAAGAGACCATATTCAAAACAGGGACCTGGGGAGAAAGCAGGGTTGAGTGAGAACCATTAAGAGTGACACAAAGAGATGGAGAGTGGCGCGCTGCAAGAAAGAGGCATGAGATGGAATTAAGACAAGGCAGCCTTTGTAATTGGCAATCCCGGTATTAGACAGCACCAGTGGCAGTCGCCTGAGAAAAACCTAAGGTCCCTTCCTTGGGATAGCTAGGGATGCTTAAATTGGGGAGGGTAGGAGCACAGGTTTCTCTCATCCCCTCACCCCAAAACTAGGACATGATGAATGAGGAAAGGACCGAGCAAGGAGGAAGCACGGGTCTGAACTGTCAACTTTACACATTTCAGTGGCAATACAAAACGGCGCTAGAACTGTGTTACGCATTGCACAAGCAGAGGCGTAGCTTCGGGAGGAGTGTCTAGGGTGCCACAACCCCCTAATAAATGTATTTTGTAATATATAGTTGGGTAGGGGCAGTGGCATAATGGAAGTTCAGGGGAACCCTTGCAAAATACATGAAGGGGGCCGCCCACGCAGAGTCGGCTTTAGCGCTGGTGGCTCCTGGTGCAACAGTCTTTTTTGGTGCAAAATGACCTCCTTCTCCATGAGTTCCCTCACTTCCACTCACTACCACTCTCCAACAATGACCCCCACCGCTCCATAGCCCTTCTCTGAGATACATTACTCCTTTTCAAAACGCTACTCACAGTTTTGTGATCTGCATGGCACGCGTACTTTGCAGCAGGCACATTATCCCTCTGCGCTACTTTATGGTGAGTAAAAAATGCTACTAGACACCATTTGGATCTCTCAACAATTGTAACATTAATCACCAGGTATCTTGACATTTTTATTGTTGCCTGAAAACTTCTGGATGCACAAGCAAGTTCAGTGCTTCTAAACCCATGTTATTTTTTAACACTGCAGCCACACTACAATCAGTGCACCAGTCTACTGCCCTAAAGCTGACCCTACCCCTAACCCCAGGCCCTGGACCCAGTCAGGAGCCCTCAGGCTAGGGGTCTGTGCACAGTGCCTGGGGGTCCACTGGAGCTCGGGCCTCCTCTTCCCCCGCACCTCGGGGGCTGCAGGGGCTATTTTTACGAGACTGGCACAGGTGCTTTCATATGGTGTGGTGCTTTTCGGGTTTTACCTGGAACTTTAACATAAAGACAGACAAAAACGCACATACACACTCTCCCTCTCTGTGTTTGGAAAGACTTAAAAAATGTTGGTCATTTCACAAAATCTTACTTATTACCTTACCAATCCGCATTCATCTCTCTTTTCACTGCCCCCTAAGCCCCTCTCGTGCTCCCCGCTTGTCGTATAATATTTTAGCACTGTGTGGCAGCCTGATTGTTGGGGAACCTGAAGGTCACCGCCCCCCCCCAAACAGTCTTACTGACCAAGCTACGCCTCCTGCACACAAGACACCATAACATGGAGACAAGAGCATCTTCTTTGAGAACAAAATGCACCTTCTAAAGATTCCCAGAGTGTGAAGAGATCTTTACTTGTTAGGCTGGAGATGTATGTCCTGGTCGCCTTCTGTTTGTGTTGAGTACTAAGGCCCTGATTTATACTTTTTTTGCGCTGCATTTGCATCATTTTATGACGCACAAGTAGCGTAAACTTACAAAATACAATTATATTTTGTAAGTTTACGCCACTTTTGCGTCCAAAAATGACGCAAATGTGGAGCAAAAAAAGTATAAATCAGGGCCAAAGTGTCTTTGGACCATCGAAGAGTCGTGTTGAGGGGGTGGGACTGACCCCCGAGACTAGTGCCATGCCCATGCACAAGGAGTTTCAAGAGTTTTGAAGTCTTGGAGTCCGCCCAGAATGAATTTGGGGCACAGAGCGGTAGTTGCTTAAAGGGGGGGGTAGTGAATGCTTTCACTAGCACTGTGGGGGAATTGATGGGAACGGTGCCTGCTTGCCCTCGGTCTGGTGAACTCCCATCTCCCTCCTCTGCTCCTGCTAGAGGTGTTTTGTAGACAGAATAGATAGTACTTGCAGGATTTTGATCATTTAGGCAGCTGGTTGTTAACAATGAAGACTCAGTAGTGACATTTCAGCTATTAAAAAGTGCAAGGGGTGCCAGTAATTGGCTAATTAATTAGCTTATCTGTGCATGCATTGAGACGATTCAAGGCCCACATCAATGCAGAGACGGGCAGAGTATGGTGTGAATTACAATCAGCTGAGCAGTGTCTGGAAAGGACCGGGTCATGCCATATTTACAGCAGTTTTGACATTCTAGTTGTGTGAATTTGCAGCATTAAAAATAAAGGTTAACTTTCTTAATGACATTACCACCCCATCATCTGGCCTTGAAATATTTGATTTGCATGCTAACAAAGTGGTTCCCTGAAACCTGGGCCCTCTTTGGAAGTATTAGCATGTTTTCCGTTACAATGAAACCATGGGCCAGATTTACAAAAAACTGGCGCAGCACCAGTTTTGAAATGATGGGGTGCACTGTATTTACAAGAATAGGTGCACCCCTGCGTTTCCCCCTGCTCCGACGCTAAATTGAGCAGCCGGTGGCAATGCAGGCATCCTTGCACCATAGTGCAAGGGTATCTGTGTTGAATGGTGTCATTGTTTATGTTCAGGAAGTTGTCCATTCCTGCACATAAACAATCATCCATGGCATTTTGCTTCTTCTATGTGTGCTGCAGAATGCAGCTCACATAGAAAAAGCAAAAAACAAGGAGGAATAAAAGTATTCCTCTTCATTTTCACATGCTAACGCCACCCCATCAGATTTTGGCGCTGCCTCAGATTTACATTTTCTTGTAAATCTGAGACAGCGTCAAAAGCAATGGGTGATGCGGATGAACGCCCACTGCAACATCCATTGCACGCCCCTCTGCTGCAGAAAACCGCTCTCGGAGGGGCCAATATTTACAAGGAGACGCAAAGCCACAAAAAGTGGCGTTACACCTCCTTGTAAATGTGGAGAAGTGGTTAGCGCCACTGGAGAGTTGAAAAAAGTGATGTTCCGGTGGTGATAGGGCCTTGTAAATCTGTCCCCATGTTTGCTAGCGATGTCCTCCTATCCCTCACCACCTGTCTTGTTTTGAAAGCTTAGAGGTGACTTCTGTAACTAACAAGTATAGCTTCAGGCTTCGGTAAGGGGCAGAGTCTCATGTAATGGGTTCTGATAGTTGGGCATCTTCAGAAATGCAGATTTGTTTTCTGAATTGATGATTAGAAATGCTTGAATCTCCCAATGTCTCCTTTATTCTAGTGAAGTGAATCTTCAGGCTGCCTTGTGTCCTGTGGCTGATTCAAAGCCAAATAATGAAGAAAAGTCCCCAGTGCAGATAAAAATTGACTAGCATGTGTTCATGAATCGGGTAGTGCCCAGTTTACAAAATTTGGCTCCTACGGAAAACTAGGGGCACATGTACAAAGGTTTTTTCCTGTCACAAACCCATTGACTAGCTTAATCAGAGGGTCTGCTATCGGTAGAAACCTTTTCATAATATACTAAATGCAGTTAGTGATTCAGAAAAGCTTTTCGGAATGACTAAATGAATTTAGAAAGGATTAGAGAGTCGCAGTTTGAAAGGGGCGTGTTTACGGTGTCTCTTCTAAATTGCAATCAGAAACTTTGTACCAATGATTTGCGATTGTAATTCCAGCTGCAAACCTTTGACCAGTTACAGACAGCCAGGTTGGGATGGTAACTGATTTGCAAAGTGAAAGAGTTCCATTTTGACCCCTTCCTGTTTGAGAATCATGTTGTCAGCTTCATGGGGAGTAGACTGTGGTCCACGAGCTCACATTGATGTCTTTAAAAGTAAAAACTTTTTTTAAAGCAGTCCCATTTCTTTTAAGAAACTTGGGTTGTGAAAAAATCAATTTTGAAATACTTTCACAAGGATGGTGCTCAGCTTTCCCTTCTAGACCACCATCCCTGACAAGGTAGCCAATTGGAGGGAATCACATTTTTTGGTGAGCTGCCTAGTGAATATTGATTGGCATCTTGTTCTGCACCACCCCATCCCATCCGATTCCATGTTCTGCAAATCGACCTAATAATATAGTGGTCAATTCCCAAAATAAATTACTGATCACAAAAAGTTGGTGCACAATTTGTACAATAGTTCATCCGGCCCTAATTTTGGTGAGCAGCATGCTCCGCTGAAGGGCATAGTGTAACCTGAGCTGGAGAATTCATTTGTCCTACTGGCTTCCCCAAGCTTTCTTGAGTTTGACTTGGCAACACAGCTGGTGGCAAGACCTATTGTAACCAACTCTTTAAAATGTATATAGAAGATCTATGGCTTTGCCTACAGGAGTATTTCTCATGCGTGTTATGCTATTGGCTGTTTGGTGTATCATTACAGCTACTTCCAAGTGTTTGCTTTGCAATGCATATGTGACTAGTTTACATTTCAAAAGTACACCAAATCATCACAAAGTAAATTCTTTATGTCATAGATGAGTTATTGACTTATATATTGAAAGCAATCATTTTTTATTTAATTATGTTAGGCAGGACTGAAAACGTAAGCTTGGCCTATTGGCTTGATCAGTGCCAGTTTTTATTTCTCATCTTGATCACCTCTTAAAGAGCGCTACTTTACAATATATAGCCACCCACAACTCATCTTTCTCCCCTATTACACACTCTCCTATTACTTTAAGGTTGCCTTAGACCAAGTACAGTGGTCTAGTGCCTTTTGGTTAGGTTCACGTGGTAGAAATACCATGTATATATATGTACTCATAGAGCTAACCAGGCATTTTGGAATAAGTACTTTGAAAAAGCAGGTTCTGGTTACATCACAAGGTGTGTCAAATATCCATAGGTTGTAAGTAAGAGAGAGAGGTTTAACATGTAGGACTTTTACACCATCCTTCTTCTACTTCACACCCTGAGTATGAGGCCTACTTTTGATGAGGTTACTCTTGAGACATCTTCTGTGGCAGATTTACTAAGAAGTAAATTAATGTGATGCTAACCCAGCAAGACAACTTGCGGCACTGCGTTACAGGGAGAGGACAGCAATGTGCCATTTCCACTAAGATATGACACATTTCTACACTTTCCCTGCACTGGCACACTGAGTGCAGCCTAGTGTCAATGCAGGCTCCCATGTGCCATGTTGCAAGTGTATCTTCGTTAAGGCCAAAATTGCATTTGTTCAGGAAGAAGGGACACCTTCCTGCACAAAATCAATCCTTGGTGGATTTTTCCTGTGCAGAATACAGCACACATTGAAAGAGATAAAAACAAGGAGAAATAAAGTTATTTACACCTCACTTCGGGAGGCATAGCCTTTTGATGCATTCCCAGATTTACTAGTGCTAGCAAACACAGGAACGCATCAAAAACGATGGGTGGATGTGTGGGAACACCCATGCTCCATCCATTGAATGCCTTCCCAGGGCAGAGTAGCACAAGGCAGCAACTTGTACTGCCTCTGCCTTGCTTTACTCTAGATCTAGTAAGCCACACAAAGTGGCTTTAGATGGTTTGGTAAATCTTACTGAAGCCCTTGCGTTGCCTTGCATCGCCTTGCATGACGCAACGGATGGGCTCTGTAAATCTGTGCTTCTGTATCCCTGTAAAATGCTGCATTGAAAGGGCTGGGAAGTTTCCTGCTGAGGACCACAAACGACTCCACCTTCTCTCCAGTATATCTTTTGGCACCTTTGACTGATAGAAAACGAGAGGACATGAACACCGCTTGGGGAAGAAGTGACGCTAAAGCAGAGCGACATGCAATCTCAGTTGCCAATGTCTGCCTGGCCATTGTTCTGACAGCTTCAACCTTCTTGAACTCTTGCCCAGGCCCCACGTCTGACTTTCAAAGACATTGTGAGGAGCTTCACCCTCCGGAAGGTCATCGTTGGTAAGTGACATTGGCGCAGGCCTTCTCCTCCCCACATCTTGTACCAACTCATCGAAATTCTTAGTGGCAGCCTGTCTCTTCCAATCACACATCCAGGGGCAGGAACATAACATTTTGGCCTTGCTTTCCAATCGGTTTGACACTACCTTGGTCATCATCGCTCCGCTGTCTCTTTCCTCCGCTGAAGCCGACCTTGTGTCAAAGACTCCCTCAAAGCCAACAAAAGCTATTGACGAGTTTAAAGATACTGTTATAAAGTTAAGTAACTGTCTGAAACTGCTGATAAAGTAACTGAATAAATCTATCATTCAAAGGCATCTAATATCTGAGCAACAACCTGAAAACCTTGAAATTAGAGAGAGATGCCCATCTGCAGTAAAGGTCAGTTTCCCAACGCCTCAGGATTCCGGAATACAGAACAAACTAAAATGTAAGCCACATTTAACATCAAAAGTAGTACACATATTCCACCCTTTTCCCTGCACAAATTTTGACAGTTTAAACCAGGTGACTTTTGTACCGGGACATACTGAACATTTTGCTGCTCAGAATGGGGAAATTGTGCAGTATTACCGCATAATCCTCACATTTACACGTCTTGTAACAGGAATATAATGCCACATGGGAGAAATACTGCACCACACAGTTTAGCTGTTTTTCCAGATGGCATTTCCTCACCCAAATATTGGGACACAAGGAACAAGGCCCACAGTTTACGTTGCTACTAGCCAGAGCCGGCCTTTGCTAAGATAGCACCCTCAGCATTGGCGAAGAGATATTTGACGCCCTTGATGATGGCAGTGAATCAAATGAGGTGGCAAGGGGGCACTTTTTTGTTCATCACACAGTGACTGGCCCCTGGACACAAACATCCCCCGGACCTCCACCAGCTCACCTAAATCACCCATAGCTTAGCTGCCTCAAGCAGATGATGGGTTTGTTGATGCTGGTCAGTAGGGGTCAGAGGGTGAAGGGAGGGCAAGGAAGCGGGCTAAGGGGGTCTAAAAAACATCCCCTGCTGGATGATGATGAAAGACTAAAACCACGTTAAACTGGCAAATCAGACAGAAACGAACAGGCAGGGACAAGGCTGGAGCAAGATGACAAGATGAGAAAGTCAATTTACTCTCTTGAAGCCTCCATGAACCATGCCACCCTGACATCAACCTCTGTTCTTTTCAATCACATTTATTAAGTAGAAAACATGACTCTGCTCTGATATCTTCTGTACTTGGAGTAACAAGGACATTAAAGGTATTTTTTAGGGTTTAGGGATGGGCAAGGATATGTGGTAGTGAGGGATAAAAGTAAAAACAAAAAGATAATAGATATATGTTCTCTCTTTGCTTTTACTTTTATACCTCATTGCCAATCCCTAAACTCTAAAAATATGTAATGCCCTTTTATTCCATACCCTTTCCCATCCCACCCCGAACCCTAAAAATCCCTCACTTGCCCACACCCTTACCCATCCCTGAACCCTAAAAATATCGTAGTACCCTGTACCCTTACTCAATCCCTTACTTAGTCAATTCACCAAAAATGTAAAACCACACTATCCCATACACTTACATGCCCATGAACCCTCAAAAAGTCCTTTAAAACCTTATTAAAACCCTTACCACGCTGAACCTTTACCCATTCGATCAATTATTGTTTAATTATAACTGTTTACAATAGTTACATATGTGTGTGTACATTTTTGTAAACACTTATAATAAACTAATAATTTAAAAATGTTTACGATAATTTATACAAACAAACAAACAACACATATATTTGATTATTGTAAACATATCAAATAAAGTAACTATTCTAAAAAATGAATAGAACACTATCCAGTCTAATCCTAAAATGATGCATGGTCTAAAAAAAATAAAACATAAGCAAAAAAGTATATAAGACATCTAGGGCCTGATTCAGACCTTTGCGGGCGGCCGAGGCCGCCCGCCAAGGTCCCGCCGACAAATGACCGCACCGCGGTCAAAAGACCCGCCAGGAACAGGATGGCGGTAGGGGGTGTCAGAATCCCCATGGCGGCGGAGCGCGCTCCGCCGCCATGGAGGATTCTGCAGGGCAGCGGGAAACCGGCGGGAGACCGCCGGTTTCCCGCATCTGACCGCGGCCGAACCGCCACGGTCAGAATGCCCTGCGGGGCACCGCCGGTCTGTCGGCGGTGCTCCCGCCGACCCTGGCCCCGGCGGTCTCTGACCGCCGGGGTCAGAATGACCCCCCTATAGTATTTAATGAATAAAATATAATATTAAACAATAAAAGAGCACCAACTTTATCAAATACAGTGATATTTTAATAAGCAGTACTTTAACATGGCTAATATTAAAATATAATAAAGGGATAGACTTACCCTTGATATTACCTCTCTTGATATTTTTGCTGTCATTATATTTTGACCATGATAGTTTGGTCAAATAAGACTTTGAAAACAATATTCAAGTAGCCACCCATTGCTTGTAACCTTTGATTCTCGGTAAGAGAGATATATGCATAGGGTATGCAGTTTTTGCTATCTTGTTATGTCATTTTTTGAAAAAAGGAGGATTTCAAGATTATGGGATTTGTGAGGGTGTAAGGTGATAAGGGTTTTAGATGGGTTCTAAAGGGTGTTTGCTAGGGTTCATTGGTAAGTCAATAGTGTAGTAGAGGTTATAGATATATCCTCACAGAAAAAAAGCTTAAAGGTCTGTTATAGTTAGGTGAAATGTTCAGTAACAAAATGCTATGTTTCAAACTCTAAAAAACACAGAAATTTACCAGTTACAGTTATCTCAAGCAACTATGGGCCTCATTACGACTTTGACGGTCCTAAGAGTGGACTGGCAAAGCTGAGGGGAGAACGCCACCGTCATACCAGTGGCATCCCCCTGAGTGTATTACAATGTTCCCACGGGCTGACCGGGGGGAACATTGCAATACATGTTAAGGCTACGATGTTGGTCTCTGATTCTTTAAGGGAGCTGAGGCCAATATCATAGCACACCAGCACCATCGGAAAAGGCACTGTCTGCAAAGCAGACAGTGCACATTCTGATGTTGCTGGGTAGGGAGGCCCCTGCACAGGCTTTCCGCCGGCCTTTTCATGGTGGTGTCCCCACCTTGAAGAGGCTGGAAGAAAGTGAGGCTTTAATCAGCTAGGCGGCGCATAGTTCAGCGCCACCCTTGCTGGTTATAACTCCGACCACCCGCACCACGTCAGGAACCAGGTTCCCCGCAGGGATGGAAGTCCCTTGGTGGGTCTGCCTGCCAAGGTTGTAATGTAACAGGCGGACCACCACAGTTGCAGCAGTCCAACCATCACCGTGAAGTTGGTGGTCCTAGGACCGTAAGCCTCATAATGAGGCCCTATATCTCGCACTAAGTATGTTAGGTTCTCCTGGGGTCATAGCTTCAAAAACCCAGGAGTCCTATGGTATTTTTTCTAGTGTTGCTTGTGGGCTGTAGAAAGACCTATGGCGCTCTCACAACATTAAAAAAAAATGTCATGTTCCTGCCACTTCTAGGGACATCACTGAAAACAAAATATGTTTAAATATTATGGGATACTCCTTGAAAGAGCAGTGAATAATAATGAGTGACTATGGCTGCTTATTTATTATTCACTTTTTTCTTCTTTTTTTAAATATTTTTTATGGGTTTCATTGTTCCTCCGGGGATACCCAGTGTTTTTTTTTTTTTTTAACAAGGGGCCATGGGAGGAGGGAGTCCCAGGGCCCCTGCAGCCCCCCAAGCTCCCTGCAAGCAGCTTCAATTCATGGGGCAGTACAGGAGCTTTTATTTTTTTTATCTACATGGTGCCCAGGGCACCCCACACCAGTATAATTCATGGGGAATGCAGCCCCGCCAGCTCCCCTGTTTGCATCCACTGCATGTGCAGCGAGAGCCAGCATTGCTCCAACCCCATGGGAAACATTTTATTTGCTCCTGTGGGAACAATCAAAGCATTTCTGTACCCAAGAGCGCAGGTGGGGAAATGCTATGTTCTCCCACTGGGCAGGAGCATCTGTGTACTCCAACCTATTGGGAGAACTTTATATTTTCCCTGCCTGCACTAGCAGGTGATGCCTGAGGGTTGAGGACCCTGGGACACATTCGATGAGCCAGCCCTGAGGGGTGGAGTCTCCAGGGCCATTGTATGACTCAGGAAGGGGGGCTGCGTAGTCCCCTCCCCTTCCTTTGAAAGATGACAGGATGGGGTCCTTGGTGTCTCTCTCAGCTCAGGGAAGGGGGCAGCATGGCCCCTCTGTCCTCCAATGAAAAGTTGCCCCTGGGGGATGGGGTACCCAGGGGACACCTCCCCTTTATTTAGGTTATCGGCCCTGGAGAATAGGGCCCCTGGGGTCTCTGCTGCTCAGGGATGGGGTGTCGGGTAGCCCATCTCCCCATCAATGAAATGTCGGCCCTGTGGGATGGTGTTCCCAATGCCTCTTGGAGGCTTGGGGATACTGGGCTCAGGGGATGGGGTCTCCAGGGCCTTGTGGATGCTTGGGGGACTGCAAGCCCACCAACTGAAACATACTCTATGTCTCCCCCAGGGCCTGGCCTACCTTGGGGGGATTAAAGGTGCAAGAGCTTGCACTTTTTTTTATTTTGCCACAAATTTGCAGATTCTCTGCAAAATTGTGGCAAAATAAAAAACAAAACATTTTTAGCCCTCTGGGACCCCAACACCAGGCCTAGGGGGTCAGGGTATGCATACCCTGCCCCCTTATGTATTTTTTTATAGTTTTTTTTAGGACTCTAGACCTAGTTCTGAGTCCTAAGATGGCTGTCACCACTTCCTGGTTGACGTGGGGGAAGCCAATCAGATCGCAAGATAAGATATGTCGGGCCACCGAATCCTCCACAGAGTGATATTATACAATTTATTTTTGCCATAATTTTTCCAAAACTACTGAACGGATTTACACTAAAACACAAAAAGCACTCTTTTTGGACCAAGATCTAGCTTACTATCAAATTTGTTGTAAATCCATTCAGCGGTTTGAGCTGAAGCAGTGTTTAAAGATCCCATGGGAAATGTATGGGGGAAATGCATTTTATTAGTTGGACCCCTGATTGACGGATCACCCTGGAACATTTCATGAGCAAACTAGTAAAAAATAGCACTTTTTCTGGAATGTTTTGTGCCGATTTGTCAAATGATGCCAAAGCCATTAACAACACAAAAGGCATTTCCTATGGGAAAACAATCCTAACCATAATTACCCTGTAGCGACCACCGATGCCACTGGGACCTCATCTCAGGCTACTCAGCTTCTTCCTAGAAAGCTTTGGGGTGATCCATCAAGCAGAAATAAAGGGTAAGTCCAAAAAATATGTTTTCCCCATGCAATACTTTGATACAGAAAAGCAGCTGAATGGAATTTAACAAAATATTGCAGAATGCTAGATATTAATCTAGAAACCTTGCTTTTTGTGGTTTGGTTTAAATCCATTCAGACATTTTTGAGAAGTGAAGGCTCAAAATGTACGTATATTTCATGGGTAGGATCCACTGAACCAATAGATCAAAATATAAAATATGTTGGACTGCCACAACATCAACAATGATGTTGCAGCAGCATTTTTAGCACTCAGGGGCTCATTCCGCTGTCCTAAAAAATGGTAAAAGATCACATAGGGGTTCAGGGGAGGGAAACCCTTACATCCTTGGCCTGGATCATATCATTTTTTAAAGGAAGGGAACAGTGTGCTGCTCATCTCCCAAGCCATTAGATAAACCCAGGGAACCCATCCACAGACCTGCCTCATTATTTAAAGAGGTGAGCGCCCCCGTTCCCCGAGCAATTAGATTGCCCCAAGAACCACATTCCGAGGCCCAAAGAAATAAAATATTCCAGTGATGAACCCCTCCCACCCAGGACACGCACAGCAATGGCAGGCCTTGGGGCTATGGGAGGCACTCCAGGACCCCTGCATCCCTGCTGACTGGTTGCTATTCCCTGCATGGTGGCAACTAGCTGCATTTGTTCGCTCCTGCCCAGCAGGTGCAGCTTTTCTGTATGCTCCTTTTGGGTGGGAGCGAACCTTGTTCCCCTGCCTCGGTTAGTGCAAATAGGGAGTGGAATTTCTCACTTCCTGCTCTCTCGTGCACAGGGATCAACACAGTGTTGTGGATGATGGGTTCCTTGGAACTCTCCTAACATCTGTCCCAGGCTATTGGGTCTCCTTGGCCATTTTGTGGCCCAAGGAGGAGACCCTCACAACCTCCTCTCCAAATAAAAAAAAAAACTTCAGCTCTAGGGAATGGGGTCTATGGGGCATTGAAAAGGCTGTGGTAGGGGGACTGCACACCACCCTTCCCACTAAAAGTGAGTATTAGCCCTGAAAAATAAGGTCCCTGAGGCCTTGAGAAGGCTCTGGGAGGGGGTTGAATATCCACCTCCGTAATAAGAAAAAAAGATTTGCGTCGAAGGATGGGGTCCCTGAGGCCTGGAAAGGTTTTGAGGAGGGGAGTCTATACATCTCACCCCTAAAATGTATGCACTTCTCCCAATGTTTGTGAGACTGATATGAGGTTAGAGAATTTCACCCCTTTGGCTTATGCACTTTTCCCATTTTTAGTTGGACAGGAGTTAAAATACTAATTTTCACCTTCTCAATTTATGTTGCTAGATTGAATTAGAATAGTAAATATCTCCCATATGATTTATGCTCTGCACTCCAAAATACTGTGCATTCATCAGGTAAGCAGCTACACACTGAAGTGCACAATGAAAACATCAGGCGTGCAAGTGCCTATTCTTATCAAGGTAAAATTACTTTGTGGCCATGACAAGACTCTGATTCAATTAAGAGTGTGCAAATCAATAATAACTCTCAGGATGGAATTCCCCAAGGGTTCAGCTTGGTTTAGAGTATTAGGCAGCAACAGAGCCAGAAAATCCCTTTATCGCACCGGGCATTTCCCCAGTTGGCTGAAGCATTTGGAGGCATTTCGAAAGCCTAGGGCTGCTACTGGTGCCTCCATTACTTCCCCTAGCTTAATTGCAGCAGCAAAGGGAGGCTTCAAGAGAGAGAGGAAGGGAGGAAGAAGAAAGAAGTAGAGAGAATGAGAAAGGATGGGTGGAAAGAGAGATTGCGTGAGGAAACGTCAGGATTGTGCATTTTTGCCGGGGCTGGTTTTCATTCCCAATTCCGGTCCTGGCGAGCAGCTGAATGAAGGTTAGGGACACTTTTTTAGGATTCTATCCAACACCATGAAGGTGCACGGCGTGTAGTGTTTGTTTTTATCACAGAGTTAGAAATAGGAGCTCTTCTCATTAAGAGATCTTTGTGCTGTGAGACACTTCCAGCCTACTTGTTTTGGTACATCTACTGACCTTGTAATCTTTTCCATTGACAGATATTGTTTAGCCAATTATGTTCACCTACATTTAAGTTAACCTAATTAGCGCTTTCTAATATATTTTGAAAAAAAATTATAAACCACAAACATAGAACTAATTTAACATCACCACTTTGCGAAAGACACGTAGGGCCAGACTCACAAATCAATTTCTATAGAGACACAGCGGTACACCCAGATAAAGTCCTAATGTATGGTTGCAGACATTTGGTCCAATTCCTAACAAAAACCGTACATTTTAGAGCGGCTCTTATTTCTACCTTGAAAAGATATTTACTCAGCGGCGGCTCTTCTGCTATGGTGGAGGAGCGTTGCCCCCCGCCATGAGCTGCAGCTGCAAAGCCTTTACAATAAAACAGTAATAAACTGTGTTTATTATCGTTTTCTTGTAAAAGGGTGGGGTCACAGGCTGTGATGAGTACTGAGGGTGCGCATGTACGTTTGGCCTACCATCTCGGGTCGGCCAAACACACATGCGCACAGGGCTCTCTCCAGCCCGGCACTGTGTTGTCCGGCTGGATAGAGCAGGCACAGGCTCCCAGTCTGCCTCTGAGCGCCCTTTCCTGGGCACTCCCAGCCAATCCTAACGCTGCTCTGAGCAGGGTCAGGATTGGCCACAGGGCAGGCTGGGAGCCTGTGCCTGCCTCCAGTGACCAGCAAGAAGGAGCGGCGGCGTTGCAGTAAGACAGGTGCTTTTTTTGTATTTTTTTTTTTTATTTAATGTTTATTCCCCCCCCTCCCGCGTGCAGCGCCGCCCCTTCCGGCCCCTTCAGCGCACAGCGAGCCACGACTGTATTTACTCCAGCTATTTACATGAGAAAATCTCCTACATTTCCTGCTAGGAATTGGGCTGAGTAAAAATTATAACTAACAATAAACAAGTACATTTGTGGGTATTCACAAATTATGAGACATTCGAAAAAGATTATGACTGATATTAAACAAGTGCGTTTGTAGGTATTCAAAAATTGGGCCGAGTAAAAATGATAACTAACAATAAACACGTACATTTGTGGGTGTTCATAAATGAGACATTCAAAAAAGTTTATAACTGATATTCACAAATTATGAGATATCCCCTCTTTTAAATCATATTTAGTGAATAGCCTGAGTTTACACTCGTAAAGAAGGTAATTTGCACACGTAAGTTGGCTTACATGCACAAAACGATCTATGAATTGGGCCCATTCTGCTCAAACCACAAGAAGCATTGTTGTGGTGCATACGTGCTTAAGTGATACTTACAAGGGTGTAATGTATGTCAGGGATGTCAGGGATCACACATTTACACAAGTGTAGTTTGACCAAGATAATGAAACTTGCCATACTTATGGGAGTTTTAGAAGAGTTGCCGGGATAATAAATTGAAAATTGGGTGACCATTGAAAAGTAGGAACTTTTGGGGATTTACATAGCTCAAGAAGTGCACCTGAAAATTTACAAATTCAAGCATTCGTGAATCAAACAATAGAGAAAGTGTGGAAAGCACATCACCCAGCCCATTTCTCATACTTTTTGCGTGGGGAGGGGTGCCCGGTATTTCATAAAATAATTTTAATTTCAAAGAGACTATTTTCTTAACCATAACTTTAGCACTAAAGAATAGGTAAGATATTGAAACATAGGATTACAAAAGTATGAGGAACTTGCCAGTATATGTGAAGATTACAAAGGGTCACAAGTCTTTTTTTTTTACAAAATGCACTCTTGATGCTTGAAGTTGCAAGAATATCTATATATTAAACAGTGCACTTTTTTTTACTAAAAAGAATACATTGCATAGTTTCTTCGCTTAACAGCAGACTAGACCTTTCTGAGTTGACTCATCGGGTTAAAGCGCCTGCACGCCTCTCTGTAGATGCTCATGTTATGGTGCTCCAACATACCCCATGAACCTTTCTTCAGTGTTGATCCAAGCCGACACGATGCTGACATAGAGCTAATGCAGGTTGGACGCCTCCCATTGATTTACAATCACCAGGCAGTGCGACTACAAGCAGCATCCATCCATCCCCTCTCAGCTTTGCTGTGGCAACCATCACTCCATACCTATCTGTGATTTTAAGCCCCGCAAACCAGGGCTCAGCTGATAGTAAATTACTTTGCGCTTTCCATCGAAGAAGGGAAGTCAAGGCTTTGCCTGCCATTGAATCTTCTTTCTAAAACTGCAATTACCCAGCCTCTGACATGCTCAAATAGAACTGCAAGTCGATTTACAGATATTAGCCTCATCTTTCCATGAGTGGCTACTAACAATAACCTATGTAAATGTAAATAACATATGTTATTATTACAGAATATCATGTTAATCATCTTACTGACCTGAGGGGATGGAAGGTTAAGTTGGCCGTCCAGGGATCAAAGTTGTGTAGTACTCACTGGATTTCTCTAGGGGGCGCATTAAACACACTGAGACTATCCTGCTAGCACTGTAGACCCGTCTTCCTTTACTTTGCCTGTTTCCCTGCAGCAATCAGACTCCCATTTCAATTCCATGCTGGGCACTTTCCCAAGGTTGTGTTTCTGATTGTTCTAATATTTGTATATCTCACGAGAATTGGGGTTATTCAGTGTTTGAAAACCAATGCTTGTTTTGCAAAGCAGTTTACTTACAGCTTCTTTTTGCCATAACAACGGGACAATACAATCCTTTAAAAACGCATTAAGTGGCAATTTATGAAAATATCATGTTGAAAGGTTGTCTACGTTCCCTGACAATGAAAAGGCATTTATGTATCATGTTTTGCAAATTCCCAGGATAAGGTATATAGAGGGTTGAGAATCTTTACTTTACCTAATACAACAAATCCTGATCCGGAGATGATTGAGGAATGGATGGTGAATAATCACAATTGCTCCTTGGGAATGCTGAAAATATTGATTAAATACGCCCGCAAAGAAGTGGAGACATTAGCCGCACGAATCGATACAAATATGCAGACATTGAAAGAGAAATGTACTCCTGAAGTGTATGAGCAAGAAACATCAAGATTAAATGAACGCCTCACCAAATTGGAAGAGGAAACAATGGCTAAAAAACAACTAAAATTTCAAAGAGATGAGGCAGATTATGAACAGGGTCGGAACTTGACATTTGGACGCAGATTCGACCATTTGAGGGGTAGCAGTATGCTACAAGGAGTGAGACAGCAACCAGCGAGACAACAAAGCATTACAACAGGGGGTGCACAGGCATCAACGGTTGGAAGTGAAATGCAAAGCAGTGAAAGTGACACAGGGGAAAGTGATGTGTCGAATCAATCTGAAGTGGAATGGGTAAAATCCAACATTTTAAAGGAGTTCGACCTCATGGCACAAGGAAGATTGAATATTCAGAGAGGCCGAGGTGCACAAGGGTACAGAGGTCAAGGAAGAGGAGCAAGAGGAGGAAACAAAAACCAAAGAGGTGGTATAAAACAAGGAGAGATCCAGAGTTTCATGGGAATGCGCACAAGTGGACAAAATGCATCCAACCAAGGAACAAATTGACAGTTGTCAATTTATTGGATATAATTCTTATGAAAAATCAAGAAGAGGTTTTGGCACTGAGTTTGTCATTTTGCCCTACGACGAATTTTGGTTATGTTCAAACTAGAATTGATTTATTTAATTTTATAAGGAAATTGAAACTTAGATATTGGTATGCCACCAAGTCACCCAGCGAATTGGAAAATGAGAATGTGGAACCATCCAACTTACTTATAAGTGATTTGGATGTTTTACAAACAATGGGAGAACTGGAGGATGACTTTGGGTGGAGCAATGATCCTGAAAAGAGTCTTTATAAGGAAGGATTGAGAACAGATCTGAGGTGTGATACTATTGTTAAATTTCAACCCAAATCCAAATTTTGTCCACCGGTGTCACAAGGATCTATAGAATCATTTGAGGAATGTATGTTACATTGTAGAAACCTTAGTAACAAGCAAATAAAAGCTATTAAGGAGTTGAGCAACATGAAAGATATTGTCATAAAACATTCTGATAAAGGGGGCAATGTAGTAATCTGGCCTTTAAAAAAGTATTTAGCGGAAGGTTTAAGACAATTGAAAAGAAGTGATCAATATGAGGTGACTACTAGACATCATTACATACAAACCTTGAACAGTTATCGAGAGAGATTGGGTGAATGGAAAGAGAAGACATTAATCACTAATGAAGAATATTATTTCTTAAAATGTGATTTCCCGAAAATACCTGTGTTGTATTTATTACCTAAATTACATAAGGACTCTAAGAACCCTCCGGGCAGACCAATAGTGTCTTCAAGAGATAGTGCCCTTGAGAATACTTCTAGATATGCTGACTATTTTCTTCGACCATTTTTGCAGTCGTTATCATCATATATCAGAGACACTAGCGATTTTCTAACTAGAATTGAAGGCATAACATGGGAGAAACAATATTTATTAGTAAGCTTGGATGTTGAAAGTTTGTATACCTCCATTCCACATAAGCTAGGAATTCAAGCTAGTCAATATTTTTTGAGAGCTAGATTACTGTCATATTTGCAGCATACGGAAATGCTTCTAGATATGATGAAGGTCTGTTTGACGAATAATTTTTTCATTTTTGATAACCAGATTTATAGACAAACCCAAGGAACAGCAATAGGAACCTGTTTCGCTCCCAGTTACGCAGGTCTATACCTGGGCTGGTGGGAGGAACAGGTGGTATACAACAGTCATCAGTTTGAGGAACATGTAGTCCTGTGGGTATGTTTTATTGATGACATATTTTGCATCTGGAAGGGAAGTAAAGTGCAGGCTATGGCATTTGTAGATGAGTTGAATCAAAATCATTTGACTTACGGTTTACAGCACAAATTCATGCCACCCAAATTGAGTTTTTAGATCTTAAGTTAGAAGAGGATCCAAGTTGGTGACCTTACTGTTTCGTAAGAAGACAGCAGGTAACAGTTTATTGCATGCTAGAAGTTGTCATCCAAGAAAGCTAATAGAGAGCATACCGTATGGAAAGTTATTAGGAGCAAGGAGAAATTATAGTGAACAGGAAGATTTTTTGGAGAAAATCAAGGTTATGAGAAGAAGATTTTTAGAAAGGGTCTATTCCAACAAAACCATTGAGAGTGCATGAGACAAGGGTTTGTTAACTAATCGAGAGGAAGCATTAATTTCACACACTAAGGATGGTTTGGATACACAACAATCAGTTAGATTTATTACAGATTTCCACAATCAATCATGGGAATTAAGGAGTAGTTTAAATAAATATTTGAATATATTACGGGCAGATGAAGCAGTTAGTAAGTTTGTGGATGAAAAAGCTCAAATAACTTTTAGAAGAAGCCCCTCATTGAAAGATCAGTTGTGTGGAAATTTAGTTCAATCTCAAAAAGATTGTCAAAGACCAATACACGGCTTCTACGCCTGCGGAACCCACAAAGCATGCAGATTTAGCTCGAATTGTCGAGAAATAGTACTAAATAAAGAAATGAAACCATTTGTAATAAGGAAACATCTAACTTGTAATACTGAATATTCAATTTATGCGTTGTACTGCCCGTGTGATTTAGTTTACATAGGCAGTACAATCCATAAAGTAAAGAAATGGATATTAGAACATTTCAGGGCGTTCAAGAACGAAGATAAACAATATCCAGTGGCCAGACATTGTGCTAGATATCACAACAAGAATACAAATTTGTTGAAATTCTGTGTTTTGGATAGTATTCCTATTAATATTAGAGGTGGGAACAGAGAACAAGAATTGTGCAGACTGGAATCAAAGCTTATTATCAAGTACAGGACATTACAACCAAAAGGATTGAACATGGACGAAGAATTGGCAGCCCATTTAGGTTAAGAATATTAGTAAGCAATAGTATGATTTCAATAAGTTTATAGTTTAATGGAATTATGTATAGTTTTTATTTTTGGTATAGATGATATGAAATTGATTTCAGTATATATAGAATATTAAAATTTATGTAAATTTTGTATTTTATTTACAGAGTGATTTGTGATGGCAGCCTTGTATGATGGAAGCAGGAGAGCTATTACATCTCTTTTCGGTATCCTGTACCTGAGAAGGTTACAAGTAAAACACAGTTTTTCATATATTTCATATTTTGTTTTTTATATATTTTATATTTTTTATTATATTTTTTATTTCATATATACATATAATTTTTATGGAAAATCTGCGAATTTGGTTATTTATTTATTCAACACCTCTTTTCAACAGGATTCTAAGAGAGTAGATGAATAATCTCAGAGTGAATTCATTGAGCAGCAGCAGAAAATAATTTTAAAGCACAATGTTTTAAAATGGCCGACAGATTGCATTGGTGATTGTATTTGGTTTGAAAATGTAGTCCTTCGACTATTGTTATGTATGGGTTAGGTATGGAAGCAGTAGAAAAAGGACTACTGCAAAAAGTTACGTTTTTGAACTCGTGAACAAGGAGCAGGAGCTCCGAAACGCGTTGAGTTTTTCTGCCATTATTGCAAATAAAAGAATACACTTGCCAAATTATTGGAGCTTCTGTACGTTGTCTACTTATCCAGCATTTGGGAGGAGTAGGCGTTGTGTTTTTGATGGTAATATATATATATATATATATATATATATATATATATATATACATATATATATTTTCCCAACGTATGTGAGTGTGAAGTTAGGAATAGTAAATCTACATCTATATGCACTTACCTTTCGATATTTTGGTCTTTGAATTTTCTGCTCGAAATTTCTTGTACCACGATATTCATACCCTCAATATTTAATGGGTAGAACCACAAAAAAATGTATCCTGATCCTTTAAAATGTTTCACCAGGAATGCAAACTATTCACATTCAGCAGATGGTACCAAAATATACTCCATCAATACTTATTGAATTTGGCTTGCCTTTATAGACCACTACAGACTATGTGCTAATTCCAAAGACCAAAGCGTTTTGTAATATACCCTATAGACTATGTGCTAATTCCAAAGACCAAAGCGTTTTGTAACATACACTACAGACTATGTGCTAATTCCAAAGACCAAAGCGTTTTGCAATATACCCTATAGACTATGTGCTAATTCCAAAGACCAAAGCGTTTTGTAACATACACTATAGACTAGGTCCCAATTCCAAAGACCAAAACGTTGTGTAATATACCCTATAGACTATGTGCTAATTCCAAAGAGCAAAGCGTTTTGTAATATACACTATAGACTATGTCCCAATTCCAAAGACCAAAATGTTTTGTAATATACCCTATAGACTATGTGCTAATTCCAAAGACCAAAGTGTTTTGTAATGAACCATATAGACTATGAACTAATTCCAAAGACCACAATGTTTTGTAATATACCCTATAGACTATGTGCTAATTCCAAAGACCAAAACATTTTGTAATATACTCTATAGACTATGCGCTAATTCCAAAGACCAAAGCGTTTTGTAATATATACTATAGACTATGCTCTAAATCCAAAGACCAAAACATTTTACGATATACATTATAGACTATGCGCCAATTCCAAAGACCAAAACGTTTTGTAATATACCCTATAGACTGTATGCTAATTCCAAAGACCAAAGCGTTTTGTAAAATACACTATAGAATATGCGCTAATTCCAAAGACCAAAACATTTTGTGATATACGCTATAGACTGTGCGCTGACCAAAACGTTTTGTGATATATATACAGTGATGTGCTTGACAGAACACAAATCTGTATGAGCACACTTTTTATGATAAAATGTAAGCCCCTTCTATTCCGTACATTCTAGACTTAAAACCTTTCGAAAAATAATGTTTGGGATTTGAATTTTCTGGAAGGGTTCGTTTTTGACAAAAAGCATTTCAGAAGGGTGTTGTACATTGCATATTTATTTTGTCATTGTCTCATGAAGTGGTGCCTTAATATTAAAGACACCAGACCGCAGAATGACAGGAAAAATGTTTAAATGCTTCCAGATTCTGAGTGTCCTCTTGAAATAATTTCTCCCTTGAAAACTGCTGTGATGTTAACATAAATCGGAATTAACTATTGGGCTGAACATTTTACTGCAATGAGTGAAATGTTTCATCTCCCTTTCTTGAAATGCACTTAAATGTGAAGAGTTTAGTTTCCTGCTTTAGACAAAATACCCCACACCAGTCTTCGGAAACCATCAGGAGATGAAGGACATTTGGAATATCAGTTCCTTCTCTGTGTAGAATGTTCACCTCATTAATGGCTAAACACAGCTATTGAAAGATGGCATGGGACCTTTACATAGTTGTCAATTGTCAGCAGCTGCAATGCTTTCAATGCCTGTTGTTCTGTCAAACTTTTGATCTGTTATAGCTAGAAACATTATTAAAACCATGAGTATTTGCAGCAGATGATGGATTATGTAGTAAATGCAACAACTAAAAACTAAAAGAAACTTACCACGGCTGTAGAGTCTCGGAATGAAAGTGGCTATGATGAATGGTTGGTCACACCTTGTTTATTCCTGTTTGACTAAAAAGTTAATGCAGCCCGAATGGGCCTTAGCCACCATTCTGACCGCATCAGGGCTGGCTTTAGCGTTCGTGGCGCCATGTGTGACATTCTTTTTTTGGTACCTCCTCCACCCCATGACCACCTCCTCAGATCCCTCACTACCACCCAGAAAATTAGCCACTCTCCATAGCCCCCTTTCACATACATTCATTTGTTTTAAAGTGCTTGCAAAGGCTGGCTTTACTAATCCACTCAGCAGTCCACACAAAATATTATACTGTTCTTTGCAGCAGGCACATTAACCCTCTATGCTACTTTATGGAGAGTCAAAGCAGCCGCTAAGCTAAACTCCCATCTCTCTCCCTAGCAGGAACATTAATCACAAGAGGTATATTGATATTTTAAATGCTTCCCTGAAGACTGGACGCACAAGAAACTTTTCAGCAGGTGCTTTTAAATCGCAAGTTTCATAAGTGATTGCTAAACACAGCGCCTCCCCCTGAGGTCAGTATCCGGTGGGGCCGCACTGCTCGCACCGCCCTAAAGCTAGCCCTGGACCGCATTATCTTACAGCTGACATTACAACTTGTATGTACTATCATTCACAAACTGGAAAATCCCAAGGCCTGTGTACTAGAAACAGCATGACAAGTGGCACTCTTATTGCTGATGATGTTACTAATAATGTAATCTCTCTATGCTTGTTTTTTTAATCTTATTTGATTGTTGTTAAAAGCTCTTAGCTTAAACAATTAACACAAAGTGTCCTGGTGACATTTCAATTATTTTCATTCCGTGAGATTGCTGTCAACATTGTAGAAATTATTGGAAATCAATTACAAATTAATGCAAATGAGAAAAGTCCACATTTAGATTAAATACTGCAAAATGTATTCACGCAAGCTTGATTATCATATTGCAGAACATAGCAGAAACTCAACGTGAGCCATATTAATCAATGTATTCATTTGGGATTGGCCTGCACATGTAACTAACGGAGGGGAATATTAAGAGCAGAAAAGACATAGGTCCTAATAATAATATTGGCGGTACATCCTGCCTACCTCCGCGGTGATGGCCGACAAAATACCGCATCTACCATCCGTCCGCCATATTATGGGCACTGCCTGACTTCCTCCACAATAAGGGCAGAAATCCGGCAGTGTTCATAGTGGCAGAAGGTGATAAGCTAGCGTTGCTAACACACGCACCACCACGCCAGAAGAACGCCGCCAGCCTTTTTATGAACAGTATTACGGTTTGGCAGTGTTGTGCTGGTGGGGCGCTGCTGGCGGTAGCAGTGCCCCTTCCCATTCCCTGCCAGAAGACCACTTTGCCCAAAGTAAGTCAGTCTTCTGACAGGGGTTGAGGGGTGTTATGTGTGTGTGTCTGAGTGTGTGTGTGAATGCGTCTGTGTGTGTGTTGTGTTGTTTGCGTGGGTGTGTGCGTGTGATTGAATGCGTGTAAGAATGGTGTAGTGAGTGCGTGTCTGCATGCCAGTCAGTGTGATTGTGTGTAAGAATGTGTGTGAGTATGTCTGGAAGTATGTGTGAATGAATGCGTGTATGTCAGTGTGTGAATGAATACATCTATGTCAGTGTGTGAATGAATGTGTGCATGTCAATGTAAGTTTATGGGTGTATGTCTGGTGTGTGAGGGTGTCTGTGTGCATGTACACAGGGAGGTGGGGTGTGGGGTGATGGGTGCTGTGACTGTAGTGGGGGTGTGGGCTGATGTGTGCATGTGTGGCTGTGGGGTCAGTTGTGTGGTGTGTGCGTGTATGGGGGAGGGTGAGAGGATCGGAGGGGTTGGGGGTTGGTTTGTGTATCAGGAGGGTGGGAGGTGAGTTTGGATGGAGGGGGGTGGGGGTGCGTCAGGTGATTGTTGGGGGGAGCCGCCTACCCACGACAGGGAAGCAATTTCCTGTCACCAGTAGGTCCTACCGCCATGGTTTTTGTGGCGTTGCTAATGTCACGAAAACCATGGTGGTAGGCCGGCTTATAATGCCATGGATGGTACTATGCCAGCCTCCAAGCTGGAGATAGACATCTGCGACCTGGAAGCTCGTGCCGCCATGGCAGTATGAGATGAGGAGTGGCGGGTTGGCTGCAGCCAACCCCCCATTCTCATAATGTGGCGGTACGTACCGCCAGCCTGTTGGCAGTCATACTGCCACATTATCCCTGGCTGTCAGAAGACCGCTAGGGACATAATGACCCCCTTAATGTCCTTAACACTATATCCTACTGTGACATACAACTCCACACAACACCATACCATACCATACTATACTACACACACCACATCATACCATACCAGACTATATAATTTCACATTGCACTATACCATACCAACAACCGTGCTACAAATAGCGTGGGACTATCTTCTTTTGAGTATTAACTGGGGCTATCTGAGGGAATACATCTTTATTAAGGAGTGTGCATAAAAGAAGAAGGGGCAGAATTAAGAAAAGTGGCACTGCACCCAGTGCAGCGCCACTTTCTTTGCGCCCCTTAGCGCCCCACTACTGCCACGATGTGTTCGCCATATTTAAAATACGGCTCACCATGGCACAGGGTAGGGGGCAATAGCGTCAGAATTTCTGATGCTATTGATGTACTGATCAGGGTTATTTTGGCCCTAACCCAGAACAGTACATAGGAGCTCATTATAAATAATGGTGTACCCTCTTTTAATGCCTGCTCCGAGCTGGTGTTAAAAATGCCGAAAAAAACTAAACAAAAAATCTTTTAGATTTTTTGCATCATTTATTTGGCATAATGTGGTGCAAGGGGTTATAATGCATGCATTGTGCCACTTTGTAAATCAGACGCTGCGTTTTTGGCCATCTAACGAAACATTAGCGTAAAAAAAATGACACTAATATGTTGGTAGATGGTGCTGGGCCCTCTTAATTCTGGGCCGAAATATCTAAAGCTCCAATATCAGCCCCAAAACTAACATACAGCTTCAAAACTGCTAAAGGAAAAAGTGTACAATTTCTAAGACATATTAGCTGCAAGCTCAGTGTAAGTTACCATTTATCTTGTTTTCATAAAGTTATGTCCTTAATCCATTTTTTGCTTTATCTCAGAAGAATTAATTTTTACGTTATCAATTGTTTCTTTTCATACCACATCTCTTTTGTTTTTGTCTGTGTGCAATTTATTCCACATACCATTCGTCAGATTCTACCTTCTTTTAAACGTCCCCTCCCTCCTCTTCACTGCAGCACACACACTTTCTCTAAGTTCATATTTCTCATCTTCTGCATCAATTCAGTTCTTTCTTTCTGTGACATACGTTCTTTCAAGTTCTATTACTCCCCCCTTGACTCTTCGTTTCCAAACCCTTGTTATCTTCCTATTTTCTCATCTCCTTTCATGAAGCAGTGACTTTAATTGTCCTGAATATCAGGGATCTTTACAGAGACGCTCTTCAACAGGGGATAACATCATCAGTGTGATCAAATGTCCCACTTTTCACCCCTTAACACCCTTCTGTTTCCAGCTTGGAGACTAAAGTAAGGGAGGCTTTCCTACTTCCGGTTACTTTTGCTGTCGTCATCGCTGTGAGACCGGGAGTAGCCAATTTTAGAAGGACATACCAGAAGCTGTTGCCTCTGACTGTTCCTATTTGGCATCCATTGCTTCAAATATCTTCTCCATTTTATATCTCAAATGGCCTCTTGAGCGTTCACTCTGTATATTGGTGGTTCTTTTGTACCTATTTTGGCCTTTTTTGTTGTTTCTGAGTTTTAGTGCCCAGAAGCCTTTGGGTAATGAGCACATTTAAATAAAATAGCAATACTTTCTTCTGTTCATTTGTTGAGTTTTGAGATGCTCCTTTCTTCCAATGTGTGCTGTCATTTGTGCTGCTGTTAGTCACAAATCCATCTGCTGTGACATTTTGAGGGTGACTTTGTAGTCAGCAGTGGCTCAGTATTAGATGCTCTACTGGCACATCATACAGTGAAACCATTTTCGTCAATTTCCGACATATTGGATGCTATGTTATGTTATATTATGTTAAGCTACTAATATTTATATAGTGCTTTTCTCAGTATTATTGCACCAAGGTGCTGTATTTCTGGAAATGCCATTGCTCAAACCTGCTTGCTGGTGTTTGGTAGTATTATTTTAGTCAAGGGCTTCTTCAGTGTGAATGACTTAAATTCTGAGATCATGCACTTCATTTGAATTTCTGTAGCTGCTTTCTCTGTAACATACATGGTCCAAGTGGTTCTCATATCATTTCATGTCCTGATAGAGGTTTTTTACAGCTCTGCTCGCTGGTCTGAGAACTGGAGACGGGCCAGCCATTTAGGTCTGTTCCTTGCGCTGAAGCCTGTTTATCTTTTAAACTAAACCTACCTGGTAACACAACATGCATGGTTGTAAAATATCATCATCATACAAAGCTCTTACAGTGGACTTTAAGCTCCCCCATTGTTTACTATTGGTTGTCATTGTCACTCCCATTTTCTTGCTTCTCATTTGATGACTTGCCTTGACCACCTTGTGTTTGTCCCTCCCATGGAGCATAGACTGTTTACTTGTGTCCTTCCACTCCTCACATTTATAGATTATGTTTTTACAGTGTCTCCCACATGTGCTCCCTCCATTTTGCTTTCTCTTGTGCATCTGCTTTACTCCCTCCTGTGCTGCTCTCTCTCCTGTTTCTTTAAGCACTACACAAGTGAATATCTTTCTACTTCTCTCCCCTGTGTGCCCCCACCCGCCCTGTGTTGGGCTCTCTGGTCAATGAGCTGCTCCCACCGATCTACAATCTCTCATCGGTGTGCTGTGCCCCCATCCTGCACTCCACATTTCTCCTCATTGCCTCTGTGCTTCTGTAGCATTCACTCCTTCTAGGCTTCTCCTCCACCCTCCAAGTGCTGCTTCTCCCCTTCCTCCCACCCGCTTGGTGGTTATCCTCATATGTCCAAAAGCCATGATCCTTTTCTTTACTCAAGGCTTGTGTTAAAATGATATATATTTTTTTTATTTCCTACCCAAATGATGTCCGCCATGTTGAATTTGTAAATAAAAAATAATGAAAGCAAATAGCACCTTCATTACTCTGCTGGTGCCCATGCATTCTGATGCATGAGTGTGGTAGCAGAATTATGATTTCTTTTTTTAAATTTCTTTTTATTGATGCTCCACGTTGTCCCGGCACTGTAGAGCACCACCAGAGCCAATTGGCAAAGCAAGTAGCTTCTAAAGGGGAGACCTATTGGCTTTATCAATGCTTTTTCTGTTTATGCAGTTTCAGTTCTCCTGGGTTCATTGTATTTATCTGCTAGAAGAGAAGTCATTTCACGCTCTTTTGCTGCTGTTTTAGTATTATGTGCTTCCCGTGGAGAAGGCTTATGTCCCTTTAGCTGTTCCTACAAACAGGAAAAGACAGTGACACTCAAGCTCCCAGCTCTGCTACAGCTCTCAACCCCTCACGCATGATTTATTAATTTACTTCTCTATTTCTATTGTTCGCTTCCCATCATCCAGTAGATCCATGATTCATGTGGCACATACAGTATGCATTACCAAAACTCTCTCACTGCAGTGAGCAGGTGAGAATTATATAAATTCACAGGGAACCGGTGGCCAGGGTAAAGCACGTAGAAGGAACATTGGAAATAAGTGAACTAGACATGTTTTGCATCCGGGGAGATGGAAATAATGCTATTCTTGTACACCCATGAAACCACCTTGGATCTTGGACAAATTTCACCTCTTGATGTAGTTTCCATCATAAGAGTCTTCCACTTGGCCAGCATTGTTTTGACTCAGAATGCAAATAAATGGCATGATTTACCTCTCTCCTTCTAGGATGACATATCTATGTTAAGTCTCTCCTTTTTTGGCTTGTACGTACTTTGGATGTGCATCAACACTCCGGTCACTATTGTATCAACTGACTTCTACTTCGACCAGGGCTACTGCTTTGACAATAGCTATTGCCTAGATCTGTCACAGCTTATTTTGATTATTACTTTTGTTCTTTGGCGATTGGATACTCTGTGAAGGTTTACTGTTTTATTTCCAGTTCTGGCAGTTTGGCCAAGGAGTGTTGTAATTACCATGGTTGACGTTATTGCTGGCCTCAGTTGAAGTAATGGCAAACAAAGTGAGGGGGTACCCCACATTTAAGGTTCTGTGGACATTGATGGTAGTTAAGCACGTCCATGTGCATCTTGTGGCCTTGTTTCCACAGGCTCCTGCTGCACCGCTCACTCAGTCAGAAAACGTAACTTTTTTGTCCAACTAACCTAGGAGTCAAATACCTCCCCATCCTACCTCCCCCTCACTTTCCTTTCCCTCTCCCCATCTTCCCTTCCCTAGGCTTCCCTTCCTCCCCTCCACACATGCTTCCACCCACTTGGTCATTTGAGCCTGTACGCATCATGAATGGTTTTATGCCCTGCAGAGATTCTAGGACCTTGTTTGTAGACCTGAACGTTAATGAGTAATTAACTTTCCCTTTCTTACTGGATTTCAGCGAACCCATTATAGATTACAAACAGTCCATTTCTGTTGTGTTTACTTTCACCTCTCGGTCTCAGGAGCCTCAATCCGGCACCCACTAGTATGCCGACCAATAAGAATTGTGTTGATTTGATTATAGTAAAGGTCATTTGCAGGAGCGGCTGGTGGCAAGTAGAAGGGGTGGGGCAATGCGCGGGAGAGAGGGAGGGGGGTTGAGAATTAAAATAAAATAAAAAATTACAATAAAAAAAACGCTTACCTTAATGCCCTACGCCGCTCCTGCTTCTCCTCGCTGTAGGCAGAGGCCCTGTTGCCAGTCTTAACGCTGTTCAAAGCAGCATCTAGATTAGCTGGGAGCGCCCAGCCAGGACGTTCCCAGGAAGACGGGAAGCCTGTGTGGGATCTCTCCAGCAAAGCAACTGTGTTGCTGGGCTGGAAAGAGCCTACAGTGCATGTGTGTTTGGCCAGCCCCAGAAACAGAGTTTATTATCGTTGTTTGGTAAAAGTTTTGCAACTGTTGCTTCGGGAGGGGGGGGGGTGCACGCTCCTCCACCTCGTGGAGGAGCTGACCATGGTCATTTGTAGGAGAAAGGACAGGGCCCTGCAGGGCACTGCAACCCTTAAACAAAAGGCCCAATGACCTACTCTTATGTGGCAGGAGCACATGGGCAACATGTAGATATATAGAAAGAATAGAAAGAACTATATATTATAGCCGATTGCATATAGCTATTCTCTTTCCTCGCCCTACTAGTGCCATACACCATTTGAAGATTATTATGCCTGTGGTGAGACTCCCTCTAGGTTTATAATAATGTGTCTATAATATCTACAGTGGAGAAACATGGCCAGGCTAATAACTGACATCTATCTTGGTCTTCCCTATACATAGACATAACAGACAGGCTAACATCTCTTTGGAGAATATGGTATAGTGCTTAAGTGCCTTTTGGTAACCTACCCTCATCTACAAGGTAATTAAAAAAATAATAATTCCCAGCAAATTTGACCTTTGGACATTTAGAAATGTTTGATGATATTTATGATCCCCAAATCACAAAAAATGTGGGATGGTTTGATATTCAGTCAAACAACTTTGCTCAGGGATCGTGTTGAAATTTCTATGGGATACTCGCACTTGGAATTCAATCCCTGTTTCTATTCCTCTGGGACAAAATCATTCCCCAAGTAATTGAAAATCCTGTTCCTTACCTCTGCTTTTCTGGTTATGTGGTTTCTTTGCTCTCGGTTTTAGATAAATGGTGTTGCCTTAAGTAAATTGCATCTTGTGTTATTTTGTTTTTTGACGGCCTATAATTGTTTGTATTTGCCTGGATGTCTGCGCTCCTCAAGTCCTCAATTTCTTTGATATATCCTTTATTACAATTATAGATAAATGACTTAGAATTTGGCAATATGGTGAAAGAGGCCAGGAATTAACAACTTTTCTTTTTACGTATCCGAAATATACATTCCTGTCTAAGTCCATCATTACGCCATGGTCGGACTGCCGGCACTGCCACTTTTTCGCCAGCCGACGGCCTGGCGGAACCAGGGTGCTGCCTGGGGATTACTAGTCCCCTCTCTGCCAGCTTTTACATGGCAGTTGCACCGCCATGTAAAAGCTGGTGGAGATGGGGTGCAAGGGGCCCCATGGGGCCTCTGCACTTCCAATGCACTTGCCATGGGCAGTGCAGGGGCCCCCATGGATAGCCTTGTCACGCTTTTCACTGTCTGGTTAGCAATTAGAAATTCATAATAGGGGCTGTGGGAGGGCTGCCACATAGGCTGTAACCCGACCGCATGCTTTTCCTCCAGCCTAACTCATAATCAGGGCCATAGTCCTTAAAGACTTATTGAGGATCATATCACTGTGATAAAAACGATTCAAAAAGTTTTTTTTATCAGTAATGTTGTGGGTCCCCTGTAACACTGCAATTTACAATCTCACAATGAAAAGTTTGTCTTGGTGATAAGTGATAACATAATATGACATAACATAACGATATAGTATAACTAGTGCTTAATTTGTAAATAAAAACGTGCAGCTGCCCCAACCTCTTCTCTGAAACACACGGCTGCGGCAATAAAATATGCGAGCACAGAATACTGAGGCAGCGTAATCCTGAAGCCATCTCAGGCCTCTTTAATCCATTTACAGTCACTCCCCGCCCCTTTAGCTCACTCTTGCAGACTTCTGCTTTCTCCCTTTGTTGAGCTTTTTCGTTTTTCTCTTCCTCCGCCTTTCTCATATGTATCTTTTACTCGCAGTAAATGCCTGATGGAGAAAATTAAGTGCCGGCCCTCAGAAACAAGTGCCGGTGTCCAAAGCCCTCCTCTGAAACATGAGGCTGCTTAAATGTGTGAGCACGGAATACTGAGGCAGCATAATCCTGAAGCCACCTCGGGCCTCTAAATCCATTTACAGCTCAAATTAAGCACCAAGGGGCAGATTTAAGAGCCCCTAGTGCCTCTTTGCGCCATATTAGCGTAATTTGTTTTTATGCTTATGTGGCCTAACGAGGCCAAAAGCGCCATGCCAAATTAACAAAGTGTCGCATTGTGCTACTTTGTAACCTTTTGGACTACATTATGCCTTAGGGGGGCCTAAAAAATGTCACAAAGAAATCTAAGACATTTCTTAGCAGCATTGTTTTGGCACTTTTAACGCCTGCTCAGAGCAGGCATTAAAAGAAGGCACACCATTGTTTATAATGGGCCTCAAAGGGCTTTGCAGGATTAGCGTCAAAATGTTTGACTCTAATCTGCAAAGCTCGGAACTAGCATCCACAATTTTGACGCTAGTTCCCCTAACTACCACCCTGGTGCACCGTATCGCACACATGGTGGCATTAGAGGGGGCGGTAAAGGGTGCAAGAAAAGTGGTGCTGCACTAGGTACAGCACCACTTTTCTTAAATCAGGCCCCAAGTATAACATTGCACACCTCAGCATAACATGATAATACTGTTTGACATGCAACACTATCTCAATATTTTTTGGAAAAACGAAAGCAGAAAAAATATAGCGTGAAGGTGTATATTAGAATCTAACATACAACCCGAGGCATCAAACACTGCTCGGTGTAATTAGGTATAACGAACTCGGCGATGATGCAAACGAGCCAAAATTGTCTTTGAAAAAAAAAGAAATCAGAGAAAATTAAATCATATTTATTAAAATCTATTCAGCTGAAGCGCCCAAAGAATGCAAATATGGTTAGAGGAAATTAAACCAGAGGAAAGTGCAGTAAACATGAATTTGTTATGAGAATTTAAAATCCGAACAACAAATTTGTCAGACAGGCCTGCCCTTACTATCTACCATCGCTGTAAGTCTCAGAATCTGCTTTATGCCAAAAAATATATTTTTGATTAATTTTGTGTACCCTTAAAAGCCATGAGAGAGTGCCCACCCTCCCCTCCTTCCAACAGCTCCACTTTAGAAAATTCAGTGCCAAAAATGCTGATTAATTTCTTCTCCCTTTGAGTTCTACGGTGTAGGTAAGTTAGTGAGGAAATTGGGGTTTCCGGTAGCTTTTTCCTGTAATACTGTTTCATCTTTGAATCTCGAGACAGGTGTGCACACTGTATTTTTTTTTATAACGAAGTTCGCAATTTTCTGCGATTTGTGAAGGTTTCGAAGTTTTACATTTTTACTTTGCCTGCGCCCATGCACTTTTTTAAGAGCACTGCAAGTTAATTTTCACCGCACTGCAGACTTTTTCACCTCTAGATTAACTTTTGCATAGTTTTCGACACACAAAGGCAAAAAGTATGCAGAAATTTTTAATGCAATGTACATTTTTGTCATATAAATTGTCACAAAATAATGAATATTCGACGTAGAACTAACTTCACATGTTCATGAACTTGCAAACTTTGATATCAAACTTCTGAAGGTTGTGAGAAAAAAAAACACTTCGCAAATCCCTCCTGTGCACTCACCAGCAGCGGCCAGTTTTGAACACTTTAATCATGTAAAAAAGTTAAAAAGGTAAAACGTTTCCAAGCAGTTCATTTAACTAAGTAGGAATCCAACCGCCTCCCTCTTTTTCAACTCATTCTCTAAAAGGCTTGTCCCCTCTCAGAAAGCTTAAAGTGCTTATCAGAAGGTTCTCTTTCCCACTCCCATTAACAAAATGATTGGTGACCAAAGAGAATTTTGATCAATGGACGCCACACTCTCTTCAAAGTACACCCTCTCCCCTCACAAAGTACCTGTTCAAACAATCTATGGCCCAGGCCTTTCTCACTGTGACTGCAATGCCCTAACATGTAATTTTAAGTCAATCGAGGGCCTATGTTTGCCAGGTCACATATGTGTGGCTCTCTGTAGGCATGGAGAGGCCAAAAGCAGGCTTGGTCATACACTACCCTCCCCTATCCATGGCCAGTGGTTGCGGCAAGGAGAGCCCATTTCTGATTGATGGCATAAAACCGACTGACTAGTGGTTTCAGAGCTCACTGCACATTGCGTGCTGGTTTGCTTTGAGCCAGGGAGAACCTCTATTATACCACCAACCATGTTTGGTCACTTTGGGTAATAGAGTACTATTTAGACCTTGCCCACGCTCATCCAGCGACAACCAAAGACCACAAAGAGGGTTCTTGCTCCACTTCTTGGCTTCAGTATGTGGCTAAAAGAGATGATGTGTTCTTATAGATTAGCAGTCATGCCCACATGCCTGGCAGGAATCAGGATCCTATATCTCCCATTACTCCTCTGTGTTGTGTTGGGGAAAATTGATGCCACTATATAGCACCTAAGAAGACAGATGTGGAAGCCACTGTAGCTCCTGGTACCTAGACAGCTGGCCTATTGTAGTTTGAGTGGCTCTGGATGGCCACAAGTCTGAGTGTTTTTGAATCTGGTGTCAAGCTGCAGTTAGAAACACCTACAGCCTGACCAGCTTTGTTCTAGAACTTTTGTACAAAGGAAGCAGCTCATGAAGGGGACCTGAGCAGACAGATGTGGCCTCGACTGGACTGACCACCCCACTCTAGTAGCAAAGAATGGAAGCCGTCAGTGATAATGGTGGCTTCCACCACATGGCTCCTGATCCAATTAAATTACCTGACATCTTTCAACCATCTTCTATCTCCTGAAGACCTAAACTGAAAGCACACGTGTTGTA
This sequence comes from Pleurodeles waltl, assembly GCF_031143425.1. Taxonomy (NCBI): domain Eukaryota; kingdom Metazoa; phylum Chordata; class Amphibia; order Caudata; family Salamandridae; genus Pleurodeles; species Pleurodeles waltl. Next base: position 105,890,525 of record NC_090446.1, read on the forward strand.
CTTTTTCCCTTTTGCAGGGTCATCTCTAATCTTTTTGCCTCCTTTCTCCTATTTTTCTGACCCTCTTTTTGTTGGCATTAGGACTCTGGGCACTTTACCACTGCTAACCAGTGCCAGAGTGCATATACATTCTGTATAAATTGTACTGATGATTGGTTTAGCAATGATTGGTATATTTGATTTACTGGTAAGTCCCTAGTAAAGTGCACAAGAGGTACCCAGGGCCTGTAAATAAAATGCTACTAGTGGGCCTGCAGCACTGGTTGTGCCACCCACATACGTGGCCCTGTAAACATGGCTCAGACCTGCCACTGCAGTGTCTGTGAGTGCAGTTTTAAACTGCTAAGTTGACTTGGCAAGTGTACCCACTTTTCAGGCCTAAATCTTCCCTTTTCATACATGTAAGGCACCCCTAAGGTAGGCCGTAGGTAGCCCCATGGGCAGGGTGCACAGTATGTTAAAGGTGGAACATGTACTTATGTGTTTTACATGTACTGACAGTGAAATACTGCCAAATCTGTTCTTTACTGTGCAAGGCCTATCTCTCTCATAGGTTAACTTGGGGGCTGCCTTTAACTATGATTAAAGCATACATTCCCTTTGGAAGCTGATAGACATGGAGTTTGGGGTCTCTGAACTCACAATTTAAAATACACTTTTTAGTAAAGTTGGTTTTGAGATTGTGTGTTTGAAAATGCCACTTTTAGAAAGTAGGCATTTTCTTGCTTAAACCATTCTGTGACTCTGCCTGTTTGTGGATGTCCTGTCTGGGTTAGTTTGACAGTGGGCTGTGTGCACCTCTCTCTAGACAGTGACACAAAGGGAGCTGGGGTGTAGCCAGCATATCCTGATAAGCAATCTACGCTAGGAGAGAGGGAAGGAGTGGTCACTAACACCTGAAAGGGCTGTGTCTGCCCTCTCACAGTGCAGTCTCCAACCCCCTGGTGTGTGTCTGGGGCCTGGCCTGGGCAAGGAAGGACCTCACAAAGAGAGATTTCCTTTGAAGTAGGCCTACTTCAAAGGCAGAAAGGGGTATAAGAAGAGCACCGAAAACCCTGAAAATTAGATCACTTTTGTAGTCAAGAGGAACCTCTGCCAAGGAGAAGAGCTGAAGTGCTGAGGATCCTGCAGTTACTGCTTCTGCCTATGAAAGGGGACAAAGACTGGACTTTGTTGTTCATTCCTGCTTCTGAAGAATCTCCAAGGGCTTGTCCTGAGTTTGCCTCAATGTTATTGAAGTCACAGGGCTATCAAAGACTTCCCCTGCCAGCACCTGGACTCTCTGCTGAGACTCCTGCCCTGCCAAGTGGTGCCCTATCCAGTTCCTTGGCCTTTGAAAGGTGAAGCTGGCAGACAAAGACCAAAAATCCACGCACAGACCGCCGTGCGGGGAAAGTTTTGATGCACCTTCCGTGACGCGACTGATAAACTAAGCGCCGCCGGCTTTGTGGCTGGAGTCAACGCTCCACCTGCATCGCGGCTAGAAGATACTTTTTTACGCAAATAACGTTCTCACTGTTTTCTGAAGGATTTAAGACTTATTCTTTGAAAATTCATAACTTGACTTGTGTATGTTGGATTTTTGTCGTTTTGGTCTTGTTTTGTTTAGATAAATATTCTCTATATTTCTAACCCTGGGTTTTGTCATTTTGTAGTGTTTCCACTGAATTACTCTGTGTGTGTTGGTACAAATACTTTACACATTGCTTCTGAAGTTAAGCCTGCCTGCTTGTGCCAAACTACCAAGGGGGTGAGCGGGGTTAACTGAGGGCGATTCTCCTTTACCCTGACTAGAGTGAGGGTTCTTGCTTGGACGGGGGGTAACCTGACTGCCAACCAAAGACCCCATTCCTAACAACAAGCATTAGTTATGTAATATGTAATATGGAATGGTCAAACTGACATGCCTCACTGCAATTAAAGTAGCCCTTCTAAAAGCAATTCTTAATGATGCCAAAAGGCTAATGTGTGACAAATGAAAGTATGAATACATTACACCAAACCAACTGAAATGGCTCCCTCTCCAAGCTCTATGTACTCTCAGAACCCCCTGACCATTTTCAAAGCACTGTCACATACAACATTCCACCACCTAAGGAAGGAACTTAAATTTCAGGGAATCGTAGACTACTTTGCAGTGCTAATAATTTCTTCCTCAATACTAAAGAATGCAGCACGATCTCAAAATTATCCTACTCATTCTCAGGGCTTGCTCTCAAAATATTGAACAACATCCCAATGAAAATAAGATGAGATCCCTCTGTCTCTTACAAAACTCTGCTGAAAAATCACTTGCTCTCGGCCCAGCTCAACCCACCTCTCTAAATGTATACTGAAAGAAATATTCAGATTTTAGCAAAATCTACCATGGCATTATAGCCCATTGCTGAGGGTTACACTGGTTGATAAAGACCCTCACCCTGAGTTAGAGGCCATAGCCACAGGGGAAAGCCGATACCAACAAGAAGGGTCCTCAACGAGTGTGGTAGCCTAAGGCTTCAGTGCTATTAGAACATTTCACCCACTTGAGTAGCATGCTTTAAATAGAAGGAATATTATTCAAGATGGAGGTACTCCCAAGCAGATATTGGCCAAGTGATATGTCAAAGAGCCTGTGAAATAGCAAAGGGACCTACCCCATACCTGTCAATAACTACCTGGGATAACACTGCTTAATATGTATATATTGCTATTGTAACTCAGACCATTAAAATTTGGTGTGAAATTTACAAAATTGCTTTCTAAACTGTGTGAGTTCCGTGGCATATTTTAGGTGGACTGTAAAAAAAAATCATGCTTGTTGAATTATGTTTCTGATAAGGCTCTGGCATGTTTTTCCTATGGAAAATTTATTTTAGTGAATGCCTAAATCTGTCGGTCTCAAAAAGGAGAATATTGACAGATTGCTGACAGATTTTAGTTACAGTACAAATCACTTATTCATAGTGACATAGTAGTTTTAAGAATTTCGGTGTGACCAACAGTGATTTCCCCTGTGAAAAGTACTGGTCCTCCACTAGGATTTCAGAAAAAACCTTTGAGAGAAAACAGGTTTTGCTCATGATTTTCTTGCTGTGGTTAGTGCTCCAGAAGTCAGAATGAGGACACACTTTCTATAAATTCACAAACATCTTTTTTCATCCATGTGAGATGAGAGTCTTACATGCTGAGTAAAACTGACATTTTGAAATCAAGAGAAGCCCATCGGTTGATTCCCCGGTGTACTCCTGCAGCTTCAGGTCTAATGAACGAACAACCTTAACTTAACATGCTATTTTCATGACAAATATGTGGACGACATGCAATGCAATATGTTAGTGGACTCGGAGCATTAGAATTGAAAGCATTTCCCATGGAGAAAACTGTGGTGAATGAATAAAAATGAGGGATTTAATTTTATGCGAAACATTATGGTCACTGTCCTACAACCTAAAATGAAGACACATTTTAAATATAATCTCAAATTTTCCCTACACATGTGAGGAAAAAAAGTCTGACATGCTGAGGGATACACATGCTACTAACATCAGCAAAAGTCTGTCAGTTGACTCCTCACTGTTCTATGGTAACTTGGCTGCAGGTTTCTAATGAACAACTAGAGCGCAAACATCTTATAAATATGACAAATATTGGGATTCACTTAACTCCATATTTCTAGCACAGGATTTCTTGAATGTTCAGCCTTTCCTATGGACTAGGCTGAACCTGCAAGAATCACGGATTTAATGCAGATAATAAACCTGCTGATTTAAAACATGTGAGAGCATTGATGGGTTGTTTTATGGCATAATGTATATTTTAATTGCTATAACAGTTAATAAGAGAGAGCTCTACCTCAGTCTAGCAACTCCGTTCTACAAACCTTTCTCAGACTATTCATCTTCTCTGTTGCTCAGTGCTGGCTTATTTTTAAAATAGTGAATGATGTTAAACTAACAACATTTTCTTATACATGGGGTTTATAGAAGATCGGTATGCTCTTTGTTCACAGATCCTATCTTTATAATGAATACAATTGTGCTCCTTTAGGTACTGACAGCATCTGAATGAGCTACTGTTTGGAAATTATTCTTTTTATTTCTTTTGCTTCTATTGTCAGTGTTTGCTTGAATGTGCACTGACTTGAAACATATTTTCAGTATGCATTTAATGAAATGATATGATAAAACACATCTAAACTTATTTATGTATATGTAATTTAAATACACTGTTGCTCTATGTATACCTCGCAAACAAATACATTATATGGCACTTTAGTAATCCCTAAATACAAGTACTGCAAAAGCCTGGAAATAAATGTTTGAGGGACTCCTTTATTTGAATAACTTGTAGTAGTAACACGAAAGGCATTTTTCTGCACATATTTACCCATTTACCCATTAGCACAGGAAAGTAAACGGTTCTGTAGCTGCCTCTCCAAGGAACATGTTAGAACCTTGTGATCTTTACAGGCACCTATTAGGGGAAGAAGGCCTAGTGATATATGGGTTGGTTTGCAATGAGTCTTGTCTCGGGTAGTAGCTAAGAATCTCCTGGGTAGCTATTGAGTGACCAAGAGCTAATCAAAACAAATCATTTTGGTAGTGTACACCTCTTTGATTTACCCAGAGCCTAATTTGAGACGGTGGTTGCCGGTGGGGGGCACCAGCAAGTTTTTTGGGGGGCCGGTACTTATATATCTGCATCAGGCATTTACTACAAGCAAAAGACACATATGTGCAAGACAGAGGAGGAGTAAGACAAAAAAGCGTCACAAAGGGAGAACACAGAAAGTACAAGAGTGAACTGAATGAGCAGGGAGTGGCTGTAAATGGATTGAAGAGGCCCGAGATGGCTTTAGGATTACTCTGCCCCAGTATTATGTGCTCGCACATTTAACTGCAACAGCCACGTGTTTTGGAGGAGCTTTGGTCACCAGCACATTTTTATTTACAGATTAAGCACTGGATTTCCCACTCATGATATAGACATCCTCCATAAATAACAGTTGCAACAAAGCCAACGAATTGGCAGAACATGCCCTAACACAGGAGATTGAAGAATGTTTGTGATAAATTATATGATCTCATCAGCTTTCTTAACACAACATTCTGTAATACCTAAATTGATATATAGATGAAAGGGAATGGTTTTGTCAAGGCATTATTACCCCACAAAGTGAGAGACGAGGGAGATTTCTTTACAACTTTGTAGTTACTTGAGGGGGCCTTGTAAAGGAGATAGTTATTATTGCTTTGTTGCATTGCAGCCATCCTATGTGGATACACAGTTGTAGGGTCTGCCCTCCCTCTGCTTCTGCTTTTCTTATGGCAAAGCTTCATTTATGGTTCTGAGAGAGCAAGCTATTAAATTCCAAGACTGGAATTCTGCAATTCATTTGACTTTTTATGGAAGCAGAAGACTTTTTGTCACAATTGTGTTTAGAAAACATGACTTTAAAAATAATTGAAATGAAAAACTACATAAGCTGCCTGCTTAAAACCTTATGTGTCCTGTCTTTCGAATTTGAGAGCAAAAATAATTAAGAAAATCCAATCAAATTTGTCATCTAAGGGCTGGTACAGGGAGAGTTGAGAGGCAAAGGGATTACACTTTCAGTTAGTGTATTAAAGCTTCTAATGTTCCCATGTTGGTGGTTACAGTGTCTATACACAGTTACAGTGTTATAGTTTTTCATAGCACAAATTTAAGACCATATGGATTATAAACCTGAATATACTTTACTCACCTGAAATAGCCTGAGAATGACAAGGGGATGGAGGTTTACAGATGCTAGGAGGATAGTTAACCCATTATTTAAGGAATTCTTGCTGTATCCCCACAGACACAATGTATACTATAGGTAACACATCTTCTGTGCTACACAATTGATTGGTCAGGTTACGTACCCAGAATACTTGGCCAGAACTATTTATGATCAGTACACAAATGAGAGTAAAGGTGGCAGCAATGGAGGGTTTGGATTTTAGGGAGGTAAGGAAGGAAGCAATTGTGAATAATTTCAAGTAAAATGATAATATGGTGGGAGATTGGTCTGTGGAATAAGAGGCCCGTAAGCCTTCTATCAGAGGTGCACGTATGCAGACTTCGTATGCGATGCACAAATGCTCACTGGGATATTTTGAAGCTAGAAAATGAGATCCATATTTTCAGATCGAGATGAGTACTTGATAAGGGGATGAGGAGTGAGATGCCTAATAGTAATGCCACTGATATGAGTGAGCTAGAAAGATTCAGAGTATTTGATTGTAGGGAATACATTACTAGACGCCACATGAGCCTGAAAAAAGCCAATAATCTGTTTTTTTCCCATCACTTAGAACAGTGGTCAAATCTGAGTCTATACATTCACAAATATCTTTTTTATCCATGTGAGAAGAGGCACGTGCGGAGAAAAACAGGCATATCCAAAATCAAGAGACGCTTATCTGCAGATTCCCGGTGTACTGTTGCATCTTCAGATCAGAGTTCTAATGAACAACATGAGCCAACATGCTATATTCATAACACAAATGTGGATGATCTGATAGCAATATGTTGCTAGACAAGGAGCAGTAGAATTGAAAACATTTTCTGTATAGAAAACTGTGGGAGGAAACTGTGGGGTATGAACAAAATGAGGGATTTAAATTTGGGAAAACAATTATGGTTACTCTTTCAAAACCTAAAATGAGGACACCTTTTCAATATAGTCTCAACTTCTCCCCATAGGTGTGAGAAAATAAACCTGGTATGCTGAGTGAAACACATTTCCAACAGCAGTGGCAGTCTGTCAGTTTCCTCTTTGCTGTTATATGGTAACTTTGCTGAAGATTTACAGTGAACAACCAGAGCGCTAGCATCCTATACTGTGTTAAATGTTTTCAACCTGTTTAACAAAAATCACTAATGGGGGTGCTTTCGATTTTTAGTCAGATTGTTTCACTCACAGCTCTAACAAACTTCTTTGGTGAAATGCCCTCGGTGGACAGGCCAAGCCTTTACACTACAGACACCTTTCTAAGATCAGCACCTTTGTGGCTAGAAAAAATGCTGATAGGTTTTAAGCAATGGGATCACTTTGGGACAACAAATCTTGGGGACATATGGGAGGGTAACCAGATTTAAATATTCCTGGCTGTGAGTGGAGAGTTTCAATTACACAAAATACAATTCATTAAATATATTCAGTTTACTCATAAACTTGTCGAAATTCCCCTTCCGATGTCAGTCCATTAGAAGTGGAACTGGAGATTGAAGTTCAACGGAAATATATCCCATGAATGACCTTAGATGTCAGGTTCCACCTGGTGATTTCCTCCATGTCGTATGCATACACCTTCAACAGATTTGTGTTGGACCTCCAAGGTCTTGACAAAATAGTGGGCTGGCAGATTACTCCCTCCCCAAACTGGTGCTCGTGGGTGTGATGGAGGACAGGGGCTGTAGGAAAGTGCAAGACTCATTGAGGTCTACTATTGGCTAAGCGAGATGTAGTCAAATACTAGCGGTCCAAGATAGCACCCTGGGTATGAGAATGGCTTTCAAGAATGGATGGATGTTCTAGAGGTTCCTCAGTTGAATTTACAATGTATAAATCAAGAGTATGTACCCATACACATGATATGATTGGAGAGCAGTACTTTCACTTGGTATTACCTTGGAAATATTTATACACACAACAAATACTAAGCAAAACTAGATTGTATAACACGGCAATGTCCTTTGTTTTCACAAATAACAATCTAATGTCATATATGAAAAAACTAACATTTCAAGATGACAGCCATCTAAGCAATGCGTTGTGTGATTTTGCGCCCAATTTCATTTTTTGGATGGGCCGTGATAATTTCTCCTTTTGGATGTACACCATTTTCCTCACCTTTCCAAGACTGGGTTAATCACTCCTAATGCCTCTCAAGCCTGGTACCTTCTCTCAGTTCTGAAAAACTAAAACTCTTCCTATCTAAAACCAGTTTCAGAACAACAATGAATCCCTTGTTCCTCCCCTTCCTCAAAGTAGGAAAGGTGCCCTACAATGCATCTTAGTACGGGCTTGACGATGTAAGACCACATCACCACATCACTGAAAGAATTATATGGTATCCCCTCCAGACATACATCATCTTCAGAACCAGCTTCCTCACATTCAAGACTGACAGAAGCAACTCCGCTGCATACCTGGCCAAGACATAAACTTGTTCAGGCACTAAGGGCCTCAGAGGCCCTTGCGCCACCGGAGCGTCACTTTTAGTGACGCTCTGGTGGTGCAATTCCTGCACCATATTTACAAGGCGGCGTTAAGCCACTTTTTGTGGCTTAATGCTGCTTTGTAAATACAGCCCCTTACACACATCACTTAGTGTGAAAGCGCTGTTAGATGGATGTGGCCAGGGGCGTTCCACTGCAACACCCATTGCATTTTGACGCTGCCCCATAGCTACGATAAATCATAAACCTGAGGCAGCAAAAAAAACGAACGTCACCCCTGCACATAAACAATCATTCCCAATTGTGCAAGGTGCCTGCATTGGTGCCTGAATGCAGAGCATCCCTGCGTTTCTGAAGTGACGCAGCACAGCATTGCCAATTTTGGTGCAGCACCGCGCTGCACCTCTTTCTTGTAAATGAGGCCCCATGTGCCACAACAAGGCCTACTCCATTCCCAGCCTAGAAAAAAATCCCAGAAAGGATGCCTTCTCCTTCCATGCAGACAGGATCTAGAACAATACCCTCATCTACATCAGACATGCTCCTACGACTTATAATTCAGAAAGAAGCTGAACACTCACCACTCCAAACAGCATTACCTGCATTAAGGATCTTCATTTATTTCCAAGCTGGGCAGAAATTTAAATGAAGATGGCAAAATTCATGCAGCTTGGAAATTTAGCATTAGGCAAAATTGCCAGATTTACTTGACATGTACACAATCTTGCATGCTTTTTGCAACTGTGATACCTGTTTGTGCTGCAAGGACCCCAGAAACTGCAAGTATTCTGCAAGCTGTTCTGTACCTTGTGCATGGTGAGCAGAGTCTGCATCTACAACTGATTTGCGGACTCCTGCCGAGTGCTTGCTGAGGGGTGCAAGTACACACTAGAGGGGCACCAGGCTTGAGAGTAAAGAAAGGAAGATCATTTCTCACACCTCCATCACCCTGCTGACCATAAGACAGAGAAGAAAGCAGGAAAGACAGTGAGGATATGATTACAACTGGACAGGATATTGATTAAGAATATACTGCACCCTGTAGATAGCATTAGCCAGGCATTTAACTCATTAGGATGCATTTTGCACTAAGAAATAGCGCTGCCAAATACTAAATGTACTTCAGGTGCATACTCTACAGTGATTCCTTCAGAGTAAGTAAGGACACTGCTGTGCACAACACTTGGAGCTCTTACATACTCTGCAATGATTACTGCAGAATATGTAAGAGCACCAAGAGCTTATTACTGCTGTGCATACTGCTCAGAGGCCTTACCTACTCAGAGTATATAAGCCTTCTATACTGTGAGTATGTAAAAGCACCAAGGGGTATGCACTACGAATGGGCGAAACTGGCAGAGTTTCACTCTGTGGGAATGGGCAGAAATTGGCATGTTGCTCTGCTGGTGCTGATTTTTAACACCAGGTGCCCATCCCATGCTGAAAATTAGTGCAAATGGGTCCAGGAGGTGTGCCAAAGCGCGCGGTTGCTCGAGCTGATTTTGCTGCTGCTCGAGTTGATTTTCTACTTGAGTGTCAACTTTCTCACTGCGAACAGTTGCAACCATCTATAGCCGTTCGCGTTGAGAAAATCTCACCAGGTGCCCTCCTAGCACCTGAAAATCACGCTAAGGGACATCAATTCTTGCTCTCGCTCGCCATCTTACCTTTGGTGAGCCAGGTTTGAGAAAAGACTCTACTCTGCCCTGCAGTGGTGGGCAGAATTTGGCCAGAACACCACTGATTGGCCAAAATTAAGCCAACTCCGCTGGCGGAGCAGAATTCATCGCCCACTCCTATGCACAGAGTGCCATCAGTGTTTTTTCAACAAAGCTAGAAGAGAGAGCTGTCCCTTTTGTTTAAAAATCACCGCAGATCAAAATTTATTATGTAGTGGTTTTGAAGCATAGAGGAGGGTTGCTATCTCTTCCAGCCCTGTTTTAAAACCAAACAGTGCTGATTAGTTCAGCCGGCGGAGTGGAGTAATTCATTAGTAGTTCCACGTTACAAAAGTAACACAGAATTACTAAGTTCCTCCACTTCCGCAGGTGAAATTAAAAACTCCGCCCAGTCCCTTAGGGGAGGTCACCCTCCAGGAGGTCCTCAACCCTTTAAAGGGGCCCTATTCTGGCCAAGGCTAAAGAATATCTATTGGATAAGGACGATTCGGGGCCCTAATCACACTCTGAGGGGGGGCATCATTTTTGTGATATGTCACTGAGCACCTCATTCCGATTTTGGCGGTAACCTGACCACCACGCCGGCGTTTTGACCGTCGCCAGGGTGGCGGTGAAGACCACCAGATTACTAGTGTGGTGGTTTGGCCTGTGCCAAACTGCCACTTACCCATTCCTACCGCCAGGGTGGTTGGACTTACTGGGCTGGAGATGAGCATCTCCGACCCGGCGGTCCACCCAATGTCGCAGGCGGTATCATGAGTCCCCTTTCTGCCACGGATTTCGTTCCAGTAGCACCGCCACGTAATCCCTGGTGGAAAGGCTACAGGCGACAGGAATTTGCATTCCTGTCGCCGGTAGATGACTCCCCCAACTCCCACCATCTAGCCAAGAGCCCTTACAACATTCCCACCCCCCACTCCCCGAACCCCCCAGTAACCCCCCACCCCTGCTCCCAGTAGTGAACCCCCTTCCCTGATCCCCATACTTTCCCCTCTGCACTCACTCAGTTGCACTCACAACACCCTTACACTACCGCGCACACACAAGCAACACCCCCCAAATCCATACACACATAGACGCTCACACACACAACACCCCCACTCACACATGCACTCAGTACATTCACCCCCATTGACACACATACACAGTCTATCCCCCAACCCCTCCTTTTCTCAGCATACATACACACACATGCATGCAAACATGCACCCCGACCAAGCATTCACATTCACCCACACATGCATCACCATCACCACATTTACACACAGACACACATGCACGCATGCACACACACTCCCCTATCACCCCCCATAAATTACGCGCATACACACACTAAAACACATCCATTCACACACCCCACCCACTGCCCCTTGCGGAGGACACCTACCTCGTCCGTCGAGATGCTCCTCCCTGTGGGGGCGGGACCCGGAGCTCCCACCGCCGGCAGCACCCCGCCAGGCCATATTACAGGTTATAATACAGCGGGCTGTGTCCTACTGGTGGGGCGGGGACGGTGGTGGAACCGCCCCTACACCTCCGACCACCAGCACGACTACTGGAGGATTTCTGCCCAAATTGTGTTGGAAATCCTTCAGTACTCGTAATATGGTGGTCGGAAGACCACCAGCACTGGTGGTCTTCTGGCACCCACGACTTTGGCGGTCTAAGGAAAAGACTGCCGAAGTCAGAATGACTACCTGAGTGGAGAGGACCACTTGCTGACAGAAGGGTACTGCCCTGTCAGTAAATCTGGTTTAGAATGTGACAATGCATTTATATGGGATTTCATGTGCCCATATACCAGTATTTTATGCACTCCCAGACCAGGACAAGAGCTGGGCGCGAACATCTTATACTATCAGACAACTGGATAGTCCAAGGACATGCCTTTCAGCCCACAGTTGCCTTCAAACCTGCAAATTGGATTATTGCAAGTGTTATTTACAGACGAAAGGTGTCTCACACCTTCCTGTTACAGATGGAATTTTGTTTCTCAGCAAAGCAGTAAATAAATTGTGTTTCAGATTTCAGAAAAAAGACTGCTAAATCACTGGAATGTTTTTTTCAACATAGACTAAATAAATCTTACTGGTAACTTATGTTTCTCACTGGCTCTCTGAAGGGGAGTGTGTATAAATCCCCAAAAGAAGATTGCACCTCAGATGTGTGGTGATTATAGAAAGTAGTGTGTGGTCAGTAGTTCTTGGGTTGAGTCTTAGATCTCATCTATAACTAACATTTCGCAAGTTTTAACTCTCAATTTCAACAGTATTTAGTGTGTATGGTTTATATGTGTGTATGTATAGTGCTAACCCAGCAGAAAGGCATCGGAGCACTGTACATTGTCGAAGTCAGAGATACAATAAGAGTGATTCTCAGTGGGATACCGAGTCCTGGGAGGGGGCAAAGTATTTGCTGCGTCACAGTGCAATGTTCTGGAAAGGGGGGCTTCCTTCCTAACTTAAAGACATTTATGAGAGAACCTGATGATGCAGAGATCCTGGATGCAAAGATGAGACTGGTTATCCAGTGAGTAAGGGGCATAGCCCGTTAGAACTGAGGACGTTTAAAAGTGGTCCTGATGATGCACATATACAGGTCCCAGTTCCTGGATGCATAGATGAAAGTGGTTATCTAGTAAGTAAGGGCATGGCACCATTAGAACTGAAGACGTTTAGAAGTTGTCCTGATGATGCAGACATACATGTTGCAGATCCTGGATGCATAGGTGAGACTGGTCATCCAGTAAGTTAGGGGCGTAGCACCATTAGAATTGAAGACGTTTAGAAGTGGTCCTGAACCTGAATGCATAGATGAGAGTGGTTATTGAGTAAGTAAGGGGTGCAGTACCATTAGGTAGCTTACTTGTCAGTTTGAGGAACTGAAGAGTAAGGCACTGACTTCTGTACAAGATGAGACAACAAAGAGATCCAGCTCCTGTGAATGACAAAAAGCAAAGGTGGCAAACAATGCAATTGCAGAGGGCTAAGCAGCCAACCCACAAGCTCTGTTTAGGTTTGTTGGGGGAAAGAGCCCCCGGACCTATTTCAGTAAACACAGGGCTGTGCTGTGACTCTCGAACATAGCTCTGTGCACCATTGCCTCCCATGGAATGATGTTCCTGTGTCAGGTGCCGTGGTCACACAAGCACATGTGAGTAAGTGTAGGTTTTGTAACCTTGTCCATTCAGCACACAACATACTGGGAGATGGGTGCTGATTCTTCAAACACTGCATACCTCTTCTTGCCACACACAAATGAGTGGGGAGGAGGGCGGGTCTATACTAAGCATTGCTGTGTCTTTGCAGGAATGCCACTACCCCACTCCATGCATACGAGTGGCCTACATGAGCAGATACAGTATAACACTGTTAGACCTGACAGCCTTAGGGTGGTCACCCCTAACTTTTTGCCTGCCTCCCTCCACTTTTTAGATACTGTTTTTGCTGGTTTTAAGACTCTGCGCACTTTACCACTGTTAACCAGTGCTAAACTGCATATGCTCTTTCCCTTTAAACATGGTAACATTGGATCATACCCAATTAGACTATTTAATTTACTTATAAGTCCCTAGTAGAGTGCACTATATGTGCCCAGGGCCGGTAGATTAAATGCTACTAATGGGCCTGCAGCACTGATTGTGCCACCCACTTAAGTAGCTCCTTAACCTTGTCTCAGGCCTGCCATTGCAAGGCCTGTGTGTGCAGTTTCACTGCCAATTCGCCTTGGCATTTAAAAATACTTGCCAAGCCTAAAACTCCCCTTTTTCTACATATAAGACAACCCTAAGGTGTCCCCTAGGTAACCCATAGGGCAGGGTGCAGTGTAGGCAAAAGGCAGGACATGTACCTGTGTAGTTTACATGTCCTGGTAGTTTAAAACTACTAAATTCATTTTTACACTGTTGTAAGGCCTACTCCCTTCATAGGCTAACATTGGGGCTGCCCTCATAAATTGTTTGAGTGGTAGCTGCTGATCTGAAAGGAGCAGGAAGGTCATATTTAGTATGGCTAGAATGGTGATACAAAATCCTGCTGGCTGGTGAAGTTGAATTTAATATTACTATTTTAGAAATGCCACTTTTAGAAAGTGAGCATTTCTCTGCACTTAAATCTTTCTGTGCCTTACAATCCACATCTGTCTGGGTTTAGTTGACAGCTCCTTGTGCATTCACTCAGACACACTCCAAACACAGGATACTCAGCCTCACTTGCATACATCTGCATTTTGAATGGGTCTTACTAGGCAGGGAGGGTGGAGGGCCGGACACTTGCATGTCAAAGGACAGTAGTCTGCCCTCACACAAAGGACTGCCACACCCCCTACTGGGACCATGGCAGACAGAATTGAACTGAAAGGGGAGCTTGTGAACTTCTAAGCCACTCTTTAAAGTCTCCCCCACTTCAAAGGCACATTTGGGTATTTAAACAGGGCCTCTGCCCCTACCAACTCAGACACTTCCTGGAGAAGAAACTTGAACCAGAACCTGCATCCTGCCAAGAAGAACTGCCTGGTTGCCCAAAGGACTCACCTGTCTGCTTTCTGTGAAGGACTGCTGCCTTGCTGTTGCCCTGCTGCCTTGCTGCTCTCTGGCTGTGGTGAAGAAGTGCTCTCCAAGGGCTTGGATAGAGCATGCCTCCTGTTCCCAGAATCCTCAGGACCAAAAAAGACTTCATCTCTACAAGAAGGACTCCTTGTGCAGTGAAATTCGACGCACAGCCTGCCAGAAATGACGCACAGCCTGCACCGCGGTGAAAATGTACCGCACGCCGAACCGGAATGACGCAACCTGACTTCTCATCGAGAAGATCAATGCAGCACCATCGTAGCAACTGGAAATTCGACGCACAGCCCACCGGATCGACGCACAGCCAAGCCAGAACGACGCAGCCCCGATTTTCAGAGAGGAATCGTCGCAGTGCCTGCCGTGTGGTAGAAAATTCGATGCAGCTCCTGTGACTTCGTCCTGCCAGTGCAGGAAAACAACGCATCGTTCCCGGGGTGTCCGAAAACCCTGCAACCTGAAGAGCATCCACAACCGAGCGCCAGAAATCAACGCACAGCCGTCCCTGCGTGAAAACTAAACAACGCATCGCCGTGTGCGGCCCGAGAAATCGACGCACACCCCTTTGTTTCCACGCACCTCCTCCTGTGCGGTTCTTTGCAGAGATTTTGCAAGCGAACCAGGTACTTTGTGTTTTAAAGAGACTTTGTTTGCTTTTAAAAGACTTAAGACACTTTATATCACTTTTACAGTGATATCTGAACATATACTCATTGCATTTTTATCATTTTGACCTGCATCTTATCAGAAAAATATAATATATTTTTCTAAACACTGTGTGGTGTATTTTTGTGGTGCTATATGTTGTTATGGTATGAATTATTGCACAAATTCTTTACACATTGCCTTCTAAGTTAAGCCTGACTGCTCAGTGCCAAGCTACCAGAGGGTGGGCACAGGATAATTTGGATTGTGTGTGACTTACCCTGACTAGAGTGAAGGTCCGTGCTTTGACAGGAGTAACCTGACTGCCAACCAAATACCCCATTTCTAACAAACACAATATAATGTAATACAGTTTGGGATAAGATTCTTAAGGCTGGGTGAGAAGGGGTGGGGGGTATGAAGAATGGGGGTAGTTTAAGGAAATGCCATACAAAAGAGGTTTGAGCACTAAGTCATTGAAGCCTATGTCCGTCCATTATTTTGTTGGTGGCGTGCAAGAATTTGTTTTAGTTGGTCTTGGTTCTATTAGTTCACTGACTGGGTACGCAGGTTCGGGAAGAACAATTATATACCAAGGTGGGTGGAGCAAAGAAAAGACACCCATTTTCAGTGATGCTCAGGTTTCATAGGGAAAAAGAAGGAGCTGTCAGTGAGGGACTCAAAGCAGACCTCAGGGGAGCACATCTGGGATGTAGTAACTTAAGCTAGTGGGTGTGAGGCATGTGTCAGTCCACTGGTCAGGATGGCATGAAAAGGTAAAGCTTAGTAAAGGGTATACCACACAATACATATTTATCAGGTTTCTAGTTTCACTTGGCATGAGACAAATGCTCCAGCAACAGGATGTGACCAGTTCAATAGGGAAAGTAGAAACAGTGGAAGCCAGTAAAGGAGCGGTTCTAAACTAGTCTCAAAAGCTAGCAAATGTCAGCAGGAAGACCAGAGAGAAAGATAACAAAAAAAGTTTAAAAAAAAGAATTTGCTGCTCCTTGTGATCTACTTCATCAGGTCTACTAAGGCTTCGATGTATATCTAAGACCCTTCAGTATAAACAAAACAGCCATGAGGAACTTCTTTATACCCAGAATGACATAGTGCCAGTGTATCTAATGAAGCTTCTTTGCCAGGGCCTAGTAAGTCTTTATTCTTGGACTTTAACTAAATGCATCATCCAACCAACAAGTAATTTATAACTGAAACCGGAGGTGCACACTCAAGCAAACTAGTTAGGGATGAGAGTGGTAAGCCCTGCGATTTGAGAATGCAGTAACCAGAGGAGGCTGGCCATTTCTGCCAAACCAAAACCTTCATCTTCAAACAGGTCTTCACCAGTGCTGAAGTTGGAAAAAATAAGTGTTAGGTCCCTTGTCAGTAGACTGTTGCAGCTTGCACTAACCATTACCCCTGTCAGGTCTTCCAAGGACAGTACCAACACAACTGCAAACCATCACACTTCTACAAGTGTGAACATTCTGGCTTTAAATATACATTTGCTATTCTTATAGCTTTGGATGGCAGATATGTTGTCCATAATGTATTTTGAATTATTAAAGAATGGGTGTACTCATCACAAAATTAGACAAAAAGAGCCACTATGTCATAAGTGCCCTTTTGACAACTAAGTCTTGGTGCCAAGCACAGGAAACTACAGGCTCAAATTAAGCACTGGTCTTCACACCATGAAGTGTGACTCCTCATCAGTGACACAAATGGAGCCATACTCTGCTAACTGTACAATGTTAGAGATACAAAAAACTGACAATTTGGTCATCAGTAGGTTCAGACAGAATACCTGCATCTTCAAGAAAAAGAGCAAGAGGGACATCTTTGTCAGGATATTAAGATTTAGGTAACAATGAGCAAAAGAGGAGAAAGAAAAGGAAACAAGCATTTGCAACGCAATAGGTCTCGCATTTTTTAGAGTTAGAGCTATTGGCATTGTAAATTCATAACTGGACTTTTCTTGCCACATAAATTGGTCAACCTTGCCTCATAATTTCGTCTTGTCCTGTCATATAATTCCAGTGGCCCAGCATTTAACTAAAGCACTTCTATTTACCTTCTTCCTCTATCTTAAAACATATACAATTATCATATAAACTTTTATCAGAAATAAACATTTGGTATTAGAGTGTAATGCTCAAAAAACCATAACAAAAATATCATTTGGGATGGATTGGAGGGTGAAAGGAAAGAGGGAGTCGGAAGCAAAGATGGAGAGGACAAGTGGTGTAGTAACTCTGTCATGGGCCCCGGAGCAACAAACGAAAATGGTTGACTGGAATTTCGATAGGAAAATACAGCAGAGTTGAGTGAGGCCTGTGGGTCTCTGGGCCCTGGCGCCACTGGATCTGTTGCTCCATTGATAACTAGGCCACAGGAGAGAAAGCGGATGGGGCAGAAAAAGAGAAGCGAAGACAACAGACAAAAGAAAGAAAGAGAAGGGGCCACAAAGAAATAAAGGAAAGAAGTGAAAGAAAGAATGAGAAAATGAGCTTCTGTGAGACAAAAGTAAAAAAGGAAGGAAGCTAGCGAACCAAAGATAAAGAGGAAAAAATAATGCTAGAAGTGTGAAAAGAAAGAAAAATGAAGACTATAGTAAAAAAGAGAGATGGTGAGAGAAACAAGCAGCAAAAGAACCAGGGCTTTTCCACAGGCACAGAATGGGAAAACCACTTTGACACTTCGGGTCCCGACACGTAATTTGTGGCTTCCACATACAAACGGGAAAAAGAGGAATTTATCTTAAAGCGTGAATTGACAGATACAGATAAGAATAACACCAGAGAAAGGAAGGAAGAAAGATCTAAAAAAAACAATGAAAGGATGCATACCAAGTCAAAGGAAAGAGCAAATAAAAAAGACAAAGAAAGAATCAAAAAAAAGAGGAACGAAACCAGGAAAGAAATAACCAAGTTTTTGCGAGTTTGAAAGAGGAGGTAGCAAGAGGAAGAGGGAAATAAACGGAGAGAAGCAGCAAAAACAGTTGAAAGAAAGAGCGAATATGGATTTTAAGATCTTGAAAAAGAAAAGAGAAGGAGAAAGAAAACATTGAGAGTAAACAGAGTAAAAGAAAGAATGGAGTGGGATAGGTGAAACAGACCCTCCAAAATAAAGATGGCAGCTAAGAATAGATTTAATTGGCTCTCCCACATCCTCAAACAGAAGTCAGAGTGTGGAACATCAGGGGGCACTGCAGAACAGCAGAAGGTATAGTAGCAGAGTTGTATGTGAACCCCAGTAATATTGGGGTGTTTCAGATTAGGATTGAGAGTATAGAAAGAGCTGTGTCCTGGCCCAGTGCTGAAATAATAGAAAGGCAATGGGCGAGGAATGAGAAACGGAGTGCCATTTAATTCCTGGTATTGGAATAATGGGGCGCTGCAGATTGAGTAGAGGTACACTGACAGAGTTGTATGTGGGCTGCAGCACTGGAATAGTAACGGGCACACAAGGTGAGAAGTAAGGTATGTTAATGGAGCTATGTGTGGAAGCTAGTGTTGGTGTGCCAGTACTGCTAAGTGTTAGCCTGGAGGTGCCCTGGTGAAGCTACAAGTGGGGTCCAGCATGAGAGTGGCATTGCCTTTGAAGTACAGAAGTGAGGAGTCCTGAGAAGAAATATGCACTGAATGTTATAATTAATGGATTCTGGTGGTGATGTGGTGGTTCCGATCAACAGAGGCGTTGGATGTTAGACTTGAGGTGCACTGGCTTGCTCTTTTGGGTCAAGTTTTGGCCTGGCAGTCGGACCGAATATTAGAATTGACCTGCTGTTATCAGACTGTATGTGAGCGGGGTCACAGTATAGAAAAGGAAGTGACCTTGCCGGGGAAGAACTGAGGTGCACTGATGGAGCTGCGCCCGAGGTCCCAGTCATGGAGCAGCAGTGTGTACTGACTGTAAGAACTGAGGTGCTGTTGCAGACAGCGCATGTGAGGTTCTGGCACAGCTTAGGGGCTTGGAGTGTGTGAACTGAGGTGCACTGATGGAGTGGCGCCCAAAGTCCCAGTACTGGAGCAGCAGAGTGTACTGACAACAAGAACTGAGGTGCTCTGGCAGACAACGCGTGTGGGGTTCCTGGCACTGACACAGCTGAAGGCTTGGGGTGTGTGAACTGAGGTGCACTGATGGAGCTGCACCTGAGGTCCCAGTACTGGAGCAGCGGAGTTTACTTACTAGAAGAACTGAGGTGCTCTGGCAAACAGCATGTGTGGGGTTCCTGGCACTGGCACGGCTGAGGGTTTGGAGTGTGTGAATTGATGTGCACTGATGGAGCTGCACCCGAGGTCCCAGTACAGGCGCGGCAGATTGTTCTGACCGCAAAAACAGAGGTGCTCTGGCAGACAGCACAACTGTGGGTTTCCTGGCACTGTCATGGCTGAGGGCTTGGAGTGTGTGAACTGAGGTGCATTAATGGTCTGCGAGTGTCATCCCAGTATGGAGCAGAAGTGGGCACCGTCTCTAAGGATTGTGGAGCCCTGGTAGAGCTGGGTACCTAGGCTATAAGCTATTACAAGTGATCCTCCACCCTTGCTTTCAGCTCCTCAAAGGCAGGCATACTTGGTAAAGAAAATCCAAGCCAAGAAAGGGCGGGAGACAGGCAGCTGAGAGAGGGTGTAGACAGCCCACAAAGATCAGATGTGACCAAGATAACAGCCTGATTTATAGCCTTTATTTACAGCAGAGCTCAGAGCAAGAATGCTTTGCAAATGAAAATAGAAGCTTCCTGGGAAAGGAGCAGGAAACAAAGTTTAAAAAATGTCCCTTACAAACCAGATAAACATGACAAAGCATAATTATACAGAAGTTGGTCCCTGCTCCCACAGTAGAAGAAAGAGGGACAAAGAGGCATAATTGACCACTAGTAAACAAGGATTTTTAAATAACACTAAAACTAACAAATGAAATAGCTGGAAGCCATAGAGGAAGTATACTTAAAAGTATACAAGAGGTCTTATGCTCTACCTAAAGACTGAAGGCCTGTAGTAGATTGTAGTAACTGCTCCTAGGCTCAAATTCTGGATAAAGAGGGAAAGTTTGATCACTGTTCTAACATATTTATGCAAACATCAGAAAATTGAGTTGTGCTATGATTGTTGCACCACACTGTTTTCCCCTGAAAGAGTTTGGCAGGTAAATTTTGCTCAAATGTATCAGTAAAACAGTTTTAAAAAGAGGTAAGTAGTGGAATTCAGTGCATAGAATACCATTTACATTTCACATTTAATTTCTAAATGAAAACCCAAGAATAGAATGTAGTTATCTAAGAGGGTCAAAACCTCACCCGGGGGAAAGGTACTTGTGACCCCTGCAGGCACTCTGCAGGAGTCCTGACATCAGTTGTAGGTCGTTCTGCATCTTAATCTAAAGCAGCAGATAAAACTTCACAACACCACGCTCTGCTTGCCATGCACCACTTAGAGACCACCCAACAGAGTACTGATGGGTGCCGTAGTCTACAGCAGATGTGAGGACTAGCCAAGCCACGCAGCACATAGCTCCCTCAGACTGCCGCCCTTGTCACAGAAGCAGTGCAACTGACAATACGAGCCTAAAATCTCTGACCAATCGCTACACAGATTACCGCAAGCTGTGAGGCAATTGGTCATTTACTAAAGGGACATTTTTGTCTCACCTGTTTTCACGTGTGTTTGTGTTGGAATGAATGTGCATTTGTTGTGCTACTATCTGTCTCTCTGTGCAAGTGTGTGTGCACTTATGTGCGTGAGAGAGTGTGTGCTAGACTCTGGTGTGACGTTTTACCTCGAAAAGCAAACCATGCGATTGCACCCTACAAAGGTATTGTGGCATCACTTGAATGATGAGAACTACTTCTGTCATAAAGGTGGCCATAGCATAATTGTACCCATCCTTGCCTTACAGTAGGAAGTCTTGGCATGAATGTGACTGTCCCTATCATAAATATCTCCCTGGCAGAATGGTACCTATCCTTGCCTTGTTGTAGGAATTCATAACATAATTGTGGAAATCTGTAGTGTAATTGTAGCTCATTCAATAGGCATTGTAAGCATTTTAAACAGGACTGTAACTTTCTCTTTTATGACAGTGCTGCTGCATAATGGTGTCTCTCCTGCATAATGGTGTCTCGCTTTTACACAGTGAGGCATTCTTGACATTTAATGTGGCTATCCATGGCGTAATGTTGACCCCTAAATATCGGAGCTCAATATTTACTTTTTGCATTCTTGACTTAATTGTGGCTTCCCTGGAATAATGGAGGTGGAAATGATGGCTAATGAAAGATTTCAGCTGACCCCAGGAAGCCTAAAGTATCTGGAAATCTTGCTCTGTTGAAGTGAAGCATTATTTTCCGCGAATGCCCAACTTCGTTCAAAGTGTATATAGAGTCACTTGTCCAGAAAGGAAGAGGATTTGCTAGTTAAGGATATTCCAGGGAGCAGGGTGCTCTTGATCAGGGACATCCTGCGACAAAAATGCAATAGAAAGAGAAGGGAGCTCCTGCAACCGTACTCACGTAGGTAAGAACTATGAGGATTGGTGGTAGACTGTGTAGGGACTACAGTCAGGGGTGTCTGGGTGGTTTTTTTGGTGAGTGTAAGAGGCTAAAGCTGCCCGGGTGTTGGTCCAAACTGTGGATAAGAACTCAAGAGGGATGGGTGGCAGATCATAGTACAGGGAAGTGACATTAGTCTACAGTGTGTCCAGCACGCACTCAAGTGTTGCACTGTAGCAAGATCCTCATTTTCCATGACAAAACAGTGACACTTTTGTAAGCTCACTGAACTTTTTTTTAAATGTGTGAATTGTGAGTCACAAGACTTCATAGCTGTGCACACCCCTGCCATATGATGGTGGACATCAATGGTAATTGTTGATGGTCATATATTTACATATAGGACTTTATTTCATAAAAATTCAAACTGGTGTTTGGGAACAAAAATTCGTTTTTTACTAAAACAGAAAATGTAACACCTTAGATAGACGTACTTTCATGAAAATGGCAAATTTTGTTTGTGGAAAGTGAAAAAATAGTGCATTTAACCAGTTGCTGTGCAGTGAAGGGGTGGGTCAGCACGTGGCGGAAGGAGTGAGGGGGGACAAAATAAACATTCAATTAAAAAAAAAAAACATACCTGCCTCGCCATAGCTCCTCTTTCCTGGTCACTGGAGGCACAATCTCCCAGCCTGCCCTGTGGCCAACCCTAATACTGCATGAAAGCAGAATTAGGATTGGCTAGAGCACCCTGGCTGTGCCTACTCTCTCCAGCCCGGCAACACAGTGCTGGGTTGGAGAAAGCATAGTGCCCATGTGGGTTTGGCCGGCACGAGACAGCTGGCCAAACAAACATGTGCACTGAGGGGCAGTGCTGTGCACCGCCCCTTTGTCCCTCTCATCCCCATGGCCCCGCCCCTTTAACAATAAAACAATAATAAACACAGTTTATTATTGTTTTATTGTTAAAGGTTTGAAGCGGTTGCTGTGCCGGCGCCGACGCTTCTCCGTCATGGCAGAGGAGCCGCCACTGCATTTACCTGCACTCTGTCTCTGTGTATTTGCTATAGGTATTAAAGGCAGTTCATAAAATCTGGGCATGAGCTTTCTTTTTTGAAAATGTAGATGTAGCATCTTCCTTGATGTTTATATTAAATTTCCTCACATTTTCCCACCCTGCACCATCAAAGTAGATTGTTGTACGTTATGTCCAAGAATCTACCCTGGTGCAGCAGAGTGAAACAATCAAAGGTTGGGCAAATCAGGCAGTTGCACACAGGGGCAGCCCCTCCACGAGAGCGGGGGAGCATCACCCCGCAAAATAAAATGTCCCCAGAACAGAAAAATAAAATGGTTATAAACTTTTTTTTATAACTATTTTATTCTTCAGCACCCTGTCCTGAATTGAATGTCAGGACGGGGTGGGGCGGCAGCAGGGAGATGTGCACTTGCTTTAAGTGTGCATGTCCAGTTGGCTTGCCGTCTTGCTATGGCCAGCCTGACATGCGCACTTTAAACATTTCTAACCCAGCTGTCATAAGACAGCTGGGTTAGAGAAAGCAATGGCCTCCAGTGCTCTTGTGAGCGCTGAGAATGCCCGCTCTCACCAATCCTGACGCTGCTTTCATGCTGGTAACCAGTATGAAAGCAGAGCCAGGATTGGCTAGTGCAGTATCCTGTGTTCCGTCGCCCGTTGGAGCCAGGAGAGGAGAGACTACGAGAAGATGCCCCAAGGTAAGTGCTGTTTTAAAATGTTATTACTATGGTACCCCCCTTTAGCCCCCTGTTGTAGACATGAGCCAGCCACCACTGGTTACACACAATAAACAGCAGAGGTAGTCAAACTTTACATGCTTGTATATCAGTGGTATCTCTCAAATTACCTTGCAAGATGAGAGAGCAAACAGGTTTCTCTCATCTTGAAATCTAAGCCAGAGGCACCATGATATCATTAAAACCATTTACATATATATGGATGATGAAATGCCTCCACTCGAGTCATATAATAGCATTCATAGTGGTGTACTTTGATAAAATGTGATCATGATCAGAAGAAGGCCTCAAAAAAAAATTGGGAAATTAAGGTTTTTTTGGCCCTCTATGTTTCAATATCTGAAAGTACGTATATGTTTTTCTCAAATGCCAACACTTAGGGCCTGATTCCCAAAGATAACTTACCCTATTTAGTAATTTAAGCTTTTAACTAAGCTTACTAGTTTTTGCTTATTCACTAAATTCGAGCGTAAGTCACAACTAAGAAAAAATAGTAGCAGGCCCAGCACCACACATGGCCAACCACTGGTACTTTTTGCCTCATTACGAGTTCTGTGGACGGGATAATCTGCCTGCCGAACTTCCGATGGGGAGGTTGCCGCTATGCTGACTACTTCCCTGCCGGGCCCATGATGACTTTTCCACTGGGCTGCCAGGTGGAAACTAAGGTTACTGCCTGTCAGCCCAGCAGGAAAGTGGGGGCAGCCTTGTCGCCGGCTCGTAATCGAGCCGGCGGCAATGCTGCCGCCGCAGGCTGCACCAGCACCCTTGCAATGCTCACTGCCCGCACAGCAGACAATAGGCTTTGCGAGGGTGCTGGTCAGGGGGGCACCCACAATGGCCATGCTAAGTGCATAAGCAGTGCAGGGGCCCCCCCCTGTGGCCCCCTGCACCTGTTCTCCCCCAGCCTTTGCATGTCAGTGATACCGCCATGAAAAGGCTGGCAGAGAACCAGGTTATTATCAGCAGGGTGGCGCTGCATGCGGCGCCGCCCTGCCTGGTTCCGACATCCGCCTCTGTCAGCCCTTTGGAATCACCCATCCCGGTGGAGATGGCGGTACCCTGACGGTGTGACAGCTGTGGTCGGAATGTTGCGGTTGGACCGCCACAGCAGTGGTCTCAAGACCGCCAGCCTCGTAATCAGGCCCTAAAACACACTTTCATAAAAAATAATGGTTATAGGAAATTAAAATAAAACCCCCAAATGAAATAATTTTACATTAAATTATGTTAACAAATGTGAAATGGAAGTGAATATAATTCTGTTGCTTCATAATTGAAATTGAGAAATGTGCTTTTCTAAAGCCTTTTAAAATTGCATTAGAGGTTTTGTAAATGCTAAAATGTAATTTTCTGAGTGGAAACCTTATGATTTTGTAAATCACTTAAATATTTTACAACATCTGGCCATTTGCATCATTTCCACAGACATCTGTTTTTGCACTCCCACCTTATCTTCCTTCATCCCTCCCAACCCCATTAACCAGCCTTCCTTCACCTAACCTGCCTGTGCCATTTCATAATCAGAGGCCATCTCTCCCACCCATGTCCTGTGTGCTCATTTCAAACCGACACAAAAGAAGAAAAGTATGCGTAATTTCGTGTCAGTAAATAATTCAACAACAAGACAGAGAAGATAAAAGGCAAAATTCGAGAAAGGTGAAAAAGGTTGAGCTGATGGAACTAGCCGGGCTCGGTTCTGCCATCTGCAGCTGCTAATGAGGCTCTGATAGTGAAAATGTCAGTTTCCATCAAGATGGCAGAGAAAGCCCGGCGGCGGCAGCTGGACAGGCGCCACATTCATAGATAGATGCTCCTCGACGCTCTGATGTGGTATTTAACAACCTTTCTTAATTACTCGTACATTTAGGTATGAGTGACATGAGTTTTTTTACTTGCACGTTTGAGAATGTTTTTGGAGGCCCTAAGCCTGTAACAGTTTCTTTTTTTCGTTTTTTTTATCAACGTCAGGCAATTATATTGAACATTGAAATGTTGTTTCTGCTTGATATCAATTACAACAAAAATAAATATGATCATGCAAATATGAGTGGAATGTATGGCAAAGTTTCGACTTAAAAAGTGAGACTGTGAAGAAAAAAAAATGAGAAATGTATTTTCTCCATTAAATAACGTTAAACGGAGTCAATTGTAGGTAGGAGACAGCTAACATAAACCCATATTAGGCTGAAAAGATTGCGAGTCTCCCGCCTGCATTTGGTCTGCTAGTATGTATGCTTTATATGTATGAAGTTGTAATTATCATCCCTGTTTTAAACAAAGACAATGTCAAGAAAAACTACAAGAAGATTAGAAATAAGGAGTTAAACGCTTTCCTCATATAAACATTTTGCTCATCAAGAAAGTGCACATGTGCTTCCATTTACACTGTTTATTGGCACTTAAAACTCAGATCCCATCATTATTCACTTCAAAGATTCTCAATTTATAGATATAGCCACCGAGAGGATGGACTAAAGGCTACAGGAGCCAGTGAATGGCCTCATCTATTAAAGATGATGCTTATTAGGGGGTGTTTTGAAGGTGCTCAGGAAGAGGGCAAATTTAATGTAGAGGTAGCTAATCATTTAGCATTTGACTGACAGGCATGCAAAAGATCTGCATTTTGTGGCGGTGCTGGGGGCCTAAGGATGGAGGCACAATGCTAGGCTCACCCAGATGCAGACATCAAGGGGTGTTAAGGCAGAGTGCCCCGGCAAGGCAAGTGTGATCGAGGATGTATAGGAATTTGAAGCCAATGGAACTGTAGTCGGGTGGCATAACATATTCTTCACCCACATATGATCAAAAATATACATTCTCTTTATTGTTGGGTAAAAATATTATTATGTTAATTACCGATTAGACCTACATAATGATGGTTACAGCCCCCAGTGTTTTGCACAGACATAACCTCACACAATGCTTTTTCAAAGCTCAAAACGTATTTGTGCAGTTCAATACATTAGAGAGGGTCGTATGTTGCAAGTGTTATAAAGCATGAGGCTCTTGGATCAGTTTGATAGGATGTCCATAAGTCGTGTCTTCTTAGGCCTTTGTACAAATTTGAACAAAGGGAGGAGGAAAGGACATGGGGATCGCTACTACAATAGTAACCAGTCTTCTTGATAAGTGTCAGACAGACATGCCAACGCACACAATGCCACAGTGTGTCACACACTATCGGCTCCCTTCACACAGTCACACAGTGCGAAGCCGATATCACTCAGGGGAAGAGAAAATGAGCGGGATAGCTCTATAAAGAGTGGATTTCCAGCTCATCACGAGTCCCCATCCCTCGAAGGCCCGCCCCTCCTTACATGCTGAAATTGTTTTTTTATTTGGCTGATCTGCTAAGGAGATGTGACTCTTGGAAGGTTGAGAAGGATGCTAGATGTACAGTTTAAAGTAGATATGTACATACGTATACAATTTCTGACCTGCAAATTTGCAACTATTTTCCAGCGCCTTGAACTCTGCAAAATACTAAACTTGAGAAGTTGACAAAAGGCACAGGGACAGCGACCCTGCACTGAAGCATGACCACACAAAGTGTTGGTGTAGTGGAGGAGTGTTTGTACATAGCAGCTACTCTGTCCTCTGCTCGGAGTGCCCTTCCTTCTTAAGGCACCTATCAGGAAAAGTCCCACTGTTATTGCTATTGGTTACAGCCTTGTCCCCTGCTCCTGCACCAACACCTGTGACCTGCCCCTTTTTCCTGTTGAGCAGAGCAGACATTGTCAGGTAAGAAACTGATATCATAAAACATTACTGTTCAGCCTTGGGTAGGCTGAACAGGGAGTTAACACTTGTGTAGAGGGGGATTACTTCAAGAAACCCGTTTGCCTGAGTAAAGGAAATAACATTGTACTGCTCTCCGACCTAAAAAGGAAAATGTATGGTAAAAACAGCATTGTTCTTTGAAAGCTATACAGCATCCCCCTTGGCGGAGCCATCTCTAGATGTAGTGGGTGTCACCTGGCAACCCCAAGCAAGTCTTGGAAGAATGCTGTTAGCCTGAAATAAGGTCAAAGACTATGCTAGTTTTATCCTGGGATATATTCAGTTGACTTTCTCTGCAATACCAAATTTTGTTTATTGAAAAGTAAAGGTTCGCAATTACTTGGCCCCTTAGTGCTTTGTGCAGAACTTTGTAGTTGTCTGTATGCCCATTAGAGAGGAAGTTTGTGAACGTACCCAAACACAATGTGTGAGGGTGGTGTGAAATGACTGTATGATTTTACATATGAACGGGATGTGTCCAGTCTCAGATAGCGCCACGCTGGCATTTGTCTTGGTTGACTCTGTTGGCAGGTCAGTTTGTTGAAGGCTAAAGTGTTAATCAGAGTCTTTGATAGGTGGTAAATGAGGTGAAGTGGGGAGGTGAAGTGGGTTTTGCACCTATGTCAGGGGAACAGGCGCTAGCTTAAATAAATCTGCATGCATGGCAAGAAAGATGCGGGAAGGTAGCTAGTGGAGAAAGAAGTGGGAACATAAAGGTTTTAACTGTAGCTGAAGGTTGGCAGCAAATGGGTCAATAATTCAGTCTTCATTGTCCTGAGGACTGGGTGGCAGAGGGTCTGCAGTATATGATGGTAGAGAAGCAATCAGAGATGGCCACGCACAAGTGTTTTGGAGTCTGTCCGCAAGGCAGGAGTGTGCATGTTGTCATCTATTTACTTAAGACCATCCTGTGGTGCTAACCTAGTTGGTACATTGTTCCTACAAATATCATGAAAAGAATATTTGACAAATAAATATTGTGTCTTAAATATCATGAGGTCAAAAATGCAGTGGTCCATAACATCATAGGTAAGATTATTTTTTAAATATCTTAAATATGAATGTTCAGATTAGCATTGTATGTTATATGGTGGTAATTTATATACATTTGTAAGTATATTTTGTGTACTTTTTATTTTAATATTTTATATTAGTTTTTAAAATATCCCCAAAGTCTAATACTTTCTCCAATGTGCTGATGTTTGACGCTGATATAGTAAATCTGAACTCCACAAATTCTAACACTTTCCCCTATGTGGTTATGTGTGAAGTGGGAATTGCAAATTTTGAACCCTCCCCCCTTCTCCACCCCAACAAAGTCCAACACTTTCCCCTTTGTGTTTAAATTTAGAGTGGGAATATTAAATCTGAACCCGCTCCTGCAAAGTCCAATACTTTCCCAATGTGATTAGGTTTGGAGTGGGAATAGTAAATCTGAAAACCTCCAAAGTCCAAAAGTTCCCCACAGTGGCCAAGGATGTAATGGGAGTAACAAATTAGAGTTTCCCCAAATTAAAGCACTTTTTCCAAAGTGATTAATTTGTATTAAGCGTAGTAAATGTTATATCAATAAATTGTAAGCATGTGTATGTATTTTTTATTTTGTAGAATAAAAGGTTATACTCATATATGATATATATTGTTAATTTGCTTTTCATTGTAGTGTTTATAAATAATATTTTAAAAATGTTAATGGTCTATATATTTTTTTTTAAATCTCTTTTAATACACACAATGTTTCCTTTCCTGTGCATTTTTGTTTGTGTATTAAAAAACGTTTTTTGGATTATTTTATTTTACAGAAAAACAAATTCAGAATAATTGTAAATACACATATGATAACCTTTTAGTGTACATACATACACTTATTTGTGGTCATACCATTTTTTTAAAATATGTTGTACAGTAAGGTTTAACAAATATGTACTTCTTTGCATTGCTAACATTTGTGAGACATTATAATATACTAACAGATCACTGAAAACAATGGCTCTTATATGTTTATCAATAGTTGTAATGTATAGTTATATATACAAAATTGTACTTTTTAAAACACAGATATTTGTATACAGTTGTGTTTATTTTAAAAACATCAATAAATACATTTTAAATTCGATTTCTATGAGATACAATCCTTTTTTTTAACTTTTAATTTCTGCAATTTTTCCATAATTCCATTTCCGTAATTTTGCAGTCTTTGTTCATCATTTTGGGTTGCTCCTGGAGTTTGCAGCTGTGGTTTCCAGCTGCTAGTATCTGGTTCAGGTAAGATCACTTTAAACTTATTTTCTAAAGGGTTGGTACCGGGGGAAAGTGTTTAAAACTAGGTAGTCTAGTCTTTTTAACTGGATGCTCTTTTGGTGTATTTTTCTTTTAGCGTGGCGTATGTTAGTTAACCTTTGGAATTCTGGTATGCCTTATTGTAAAGTGCAATGTTTAGTTGTTTATTAAAGAAGTGTGTTCTTTTTGTTTAACATTCATTTGTGTGTGCTTTAACTGTGCTTTGTTTTATACCAGGGTTGTAAGTGTTTTGGATGTGTTCTTGTGCTTTTCCCTTGCAGATTTGTATTTTGAGATGTTGATGTCTATTTTTAACCTAGAGGTGTTTTATTTTTATGGAATAAAACTTGGTTATTTTATCATTTAAATTTGTTTTTACTTTCTCCTTCATTTTTAGGTTTTCCTGGAACCTTTATTTATTTTTTTCTAATTTTTCAGGATTGATGTTCTATTTTTCTTTTGTTTCTGTTTTGCATTTTGTAGGCTTTTAAATCAATGTTGTTTTGAGATTTTTGTTTTTTGAATCATTATTTCACTGATCAGGACTTCTACAATGAAACCTTAAGTGCTAACTTATTTTATTTATTTATGTTGTTGGTGACCAGTTTCTTTTTTTATCTTATGTTTAGTTATTTATTGTAAGTACACTACATTATTTGTGTTTGTTTCTTGGGTCATGGTGCTGTCACTAATGGTTGATTTGAAGAAGGATCTGCTTACCAAGTTGGAACAAAGCCAGGGGAATATAGTAGATATAAGTGCTCAAGACCAGGAGGATAGTCCTGTGTATAACAACCAATATCCCGCTGGCTTCCCAGATGCAGACAAGGGCACTTAATCATCCCGAAGCAGTGGCTCTCTCACCAAAACCCTTGTCCATTTCCTCATGTAAACCACACTTACACCTCCCCCAAGTCAACTCCATATGTTATTGTTCTGCACCACGTCCCCATCATGGTGGGTGGGGAAATTGAAAGGGATTAGGATTTGAAATGGAAAGTGATACATTGGTTTGGCACAAATGTGGGTAGGCCAATAGATCTATCTTCTAAGATCTTGATAGTCAGACGCAGACGGTGGTGTGCATTGGGTTTCGCTGAGCCCTTCCTGATTTGGATTGTGTGGTTGTAAACTTTAGGTCTCCTTGGCTGCTGAGGCAGTTATTATGTTCATTAGAAGGACCAATGGATTCTTATCGATGAATAAGGACATTAAACTTAGATTTTTGTATGCACCTTGGCCTGCCCCACGAAGTGGCTGAATGGCTAGCCTTCGGTTAAATTCTTGTCTACCCCCCCATCGTAAGTGTCCACAATTGCATTTAAATAATTGCTTTTCTCCCTTGAGTAATCCACATACTTTAGACCCATATGACCCAATTATAAGTTCACTGGTAGATCTTGAGCACTTGCTGATGGGAATTCTCCCTTCCTCTGCATCAATGGAAAGCCTTGAGATCCCAGGACCAGGGAAGGAGGTCGCTATGACCTCTATTGCTGGGGATTTCCCTATTAATGTATTGTCTTGGAATGTTGCAGGGATTCTGTCCAAATTGGGCAGTGAGGACTGGTAGGACTTTGTTGAAGGTTATGAGTTGGTCTGCCTGCAGGAGACTTGGTCAGTGACTGATTTGTCCACTCTTTTTGTACCCCTGTCTTACCCATGCCATCCGGTAGGGCTAAAGGAGGGTTGGTCTGACTAATATCATATAATTGTCTTCTTGTAAAGGTCAAGCTTCTGAATTTTTAACCCTGGCTTCAGCTGCTTTTAATAACAGGGTTGGGGTTGGTGGATTTTATGGTGGTTAATTTTTATCACAATATTTTTTAACAGACCTCTAGTGTTGCAGATATGTTGAATGAGGCAATTGGATAGGCAAATTCTTCTTCCCGCCCTATGTGTACATGTAAGATGGAGACTTTAATTGCCCACTTTAAACATTGTCAATATAACTAAGCCTTAAATAATATTGTCATTATTAATGATTTAATTTTTCTGCCTGAATGTGGTGGCAAAAACCTTCCTATTCTCCCCACCTTTTGGAGGGGAAACAAGCTGAGTACAATCAACTTTATGTTGATCTCTAATAATTATAGCCACTGTGTCAACGATTTTCCCATTATTCCACATTGTTCTGGGGACCATAACCCACTAGTAACTTGTATAATAATTTAAAAGTGAAGCTGTGTTCGGACATTGTACCCGGTCCCCATTTCGTATAGTACTACTCAGGGACCTACACTAACATGGGAGCAGATTGATGCAACGGCCTTTGAGGTCAAAATTGTAAGGGATAATTTATGTTTGATTAATAGCTGTTTGTCAACAAGTCTACACTTGAAGGTTTGATTAGGGACTTTGAGTTTTTGTGTCAAACTCTATCTACTGAGTTGGTTGTTAAACGTCTGCCTTTATTTGCAAAGCCCCATCGGTGGTTCGATAGTGCTTGCACGCGAACCCACAAACATCTGAAGCCTGTCCTCCATGCTACCCCTAGAGACAATGATCTTGTTAGAGCTGCCAGGAAAAACTACAAGGTTGTTCTTGAAGCTAGAAAGAACTGAGAGATGAATCCTGGTCTGATTTAGAGGCAGCCAGTCATCTTATGGACCAAAGGAAATTTTGGGAGGTTGTTAACCGCCCCTTATTTACCCAATGCCCTGGTACTAAAATAGATTGTTTGATCTCTGGGAAAGAGTGTGATGTGCATTTTACCCACATTTTTAACCATCGAAGTAAAAAGACTATAGATGAGGAAAGTGATTGTTTGGCAAATAACGATCTCAACCATGCCATCCAATTTAGTAAACCTATTACCATAAAGAAGGTAGAGACAGCCATCAACCAGAGCACTTATCGGATAGCCCCGGGACTGGATGGCGTTCCTTCAGATGTCTTCAAACACAATCCTGACCTTTGGTCTCCAATTCTCGTTAATGATTATGGAGCATCTATTCATGGCCCACTTCCAGTCCCTTGGAAAAGGGGATAGAAACCATCTGGTGTGTTAGACTGATTTCCCTAATTGACACCACTGCTGAGGTCTTGGACAGAGTGCTGCTTGCCCGATTGGAGTCGTGAGCAAACCACAATAATATCATATTGAAAACCCAATATGCATTCATACAGGGCCATGGAACAGTTGAACTGTGCCTTAACTTAGCTCTAATCATTAGTAAATATACTAAGTCCATGAAGAGCTCAATACATTTGGCCTCATGGACTTGTTGAGTGTTTTTGACACTGCCTGTCGCGAGAAATTATGGAGCATGATGGCGGATATGGAGATGGAAGAGCCACTTGTAACACTTCTCCGGAGGCTCCATTTGAACACCAATGTGAGAATAAGATATTCTCTGGATACTACTGCCCCTATTGTTACTACTGAGGGGGTTCACAGGGGTTCATTTTGGCTCCATTTCTGTTCCATGCCTACATAAATGGCCTAGCGTCTTTTTTGTTACGGAAGAACTTAGATTACCCAAATGTTGGTTGCAATTTTATTGCGTCGCTGCTTTACGCAGATGGCGCAGTTCTTCTAGCAAAAACTACAAATAGCCTACAGAAGGTCCTAGATGCTTTTGTGGAATATATGTCTTAATTGGACCTAAAGGTGAATACAAAAACATCATACATCATGGTCTGAGGCCCGAAAGCAACTTAGACCAAGACTTTCTACCTATAAGGTAACACGTTGACCAAAGTTCCTAGTTTTGCTATTTGGGTATTCTTTTTAGCAATCAGATGAATTGGTTAAAAAAGGGCACAGGATCCTAATAGAATTGTAAACGTGCTTTTTAGCTTTACAGCCAAACCTGGGCAGAAACCTGTCAAAGAACTGGTAGTAAGGTACAAAGCAAAATGTTTGTCTGTACTTATTGGAGTGGAGTTTGGGGTTCCAGCGATTGTTCAAAATTACAGATCATTGAGAACATCTTCCTTAGGAGATTGCTAATCGTTCCTCTACCTCCTTTTGTCACTCAGAAGTGGGCCTTAGCTATTTAGAAGATGCCATAGGTATTGCACCTTTACTCTTGTGGTCTAAAATATGGTCTACTCCAGAATTAGAACTCTATAGGCAAATTATTCTTGACTGTCTTTCATTGGACCTCTCTGGAAACATCCTGTGGATAGGATATGTTAAGTGCACCTTTAATACCTTGAGTTAGGTTAAGGTTTTTCATGACCGAACCCACATCACCCCTTTTGCCAAATTTCTCTTACAGGTGGCTCAAACAGAAAGATCTTTGGCTACCCGGAAACAAAAGCAACCCTTTCCTTATGAATGATTTCAATTGTGCTGCTACTGTTTTAGAGTATCAGTTTTATCTCTCATTTGTTTTAATTCCTCTGTATAGATTTTATCTGATGAGATTTTGCCTGGGCACAGTTCACTTTTTAGTGACTTTCTCAACACATGGTAGATGGTTGGATAAACTGCCCCTTTGCCCATACGATAATGCTTCAACACAATCAACTACCCATTTTATATTGCTGTGCCCTTTGTACCGCTTTTAGGCCGACTTTTTTGCTCCCATTATTAATACAGGCTAGATATGGCAATTTTCAAGAGGGCCTTAGCCTTTTCCATTCACTTGGGTCCAAGAAAATTTGTCTGGCCATTATTAACTTTATAAGGGGGCCCTTTCTATTAGGAACAGGTGCGGTTGAAGACCACCCAGAGTTTGACAGATGATATTGATTTAGTAGAATGTTAATTTTTATAATTGTGTCTTTTTTAGCTTTTTATGAATTTAAAATTTGTATTATGTATTATGATTGTTGCTTTTATGTTGAAAGTTTTCTTTGCTTTGATGATTCAATGGAATCGAATAAAGTTTTTTGACTGACCGACTAAATGGTGGAGAACTTAAAAGTGCTATCCATCATTCATATGTTACATTGAGTGAAGGTTACTAAATTGTTTTGGTTGCATAAATGTTTATTTTCCACCATTATTAGGCATGTTACAAACTAAAAACGTGTCTTTTGTATGCAAGATTAGTTAAAGTTGGGGTATGTCTATGGCTTCATATTTTTAGGTGCTGCCGTTGTTTTCCATGGTGGTTCTATGGGATGTGGCAATTGACCTTTTTAGGGATTGTGTACCAGCGAGTGAGACTGTTCCTTGCTCAGGAACATTTGGTAAAATATTTTAGGTACTATTCCTATTGGCTTTTGTTAGCTCGTACAGGTCTCTTTTCGGACCTGTAAAATATTCTAGGCTACTATGTCAGAATATATTAGACTGATACTTACGTTTCCTAACTCTTTAAACTATTTCATTTCTAGTGGTAAGACTGCCATGGCATACTTTTGAGCAGTATTGGGTGTATTTCCAAGGTGTTTTGTTACTGGTGGTGATCCCCTTACTATAAGCCTATCCTCTAAATTTTAATAACTACTTCCTTTTTTGTGACTTGATGTATTGTTCTTCTTTTGACATTTTATCTGTGTGTTTTAGATGGTAGAAAATATACATTCATTTAAAAAAACCAATATGTGATGTAAATCTTTTTTAACGCTTTTGCATTGCAGGTGCTTATTTTAACTTACATTTTGGATGTTGTTTTTACTTCGTTTCAGTTATAGCAATTTGCTTTGGAGATTTATTTACACTATTACTACATCCCACTCAGGAGCCTTTTAGATAGCAACTGCCTCTGCGGCTCCAAATATGGTAGCCTGAAATGACTGATGGAAGCCTTTAATGATGGTGTCATCAGTGGCTCGGATCCTCCCCCACAGATCATCTCCAAATACATAGCCTATTAGCAGAGATCAAACTCTTTTCCCGCGCCTAGTGTTTCTCATTGAACTCGTGGCAGTAGAAGACATTTCTTTTGAAACTGAGGTGTGATTGATCTACAGGTTCACACATAGCCTATAAGGACGTGAGTTGTAAAGGTTCTCTTTGTCAGCGGTTGCTTGGCCTTCATTAGCTTCTTTCAACAAAGCCTGACAGATTCTGTAGGAAGTGTGCCAGTAGCGGCAGACTTTGATTGGCTAGCTGAACCACAAGCAGCCATTGATCGGCTGTTGTCTCTTGAAAGACCAACAGGACTCCACGGGCCAGAAGGCCGGGAACTATGCCACGGTCCTTAAACTGAGCAGACTTGTAACTCGGGACATACATACGTGACACTCTTTGTTGGTGTAAAAGGTCAATTATTTTAGGACAGGGTTTAAACACGAACATCATTTAACATTTAACTGTCTATCGTCCTTTTAAACCAGACCTTAACTTTTACAAATTCCTTTGCCTTCATTCTCTCCTCAAATAGCTCCCTTCAATTCTCCTACCGTATACGCTCCCCTATTCCTCCCATGCCTTCCTTACTTGTAGCCTACCCCCCCCCGCTCTGATCCTTCACCTCCTTGTTTTTCCCCCTGGAAGGGTGGACAAGCCCGCATCTGGCTCTCCACCCTCCCCCATCTCCTGCTACACCTCTCAAATCACCTGCCCTAAATGACTGCTAACAAACCCTACCTACCTTCGCTACCTGACCTAAATTGTGTCTTCCCCACCTGCCTTCCTACGCTGGGTGGGTGGTCAAGAAAACGCTCCCTAACTACCTCGTCTGCGCGGAGTAAGAGGCCGACCCCACCCTCCAACCCCCTTATAAGCCCCTAACTAAAACCCTCCCCCACTTACCTGTCCTCCAATAGGGCGCCTCCGCGCCACTTTCTCCGTCCCGAACGTACCAGCGGAGAGACTAGACCGAGTCTCTCTCTCCGCGGGCCCCTCCATCGGCCTAATTATGCTGTCCAGGCAGGTGGAGATGTACTCAGGGCAGCAGAACAAGTAATGACACACAGTGATGAGCTACACAATTGATATCTTTAATAATTCAAATGCAGGTTCTCCCTTGTGAAAAAATATTGTTTTCCAATTGCAAATATGGGGGGAGGAAAAATGTGGTGAAAGGGGAGAACGGAAGTGAATGACGCCCTCCACAGACCACTGACCCTTCCACAGACCTTAGTAGTTCACCCTTTTATATCTTTATAGTTAAAACGTTTTCAACTGTAATTATTCAGAACAAAATTATCTCTGTTGCTCGTTTATTTGATTCTGCTAACAAACATTGGCAATTGGTAGGACTTCTTTTAGATATGTGTACGTCTGGATGCAAAAACCCAAAGCTCACAGGGAGGTGCCTAAATACTCCTCAGGTGACATATGTGTGTGGCGCAGGGATTTTAATTCATTTTAGGTTAAACCAAACCCTCATCATGTAAGCCACACCCTCATCATGGAGGCCACACCTCTTGGTTGGCAAAGATTCGTAATTGCATTTCTATGGCCATGCCCCTTTTATAGACCCCCACCGTTTGCCCATTTAAAGCACTGGTTGCAAACATGACGCAGTGCTCCGTATTTCTGCAAGAGTTCAGCCTGAATCGCTGGGCTGAGTCACCTCTTGACTGTGGAATCTTCGTGACTGCCCCCTGGCGATGTCTGACCATAAAGCAGCGAAGGTTTATGCAAAATTCGAAGGTCACCCAAGGCCTGGCAAAGGAAAGAAGGCACACAGGGGCATATTTATACTCCGTTTGCGCCAAATTTGCGTCGTTTTTTTCAACGCAAATTCAGCGCAAAACTAACGCCATATTTATACTTTGGCGTTAGACGCGTATAGCGCCAAAGTATGAGGAAAGAGCGTCATTTTTTTGCGTGAACGCCTTCCTTGCGTTAATGAGATGCAAGGTAGGCGTTCCCGTCCAAAAAAATGACTGCGACACAAATGCGTCGTATTTATACTCCCGGGCAAAAATCACGCCCGGGAGTGGGCGGGGCAAAAAAAAACGCATTTGCGCCTCTTTTTAACGCCTGGGTCAGGGCAGGCGTTAAGGGACCTGTGGGCTCAAAATGAGCCCACAGCTGCCCTCCCATGCCCCCAGGGACCCCCCCTGCCACCCTTGCCCACCCCAGGAGGACACCCAAGGATGGAGGGACCCATCCCAGGGACATTCAGGTAAGTTCAGGTAAGTATACATTTTTTTTTTTTTATATATTTTTTTGGCATAGGGGGGCCTGATTTGTGCCCCCCTACATGCCTCAATGCCCAATGACCATGCCCAGGGGACATAAGTCCCCTGGGCATGGCCATTGGGCAAGGGGGCATGACTCCTGTCTTTACTAAGACAGGAGTCATGTAAATGGCGTCTGGGCGTCGTAAAAAATGGCGCAAATCGGGTGGAGGCGATTTTTTGGCGTCAACCTGACTTGCACCATTTTAAGACGCCCTAACGCCATTTTCCCCAACGCCGGCGCTGCCTGGTGTACGTGGTTTTTTTCCACGCACACCAGGCAGCGCCGGTCTGCTAGCGCCGGCTAACGCCATTCAATAAATACGGCGCCCGCATGGTGCTTCAGAATGGCGTTAGCCGGCGCTAAACTTTTTGACGCTAAACTGCGTTAGCGCAGTTTAGGGTCAAAAAGTATAAATACGGGCCACAGTTTTTCCGACTTTCACACAGTTCTTATGCCTCATCTGGCTGGGGAAAAAAAACGTTCACGGTTTGCAGTTAAACTCAGAGAAATTCAGTTAGCGCTATTGAAAGTGTCATTTTTCTCAGGGCTTTCAGCTCATGAGTCAGTCTGTAAAAATAGACTGCTTCCAAAAATGGGTCTCAAAGACTCGGATTCTTTAATGCCAGCAAATCCCGAATGAGGTGTTCCAGCTGCCTCTGTCCTTGGCACTTACTGTGAAGTGTATTATCAACAATAACTTTTTTAGCTATAATTTTACTGCAGGTTTTCCGGTTTACAGCGCTGCAAATAAGAAGAGTTTCCAGGGCAACAGGTAAGCACAGGGGTTAACTTTATTTAAGAACAGAAATACAGGGAGCATCGGTAAAGACAACAGTTACTCTCACGTGCACTGCTCAGGTCAGTAGAAAGAACACCGCCGTGCCACCAGGGGTCGCACTACTTTTGTTGCTACCTTGGGAAACTTTGTAGCAAAATACATTTCTCGTTTATGTGAAATACTAGGTGGGTTTAAAATATGTTCTACGACCAAAAATGCTCTGACCGAAAACTACAGTTTTACTGACCTAAAATAGCATTGGCATCGTTAAAATCAAATATGTTGCCCTGGATTTGCTACTAATTCAATAGTAAACTTTTTCTCAGTATCCGTAGATTATAAGGGTCAGGTGAGGAGCTGGACCAGGAGCCGTTGACCTCGAAGCAGTGCTTTAAATGGGCCGGTACTCTCCGGTACTGAGTACCGGCACTTTTTTATTTTGAGAGGGAGAGTACCGGCATATCTCAAGATAAACGTAATACTTTTAATTGGAGAGTACCGGCACTTCTCGGAAACAAGCAGGTACTCTATTACAGAGTACCTGCACTTCTATTTTTCCATTTAAAGCACTGGAAGTGATCAATGAGTCCGTGCAAGAGGCGCATTAACACACTTGAATTTGCTCAAATCAGTGTGTACACTCCAGATAAGGCA
Source organism: Pleurodeles waltl (assembly GCF_031143425.1). Lineage (NCBI taxonomy): Eukaryota > Metazoa > Chordata > Amphibia > Caudata > Salamandridae > Pleurodeles > Pleurodeles waltl. The sequence goes on from NC_090446.1 coordinate 105,929,405, forward strand.
GAGGTGGAAGTCAGAGGATAGAGGAATCAAGAGATTTACACGTAAGTCTATTAATAGACAAGGCTGGTAGGACTGGGGCAGTGTCAGTCACATGTCAGGCATCAGATAGGCCTTTAGAGCTGGGACAAGTTAATCCATGAACGATACACACCGTGCACGAGCTAGAAGGGCACGGAAGGAATGGAATGGAGTTGGATACCTAGTGTAACCTGTGTGACTTGTTTGCAGACAGCTGAGCACGAAGAGGTAAGAAACTTGCCCTATGTGCCTGTCGTCTGCTGCAGTACTGGTATAGACATAGGAACACTGTCAGCTCTGAATCTACTTACCAACTGCACACGGGTGACATTTGCACAAAGATGATATGTTCATTAACTTGGGCAATGGCTTCAGAAGACCTGGGACTATGATCATCCTTGTGGCATATGCTTGTTCGCCTCCCAGCTGGTCCTTGGCACACAAGATGTGCCAGGCTTGAGCCAACCCAAAGAACAAGTCTGTCTTCCATATGCCGCATTGGCCCAGGCCTTGCTCCTTGGCACTGCGCCCAGACTCGTCCTGTTTGCTGATGGATTTGCAGATCCCGGTGCAAGTTGTCGGAGGCTCTACCCAGCGGCTGGGGGCCATCTTGAAAGGAGCAGCTTGTAGTGTTGCGCCAGTGAAGAAACTGGTTGCCGGGCACTATCATTATGGTCAAATGTGGAGGGGTGATGGTGGGCTCGCCATTCCTGATCCCCCCTCTCTTTATGTAATTGTTCATTGCGCCTCAGGTCATGTGACCGAGGTGATATATTAAAATGAACCCTGAAGGGCGGGTCTTTGATGTCCGTGCGCTCACACCAGAGGAGGTCAGAGGGACCGTGCGGCCGATATCGGACCCTGCCCCCGGGTTGGAGATTAACACACAATGCACAGTGTCGGAGTCATTTTTTACATCTAGCGTGAGTACCGGAAACGTCCGATACTGCATTTTGGCGATGAGGTTGTTGCGCACACTACATGCTGTCTTTTTCCGTGGCACCCGCTCTCATCGCGGTGCTCGTGCCACGAGTGAGATGGCTGGTGTTGCGCACACCCAACACTGCATCCCGTGGCGGCCGCTCTCATCGCGGTGCTCGTGCCACGTGGACTGCAGTTCACAGCTCACAGGTGTGCAGGGAGCAACAGTCAAGTTTTTATTTTCTCTCTTCAAAAAAAAAAAAAAAAACAACACGTAGAAAGTTTGGACTGTTTGCTGCCGGTCATCTCCCCCACATGGCCCCTGAGTGAGTATCATCTCACTATTTTGCAACTTGTACAAAAAAAATAAAAAAATAAAAGGGGTCAAACAGCCCCAGCAGCAATTGGTGAGCAACTTGCGTGGCCACAGTTTGAACTTGCAGCGCTCACCGCCTCCAGTGTCTTGCCAGGTCTTCCAGTGCCCATCCTACATTAGTACTGCTGTGCCCCCCACTGCCTTTGCTGCGCCTTTTTCTGCAGACCGCTGAATCCTCGCACTATACGTTTTCTGCACAGCAGACGTTTTGTCCCTCTTCCATCATGTCAGCCATTCCACCTATTGAGCCTTTCGTAGTGGAAGGTGCCCTATCTTCGCAGGCTCCAAAGTGGAAGGAATGGGTAGAGAGTTCTGTTGTTTTTTCGAAGCGACAAAAGTAGAAGATGATCAGAAACGGGCCCTGCTTATTCATTTGGGAGGAAGAGAAGTCTACAAAATAAAAAAAAACTTGGTGGAAGATGCACCCATGTCTCACGTCACGTTAATAGCAGCCCTCAACAGGCATTTCAAGCCCCTGGCCAATACTGATTACGAACGGTTCTTTTTCAGACAAGCCCGACAACACATCGAAGAGTCTATTGACTCTTTCCATATGAGACTGCGTGATCTAGCCAGCACGTGTAGGTTTGCGGACGAAGCAGAAGAGATACGGGGCAGATAATTCAAGGGTGCGCATCAACAAAACTGAGAGAACGCATTCTCGAGGAGTCTGGAAGGTCCTTGGCAGACATCCTCATGATGGGACGCACGAAAGAGCTTTCAAAAGCCCGAACATCACATATGGAGGTGGCACTACAAAGGCCAATCAAGGAAGAATCTTTCAACACCATGGCGGTGCCACCCCATAAAGCAAAGCGCCGTACATATAAGCCGTCAGCAAGAACATGGGGCTATTGTGGCGGTCTGCCACACAAACTAACAGAATGTCCGGTGAAAGGAAAGACATGCGCTGGTTGTGCAAAACTGAATCATTTCATCAAAGTGTGCAGGTCGAGCAGAACACGAACAAATAAGGCATCCATCAACACGACAACAAGCAAATCCGAACACGGAAGTGATATGGATGACGATGAGACAGAGGAACATGTCATTCACTCCATGTTCACGATAGGAAACGCCGCACAGTCGTCGAAGAGATTACCCAAATGTCAGATTGAAGTAGGAAATCACAACATCATAGCAGTTGTGGACACAGGAGCATCCATAAACATTCTTGCAGCCAACGAGTACGCGAAAATGAGCCCACTCCCAACTTTAAACAAAGCGAAAGTCTGGGTATATGCATACGGACAAAACACCCTATTAGCCTTGAGAGGAGTATTTCACACACCCATCACATATGAAGCGAAGACCGTCAGCACTAAAGTGTACTTGGCCGAAGAAGGAAATGGAATGTTGTTGGGTTGTAAAACAGCTGAGGAGCTCGAGGTGGTCGTTTTTGCTTTAGGCATACATCAAGAGTCAGTGGAAGAGCTCCTTACACAATACCACAAACTGTTTGAAGGGATTGGGTGTTTGAAAAACAAAGAGATAAGACTACATATTGACAACACCGTCCAACCTGTTACGTTAAGGCACCGACGAATAACCTTCCACCTCAGACCACAAGTGGAGAAAGAGTTAGACCAACTTGAGAAAGCTGACATCATTGAGAAGGTGACGGGACCAACGACTTGGGTATCACCAATAGTAGTAGCCCGGAAGCCGAAGCAACCTGGCGAGGTCCGCATCTGTGTCGACATGCGCCTTCCCAACATAGCCATTCGACGAGAGAGACACCTAACACCCACGATAGATGACATCATTGGAGAATTAAGCGGTTCGTGTTGGTTCTCAAAGCTAGACCTTCGATCAGGTTACCATCAGTTAGTGCTGTCCAAGGATTCACGCTATATCACAACATTCTCCACACATGTGGGTTTGAGGCGCTATAAGCGACTAAGCTTTGGAATATCCAGCGCCGCCGAGGTATTTAAAAATACTATACAGCAGCTGTTAGTAGGTTTACCAGGTACCATAAATGTCAGTGACGACATACTCATTCACGCGCCAACCCTAGCGCAGCACCACTCCAGACTCAAGGGTGTCCTGCAGAGGATACAAGAATCAGGTTTGACTCTTCACCGTCAGAAGTGCGAATTCCTGAAGAAACAGATACAATTCTTTGGGTATGTGTTCTCCTCAACGGGGGTCGCTCCTGACCCGGCGAAGGTGCAAGATGTCAAGAATGCTTCCCCCCCCTTCATGTGTGACGGAAGTCAGAAGTTTCCTCAGGATGGTGAATTATTGTGGTCGTTTTATTAAAGATCTTGCATCACTCACCCAACCCCTCAGAATGCTGACCAAGTCCTCGGAACCATGGATTTGGGGTCCCAGTCAACAACAGGCATTTGAGACAGTCAAGGACCCCCTATCGAGCTACACCATCCTACGATACTTCGACCCAAAAAGAGACACCAAATTTGCTGTTGATGCAGGCCCGAAAGGTCTAGGTGCTGTACTATTTCGAAAAACAAGATGGCGGTGACTGGGCTCCGGTAGCCTTCGCCAGTAGATCCCTCATGGAGACAGAACAGAGATACTCCCAAATCGAAAAGGAAGCTATCGCAGTACACTGGGGATGTAAACACTTCCACATCTACGTCTATGGCCGTCCTTTTGTGGTAACCTCTGATCACAAACCACTCACACCCCTGTTCAATGGCTCCGCCTCCAAGCCCCCTCCGAGAATCGAAAAATGGATGCTCCAATTGCAAGTCTACTAGTGCCAACTAGAATACCGTCCAGGAACCAACAACCCAGCTGATTACCTCTCCCGACATCCCCGAGCAGCCTCTCACCTTGAAGTATGTGACGCCGAAGAAACTGAAGAATATGTCAAACTCATTTCCGACAGGTCCAGGCCGTTGCCTCTTTCAGTGGAAGAAGTAGTCCTAGCAACAGCTGAAGATGAATGCCTCCAGAAGGATCTGCAAGCCATAAGGGACAATCGTTGGTTCCAAATCAAGAGACAACTCTCGACCATGACAGTAGCTGCTCAGGGCATACTAGGGAGCCTATATCATGTACGAGATGAGCTAACGATAGACGCGGAAGGGTGCCTCCTGAGAGGGTGCCGGCTGGTAATCCCCACATCTCTCACATCCAGGGTAGTGCAGCTTGCTCATAATGGACATCAAGGAATTGTTAAAAAAAGAAATCGGCTAAGGTCCAAGGTATGGTTTCCGCTTATGGATGAGTTGGTGGAAAGTGCGGTGAAAACATGTGAGTGGTGTCAAGCATCAAGAGAACCTAGTCGACCGACTCCAGTAGAAACGGAGCCGGGTCCCACATCACCATGGAAGTCAGCTAGTCTAGATTTTGGAGGCCTACCGGATGGTCAGCACACAATGGTTATGATTGATGACTTTTCTTAATATCCAGAAGTTGAAGTTCTCCCCTCCATCTCGGCTCAGATAGTTATTCTCCGCATTGAGAAAATGATGGCCACCCACGGACTCATCCGAGAAATCAAGACTGACAATGGTCCACCGTTCCAGAGCCGAGAGTTAGCTGGGTATCTCGAGAGCGTGAGTGCCAGGCATAAGCAGATCACTCCTCAGTGGCCACAAGCGAATGGTGAAGTTGAACGCTTTATGAGGACCTTGAACAAGGTAATACGCATTGCACATGCTGGGGGGCAACCAATTGAGCACGCCATATACTCTTTTCCGAGGAATTACCGTCAGACTCCTCACTCTACCACCAACAGAGCACCGGGGCATGTGATTTTTGGAAGAGCAACTGTGGATTCAATACCTCACCACCAGTCCTGGGTCCCCACTTCTGTAGACCTAGACAAGGCTCATGAAAAGCATTTGAAATACAACAAATATGCTGGCATTCGTAGAAGGGCGAAAGAGTCTGACCTGAAAGTGGGCGATTTTGTGCTGCTCAAAGAGATATCCCCAGGCAGCAAATTTCGAATGCCTTTTGACCCTGTCCCGTGGCGAGTTGTGAAACAACACGGAACTTCCATAGTGGCGCGACGTGGTACGGAGTCAGTGACTCGCAATGTGTCGCTGTTTAAAAGTTTCTGCTCCCCTACTGCTTCCAGTCCAGTGGAGGTATCCTCTGAGCCAGCTGGTGGTTCGCCATCCGGGGACGGAGAAGATGATGACAATGAAGCATTCTATCCCGAGACAGGTGATGATAACTTGCCAGACGCTATAACGGAATGTAACCCCAATAACGACAAGACACCCAGTACCAGTAAGGGAAGAGCTGAAAGCACCAGGTACTATCTGCCCAATAATCCCGCTCCATCAAGGAAGCTACCTGACCATGTGAATGATGACTAGATGTTCAATGTATTTGTGATTTGTGTAGTTTTGTGTTTTTGATTTTTGGGAGGAATGTAGTGTCGCACCAGTGAATAAACTGGTTGCCGGGCACTACCATTATGGTCAAATGTGGAGGGGTGATGGCTCGCCATTCCTGACCCCCCCTCTCTTTATGTAATTGTTCATTGCGCCTCAGGTCATGTGACCGAGGTGACATATTAAAGTGAACCCTGGAGGGCGGGGTCTTTGATGTCCGTGCGCGCACACCAGAGGAGATCAGAGGGACCGTGCAGCCGATATCGGACCCTGCCCCCGGGTCGGAGATTAACACACAATGCACTGTGTCGGAGTCATTCTTTACATCTAGCGTGAGTACCGAAACGTCCGATACTACACAGCTTTACACAGCTTGGTGAAACTGTGTACACTGGGAAAGACGTTTAACAAGGTCTTTGGTCCTTAAAGTTGCTTTTCATATCATTTCTTTGAGCAGATTTTGGGACTCCTTATAATGGTGATCCCGTAAGTACATTTGCACAGACAATTCGAATGCCTTCCAGTTCAATCTGAGTCCAGACTGAACACCCAAGTTAGGCACAAACGGTTATTGTTTTCGATCTTAGACTCAAATTTGAGCAAATTTTGAGCTCTGACCCAGTGTTTGAATCTGTTCATATTCTTCCAGAACATGTTCTTCCGTATTCTGACTGGAGAAACTCGGAATCTGGATATAAAACCTCCAGCATGAAAAATGAGTCGGTATTTCCACAGAGCGGCTTACATCCCGACAATTCCTGCCAGTCAAATTAGTGCGACGGTGGCGCCCACACTGATGGTTGAGGCTAAGTTAATTGAAAATCTGCCATGCGGGGGAAAACGTACATCCGGGTGGACAAATGCCACTGGATAAAATGTTCACACTGAAATGTCACTGAGACTTTTATCAAAACAGCTGGAGGAAGAGTGAAATTACATTTTCTAGATGTTCTTGATAAAGGATAGTCTTTTCAGAAATCTTAAATTACACTTTCTATGATTTTAAAATCACTAGGGACACTGGATCTACGTGACAAAGAGTTACGGAGTGGTATTTTAATCTCTCTGATGAACGAAAAATTATTTCTATATACACAGCATCCAATTTTGGACATCCTTATTCCTCCCTCCTCATCCCTACTTCATAGATGTACTTGGAGACTTCATCTTATCCACCAGGAATGGAACCAACACACAGCTCCAGAAATTGAGAGCGGGGCTCTTTGCACAGGTATTATTAAATGACGAATTTCAGGACCTTTGTGATTTTGTAAAATTAGCTGTGATTTTCTCAGTCAACCATTGGTGGTTTCCTGGCCTTCTTTGGTTTGATCCAACTATGGACTTCTAATAATTTCCTCTGCCTCTCGTTATATTTTTCTGGCCCTCTCACTTCCTTCCCTGCCTCTTCTGGTCTCTTCGTGTTCTTCTGATAGTTTTCTCTGCCCGGCATTGCTCATTTGTTGGTTTTCTCATAATTGTTCTCCAACCTAGTTGAAGTTTCGCTCAAGCCAGCTAAAATCCCCATGCATTCCTAATGCTCCTAACATCCCTATGCATTAAATAGGCTTTCAGAGTGTTGCACACAATATGCTTCTTTTGAGTTCTTCAACATAGCATTGGCAAGTGTTGTATACCTCTAACCTTTTAAAAAAACAAAGAAAGAAATAGAGTCAAAATCACCACACACCACTCATCTCAGCACTCACAAAAGCTGTGTCATTCAGGCAAAACAGGAAGGGGCAGATTTATGAAAAGTGGCGCTCCACTAGTGCAGGGCCACTTTTCTTGCACCCCTTAGCACCCCCTAACGCCACCATGTGTGCCCATATTTAATATATGGCGCACCACGACCGTAGTTAGGGAACAAGCGTCAGAATTTTTTATGCTAGTTCGGCGCTTTGCAGGATTAGCGTAAAACATTCTGACACTAATCTTGCAAAGCACCCAGAGGCCCATTGAAACCAATGGGAGCCTCCTTTAAATGCCTGCTCTGACCAGGTGTTAAAAGTGCCAAAAAAATAGACAAAAAGAAAACTCTAAGATTTCTTTGCCTCCCTAATAGGGGAATGCCCCTTTGCATTTATGATGCCTAGTGAAGGCATAATGCAGCGCAAAGGGTTACAAAATGGTGCATTGCATGCATTGCACCACTTTGTAAATATGGCGCAGCAAATTTGGCCATCTAACACCACACTAGTGTAAAAAATGATGTCAGTGGGACGTTAGAATGGTGCTAGGCCCTCTTAAATCTGGGCCTAAGTATGCAAGGCATATTATGAGCTACGTTTGATGGGCTTTCTTTGTTTTCCTAAATGTGGTTCTCCTGAGCACCCTTCTCACATTTACTCTTTCGTGCAACTATTAAAATATACACAAAAAAAAATCTGGGTTCCACCATCTTGGCATCAGCAGCCTATATTATCCAGTATTAGCATAAGTCAGAAAAGGACACTTACAATATTTTTCCTCCTACCAGGGACATAATGCAGGCCCCTGAGGTGCAGGAGTGCCATCAATGTTCCAGGGGGACCACAAACATTCAAGATGCTCCGATTCAACCCAAGGCCAACAAATATCTGTGAGATATGGGAGACCCAGGGGCCCCTCATCACATTGGTCGGTGGACCCAACATTTTGTGTTACATCTCAGCCTCCTACAATTATTTACCAGAAGATATCAATTTTATCCCATGTTCTATCACACCACATATTGCAGAAGCATTTTGACACAGACTGTTTGTGCGTCTTGTCAAAGGATACATAAGGATTGCAGTTGTTCTGCTTGATAGTGAACCTACATATTGTAGGGTTGACTACAGAGGTGTAACTTCACCTCCTCAAACTTCCGGTGATATTCACAAAGTTGCAAACCAAGACAATGGAAGAAAACGTCTAATGTAAAACCCAGCAAACTTACTTTTTTGTGGTAAACGTTTCATGGATCAGACATATTACAGATTAATTATGAGAGAAAAGTGGCATACTTACTGTACCCTCACTAATAAAAAACATTGTGGACTTCAGCTGGAGTCTCTACATTCCTATGGCATGTGTGTGTATGTGCGTGTGTGAGCGTGTGTGTGAGGGAGAGAGAAAGAGTAAAAGAGAGAAGTGGAAGATAGAGGTACGGAGAGAAAAAAAGAGATAACAAAAGAGTTGGAGGTAGACGGAAGAAGAATAAATAATGGAACAAGTATGAATGTTTGGTTATGTTTGTTGCTTCCAGAATCCTGAAGGATACTTTAATGATAATCCATGGTTGTGGTGATGTCTCTTGCTCCAGTCTTCTCAGTTGTGAACTAAAGATGTGTAGTTAGAGGCCAATGCACCTTTATTCACCAACTCCACATTTTTATTTGGATATCTTGCTTGATTTGACTCTTTCTTGAGCCTTTGCTCAGAGTAAATAACTTCCAGATTCAAGGGCAGGTTTATTTGACTTTACATAGAACAGCGTTTCCTGACACTAGACAGCAATAGCAATTAATAACCACATTTCAACTAGTCATTGTAATAAAGGCTAATTACTGTGTACAAAGAGAGTTGTGGACTAGTGACTAAGACGCTGACTTTCTAACCTGGTGCCTAACTTTGAATTAGGCCTGGGCAATTTTCAACTATGCTGATGTGATTATTTGGCATGACACTTGTAATGTGAGATCCTGAGTAATTCCGCCATTACGCATTTGGGGTCGCTTGGGTGTAAAAACTCCTATTGCTGGAGCACCAGCATAATCTGAATGGATGGAATGCAAGTGGCTCTTGTTCATAGCTCTTGTGATTTTATGCGTTTTTTTCAAACATGGGCCTGTATTACTTTAAGGGAGCATGTTCCCTCTTTGCACCATGATGCGCCTTACAATAGGTGTGCAGAGTGCAAACATAAAATTGCTCCCTATTATGGTAAATGTGATGCCTTTAGGGCTAGCTCATGCTGCCTTGGGGGCAGTGCATTCAGGTACAATAGGCAGTGGCTGTTTCACAGGTGCTTTGTGTTTTAGAGTGTAGGTGGCACCCATGTACCACTGGCACCAGAGAACCCCTTGCAGGCCAGTGCAGTGAGTGCACCCACCTGCAACAGGATATCTGGGGGTGTCCATGGGACCCTCTTCCTTCCTTCCAGAGGGCTGCCTTTTAGAGTCACACTGAAAGTGCCCCCATGCAAATAAAATAAAGATCTCTTGAGATAGCATATGCGCCAGCACTATCAGTATTGCAGAAGGGGACGCACAAGCATCTGTAGTCCTTTGTGTAATACCAAAATTCCACAGGGGTGCACAAAGCGGGCCGCTGAAGTGAGTCGTCATGTAAATCTTGGCAGCATGGTTGCACTTCATGCAAAAAAATAGCACAAATTGACATTTTGTATAATTTCATTTACTTTTGCAACATTTCACATGATTACACAAAAGGAAGTTCCCCATATTTCACACACCCCTACTTTGGATTTCAGCCTCAGCTCTCGACTGAAAATTCTGTGATTCTGGGCAAATAACTTACTCTGCCTGTGCTGAAAACTCGAATTAATTAATATGTAATTGTGAAAATATTTGTAATCGAAAATCTGTAAATTCCTCCTAAATATAGATCGTTGCTCAAATTCACCATTATGTACAGTGCTCTGCCAGGTATATAAATACAGCTAGATGGATTCAATGTTTCTAACAGGTAAGATTACTCTTTACCTAATCATGAAAACGCAATTGTATTCCATGAATTAATTTTAATTCAGCTTCCTTTTACAGTTTCGCTTTTGCATTCAATATGGGGTTTTCAATGTAACTTTCAGTCAATCAAAAAAATGTATACTTCAAGTATGTAGCTATAGGGAAAGGAATGTGTGAGGATATGACGCATTTGCAAACACACAAAAAAATCATCTTGCAGTTTCATGTAAACACCTTGGACCTGATTTAGAGTTTGTCGGGTGGGTTACTCAGTCACAAACGTGACGGATAGCCTGTTTGCCATATTGCGAACTCCATAGGCTATTATAGTATTGTAACCCCCTCAGCCAAACTATAAATCAGGCCCTTTATCTTTAGATTCCCGATTTCTCAAGCAGTTTATTAGAAACACAATGCACCATCATATCACGAAGCCCATCTCATATCCAATAAGGGCTAACATTCAACATGAGCCATTATTTTAATCCTTTTGATGTTGACAGATATTTGTCTTTTTTCCTAAAGTCTGCAAGTCATTTATTTCATTACCACTTCCACCTGTGCTATTATGATGACATCATCCAGGCATAACAAAATTGGCTTGTGTTTCCTGCCATGCAGTGGCATCTTTTGATATGATTTACTGGTGAAGTCAGTCACCACAGCTGGTAGATGAGAGGACTTCACATTAACTGGTCTCAGTGGGAGTGATTGACCTAGGTGGTCTGACTTGAGTCAGACAAGAATTTTCAAGGATATCATCCCTCATGTATATCTTTGTGGGTGTGATTGCTCCTCACCTCAGAGCTCAAAGCTTCTGTGGGGGCATTAAGATGGTATAAGGTCCTGACAGAGTGCTTAGAAACTAAGGTCCTTTTTCAAAGCCATTTTGCAGTCCCAAACACAGCCATTCACAAAAATCACAGAGTTTGAAACCAAAACATGGCATTTTGCTGCCCTCTAAACACAATTTGAAATTCAGAAAAGGATCTGCCTCCACTGTGCCAAGGGACGGTGCAGAAGCAGGTAGAATGTAAGACCGTGATTGGGATACCCAAGTGCTACAGTGGTGCTTAAGCCTAGAAATCAGGAAACCAGGCCGGTGGAGGTGGAAACAGCAGGAAGGAAAACAACCCCAGGAGATGATACAATAAAGCACAAAGGGCCTCATTATGGGTTCAGCGGACAGTTTTGCCTGTCCGCCGAACTTCCGAATGGGAGGTCTCCGCCGTAGTGGCTACCTCCCCACCAGGCACATTAAGTGTTTCCCGCTAGGTCAGCAGGCAGAAACCTGAGTTTCCGTCCACTGGCCTAGCGGGAAATACCTTACAGCATTGTCTCTGGCTTGTAATTGAGCCGGTGGCAATGCTGTAGGATGCGGGGTGCACCCTACAGCACCCTGCACTGCCCATGAGAAGTGCATAGGAAGTGCAGGACTCCCCCTGGGGCCCCCTGCACCTGTTCTCCGCCAACCTTTTCATGGCACTGCTAACGCCATGAAAAGACAGGCGGAGAACGAGGTCGTAATCCCCAGGGCAGCGCTGCAAGCAGTGCTACCCTGGCGAATTAAGACCGCCACAACCACCAGACTGCCCAGACCTATGATCCTGGCGGTGCTGGCGGTCCCACCGCAGCCCAAACGCCACAGTTCAAATATGGCAGTCGGACCGCCGCATTGGCGATGGTCCGACCGCCATCTGCAAAACTGTCGGTCATGAGACAACCAAGTTCATAATAACCCCCAAAGTGACCCTCTGTAGATTTGGTTCAGGCCAGGCATAAATAATTCTACTTCCACTTACACACAAATGTATTTAAACCCTAGCCTTAGCGGAAGCCCACAGACAAATGGCTCCTGTCCTACCACACTAGGTCTCCTGGGACTTAGCTCTGCCCCTAATGAAAAGATGGACAGAGAATCATGCAGAAAAACGTGAGAACAAATATATTGGGAAGGCAGTTAAATATCATTGGATGAAAGAGATTGGTTTCCTGTAACTGCCTATTAATATTATTATAAGAAGTAGCCTTATTGATATAATCATTTCATTAATATTGTTGTTGTTGTGTTCATTATTCATATTATTATTAGTGTTACCATCAAATGCAATGATCTTTCCTACAGCGGTTGATAAATTGCATCCTTCAATTTCCAGCCAACAAGATGGCGCAGTCCTCCTTTTAACTGCTGGATACTGATTATTAATCCTATTTTTGGGCTAGGGTGATTATCGCGGATTGACAGTGCTACAATTATTTCTTTATATAGGATGTGCAAAAGAACCGTCTAATTACCCTGCTATTTCAGCAATTACCTTTTCTATCTGAATTTATAATTAGACCCCCTTTGGGAAAGGTCATAGGCGTCCACTGATATTTTTTTGTGTTTTTTGACAGCATTGCCATATTTCCCCTCCGTTTGAAGGAGATTAATGTTTTTCACCCTGTGCAGAGTGACATTAACGACGGTAATTACAGTGAAATGCTTGGCTCCATTTAGAACACTCACGTTGATTGTCATAATATTGTTAGAGAATCACAAACTCGTGGCACAAAGGGGGGCAACAGGAGTGCACAGACAGTGTTAGAGAAATAAGTTGTTAAGTTACCAGCAGTCAAATATCACATCATTTTCAGCAGCCCCCGCTTCCTCTTACAATCAAAAGTGGGTAATTGGAAAGAATTTGCAGAAAACTGATGTGAAATGACAGACCCAAGAAGCATCAGTAAGAAACTGTCAAACTTAGACCTCCTCACAAAATGTCACTTGTAGTTGTTCTATGATTGAACACAAGCAGCATTAGAGCCTACATATACAAACCCAAGCTTGACCTTACAACAGCTTGTAAGCAAAACACAGTAAAATATACACATACAAATAATAAATGAGAAAAAGCAAACATAACCATAAAAATATTCACACAGAATTTGAGTACAGCTGTGAAAAGATACATCAATAGTGATCAGTCTTTTTCTTGTACATCCTTCATGTTTGGTACTCTAGACTAAGTCCTGGCACATTCATCAAAGGGGCCCTCACTCAGACCATGATCATACCGTACTACAAATAATCACTTTTTTCTTTAGGTTGGAATGTTCTTCACCCCGTATTTAGCCCTCAAAACTCCTGGACAGATTCTTCATTATACCTTATCTTTCCTACTCTTTCTGTGAAACCTAAATTCTTACCATAACCTAGAGCAAAATTATTTCATCTTCCACTACTTACTCAGCTGGCCTCCTTTCCTCCAGTACTTGTGATAAAAAACATGGATATGAATTTGCACGCCATGCCTGGCATTTTTCCCCTATTCCACATCTCTCAATGTAATTTCACTCCTTTGAGCTCAGTACCTATTATCATGATCAGGCCTCCACATTACCCATTTAGTATGGATTCAGCTCCAATTCACAATCACTTTCCTTCATGATATTATAATTACTTTTAAAACTCTAGCAGCCCATGCACAAACTCTACATATCCCTTCAACTCTAACTTTTAAAAATTGTCTCCCACCTGTAACTTAGTGTTCAGTAAGTTCTATAAAAAATGGTTTACAGTTCCCGTTCAAAAAGCAACTTTTATGCTTTCGGCTAACCTACTGGCCTTTGGGTGATATGTGTGGCATTTAGGCAATGGTTAACTTCCAAATCAGGCAAATTTGGTGACGTTTCAAGTAATGTAAATTTGAAAAACACTGCCACTCAACAGACCATAAACCATTCTCTATAAAATGCTTTGAATATTAATTTTACATATATGATCATCTCATTGTGTTTAAGGTGTTGAATTTTGTATTGATATTCACTTGACAGAACATCCTGCTTTAAAACATTAGACAGTACAATATCCCCTAAAGTAACAATTTAAGTAAAATAATCTGCTCGCAGCCGAAGTTTTCAGTATTTAACAAAAAGTGCTTCAGTCTACTTTGTGGAAAATGTGATAAAAATATGGAACTTCATGATCAGAGCAGGAACTAACATTGAAACTAAAGATAATTGCCTCGCGGATCAGGCATGAAACACAAAACCTCTAATAATTGGGCATATTATAAATGTTATAATATGAAATATTTCAAATTTTCACTTGCTTTTAAAGTTGACTGACTATTCGAAATTATGTTTATTTTTCCTAATAAAAGATTTTGTTTTGAATTGCTCAACATTTAATGCTTTGCAGTTTGGAAACACTGTTGAACTTCACTCATTAATTGCAATTTTATACATAGTAAAATGTATGTCATTGAAAGTCTAATTTGAAAGCTGTATACATTTTTCGGCTGATAAAGTGGGTATTAGCTTATGAATTCAGTTTATTGATCAATTGTTTGTCAATTTGTAATTATTTGTTTGGCATACCTGGCTTCTGTAGGAATCCTATGTCTTGAAAACCAGATCAAAATATGATTATTCACTGCATTGATGTCAAAACAGTGGGCAAGCAAATTGGTTACCCTCTGTGGTTATTTCACAAGGGAAGTACTCGCTTGTCATTTGTTCTACCACCTTGCCCAGGTCTCTAGGATCATGATTAGTGGTCCCATCTACCTTCTTCAGGCTTTCTCGCATCTCCATAGACCAGATGGAGGTAGGAGAAGAGCAATAACCACATTCTGCCTTGTCAGTGGAGGTCTCTGCAGAACTCTGCTGATTGGTGACAAGATAAGCTACGGTGACAAGCAGCTCTCAGAGATCAACTAGAAGATCAGTGCCTGCTCTTCGTGAAGGTGAAAAGTGTGGTTTTAGGGAGGTGCGGAGCAGGACAGCACAAAGGATGGCTAGGTTGCATGGCCTCATATCTGTATTTAATACTTGGGCAAGAATGGGTAACTTTCAGAGGGTGGTGTGTGTGTGTGGGTTGCAAGAAGCTACGCATTTGTTTTTATTTATAAGTTGTGGTGGAAGAGAGCATATATATTGAGGGTGGTAGGTATGTCCCCATTACTCTTCAGCCTGTGAATATGTGATGGAAGCATGGATAGATTATTTTGGGGGCATGTATAACTTAACATTATAGATGGCTAAAATGCGAATAACAGGGATGCTTTTCACCTCAGGGGTCTTATTGTGTAGTTGATATCACTCAGAGTCCCTTGGTGAAATATATCCCTATTATTCACAGTTATCCATTAATAGTTTCTATATATTTTATTTTATCTGGGTGATAATCGTGCCAGAGAAAGTTAACAAATCATTGGCCTTTCTTGCTTTCTAAGGCTTTTGTATTTTGTAGTCCATGTTTAAATAGATGAAAGAATTTGGGAATTTGAGGTACTGATTTGTGCATATACTGTTGAATAAGACATGAGCACTGAGTGGATATTTTTTTGTAAAATCTAGACCATAGTCGTATAACTTACAGCCCCGCACAGACAATCCTTGCTTAACACTTCTCTCCACTCTTGAACCCAAATGTCACCAAACATGAAGTGTATATGGGTTAATGACGTCAGCCTTCACAGAATCAACACTTTGTTGCATCCATTTTTTCTTACCAAATGGTAAACTGTTCCTGGGAGATATTTGAAAAAATAAATAGTCACAAAACCCGTTAGTAACATTGAAAAATATCTACATGTACCCACCGATTAATTTGACTAGTCCCTATCTTCATGATTTGTATAGCCTCAATAGAAGCTGAGTTTGAAAACCATGCTCTCTTCCGTAATGATATGGTCCAGGTATTCGCCCTAACCTTGTCCTCTTACATAATCATTTCCCTTTTGGTTAAAACCATCGAAATACTGCACAGCACAACAATGTGATCAGTCTCAATCTTTCAGCAACCAACAATATGGCACAATAGCAACGAAAAAAAGCTGCAGGGGCAGAAAGGAGACAAACAACATGCACAAGAAATGGAAGATGCCCTGTTGAATTTTGAATTGTCAAGGATTTCAATGCCTTTGGCATTCAGTTTTATGTATTTCACATGTGTCATTTGAAATGAAAGGTTGACACATGCCGCCATCAGAATGAACCTCATGTTGTGGATCCGTAGAGACGAATGGCAATATAGTCGCATGTTGACATTTAGAATGCCGAAATCAATGCACAAAGTGACTGTTAGAAATGGGGTCTTGGGTTGGCAGTCAGGTTACCCCCTGTCCAAGCAAGGACCCTCACTCTAGTCAGGGTAAGTCACACACAATCCAAACTATCCTGTGCCCACCCTCTGGTAGCTTGGCACTGAGCAGCCAGGCTTAACTTAGAAGGCAATATGTAAAGTATTTGTGCAATAAGTCATACAATAACACCAATAAACACCACAAAAAATACACCACACAGTGTTTAGAAAAATATATAATATTTATCTGATGCAGGTCAAAAAGATTAAAATGCAATAAGTAGATGTTGAGATATCACTGTAAAAGTGACATAAAGGGGGTCATTCTGACCCTGGCGGTCCATGACCGCCATGGCGGAGGGCAGCGGAAGCACCACCAACAGGCTGGCGGTGCTTCCTGGGCTATTCTGACCGCGGCGGTAAAGCCGCGGTCAGAAAAGGGGAACCAGCGGTTTCCCGCCGGTTTTCCCCTGGCCCAGGGAATCCACCATGGCGGTGCTGCTTGCAGCACCGCCATGGGGATTCCGACCCCCTTCCCGCCAGCCTGTTTATGGCGGTGTCCACTGCCAGAACCAGGATGGCGGGAACGGGTGCCATGGGGCCCCCTAACAGGGCCCCACAAAGATTTTCACTGTCTGTCTGCTTCGCGAGGGCACCCCATTCGGAGCCGGCTTCCTCGTTGCAGGGGCTTTCCCGCTGGGCCAGCGGACGGCCTTTTGGCGGTCGCCCGCCGGCCCAGCTGGAAAGTCAGAATGACCGCCAAAGTGTCTTAAGTCTTTGCAAAACAAATAAAGGTCTCTTAAAAACAATAAAAGTCTCTTGCAAGCACAAAGTACCTGGTTCAAAATCTCTGCAACGAACCGCAGAGGAGGCAATGCGTGTGAAAACGGGGAGCTGTGCATGGGTTTCGCCCCTTCGCACACCAACTTGTGTCATTATTTTTCACGCAGGGGAAGGCTTTGCGTTGATTTCCGGCGAGCGGACTTGGTTCCTCTTCGGGTTGTAGGGTTTTCTGTCGCCCTGGGGACTGTGCGTGGAATCCTGGGCTTGCGGAGCAAAGTCACACGCGCCGTGTCAATCCAGTGGACGATGGGTGGAAATTTCTCCCGCACGGCAGGCGCTGCGTCGATGCCTCTCTGGAAGTCAGGCTGTGTCATCCCGGGTCGGCTATGCGTCGATCTGGTGGGCCTTGCTTCGAAGTTCTAGTCACAACGCAGGCGCTGCGTCGATCTTCTCCTTGCGAAGTCGAGCTGCGTCATTCCGGTTTGGCGTGCAGTGAATTTCTCACTGCAGGGCAGGCTGTGCGTTGAATTTTCGCCACACAAGGAGTCCAGTTGCAGGAGTGAAGTCTTTTTGGTCCTCATTGCAATTCTATGCTGCCTCGATAGAGAGACCCACCTTCAGCATTCTACAGATTCTTTGTAGTTATTATCAAGGCTATTGACTAACACCTCCCCCAACATCATGGAGAACTTCAAACTTGAAGTCTCAAAGATACCCCACCATGTTTCAAATGAATACAATATCGGATTCTGTTTATCTTTCTGAAACCGGCTGACTAAGCTAAAAAAAAATTAAGTATAGCGCCACACTTGTTCCCAGCAGAAAGTGGCTTGCTTGGGGGCAAACTCAAAGACCAAGCATCATCCATTTTGCCCCCCTATGCCTCTATTCATTTAATCTTCTCTGCCTGTGCCACATAACTTCTCATGGGTTACCCTATCACTGACTGCAACACTCTTCCAGAAATACCCTTCAATGGTGTTTCACCCACTCTGTGAATATCAGTAACTTGAACTATAAAGTTCCGCCAATCCCTTTGTATCACATTTGGGATATAGCAGTCATCTGCAGACCCTAATTGATATTCATCATAGCCTTTTTTTTAAAAAGATAATGTTACGTATTGGAGTTGTCCTTCCCTCCATTTCCACTCCCAAAATTAGATTCTCCTCCAATTCCCATCACCCTTTTACAACCTCAGTCTTATCTTTTAGATTCTACCTGCAGACCTTGGTAACATGGTCAAATTTGCCACAAATTAGCAGTTTTATTAACAGCTTGGCAGAATCTTTCACATGCATTGTGATTAATAATGTCAACAGTTGAGTATGCATTGCCAGTACCTGTTGAACTGGTATTTTTGTTATTTTTCCTTTTCTGTTCTTGTGGAGTGATTGTTAATTCATGTGTGTTGCATTCAGTCTGATTTCGCTTATATCCAGCTAGTCAACACTCCTGCTGATTAAAAAAAAAAAGCTCAATATTCTCCACCAAAGCAATTGTCTGACGTAGACCGGAAACGTGGCACAGCATTTATTGCTGAAACTGCACTATCAAGGATGTGCCTCCTGAATATCGAAACACAATATCTATGGGACACAAAATCGAGGACAGAATATCAAAAATAAAATATTGGTAGGTAAGTAACTCTAGAATTTCTATACCTAACTCCACATATACGTACCCTACTAGTCATATATCTTAAAGGTACATAGTTGCAGTGTTAGGAATAGAGAATCTCTTCTTACCTATATGCACTTACCTTTTGATAGTTTGTCACTCAATATTTGGGCTCTGATATTTTCGCTCCCCAGTTGCAACTAAGAATGTCGTAGTCATGCACTTGATTTATTCATTCATGTGCATTAATTAGGCCTTGTCAGTGCCTGCGGCTGCTACCCTCAGCTTGCCTTGTAGTACCTCTAGCACTGTTCTTGCTTCTCCTGGTCTCAGCTACTGTGAAGGACATAAAGGAAATACCATTCTTAGCGCCCTCTTTCCTTTCTGTGATTTCTATTATTTGTCCATGCATGAATCCCTTCATATCTAATAGGGTTGGACAGTAGGGCAAAGGGTTCAAAACAGTGAAGTCAGTGAGGGTTAAAAAGGGCATGATGTCAAACTACTCCTGGAATTTTGCAGAACTGACCTCCATGCTGGTGGATGATATTTAATTTTGCTTTAGAATTGGTATGTGTTTGAATCTGAGCACTGATTGGTATGATTTGGTGGGTACATTTGGACTAAGATTTGTCTGTATGAACGTGGATGCTATATGTGCATTCACTTGCGGAACCATCTAGTGCCAACCAAAGATGCAGAGAATGTATGATGTTGTTGTAGAATGTTAAGGCTGGTGCCGACATATGTACACAAGCCAATTTAATCACTTCTAAAGAATCTTCTTTCAAGGGTGTCCTAGGTCAGAGTTATGTTTTTAAAAGTTTTATCATGGGATGGCTCTCGGCTCCTGAGTTATTGCTCGAAACTGGAGCTGTATAGTAAAGGTTGTACCTTTTGTCACATACCTTAGGTAAACCATCAGGATCCCAATTTAAGTGGCTTTAATATAGCATTACAGACTAATATTGATGACTATTAAAGTTGTTAAAGATTCTGAATCCTAGTTAAAGGACACAGAGGAAGACCTATAATGATGATGGGTGTCTTTATCAACTGGTATATTCTGAGGCAGAAGAGCTATAATGCTGTTTCAACATTCCACACACTGAGAGTTGAGTTGACTGTTTAAAGTTAAAAGAGCAGAAACCGAAAGACAATCTTTAGAATATTGGAAGAGAAGGTTTTTACCAGTCATTATTGACACTGAGTGACTCCATTGTCTTCAGTGGAGCTCTCTACATTCTATTGTTCTAATATAGCCTTAGAACTCGCCGTAGCGGGCTCTACTGGCCATTAAAGCCCCGAGCCGAAGGCGAGGGCCTTTAACAAGGAAGACGGTTTTTTAACGGCCGGTAGAGCCCGCTATGGCGGGCTCCAAGGTTTTTAGAACATTCTGCCACTAAAGGGCAGAATGTTCTATAAAATAAACAAATTCCCCACTACGCCCAAGGGAATAAAAATCCCCTCAGGATCCGTGAGGCTTTGTTCACAGCTGTTGCTGTAAACAAAGAGACGATTGGAATGTTGACGCTCCAGGCTTTTACCTGTGAGTAAAAGCCCAGAGCACTCCATTGTCTGCAATGGAGCCCCCGACATTTCAATGTTCTAACAGAGGTTATTGTTTCAAAATGCTGACTGATGAGCCAGCAGGTAAGTCTGATTGTATGAGAGAAGGAATGCATGGTGAATTTGTAACCCTTTAGAACTTTACCACTTAGTACCACAAAGGAGGAATAGTATCACTCTTAACCTGGCTCAGGTAATGTGATCCTGAAGGAAAAGCGAGTTGCATGAATATTGGGGACATCAAACAAGAAGTAACCATCTATTTTGTGCCTTTGGAACAGTGACAGAGCAGTGAAAGCTTACTGAATATTTATAGGAGCCCAAAGTTCTAAAAAATAGTTTCTCTCAATGGAGGAAGCCAAGTAATGAATTGGTTAGTACTCTAGGAACCCCCCAGGCCACGTGTGTTACTACAAAAAATGATCTGCAGTATGAGGGAGTTTTATGAGTTAGTATAGACTTACAAAGTAAACATTTTAATGGTGCTATTTACTTGCTTAACTCATGCTCGAGGATTTTATATTGTTCAACTTTAACTTTATTTTTAACAGTGGCAAAGTGAATACAAAACAGTGGCATATACTTTTAGAATAGAGGGGAAGCTTGCTTATTGCACGTGTTATCATTAGGGGTGTGCTAAAGCTGCATAATTTGCTTTCACTTAATTATGTAAATTTGGGGAAAATGTCACATAATTACGCAACATGCAAATCCATTATTCTGGCGATTTTTTAGGGTTTAATTCTCCCTTACATCAATTTTTCTCTTGAGGACACATTTTGCACAAAAACACATGTGCCGAAAACAACAGACACTCATATTCTGGTTGTGTTATTCCCACACTATAATCTTGCCACAAACAGTAGCATAGTTACGTGATGTGGCATAATGGCTTTAAATTCAGGAATTTCTTGTAAAACTAGTAATCCACAATACTCAAAATTACATGAATTACAGAAGTGTAATTGAAATTTTGTCCGACCCAATGTGCTGTTTAGAGCCTATAATGCAGGAGTTGGACAAGTATCAATATTCAATTCATTTGTAGAGGCAGGGTACCACAAAAAGCTTCAAATACTCCAGTTGTGAAGCATACACACAGCATCATCGTAGTGTTGTACTGCAGATGAATGACACTTCTGTCCTCCTATGTGATATGGCCACCCATTGTTAGCCAAACAGTACTTGAATTGGATGACAGTTTTGCTCTTGACAATGCTGCAGCTATCCAATGCTTGAAAAGTGCACCCTTATGTCATAGACTCAGTTCTAATATATTTCATAGTCAACAGTAGTATTTCTTCATACATTGCACATGTGCTCTACGAGCACTGACAGGGCATTCCTTTGTTACAGATGCTACACAAAGTGCACCTCCAGCAACAATCAGTCTGTGACTGCAACACACACAATGCATGCTAGCAACAGATGCCTTTGGCTAGCCATGGCTCATGCCTGCACACAACTTTACCAGGCTAATGTGCAATGGCAAGTTGTCCCGCTGGGCATGTGCAGAAGCAGGCCAGGTTCTCTGTCGGTCTTCAGTTCTAATGCTTGGCATGTTGCACATCCCATTTCTCACTTCTGTGTTGTACACATGCTTTGCTTCCAGTGTCAACAGATGCCTCCAGTAAATCACCAAGAATCAGACAAAAACACTTCTCTGCTACCTCTGCTCAAGCAACTACCTCTAAATACCTGGACCTTACGCACAGGTGCCCAAGCAATGCAAAGAAGCACAACGAGCAGTCAATCACCAAATTTTGCATGCAAAATCTTTCTAACGCCAGCAGGTTGACTCAAGCACCCTATAACATGGCTTTGAGTCACACAGTGATAAACTCCTGGCAATAATAGGTGGGACAAGCATAAACACTCCTACCATTCCCTCAAAATTAGATCTAGTAATTTAGCATGACTGGGCTTTTGCATGAAATCCTAGAGCAAACGGAAAGCAGATGCCTACAGGACAAGAGGGAAAATTGTGTGTTCCCACTCTGCGCAACATGTGTAATCACTGCAAATTTAAACATATTACATGATTCACCCTTGTGCAGATGTCTCCATAAATACATTTTATGGAAGGGTGGACTTTTGACCACAAATGTCATGCAATACACTGCTTTTTGTTCGATAGTGCCATTTTTTGCACAAATGCTACTCATGACATCAACTGCTTATAACTCTTTTTAAGTATGGCACTGCCGGTCTTTACTCTCTGCCCAATGCAGTGTTCTAAGCCGGATTTGCCATGTACAGGTCGCTGCCTTAAATATAAGCTGTACTGTTCTTCACTAGGTAAAGAATTAAGTCTTACTAGCACAGGTAAGACATGTGTGGGTTAAGGTCTAGGGCCCATAGCAGCACCCCCTGCCAGCAGGAGTCTCACAGCAGATGTCACTCTTAGAACTGCCTCAGTGCTCCAACTCAAGATGTTCTATGTTAGAAAACAAATGGCACAAGACAAAGGCCCCAAAAAGCCGGTGTGGTTAGCTCTGACATGTGGCTGCCTCTGTCCTACCCCAACTGCTCTTCAGCGGCATTGCCAGCATGTCTGGAAATCTGGTTTTCCCATTGAACTGTCCACTTTATTTGTTCTCACTCATATGCCAAGTTTCAATAATTAAGATATCTGCCAATCACTGGCCATATCCCTACCAAAGCAACTCACAGGTAGCATTTACTTTTCTTTTTTAAAGTCATCCTCCTGCCTTTCTCTGCTAATTCTTGCAGCTACTGCTGCTGCCACTGAAGGCAAACCCTGCTGCAACCATACCCTGACAGTCTTTCTGCAGACACTCTGAGTCCTGCTGGGCTGTGGAAACTCCTGCTACCATCAGGTCACATGGTGCTGCTGTCACTTCCTCTAAACCCTTCTCTTGCCATTTTCTGCCTACTGCTATGGCTGCTATCACTGTACACAACTCCAGAGGCTATCTTATTCTGCTAATCTCCCTGTGGTTACTGTAAATCCTGGTGTCTCTAGGAGAACTCTAAGGCCCATATATATACTTTTTTAGTGCTGCATTTGCATTGTTTTTTTACACAAAAGCGGTGCAAACCTACAAAATGCAGTTGTAATTTGTAAGTTTGTGGCGATTTTGCATCAAAAATGACCCAAAGGCGGTGCTAAAAAAAGTATAAATATCAGCCTAAGTGTTGCCGCTGTCACTTTCTTCAGATCCTACTGCAGCTATTCTGTACCAGACCTTACTGCTTCTGTCACTGCTTGAAAATCCTACTGCTGCCAAATTCTGATCAGGGGCCTATCTTGGTCGTTTTGTTTGAGAGCTTCAGGTACCCCAACAATCACACTGCAACATATTGTTAAAACACATGCAATGAGAAGCAGGGAATGAGGGGGGTTTAAGATGCAGTGGAAAGAGAGGAGTGTGGATAGTTTGGCAAAATGCATTTTTTGTCAAACTAATCACCTAAGGCCTTCAAGACAGACGAATGTGTTTTTGCCAGTGTAAGTATGCAAAAATCCCAGGTGAAATCCGACAGACACTTCACGTTACCCCACTGAAAGTTCTCGTACACAACTATTTACTACAGAATACATTTTTAGGTGGGTGCGACAACCCAAACGCCCCATGGGAGCAACGTCCCTGATAGTCTTTCTACTCCTATTCTGATTTCTGCTTTCTTGGTGGAAACTCATGCAACCATCATAGCATATGACGCTGCTCAGGCCACACCAAAATCAGCCATCAAAAATGTTCAAGCCAGCCTTGCTCCCTTCCTCCTCACTCTGTCACCTGTCTCTTCGCCTCTTTCTCCTCTCTCATGCCAGAAGCCCACCCTGTGCGTTCCATTATGACCTGGGGAAGATGGAGAAAATGGCAGAGGTGTCGGCAGAGGCCCCACCCCCTTAAAACCTGCCTTCAAAGGTCTCCCAGCCCACCCAGCTGGAACCTTCTTCAGTATTATTTGAAGAAACTTAGCCAATTCCAATGTAACGAGGGTGTGCAAAAACTGTGAATATGCTTTTACGTGATTATGGAATATTTGGGGAGAACTAAATGAAATTACGTCTAATTTTGCTTAATCCAGATCTTTCATTTAGCACTATGTTTTAGCACAAAGTGCACCCTCGTATCAATCTTTGACACAGGGACGCATTTTGTGCTAAAATTAGCACATCCCTAGTGCTATGAACAGCAGCTATTCGCATTCTGGTTGTGCGCGTTATCCCTGTGCTACAATTTTGCAGAGATCTGTGGGGTAGTATGTGGCCTGATGTTATTTTGGGAAGTTTGCGTAACAAGCGTAACATAAAATTCCCCAAGTTACGCAAATCACGCAGGTTCAATTGAAGTGTGTCCAGGACCTAGCAGCTACGCTCAAGTACACTTAACTACAATGCTGACCTTGTTGCTCCTGTACAAGTTATTGAGTACCGCCTCTGAACAGTACAATGGGACTCAGTCTACCATATTGCACTTTAACGTCAACAAAGTGGGGGTAGGCGCTATATATGAAGTGTTTCTCCTTTGTGTTCCAACACCTGAGGCCTATTTAAATATTGGGCACTTGCTTATTTTGTGCATTTTACCCGGTTGAAGATTATTTATCCTGTCTGTGATGACTACATAATGAATTACTATAAATACAAAATGTTTGGCCTCTTACGTGGCTGCAGAAAACATTACTCTGCACATCGGAAGGCAGCTGACGGCTCTCCATTCATAATGTGCCTTCCTTGATAAGAATGAAACCTGAATTCGCTGGCAGGCTCCCTCGCCGGCTGCCTTCAACTCTTCCATCACTGTAATTGCTCTGCCAACATCTCCTGCCAAAGAAAAGCGGCCTGATGTACCTACCGGCCAGGGTGCCAAGCGCTCAGAAAGAGACACAGCCGCTTCTGGGTGCTGGAGGCAGAACAATGGGGGCTGCCGGCTGGAGGCGAGTTGGAATTCGGGACAAGGAGCTCTTCAATACTGGTCTTGGCAGGTTCAAGCCATTTTGTGGCGGCAAGTACCATATACTTGGTTCTGTCGGTTGGATGCATTGATGCGTGCATGGCACAGCCTGGCAAAACAACAGCCTATGTGTGCCAGCACAGCCCAGCCACAACCCGCCCACCACCCTCGCTGCGTAGTGGCACCCAGTGGAAAACCTGTTTGCATTTTATGCTACGGAGCAAGCCCTCAATGTTTTTGCATTTCCCAGTTTAAGAAACTGATGTCTTTTTCACGCTCACGCATAGCTAAAGGCTGTTTTAGATACAGGAAGGAAGCAATTGTATCATGTTTGGTTTAAAAATGAGATTTTGCCAAGAAGTAAAGAAAGGTGGTTGAAATAATTTAAAGGACCATTGATTCTATTGGTTTAACTCGTCGTGGCAGAAATGTGACTCAATTTCCTCTTCTCTGGCTATAAATACTGGCCATTGTCATCCTCCAGTGGTAAACACAGAGATTTGGCTGGCAAACCAAAGCTGGCCTTGCGAGTATTTGTCAAAAGCAATAATTTCCTGTCTTTGTAAAGAAGTAAACACACTTCAATTTTTCACCATTAACTTGTTCTGAGGGCTTTACGTGAATGCTACTCGGCTTCCATTGAGAGTTAGCTGAGTGTGCTGTGGACTATGGCACATGAGACGTGCAGAGGAAATGTACTGTATTGTATGCATGAACTTTTGGAGGAACTGTGCAGCCTGAGATTTCCACCTCATCAGAACAGGGGTTCTTCTTGTGCTGAAGCTCAGGAGGTGTGAGCTGCTCACCTTCCAGAACATTCTCAAAAGTGGGTGTATCCAAAGTTCCGACCCATCATCCTTGAGTAATTTATTGCAGGGGGGTAAATCTATGCCCAGATTTCTCAAGCCTTTGAGCTGTCCTTGGTCGCGCAATGTGATGCAAGGACAACGCAAAGGATTCAGTAATATTTACGATGGTACGCAAAAAAGCTTGTAAACCTGGGAATGTGTCAAAATGCTATGACTACGTCTTCATAACAAGGAAAAATATCTTCTCATTACTACCTCTTTCTATGCGGGGTGCGTTCTGCATTGGATATAGAAATAGGAAAATGCCTCTAAGAATTGTTTTTATACAGGAAAGAGTTCCTTCCTGTAGTGGCATAGTGGAAGATGAGAGCAGAAATGCTCTTTATCTTTGTGAATATGGAGCATTTCTGCCCTCTTTCCAGCAATGCAGCACAGTAACTTTGCTTCATGCTCTGTTGCATAAAAGATTAGTAAATATGTCCCCTAATTTGTTTATAGAACATAAACCTGACCCAGCTGGTGTTTTGTGACTCCCTTCGGGAGCAGGCTAGCAATGACAATTGCCATTTAGTGGGTCAATCATCGTCCAGGAGGGGGGGGCGTGAGATTGGGACCTAATTCGCAAGCCACGGTCACTAAGTCACAGGCATTAGGGAGTAGGTGGTACCGCATGGGTTAAGTGCCTGGATCCCGACATGTTAGGGAATAGTGGTGCTAACTGGGTTGTGTTCCTCGCCTTGGATGTGTAATTGAAAGAGTGGTCCTAGAGGGGTTGAGTGCCTGGACTGAGACATGCTAGGAATGAGTGATACTGGATGGTTTGTGTTCCTGCCTCTGGATAATTAATGCATTAGGTGCTGCAAGAGGGTTTCAGTGCCTGCATCGAGACATGCTGGGAAAAATATGTTTTCTGTTTCTGGTTATGGATGCTTCATGGAATGGGTGGCCCTTGAAGGGATAAGTGTCTGGATCCAAATATGTTATGATCTGGGTATTTGTGTGGGACCAGATTGATTGAGATCATAGATCTAGATCCAGTAACTAAGGGGTTTTGATTGTCTACAAAGGCCAAACTAGATCCACCATCACAGAATGGTAACAAATCGCAGGTTGAGCCATTCTAGGTCCTAAGATAACCGTGGATGACTCAGATAATATACAAGAGAACAACTACCATCGCACCTGACCTGTCTGCCTGACACCGTGCACCCTATCGCAAATAGAACCAAGACCAGAAGACCTCAGCTCAGGACAACATCCCTGGTGCCTCTGGCAGGAAAAGTAAAACAAAGAAGGCCAAGAATAGTCAAAAACAAAACAGAGAATGGATGGGCAAGGCAAGTGAAAAACAAGAGTCGCATGTAAACAGTGAGCGGAAATGAAACTGTAACTTTGCAGATGTGAGAAGGATGGTTGGTGAGAGTCAACTCCACAAGGAACATAACAGGGGTAATAGACGTACTGGCCGAAGCATGAAGGCCCTGGTGCTGTACTGCAGTGCACGCCAGGCAAGGAAAGAAAAAAACAGCCTGGTTCACAGACGAACTGACCGCCTCCAAAAGCCGCTGCCAGAAGCTCAAGAAGAAGTGGATCTTAGAGCGCACACCCGACAATCTCGTCTCCCTCAAAGACGCCAACCGTGAACACCACCAACGGATCCGAGTCGCCAAGCGCGCCCACTTCACTGAACGCATTACCAACAACGCCCACGACTGCAAAGAACTCTTCGGCATCGTGAAGGAACTCTCAAACCCCAACGCCAACTCCAACGACATCCCGCCCTCCCAGAAACTCTGCGACGACCTCTCCACCTTCTTCCACCAGAAAATCACAACCATCCACGACAGCTTCAACACCACTCCGCTGCCAGACCCCACCCCTGACATCTCCACAGACGCCTGCCGCCTCACCGCCTGGACCCACGTGGACGACACCGAAACAATGACAACCATGAACACCATCCACTCAGGCTCCCCCACGGACCCATGCCCACATCACGTGTTCAACAAAGCCAACGCCATCATCGCCCCCAAACTCCGCAAGATCATCAACCTCTCCTTCGACTCCGCCACCTTCCCAGACAGCTGGAAACACGCAGAAATCCAACCCCTTCTCAAGAAACCCAAGGCTGACCCCAACGACCTCAAAAACTTCCGACCGATCTCTCTCCTCCCTTTTCCAGCAAAAGTCATCGAGAAGATCGTCAACACCTTGCTCGCCCTCTTCCTCGAAGACAACTCCATCCTAGACCCCTCTCAATCCGGTTTCAGACGAAACCACAGCACCGAGACTGCACTCCTCGCCGCCACAGATGACATCAGAACTCAAATGGACAACGGCGAAACCTCGGCCCTCATCCTCCTCGACCTATCTGCCGCTTTTGACACAGTCTGCCACCGCACCCTACTGACCCGCCTCCATGAAGCCGGCATCCAAGATAAAGCCCTCAACTGGATCTCATCCTTCCTCTCCAACAGAACCCAGAGAGTACGACTCTCCCCTTTCCGCTCCAAAGCCACCAACCTCATCTGCGGCGTCCCCCAAGGCTCCTCCCTCAGCCCTACGTTGTTCAACGTCTACATGGCCCCCCTCGCTAAACTGGCCCGCCAACATCACCTCAGCATCATCTCCTACGCCGACGACACCCAGCTCGTCCTCTCCCTGACCAAAGACCCACTCACCGCCAAAACCAACCTCCACGAGGGACTAAAAGCCATCGCCGAGTGGATGAACGACAGCCGCCTGAAGCTCAACTCCGACAAGACGGAAGTCCTCATCCTCGGGCGCACCCCTTCGGCCTGGAACGACTCCTGGTGGCCCACCGACTTCGGTCCCCCACCCACACCAGCCAGCCATGCAAGAAACCTCGGCTTCATCCTGGACTCCGCCCTCACCATGTCCAAACAGGTCAGCGCCGTCTCCTCTTCCTGCTTCAACACCCTTCGAATGCTCCGCAGAATTTTCAAGTGGATCCAACAGAAACCAGAAAGACGGTGACCCAAGCCCTCGTCAGTAGCAGACTTGACTACGGCAACGCACTCTACACAGGCATCCCAACAAAAGACATCAAACGACTCCAGCGTATCCAAAATGCATCCGCCCGCCTGATCCTCGACATACCCCGCCGATGTCACATCTCCCCTCACCTGAAGGACCTCCACTGGCTCCCCGTGGACAAGAGGATCACCTTTAAACTCCTCACCCACGCTCACAAGGCTCTACACAACACCGGACCTACCTACCTCAACTCCAAACTCAACTTTTACGCCCCCACTCGTCAACTCCGCTCTGCCAATCTCGCCCTCGCCATCGTCCCCAGGATCCAGCGCAAGACCTCCGGCGGCAGATCCTTCTCCTTCCTCGCCGCCAAGACCTGGAACTCTCTCCCCACCTCACTACGCCAGACCCAGGACCTCCTCACCTTCAGGAGACTCCTCAAGACCTGGCTTTTCGACCGCTAACAGCTCACCCACCCCCCCCCCAGCGCCTCGAAACCCTGACGGGTACATAGTGCGCTTTATAAATGTAATGATTGATTGATTGATTCATTCAGTATGGTGTATCTGCTTGTCTAGCAGACAGGCTCAGGGACTCTTTCACTTTGATTGGTCTTCAATAGGCACACAGGTGTGCTTGTCACAAGGTGCTTTCAATGTAAACAGAGGTGTATGGCTGAATATAGTTCCATTTACTGTTGTCAGGAGGTCTCGATAGGATTCCTGGTGAGCGTAAATGCATTTACAACTGTGGATTTGGCCTCCACCGTTATGGGGAAATTTGAGTCATAAATTCCCACTCAGGGAGTCCAAAACGGGTGGTCCAACGCTTGAGGAAGCCCATAAATATATATGTTTTCGTCATATTTAAGCTGTGATCCAGCTCTTTCTCACCCTGGCAATGGCCAGAGATTGTCAAATGGTCTAGGGGTGTGTGAAAGTTGCATAATTTGCTTTGTGAAATTACGCAAAATTTTGGCAAAAATATATGTATTTACATGAAATTTAAAACTGGTAAATGACACTGTATTTTAGCATGATATGCATTCTCATTTCTACTTCAGATACAAGAAAGCATTTTACACAAAAAAAAAGTGCAAAAATATATAAGCCACACAAACAACAAATGTTAACTAAGCCTGGGCAGAGATTACGGTGTTCCATTCCGGGGAATTCAGCGGAGTTGAAATAAAACACCCGACCCTGCTTAGCGCTTCTGAGATCGGGCGCATTCAGGAGAGGGCTGTAGGCAGTGAAAGCTGCCATTTCAGGCCTCTTGTGCACCTGCTTGTGCCATGTGCACTGCACGCAGGGGATGACGGTGCACAAGAGGCCTGAAACTGCAGCTTTTGCTGTCTATGGTCCTGGCCTGAGTCCGTAGGCGGTGAAAGCTGCCATTTCAGGCCTTTTTTGCTCAGCTGTGCACAAAAGAAAAAAAGAAAAAACAGGGACTCACGTGGGTCCTCGTTGCCAGTGGTCTTGCGCTCTGCCTTCCTCTTCCACCTGCTCCTGGGCCCAGCCCGAGCTTCTGGAGGCCTGGAGGATCCAGAGCTGGTGGCATGCTGCTGCACCATAGTCGGTCAGGTTGAGAGTGTGCACTGCACCCCAGTTATGGGCCAAACAGCACAAGCGCAGACTGTCTGTGCTTGCTCTTTGTGACCCATAACTGGGCTGTGGTGCGCACGTGGCGAGCTCCGCTCCGCTGGCGGAGCTACCGGAGTCCTTGGGTGAACTCCGTGCTCCAAGCGGAGTGCCAAAAACTCGGTTAGCTCTGCCAGTGGAGAGGAGCTCGCCGCCCACCCCTTGTGCTAACGCTCTGCCATGTGTGTTGCTCCCATGCAATCCCACTAAATTTTTACTATGAACAGCACAGTACATTTTTGCAGTGAATGGCACAGAATTATACGATGTGACAAAAGTGTAACTTCAGGAATTTTGTGTAATAAGAGCAATGCAAAATGGCCAGAACTATGCCAATTGTGTAGGCATAATGCAAATTTCACTGGGGCCTAATTTATACCAGCCAACAGCTAGAGAAATTCTTATTGTAGGCTGGAGGAGGGAATGGATCACCCCACCTCCTTTCCCTGGGATGTAGAATAAAAGCTTTCTCCATGAGGAAAAGTGTTTTGCCAGTAGATAAAAAAGGATGTGCATATGCACAGGGGCTATACTATTTATTCTATACTATGTACAACTGTGTGCAAATGTGAAATAGGACCGCATGAAAGATGTCGCATGACATTCCCAGATAGATGCTCAAAGGCAAAAAATGTATTTAAAAAATCAGCTGGGGCACAGGCTGTGTGCTTGGGAGATTATGGTCTATTTAAGGAGAACTAAACTAAAATGCACCTCTGAAGAAGCCTGATTGTGATAATGCGTTTTTACGAGACTTTAAAACTTATGACAATTGTTGCCCAAGGCCCCTGTAGTCCTCAAAGAAATGGAGGAGCTGCTTATCTTCACCTTATGCTTCGGTAGCCGTTTACATCTGGTGCCTGCAGTTTTTTCTGTTGTTTCAAACTGGTACTTTGCATCATCATAACCAGTTTTGAAGCAGAAAAGAGATTTCTTCTGACAGCCCAATCAAAATGCACAATTCATCGGAACACCATCTGGTCACTTAGGCATCTTTGATTTGATTGTGCTTGATTGGTGATCTTTGGGAAATTAATGGTCAATAACTTCTCTGTTTCTGTGAGTAACAGGTGAAAGTGTTGGGGGGCTGACTCACCAAAACATTTATGAAACGAGAAGTAGTAATACAGGAGTACTCTTTTTCTTACTCTTACATGCCTTTGTGAATCGGACCCCAAATTCTGCAACTCGGAGAAGGTGCAGTCCTTTCTATTTGTGCTGATCCTATATCTGTATTTTCTGATTGTTTCCTTTTCATTTTAGGCGAGTTAACAAAGGCACGTAAGGCTATATGAGAGTAAAGCAGGAGTACTAATTCACATTCTTTAAAATGCCTCTGGGAATAGGCGCCATTATCTTTCACAATGTGATAAATTACCAAACAACTCATCAGGAGTGGCCTCTAATTCCGAATGGTACAGCATCAGCCCCATCAGAAATATGAGAGTTGCAAAAACATCAACGAACCCTTAACTTTCACCCGGAAATGTTCCTGTTGAAAGTGTGGTCCAAACAGAGCAATTACTGGCTGAATCAGACCCATGATTACCAGTTCCCTCAGTAATTTCTCATTTCTTAGTGGACCCTCTGGCATCAGCTTGTAATGGACTTGATTTTTCCCAACCCTCCCGGAGACATATGTTGCCCATAACCAGGGCCTAAGTGCCTGTGCAAAACTAAACCGGAAATTGGCAATGCTGTATTGAACAAGGAATTGCATCAGGTCGTGGGTAACAGCCAGCAGTTCAGCTGCAAATATTCGATAGCAAACAAAGCAAACACAATAATTCAATGCGCTGTGATAAAAGAAGTACAGCAAGACAAAATAGAGGCAACGACTCCATTTTAAAGTTTATTAGTAAAAACTCATATCCCCCAAGGTCCAGAGGTGCACCTGGAGAGTTTTGTAAATCATCAGAAAACCTATGAAATTTAAAGGATAGGGCGCACAAATGGCGAGTTGTTTTTTCCCGTGTCCTCAAGATGTAGAACAACGAAACGGATGGGAGAATTTCCTAAAATAAATTTGATGCACAATTCAAATGAGTCTTCACGTAAGGCATGTGGGCCCATATTTATACTTTCTTTGCACTGCATTTGCGTATAAAAATTACGCAAATGCAGCACAAAAAAAGGTATGAATATGG
The DNA here is from genome assembly GCF_031143425.1 of Pleurodeles waltl. Taxonomy (NCBI): domain Eukaryota; kingdom Metazoa; phylum Chordata; class Amphibia; order Caudata; family Salamandridae; genus Pleurodeles; species Pleurodeles waltl. The sequence continues at coordinate 105,962,269 of NC_090446.1, forward strand.
GCCTTTGTGTGTTTTTTTTTTTTTACAGTTTCATTGTATTTTATTGTGTTTGTTCATGAAGCAGAGCTACAGAGGAAGTGCTTGTATTTTGTACTATGCAGGCTGGATAGTTTCTGACCTGAAAAAGTCAAGCTGGTCAATGTGATAGGACCTTGTTAAGAGACTCACTCTGAAATTAAAGAAATACAAGTCAACTCCGAGGATTCCTTCAGGTAGCACTGAAAGTTGGATTTCTGTTGCTGACTGATTTTATATGGTGCCAGAGTGAAAAGAGCTCTTCATGAGCTCAGAAAGATAGGGGGTGCCTTCACAGGTGCCCACAATTGTGAAACCACCTACAGTCCCTTGGACCCTGGAGTAAAAGGTTCAACTCCTTTAGGATGGGAAGGTCTGACACTTTCGAAGGTGACCCTACCAGAAATGTCTTTTATTGCTATTAAAGTCAGATAAATGGAATGTCCATTACCCAGACCACAGTGTGGTATTTTTTTTAATATGGTTAGTGTCAGAAGCCTTGTGTCAGAAACAAGGTGGAGTTTTCAGATGCTCCCCTGAATAATCTGCAACCTGAGTTATATCTCATCTTTGGGTTCAGGGATTAAGAGGGCTGTCACCACAAATGTCCTGATTCTAACTTATAAATCAGGGCACCATGGCAGACACAAAAAGTAAATATGGGCAAATTTGTTCTGCGCCATTATAGTTTCTCCTTACTGACCACCTTAATTTGTCAAAATGTATAAAAAGACCGGGCTCGGCTCCTCAAGCCAGTTAAGTAGCAAGGGCCAGATGTAGCAAAGGGTTTTACCCATTCTGTGTCTATGGGAAAATGTGTTCGTACATATGGCCCCAAATTCTATACAACATTTCAGTTTTTCGACAAATAATATGTTTTAAGAAAATGAACATATTGTTAATTTCTGTGGAGACTGAAGCCCATATATATACTTTTTTAGCGCCGCATTTGCGTCATTTTTTGATGAAATAGCGGCGCAAACTTACAAAATACAATTGTATTTTGTAAGTTTGCGGCGCTTTTGCATAAAAAAATGGCGCAAATGCAGCGCTAAAAAAGTATAAATACAGGCCTGAATATTTATTGGTAATTTTGAAGCCATTGCTAGATGTTCTAGTAGGACAAAAAAAAGTATATATATATGTGCATATATATATAGTTGATCCAAACATATTGCATGAATATTTAGTAGGAGGTTTATTTGCATTTATTACATTATCTATTCAGTGTGAGAATGACATAAGCTTGTAATTTATCCTAGAATTTATTAATACCTGCACATTCTATAATGCGACTTAGTGCTGGATTAAACACATTGGAGGACCCTAGGCAGTCAAGATTTCGCCCCCCCTCGCAAATTATGTCCTAATACCTTTTTCATTTTACCAACCAACAATTTTAACAAACCAATTTTATTATACAAAACTAAACATTACAGTACATAGTTTGTGCCAAATATTTTTACAAACTGACAGATGACAGAAGATGAGCTTTTAAGAATCAGACTGGTATTGTCTATGGTTTCTGTACTTTAAGTTGTTAATTGTTACATTACATTAATACGGAATGTTATATTTTATAGAGTCTTTAATGCAAAGTTTTCATTTCTTTGAGTTGATTCATTTTTTTCTTTCTTTGGAAACAAATTAAGAAAGCTTGATTGTAATTTTCTTTCAAGAGCAAATCATTATTATTTTGATCCGTTGCCGCGGGCCCCTAAAAGGAGTGGGGCCCATAGGCCAGTGCCTATTCTTCCTACTTGGTAATCCGGCACTGATGTGACTATTTCTTTGTAATAACATAGTACAAGCCTTCAGTTACATTTCGAAGGCATGGATCTCTTCCGGCTTGCAGGTGGCAGTAGACACCCAATCATTTTATGTCACATCATATATTGCATCACATTGTGTGTGTTGTGATGTAAATATGCTTTTTCACTGATTGTATTGAATGCCATCCCACTAACGACAGATACATTATCAGGTTATTACAAGTCACTTCAGAGCTACATGCTGTTATGAAGGCTGTCTATATGGTTTTGGAACTCAGGTTATTTGCAACATCCATATATTGTAACATTTGGGGTACATTATCTCATATAATGTGTCAGTAAAGTGAAATGTTGACAGTGCCAGGTCCATCCTTTAGGGGTATTCGATGGAAGAGTAAAAGAAGGGATGAATGAAGGAACCATCTTCCACCCCTCACTTCCTTCTTTTTTTTAATCTTTCCTTTAACCACCACCTAACATTGATAGTGTTAATGCTGACTTCCCTAGCTCACGAATACAGTGGTAATTACATGCACAGACTGGTGTTAAATCTAGACAGACCCTGTAATACGAGGGCGTGGAGCAAAGACCTACATTTTACGGGGCATTCAGTTTCCTACAAATTAGATCTAGTCAGAACAGTCCTTGAAAGTTCACGTTGTGAGAGATCCAGCCACCCCCTCACTAGACTTTGTTTGCCATGAGCCCTGCTGCCAGTCGCCTCAATCCAGCAGAGACAGCGTGCACTTTATTGCTCATCTCGCTGACAGGTTGTTTAGCATTTAGGCACCCTTGAGTGTGCTGCCCTTTTCTTGCAATTTCATGCATACTGTCCCAAGGCAATGCTTGCCTTTTCACCAGTCCCCTGCTTATTCTGAGTTCTTCTCTATGCTTCCAGGGCCAGCATCACTCCAGATCAGGCCTTACGCACTAAAACAGGGGCGCAGCTTCAGGGGGAGATGTTTGGGGTGTAACATCCCCCCTAACAAATGTATTTTCTCAGGAATAGTTTGGTAGAGGTGCTTTGAGTCGGGTATGGTGAGATGTCGTCAAATTTCACCTTTGATTTTGCTGCACACACTGACAAAACCCCCACACTCTCTCCTTCTCATCTCTGCTTTGAAAAAATGTTGATTATTTGACAAAATATTGTGTTTTTATCACTTAGTACTCCTACCAATCTGCATTCCTCTCCCTTTTCACTGCCCCTTAAGACCCCATTATGCACCCTGCTTGTCATATAACATATTTTAATAATATACGCCAGTGGGATTGTCGGGAAATCTGAATCTCCCCCCCCAATCTTAATGACCAAGCAACGCCCATGCTAACTGCACCAAGTGTGTGATACTAACTAGCATTGTATACCGTCTGGTTTGTTTTTCATATAGTTGTTAATTTATTCCTAGGTCATTGTGAACATCAAAACACATGAAAAATACAATCAGGTTAAGAAAAGTTAAAAGTGTGGGGGGCATGGCTGAACCGTCCACAAGATGGCCGCGAATCTCCTAGGCTTCGTGCCGTTACAGAGACAGAATCCGGACCGTGACCTGCTTTTAATGACATGTAAAAAGCTACTAGGACATGTAAGAGCAGGGGGCCACAGGTATTTTAGCTTGTAATCAAACTTTAACCTGTTTTTGCTGCTCTTTTTTCCCTGAGCTTGTTCCCTGCATTCAAAGCCGTTGCGGCCAACATCTTAGAGCTCAACGTGCAGCGGCGCTAGGATTCTCCTCACGCCACTGCTCATATTAAAAACAGCGTCCAACTTCCAGACTATGCATTTCTACCTGCCCAGCTTCTGAACACCTCTCATGCTGCTGCTGTGCCATATGGGGACATGTTTAAATACTCTCCACATACATGGCATGAATTGTACTTTCTGGACTTCTCTGAAATATATCAGTTATTTACTGACCAAGAGGAAGTCTAACCATCGCTGACTATGTTATGGTCCATTAGGTCTCATCTTCTAATCGTTTGAGATGTTTGAGGCTCTTCCCTGATGTTGCATATTTAACTTTATGGAAGATTCCAAATCTAGTACTCTTCTCCACAGCCTAACCATTACTTAATCATTTACATCAAATAATTTCACATTTTGGTGGAATCTAGGGTTTCTGTAATATGGGGGTCTCTTCAGGCACACTATTCCTGGCTGGTCATATATCAATATTTTCTCCTCTCTCTGTAGCATATACATTTACTCAGTGCACATGGAATCATTCTCATCTTCTTGTCAAAAGACCTCTTCCTCATCTGGAATAATGTCTTCTGCTTGTAAAGAGTCTAATAGTGCCTCTGAAAGTAAAAATTAAGAACCTGGCTCCCCAATGAAATCTCTACTACCTTTGATCCTGGATGACCTCATGGAAGAGATTGAACTCTTACAACCCCCTGCAGTGGAGACTGGTATAACACTTCAGAGAACTGAAGAAAAATAGTCCAGTCTAGAATCCAGAGTAAATGAGGTAGAGCAAAAGATAAGTACAATACAAGATACAGAAACTGAATTAGGTGAAAGGTCTAAAAAAATGTTGCTTTTACAACAACCTGAGGATTTGGAAAATCACAATAGGCCTAATAACCTCAGAATATGAGGAGGAGTGGAAGGTGCAAAAATGATTGTCTTCCTTAAATCACACGTTCCAAAGTTAGTTGGTCTCAAAGAAGATACTACCCGTAACCTGCAACATTCTCATCGAGTGAACCTTAGATCATCAGGAGCATCGAATTCTGATAGACCCAGAGGAATAATAATAATTTTTGTTTGGAGTATTCTGAGCTACTCATTGTATTATCAGTGGCCAAATAAAGGAAACAAATATTATGGTCTGGTCAGAGGGTATTTGTTTTGCAAGATATGACTCGTGCTACCACAGCCTGACGCAAGGAATTTCTATCTTTCCGCCCCACACTACGTTCTATGAATGCTTGTTATGGCTTAGTGCACCCTTGCTTCTTCAGGGTGATCTACAAGGAAATAACCTTCTCATTTGATTCTCCAGAAGATTCAAAGAAATTAATTTGTCAATGCAAGGATGAAGAAATGGAACTGGGCAAATCTTTACTTTTCTCTACTTCTCGACTTTCTGCATAAAAATTATCTTGCCTTATTTTGCTCTTATAATGCCTGACCATAACAGTTATGTTGTCCTGGTTATTATTTAAAATGTTTCTATTATTTATTAATTATCCCATTCTCTTTCCCAATTCCCAACAAACTACAGCAAATTAGGATGATGGCTAAAATTAATGAATTAAGTAGCTCAATACGTGTGAAGGTCCAATAAGGGGCTGTGTGTATTTTAAAAAATATTTTGGTTGTGGATCCCTCGTCGCATTGTCAGCAACTTTTCTTGCCTAAACAAGTGGTATTCATGAATGGAGGAATTATACAAACTAAATATGGGAGGCCATTCTTTGGGGGTCTTTATAGCTCTGTATGCCTAGGGTGCAGGGCAACATACATAAGGATACAAAAAGAGTTCCTTCTTCCGGTGAGTACATTTTTATTTTCACACTCAAGTCTATTTTCATACCCATTGTGCTCACTGAACTCTGATGACACCACAGGTTACACCCATTGTCCCACCCTTAGCCCTTCAACATCTTCCTACTTGCTGCTGAGGGGTTGGAAAAAAAGTAACTACAGCCACTCAACATCTCTTTGAGGACTGTTTATTTATGTTTCTGTTGCTGCTTCTTTTACCAAAAACTATGCAGGGAGTAGTACGGAAAGAAACAGGGAAAGCAAAATAGGAACCACGGGTAGCAGTTGCTGTTCCTGGCTACCCCTCCTTAAAGCCGATGCTCTTCTGATTGGGTGGGCAGTCAGTGAGCAGTGTTGGTATGGTATGGCGGGCAATGGGCGATGGGTCGGTATCTGAGTTGCAGCAGTGGGCTATTTTTCTGGGCAGTGTGGAGGCCGATTTGGGTTGTGCCTGTGCTGTTTAAATGCCACCATCTTCCCAGTGGGGGCCTGAGCGACCTTACCGGAGGCAGATGATGCGTCATTACCGCTCATTTACCAAGGGGCGGAGGTGTCATTCCCAGAGTGTCACTAGGGCCGGACCATCAATGTACGCAGATCGAGCAAGCAGGGGCAAGAGGCCCGGGCGGAAGTGGTCTCACTTATATTCAGATGTGGTTCACCAGTGTGAACTAATCCTTACACAAAGAGCTCTGGCAGGATTTCATTTTTTTAAATCTCAATGAAGTTAAGAAAACATGCTTCTTTGATACAACCCTCCCCCTTCTTTTCATAATACTTAAAACACTGAAGCAGTGTTTAGCGAAAAGGCAGAATCCGCAATTGAGGACCACTTTCTTAAGAGTGCATTTAGAGTTGATTAGCGAGCCGACATGAACTCATGTATTGTGACGTTGGATGCACAGCTCCTAATGCGTGTTTTCGTTGTGGGTGAGCAATCTAATTGACTGGTCATAAAATGGCGGCTCTTGTTGCTGGGTCACCATGATATGCTGTCTAATCTCATTAGAGAGGTCCACAAATGTCACTGGTAATTATACCGTAAGTGACTAATACATTAGTAGATTGCTTTTAATTAGGAATAATTGACTCATTATTGTATGTTAGACTCAGGGAACGACTGTACGAAATCGGCAAATATCACAGGAGGTTGGGGACGTGTTTCCAAATGCTCTCCCCTGCCATTTTCTCTCGGCTTTGTCTCCTTTGATCTAATCAAGATTCATTAACCCGGACACAAATCTTTCCCAAAGTCTCAAATATGGAGGATGACATTTAAATCACATTTGCAAGTCCAATATTCCGCTACATATTCATACAACGGTGTTCCTCTCCCACATTTCCTCTCATGTGTATTTGCTTCCCAAACAATAATTAGCTGGAAGGTGAGCAGCTGTTTGCTTTAATTCTCCCAGTGCAGCGACTTCAACGACTCCCACGCAACCCAAATGTATGTCTGTGAATGTTGAATGTTACAAATTCTCAAGGATGTAGAGAGCCCTCTAGTGCACACACCTGCGAGGATGATGCCAAGGGGGGGGGGGGATGGATTCGAAGAAGGTGGGTGTGAGGAGGTGGAGCACTGATAAGCCACGATATGAGGTGTTAAATTAGGAGACTCTAAGAAGTGCAAATAAAGAGGATGAAGTAAAAGGAACACAATGAAAATAGATTAAAGCAAATCAAGAAAGAAAAGATAGAAAGAAACAAGACAAAAGAAGAGAAATGCAGATGAAAAAGAAACAAGGAAGAAAATATACATATTAAAAGAGGAGTACATCGAAACATAAACTGAAAAAAGTGGACTACAAAAAAAGACTCAGCAACTTTGGGGACAATTCATTATCAAAATCTTTATTCGGATTATAAAAACAAACCTTAAAACATACGAGAAAAAATCAAAAAATTCCATACAAGCATAAACTTTTAGGTAAATGCACTGCATCAGATAAAAAATGTTGGTAACATAAAAAACACAATCTTCACACCAGAAAACCGGATGTGCTTGTACAAAATAGGTTTCAGCAAACAATGGAATTATAAACAATATGTGTGAAGTTTTTTATGAAAAGAACAAAATATTATAAAGTGCAAAGTGTTTTAGGGTGAAACTCTGTCACATCCACATGTTTTAAAAACAGATTCAAAAGCACCTGCACATGAATTGGCCAACAATTGATGACTAAGATTCAAAGTGAAAGGGCTCATTACAAACCGATGGTGGTTTGACATAACCAGAGGCACACGAGGCTCTATAAAACAGTAGTTTGCAATGGTATATATGCTTTTACAGATCTTTTATACAGAGCCACAATCTCACGATTCATGAAAGCATTTATGTCTTCGGTAAGTAGTACTGCACGAGTATGCTTTTCCATACTCTTCCATGACTGCTTGATCTGACCCAAGGCCTCCGAATCACTATTCATAAACGCGCAGAGAAGACTATTGGAACTAATAGTGTGTGAACATTCTATGAACATTTCCATTTTATTCATTTTTTTGGATATTATGGGGCCAATTCACCATTGCACGTATGAGTATGCAAAATATACCACAAGAGCACTATTTTACATACTCCAAAATGTCTTTGTGCATGGGCCTCAATGATTCAGCAACGTTCTCTGGCAAAATATCTATCATATACAAATATCTCTGTATGAAAATATTAACGTGCACCTAAACCCAATATCAAGTACTGGACCCTAAGTATGCGTGGATTGTATTTAAAATGGTTGATTCCTCCAAATTGGTAGTAGTGGGAAACAAGTTTGTCTGAAATTATTTTGAGTGAGACACCCGATGAGGGCGACTCTGCTCAAAGAAATGATGCTCACACTCCAGTGAGCTAGACTGAGCTAATGTTTGTGACTCACACCTAATTAGTGAGTGTTAGAAATGGGGTTTTTGGTTGGCAGTCAGGTTACCCTCTGTCCAAGCAAGAACCCTCACTCTAGTCAGAGTAAATCACACACAATCCAAATTATCCTGTGCCCACCCTCTGGTAGCTTGACACGAGCAGTCAGGCTTAACTTAGAAGGCAATGTGTAAAGTATTTGTGCAATAAATCATACAATAACACATGTAGCACCGCAAAAATACACCACACAGTGTTTAGAAAAATATATAATATTTATCTGGATATTTGCAGGTCAAAACGAATAGAGATGCTGTAGAGATATCACTGAAAAGTGATATAAAGTGTCTTAAGTCTTTAAAAAGCAAACAAAGTCTCTTTCAAGCACAAAAGTACCTGGTTTAAAGTGGATAATCTCCACAAAGGGCCGCAGAGGAGGAGATACATGGAAAAATGGTGTGTGCGTCGGTTTCGGCCCTTCACACCCGGACTTGCGTCGTTATTTTTCACGCGGGGAAGTCGTGCGTTGTTTTCCGGTGCGCAGACAGTCTCCTTCTGTGGTTCACGGGATTACCAGATGTCCCGGGGTCTGTGCGTGGAATCCTAGGCTTGTTTTCCAGCTGCGTGTCATTCCGGTGGGCTGTGCGTGGAATCTTCTCCCTCACGGCAGGCGTTGCGTCAATTTCCTTTCTGAAGTCGGGCAGCGTTGTCCAGGCGAGGCCGTGCGTCGAAGTTCCGGTCGCACCGCAGGCGTCGCGTCGAGCGCCGTCTTTCCGGATTGGCGTGCGGTGAATTATTCACCGCGGAGCAAGCTTTGCGTCAAATCTTTCGGCGCACAAGGCGTCCAAATGAAAAAGAGAAGTCTTTTCTGGTCCTGAGACTTCAGAGAACAGGAGGAAAGCTCTATCCAAGCCCTTAGAGAGCACTTCAGCAGCAAGGCAAGAGTACAGCAAGGCAGCAGGGCAACAGCAAGGCAGCAGTCCTTTGTAGAAAGCGGTCAGGTGAGTCCTTTAGGGAGCCAGGCAGTTCTTCTTGGCAGGATGCAGGTTCTGGTTTCTTCTCCAGCAAGTGTCTGATGAGGTAGGGCAGAGGCCCTGTTTTAAATCCAAATGTGCCTTTGAAGTGGGGAGCCTTCAAAGAGTGGCTAATAAGTGCACCAGGTCCCCTTTCAGTTCAATCCTGTCTGCCAGGGTCCCAGTAGGGGATGTGGCAGTCCTTTGTGTGAGAGTAGGCCCTCCACCCTCCCAGCCCAGGAAGACCCATTCAAAATGCAGATGTATGCAAGTGAGGCTGAGTACCCTGTGTTTGGGGTGTGTCTGAGTGAATTCACAAGGAGCTGTCAACTAAGCCCAGCCAGACGTGGATTGTAAGGCACAGAAAGATTTAAGTGCAAAGAAATTATCACTTTCTAAAAGTGGCATTTCTAGAATAGTAATATTAAATCCAACTTCACCAGTCAGCAGGATTTGGTATTACCATTCTGGCCATACTAAATATGACCTTCCTACTACTTTCAGATCAGCAGCTACCACTTCAATACTGTATGAGGGCAGCCCCAATGTTAGCCTATGAAGGGAGCAGGCCTCACAGCAGTGTAAAAACGAATTTAGGAGTTTTACACTACCAGGACATGTAAACTACACAGGTACATGTCCTGCCTTTCACCCACATAGCACCCTGCTCTAGGGGTTAGCTACACACACATTAGAGGTGACTTATATGTGGAGAAAGGGGAGGTTTAGGCTTGGCAAGTACTTTTAAATGCCAAGTCGAGGTGACAGTGAAACTGCACACACAGGCCTTGCAATGGCAGGCCTGAGACCAGGTTAAGGGGCTACTTAAGTGGGTGGCACAACCAGTGCTGCAGGCCCACTAGTAGCATTTAATCTACAGGCCCTAGGCACATACAGTGCACATTACTAGGGACTTATAGGTAAATTAAATAGTCCAATTGGGTATGATCCAATGTTACCATGTTTAAAGGGAGAGAGCAAATGCACCTTAGCACTGGTTAGCAGTGGTAAAGTGCGCAGAGTCTAGAAACCAGCAAAAATGAGGTCAGGAAAAGAGAAGGAGGAAGGCAAAAAGTCTGGGGATAACCCTGCAGAAGGGCCATTTCCAACAGTGAGGTGTTAGTATTACCCTCTGGTGCCTCTCTGTCCCGATAGGCCACATCTTGTCCTGTGTGTCCCTGGTTGTCTATGATGTATTGGTGAGAGCTCCTTGAAGTCCAGTCCTGCTCCATGAGCACTTGTCCGCTAGGGCAGCCTCTCGCTACGGTTGGACCTATGTAGTGACTCCAGTTAGTGTCTGTGATGTGGTGACCTCCGGTGTAATGGATGTGATGTAGAATAGGTAGCTAAACCATGTGCAGAGTCTGCTTTCGGCTGCTGGAATGCAGATGAGATGAACGCAGCAGTTCAGAAAGCTTAACATAATAGATTTCAGATGTATGAAAGAGACCTTTTCTCAAACATTCAAAAGAAAATTTGATTCTTTGGGTGATATGGTTGAATGATAAGTCATGTTTTATTTACATGCATTTGTACTGCAGTGCAAGCAGAAGGTTCCTTGACCTTAGTTAAAAAGGAAATGTGTTTTCTCATTATTGAAATGGTAACAGAAAGCATGTCCACCTCTCAATGCTTACCTATATTTGCAAGTCTCCCACTTGTCTGGATCTGTACAGAACGTGTGCTCTATGTAGGAAGATCAATCAAAAAAGAAGCAGGGCTATGGAGACACCACTGTAAGTGGTGTCATTAGAAGGAATTGTACCAACAGACCCGTAGGAGAGAGAGAAGCAGGACCACAGTCAGAAAAACCTTGAACATAACCAGTACCACGATCACGAGTATCAAGTCCCTCGGAACCAAAAGGACTAGGAACAAGAAACATACAGAACCAAGTCTGGGAAAATCAAAAACACAGGGACCTGGAGCAGAATCACACAGACCTGGATATGAGAACCAACACCACAAATACCAAAAAGAACCAGGACAGGACCAGGATGATAAGGACCAGTGCCAGAGGACAAAGAACACGAATAGAAGGACCTGGACAATGAAGAACAATCGGACTGGGGGTAACACAGACCAAGATGATAGGGGACAAAGAGGACTGAGAGAGTCATGATCATGGTTATGATCTGGGTTCCAGGGGCAGGGGTTGGAGAAGGAAGAAGACCAGAAAGACCATGACTGAGAAGATCAGGAGAACCAGAATCAAAAAGACCAGAATGACAAGGACCTGAAGGATTAGGAACTGAGGAAACACCATATAGAACAAGGAGAACCAGTTCAGAAGCCAAGGGAGGGCCAGGGGCCCAAGGAGAATGTGCAGATCATGAAGGACAAGTGGGAGAGCTAGGAGGTTTGGTTGGATCTGAGCCAGGAAGACCAAAACCAGGAAGCTGTAGAAGATGAGGAAATGGGTCAAGCAACAGCACCAGGACGAAGAAGACCAGGACAAGGGACATAAGCACAAAGAAGAACAGGACACAAAGGCCAAGATCAAGGGGACCATGTCTATGCCATCAGAATCAGGAGTAGTCTCTGAGCTGGAGGAGGACAATGCTTAAGCGTACTGAGATCAGGGGCACCTGAACCAGGGACAAAGAGATGAAGAGGACTAATACTAAAAGATCCAGAACCAGGATGGAATGTAAGAATAAAATAATCAATTGGGCCTAAACTAGGATCAAAATGACAACCAGGAATACGAAAAAAAACAAGACCAGGAAAATGAAGAACAGTAGACCAGAGCCGGAAGAACCAAGATCAGGCTCTGGACTTGAAGGAAAAGGAGAGGGGTCAAGAGTACCACAAATAAAGCCATGAGGAGGAGGACCAGGAGTAGGAGAAAGGGAAGGGAGAACATTTCATTAGTTATAGAGATCACAACTCTTGAGCACAATTCTAGGTTATTCTTCTTAAGCCATAGCCAATTTAAAGACCCCTGCCTTTTTCAGGCCAATTAAAGCACTGCTTGACCCCTCAGCTGTCCTAAAATGCAGTCTTTTGTAATCAATTACGTAAGCCAGAACATGTGTACTAACACATTTTCTATTTGCCAATTTCTTTGAGGGCAGACTTTGTCATATATAACACGTACACAGTCACTTAATCCACACCGTAAGACATTATTCCTCCTGACACATACCTGCCCGACTTTTCCCTCTTTCTGCTGCACCCTGTTTATGGGATCCCAGAGTACTTTTTCCATTTCCAAAACTGGATGTATGCTTATTTTAGCAGTGTTATCTATCTACACAGTTTGAACTATTCTCTACACCCCCACTTTCTTCCTTCCTTCAATGTTTTAATCACCATCCTCTTGTACATCAGGTTAATGCTCTTCATGGTTGCATTATTAACTGTTGTGTCACTTAATGTTGAGAGTATGCTATTTAATACCATCCCATGCTTCACCATGTTATGCTATGCCAATCCATACCATGTCATTTAATACCATGTCATGCCTTGGAAAACCCCATCATGTCATGTTACATTACTTTAAGCTATCTTCTATTATGTTGTATTGTGCTATTGTATGTTGCCGTTTTGGAGCTTTATAAGTGCTCTGCCGCCTGTCATATCTTATAATGCTTTTAGGAAATTGGATTACTAGTTGAGGGGGATAAAACCCTTCTCAAGCAGCAACCATAATTGCTGTCAGGGTAAAGTCACACGCATACCCCAAACTAGCCTGTGCTTAACCCTCTGGTATTTTGGCACAAAAGCAGTCAGGTTTAACTTAGAAGCAATGTGTAGATTATTTATGCAGCACTTCAAACAGTAATAAATTGAAAACATAACATGAAGAAAATCAAACACCAACTTAGAAAAAATGATAAAATGTAATAAAGTATTTGAGAACAAAATGGCAAAAACCCAATCAGTACAACTGAAGATATGCAGTTTCCAAGTTTTAAATAGAAATAGTTCTTAGAAACACAGTGCACCAACTCTGGTCATCTGGTCGTGCCATATTGGGCCAAAGTCATAAGTTCACCCGACCATGATGAAGCACAAGTCAGATACAGGGACCAAGCTAGGCCCTCTGAACACAGTACCTTTAATCCTGGTTGCGACATTCCAAGATTCTACATTGAGGGTGCAAAATGCATCAGCAGTTCTGAGGAAGCTGCAGTGCTGCGATGTGGAGTCTTGCATCTTCATTGATGATGCTATCAATGAGTGGCTTGTGATGCAAAGTCCTGCATCGAAGATGCACTGCACAGCAGCAGTTCCGAAGAAGATGCTGGCTGCGAAATCAAGTGCTGCAGCTGGGATTCAGTGTGCTGTTGTGATTCTGAAGCAGAGCTGTGAGGAGATACTTTCATCTGTGTCAGTTCTGCCCACTTCACCACAGCTGGGCAATTGGAGCGCCTTTAGGCCCACTTCTAAGGGTCCAAGCCTGGGGTGGCAGAATGTTGGGGGTAGGACTCATAGCAAACAGATTCAAGGTGCTGGGATCATAGTGGTTTTTTGTTCCTGAGGCTCTGATCAGGTGGCCAGCCAACAAGCCCTTGAAGTCACTCCGGTGGTCCTGAGTTCAAGATGCAGGTCCAGTCCTTTGTGCATGCAACAGGGCAGCAGACAACAGGGCAGCAGAGCAACAGAGTAGCAATCCTTCTTGTGGAGCAGCCCAGCAGACCTTCTGAGGCTTCCTCAGGTTGAGAGGTGTACTGAAGAGTTGGGTCTGAGTATGAGCGGTTACTGGGTGGGAGATTTTCAGAAGCCTGCTATTGCTTTCTGTTGCCTTCTCCATTTTGAGTGTGAAAAGAGTCAAGAGGCCCTTGTTGTGCTGATATGCCACCATCTGAATGTTCATCAGCATTTCAAAGTTTAATGTTGCTTTTGCTTTCCTGAACATTTTGGTCTTCGATTTAAGAGCTTGCAGGATTCCTTGATGTAGTTTACTTTGTTGGTCTGGAATGTGTTCTGTTGCCTCCATCTTAGATTTGTGCCATGGCACTGAAGGAAACATTATGCAGAATAAGCTGTTTTCAGTGACCAGATTTGGTGTGTGGGCAGACAGAAGGAGCTGATACCAGATGATCTAGTATAACTAATCTAACTTAATGTTTACTGTACTAGAATGTAAACAGTAAGAGGATCAGCACAACACAGAAAAGTTATTTATAAGGCACCTCTTCTTTGACACACCTGTTAATAATTGTATTGTTTTGTTCTTTGATTTCAAGAACAATAAACAACAAAACCTGGGTCAGATGATAAGTAATTATTTCAACATCAATGATATTTAACTTAACTACACAACTAATTTAATCCATGAATCATACTATAGAGAAGGAAAGGACCTCTAACGAGTCAGAATATTTCATTGAGAATTTTGCAAGATAAATATTTCGCGTTGTCATTTCTCAGCTGCAAACATGAGTCACCTGTCTATTCATCATTTGAGATATATGAAGAAAACACTTTGATTTCAGAAGAGTTTTGAAAACACATTATGGGGCAGATTTATTAACGTTTCATCCAATGCAGCAACGAAAGTTGCTATGCTGTGCTTCAATGGTGAAAGGGAGAAAGTAGAAGAAGGTGCTGTGTACGTCTCTCCCTATGCTGGCACACTTTAGGAAATCATGCACCAATGTTCACATCCTTGCACCATAGTGCAAGAATGTGTGTTTTCTATCAACACTCCATTTTGTAATTAAGAAGACCCTACAAGTACAAAATCTATCCTTTAATACAGTTCTCACTTTGTATGGAGGCTCCCCAGCGCAATACACATGCAAAGTTGGAAAAATGTGGAGAGTTTTAAAACTTGCTCTACTTTCACACCTGCTTCAATGAGGCTTAACGCTTCAGTATAAATTCCTGCCCACAAATGTTAGCAGGCAGGGTTTTCCATCAAAATCCATGGGCAGTTGTGTGGGAGCGCCCATATACCAACCATTTTATGCTTCTTGACACAAAGTAGCTCAAAGTTGTGCAGAGTAGACAATTACAACATTTTATGTTACTTTAGGCAACTTTCCCACAAAATGTACATTTCTGACACAATCCTAACTTTAACTTTTAGTAAATCAGTATCTCAAAGCATGACATTCACAGACCTGTGTTTCTAGTGTCCAAAAAGAGGTTGCTTGTAGAGAATTATAATTCCTAGCTACCTGTTACTACCACTGAACCAAGCCACATTGTTTGAGGGTTGCTCCACTGCTCACATGTAAGCCTTATTGGGGCAACCATTAATGTTTTATTCTTGGACTACACCCAAATAGGTGTCTTACATTTAATTTCATCAAATCTTTTTAGAATTTTAAGTCTTAGAGTCTGTTTTATAGTACAGTGGTTTTAGCTCTGCAGGTCAGGGAGGTTGAGGACATTATGACTGACACCCTGGCAGACACATGACCGGCATATTTATGTCACCACTGGCCTAGTGGTGATCTCTGTCAAAGAAATTCCCAATACGAGAGTTTGTTTATTTAAAAAAAAGCTAATGGCATCCTGTAGGAAATTGGATCACTGGTTGAGAGGAGTAAAATCCTATTCAAGCAGCAACCCCAATCTCTGCTGGGTGAAACACACGCAAATCCCAAATTAACCTCTGCTACCCTCTGGTAGCTTGACACAAAGCAGTAAGGCTTAACTTAGAGGCATTGCATAAAATATTTATGTAGCACTTCAAACAGTGATAAAGTAAAAACAAAACACAAGAAAAATCCCACACCAATATTGAAAAATAGAGTAAAATGTAATAAATTATTTGAGACCTATATGGCAAAAATACATTAAGTAGAACCAAAGAGATATGAATTTCAATATTTAGGTCAAAATAGCGGCTAGAAGCACCTAGCACCAACTGTGGTTATCTAGTCGCAGTGGACCGGGAAAAAGTCACAAGTTCAGGCTGACCACAACGGAGTGTGGACTAACTGCAAGGACCAAGCTAGGCCTACTGTACAAAATTAACCTAAATCCTGGTTTGCAGAGCATTGCAAGCTCCTGTATCAAGGAGATGTCATGTAGCAGCAGTTGTTAGATGCTGCGAGGCTGTGATGCAGATTCCTGCGTCATCATTGAGGATGCTGTCAATGAATACTTGCAATGCAAAGTCTTGAATCGTGCACCAGAAGTTTAGTGAAGGGTTATGATGCGGTGTTCTGCACCATTGTCAAGGATGCTATTGACAGGGGGATGCAATGTGAAGGCCTGCATCAAAGATGCATTGTGAAGAGGCAGTTCCAGGGAGACTGAGAGCCATGATACTAAATCCAGTGATGTTTCGATGTGGCCTGGAGGTGATCCTTCATGTTGCATCTGTTCTGTTACGCAAGATCACAGCTGGGCAAGCAGAGCACCTTCAGGCCCTCTTCCAATCGTCCAGGACTTGTCTGTATCCACCTGGAGTTTTTTCTGTCCCTGAGGATATGATCAGGAGTCCAGACAACTAGCCCTGGAGTCACTCTGATGGTCCTGGGCTCAAGATGCAAGTCCAGTCCTTTGCTCAAGCAGCGGGGCAACAGGCCAACAGAATAGCAGTCCTTTTCACAGAGCAGCACATCAGTCCATCTGAGACTTCCACAGGTTCTGAGGTGCACTGAAGAGTTGGGTCTGAGGGTCCATTATTTATACCTGATGCCTACTTTGAAGTATGAGAAGATTCTGAAGGTTTCCACTCCCAGAGGTGCTTGGAATTTGCTGCCTCCCTGCCCTAACCTCAGTGTGTCTGGTTTCACAATAGACTAGTGTCAAAAACCATTGTGAGTGTGCTCAGGCAGAGCTAATGTGATGGTCAAGTGTGGTATATGACAGCTCCTCACTCTCATCAATTAACAGATGGCCCATTCTGCCAACACCTGTGTTCCTTTGTCTCATTGTCTGGGAGCAATATACAAAGACTAACTGCGAGCTGCACCTAGTCATGTAACCCAGAAAACAGTCAGCAGGTACCAAATGGTTGGGACACGAAAATACCAAATTTAAAAAAAGTGGCATTTTCAGGATGGTGACTTAAAATCTGAGTTTACCATTGTAAATGTTTTTAAATTACAATATCTAAGATACTAAACTTGACATCCTACCTGCCAGCAATGGAAAGTTATCACTTATTTAATATAATAAGTTACCCCCAATGTTATGCTATGGGAGAGGCAAGCCTTGCAGTCGTAAAAAACAAATGTAAGAGTTTTTCACTGCCAGAAAATGTACATGCCCTACCTTTTACATACACTGCACCATGGTCTATGGCTGATTTGGGCTTAATCCAGGGGTGAAATATATTTGTAAAAAATTAGAAGTAGACCTGACAAAAGGTTTATTTTGTCAATTCAGAATGGCAGTTTAAAACTGCACACACAGGCTGCGATGTCAGGCATGAGACATGTTTAAAGGGCTAGTTCAGTGGGTGACACAATCAGTGCTGCAGACCTACTAATAGCATTTAATCTACAATGCCAAGGTACATGCAGTACCAGTTCACTAAGGACTTACAAATACATTAAATATGCCTATTGTGTAAGCAAATGTTACCATGTTTAAAGGAGAGAACTTTAGCACTGGTCAGCAGTGGTAAAGTGTGCACAGTCCTAAAGCCAACAAAAACGAAGGCCACAAAAACAGGATGATAGAAAGCAAAAGGTTGGGGAACACCACACCAAGGATGTCAGGTCCAGCACATAAACAGCCTCTAATAGAGTGAATACTTCTGTAAAAAACTTCTATGTGCAGTTAATTTGTGGTGGCCTATTCCCTTTGGGAACTGACTGCTCACTGGAATTTGAAAAACATATTTTCTACCCATTAGTGAAGTTTTGCTATATACCAAACGTTTGCAATAATAGGAAATCTCCAACAGTGTGGAGTTCATTCACGTTTCTGTTCTGACAGAAAAAAGAACACCAGGCTGTTCACTCTGAACAGGGCAGGCAGTCTGATGGCAATTAAAAGTACAAGACGATAAAACGACAGCCTTTCCTGCAAACGAGTAGGGTGAGGTAATATCTACTGCTTCAAGAATCCACCATAAAAGGTTTAAGAATAATAATTACAATAAACAATTTTACAAATTACAATACTTTCTATGATTATCTATCTTCATAAAGAGGTATGCACAATAATGTAGCAGCACTTATGAACAATATGCAGGGTTAGGTTGGCTTTTAGGACAATCAGGGAGTGCTCGACTGGCTGGTTTGACAGACCCGTGTGTGGAGGGTGTTCTTCGCTGTTTGTAGGCCTGTTTTATGGTCTGCAGGGCTGATTCTTTCTTACTGTTGATTTCATTGACATCAAAACAAACATTGCCTGCAGCAAGCTGTAATCCATGCAGTCTTCCATACTTTGGAAAACACTTATACAGCGTCTCTTTACAACTTCAAAGCTGCCATAATGTACTAGTGGGCCACTCAGTGGTGAACATTAGTCCGAGCTCCAGTGGGCCCCAGCATCACGGTACACTATGCACGGGTGGTGAGCCCCTGGTCGGAGAGCTCCTGACTGGGTCTTACCTTGTGGGGGAAGGGTGGCCCTGTCCATGTGCTTTGCAGGGGGGGTGGCTCAAGTTTTGTTATGCCACTCGGGCCAGGTTTGTTGCCTATCTACTTCACTAATGGTGGGCCACCTTTATTTTGAAGCCCAACCCTATTTTCCGTCCCAGACCTACACTTACAATATGTAGATGAGGCTTGGCTCAAAACACGAATGATTGGCTCTTAGCTCCTTTTAAGAGAGAGACTTGTTTATAATCCTCTAAGAGAGGGGAAATAAAGATGGGTCAGTTATTCCATATATTAACACAACATATTTTATTCCATAAAGCCTACAATTGACTCTTAATGAGGGGCTGAATATTCATGTGAGCTATTTCTGGATTAATATAAAAATAAATATTTTTTTAGATTCCTCATGCACCATACAGATTTTATAGACGTTGGTAAACTGCGGATGACTTTCGGGATTGTAGCAATTCAGTGTCGGGGATATCCTATCACCATATATTCTGCAAGATGTGGCATTCCATACATTCCATGCTTACAACATAATAAAGTACAAAAAGTAGGTAACAAACATAAAATGGTAAAATAGCATTAGCAAAGATAATCTATCTATCCTCTAATCGGCTATACTGAAAAGAATAAGCGTTCACTCAGAATGGCTTTCACCTGATAATTGCCATATCGACAATAGAAATACATATATAGAGGGAGATTAAGATGTAGAATGGTAATTATAAAGCTTCAAGACTGGTTGCTTAATATGTTGATGTTACAACCAGATTTTGAACTTATCACTTAAAAAAAACACTGTAAAGGAGAAACATATTTTAGATTTCTGATTCTTGGAGTAAAAGGCTTTAAATCAGAAACAGCGTTTGAAAAGTTAAAAAAATACACAATTGTGTATGAAATGACAAACATTCAGGCCGTCCTCAAGTCTCAATTTCATCCAAGAAGTTTTGCACTGGAGACAAACTGTAATAAATTACAAAGATGAACAGTTTAATAGATCAGAAAGTGTTTGCTCCTGTGCATAAATTCCATAAAGATAATTTCTGTGTGACACTTATGCCTCACAAACATTTTACAAAAACATGTTTCCTAAATAAAAATTGTTGCTCTTTTTTCACTCAGATCTACTTTTTGCAGAAGTTCTCACCAGAGACCTCGTTTGAAAAAATGCAGATTTCACAAATAGTTAATACTGGCAAGGTTTAAAAAAAAAAAAAAAGTCCCCATTTTGGCAAATGCCAACTTTACAAATGGCACAAAACCTGATATCTTCTAAATGAACCGTACTTAAAAAAGAGTGAAATGTCTGCTTCCAAAATCACCTCATCTCCAAGCCACCTCATCTCCCAGGAGCTGGTCACAAAGCTTGGCCTACCCTTTTCAGCCAGTCACTGTGGTGCACAAAGCAGGTTCCGCTCTGGAGCAGGCCAATGGTTGTTACCAATGAACAACAACAGCAACAAAAAACTCAACGACAAAGTTCCTTTGTCCTAGTAAGACTGTGAAAGCAATGGGTTTTCATGCTGATACCTGCAGGACACAAATTAGAATCCCAGTAAAGCAAACTAAGACTTCCAACCTTGTTGGGTGAGTAAATGCAGTACCATTAAATTAGGTAATAATAACATCTGTTATTTACAGTGCTGGGAAGGAGCAGGAGGGTGGTGGGAAGAACTAAAGAATAAAGCAAATTGTTATTATGTTTTTCAGATGTGTGCCAAATATATAGTGCAACATTGAAATAAATACTTCCTAGGTGTTTTTTCTACTAGTACGCCACCTAAGGAGTCCACAAATAAAAAGCCTTTGACATTTAAGAGGTAACAGATGGAAAGCTGTTTTATTTGTAAAGTGGAACAAAACCCGCATTTGACTTCCTGCTAAACTCACCCACGCATGTTCTGATTGTGCTAAAAATGATGCAGAATGAAGAATTATTAATGTAATGCGTTTCAGATCCTATGATAATCCAGATTCAATCTGGTACAGCAGTGAAGCCATTGATGTCTTTTATAAATCATTTAAAATGGCTTGGCACCACCATTTGTTTTTACAAAACAATAATCTTCTCCAGTGGCGGCCGGCAGCTTTAGGAGGGAAGGGGGCGGGCAGCACACACACACTCATTGTTTCACACACATGCACGCACATCCATTAACAACACTTATAACATTCAAACACGCAAGCACACGCCAAACATTCATTTTAAAAGATCACACACACACTTACCTTCAGCTTCGGATGTCCCAGGATAGTTGGGACTGCTGCCTTCCCTCATTGGCTGACCTTAGGTCAGCCAATAAGGGAAGGCAGCAGTCCCAGCCTTGTCACAGAGTGGGATGGGGTCAGTGAGACTTCTGGCCCCACCCAAACTCTGTGATGATGTGTCACTGATTGACAATCACCCTGGTCGCTTCAGGGCTTAAACCTGAAGCTCCCAGGTCAAAGTCAATGGATGACGCTTTCCTCATCACCCAGGGGAGGGCCTCGAGGCACCTTTGCTGAGGCGAGGAGTTCACACCTATAGGAGCTGTGACCTCCTCAGCCCAGCAAAGTTCAACTCAGGCAGCCAGGAGTCTGCGCAAATCGCACATGTCTCACTCCTGGCTGCCTGACCTGAACATGGAGAGTGTCTGTCAGGCTGACCTTTGTTCAGCTGGACAGACACTCTTCGTGAGGGGCAAAGGGCGGGAGGGGGGGCTCCACTCTAAAGGATGGGCTGCGCCTGATCTCCTTCCTGCTTGTGAAAGCCCTTCATAGTAAAAAATGTTGCCAATCAGAGTGCATTTATTTTAAATGTGTGCATTGAAACTTTCTGTCTCTCTAAATGCATGTTTAATCCAACCATGAAATATGCTTCTTATCCTTCTTTTGTACATGTCAGTCTCTGAGCACTGCTTATCTACCCTGCAGGAATTTAGACAGAGGTGGCTCTTTGATGCCTGCTCTGGGGTTGATAAAATTGATATTATAATGTAATATCTTAGCAGCACATTGGTATTCACTGTTTAGAGTGCCCTTACAGCTACATCGCACTTTTCCTTCTTGTTCTCGTAATCCGCCAGATTTGGAGTTTTGAGTTTTAAATTGAATAAAACGCTTTTGTCACATATTGCTACTATATTGTTTCCATCCCCTTTATCCCAAACCACATGTTTCTCTTTTTTAATTAAAAAAAATTATACTGCATTCATACATTATTTGTCCTGAGTAAGACCCCAATCTTCTCTAGAAGGTCGAAACGCACCAATGGTTCGGTACATTTGTGGATTGTCCATAGAATATTAATTGTCAAAGACTGGTTGTAAATCATGTATGATTGCAAATTATGCTACTCAACTTTTTTATGGCGAAAGATGCTAGACAAAAACTTTATGTTGTAGAAGAGGAGGATCAAACTCTTTTGTTTCAATTGTGTGATGGGACTAGTTATATGTAATACAACACTAGTGAAGATGTTTTCAACATGACAACAGTAACACAAGGAATGCAATGGTCCCATAACAATTGAGGTTACTTATGATCTGTCACACATATCCTTAACCTTATAAGCAAACAGAGGCTGTGGGTCAGTGCTTTATATCAGAACATTAATTGCAACACTCAACTGACTAATGTTACTGCTCTTGAATCTCAGTATTGATCAGGGTACTTCCCTCTGTTTTTGTGTTACTTTTGCTTTCCAGCATTATACGAATTTAGCCTGGGAGCATAAGGACGCTTCACATGTGAGCAAGACATTTGTTTTTCTTTTAGGCAGTGAGAGGTCAAGTGATTTGCACAGAATTACAGGATGCTGAGCTGAGACTAGGATTCAAACGTGTTCTCAATTTCCCAAATCTGAAGCTCTAGACATTAAGCCACATCTCCTTCTGCATTATTTATTCATCATTCTTTAACCATATTTATGACTGCACATTTGACAAGGGTAATGATTTGATACAGAAGTCCTTCTACAGGACAGAAAAAAATGAGACCATCTGCTTTTCTGCTATCTTCCACCAGAATTTTGTTGGCGGTTAGATCAATTTCTCAGTTTTTATTATTACAGCTTGATGTTCTGCAACAATCGTTTACATTGGAATAAAAAGGTTTAGTACATGTTATTTGGCAACATTGTCATGTTAATAAATTACTAATCATTACCACTTTTTGGTAGTGGGTAAACTTTCAAAGCTGGCTCGAGAATTGTCCTTCAGAGCTTAGCAATTGCAAAATCACTATTTATTCGATTGGGTGGTGATGGAAGAGAGAGTGGTAGCAGAGATCTATCAAACCTTGCTCCACTTCTACTAAAAATGAGTACCACGTCTTGCAATTACACAGTGCTGCATTATAGAAATGGGAGAAAATTGTATGGCACCAGATTGACTAAGAGTTATGTGCCCTGCTTACTCACAACATCTGTAAACCAGAGCGAGTGGCCAGATTTGTATGTAGAGAATCCTGTGCCTAGTCAGGTTGTACTAGATTTGCAGATCTGGCTTTAGTGGAATCAAAGGGGGTCTTTGCACTGTTACCACCCAGCTTTGTGTTGCCCCTGCATCAACCTTTGGTCTAATATATCTCTGGGTCATGACAGTTGATTGACATTGCTGTTTAGCATTGCATAAGCTCCCATGCTAACCCATAGTAAATATGGTCCAATATGTATGTGATGGACAGAACAAGACCAGTTACTCTAGGCATTGGTTTTATTGTGTGAATTGTTGTGGTGCTATAATGCAATTTGTCCTTTAAAGCACGGCCTTTTTAGGTCTAGTGTTAGTCAAGACATTTTGATGTTACTAAAATGGTATGAATAATGTACCTACTGGGACTTTCAATCTCCCCTGTTTATTCATTGGTCCATTATTGTGTCATTCCTAGTTTCTTCATCCCTTTACAAAATATAGCCTGGCACAGTGGACCAGCCCACTTCAGCCATTGACTAACTTTGGCGTGAGTAACAGCATTCAGCCCTTTCACAAGGAGCACACAAACCCACAAAGTAGTTTTCTTACATGTTTGGCACTACTTTGGTAATATGTGCTTCTTGAGATCATAAATTTATTTTTAGCTTTTAAGCAATGTTTTTTTTAATGATACTGGCCCAGCAGCATCCCCAAAAATTTAGCTTTTCAAAAACAGACACAACAAAACACGGATTGACTGAGCCAATAGGCTAGAGGCCAATGCCTGACTTGATGGCTTTTCTAATGCTTGTTTGACTAGAAAAAAAAGACAAAGAGGAGGCAGTTATTTGCATTGACATATTGCAAGGTATACATAGGAACAAGTTCCTCCTTTTGCTTTGAGATTGAACCCCTTTCTGGTGAAAGCAACATACTGCTGGTTAACAGTTTCTTGCTGTAGCCTGCGACTACACACTCAATGGTAGGCTAGGTCTTGGGTCTCGACCTACGGGTCTTACAAAAGTGATGACAGCAGCCCTGAGGCTTATTTGCATTGAGTGTATTAGCTATTAAGACACTCAGCCCCACACTGTAGAGGCTTGGTCTCACTGGCACACCCTTCAATGCTTTTCTGTGGGGCAGTCCAAAAAAAAACAAAAAAAAAAAAAAAACTGGTATACATAGTGCCCACGATGCTTTGAACCAAACCATTACTTACCGTACTTTCCATAAAGAGTGAGGATAACTTTCTCAAGAAGGTGCAGAGAAACGGTTTAATGAAGATTAATTTTGGTCTCCCTGGTGCAGTAGAAAACGTATCCCTTTGCAAAGATCCATCAGGAAACACACATTGAAGTTAAGAAAAACATGCCTTTCTGGTGCACCAGTCATTCTTCCATTCACCCCGGGTAAAACTACCATGCAGCCCTAGCTGTCAGGAAGCATCCTCTTGTCTCTTGGTGTCTGCAAACCTGGGCTCATCACCGGTATCAGGGCTACTTTTTGATATTAACAAGTGAGGCTGGTGCAGAAATGAATGCAAAGTTACAGACATATTGTTGCAAATTGAGTTACTGGTTAAGAGGGTAAACCTTTAGTCAAGCAGCAACCACAATCTGAGTCAGGGTGAAACTTAAGCAACCCTAAATTGACCTGTGTTTAACCCTCAAGTAGCTTGGCAGAAAAGAGTTTAACTTATAGGCAGTGTTTAAAGTACTTATGCAGCACTTCAAACAGTTATAAAGTGACAACACAACACAAAAAAAAACCCTCACGTATTTACATCAAATTGACAAACATCCAATAGGTATAACTGGAGATATGGAATTGTAAAGATTTAAGTGAAAATGAGTCCTAGAACCATTAAGCGCAAACTTTGATCACCTGGTCACCCCAGACCAGGACAATGTCCCACGGACCACTGCCTACTCTTAAAAAATGAAACTTAAAAGTTCATTTTTTTCTTTTTAGCCCCATCCCATTTTCCTTTAAGGAAAACGGGCTGCATTTTGAAAAAAAGCTTGCTTTATTTGAAAGCAATTACAGACATGGTAGTCTGCTGAGACCAGCAGGCCACCATCCTTGTGATGGCTGCAATTCCTAAGGGGTTGCAAATTGTGACCTACCTCATTAATATTCATGAGGAAGGTCCTCTTGCGATCCACTGGGAATCACAAAAGAAACTCAAAAGAGTTTCATATATTTGAAATTGAGATTTCCTAAATGTGATTCTCTTGAAATCGCAATTAGGAACTCCCAATTTCATACTTTAGTAGATACAGCCCTTAGAGTACTCTCTTAGAGTGAAACAAGGATTTTTCTCTACCCTTCCCTTGAAGGTGACTCCATGCTGGCTCATTCTTCATCTTTTATGACTTTGCACTTCATATTATTTGATGCATTTATATTTTGATTAATTGATACTTATCTGATGTTGATTTTTCTAAACATTTAACCTTTAATAAACTTTTATGATTGGAAAACTTAATCATGTTCTGTTTTTCTCTTGGGGCCTTATGTGCTTCATATTTATTGAATGGATTGTTTTGTTGATCGAGCTCGATTCTGAACTTCAATCACTGATAGCGTTTTATGGTCCCTAACATTTGTACCTAGAAAAGTGCTAACAAATCATGGAGCCTTGTGACTTTTGGAGGAAAATTTAAAGGGGCTGGCAAAGATAAAGGGAGAGAAAAAAGCTGTGACAAAAAACAGACTGTGGAAAGGAAGTTAAGAAGAAGATGTGAGAGGGAGGAATATGTGGGAATAACGTGAAAATAGTGACATTTGCTGAGAGGATTGTGTGGCACCCTCCCTAATCCAAGAGACAGGGACAACTCAGGCTGGCATCTAGATAATTGATTTACAGTGCTGCATGCTGCATCCGCGCACACACTCACACATGTGCTGCAAATTTAAGCGAACACTCACACTGCACTTAAAAAGATAAGGTGTCTTTGTAAGCACGTCAGGTCAGACATACTGGCCTCTTAGGCCCATATTTATACTTTTTTAGTGCCGCATTTGTGCCACTTTTCGATGCAAAAGTTGTGCAAACGTACAAAATACAATTGTATTTTGTAAGTTTGCACCGCTTTTGCGTCAAAAAGCGGCGCAAATGCAGTGCTAAAAAAATATAACTATGGGCCTTAGTGTTTCAGGGCACTATACAAAGTGTACGTACAAACAGTTCCTATTGACGCTGATGCAATTAGTACTGCTTAGAACCGACGCGTTTGGAACAGTGATGCTAACAATCTAC
The DNA here is from genome assembly GCF_031143425.1 of Pleurodeles waltl. Taxonomy (NCBI): domain Eukaryota; kingdom Metazoa; phylum Chordata; class Amphibia; order Caudata; family Salamandridae; genus Pleurodeles; species Pleurodeles waltl. The sequence continues at coordinate 105,988,551 of NC_090446.1, forward strand.
AACAACTTTATAGGATTTTAACCTGCAAAGAACCAAATCACGCTTTACAGCACATTGTTGGGACTGAAGAAACATTTAAGAGAAAGTGAGAAAAAGGGGAACCAAATAAGAAAAGAGAGGAATGGAAAGAGACTGAAAGGCAGAGAATAAGAAGGAGAAAAGGCAAAAGAAAGAAATGGAATGCAAAAAAAAAGGATTAGCGAGATTGCACCCAAAGGGCCTGATTTAAGAAAAGTGTTGCTGCACCCAGTGCAGTGCCACTTTGCTTGTGCCCCTTAGCACCCCTGTAACGACACCATGTGTGCCCCGTATCTAAGATACAGCGCACCAAGGAGGTAGTTAAGGAAACCATTGTCAAAATGTTTGATGCTAGCTTGGAGCTAGGATTAGCGTAAAACATGTTGACGCTAATCTCGCAAAGCCCACTAAGGCCCATTGTAAACAATGGTGTGCCTCCTTTTAACAACTGCTCTGAGCAGGCGTTAAAAATCCTAAAAAAAATTACGCAAAGAAATCTCATAGATTTCCCAATGACCATCAGAGACACTTGCCAAGATATCATTTGTTCAAGAAGGGGGGGTGAAACACTTATCAGGAAGCAACCACAATTCTTCTTGAGGGTGAAGTCACAAGAAATCCCTAAATTAACCTGTGCTCAACCCTCGGTTTGCTTGGCACAGAGCAGTGTGGTTTAACTCAGAGACAATGTATAAAGTACTTGTGCAAAACTTCAAACAGTAACACAGCGAAAACAGACCACAAAAGGATCCCACACTAGTTTAGAAAAATAGAGTAATTTTTGATAAATAAAACAAAACTAAAACAATGCAAATCCAATCAAAAGTGATCTTAGTGAAAATGTTACGAAAAGGTACAAAGTGCCGACTGTGGATATCTGGTCTTGTTGGACAGGGACAGTCAAACGATCAGGCAAAATTTGATGGAGCTTGGGCCGGCTATGATACTCAGTTAGACCTGCTGAACAAAGTACCTTAAATCCTTGTTTGTGGAGTATTACAAGGAGCCATGTCAAAGATGTGTCGCACAGCCAAAGTGATGCATCGGTTCCAAATTGCAGCACAGCTGCGATGAGAGGTCCTGTGTGGTTGTTGAGGATCCCTTTGATGAGGGCTTGTCGTGAAAAGTCCAGCTTTGAAGATGTATTGCACAGTTAGGGCGAGGAGTGGTGAGGCTGTGAATTGGAGCTCACCATCATCATCAAGACTGCTGTCGATGAGGAATGCGAGGGCCTGGGATGAGGATGAGTCACACAGCGTTGTTTCCGAAGAGGCTGCGTAGGCAGTGTGGTTCTGTGCAACAGGTCCAATCCATGCAGCAGTGGTGATACGTCAGTTCTGCTTGGGTTGTGCCATGCAGCAGAAGAAATGCATCAGTTTTGCTGGATTCTCAGAGGCTGGGAGAGCACCTTAGGCCCTCTTCCAAGGGTACAGGACTGGGGTGCACCACTTGGCAAGGTAGACTCATGGATGGCAGAGTCCAGGTGCTGGGTTCAAGGATGTTGGAGACTACTGTCTCTGAGGCTCTAGTCAGGAGGCCAGCCAAATAGCCCGGGAGTCACGCTGGAGTCCTGGGTTCAACAGATGCAGGTCCAGTCCTTCTCACCCAGGCAAGATGGCAGCTGGCAGCGAGTTAGCACAACAAGGCATCTGTCCAGCATTGCAGTAGTTCAAGAGGGCAGAAGACCAGCTGAGCAGCAGTCCTTCAGTAGGACAGCAATCCTTCTTCCTGGCACAGTATCCCTAGGTCAAGAAGGGTACTGAAGAGGCAGTGTCTGAGGTCCAATATTTATACCTGGTACTCTCCCTTTGGAAGGTGGGAGAAGCTTCCAGAGGTTTCCTTTTGATGTTCCTAGGCATCCTGGGTGTGCAGCTCTTTGTATGGAAGAGGGACATGACTAATTCAAGTATATGTAGGGCTACTCCCAGCTCCACCCTCCCATCCTGGCAGTGTTGGCCCATCAAGGCACACCTAAGCTCTCTATTGTGTGGCTGTCTCGGAGGAATACACAAAGCCCAACTTTTAGCTACACTCAGCAATGTGACCCACTGACAGGCTACAGGCACGAAATGGCTATAGAAGAAAAATTTCAACTTTCTAAAAGTGGGAACAGAATGGCCAGGGCACACCCGTATCGTAAGTCCAGATAAAGTTCAGGAATTGAGTAGAAGTCAGTTCTGGGAATTTGGTGCAGAGGAATTTATTATAGATGCAAATGTGTATTCATCGTCACGATCACAAAGAGCATGTTATGCAGTAGGTCCATGTATCCAAAAGCAGCCAGATGTTAATGAATGGTCAAGATTACAATCAGATGACCACAGATAACAAAGAATCCTTACAGCAAAACAGCCAACACGTGTTTCGTCTTCAAGACTTTGTCAAGGCTGTGAAAACATAGATGAACAATATATACAAATCGATCAAGTGGACATCGTACATATAATAATCAGATATCTTAATATTTTGCAAAAATAGTGGTGAGCAAGACCAAAAAATAGGTGTGCCAGAGTGTACAGTCTAGACATTATAAGAAGGGATGCGTGAGTGACATTAGAAGAAAGAACCCTAAATTTAGAGTGCCCTTAAAAGTCCCATAACCAGCTGATCAAATCAGGTTTGCAGCTGAATCAACCCATTAATAAAAACAAAGAGGGAGGTAAGAGAAAAAACGTGAAGGTGCATCATGATCTAAATAAAAAAGAAATCAATCAAGACGTGCGGAATACGCTAAGCTAAGAGTGAGAGTTAAATAAACGCGTTAATGTGAATAGAGTGACAAGTACCTTAGGATATGTGTTATATATATCAGGAAATTGAAAAATATAAACCGGACTGGTGGTGGAGACTTAATTTTCTTTAGGTGCAGTCAATGAGCGTAAAAAGGATCAGTGGTGGCCATGATACGCCTAAGGGAGGAAGGAGCATACAACAATTAATGTCTAAAACACTACAAACGTGATGAAATAACTAATGTAGACTAAAGTATAAACATCCTCATGAGAAAGAAGCTTCCGGAACCACCAAGTGAGATGCCATTATAAATGCCAATCAAACCCGAGAAAGAATGGCTAGTAATGCTAGGTACCCAAGTTCAGAAAAAATCTAATAACAGCGCCAGAGCCTGCCCCACTAAAGACATTTGAAAACAGCGCAATCTGTGGAGGTCCCGTCATGACCTCCGTTGGTAAACCAAAACACAGTGAGCAGAATAATGTGAGCCGATTACAATGTCCTAACCACGTGTGCGCCCAAAAAAATAAGATTAAATGCGTGTAATTTTCCCCCAAGGCTTGGCATCAGATGTAATAGAGCCAAAGCCTGCCCCAAATGACGCCTCTTGGAGAGAGCGGCGCCGGTGTTCCTCATTAATCACGCAGCGTCCGTGTTCCTCATTACTCACGGTAACTAGTCACTTACATACACCCAAGCATTAAATAACAATCCTCAGCAAACGGCACTTAGTAAAATTCCAAGGTCGGCTTACAAAACGAGTGAAAGTGCCCCAACCTCATGTCCTTAAGCGTAGAAGAAAAATACCGACGCGATTGGCACGGGTCAATTTCCACTACATTTGAGGTGAGAGTTGTGTTAACCACGTTGGTCTCTGACTACCGGCATACCCATAAAGGGAACCGGTATTTTTCTTCTACGCTTAAGGACATGAGGTTGGGGCGCTTTCACTCGTTTTGTAAGCCGACCTTGGAATTTTACTAAGTGCCGTTTGTTTACACATTTACCATTAACTGCGTATATGGTTTGGTGTCATTGGATTTCTCTGTGAGTACTTGATACTTGGTACCTCTCGAGGATAGTTATTTAATGCTTGGGTGTATGTAAGTGACTAGTTACCGTGAGTAATGAGGAACACGGACGCCGCGTGATTAATGAGGAACACAGACGCCGCTCTCTCCAAGCGGCGTCATTTGGGGCAGGCTTTGGCTCTATTACATCTCATGCCAAGCCTTGGGGTACGATTACACGCATTTAATCTTATTTTTTTGGGCGCACACGTGGTTAGGACATTGTAATCGGCTCACATTATTCTGCTCACTGTGTTTTGGTTTACTAACGGAGGTCATGACGGGACCTCCACAGATTGCGCTGTTTTCAAATGTCTTTAGTGGGGCAGGCTCTGGCGCTGTTATTAGATTTTTTCTGAACTTGGGTACCTAGCATTACTAGCCATTCTTTCTCGGGTTTGATTGGCATTTATAATGGCTTCTCACTTGGTTGTTCCGGAAGCTTCTTTCGCATGAGGATGTTTATACTTTAGTCTACATTAGTTATTTCATCACGTTTGTAGTGTTTTAGACATTAATTGTTGTATGCTCCTTCCTCCCTTAGGCGTATCATGGCCACCACTGATCCTTTTTACGCTCATTGACTACACCTAGAGAAAATTACGTCTCCACCACCAGTCCGGTTTATAGTTTTCAATTTCTTGATATATATAACGCATATCCTAAGGTACTTGTCACTCTATTGACATTAACGCGTTTATTTAACTCTTACTCTTAGCTTAGCGTGTTCCGCACGTCTTGATTGATTTATTTTTTATTTAGATCATGATGCACCTTCACGTTTTTTCTCTTACCTCCCTCTTTGTTTTTATTAATGGGTTGATTGAGCTGACAAACCTGATTTGATCAGCTGGTTATGGGACTTTTAAGGACACTCTAAATTTAGGGTTCTTTCTTCTAATGTCACTCACGCATCCCTTCTTATAATGTCTAGACTGTACACTCTGGCACACTTATTTTTTGGTCTTGCTCACCACTTTTTTTGCAAAAGATTAAGATATCTGATTATTACATGTACGATGTCCACTTGATCGATTTGTATATATTGTTCATCTATGTTTTCACAGCCTTGACAATGTCTTGAAGACGAAACACATGTTGGCTGTTTTGCTGTAAGGATTCTTTGTTATCTGTGGTCATCTGATTGTAATCTTGACCATTCATTAACATCTGGCTTCTTTTGGATACATGGACCTACTGCATAACATGCTCTTTGTGATCGTGACGTTAAATACACATTTGCATCTATAATAAATTCCTCTGCACCAAATTCCCAGAACGGATTTCTACTCAATTCCTGAACTTTATCTGGACTTACGATACGGGTGTGCCCTGGCCATTCTGTTCCCGCTATTTAGGCAACCACCCACTCCTCAGTGTGTGGCCCTCCAACACCTGTTGGTGGGAGGTGTTTGGCAGCCTGGCACCCACCATTGGTTCATCTTCGACTTTGTTCTGAACAATTATTGGAAATACTTGTTGCTGATGTGCGGGCACCTGTTGGCATTCTCCACCTCCTGCTTCTGACTCAACTTTCTAAAAGTGGCTTTTTCAAAATTGTACCTTAAAATCCGACTTTATCAGGAGAGATGGTTTTCATTACAATCCCAAAGGCATCAAACATGTACTGTATACCTACTCCCATTTTAAATTTGCTTTTTATAAATGTAAAAAAGGTAACTCCAATGTTACCCTATGGAAGAGATAACCCTTACAGTAGTGGAAAGCAAATTTAAGAGTTTTTCACTATGAAGACATATACAACTTAAACGTACATGGCCTATGTTTTAAATACACTGCACCCTGTCCTCTGGACTGTCCAGGGCATACCCTAGTGGTTACTTATATGTGTTAAAAAGGAAGGTTTGGGCCTGACAAAATGTTAATATTGGAAGGTTAAACTGCCAGTTTGAAAACACACACAGGCTGCAACGGCAGGCCTGAGATATGTTTAGAGGGCTACTTAAGTGGGTGGCACAATAAGTGCTTCAGGCCTACTTGTAGCATAGGTGCATATAATACCACTTTATAAGGTTTTACAAGTAAATTACACATACTGATTGGGGTCAGCTAATGCTACCAGATTTTGAGGTGTGAATACATGCACTTTAGTGCTGTTCAACAGTTTTAAAGAGTGCAGGGTCCTAAGGACAACAAAAACAAGAACGACAAAAAGGGAAGAGGAAGGTAAAATGTTTGGGGGTAGACCATCCTAAGACTGACAGGTCTAACAACTTGGTAGACCCAACACCCACTACCTCTCATTATGAAATACTGTGGCAGGCTAGTAACCTCAGCAGTGCTTCTTAAAGAAAAAGTAAACCCCAAAACAGACCACACATGGGTGTTACACCCTTAGTTGTCAAACTGGATATCCCATGAATGAAACTTGAGCCCAAGTATTTTATCTAAAGTGGTGAAAGCATCTGTGAACTAATGGTATAGGTCTCTGAAAAGTCTGCTATCTTTCTGATGTACCCAGAATTTAGGCTTACTGGAGGGAGGGGTTCAGTTTCCTGCAGGGGCTAATTAATGTGCAAAGTTTAATGGAAATTAACAAAAAGCATCTGTACATCTCATTTCTTACTAAATCTCCTGCCTTCTTTTTGTACCGCAATCACTATCCCTCCAGGCTGCAATGAAATCAACAGTAAAATATTCACGATTATGACAGATGTTCAATCCCATGCAGCGAGAATACAAGTGAGTGCCAAACTGCAAATCTCCATTTCATTTACTGCAATCCTTTCTACACTTACTTAAAATTCCTCTCATCCTGTTTGATCCACTCTGACAATTTTCACATTGGTAAAATAAAGCCTATGAAGTTATAAGCATTTTATTTAATTTACTAAACCTTTTGATTCATGCTTTTATCTCTTTAAAAGGCACCATAATCTCCTTGCTGTTTGAACAAATGAACCTTCAAATGAAGTTACGAATGGCTTCTCATTCTCCAATCTATCTGAAAGTCAAATTTATTAATCACACCCTATGGGTGCCCAGTGACATGCTGCTGTTCCAAATGATGGTTTTTGGATCCACATCAACTCATACATTTGCAAACATACCCTTTATTAGAGGACAACTGAATTTTCAAAAGAAACATGTCTTCAATGGAGAAGAGTGGCCCAAAGGGAATTAAGGTGGAACAGCAATTAGAAGAAAAAAAAGGCAGTGACTGGTTTAAGAGTAAATGCGGGCTGTGGTGGAGTAGATTTAGCGAAAATAGGTTTTAAAACTGCCTGCACATAAAATAGAGGGTTTAGGCAGAAAGAGATTTAAGGTGGAAATTCTAATTAATTTGGAGAGCTAGTTTAAGATTATAAGTTATGAAGGTGGATAACCATCTTAGAAAAAATTAAAGAATTAGAAATAACCTAAGGAAGGCTTATTAGATCACAATTTTGAGACCCCAAGTGCAGCTGGGTACAGTAATGCCGGGCCCTTAGTGTCTCCTACCCACTTTCTTATTTCCCTTCAAACAAACAGAGATGTACAGTAGTATTCAACATACTATTTACAAGGTCTTCCTTGCACCTTACAGAATATATGTTGATTTCTGCTCCAAAGGGCACAAACCAAGTACCTTAATCCTCCCATGCAGTCTGCCTTGGTAGAACGCTTCCACATACATCTTGTAATCTTCAGCCCGCTCTCCATTAAACTTGAATAGGTGGTTGAGATCCACAAATTTCCCTCATTTGTCCGTATTGCATTTCTCAAGCCTTACTTTACTATTATGGTAGGAAATGCACGCTATCTATCACTCTCTTACACAAATTTTACTGGGCACCTCGCATGCATCATATCATCCTTAGATATAATTCCCCTACTTCTTCTAGTGCACAGAGTTGGCATCTGCAGCTAAGAAGGCGCTAGCCCAGCTTAAAGAAGAATAGGAAATGTGCCTTAGATGCCAATTGGTGCACAAACCAGAGAGCAAGGTCTCATCAATTGATTTCATGTGAATCAAGGGTCAATTGGATTTGAGCTGTATCTTAAATGGCTAGATCCCCAGAAAGGGAAAATCGCGTTTGTTAGGTTTTGTCACCAAAAAACCTATGCTCAGGCTCATTCTTAGATCGGCAATATATCTACGGTAGTGCACAAAAAATGTTTGCATCTTTTTAAAATTCTGAGTATATTGGAATTTGCGCTTGGAACAGCAGCATCATTCTATGCTCCTATACCAATAAAACCAGGGTTCACATGTCTACTGCCACACTGTCCTCCTGTATATCTGCTGCTAGCAAGATATTTTCCTTCTTGACAGTCTTGCAACATTTCATAGACTGTACCTCATATAATATCATATGCAGAAATAGTATCTGACATAAATATTGTGTCCTAAATATTGTTTACAAAAATATTGCCTTTTTGGGTGTATAATCATCTAATATTTACTCCAGTGGAGCAATATTTTTTAACAGTCCTTGGCATTAGCAAGATGCTGATCACTCGCACACTCCCAACACTGTTTACCGCCTACAGACACACCACTATTTTCAGCAGGATTCTTACCAGGATTCTTGTTTGGGGAAACTTTGTGCTTAACAACATCTACATCTGGCACTTGTAGCTCATTGTTCTGTTTATTCACATCAATAATAGCACACAAGGTATGCTGAAGTATGTTTTCTACATAGAGCACTTCATCCAGCAAGGCATCCAGCATGATGTGTATTCGTCAAGAAGTACTCCAACCATGCATGACTACGTTCCTCAGTGCATGACATCAAAATGGCATCTTTCACTTATGATCATCAGGCATAGTCAGACCTAAAAGGCATACTTTAAATTCACTCAAAAGAGTACCTTCTTGCTTAGTTCATCAAACTCACTGCAGAGTATACCCTCACTTTAGAAATTGTGCATCATCTCTCATATCTACCTCCTGAGTGCAGTACGTAAATGAGATTAAAAAAACTGGTAGGGTTGTAAAAGGATAGTGGCTTTAGGAGTGTCTCTAACAAACCTCCACCAAAGGAGTGGCCAATGTAATTTAGGGTGCAGGATAAAAAGAATCATGTAGTTAACAAATCTATAAATAAAGACTTAATAGTGCATGTTATTTACACAGCCGCGGCTCCCCCATTAGGGCGGAGGAGCGTCTCCCCCCGCCAGCAGCAGAAGCTGCAAAACCTTTCACAACAAAAGGACAATAAACTGTGTTTATTATCCTTTCGTTATGAAAGGGGTGGGCATTGGGGGATGACAGGAATGTGGGAGTGCACTGTGCACTCCCCTCAGAGCGCACGTGTGTTTGGCCAGCCGTCTTGGGCTGTCCAAACACACATGCGCAGTGTGCCCCCCCGTCTGGCACTGCATTGCCGGGCTAGAGAGAGCAGGTACAATCTCCCAGCAGTATCTTAACCACATAGAGACCAATGATAAAAAAACTAATACGCTGTCTCTTTTTGTCCTGTTTCACAAAAAGGACATCTAGTGACGCTGACGCTCTCTGGTGTGGGATAGGTGGATAAATAAGCATCTTGTTCTTCAACTGGCGAAGGACACAATTAAAGCCCTATGAAAGTCTGTCTGTTTGTTTGGTTTTCAAGAGCTCTGCCCTGTCCAGCCCTGGCTCGCTAGAGCACCACCTGAATGCCCGAAGTCCAAAATGTGTTTTGATTACAGGTAAGGTAGGAATCTGAACCCACTTGTCTCTGCAACCTACTGAAGATGAATGGTCAGGTCTAGAAATTGTCAAATTCCACACGCTCTTAGGATTAAATCTCCACATACTACCTGAAAACAGTTGTACAGACCATGGTAGAGTTATCAGAGGGGTTGTTTGTTATGATAGCAGGTGGGGAATGGACAGAGAACAGGTGACAAGCTGAACAAACTCAAGAAAGGCACCGGAAGGCTCTTCTAAGGGTTCCAACTTGCACTCCTGATGCAATAATGCAAGTTAAAGAAGTATTCATTGTGGTGCAGAGACATTAAGAACAATCCCTGCTAAAGGAACATGAAGGAGTGATTGGCACCAACAAAGCAATCATAAGAAAAGCATATTGAAGCACAGAAGGACTAGGGCCCAATTCACAAAGAAAGTTGTCAGTAAGCACTAGCATATCTACACTGACAGAATTACGACGTTCTAGAATTCACAAACATTCCAAGGACTCTCTGGGCCAGGTGCAGGTTTCCATGCAAATTCCTGGGAAGACCAAGTGAAATTCTCATTGGTATCCTATTCCCACTCTGTGGTGTACAGTGGGGGATCTCACAGGAGGAAACGGGATCTCCTGTGCAAACACATAATATTTTTTTTCCACTGGAAAAATATTTTTCCGCTGTAGCCCCGGCAAACCAGAGGTTGATGTAGTTCCCTTTACACCAAAGAAAGAAGTGTTTCAAATGGCTGGAGTAAAAACCTCTCCCTTCCAATGGTGAAAGGAGAACAAGCGGTGTTTGTGAATACCCACAAATGTGCAAGTTAGAGGGCGCTCAAAAACTCCAAATCCAAAGCGAACCACACCTTTGAGTGCATTGAAAGGCCCGATTTCAACAGCCGTGAGTAGAATTCATGAGTGCAGTGAATTCAGCGAATAACTACACCTGCAAATGGGTTTCCGCCTGCTAGTAGTCACTTTTTGAATTCCCGCAAAAATTATTTCTGACCAAATTTACATTTCTGCATAGGTAGTGCTTTAAATGGGCCAGTACTGTCCGGTACTGAGTACCGTCACTTTTTTTATTTTGAGAGGGAGAGTACCTGCACTTCTCAAGAAAAACGTAATTCTTTTAATTGGAGAGCACCGGCACTTCTCAGAAACAAGCAGGTACCCTGATGCAGAGTACGTGCACTTCTATTTTCCCATTTCAAGCACTGTGCATAGGGTTCAAAACGATCTATGGAAACAGGCTCAAAACAGAATTGTTGGGTAATGCAAGCTCCATACGTTAGAAACCAATATTCGGCCTGCAGAAAAACACACAGAAAAATTTATCCATTTCAATGTTTTTTTTCTTCTTTTTAATATATTTTCTTATTTTATTGCATGTTATTAACAGTTAGTACATTCATGCATACAGTAACGTCTTTAATAGTTCAACCCACTTTCTACTCCCGCCTGGTCCCACTGACAAATGTCTTTAAATGCTAAGATATATGAGTTCCCTATTACATTCTTGTCGAGCTTGTCAATCAGAGTCTATGCGGTTATCATTAAAGGTATACCACTATTCCATTTCTGTATCTTTTCATACTTCCATTGCCCATCATCCCCATATTTTTTCATATTTCTTCATGCGTCGTCTACTCTTGTACACTTCTTTTTCTATAATTCTACAATATTCCATTCCTATTTCCTAGTTCTGATGTGTTGGGGGCGTTACCGAGCCCCTTCTCTGGGCTATATCTCTCTTGGCTACCAGGCATCCTTGTTGATGAGTATTTTTTAATGGCGTGTATATTCTGCGGTTTCCCAAATACCCAGCAACGCCATCCTAGGTGTCAGTCTAAGGGACCCATTGATTGAAGTCGCCAGTGTATTTTCCACCTTCTTTCGGTTACCTCTGGAGGCATGTGCAGCTCCATATAATATGTAGAAAGGAGCCTTCCATCCCACAGTTTCTATTGCATTTCGCATGTCAATCCATACTATCTTATATAATAAAGTCCGGCATTAGTCCACCCTGTGTAGTACTTTAAGCTGGCTAAGCTGAAAACTTGATTTTATTGCCACCTTTTTAGGAAATTCCACTGCCTCTGCCTAATCATCCTCTTCCAGGTTCCCTGTGTCTATTTCCCACCTCTCCCATAGTGTCGTCAGTGGATCGTGTGTACTCCTCATCAGGGTGCCATATGTCATTGATACCAGTTTCTTGTCAACTTTCCCACTTAGCAACCTGTTTTCCAATGGGGAATTATCTTGCTTCTCTCCCTCAGGGGGAATTCTGGTTTTCAGGGCATGGGATAATTGTCGGTATTGGAGCCACTGGGACCCGGTCAACTTATATTCTGTCTGCAGGTGTGAGAATGGGACTATCCCATTTGCGTCCCATACTTCCACCAGCGTGGATATGCCTATTTCATTCCATCCTTTGAATCCCTGCACTGACGAGACCTCTCTCAACCTTGTACCTTCCCACAGTGGGGTTTTGGGGGTTAGTCTCCCACCCTATCCCACCTCATTCATCAGTTTCCTCCATATATCAGTCGCCCTTTGTGTCGCCGGGTACATATTTGTAGGGTTCTTCCTAATGCATGTAGGTAGCTGTGTGCCCCCATCCCTAGTTTATCCCCCCATAACGCTGGGTTATCGACCTCTGTATAGGCCCAATCATTTACTACACTGACTTGCGCTGCTTCGTAGTATTTCCGCACATTGGGCATTTTAATACCTCCTTCATACCTAGATCTCTGTAGTGTTTTTAGAGATATTCTGGGTTGCCACCTGCCCATAACAACTGTCTTATCAGGCTATCTATCTTAGTAAAGAACCTCTCTGGTATCTTATATGGTGTATTTTGTATCATGTATAGCATTCTGGGGAATGCCATCATTTTAAACATGGCTGCCTTCCCTAATAGGGATAGTGGCAGCGACTTCCAAAGTTTCACGTCTTTTCTAGTCGTTGCAGTAGGGGTGTCATATTTGCCTCATAATACTCAACTTCAGTATGCGTTATCCATATCCTTAGGTATTTAAATTAGTTTCACTCCATGCGGAGTGGCAATCTGAGTTGTGCACTATTCACATCATCTCCCAAGGGGAACACTAGCGATTTATCCCAGTTAACTACAAAGCCTGAATGTCTACCATAAATGTTGAATATTTGTTGGAGCCTGCCCAACGTCTGCGTTATGTTGGATAGGTTTAGTAGGATATCGTCTGCGTATAGCGAAATGCAGTCCTCTGGTCCTTGGTTATCCGGCCAGCACCAAGTCAGTGGATCTACTCTTATCCAAGCAGCCAGGGCTTCAATAGCCAATGCGAACAACATCGGTGATAAGGGGCATCCTTGTCTGGTGCCCCTCATGATAGAAATCTTCCGAGACAGATGGCAGTTGACTTGCACCCTGGAGATCGAACGGTTGTAAAGGTGTCTGACCCATCTTATGTAGTTCAGCCCAAAACCCATCCCCTCTTCAGCCCCAAACAGATAGCTCCTCTCCACTGAGACAAATGCTTTGTTTGCATCTAGGGATACAATTACTTTGCCCACCAGTGCCTCTCGTGCCAGAGCCAAGTTATTATGTAGACACCGGCGGTTCAGCCTGGTCGATCGGCCCGGCATGAATCCATTAATGCACTAATTTAAAAATCACCATTTTCAGCCTGTTCGCCAATACCTTAGCCAATATTTTTATGTCCCCATTCATTAATGATAGGGCCCTGTATGAGTCACATCATAATTTTCCTGCGGTTGGGATTAACATCACCGTCACTGTGTGCATGTCTTCTGGTAGTTTACCTATTCTGTACGTTACAGCCTTATGTAGTGGGACCTTCACTTGTGTTTGAAGTCTTTTAAGTAACTCAATTGGGAGTCCGTTCTGTCCGGGTGCTTTGCCTGATTGCATCTTCCCCAAGGCCAGTATGATTTCCTCTACTGCAATATCTGCTTCTAAAGCTACTTTGTGGGTGTTACTCAGTTTCCTTATTGGACAATAATCAGCAATGAATGCCTGGATTTCCATTTCAAGGGCTGGTATGTGGGATTCATAAAAGCCTTCCAAATATGTAGCGAATTCTTCAGCTACCTCTCCACCTGTGCGTATCAGATTCCCTGATGTCTGCTTAATTTCTTTGATTTGTCATTTTGGGCCAGATATAACAAAAAAGCTATTTGCGATTTGGAAATAGCGATTTTTAAGAAATCGCTATTTCTGATTCGCAAAATGCAATGTATCATATTTGCGATTCAGTAATAGCGAATTCTTAAAAATCACAAATGCTATTACCGAATCGCAAATTGCAATACTGACCCCATTCGCACCAATGGGCATGTAGGCCCATATTTGCACATTTTTTGCATTTCCCAAATTGCGAATTCCTAACTGGAATGCGCAATTTGGGAAATGCAAAACCCCAGGGTGCTGGGGGCCTAAGGCCCCCTCTGTTGCACCCCAAAAAGATATTTCAGGACATGTAAGGCGCACACATGCCAAAGGGGCATGTCTGTGTTACATGTCAATGTTAAAAATGCATTTTTAATACATTAAAAAAATGTGCACATGGTTACCACCAAGTTCAACAAGCAGAACCTATAAAGCAAGAAAAGCCTCTTGAACCTGTCTGTTTCGGCGGGAATATTGGTTTTGCTGTAAAATACATTTCCATTTATTCACTCAGCTTTATACATATTTCATGGTTTCCTTTACTGCCTCCTATGGGCACTGAATCAATATCTTGTGTCTCTGCAGGGTGAAATGGCGGCCCCCGCATGATCTGGTCATAGGGTGACCACAGCTAGCCACTTTTAGGTGAAACAACCACTGGGGATTAAGAAGCTTGACACAGAAAGGAGAGTATTAGCCTTGGGCTGGGCGAAAGGTGCAGTGTGTGTCACCTGTAGCAGGCTGTGCGTCCTAGGACTGAGTCTTACTCAATGGTTAATTTGTAAATGAATGAATCTCAATGCTTAATTTGAGCCAATGGTTTCTGGTGGGGGCCCCAACACTTATTTTTGAGGGCCGGCACTTATTTTTCTGCCTCAAGCATTTACTGCGAGCAAAAGACACATATAGAAAAGATGGGGGAAGATACAAACGAAAAAGCGTCACAAAGGGAGAAAGCTGCAAAAGTGAGCTGAAGGGGCAGGGACTGGCTCTAAATGGAATAAAGAGGCCTGAGATGGCTTCAGGATTACGCTGCCTCAGTATTCTGTGCTTGCACATTTAAAAGCAGCAGCCGCATGTTTTAGAGGAAAGCTCTGAGCACCGGCATGTTTTTATTTACAAATTAAGCACTGGTCTTGGTGCTCAAAGCTCCGCTCAAAAGCCCGAAACCGGCGCTAATAGGGTTTGTAAAGCACAGCAAATCACTCATGAGGGTATCAAGGCACTGAATTGTAGGAAGGGGGAGATTAAGTGATTTGCCTAGAATCATAGGAAGTTATGCCAACGCTGAGACTCATGCCTGTTTCCCCCAGCTCCGAGGGCGGCAGCTCAGGGCTTTTTACCATACCCTGTGCTCCGCCCTAAATGTCAGGGCATTGAAAACCACCTTCACTTCCACCTTCTTTCCCCTTTGTGAGTTTTTCCCTCTCTTCCTTTCGGGAAATGTCTGACAGGACTAATAAGTGCTGTGGGCCCCACAGGAAACCACCAGCTCAAATTAAGCACTAGTCTGACTATCCACGCAGTACCTCAGTGGCTCAGTAGTATTTTGCATTATACTCACACCCTGCCTCAGTAGTAGTGCATTGTCTGCCCATGGATTGATCGCAGTGCACTATATCTCAGGGACAGCGCTGCACGATCTCAGTTCAGTATCTCAATGACAGTGATGCAAGTTGTCACTTCAACATATCAATCACGGTGATGCACATCATCCAACCTTTAAGATAATGATATTGCTGCGTGATGTCACTCCTATTTCTCATGTACAGTGCTGTGTGTTGTCATTCCTGCATCACAAGAATAGTGCTGTGTGGTGTCACACTTACATCTCAAGAATAATGCTGCAGATTGTCACACCTGCATCTCAAGTATAGTGCTGTGTGTCATCACTCCTATATTTCAATGATAGTGCTGTGCATTGTCACTTCAATATATTAGTGATTGTGCTTTACATTCTCAAACCTACACCTCAAAGATAGTGCTGCTCCTTGTCGCTCCTACATCGCAATGAAAGCGCTGCACATTGTCATTCCCAGATACCAGGGAGAGTGATGCTTGTTGTCACTCCTGTCTGCCAATGACGGTGCTGCCCATCATCACTCCTTCATCTCAGTTGTAATGCTGCAGTTGCCAACCCAATATCTCGGTGTGCATTGTTACTCCTACATCTTAGTGATAGTGCTGCTCTTTGGAACGCCTATGTATCAAAGGTAGTGCTCTACATTGGCACTCGTATGTATCAAAGATAGTGCTGCACATAGTCACTCCTATAGCTCAATTAACGTGCAGTACTTTTGTAACTCCTATGTGTCAAAGCTATTGCTGTGCATTATCACTCCTATGCATCAAATATAGTGCTGTGCATTGTCACTACTATATCTCAGTGATAGTGTTGTTCATTGTCACTCCTGCATCTCAGTGATCGTGTGCACTTTTGTAACTCCTGTGTATCAAAGATAGTGCTGTGCATTGTCACTACTATATCTCAGTGATACTGTTGTTCATTTTCACTCCTACAGCTCAATGATAGAGCTGCACTTTGTAACATCTATGTATCAGAGATAGTGCTGGGCATTGTCACTTATCAAAGATACTGTTGCGCATTGTCACTTCTACATATCAATGATAGTGCAAATATACAGAGTGAAATATGCTACTTACACCCATCGTTGAGTGTGAGGAAATAGCCCCTCACTTATCAATTGATGACAATAGTAATTAAAGTATATTTGACTCTGTGTACATTGTATATTCCATGTCTTTTTATGAACATTTTACAGACATTATTTGCCCAAAACAGGATTCAAGGAGAGAAAGTTTTGTAGTGTGATAAAATAACATTGGAGGGACCTTGCAGAAATAAACTTGACTTCGATCTTTCCACTGTTGTAAACAGTATGTGAAAACGTTTCTTAGTGCAATTAGTCCTAATAACGTGTGATTGAGCCAGATATATTTTTACTGCCATGGCATAAATAGATATATTAAATTGTCCTGTCTATCAATAATGAAACCTATAGTTTAATTCACTTTCATCGTATTTGGGTGATGCATAATTGGTATAAAAGTGTAACTAATTTACCAATATAAGTTAAGATAAACAGGCTTTTTGAGGATGTAATACATACTCATCAAATGAAATAGATTTACCTACTTAGAATCCGACTCATGAATATCTAGGAATGTGTGCACTTTGATTATAATAGTTGTAAATGGAAATTGCACTTTAAGTCATGTGCATGGCTAACTGAGTTAACTGATTTTCACTTTAAATTCATCTCAAACCCTGGATTAAGAGTTCTCTTGAGAATGACTGCCAGAGCTGAAACATACTGTTTTGTATTTTCATTATGATCAGCAATAAAATACATTACCACCCAGCAATCTATTGTTATCACGAACTTCAGAGCTTATTGCCTCGTTGAGTAGACTTTTAAACTAGTTTTTAATCACTGCCAAGTGGTGTATTGTTTAGTCACATTGGCACACCAGTGGCTGCATTAACCTGTAACGTATTAATTTGTCTTATAATTCTTGGCATTTTTTATGGAACTCAATGCTACTAATTTTGTCAGTCTTGAAAAGCTGAAAGGCTTATTGATCATACCAGGATTAAAAACTGTAACCTGTAAGTCACACCCACAAACCTGGCTAGAGCGTGCTCAGCCGCAGTAAACAACCTTGCAAGCTCAAACAGACCAATTTTGATTTAATTGGGCTTAATTGGAGTGTTCTTACTCGCTCAAATTGACCAAATTACAGTCTCTTATCTACTTTGCTTTCTGACATGTTTGACAAGCTCTGTGAAACGCATGAATAAAGTGCACACAAAGAGGAATATCTGGGACACTGCACAAGGCATTATACGTAAGTTCATGAGGTACGCAAGATGGTGTTTTGGCAAAATACTTTGTAAAAATATCTTGAGACACAAATAGTGTATCAAAACTCTTCTGATGTCAACAATATTGTAGGACAGAAAATGGAATAGGTAAGAACATCATTTTTATATCTTTTATATTATTCTAAATGTAGTTGTACAGTACAACTTTATTGTTTTTAGTTGAGCTTCATTAATTTTTATGTTAAAAGATATTATTAGTCTAATGTTAAGTATGTTTAATTATGCTTTTTGTGTTTTTTTCCTGATATGGTAAAACATTTCAAGAAAATGTTATGTTACTTTTTTGAGGGGAGTTGTCAGGTTTGTGGGGGAATAGTGTGGAAAGTATGTTAAATATCTATTTAATTGATTATATATGTTTTTATAAGGTTTGATGTGTTAATTAGATAATGAATTATGTCTACTTTTTTAATTACGTTATAGAAAATTTTAATAAAATGGTAATACATTGTTTTACATGTTAATTGGTATATTGGATGATTGTGTTCAATTTTAATAATTATATTATGTTTGTGTTTTTATTTTTAAAACTACTTTATATTTTTATTATGATTGAAAAATATTTGCAGTGTTATTTTTTCCAGTATTAATTTAATTTTTATTTGTATTTTTTTTAATTACTTCGGTAACCTGATAGGATGTATTTAAATCTTTCTTTATAATGTACTCATTTAAAAGATAGATTTAAATACGTCCTATCAGGTTACCCAAATAAAGGTTTACATAAAATAATATTTAAAAATTAAAATCTACTCATTGTTTTGATTCTTAAATATTATTTTATGTAAACCTTTATATGTTCATTTTGTGTTTTTCATTTTTACTAATTTAAATACATTTAGGAATGTTAAAAATAGTTTTTTTAATTTGTTTATGGAAATACATTTAATGGGCCTAATTTTCAAAGATAAATTTACACTTTGTGTAAGTTTATATTTGTTTTTCGAATTAACAAACCTGATTTAATAGAAGGTTTACGATTGTGAAGACTTTGCAGTCTGGACGGAGAATGCCACAAACATAAATATAGGCATGTTGTATCTTTATATGAGTTCTCTGCCTCAACTGCGGAGTCTCCATTGTCATAACCTTACTTCTGAATTACAGATTGTTAAACTTACACAAAATATTTAGTTTACCTTTGTGAACAGGTCCTATGTATTTTTTGAAAGAGGTCTCACCCCTCCAAAATCCAACACTTTCCTTTTTGTTGCATACTTCGGTGTTCGAATAGTAATTTTGATTCCTCCAAAGTCCATCACTTTTCCAACTCTTGTCACATTGGAGCTGGACTAGTAAATCTGACTCCACCAAAGTCCAACATTTTCCCTCTGTAGCTTGTTTTGGGAATGCAACCCCTTAGAAGTCCAAAACTTTCCCTACTGCTGCTCAGGATGGCATGGAGTTAGTACATTTTATCCCTCTAAGTCTAACAAGCCTATATTTATTTAATCTATTTAATCTTTTTAAATTGTGTTCATATATTTTTTGTTTTAGTTGTAAATATTACTTTACTGTAAATTATAGTTAATTATTTTATTCGTTTTATTTTTAAAATAATTTAGTGTTCTACAATATTATTATACAAATTTTGTTTTATATCTAGCATTTGTACATTTTATTAGTATTTTTTAGTATTTATTTTTAAACAATAATTTTATTCTTAAAAATAATGTTTACTTATTTGTATTTATTTTAAAGATTATGAATTTTATTTTATGTTTTTATGTTATACCTCTTTAACACAGTTTTTAGAAAATAAGTATGTTTACCGTAATATTTTTTAATTTAATTTGTTTTGAAGATAATATAGTGTAAAATAATTCACATTTGATATCTTTAACCATGATTGTTATGATATTGTGGTCTTTAATGTTTTTAATTTTATATACAAAGTATGTAGAGTTAATATTTGTGTCCTCAATATTTGTTGGGCAATTTTTTGGCTAATATTTTTGATTGTGCTATTTCGGCAAACAACCATATAAAATATACCGTTTTCCCAGAACACCAAAGAAATTGAGTATCACTCTGCTAGCGGCCAACCCTCAAAGAATTAGGTAGACACAGGGTCAGAATTCTTTTACTGCTTCCAACATGTCCTACCCATGAGACCTACCCATGGTCATTTTGGAAGGTCTTAAAATGTATCAGTTTGTTGTGCCTCATGAAAGCCACCAAGGACTGTCATTTTCCTTTGAGCTGTACACTCTAAAGCAAAGCTGTTATAAAGATATACAGTGCCAGTTGATGCAAATAGGCAATAGGGGCTCCGCCCTATCCCTTTTGTTCCCACCATAGTTTCTACTGCAATAATAAAAGGTAACAAAAAAATAAAGCAGTGGCAAGCTAATGCCTGACCATTCATCCAATTGAAAGTCAGGAAGTCTGGCACTTTCAGAGGCCCACTATATACATGTGAGCATGAGCTTTAATAGGGCTTCCACATGCAAAGCCATTGCTTTATCTGGCAGTGGTGTTTGAACAAAATATTAGGAATCAGAAATATCAGAAATTGAATACTGTGATACACAAATGTCGTGATGCAAAATATCATTGACAAGAATAACATTTTTTGAGGTAAGGAATATTGTATAAATAATAATTATGTTTTTTATATCGTTTTCAATAATATAGTGGTTAAAATATAATGTTGCAATTATTTGAATGTGTTTTATTTGATATAATAATTTTATGTGTTCCTATTATTTATATAAATGTTATTCATTTTAAAAAAATATGGCTTGTAATTTTATTTGATGTTGGATTTTTAATTATATTTGTAATAGTGATTTATAGTGTCGTAGTGGGTTGGTGGGTGTGTAGAGGGATAGGATGAGACGTTTTTTGGATAGTAATTAATTATAAATTATTTATTAAATTGTATTTAATTGCATGATTGATGGTTATTTCGCAAATTATGAAATATGTATTTATTTTACTTATATTGTAGCTGCGGACTGCTTGATTTGTGGGAGTCTAGGTTGGGAAGTTAATAAAGCAATCATTAATTAACAATCTATTGTTAATTAAGTATTGAATTGATTAGCATATTTTGGTATACTGATTTATTTTAGTTGTGGGATGCTCAGCTTCTTTTTTTATTTTAGTTTTATTTTCCCTTTACTAACCAAGTTTAAACTACACAAACTTTACAAGTTCTAAAGTTATAGTTATAACTTTCATTTAAAATGTATCCACCACCTTCAAATTACTATAAGTAGCAAACCTTGTTACACACTATTTTCAGCTCCCTAAACGGGCAACACTGACTATAGCTCTCCACTGTACCATGCACTGTGTTGTGACAAATCGTTTCATTCTATAAGTGATGCAATATGAAGGGGTATAAACAGTGCATGAAAAAGGCATAAGTTAAAGTTAATGTAGTGTGCCGAGTGAGGTGACAAGAATGCGTTAGAAGGTGCACGATTTATACTAATTTGAAGGTGGTGCATAAATTATAAATTGAAGTTATAATTATGACTTTACACTTTTTAATGTTTGTGTATTTTAATTTGGGTTTGTATAGAAAGAATACATACGATATTTCTAACTATAATTACCCCTAACCTTTATTTTTTTCATTGTATGTTGATGGTTTCAATGTTTTTACTAAGAATGTGTCATAGAATTTAGTGTCGCAAAGTGCAGTATTATGGATTTGAATAGTATGAAGTTAAATACAGTGGAGTAACATAGCAGACAGTGGAATAGAGTCTCATACAGTGGAGTGGCCTGGTGTGTCGTATCAAGGAGTGGGGTATCATAGAGTGAAGCAGCGTTTGTACAGTGGAGTGGCATGTCCAACAGTAGAGCTGAGTGTTGTACAGTGGAGTGTCATCGATTGGAGTGTCATGAAATGGAGTATGGTGGAGTGGAGTGTCATCGAGTAGAGTGTTGCAAAGTGGGACAGAGTGTAGCAGAGTATTTTACAGTGTCGTGGCATAGTGTGGACTTCTGTGTAGTAGAGTTTTGTATAATTCAGTGTTGTTGAGTGTAATGTCATGCAGTAGGTAGAGTGGTGAAGAGACTTGTATGGTGTAGTGTTGTACAGTGGAGTATTATGAATTGTGAGTACATAGTGCATGGTAGAGTGGTGAGTTATGGCTAGTGTTGCCTGGTTACCAAGTTGAAAAGAGTGTGTAGTGAGGTCTGCTACTTATATTAATTTGTGGATGGTGGATAAATTGTAAATGAAAGTTATAACTATAACGTTTGTGTAGTTTAAACTTGGTTTCTAGAGAGAAAACGTGTTTTCTTAAAAATAACTAAGTTTGAACCTTTTGGTGATTCATTTAATTTCAATGTTTTTTTTCATTCCAGTGTCGCAAGAGGAGAGTTGTTTTGTGGAGTGTTGTACAGTACAGTAGAAGAAAATGTTGTAAAGCCAGTACAGTAGAGTGGAGTACTCTGTCGTACAGTTTTGGAAACTGTTGTAGAGTGCTGCACAGTAGTGTCCACAGAGCATAGAGTCAAGTGAAATTTGGACAGTGGAGTGTACGGGGATAGAGTGAAAAAGAGTTTAGTAGAGTGGCAGAGTAGCATAGAGTGTAGTAGGGTTTTGCAGAATGTAGATATATTGAGTGGAATAGAGTACACTGGAGCGGCGTAGAGTAAAGAAGAGATCAGTGGAGTGGCATAAAGTGGAACAGCATAGACTGGAGTAGCATAGGCTGTGGTGCTGAACAGTGAAATGGCGCAGAGTGTAATAGCATATGATGTAATAGCGTGCAGTTGATAGGCGTAAAATGTAATCGTGAAAATTGTAGTAGCGTACAGTGGATTGGCGTACAGTAAAGTGGTGTAGAATGGAATGGTGTGTTGTTGAGTGGGGAAGAGCGTAATAGCATATAGAGGAGTGACGTATAGTGGAGTGGGGTGGAGAGAAATACCATACATTAGAGGGGCAAAGATTGAATTTGCATACAGTGTAATAGCATTAAATGGTGTTCATACAGTGGAATAGAATAGAGTGAAGTACAGTAAAGTGACGTGGAGTAGAATAGCTTAGAGGGGAGTAGTGTAGAGTAGACTAACGTAGAACGGAGTAGCGTACAGTGGAGTGGTGTAGACTGGAGTAGTGTACAGTGGAGGGGGGTAGAGTGAAATGGCATATATATTGGAGTAGCATCTAATGGATTAGTGCTGAATAGAGTAGTGTAGAGTGGAGTGGTGTACACTGGAGGGATGTAGAGTGGAGTAGCATATAGTGGAGTGGCATACAGTGGAAAAGAGTAGAGTGGAGTGGTTACAGTAGAGTGGTGTAGACTCGAATAGCATATAGTGGAGTACTGTACAGTGCCGTGACGTTCAGTGAAGTGGTGTAGACAGGGGTTGCGTAATCTGTAATGGAGTACAGTGTATTAGCATTGAGTAGAGTGGCATACAGTGGAGAGGTATCCAATGAAATAGCGCAGAATGGATTGGGATAGAGTGGGGTGGCATGCACTGGACTGGCGTAGAGTAGAGTAGCATACAGTGGAGTGGCATACAGTTGAACAGCAGATAGTTGAGTGGCATACAGTGGAATGCCATAGAGTGTAATAGCATATACTGGAGTAGGGTATAGCTTAGTGGCATACATTGAAGTGGCGTACACTGAAGAGGCATAGATTGGAGTTGCATTCAGTGTAATAGCGTAGAGTGGACTGGCATAGAGTGGAGTTGTGTACCATGTTATAGCGTAGAGTGGAGTCTTGTTGATGTAGAGTGCCCTAGGGTGTAGTGGAGTGGGTTATGATGGAGTGGTGTGGACAGGAGTGGCATACAGTGGCAATGGATAGAGTGGAATAGCATACAGTGAAGTGATGTACTTTGGAGAAGGGCCCAATTGAATAGTGGAGCGTAGTGCGGAGTAGCATACAGTGGAGTGGCATCCAGTGGAATAGTGTAGGTACAAGATGCAATTTTTTGCTGACAGCTGCACATTATGCTTCCATTATTATTATGGTCCTCAACTTTTAGAAATGGGGGTACATAATAATAAAATGCCACAGCAAACCATAGATCAGCTGTTTTTTCCTTACCTGTATAATGAAACCAGTTTGCTTGTTGAGTTGTTTGCAATTAGTCGGTTGTAAGCTGAGGATTGTGCTTGATGGTGCAACTGTTTTATCGGGTCTGTTGCCAGGATGCTGGTGGTGCAGTTATCTAGGAAATGAACAAGTTTTCAACGGTCTTCTGAAGTGAATATTGTCCTGGGTGCTTCTATTACTGGCTGGTAGCGAGTTTCAGAGCTTGGGGCTTGTACTGAGAAAGCATTGCCTTCTACAGATTACTTAAGGGAGGATGGTATGATGATAAGTGGTGCAAGTCTGGAGTGCCACATCTTGTTTGTATTGCTTGAATTTAACTTTTAGGTATAGCAGTCCTTTTCCTTGGGAGGCTCTGTGGACAGAGCTGCATGCTTGGGACATAGTTCTTCTAGCTATAGGTAGCCAGTGCTTACTGAGCAAGGCAGAATACCGCACAGCTTTTGATAACCTTAGCAATTTCTTGCTTCAGAAACCCTTGTTCCTATGCCAATGTAATAATGATATCAACATTGCGGCATTAGGGCATTATTATGTACAAAACAAATATATTGTGAACTGGCCTGACGTGGAATGTTGACCAAAGAGAGAGAAGATGAAAGGGAGAATTAATGAGGCACTCTTTGCTTTTCTTTGTGTGGTCAACAAAGAAAGTGAAATAAATTATGAAAAGGAAATATTAAATTTTCGAAGCTGTCCCAAAGAAAGGGTAATATTTGATAAAGATCTGTAAGTGAATCATAGGAACAGTATTGTTTCCTATCAGAAGCTAAGAAAACACAAGCAAAATTAGATATGGGTCTCTGAGAACTTTCTATCCAATAGGATCATAGCAAATGTATAAGCCTTGTGCATATTCTACAGCATCATCCCTACTTCTCAACTTCAGGTAGGTGCATTTGTCTCCCCAAGTTAAAGAAATTGAGATAACGTTTGGGAGAAATTACAGGGCGCAGGTCCTCCATTAGGAGGAGGAGTATCGCCCCCCCGCCAGCATTTGCAGCTGCAAGCCTTTTACCAATAATTTTTAATAAAAGGGGTGGGGCCACAGGGTGATGAGCAGTGAGGGGGAATGCACAGCACTCACTCTCAGTGCGCATGTGTGTTTGGCCAGCTGTCTTGGGCCGACCAAACACACATGAGCAGTAAGCTCTCTCCAGCCCAGCAACACAGCTGCCGGGCTGGAGAGAGCCTGCACAGTCAGCCTGGGAGTGCCCTGGCTCGGAACTCCTAGCCAATGCTAACGCTGCTTTGAGCAACGTCAGGATTGGCCACAGGGCAGGCTGGGAGCCTGTGCCTGCAGCCTGTAGCTACGAGGGACAGAGGAGTGGTGCGGGGTCAATGCACGAGGTAAGTGTTTTTTCTAAATTATTTTTAATTTAATTTTCATTTATATCCCCTCTGCGCGCCACCCCGCACATTCTGCTTGCCACGAGCTGTGGCTGAGAAATTTCTTTTCATGGCCTATCAGAGGAAAGCAGTGCACAGGCAGTTGAGGAGATTGAAATCCTCAGTTCCCCCCTCCCCCATCACAAAGTCTGACCCTAAACCAGGCAGCTGCTGTGATTGCCAGTATCTCTGGAGCCCTTTTGGAGTCTCTTGGGGTTTCCTTGTTATTGACTGCAAATGCAGGGAGTTTGGTGCACAGTGTGAGGCTGCCGTGCAAGGGCTAAAACTAAACTGACACCATTGCACGGAAACAATCATGCAAAAACTACTTTTGTTGTTAACAGAAGAGCTTGCTGTGAGCCCCATCAATGATAAAATTATGAATAACACCAGCTTAAGTTGAATGAAAAAAAAGCAGGGGACCTCCAAAGTGGCACATAGCCTACGTAATTAAGGGAGTGACTCAAACATATACCCTACATTTCTGTGATTCCCGTAGTGTGCCACCCAACTGGTATTTTGGTTCCTCTGAGTTTTATGTTATTGAATCCAGATAAATGACACAACAACTGACATTCCCCTAAAACTAGCAGGGACTATTGGGTTTGTCAGTGGGTGTTTGGTGTTCTAGTTAAATGAGTGACAACCATTATTTTGTTTTAAACAATATCACATCTTTAAATTATGAAATAGTGAGTGTGAGTAAACACTATTGAGATCTGTCCATTATGTTCACTCTAATTTAGACCTGCATGTCCTTTTTCTCCCCTCATCTCACCCGTCGGCATATCTTCCACCTCATCTTTCTTCAGCACCCTCTTTTCACTCTCTCCTCAAGTGCTCAGAGCAGGCTTTAAGTTAAAAGGGGCGTGTCATCGAATGGAATTGGCCCCTATGTTCTCTGCAGGAGTAGATCCAAAATGTTGGCCCTACTCCTGCAGAATACATCAATAGCATAAAAAATGACGCTATTGCCCCGTACCCTGCACCATAGTGCACTGTGTTTTAAATACAGTGCAAACATGCATGCGGCGCACACATGGTGGTGGTAGGGGGTGCTAAAGGGTGCCAGAGAACAGATGGTGCACTGTGCAGCGTCACTTTTCATAATTATGCCCTTAAATGTTTTTTTATAAAAGTTTCATTGACAGCAAAAAATACAAATCTGCGAGTCTTTATCATGTCCTAGTCATGTGATTGAACATGAAAAGAGAAGGATTGCTATTAAGATGTGTGTTGATTGCTCAGGGTTGTTCACAAAATCCTCATGGATTCCAAAACGTATTGCTTCAAAAAGGTGACGGGGTCCTTGCAGTGCTGTCTGGTTGGTGCATAGAGTTTTTGTCAATGCCTCTAGGTTTGCTGCTTCTTCTCAAGCAAAGCGTCATCACAGAGTTCACATATGGATGGTGGATCACGTCTGTAAAGCTCTGACTTTTAACTCAAGCCCCAGCCCTTCTCCCGTCCACTACTCCTGTTTAACTTATGTAAACCACCCTCTAAATCAACCTATAATTCCGTCTCCCTCTTTGCTGTAAATTACCACCCTCACCCAAGCTCATCCACTCTATCACTACACTGCCACTGTCAACCACTGTTGTGTACGTGTGGCTTTGTAACTAGGGTTGGACTTTATAATTCAGACTTAAATATTATTACATATACAAAAAAAAAAAGAGAGAATTCTTGAAATAACAAGAAAGGACAGGACACTTCCAGTGAAATTGAAGCTTTTACTATCATACAGATATTCACAAATAATTCCTCCCAACGCGTTTCAGCCGTAGCTTTTGTCTTATTTATGGTGTCTTCCGAAACCATGGTCAGACCGCCACCTTTTTGAGCCTCTGTATTTCGGGTCTCTTTGGTGTATATATATATATATATATATATATATATATATATATATATATATATATATATATATATATATATATATATGTATTCAGTCGCACTATTAATCATCCTATTTTGCAGGAAATTGGTGTGCTGCTGTATTATTTTTCAATTGGGGATTAATTGTGCTACTGGATGTGAAGTTCTTGTGAAGGAGCGCAATGCACCCACGATGTCAGATGGGAGCGGCTTTTTCTTTTTCTGAAACGAAGAAGAATAAATATATATGTATATATATATATATATACACACACACACACACATACACATGTACATTCATTGATAGATACATAAAATAGTTCCCTCAATCTACTAATAGCTACCTTAATGCATTTGTTTGGCATATTGACCTCTTTTACCATATTTAGGCCCAGATTTACAGCAAAGTGGTGCAGTGTGGTGCTGTGCCTAAAATAGCAGCACTGCGCCACTTTTGAAATGCAGGATGCGCCATATTTACAGGCACACAGTGCACCACTGTCTGTCCCCCTTGGTGGTGCTGAATTAAGCTGCCTACGCCAACGCAGGCATCCTTGCACCACAGAGCAAAGGTGTCTGCGTTGAGGGGATAGAAGGAGCAAAAGGCAATAAATGATTGTTTAGGTGCAGGAAGGTGTTCCTTCCTGCACATAAACAATATACAATGGCAATTTGGCACTTCTTTGTGTGCTGCAAAATGCAGCACACATAGAAGTACCAAAGCGTCATTTTGGAATGATTGTTTATGTGCAGGAAGGGACACTTTCCTGCACATAAACAATCATTCATAGCCTTTTGCTCCTTCTACGAGCCGTGCAGAACACAGCACACATAGAAAGAGCAAAAAACGAGGAGGAATAAAAGTATTCCTCCTTGTTGTGCCATGCTAACACCACCCTTGGGGTGGCAGTAGTTTTTGGCGCTGCCTCAGATTTATGCCTTTTTGTAATTCTGGGGCAGTGTCAAAAACAATGGGTGTTGTGGTGGAACACCCAGACAACACCCATTGCACGCTCTTCTGACGCAGAAAACTTTGGAGAGGCCACATTTACAAGGAGGCGTTAAGCCACAAAAAATAGCAGCACTGCGCCACTTTTGAAACGCAGGATGTGCCGTATTTACAGACACACAGTGCACGCCTGTCTTTCCCCCTTGCCGGTGCTGAATTAACCTGCCTGTGCCAACGCAGGCATCCTTGCACCATAGAGTAAAGTTATCTGCGTTGAGGGGATAGAAGGAGCAAAAGGCAATAAATTATCGTTTATGTGCAGGAAGGTGTTCCTTCCTGCACATAAACATTCTACAATGGCAATTTGGCACTTCTTTGTGTGCTGTGAAATGCAACACACATAGAAGTACCAAAGCGTCATTTTGGAATGATTGTTTATGTGCAGGAAGGGACACCTTCCTGCACATAAACAATCATTCATAGCCTTTTTCTCCTTCTATGTGCCCTGCAGAATACAGCACACGTAGAAAGAGCAAAAAACGAGGAGGAATAAAAGTATTCCTCCTTGTTGTGCCATGCTAACACCACCCTTGGGGTGGCAGTAGTTTTTGGCGCTGCCTCAGATTTATGCCTTTTTGTAATTCTGGGTCAGTGTCTAAAACAATGGGTGTTGTGGTGGAACACCCACAGCAACACCCATTGCACACCCCTCTGACGCAGAAAATGTTGGAGGGGACACATTTACAAGGAGGCGTTCAGCCACTAAAAGTGGATGAACGCCTCCTTGTAAATACGGAACAGCGAAATGTGCCACCAGAGCTGAAAGTGATACTCTGGTGGCGCTAGGGACTTGTAAATCTGGCCATTGGTGCTCTGAAATAAACTTTGTTGTATTTTCACAGGCGGTTTTGCTGCACTATTGTACCAGACACACTCCAACTCTGGCCAACCACGTCTTGTGCACCTGATCCAATTACATCCCGGGCAACACACATGAACCAATCACAGACCCATAAATCTTAGACTGTACATCCAATCAGCATTTACTGTCCATCTTCTACACCACAGCCAATCACATTTTGTACTCGGACCAATCATTTCCTTCTGCCTGGTCAACTAGGAAATTCCCTCTTATAGGGTCCAAATTCTCATTCAACTTCTCCCTTCAGGATTTCGATGCTCCCTGCAATCTGACTGCACAACCCTCCCCCTCTCCTCCAAGTCCAGGATGTGGTGATAAACTGCCACAATAATGGACAGAGGCCAAGATTTGCTTCTAACGTTGGTTCTGCCAATGGGCAGAAATAAATTCCTAAAACCACTAAAATGTATTCCAACAGACACCAAAATCGAGAGATTCTGATTAAAAGAAACATTAAATAAACACTAGCAATTATTTCTAGGCACTTACATTGATTCACTCGCATCCTTCTTTTCAGAACCCCATTCAACCCCCTCCCTCAGCCACTGATTGGCTGCCCTTGATTTATCCGCTAAGTGGTGAACTCCCTGACTCTGAAAGAAGTGCTGCTCTAACAGGAATTAACCAGCAGCTTGCGGTAAAAATAGCTCGCTGACATTTCACCCTAAAACTCGCTTGACTCAGTTTAAATGCCCCTCAACTACATCCAAAGGCTGAAGTGAAGGGCTTAATTGCATTCAGAAAGTATCTGCAAAAACCCATGAAATCATTAAAACTTTATAACCATACTTCTTGACTTCTAATGCAAAATCTCAAAGTTCTTCATATCTGAGGTTTTTTTTTCCTGCGGCAGGGGAAAGTTATCCTTATGTAACTAAACTGAGAGCAAAAAATACTGGTTAACAGATTTAATGTGGACTCTGGAAAGTTTAGAAAATTAGAATCTAAATGCAGAATAGGTCAGAATAGGTCTATCAATGCATTTTTCTACTTAAAATCCTCACCCTGAATAATGCAACGTTCTAAGCAACTCATACAGAAGGCGATGATTTAGTAATAGTTAAACCTTGGTGTAATTTAAATTCACCCTGGCATAATTTGCGCGCTCTTGGGAAATTTGCAGAAGCTTGTAACCTTAAATTCTGGAGTTTACGCCATTTAAGTCACATCGCATAATCGCACGTTGTTTGGTGGAGATCTTTAGAGGGAGCACGCTGGAATAACACAAATGGCCAGAACTCAAGCAGCAGTTGCAACAGCCGTGTGTGTTTTTTGTGCTATTGTTTTTTTACAGCCATTGTGTTTAAAATTGACTTGAAGGTGCATTGCACACTTCATTATACAGTGCTAAGTGATGGATTTGCTTTTTCTGTAATTACACATAATAGTGTGTAATTTTTGTGAACTTTCACATACTTACATGAAAATAAATTACACAAATTTTACTCACACTTAGTAATAGGTCGAGGGTGTGAAGTTACACAAACATAGGGTGGAGACGTTTATGGTTGTTGACCTTCATGCAGACTCCTGCTTTAATTTCCTCTGTGCCCAAGTGTAGTTTTCCTCAGATTTGAACCAACAGATCGGATAAAAACTGCTCCAAAAAAATAAAAAAATCTTTCATTTCATCCTGTCTCTTATCTCCTAGTCTCGGAATATGTAGATGGAAGCTGTTCCTTATGAGTGACTAAACATTTGCAAAGACAAAGTTACACCAAATTACAGACTTGTGTAAAACATTGAACATTGGGAGTAACCACTACTGAAAGGATTGTGATAATTTAATTTTTCAAGCAGAAATTTGCGTCCTTTGTTCATTTACATTTTTGCAAGAAATATAAGAAGATCATGAGAAAAATCTTCACACACCGCTAGTAATATATCCTTAACTCCATTGCAATACAAGATGCATCGCCTGCTCGCTGATGGAGGCAGAAGAGGGTTCTTCAGACTGACCCGGGGCGCAGAAAACCATTATAAACGTTGTACTCTCAATTTCACCTTTAAATGTGAAGAGGATTGATAGTTTATAACTTGGCACCTCTGAAAAGATCGGCTCACAGAAGGTGTGATTTGATGAATTCTGCCTTATAATCCACGATGTAGAATAGATTGAGGCACTGTGCCCAGGCTCTGGCACTTTCCATGACCTGCCATTTCAATTGGGACCAATCATATTATTTGGAGTTCTTGAAATGCCTGAATTATATTCTCCAGAGAAAAATAGTCATCTGGTTAGACTGCAGGAACATGTCAAGTTATGTATTTTTTTCCAATAATTTACATTTACTTGTTTAACACCACAATTCTCTAGTAGTTGTGATAGCAAGTCACCTTTCATGATTAATACTCACTGTGAAAGAACAACACACTAACAACAATTACTGGCAAAGCCAATAGGTCTCACCTATGCATGATCTAGTGGCTTTCTCAAAGGGTTTTTGAGCAGTGTTGTACAACAGTGCATCTGCTGTGCAGCCAAGCTAAAACAAAAAAGAGCACTACCATGAGGTCAACAGTGGCACTGTCATAGAATTTTTTATTATTTTTTTTACTTTTAACCATGCTGCTGTACACCATGGCTGAAAAACCCAGTAATGAAGCCAAACAGATCTCGTGTATGGAAGACCAAATGCGAAAGGAACATCGACACAAGCTGACCAATCAGAAGCCAGCAAATAAGACTGTCAGTGGAGCTAATGAATGGTAAGCAATGGGCGGGCTCCAGGCACCCTTTAAGCTAAGAAAAAATATCTTCCAAGAGACAGCGTAGGCGCTGACTCAGGAGAGACCTAAAAAGGATGCTCTCTGGCTTACATTTTAAAGAAGATTCAAATATTACTATAAAAGAAATATACACTAAAATATTTAAGAACTATAGGTCTTTCAGTCCTTGGTATTGGCATGGCATGCAGCACAGTCTCGAGATCCTGACTAGTGAGAACGGTGAATAAAGCTGGAAAGAGCTCTGAGACTGGCCTGACATTAAGTGGCTTTGGAATGAAATTCTCATGCACTGGCCCGTGAAGAGCTGATGGAGCACCTGTCACTTTGAATCAGGGTTTCGCCTTGACACAATGGCACTTCTAGAGGGAGACGTTTCACAGACTTTCGGGTAATGGGGCGCTGTGTTTATTAAGCTAAAGGACCAATAGCCCTGCCTGTGGTGAGGTGCGCTGTCCACCTTCAGAGTCCCCTGGGTACCTCCCCCTGCGACCTGCAGCCAATTCTTTTGGTGAGGATCCATGGTTGTTACCTTAACAGCTGCAAATCTGATGTGATCATCTCTAGGCGGGAGAAAGAGCGGGAAAAACTATGAATCACAGTTGTCTAGAGTTCAACGTGTCTGATCAACTGTATGGCTGCGAAAACAACTGGAATGTGAATAAACTGGATGACATCTACTGTAATCTAGAGAGGAAGTGACTGCTGCAACATGGTCAGGGTGAACAGCAGTCTGTGAGATGTTTAAAAAGGCAAGGAGGTCCTATATCTGAGCCAGCAGAATGCACTACGCTCCACACTTAGGTAGCTTCGGTTGGTAATCCACTGCTAAAATAGATATGGAACACGAAAGCACCCTCATATTCCCCTCTCAAGAATAGCAAAAGCCATGAAATGCATTGACTACAAGATTTTCGATACGACTGAGCAACCATTTGACTGCAAACATACCTGAAGTGAGCAAACTTAACTAAATTTGCCATAATACAGTGCAGGAGAACATGTAAGAGTCAGGAGCGGCTCACAGTACTTTCTATGGGCAGGGCGGTGCGTAGGGATGGGGACGAGGGGTGGGATTAATATAACACCTGGATCGTCGCCGCCGGTGCTGCCGCCACCACCGTGCTGCTCCTCTGCTGCACACACAGGCTCCCAGCCTGCCCTGCGGCCAATCCTAACGCTGCTTATAGCAGCGTTAGGATTGGCTGGGAGCGCCCAGCCAGAGCGCTTCCAGGCAGACTGAAGACGGTGCCTTCTCTCTCCAGCCCGGCAACACAGTGCCGAGCCGTGTTGCCGGGCTGGAGAGAGCACAGTGTGCATGTGTGTTTGACCGGCCAGAGACGGCTGGCCAAACACACATGCTCTAAGAGGGGGAGTGCTCAGCACTCCCCATCAGTGCTCGTCACGCCCAATGCCCCACCCCTTTTACTACAAAACGATAATAAACATAA
The DNA here is from genome assembly GCF_031143425.1 of Pleurodeles waltl. Taxonomy (NCBI): domain Eukaryota; kingdom Metazoa; phylum Chordata; class Amphibia; order Caudata; family Salamandridae; genus Pleurodeles; species Pleurodeles waltl. The sequence continues at coordinate 106,021,422 of NC_090446.1, forward strand.
TACATCGTTTTGTAGTAAAAGGTTTGTAGCTGCTGCTGCTGGTGAGGGGGTGACGCTCCTCAGCCATAATGGAGGAACCTTTCCTGGTAAGAGTGCAAATTACAATCCGTAAGATGCCCTCGATCTGATGCCCACAGGCTTCCAAGACCTGGCAGTAGACCCCACTGATAAGTTAATTCACCCCAGCTGAATTTGAAATGCACGTAGAGCTAACCCATATAACTCGTATAATAGTGCAAATTTATTTTCTCTTTGACTTTTAAAAACATTTGGCATGGAGTGGCGTGGAATGTCTTACGGCTAGCCCCAGTCCATTTATTTGTTTGCATGGTGCACGCTAGAAATCTAATTGGCGTCCCTCTGTACTTGCATTCAGTTCTATCAACAACTCATTTAACATTAAAAACAGGGAAAAAGTAAGAGGATTGGAAGCTCCCAGAACCTTAGGCAGAGATTATACAAGAATGTTTTGACTGCTTTCATTGAGCGTAATTGCGTGGTGTTGGTTTTAATATCCCCAGGAAGAGACTTCCATATTTTTGGTCATAATTGGACAAACATCCGACCCACTTTACAGTGTAACCTCTGATTGCATGAGCTCAACAAGCGTTGTGTCTCAGGAGTCACTCCTGCGAACTGATCAGCACAATCTCTTCAACAACAAGACCTCAGCATTCATACATGTATGCAAAATAGGGTAACGGGAAATTAAATACTTTTCACTGGGTAATTCAAATTTTGCTAGGTCTTCTATGGACTCTACCTCAGGATACCTGCAGAATCTTTGACCTTTGTAGAAAATACATTGGCTGCTGAAGGGTGTGCAGTGTAAAACACTTGCAAAATGGCAGCCGATCGCACACTAGTGACAAAGGATCTCTGCAATAAGACACTTCAAGACACGGGTGACAAGCAGCGCTCTACAAAACCACCTTACATCAGGTTCCATTATATTTTCAACTGCGCCTCTGTGCACTTTCAGAAGAGTGAATGATATTTAAAAAAGAGACTCAGCCTCAATCAGAAACATTTAACCTCAATACTCAATAACTTTGAGGAATGCTAGATGCTACAAGGTTCTTTGTGATTGGTGCCCAAGGGAAGCCTAGCCCGTGTGTTACAAAATGAATGATCTCATGAGTTAGGACAATTGACCTGAAAACAAGAGGATAATTTTGATATGATTGATCATGGTGGGGCGAGCAAGTACGGCAAACAGAATATAGTATGGAGGATTGATGGCCTTAATTGAGGCAGTACTGACAAAAATAGCACTCAATAAGAGTGAATGATACTATACTAGAGTCTAGCATATCTCTTTGTCTTTAAGAAGTAAAGCTACATTTTGAAACGCTCCAACTCTTCCATAAAAAAAACACTTTTTTGTTGCTTTTTTTCGGTTGTGAATTAAATAAAATATTCCAGAATTTGTGGATTTGTTTGCTATATATTTTTCTGTACTTGTTTGTGTTGTTTTGCGGTTCAAGGATAGCAGTGGGCCAAGACTTACACAGTGATTCAGTGGGAGTGCAAAGAAGTCAAAAGGTCAAGAACTGCTGCCTTGTAGCACACTTTCCCAGTCAGCTGTCTCTCCAGATGAGTATGTGGTGAGAAGATTACTGGTGTCTAAGAGACAACTAAATGTTTATAGTGACAGTCACCAAAATAACTGCTTCATTAGCCTCATACCAGGAGTCCTGAGAGAAGCATCAGAATAGTCCTAGGTTCAGTGCTTAATTTGTAAATAAAAATGTTCTGGTGTCCAAAGCTCTGTATTGAAACACGCGGCTGCTGCAATTAAATGTGCGACCACAAAATACTGAGGTAGTGTGATCCTAAAGCCATTTTGGGCCTCTTTAATCCATTTACAGACACTCCCTGCCCCTTTAGCACACTCTTGCAGTTGTATGATGGAAGCACACATGCAGAAACAGCTCATGCCTTAACCAGCCGTCTGAACCATGACCACGCCATTCCCTTGCATGCCTTTACCACGCATGCCTTTACAACAAATTTCATTGTAAAATAATGCCTAGTAAAGGCATGTGTGGAAATGGCACATAAAACGGCATGCAGGGTTCTGTCATGCAGCCCCCCACCTGTCCTGAGGCCCAAAAATACCCCTTCCCCTAATACCAAATCACCCCGAACCTCCCATCTGTCCTGAGCCCTATAAAAAAAAAAAACTATCCTATCCCCCTCCCCTAAACTAAAGTACCCTGACCCCATACCAGATTGAACCCTAAAAGTAAAACTATCCAGACCACCACCCCTGCCCCATAAAACTAAACTACCCCTACACACCCCACCCGCAATGAGCCCTAAAAAAAAATAAAAAAACTATACCCACCTCCACCCCTTCCCCTAAAACCTAAACTACCCCAGCCTCTCCAAGCCCTAAAAACTAGACTACCCTGACCCCCACTCCTGCCCCTAAAACTAAACTACCAACACCCGCCACTCACCCAGAGCCCTAATACCTTCCCCCAATAAGTAAACTACCCCTACCAGCCCACACACCCTAGGCCCTAAAAAAAAAAACTATCCCGACCCCCACCCCTAAAAACTACATTAAACTTATCCCCCCACCCACAATGAGCCCTAAAAAAAAAACTATTCCTAACCCCACCCCTGCCCCTAAAAACTAAAGTACCCCAACACCCCCACCCACCCTAAGCCCTAAATCCATCACCACTGCTAAAAACTACCCACCAACCCTGCCCCAAACCCACTTACCTCACTATGTCCTCTACCGATCCTTCCTCCACTTCTTCCCTCCCTCCCTTCCTTAAACCTTCCCCACCCCTTTAAATATTAACTACCACGCACCCCACCCTAAGCCCTAAATAAAAAAAATACCCAAACCCCCTACTCCCGCCCCTTAAAAAAACATAGCCCAATCCTAAGCCCTAAAAAGAAATACCCAAACTCCCCACCCCACCCCTTTAAAAAAAATAGCCCATCCCCGTGACCCCCCTAACTCCATTCCCTTAATCCACCCCCAAGCCCTGCCCCAGCCCCACTTACTTCACCGCGTCCTCCGCGTCTTCTCCCGCACTTGACTTTTTCTGTGCCTTAACCAAGCATTTGCATAGTTTAGCACATGCGTGGTTAAGGCACAGAAAAAGCCATGCGTTGTTCCTGCAAGCTTACACTTGCGTGGGAAAAGTCTCTGTTGTTAAGGATGCCTTGTTAAGGACATTTCCCCACTCTTACAGCTTTCTGCTTTCTCCCTTTGTAATGCTTTTTCGTTTTTCTACCCCACCTTCCTTCCCATATGTGTCTTTTGCTCGCAGTAAACACCTGACGCCACAAAAATATGTGCCGTCCCTCAAAATTAAGTGCCGGTGTCCCCCTCCAAAAACTATCAGCTCAAATTAAGCACTGCCCAGGTTGAACACATCTTGTTATTGTCTCTTGTTATTGTCTCTTGGGAGACATGTCAAACAAGAAGCAAAATGGCATAATTATCTTCTAGGTGGGAAGCATGATCATTTCTGCATCACGCACAGGTCTGCTTGGAAGGGAAACAAGTAGGACCACACTATAGAGCAGTGTGACTGGAAAAAGCTCTCTTGAACTTGCTCATAAAGTCAGTTCGACTCACCAGTCGACATATTATTAATTATATAAGAAGTTACATTTATCTTTCAAATAAGCTACTTCAGCTTCCAAACTGAGAAATCAACAATAACAAAAGAAAACATTACAAATGCAGTCGTCCCTGAAGAGCTTACCTTTGCTTCTGCTTTGGGACCACAAAGACTTGTATGGACTTCAATCCTGACCAGGGCCTCGTCAGGAGGCCACTTCAGCTTGCACCACTCATTGCTCTTGTCAGCTCTGTCATTGACAGTACCAACACAACTACTAACCATCACACTTCTGCAAGTGTTGCAGTTCAGGCTATTCCTGGCCAATCAAAGCAAAAAGGATGGCTTGAGCGGCAGGTACTTGTTATTTTTAATGTATATTGAATTAATAAACTGTTGTTGTACTCATCTCCAAATTAGGCAAACAGTTGCATCATGCAGCATACTATCATAGGTGCCAGTGTTGACAATTAAGTGCTGGTACCAATCACCGGAAACCACCAGATTGAATTAAGCACTGGTCTTGACCTTCCGCACCTATTGACATCTCTGCGCAGGGACCCTCACATAGCTCTACCAGACCAACTCCATCTTAATCTCCAGCAGCACCAACTGGCTGCTAATTTGAAGGGCATACACACAGTTCTGCCAATGATTTCCATTTCTGACCTGCAGCAGCCATAGACAGTCCTGTACAGAGACCTTCGCATAGCTTTATAAGTGCAATTCGTTGGTGACATGCAGAATACATTGACGTCTGAAAGCAGGAGGACACAGATCTGACTGGCAGTGCAATTAAATATTACCCAGCAACTCATGCATGCTTTCCCAGAAGCTGCATTGGTAGAGCATTGGTATCCAAACTGCAGCAAATATGTGTGCATGTGTGTGGATTTGCATAGTACAATACTAGCTCTACAGGGCGTGGCTTCAGAATACCAAGGTCACCCAATATTGTGACGAATATATCAAGGAGGAAAAGTTTGATAGATAACTATGTATATAATTTCTATACTGAGATCCACAGATACCTTGATTATTTTCATATACCTACAAGATACCGAGATATGGACTTAAGAACAGTACATCTATACCTCACTCTGTACAGTTACCTTCTTGATATTTTGGTCCTTGATAATCAGTTCACTATTTTGGGTGACCTTCATATTCCCTCCTCAATTGTTCATACTGTAATACTCTAAATTAAATGAGCACTGTAAGGCAAAGAGGAGTGCAGAGATGAAGCATCAGTGAAGGGATGCAGACAGGACAATGGAGTTAAGCATCTAAAACTCTGATTCATTGGAGTACATCATCCAGAGGCCCACACGTGGATGCGATGCTGTTTGAAAGGGAAGATCTCAGATGCTTCCCGAAGATCAGGAGTGAGGGAGCTTGAGCTACGGTATTCCATGTAAACACAAAATCATGATCCATGCAGTATTGAACGCACTTTAATGTTAGGGCTCGTAGGGCAATGATTGCATTAATATTTTATTTTAATTTTGTTATTATTTCTCTAGGCAAGAGCTTGGCAGCCCCAGTACAAACACAAGTGGGCCAATCACTTGTTTTGATATCCATACATAGCAGTCACACTAACATGCCCCCATTGGTGCTTGCAGTCACATATGTCAGTGCACATGGGAGCCAATTTTGAATGCATTTGTTGAACTTTCCCAAATCATAATTCTAAGATAAGCACCTATGCCTGTGCAAATATATGTACGTGTCTGCATGCACATGTTGATATCTTTGAATTCTTTTTTTGTTAAGTACAACAAACCCATTACAAGTTAGCCACCCCATATTGCCGTATGAATGCACAATTGTTCGCATGCACATATGGCCATTTGTAATTTTTTTGTAAAGTACAAAACAAATGCAAAGATGAGTGCACATTGGTGTGCACTCTTTGAATGTTTTTAATAAAGTGCAAAGAAAAAAGTCATAGCTACCCTAGCATCCTCACACATGCCTACACATTTGCAGCCATCTTTGAATAGTTTTTATTAAACTATATAAAGAATATTAAAAGGAATCAAGCATTTGCATAAAGAATAGCTGGACAACTAAAGCCAAACTATGCCAGTGCCAGTTTTTTATTGCTGTGCATTGCTTTACTTTGCACTCATGAACTCAACTGTGCTATTGTGCAGGGCTTTACTCCAGCTGACACTAAGCCCCTCATTCTGGTCAGACTGGTTGGTAATTCTAATTTGAACGCAAATATAATTGTGGCACCAATGGGTTTATGAGTTGTGTGTAATTACTGCACAGATAAAATCTCTTGAAATTTATGCAGGAAAATCCACACTGTTCTGAGTTTTAAACCTGGTATAGGGGGAATGTTGGTATTGCCACATTATTACCCATCCTGACCTGTAGAACCCATGTTAATGCTTCACCCACGAAATATGAACCCCAGTAGTTTTAGTCATTCACCGTTCAATATTACCACATCATTTTACCAGGGCACTGGGAATAACCTAATCTTTAGAACACACAGGGAGAGGTGGAGGTAAGCCAACGCACACCCTCCACAAATAGATAATCAGAAATCACAACAGATTGCAAAGGCTAGTGCAATAGACCTAACCTAGGTCTATACCTATAGTACTACCAAGTTTGGATACTGGAGGTTTCTCTTACCAGATACTCATTTTCTTGGAAGAGGAGGCCTTACCCACTATTGTGGCATGCTTTGTCTTTGGCGACCTCTCCCCACCCTATTAAGATGGTACCACCAGGGTGGACTTGACCTCAAATGAGAAGAAGTTCTTAACTAAAATTTACTGGATAGAAACCTGGAGGTAAACTATGGTTGTCACCTTTATTTGTGTGTACCTCCGGTACATCTGAACAAAATAGTGGGATGGGGTGTAGGCATAATGACCCCACCATCCATTGTACACCAACACGTTTCTGTCCCATCTCTTGCCAATACTGGTCATGGGCATTCTTCAGGGCCCAAGGTATCCCTGCCAAACTAACCCATGCTATGTCAGTGAGTGTAAAGGAAATTATATGGTCAATGGCCATAATCCTACCTTGACACGTGGGCTCTATTTCCCTAACCTAGGGATACCAGGCTTCATGGTCTAGGGGGACATAGTACCCTCTGTAGTGACACATTTGTCAAGAGGCATGCCATACCAGCCGCTGATATGGATATAACTCTCAAAGAGACATGAAAATGGAAGAAGTGTGAAATAACTGGTCTGCCACACATTTCCTTTATGTTCTGTCTTACTCTAATGTACCTCGTTAATAAACATGCATTATAATACACCATTACATTATAGAACATGCATGAAGTTTTAACATTCTCAATGCTAGCTGTAACTATTTGCACTGAAATGCAGAAAAATGTACAATAAATTTGCCTACCATTTGTCAAGCAAAAACCCTAAATCTACAGTAGAAGGTTTACCTCTTAATTGTGATAACATTATTATCGCCTTAGGATTTACCTCTAGATGTCAACACTCTAAATGAGAACCAGTGTCACTGTGTACTATTTTTGGGTTAGACTTGAGAAGAAAGATGCAAAGCCATTACTTTAAAATATACTAAGTGAGCTTTGGTTACCCCCAGGCCTGGAGTTATTGACTGTTTGGTGTTTGCCTCTCTTAGAGTGCTTGCACAGTAACCTATACTCTAACCTCTACGTGGTGGTCTTTGATTCAACCAAGAAGAGAAAAATGCTCTCTCAACTCATGCTATTTGCTGTTTGGTTTATCATTCCGCTTCCCGTGGAGTACTTGTACTATTACCGGTATTTTAAAATATCTAGTTGGCTTTAGTTCACTTCAGAAAATAATTGTCTCTCAACTCGTGCTTGGTGTATCATATAGCATAACATCTCATAGAGTGCTTGGATTGAAGTGCATGAGTGAGTATACTACATCTCAACATAGCGCTCTACCAGCATGCTTATTTAAAAGTCTTAATCAAGACACTGAAGGTAAGCCATGCCTATTGGTTTTACCTGTGCTTGTTATCATTTGTACCTGTTAACTTGCTCCAGATTCTGAAAATCATTTATGTTTTTGGCAATCATACATTTCCCTTAAGCCTCTTTTCTATTGGAGAGCAGGTGTGACGTACCTGGGAAGAGCTTGCGCTGAGCTCCTTGCATTGCCTCCCCTGCCCAAATGGCAGTAAATTACCCATAACTGCACTACCAATAACAGTTCTACCCCCCCATGTCCTTTCTGACACAGGCAAAAGCTGGTCCCTGACGAATGACAGCAGCGAAAAACAAAATAATTAAAACGTTTACCTCGCGTCAGTCATTCTGTCAATCTCCACAATGTGTCAATTTAAAGTGCTGTTTGCATAGGAACAAGTTTGATCTCTCATCACTTTCAGAACAAATTATCAGTTCGGTGTGCATTTTTTAAAAATAAATATACTACTGACCTGAAATGAAGTTTAAATGTTGTCCGATCAATTATTGAAAAATATTTAGCCTTGATCTGCCCTGGAGAGGAGTACGCTTTAGGTGCTTCCCCAGGTTTATGTGATTTTTTAAATCTAGGGCGTCAAAATCCATTGGTTGTGCGTCGGAAAACCCACTACAATGCCCACGGAACGCCTCCCTGGCACAGAGTAAGGCAACGCAGCAACTTGGTCTGCCATCTACACCATATCTATGAGACCATTCAAAACCAAGCAAAGTCGCTGCACGTGGCCTGATAGATATGGGTGAGAGGTGTGCGTCACTAAAGCGTCACATAAAGCCTGTCATAAATACACCCTCTAATGTCTTGGGCACGTGGCTGGGTGTTTTTGTATGTGTTTACTTTTATATAAGAGAAAACAGGCATTCAATAGATAGGTGTTTCTAGTGATCAGATCTTACTGTGCATAAATATAGGAAAAGGGAGATATGTTCCAATCCTTCTAGAGAACCCAGCGAAACACAATAATTGTTAGTAAAATAAAATAGTGTAGACACGTCAATTTATACCAAAAACTTGTATAACTATAAATCAGCTTTTTAAATATTAACATTGAGGCCCTCATTCCGAGTCTGGTGGTCTTGAGACCGCCAGACTCAGGATGGCCATCGGACCGCTGTGGTAGTGGCGGTCCGATCTGTCAGATTCTGACCGTGGCAGAAACGGCGCGGTAATACTGCGACACCGCCAGGCTGGAGTCAGCCTCTAGCCTGGTGGTCCTGGCAGTTGTAATCCGCCAGGGCAGCGCTGCCCCCTGGATTACGAGTTCCATTCCGCCAGCCTTTCCATGGAGATTCACACCGCCATGAAAAAGCTGGCAGAATGCGGGTGCCGGGGGCCCCCATGATCAGCCCCATTGCGCCTTTCACTGCCCGAATTACGGGCAGTGAAATGAGCGATGGGTGCTGCTGCACCCACTGCACCACAACATTGGCGCCGGCTCGATTCCGAGCCCGCGTCAATATTAAGGCTCTCTTCACCACGGGGCCGGGGGAAACACTGCTTCTGCCCACCGGCCCCCAGGTGAAGTCGGAATATGGTCAGAGGTGTCCTGACGGCACCTGCAGTCAGGTGGCGGGTTGGGTTTGGCAGGCAGCCTCCTTCACCCGCCAAATTCGGAATGACCCCGAGTGAGGCATAGATTAAGAAGTGAGGAAGAGCAAGCAGCGCAGTGATTGGTGTCCAAGCCATATATGAGGCACACCTGGGATTTGTCAAAGTGAAACAGAAACAGATAAATGGCGGACAAGGCAGCGGTTTGTACAGAAGTGAGACTTTCATCTCAACAATCTGAACCTGATGGTAGGATGTGTCTTCTGGAGGACGCTACCGGTCCCACAGAAACCCAGCCCTACGTGGTTCTTGCAAGCAGTGCCCTAACTTTGCCCAAGATTCCGGCTCTGTGCACGTCCGCCTGCAGTGCTCCAGTGCTGAAGGATTCCAGTGCCGCATGCTGTCTTCTGCAGTGCCTGGTCAGTGCCAAAGGATCCCATTATTCGGGACTTCCACCCTTAGTGCCCTGCAATGCCTGGCCAATGTGCAGGATTCCACCTTGCAGGGCTTCAACATACAGTATTGTGGCAATGCTGTAGGAGTCCTGTCCTGCGCAGATCTTCTGCAGTGTCTGGTCAGTGCGATGGCATTTCTATACTCAGGCCTTTCACCTAAAGTACACTTCCAGTGCCGTAGGATTGCAGTGCTGTGTACTATGTGCTGTGGTGCCTGGTCCATGCCTTAGGATTCCCCTACTTGTAGCTTTTACCTCTGGTAGCCTGCCAGTGCCCTAGGATTGCAGTACTCCTTACTATCTTCTGTGGTGTATGGTCAGTGTCATAGAATTCCTATACTGAGGCCTTCCACCTATAGTATACTGACAGTGCCGTAGGATTGCAGTACTGTGTACTATGTGCTGTGGTGCCTGGTAAGTGCCTTAGGATTCTACTACTTGTAGCTTTTACCTATAGTAGCCTGCCAGTGCCCTAGGATTGCAGTACTCCTTACTATCTTCTGTGGTGTATGGTCAGTGTCATAGAATTCCTATACTGAGGCCTTCCACCTATAGTATACTGACAGTGCCGTAGGATTGAAGTGCTATGTACTATGTGCTGTGGTGCCTGGTCCATGCCTTAGGATTCCACTACTCATGACTTCTACCTATAGTACTCTGCTAGTACCGTAGAATGCAGTCCTGCGTACTATCCTCTGTAGTACCTTCGGATTCCTTTTCTCAGGCCTTCCACCTAAAGTATACTGACAGTACCGTAGGATTGCAGTACTGTGTACTATGTGCTGTGGTGCCTGGTCCATGCCTTAGAATTCCAGTACTCGTGACTTCTACCTATAGTACTCTGCTAGTGCCGTATGGCTGCAGTACCGTGTACTGTCTTCTGTGGTGCCCCGGGCCTCAACCTATTCAACGGGTGCTGACAGATGTGCGGAAATTAGAACAGTGGCACAGGAAAACATACAACGTGCAATCATGTGCCCATGTTGGAATTGAGTGGGAGCAAGCCAGCCTCCCGTTTCGGCAGCTATTTTGAGATGGCGCCAGGAAAAGGGCCTTTAACAGTGAACCATCTTGACTTGTGGCCTGATGATGGACGTGGACACAGAGACATGGTCGTGGGACTTCAACGTGCATCGCTGCACAAGCAGAGTGGGCAAGGCTCTGATTTTCTCTAGTGGAGCATCGCAAATAATGACTCACCTCACGGACACCAACTAATAGTTTTTGCCCAAGATGAGGGTCCTGGTGGGATCAGGAGGTCAAAAGGAACACAGTTGGGACTTTGCCTTTAGATTCCACACCTAAGATAGGCGCACTCGATGTCATCACAAGTGTCCAAGAGAATAATTTGAGAGTGTTTGTGACTTGAGATCTAGGTAAAAATGAGTGCTATACAGATATAACTGGTAGGTATATTTGTATATAAACCATCTATTATTCATTTTTATAGTTCTAAATCCAATTTATTACTGCACAAGTGGATCCATTTTAGCAACCGTAAAAAAGACCGTTTATAGTAGCACAGATTCAAAATTCTGATATGTAGATCTTTTCAATGGGTACTTACTTCATGCACCTACTTTACCTGATAGCTTGTGATCTGCAGGTCGCATGGGTTACATAAAAAAAAAAAACCTCTGCAATAGGAGCATTAATTCAATGATCTATCTTACATAAAGAAGAAATCTCTGACCCACGTTACTTTTAATTCACTGTAGCAGGTACATTGGCCTTCCGAGCTAGATATACTTCAAGTCTATGATCAACACAGATCTCTCCAACAGGTGCAGTGACCACCTGAGTTATTTTAAAAGTCTCATATCCTGCAACATAGATTAGGACAGCAGAGGCTTTTTAAGGCATGAGCAAAGTGGGGTCTGGCCCAGGACCCCAGCCTTTCAAAGGCCACCCATAGAGCCAGCTCTGTTCTGCAGAGTGTCTTGCCCTAATGACTTTGAATAATTCTTAAACAGATTGTTTTAAATACCATTTTCTTTGTTTTATTTTCAATGTGGATAATGTGTGAGTGGCTATTACAGACATTTTGCAGATAAATGTTTAGTTTATGTAAGATGCAACAGCCATTAAAAAGTTTATTTTAGATGAAAGCAGGACCTCACATATGAGAAGTTGCAGAGTGTCACAGAGATTATTTGCAATATTATTAGTGAGCACCTGTTTCAATCTTAAAAACACACATCACTATCCCTGAATATTAGGGGTAAACACACTTACACTTTGGACCAGTTTGCCTGTGCAGTGTGGGTGTTCTGGTCAAAGAGGGCATGAAAGAGGGGAAACTGGGTCATAAATTCAAAACTCTTCCAAACAGGGCCCCCGAAAATACGCTTGGCCCACGTGCCCCAAAATCCTCCTTAACATGTCCTTGCTCAACAGCATGTGCTTTAACTGCCTGAGGTACCTTAAAATGCAGTTTTGCGACGATATAGGCAGAATAGCCTTACAATCAGTTATAGACGTTGCCAATTTCCCTTGCTTAGATATTGTAAAAGAATGAATGCATAGACTGTCGTGGAACAGCTCTTTATGGCTTAGTCCCACCATCTGTCCCCACCCATTTTCCAAACGTTTACGTTTCTGTTTTTTTTTTTTCCCTTACCATCTCAGTGAGTAATCGGTGCGGATATCAGATTCACTCTCCTGAAACGCAACATATTTCAAATCAATCTGTACATAAAAAACGAAGAAAATTGGCCTAAATTAGTCTAGAAGGGTTAAATATTATATTCTGTTAACAAGATAAAGAGTTTCCGGAATAGATCATGCTGGGAGAGCGAGTCGATGGATTGTCAGTTTCAAGCTCATCAATTCACATCGAGGCAGCGTTCCATCATTGCTCTCTGCTTAAATAATCTTTTATTTAGCTCAGCGAGATTGCTGTTTCTTCGGTGATTTATGGTCGTGCTCTGTGTGTCCTGGAGGCTTCACCTGCGGCGAGAATGTGGGTGTTTGCAGATAAGGCTCTGGCTAACCCGAGGAGCGAAAAGAACATCATAGACCAAATCTGCCCCTTATCAGCTACTTAACATTGGAAAACTTGCAGGTTTGGGGCGAGCAACCTTTGTTTAAGGGAACAGTGGCAGGGAAGTGTTAGTGCAGAAATGTTCATACGTCATTGGCATTTGTGCAAAGCCCTGCCCCGGAGACTGGTAGATGCACAGAGTCGTGCAGCAGACATTAGAACTGTAAACACTTGCAGATTACCACTGTCTCAGTAGGAAAGCACCACACCCTGTGAAAACACAGTTATCCACTATGCGTAATGAAACAAGCAATGTGCAGATACATACGGTATATGCTCTGAGAACAGAAACCTATATAATGTTGCAAAGTCTCTCTGTGCATAAAGGTACAAGGTGACGCCCTGGCTGTGTATGCAGCTACAAACATGAGCTGTGTACATACAAACCTAGCAATCATGTATGCAGGTACATAATATACAGCAACACAGGCCCTGATTACAAGCGGGCTGGTGTAGTACGACACCTGCTTACATAGCCCTGTTTTCGCAGGGGTCAGAATGACGGTATTCAGGGCCGTCTTTAAGGCGGTGCAACTGGCGCTGACCTGGTTTGGGGCCACTGACCTCAGGGGGGGCGCTGTGTTTAGCAATACCTTAGAAATTTGTGATTTAAAAGCACCTCCTGAAAAGTTCCTTGTGCTTCCAGCGTTCAGGAAGCAATTAAAATGTCTCTTGTGATTAATGTTCCTGCTAGGGAGAGAGATGGGAGTTTTGTCTAGGGGCAGCTTTGACTCCCCATAAAGTAGTGCAGAGGGTTAATGACCCTGCTGCAAAGTACAGATCTGTATTTTATGTGGATTAGTGAAGCCAGCCTTTACAAGCACTTATAAAACAAATGAATGTATGTGAAATGGTGGCTATGGAGAGATGACGGGCACATTTAGTGGGTGGTAGTGAGGGAATCTGAGGTGGTGGTCATTGGGTGTGGAGGCGCACAGGGCACCACCAGTGCTAACGCCGGCCCTGGTGGTATTTACCACCTCCAGGAGTGTGCTAAATATCTCACCATTCGCAAAGTTTTGGCAGATAATGCCTGTGAAATATAACAGGGGAAGAGTGCACGGTACTTACCATAGTATGCATATTTTGGTGCAGTCATCATCCCATCATTACCATTACTCAGAAACTGACATTAGGTGCTGCTTATTGCATCAGATAAATAACGCGCTGCAGGCATCATTATTAACAGGCGGATTTAAAAGCATCCAACAGACTTGAAATCATGGCCACAGTCTTTTCTGAGGAGAGAGCTGCAATATGAACATTTGCTTATAGATAGTAACCGGTGCGCTGAGCGGTACATAGGTCATCTTTTTGTAAATTATCATGTTGGTGCTCACATGGCGTCCATTTACTTACCATGTTTAAGGCTTGGGTGCGCAGCACTGAATTGTGCTGTGCTGAACAAATGCAAAAGTAAATAAGGAGCCTGTTTTCTCTATGGTCAGAGAATTAGATAGTGGCCCTTTGGATATAAAGGTTACTTCTGTCTCTGATCAAAGAGATATGTATTCTCCCTATGCACAGAGAGATACATAGTGAGCCTATGCACCTAGCGATACATAGTAGGCGGGTGCAATAAAAAAATACAAAGCAGACTCAGTATAGAGAGATGTTAGCAATATGTATACAGTTATGTGTTACAAGGATCCCTCATGGCCTTTGTACATAGAAGGAGGTCATCTATGAACAGTGGAGATAAGTGTATTATCAGGGAATCATTTGTCAGAATATTGTCTGACATAAATAAATACTGGCTTCAAAATATCACCCCATTAGAGCTAATTACAGGAAATGTGCATCCGGTAAGACAATATTTATGTATTTAGGACACAGGACCGATTTTGAGTTTAGCGGACGGAAAACTCTGTCCGCCAAACTCCCAACAGTATGGCCGCCGCCTACGCAGCGACCTCTCTGCCGGAGTTGTTAAGAGTTTCCTGCTAGGTCAGCAGGTGGGAATTTGAGTTTCCGCCCACTGGCATAGCGGGAAACTGACTACAGCATTGTCTCCAACTCGTAATCGAGCCGGCGGCAACGCTGTAGCCTACAGGGTGCACCAGAACCCGCACAATGTTCACTGTCTGCTAAGCAGACAGTGAACATTGCGATAGTGCTTGTAAGGGGGGCCTCTGCACTGCCCATGCCTAGTGCATGGGTAGTGCAGGTGCCCCTGCGGTCCCCTGCACCCGTTCTCCGCCAGCCTTTTCATAGCGGTGCTACCGGTATGAAAAGACTGGCGGAGAACGAGGTCATAATCCTCAGGGCAGTGCTGCTTGCAGGGCTGCCCTGGCGGATTAGCACCACCTACCTCCAGATAGCAGGTATGTCCTATCCTGGTGGAGCTGGTGGGTTCCTTGCGGCCCAACCGCCAGTATGGTAATGTGATGCTCGGACCACCACAGTGGCCGCCAGACTTGTAATGAGGCACACAATGGTTTTGTCAGATAATTTTTCTGCATATGGACACAAAGCGTTATGTTTGAGAACTATAATCAATATAGTTGTCATGCATACATAGAGATATATAACAACTAGTTTACATATAGACGCACATACAAACAGGGAACATAGTGATACATAGCAGACATTAATTCAGATAAATAGCAGCCACACACACATAGGGAGACATAGTGAGCCTATGGTTTAGGATTAACTTGTTTTCCTATTGTCCTATTGTCTCATATTTAGTATTGTCTCATTAGCAGAAGAAACCCTGCTCTCAGAAGGAGGGGGCTCTATAAGCTTTTTTGAAGTTCACTCAGAGCTCAGGGAGATCAAGCATTACTAATGCTCCTAGGTGAGCACCTGACTCAGTGAAATAAAAGCTCATCAGTGACATCAACTGTGATGTGAAGTTTACAAGCCTGGAAGGGCTGACACCACCTTTTATTTTTGGTTTCATTAAAGTGATAATAGTTACACTTGATGTCCATATTGCTAAGAAACAACAGAGTTATTATGTTAAAAGCAAGTTATCTTTTAGCTAAAAGAATTAAATGCAGGTGGACTGACCAAGGTGGCTAGTGTGGGATCCAAGTTATGGCCATCTGTGCTTGTTAAGGTCAGCATCTTAAACTGAAAACCTAAACATCATGAGGCATATATAGCAATTTCCAGTAACCTAAACCAGAATGAATGTAAAGTTTTGAGTTTTGGGCTAGGGGAGTCCTGGAGAGCCGGTGTCGGATCTTCCAGATGTTGAGCAGGCGCTAGTGCTTAAAGCTGACAGCAAGGTGATGAAAAGAAAAAAGCTGCACTTCATCGGTCCATATGCACATTGCAATCACTTAGAGTTTCTGGTTTGCAATTAAACTAAGTGTAACCCCCCCAAGGAAGATTTGCATTTCAGTAGAAACCGGAAAAAAACGTGATTTTGCTGCACTCATATTGCTTTTGGCACCAATTGGAGTCAAGCAGTATCAGTGCATCCCATACCCTTTTCTTTATTCAGGGCTGGGCATGTCTTGTATTCCACTGGGCATTTCCTCGATGGGCTGGGGACCTCGAAGGCTGGTTTTGAAAGCCAAAGGCCACTCGTGGTGCCTCTGTCCCTTTCCCCATCTCCTCCAAGGTATTTCAAACAGGCACAGGGAGGTATCAAGAGAGAGAGAAAAGGAGGGGGAGGTAGAGAGAGATCAGAGATGGACAAGAGAGGAGAAAAAGGGAGAGAGAGAATGAATGGATGAAAAGAGAGAGCGTGTGTGAGAAGGTAAAGGGAGTGGCAATGGTCTGGGCATTTTTGCAAGGGTTGCTTTTGATTCCAAGGCCAGTTCTGTCTTTATTGTGATAGACATTCCATCTGAGACCAACGTGGGCCATGGTAAGCCACTTCACATGCCTTTTTTTTTTTTAACAATGCGCTGGGTCGCTGGACCCCACGGCCCAATATCACTCCTGGTTTGGGACTCTGGCTCACTTCACAAGGCATCATTTCAATGTTCACTGCATGTTGCTATGCAGTGGCCAGCATGTTTGCAGCTGAACTCTAAGCAGTGCTTCTGTCCAGGCAAGCAGAATCTCCTTGATTCCAACCTCCTTCATTGAGAACGGACAGAACTTTGATTTCTGAAAGCTCTGGTATCAGGATTGTGGCAAGAAATATCACTCAGCATATGGATACCTCCAGAATCAATGCCCTCTCACAAAACACCACACACAATACTCTTGATCCTATATTTACTTCATTATGGTCTGAAAAGAATGTCTGTGTGACCAGTAGCCTCTCATAGAGGACAATCAGGACCCATATTGTGAACACCTTCAGTGTCAACCACAGGCTTAGAATCTGCTCATATGTTAGTTTTGCTGAAACTGTGCTGCTTTATCACATGCATCAACTCAGAAAACGTATGAGTTAGTGTATAAGCTGTTGACACTGCAGTTCAGAACCATGAAGAAGCAATCATTGCTCTGTATTTCCTAGTGTTTGCTGCAGACAGCTCAATTTCAGGAAAAACAGGTGCATTGACTCAGGTTGTGCCTGTGACCTACAGTAAGAAACATTCATGAAATGGCTCCCTGATCACCAAGTTCACCTTTTCATTCCTACTTCCTGCTTTTCAAACTGAAGCTTGGAACTTATGATGCTGAAATAAGGCTCGATGCTGAGCAAAAACACTGGTACAAACCCCTGTGACAGCACATAATTGAATATATTGAGCTTTGCTTGTTCTTTTCCCCAAGATAAAAAACGTGTCAGAACATGGCGAGCTGCATAGAACACAAAGGTAAAGTGTTTTGTGTAATCCTCACACACGCCTGGCGTGAACACAGTCCCACACGGCTTTCAAATAAACAAAGGCACACATGACTGGTCAAAATCAATGCCAGGATGTCCTTGTACTGGCTTTTATATGTACTTCAAATGAACACAAAGGGCCTGATTACGACCTTGGCGAATGGAATATTCCGTCACAAACGTGACGGGTATCGCGTCCGCCGTATTACAAGTTCCATTATATCCTATTGAACTTGTAAAACGGCGGGCGGGATATCCGTCACGTATGTGATGGAGTATCTAATCCGCCAAGGTCGTAATGAGGCCCAAAATCCTATATGCACAACCTAATGCAAACTAAACTTAATTTACGGTGTAAACTGAACAGACAAATGACCCAAGGCATCCTGTGGGGTATAAATTGCCTATTTTACCTCAACTACTGCTTCACACAACAGCAAAATTTGCAGTCACCAAAGTCCCTATAGCTAACAGTATGCACATTAATTTCTTAACTTGCATCTCCCCTCTGAGTAGACAGACAGGGACAGAGGTTGGTCAGTATGATTGGGGGATTGTCGCTTAAGATTTCCCGACAATCTCGCAGGCACATGAATACATTACAGGTCAAGCAAGGTGCACAAGAGGGGTTTAAGATGCAGTTGAAAGAGAGAGAAATGTGGATTGGTAGGTGTACTGAGAGAAAGCACATTATTTTGTGCAATAACCAATATTTTTAAGTCTTTCTAAACAGAGAGTTAAAGGTTGTGTGTGGGCGTTTTTGTCTCTGTAAAAATATGTGGTGAAATCCGACAGACATCTTACCATATCTGACTGAAAGCACCTGTACCCAACTATTTATCACAAAATGCATTTATTAGTGGGGTGTAACATCCCCCGCCAAGCTACGCCCCTGCAGACAGAGCAGGTATAGGCTCATATCTGACGTAATAATATGTTAGCCCAGGTCTTTCATGATATCGCGAGACAAAGAAGGGGGCAGTGTGATACCAGTCTGCAATACCAGAACACAGAGCACCCCACAAAGTGAACCCATCGCTCTAAGTAGAAAATATTAATTTTGTCAACTTTGACATTTGTCTGGAGAACACAAACCCACGAAAGCGTGGTAAATACCAAATGTTTATGTGTTGCAATCAAACCTTAATGAGGTGCAAACACATCTCCAACCGTGCACGTGCGTGAGGTGGTGGGATTCAAATGTGGAAAAGAAGGGTTTGAGTAGTGAGAAATTAAACAAATAGTAAGGTAACCTAAAGGAACGTTGTTTAAAATAGCAAATTTAATGAAAGTGTACAAAAGAAAATGTTATGAGTATCAAAGAATGGGGGATAATTGACAATATCAATGAATAGCGAACAAAAGAATAAAATGCTATTTTCTTTATCAGAATTGGAAAAATACCAACCCAATGATTATGAATGAAGCAAAGATAACCACTGATTTTTACACCTTTTGAAAACACTTGAACCAACAGAAAAAAATAATGGAATTCTCAACAGACAGAAATTGTAAAACGGAAAGCCTGCGTACTTTTCAAACGCTGCGATGTGATTGAACAATATTGCAGTAAATGTATGACCTCCATATTGTTGGCCTGTACTTATTCCTATTTCCAAGCACTTGTTATCAAATATTCTAAGGCTGAAGTTGGACTGGTGAAGTGACACAATCATGAAGTATGTTGTAAGTGAATTTTGTTGAATTTAGGAATTATTTTTAAAGGAAGATATTTTTTCTGGAAATTTTCAGTTCGATGTTTTTGTGGTTTATATTTAGGGCTTTATATCTACAACTCATTGTTTTTTACATAGAACCAAAAGATGTAAAAAATTCAATCAATGTTGTGTATTTAAATATTCAGGGCCACATTTATCAAGCTGTCATGCAGGGCAGGGTAGCACAGCAACCCACCTTCCTGCACTGCGCTGTGTGAAAGGGAAAGGACAGGTATGCACCATATTTAACATTATATGGCGCATTACTGTCCTTTCCTTGTGCCCTTTTGGCTGCCTAGTACTAATGCAGCCACCCTTGTGCTGTAGTGCAAGGGTGCGTACATTGTAGGCATGATTGTTTTTGTGAATAAGGGGTGTCTTACATGTAAGGAAAGGGAAGGTTTAGGCCTGGCAAGTGGGTACACTTGCCAAGTCAAATTTACAATTTAAAACTGCACACACAGACACTGCAGTGGCAGATCTGAGACGTGATTACAGGGCTACTCTTGTGGGTGGCACAACCAGCGCTGCAGGCCCACTAGTAGCATTTGATTTACAGGCTCTGGCACCTCTAGTGCACTGTACTAGGGACTTACTAGTAAATCAAAAGTGCCAATCATGGATAAACCAATCAACAATACAATTTACAGAGAGCATATGCACTTTAGCACTGGTTAGCAGTGGTGAAGTGCCAGAGTTCAAAAGCCAACAAAAAGAGGTCAGAAAGAATAGGAGGAAGGATGCAAAAAGACTTGGGATGACCTGATAAAAGGGCCAATTCCAACAGTTATCTGGTCGAGTTAGACCAGTGACAAGTGACAAGTTCAAGCTGACCACAATGGAGTGTGGGTCATATACAGGAACCAGGATAGTCCTGTTGAAAAAGTTACCTTCTCAAAATTCAGTTTGAAAAAGTCCAGGGGAGGAGTGATGAGAGCCGCGCGGATGGTCGTAACTGTAGCATGAAGAGCAGGTCAGGTGTTGCTGACGGTTGTCACTGTAGCACAAAGATCCTGTCAGGCATCACGGATGGTCGTTGCTACAGGTTCGAGTTAGCAGTCATTGCAGGGTGTCGCTGAAGAACTGCAGATTTCGCTTTGATGGTCGTCTGTGTTGGTCAATTGTAGTGTGTAGAGTCAGGCTCTACAGAGCTTTGCATTGGTGATCATCGCAGGCAGCAAGATCTCAGCATGGGCCAGTTTCCAGTCACTAAGAGTCCAAAACCTCAGGATTTCTCCTTTTTCATCACAGGATAAGCTTAACTGATGCCAGCCATGGGCCCAGGAACTGGGAGACACCTCTTGGGGATCACAAACTCACATCACCAGAAGCCAACAGGGCTCAGCCAGGCCCAGTTGCAGGTCAAGGCAGGTCCAGTGCATCAAGTCAGCTGGGCAGTTGCAGGAAGGCCCCCGGAGCTTGTTGGGTCCTCGTAGCTCAGAACAGGAGGTCAAACAACTGACCCTTGGCTCACTCTCCCTGGGAAAAATTAACAGGTCCAGTCTTCCTTTGCAGAGAGGAAGGCAGACCAGTGATCTGACAGCAGGGTAGTCTTTCTTCTGTAGTATCCCAGGTCCAGGAGTGTACCGAAGAGTAGGTGTAATGGTTGTATTTTTATACCTGGTGCAAGCTTTGAAGTGGAAGAAACGTCTAGAGTTTTCCCTTCATAAATGGTTCTGGAATGTCGTTCCTTCCTCCTTAATCCCAGGATGTCTGGAGTGACAAACATTAGTGTGAAGTCCTTTGGGTGTGTGCTGAAGCAGCTTGTTTGAAATGCAATTGGGGATATGAACAATTCTGCCTCTCCCATCTTCTCAGGATGTCCCATCCTGCCAACACCTAGTCCTCACACAGGCCAACTGCCAACTACACCTTGTTATGTGACCTGTGATACTGACTGCAGGAACCAAATAGTTAGGACAAGTAAATGCCAACTTTCTAAAGGTGACATCTTCAGAATTGTGAATTAAAATCCAAGTTTACCCTTGAAGAGGATTTTAAATTGCAATTCTCTATACGCCAAACATGACATTTGTACCCGTTCCCAAACAAATGTTATCAGTTACTAAATGTGATACGCTAACCTAATATAATCCGATGGGAGAGGTGTACCTCACAGAAGTGAAAACAAATTTGTGAGTTTTTCACTACCAGGACATGAAAAACCTAAAAGTACTTGTCAAACATTTAAATACAGTCCATTTGACGCTATTGGCTGTATAGGGCCTACTCTGAGGTGACTTATATGTATTTTAAAAGGGCATTCTAGGCTTGACAATAGGTTTATTTTATCAAGTCAAATTTACAGTTTAAAATTGCTCACAGGGCTGAAATTGCAGGCCTGAGATATGTTTTAAAGGCTACTGAAGTGGGGGGCACAATAGTTGCTGCAGGCCCACTAGTAGTATTTGACAGGCCCTGGGTATATTTAATGCCACTTTAATAGGGACCTATAAGTACATTAAATGTGTCAACTGGGTGTAGGCCAATTTTTAAAGGAGAGAGCACAATCAGTTTAGCACTTGTTAGCAGTGGGAAAGTGCACAGTGTCCTAAAAGCCACAGAAACGGGTTAAAAAAACACATCGGGTGAAGGGCAAATGTTTTAGGGTGACCCTGAGAGATGGCCATTTCCAACACTGTTGGAAGTGACTGTTACAGCAGGGTCATCCCCAAACTCTTTGCCTTCAATCCTCCTATTTCTACTGAATTCGTTTTTGTGGGCATTAGGACTCTGTGCACTTTACCACTCTTAACCATTGCGAACATGCTTGTGCTTGCTCCTTAAAGCGTGTTAGATTTGCCCATAATCAATTGGCATATGGGCATGAGATCACAGAAGCAAAAAATATTGACAAAATGGTGATTCCTTCAGCTCAATTATAAGTAAGTGAATGTCTATTTGTAATTACAGCTTCTTTTATACTTTTGTGATCTGTTTCATTTTTTTATATTACGTAAATAAATGTACATGCATTTGAGAACATTGCTGTCTATTTTTGAAATTGTGCTTTTTTAACAATTAATGTAAGTTTTCTAATCATTTTGCAAATATTAATGCTTAACAGCCCTGAAGAAAAAAAGGGCAGTTCACGTTAAGCCACAAAACACATTTGCTGTACAACATCGAAAACACAAATTATTGCACTGGATATGAATGAAAAATGACTACGAAAATTTGAACTTGTTTGACTGTACTATGTCAATAACATTGAAGCAAGCAACACTAAATTTTGAACTTGCAAAATGAAAATTAACTAAAGAAACTAATATTGTTTCGAGATCTTCAACAAATAAATGTAAATGTTATTTAATTCAATCAGTTATTTTTTTTTCTTTTTACAGACTCCTCACCAGTTTTGTAACATTTATTGTTACAGTGGTTCAGAAATCGTCTCTCAAGTTACTCTGCATGTCTGTTTAGCACACACAGACACCCTGCAGCACATGCACTGTGCTTTGAATTGTTCCAAGGTGGATTTTGCGGACCACTGAACCCTTTCAAATGAGAAAATCATGATAAATGTCTCGGTTTACACTGAGGTACAATGAATTCTTTCTAAATTACAATGAGAAATATATAACAAACCTAAGCCACCCATTAAAGAACAAGGCTAGATCATGAATAGAACTGCAAAGGGACCTTTATCAATCTCTGAGTAGCTTCATATGTCTCACTGTCCACTTCCCTATGTAATTTATTGAGCCACTTAAATGATTTGAGATCGTATCTTCAGGACAGAGACATTACATACCAATGTGGGAAAGAAGCAATATAAAAAATAAGTAAGAAGAAAGGGTGGCTATGCTTTGAGATTCACACTTCCTATGTACATAATACAAAAATAGGGGAAGTAATGTTTCAAACTTGTAGAAAAGTACTTTAGGGTGCCATCCTGGTATTGCACCCAAACACCTTGGGTGCAGTTGTACTAACTGGAAATCCAATTGGCACTGAAAGATATACTACTGGGTTACCAAGGCACACCAAATTAGTCCATAGAGTGCATATTGTAATAAAGTCTGTCAAACAACGATCAGAAACTGTCTCTGTGATTAGTAGAATCTGTTTATTCTGGGTGTGATGGTTCCAAAGTACAACAGCCAAATAACGGCCGCCACGTGTTTCGTCATCAAGACTTCCTAAAGGCAGAAATCAAACAAAGTAGCATCCAAAAATATGGCAATAGTTATGCTATCATCACAGTGTACTGTGGTAGGTTGTGAGCCCAAAACTGAAAGTGTATTAGAATTCTGTTGCCGAAATGGCCATGATAAGCCACGGAAAGTTCATGCCGTGTGGTGTCAATGGAAGTTGTGATTGGCTGGGAGCCTGTGTGAGCCAGGAAGGAAGAGGAAGAGGACGAGGACGAAGGGGAGACAAACACATCTCCCCCAAAGGTAAGCTTTTTAAAAAAAATGTATTTTCCACCTCCGCGACTCGCCACCCCCGTTGAGTACCAGCCGCCACTGCCACGATCCACTCATTTCAATTCACTCTTTATAACAGAGGCCAACGTCCCCTCTCTCAATGAACTGACTGAACTGGGAAGATTGAGTAATCCTGGCAATAACTCCAAGAAAGTTGCACATTATGGACGATCAGGAAGATATTTGCCAATTTGCTGCCATATTTCAAAATGTCATGATCTCCTCCACGTCTTAATTTTCCTGCAACTGCCCAGAGCATGAAGCTGAAGATGGAGAGAGGAGCAAGACCTATAGCCATGAATGCACTAGATGGCATCCTGCATTCAGGCTGAATTGATGCTCTTTAATCATCTGTGAGAAAATATTGATTCATCTTTGACAGAGTAACCCATCCATTTGGAGTAGTCTGCTCTCCTTTCCAAGATTCCGTCCCCCCTGCACCACTCATGCTTTTCACTGCAAAACGTGACACATGCTGTCACGCCAAAGCAGGAATCCATAAATCAATAATGAGGCGAGCGGGAGCATTATTAGGCTTTATGGCCTTTTGTCATCGCAAGATCAGCAGAGTGTGTCTTCTCCAAAGGAAAATGTCACTCATTCTTGAGACACAACCATTACAGCCTCTTCTACGGAATATCACATCACCCCGAGTGGCAGCCCAATGGCTTAAACTGCAGACTTTACTCCATCATCAAGAAGCAATTAACTCAAGTGTTTCTAATATGGTTGACTCTTAGGGGCATATTTAAGACCCCTTGCACAGCCTTAGTGGTGGCTTAGCACCTTTTTTTTTACGCTAAGGTGGCCTTTTCCCCTAGGAATATTTACAATGTGGCTCACCCCTTGCGCCACATTATGCCTGCTCCAGTTATAATGTATGCAATGGGGGCATTCCACGCTAGGCGGTCCTGAAAAATGGTGCAGTGAAATTTAACAGATTTCACTTCGCCATTTTTGGCATCATTTTTAACGCCTGGTCAGAGCTGGCATTAAAATGACACACCCATAGAAACCTATGGAGTTCCTTGCACTTTTCTACACTAACATCAACATTTTTGACGCTAGTGTTGCAAAGCACCATAATAGTGTCAAAAATGTTGACGCTATTGTGCTAACGATCACCATGGTGCACCATATTATAAATACAGTGCAACCATGGTGTTGTTAGGTGCCGGTGGGGGGGGAGGGGGCAGAAATAGTGGTGCATCAGCTGTGATGTCCCATTGTTTCATAAATTTGGGCCTTTATTTCGGGATGGACCTCTCAACCTACGAACGCCCTCACCTAATAGATGCATACCTGATCTATGCACTCCGTTAATTTCGCTGTTCTTAGTTATGGAGAAGAGATTTTGACATATTGCCAGATTTTTGTATTCTTAGTTATGGGTTCGATTTTCACATATTGCCAAACTGATTATCTCATTTCAGATGAAGAGCAGTGTTTCGCCGTCCTACAGAGGCTTCTGAGAGAGTTATTAGTTGTCTTCATCATACCGAAGATTCTTTTGGACTCTACTGCATCGTGGGACAGATGTTGGGACTAGGGTCCGGTGCTTAAATTGGTCTTAAAGCTGGCCCCCGCCTATGAGGCCAAACAAAGCTGAAACTGAGCTAGGGTTGCTTGAATTCCCATCCTCCTTTTACTCATCCCAAGCCTCATCCTATTACTATTAACTCCCAATTAACACATCTGGATTCTTCCCTCCTCCATCCCTCCATTACTCCAGTCAATCCAACTAAAAAACTCACATATCCGTGGCTCAAATTAACTTATAATAATACTAAAACTGTACTCAAATTTCCCTATACTAATCCACTGCTAATTCCTTTTGGGTTCCGGAGTAGCGTGCTACTCGCCGAAAAGCGCTTTGACGCCTCATCAGGGGTAGTAAGCATTATATAAATACTATTACAATACGATACAATCCAATCTAGCATTTTGGGCTGTGTGTTCCTATTTGAGCAGGATCAACACTATTTTGATTATGGTTGATCCCTATTCGAAGTGAACAATAAAATGGTGGATTAGAATGTGACCCCAGGCGATTGCCAGTGGCTTGGACTTTAATAAGCATTCCACTGGTTTTTTTTTTAACGTGATCCGTTTTTCTTGCATTGCACCAGCTGATGGGAATAATTGTTTTAGTGCCAGCCGTTCTCTGCTGGCAGACCCTCAACCGAGTAATTAATTAGTTATTCATGAAAAGTGAAAGGTTACAGATATTTCACACAAAGAAAACCTCTTGCTAAATCTCGAGGGAAAAGAGAGCAAAATAGAACAAACAGAGCTTTCTGCTGCCAGTGCCAGATAATGCTGCCTTTTGTGATGCAGCGCATGACGTTAAATAAGATGCAAGCCTGATTCTTCATCATCTGCAGCACCATGAATGGCAAGCAGAAACAAAGGCGAAGCTCTAAGATGCAGATTTCTGGTCCTGGAAATTGATTTCTCAGACTTGACTCTGTTGTGATTGTCACAATGACAGCCAAGACAATTCCTAGGTTTTTCTCATCGGGGCGTATAACCACTGGAGAGATATGCAGGAGGCAAAGTGATGATGTTAGTTCAGAGAAATGGCAGGGAGAGTGGAAATCAAGTAACCACCATCCGATCCCTGATGACAAAACAGGGCAGGCCCTTTGCCTCTAAACACCCTATGAATTGCTGCCAAAGAGTTAGCGGAAGGGCAAGGAATGGAAACTACAGAAAGGATCAGGGCTCCTGAGGCAAAGTTTACTTTCTGTTTCTTCTCTGCCTTCCTGGCCCCTGAGACCTGGGGTAGAGAGGGTAGTGTCAGGAGTTTCTAAGGGCAAAAGGTACAGTAGCTACTGGCCAGGGCTCCTCTAACTTATGTTCATGATAAGGGCCTACAAAGCAAAGAGGAGTGACATTTAGGCCCTTATTTATACTTTTTGGTGCAAAACTGCACTAAACCAAGTTTGCACCAAAAAGTTTAGCACCGGCTTGCACCATTTCTGTGCACCAGACAGGCACCATCTTTATGGAATGGTGCAAGCCGGTGCAAAGGGTAGGCTAGAGTAAAAAAACTAAGACTTTAGTCAGGTGGGGCTGGCAGTATAGAAGAAGGGGGTTTAACCCCCAAAAATTACTTTAGGCAGGTTAGAGTAATAAGAAAATGACTCTAACCAGATTAGCCTCATTTTATGGTGCTAAACCTACCATGCTACATGACTCCTGCCTTAGGAAAGGCAGGAGTCTTGCCCGCCACCCCAGTGGCCAGCATAGGGGACAAGAATCCCCTGGGCATGGCCATTGCACCCAGTGTCATGTATGAGGGCCCATTACAGGGCCACCTATGGCACTTTATAAAATAAAATGCAATACTTACCTGTACTTACGTGGGATGGGGTCCCCCATCCTCTGCAGTTCCTCTGTTGTGGGTGGGGGTGCCCCTGGGACCTGGGGAGGACACCTGCGGGCTTATCCATGGTGTTCCACCATGGAAATAAGCCCACAGGTCCCCTAATGCCTGCCCTGACTCAGGAGCTAAAAAACGGGGCAAAGCAAGCTTTGTACCATTTTTTTACCCCTTCTCCCTCCCGTGCACCATTTTTGCAAAGGACTATGAATATGGCGTTAAGGCCATAGAGTCATTTTTTGCACGGGAACGCCTACCTTGCATCTCATTAAGGCAAGGTAGGTTTCCACTTCCATAAAATGACTTTAACTCCATAAATTTGGTGCTAGACGGGTCTAGCACCAAAGTATAAATATGGAGTTAGTTTTGCACCGAATTAGAGTAAAAAAAATGATGCTAATTCGGTGCAAACAGAGTATAAATATGCCCCTCAGAGTTATGGGATCTTGACTTTAGAGCCAATCCTGAAAAAGTGAATGTGTTGATTTTACAGCCAATCCTGAAAAAGTGGACGCGGCGTAAGGAAAGGCCATAGATTTATAGAATTTTCCCCCTTCACCGAGGTTTACACAGCTATCCCCTGTGTACCCCTAATGTTGCAAAACACTAAATTAAGATAGAGACACAATGGAGGCACTAGAAGCAGACCTCACGTTGGCCATACCTAATATTCTCAGGACTCAGACAGCAGGGCCGTCCTTGAGGTTAAACAGATCTCTAAGGTTTGGTCCTTATACAGTATAGATATACCTCTGGTTAAAATAATCTAAAAACCGTAGGAGTTAGCCAGCAGAGCTCTCCCTCGGGTCGCACAAATTTGAAAAAGCCCATTTCTTTGATATATTCAATATTCTAGGAGCTACAAAGATCACATAACCCTCAGGAAGCAGAAGTATTCCACGGGTTACGAATAGGACCAGGTATTACATAGGGGAATTATCATAAGTATACAAATATCCTACATGCTCAGGCCTTAGCTAGCAGAGCTATTCCTCAGGTTACACAACTCTGACAAATCCCTTTCCTCAGAGATTAGTGATCATTCACAAGCTACAAAGATCACAAAGTCCTCAGGCAGCACAAATATTCCTGAGGGTATAAATATAACACAGGGTCAGGCATTACCTAACAGAACTATCCCAAGGAAACAAAACCCTTACATGCCCGTACCTTACGCAGGAGATCTATCCTTCATCTTATTTAGGACTACCTGACTTAAGCTTTAAACAGTGGAACTTCTCTACAGGTTACAGATTTTACACACCAGTGCTATTGCTCAGGCCACACAGAGTTTACAATCTACGCACTAAGAGAATATAATATTCATTGACATACAGTGATGCAACAGATTCAGGCAACAACAATATGTAGTTATTGGAGCCCAGGAAGCAAAATGTGTTATTTTTTAATAGTTCATTGCTTTAGTATACCGGACACACCTAATCTTCCAATCCCAGTTCCACATGGAGGTCTAATCTGTACTTAATGTGAATTAAAAAGTTCTCTTGCTTGACTCATCACTAGGAGTGTGTAAAGTTGCTAAGTCCTTCAACTTGAAATTTTGCAAATCCATTTCAGCTTTGAAAGCATCACAAAATGAGAAGCTATTAAGGAATCAAAAAAGGGTAGTTTCATCATCCTTTGCTGCATAATAAATAATTCCCACTTCTGTCAATTCCTGTGCAAATCAGTAGGTGGATTGTCATGCCAAGCACAGTCTAAGCTCTGCCCCTTGTTTTACCATAAACCACATCTCCCCCACCATCCCACAATGATCCTGTGATCCTTATCCAGCCAACCTGCACAACGGCCTGGTCCCCTGAAAAAGCCCTAGGAGTAGTCCTAGCCCAGTAAGCCCCACCAATATTTGGAGTTCACTAACTTTTTTCCAGTCATAAGATGTCTTGCTCATGCGCTGGCTATCTCCCAAGTGGCAAAATGCTCAGGTTGTAAAACATTGCATTGCTGAATTTTCAGGAAGTATTATCATAGTACATTTTCCCATATCCCTGGATTTAGTTGGCAAGGGTTTTACAAACCCACCCAGATGTCAGCACTTTCTCCTACACTCCAAATGGTCAAGGCTCAAGGGGAGTGCCTTCATGTTTTATGTCTCCAGCACTTTGCTTTGCGTTTAGTGCTGTTTGAAGTTAGCAACCATCAGTGGTATACTTAGGATTGGTAATGAACTATAAGTAGTTGTTAATGAGATAAAGAAATCTACATTACAGACATGGAAAGGATATTGTGTTTTACATTGGGAATGCAGAAGATTCAGGGGTTAAAAACTAAGAGTGGGTGACGAATTCCACTTCGACTGCAGAGATGGTGGAATTTTGACCACTCTGTGTTACGCTTGTAACGTGGAATTCCAGCTATAGTCCACCAACCTCCATGTAGCGGCTCACCAATGGTAAGTTAGCGAGCGCAACTAATAATGGGCATCCCCTAGCAAGATTTTCACGCACAAGAAGGGCACCCTGTAAGATTTATTTTAACCATGAACCTTTGTTGTATTGTGTAGCCATTTTGGCTATAGTTATATACACATTATTTTAGCATACTAGGCCTGTCGCTGTGCACTTTAACCTAGATATATTTTATTCAGCTTCGTTTTAATATAATAACATTAGCCACATTTGTGGTCTTGTTTTATTTTTTCTAACTAGCTGTTCTTCGCCTAGGTCAGCACTACTTTCTTAAACAAGACATCTCTTCCACTCTGTGCTTTTCTCAAGGCTGCAGTAAGATAGGTTGCCAGCAAAAGTGGTACACTTTGCCTCCAATATTCACAGAAACATACACACTCTTACGTGGGGATCCTTTCATGGAACATCAGCTGTTTTATTATAAAAACAAGACTTTGACCCATGTACATTAAAGGGAGATTCCAGCCAGATGACAACAACTGTATGCTGATTACCGATTGCTTCGCTACAGCTGCTTATGTAGACTACAGGCCTCTTGTTCAGGTATGAGGGATGATGTCTCCCAGGTGGAACCTGGAACGCAGAATTAGAGCTTAACATGCTGTGCTCAAACATAGCTTAGGTAGGAACTATCTGTACAAACCTTTGTGACAGTATGGTAGCATTATTCCTGTGTTTTACTCTCCTTGTCACAATTTTAATCTTATTGTGCTTCATCATCCTAGTTATCGCAATTCATGCTTTATTATCTAAGATGCAGTTACTTCAATAAAACCCATATTGTACTATACTCTGCCTCTGATTGTCCTTGCATATGTGAGACTAATGTAACTGAGAGAAACAGATGGGATCTGAGTGACCACGATTCCCCATAGGAGTCATGTATGTCATGCATCCGGTTGCCCCAATCATCTCTGCTCTTGGGTGGAGATGAGGCACTGCTAGTTAGCCGGAACAAACCTGGATTAGGCGGACAAGTGCCACATTGTGCGGGATCAGATTCAGTCCCCTGCAGTACCGGTGATTCTGCCGCCCGAATCCAGTAGTCTCATTAGGATAATGAGAACCTACGCGACAGTAGATGGTAGCGACCATTTGCTGTGAGAAAGCTGCCACTCAAAATCAACTCAAGTAGCAGTGCTCTCCGGTGCACATTATGGTGCTGTTTGTGCTGAGTTTTCAGCATGGGACAAGCTCCTGGCGCGAAACATCAGCATGAGCAGCGTGACGTGCCGATGTTTACTGATTGGCAGAGCTCTGCGGAATCTCACAAAGAATTCATGTACCTTTGTAGAATTCTGCAGAGTGAAACGCCATGATTTCTGCCCACCCCTATTAAAAATTTGGTGTGTAGATTTAATTCAAATTTTTGGTCCTCCAATCGAAGGATGAGGATTAATCTCTTCTATGAGATGTTTGCTTGCAGTTGACTAGAGTAGCCATTCTAGGGTAATCAGAAGAATGAGGTTTGGGATGATTGCATAGAGTGGTTTGCAGACAGCTAAGAAGAGGTAGGTGGTAGAGCAGACTGACTGTCAGGTGGCACAACTAGTGAGGGCTTGAAGGGGGAAATTGAGTTTGCTGTGGGCTGCCTAAAGACAATATGAAAATTATGAAGTACCTGAAGTTTGGCCGCAGACTCAGTGGATATCAAGAAGTGCATATATGTCTAAGGAGGTTAAAGACTTTTTGTGTGGAGATGTTGATTACTTTGTCTAAAGAGAGAGGGAATATTAGAGACAACATGGAGTTGTCTAACAGACTCTATTTCAAGACTTTCCTTATTCACTCACATTGGTCCTTCAAGAGGGTCCTCCTTGTTTATTAAACTCTCACATCCCATTGTTTCTTCTGGAGGGGAAGGTCAAAGTACCTCAGGCTGAGTACGCCATCCGTGCTGCACAGTAGCTAGACCAATGAGGTTTAGGAAAAAACACAAGGCAATGGAGGAGCATGGAATTAGTCAGAACTTGCATAAAATATCTGCTCTTTGTCTGCAATGATATTAAACTCTCTGTGCACCTTAGGCAAAAACACATTTTTAACTGCAGAATGAAAATCTGCAATTATCATGTTCAGAGACTCTTAGATCGGGGATGCCACATCTTCAACCCATTGAACTGTAGCTCAGTGTATTTAAGGCACTCATCTACTCTTACTGGATTAATTGTATATATGATCTCTTGGAAGTGAGATAAGTCATGCTTAGTTAGGCCAGTTTGAGTCTGGTGTTTCTCGAAAAATGTCTCACATGATCACACACACACTTTATCCTGTATCTGATCAGTAACGTCATTCTCAGTGTCTTAAGCCCACTTGTCCTATATTTGATAGTGATCATAGGATGGAACCCTCTAACTCCTTACGGTGAACTACTATGAGGCAGCCACATTGGCCGATACGCATCACTCCCTACAGTAGCCTGGACATAAGTGGAGTGTTCAACATACAGTCTCATTTGCCACTGCTATTACTGTGCTTCCCTTTTCTTTGCCCAAACTGTCTGGCAAAAGTCTACTTCCTAATTGTGTGAGGCATCTCTTTATATCTTTGGCTGACTTGTAAAATTTGTTGCCCACCAACATGGTGGAAGAAGGGCTAAATAAGGAAACTAGCTTCAGTTTTGCCCTTCTCCCCTGTTGCAGATAACACCCACCCACAGGTATTAGACATTCAATGTGTCAACAGTTCCTTACACAAAGCCACATCAATAGACAGCTGTACCTCATGCTGCATCTTTTCTGCTAGTTAAGGATAAGCCATATCCCCGAGTTACAGGCCTACCCCTTTCAAATGTGAGTTCAGAGATCTTTTGTTTCAACTTGCTTCTCCAAATACTACGTTAATGAAATGTGTTTGCAACAACTGATATACCAAAGACTGGTTTCTCTGAGTAAACATCATCCGATCTACTTAAAGCGCAAACTGGCACATGGAAAGTGGAAAGCAGAGTTTCTTCCTCTGACAGCTTTCTGTAAATCTTCCAAATCTAATCCTAAGGCTGGGCTACAGTACCGTAGACTGGTCCAGGTCAGTGCTAGCTAATGCCTAACATTAATCTTCTGTTGTTTCCTAAAAAAGTAGTCCTAAAGCCGAAGACAATTTTGAGGCCGAACCATGTACTGCTAGTGCCTGCCCTCTGCCCTCCATTTCTTTCATGATGTAAAGGAAAGTCCTACCATAGATCTCAGGGCCTAATTTCGATCTCAGTGGCATTGCCGCCGGGACTGTCAATACAGCGGGTTGTGACGATGCCATCAAGGCGGCGGCCAAACCCTGTCGTATTACAATGTTACCAACGAGCTGACCGGCAGAAACATTGTATTACAATGTTTCTGCTGGTCAGCCTGGTGGAAACAGGCAGTGGTATTGGCCTCGGCTCCCTTACGGAGCCGAGGCAAATGTCGTCGCACACAAGCACCCTCGGAATGCACACTGTCTGCATAAAATAGCAGACAGTGTGCATTCCAAGGGTGCTGGCAGGGAGGGGCCCTGCACTGCCCACAATATGGTCTTGGGCAGTCCAGGGGCCCCCTGTGGCCCTTCGCACTGGCTTTCTGCCAGCCCTTTTCATGGTGATGCAACCTGTTAATGACCCTGCTGGGATTGGATCGCTGCAGCGTCATCCACATAGTTTTTGCCTTAATCCTCCTGTTTTCTGAACTCCTTTTTGTTAGCTTTTAGGACTCTGCACACTTTACTACTGCTAACCAGTGCTAAAGTGCTTGGGCTCTCTATTTAAACACTGTAATGTTGGCTTCCACCCAATTGGCACATTTAATTTACTTATAAACAGGGGCATCATCAACCTCCCGCTTTAGCAGCTACTCCGGGGTGGGGTTCTTGATGGGCCTTTTCTGGCTGCAGCTCAGCAGACAAAGACTCATAATTAACATTAAGGGGTGGCGGTGAGTGGAAGGGTGAGTAAGTGAAAGGCTGGGTGGATGGATGGATGATAGGGAGGATGGATGGAGTGAAAGGGTGGATAGATGGAGTGAAAGGATGGATGGATGGATGAGCAAAAGAATGGATGGATGATTGAAAGGATTAATGGATGATGAATGGATAAAGAGAATGGATAAGTGAAAGGATGGATGACTGAGTGAAAAGGTGGATGGATGGATAAAAGGATGGATGGGTTTGACGATGGAGGGATAGGTTTGGACATGGATGGGTATAGATGGACAGAATGGTGACAGAATGAATGATCAATAAAAGATTGAGTGGATGACAGAATGTAAAGGTGAAATGGTGGATATCAGCAAGAGTATGGAAAAATGAAAGGATGAATGGATAGATGCTTGGATGGAAGAGACAAACAAGCTTTTCTGGGAAGGGTCGCAATGACTTGGTTTGTTTGCTTGTGCCATAAGAGCTTTCATTCAAAGTGGGGGATATTTTACTTTTCTGGCTACTCCCTTGCTCATAGGTCCCTAGTAAAGTGGTACTACATGTACCCATGGCCTGTAAATTGAATGCTACTTGTGGGACTGAAGCGCTCATTGTGCCACCCACTCAAGTAGCCCTTTAAATATGTCTCAGGGCTGTAATTGCACCTCCATATGCAGTTGTAAGCATCAACATAATTTAGCGGTCACCAGGGGTTGTAACAGCAACCCCTGGCTTGCTCTTTACGACCCCGGCACTGCCTTTGCGACCCCTGGCCTCTGAGCTGGCAAAATCAGTGCCTGGAACACAGGGGAAGCCTGTCCTTATGTAGGATCGGTTGCCACTCCACTCTCTTTGTTTTCTGTAAATTTTTATTTACTACAATAATAGTAAAAAATAGTATATTATTCACTATTAGTGTAATGACAGTGTGGTACAATTAGCTGGGATATGCCCTTCCATGGCAGCCGAGGTAAGTAAAAATGCTTTTAAATGTATGTTATGTGTGTGCTTGCGGGTGAGAGTGTGTTTATGTTTGAGAGGGTATGTGAGTGTGTGTATGTAAGTGTGAATTTGTGTGTATGAGTAAGTATGTGTGTGTGAGTGAGTGAAAGTGGAGGTCAAAGGGTGCGTGATGACAATTCCGCTACCCCTGGCATTTTGGTGAATTGACGTCCATGGTTTTAAGCTGCCACTTTGACAGGCCTAAACCTTTTAATGCATATAATTCACCCCTACTGTAGGCCCTAAAGAGCTCATAGGGCAAGGTACAGTGTATTTAAAAAGTTGGACATGTATGTTTGCATTTTACATGTCATGGTAGTGGAAAACACTTAAATGCGATTTTCACTGCTGCCCCTCCCAGAAGATAACATTGTGCTGGTTTATTGTATTTATTATATTCAATTGAGAGCATGTAGGAATATCGAGTTTGGTGTCTAAAGAATTGTGAACCCTCTGTATTGGTAAAGTTAGACTTTAAGTCACAATTCTGTAAAAGCCGTTTTTAGAAAGTTGCCATTTTCTTGTCCCAACCATTTGGTGCCTGCAGCCTGTATCCTGGGTCACACAAATAGGTGTAGCTGGTAGTCGGTCTTTGTGTATTGCTCCCAAGTAGTGAGACAAAGGGGGACTCGGTGTTGGCAGGATGGCCCATCTCGGGCTTTATGAGGGGTGGAGCTGCCACCACACTTGCCCGCCACAATTACCTCAGCACACTATTAAAGGGTTTCACAGTAGTCTATTGTGCTCCCAGACAAGCTGGGGAAGGAAAGGAGGCAGGAAAATCCAGACTCCTCTGTTGGGGCAGGAATGTAGAAGTTTCTCCGACCTCAAAGTTGGCACCAAGTATAATTATTAGACTCTCAGCACCACCTCTTCAGAATATCTCTAAACCTGTACACTGCTGATCTACTCAGCTACAAGAAGAAGTGCTACTCTGTTACCCTGTGAATCTTATGCCTTGCTGACCTACTGTCTGAGTGAGAAGGCCTGTGCCTGCAAACTGAACCCAGGACCGCCAGAGTGACTGCAAGGACTACAGTAGTTGGCTAGCCTCCTGATTAGAGCCAAGGAACAGAAAATGCTCCAACCACCTTGAACCCTGCATCTGAACTCTGCCTACTGTGAGTCCTGTTCCCCACGGGGTGCCACCCCAGTCCCAGACCCTTAGGAAGTGGGTCCCTAAGTGCTCTACCAGCCCAGCTGTGCACAACCAAGCAGAACCAATGCAGCGTGACACATCGCCTTGCAGCTCTGCTTCTGAACCATTTCAGTGCGTTGCTGTTGCCATTGCTGTGGGACGCATCTCCAGCGCAGGACCTTGTAGCTTCTCAGAACCACTTCTGAGCAATGCATCCTTGATGCCCAACCTCACATCACAGTCCATCAGCTCCATGGACTCAATGCTGTGTGACCCATCCTTGATGCAGGCCTCACATCATAGCCCTGCAGTTCATTGGAACCTCTACTGTGCCGCAAATCCTCTATGCAGGACCTTGCATCACAGTGCTGATCTCCTTAGAACCTCCACTGGAGGACCCTTCTAAGATAAGGGAACTTGTAAAGCTCCACAACTAGGCTTTAAGGTACTTGGCTCAGTGGGCCTAACTTAGTCTGTGTATCCTGCCCATGCTCCAATGCAGTTGGCCTGAACTTGTGACTTTGTCCCTGTCTAATGAAACTCAATAACCACAACTGGCACTTTGTGTTTTTAATAGGGGTGGGCAGAACTTGCAGAGTTTTACTCCTCGGAATTCTGCAGTCACAAAAAAACTCAACAGGATTCTGCTGAGTTCCACCCACCCATACAGTAGTATGAACGGCGTACCTACCGTTATCAAGAGAACATTCCTATTTGTCTTTGGCAGTCAGTGGTGCTCTGTAGAAGAGGAATGTTTAGTATTGCTGCCTCTATGGGACAGAACCTATGTCATGGCTGCACACACATTTATTCCTTCATGAACTGCCTCAGGCAAGGATCTAATTTCTGACATAGCACAAGCTTAACTGCTGCTCATCATTTAGCCGCACATCACATCAGTATTTACTACAAATGAATATGTCTCCTTTCGCATAAATCAGTGCTTTCTCCCCACCTTCACCTCCCTTTCAGCTTGCATCAGCAGTAAACTTGTAAGAGAGGAAGCACCCAAATTAGGGCCAGCATGCTCTCAATGGAGCCAAATGGGCAGCGCATCCCCATCCCACGCACATTTGGACATGCTGCTGAACAGAGGAGCCACACTCAATGCCAGCCCCCTGGCCTGCGGTGCAGGACATAGGTGGAGAGTGTAGGTGCAGAAAATGGTCAGACCAGGCAGGAGATAAGCTGGAGACCTGCAGCCACTCGGGAAAATTCTGCGGTGGTGGTACTGACTGGGCCTGAAGTCCAGGAGAGAAGCAGCTGAAGGGAGGCATGGAGGAGAATCAGGATGTGATGAGCTCTTAGCACAGATAAAGCCTGATTGGCTCACAGGGGCTGAGGTTTTCTTATAGAGTCGAGTCAGAGTGATGGGGCTTGTGTGCGGACAGCTGGTATTAGTATTAAGGTGGGTGGTAAATTCCGCCACATGGCAGTTGATGGAGTTTTTGCCAAATTCTGCACTCAAAGCAGAGCTGGGAATGGGCAAGACTCTGGAAACTCTGCTGGTGGAACGGAGTTTACCACTCACCCCTAATTTTTCAGCACTATTTTCACCTAAATCTTTAAAGTTGCATATCTCTGGTTCTACTGATTGGATTTTTGTTCTTTTGGTGTCAAATAATTTATTAAGTGTGACTCTATCTTGCTAAAATGGTGTGGGATTTGTATTGTATTGTGATTTCACTTTACTAGTGTTTGTGTGTTGCATAAATACTTTATACATTGCCTCTAAGTTGATCACTTGCCTGCTTTTGGGCCTAGTTAATCACTTGCCTGCTTTTGCGCCTAGCAACCAGAGAGTTGAGAGCAGGTTAGTCAGGTGTTTGATTGTGTTTACCCTGACAAGAATTGTGGTTGCTGCTTTAGAAGGATTTCAACCCCCTCACCCTCAACTAGCAATACAATTTCCTACAGACCCCAAGTTGTGTTGTACACACAATGGGGCATAATCGCAAGAAAGTGGTGCATCTGACCCTATACGGCACTTTTTTTGCTTAACCCTTGCCCCACCTAACGACACCATGGTTATGTTGTATTTACATTATAGTCCACTATGGCAGTCGTTAGGACAAAAGCGTCAAATTTTTTTATGCTATTGTGTCGATTTGCTGCACTAGCATCAAAAATTGACTCTAGTGCAGCAAAGCACAGGGAGGCCAATTGATTAAAATGGGTACGCCATTTTCACGCCTGCTCTCAGAAGGTGTTAAAAATGATGGAACAACGGCACAGTCAAATGTAAATTGCCACTGTGCCATTTTGTCAAACCTCCCTGTGTTGGAACGCCAACCTTGCATACATTATGCTTGGCGCAGGCATAATGTGCCACAAGGATTTACAAAGTGGCGTGATACTTCATTGTGCCACTTTGTAAATACGGCAATGGAGAAAGGCTTCCCTAATGCTGCCTTAGCATAAAAAAAGACTACGCTAGAGTGGCACAAGGTGGTGCAAGGGGCTTGCAAATATGCCCCTATGATTTTGACCAGCTTTGTCAGCCTGAGTGAGGTCACACACAGTTTCTCGTGGTCCTTTCCTTCTAGACAAACACAGCTTTTAAGTTGTCGTTCACTCCTAACGATAAAACCCAGTTTATTTTCGACTGGTTAAACCTAGTTGATACCACCACATCCAATTATGGCCATGATGAACCATTCCAAAGACATAAGCTCTAAAGTTAGACCCTGGGGATATTTGGTATAGTATCTGTTTTGAAGGGCACCGAGCCACCAAATTGACTTGAGACCCTTTGATCCCCCGACAAATCTCCACTCCATGACTAGGTCCAGTGTCGTGGACTCTGTTCCATCCATACTCCTAGTTGCCGCATTCACTAGAAACCAGGGCTGCTGACCTGGCTGAACTACCATACAACAACTTCTTGGACATTATGGGTCCAAGTTTCATCTTTGGATTGGGTCATTGGAAGGAATATGATTTTACAATAGAGTGTTACGTAGTTCCTGATTTTTTCCCTGCATGACGATTTCATAATTTTTATATTTCATCTTCACCTTCTCCTCTGCAAAGTTTTTTTCCACATTGCAAGATACATTTCACAACACAGCAAGATCATTTTTGTCTAATCCAATTTAGCTAAACGGGGAAAAATATGCAGAATATCTTTTGCGTGTTTACCATTTTCAGAGCTTTTCTTTGTAGAAGACATTGTGCAGAAAAAGAATACTGCTGTCTGCGAAGTATATTTTAGAATGTTGCAATTTTCACGAATACTGATTAATGAGCTCAAAGCTTTTGGACAGCTTTGATAGAAACTCACCAACGTCAGCTCACAAGGTATTCAGTCCTGCACTCAGGGCCGCCAAAAAACTAGATAGACTGTACTTCTCTGTCTGGAACTTCTCTGACAGGTATCTCTACCTGATTGACTGACTGAAGGAAATAAACATTGCAGTAAACCCAGAAGTTCACAAAGGTTTCTGATAACTCTCAATTGTAATACACTATTTAACAGAGACCATAGAACTACCATATCATTTGAAAATCTAGTGCTCAGTGTGAAAACGATACAATGGTGTTTTGGGTTGTCTCCAGACCCAGCTGGTGAAATTACCTCCTCTTTTGTGTTTATCCTAATTATAACTGAATTACTTTACCACACTTAAATAAAAGACATAAGGCCTAATTTTGAGGTGGGTTGTAACAGAACAGCTGCAAAAAATGGCAGCTGTGCCATCCACCCACATCTTGCATTTATTAGTCTCATTTACATGTCGGGGGATGGTGGTTTTCCTGACTGCATAGACACTACTGGCTCTGCCATTGGAAAAGTTCACTTGGGAAAGTTTTTCCTATTGTGTCCAGCATTGCAGGAACCACCAGATTGAGGATGGATCCTCTCATGCCATGTGCATCTTTTTTTTTTTTTTTTTTTTACAGTGTCTGCTGTGTACTAGGCCTGGGGGAAATTTCAATTATGCTAGCCTAATCGAAGTAATTTCGATAATTCTGCACTGCTTTTTGATGTGGAATTACCTATAATTACGCCATTACTCCTCCTAACAATTAAGAGTCATTTGGGGGAAAATACCCTACTGCGAGAGCACATTTAGTGAGTGCGAGCAGATGCTTGCATTTGCTGTTTGTGTTTAGCATTGTTTCTTAGCACAAAATGTATCTTCGCTTCCATTGTGGATGCAAAGGGGCATTTTGTGCTAAGAAAACAGTGCTAAATGCCACAAGAATGTTGCGGAAAGATCCTATCCCAAGTGCACATTTAGCAA
Organism: Pleurodeles waltl; assembly: GCF_031143425.1. Lineage (NCBI taxonomy): Eukaryota > Metazoa > Chordata > Amphibia > Caudata > Salamandridae > Pleurodeles > Pleurodeles waltl. The sequence continues at coordinate 106,061,012 of NC_090446.1, forward strand.
GCACAAGCGGCCACTTGTGCTCGCTATTCGTGTTCAGTTGTATTTAGCTCTACATCTTAGTGTAAAATGCATTGTCACATCCATTTTCGATGTGAGGGGGCATTTCTGTCCTAAGAAATAATGTTAAATACAGAATTACTCTTCTTGCATAATTCAAGAGTAATCTTGTGGAATTCTAAGGTAATTCTGTGTGATTAAGCTACAAGGAATTAAGGGCATTATGCCTAGTCCTACTGTTTACACCATGGTGGTCACAGATGGGAGAATGCACAAATGACCCTCACATGTTGGAAGAAAACTCTGAGCACATTAAGGAAATTAGTTAGTTTTCTGCAGAAAGCCTCAATGGAAAAAGGACAGATGATGGACGGAAAGCGGAACAAATCAAACATTCTCCCCAGTCACAGATTTAGGTTTGCTGATCACAAATCCCCTTTCTGCCAGCCTTTTCCTGGCGGTTTAGCCACCATGAAAGGCTGGCGGAAAGGAAATGCTGGGGACCACAGGGGGGGTCAGTGCTGGGGCATCCCTGCCCAGCACCCTTGCAATGCGCATTGTCTGCTTTGCTGTTGTGTTACGGTATTGCTACCTTAAGGGAGCCGAGGCCAATACAGTAGCACTATTCCCACCAGACTGACTGGCAGGTACGTCGTAATGCAATGTTCCCACTGGTCAGCCCGGTGGGAACTGCGTAATGCGTCTGGGGTGAGGCGGCCGGGTTGACGGCGGTCTCATCTCTGCGAGTTTGACGGTCTGCTCATCCGACTGCCAAACTCGTAATCAAGCCCTAAGCTTAGCTCTGTGAACTGGGCCCTTAGACTTCAGTCTAAACTTGGACTTCAGCTCTAAGTTTATCTTTGTGAATGTGTCCCACTATATTATTCCCTGAAGCAGCTCTCGCTTTGGAAACAGGAGCACCTAATGGGGGGAGAAACAGCTAACATCGGTGGAGACACTTTAAATTTGGTGAGCGGGCTGTGGCTGGGACAGAGAATGTGATTCTTTCACTGCTCCACTCTTACAGTGGCCAGCCTGCCAAAGCCTGACTAACATGGATAGTATTTTTCAAAAACAAGTTTGTGATCTGATATTGAGTTGGTTGAATGTAATTATCAGTCTGATAGAGCATCTGGCTCCAAAATCCTTTACCACTTTCTTGAGCAACCTTTAATGATCAACTTGCTGCTCTTGGAGAATCAAGTCAACAAAATTAGTAACTTGTTCATCTGTTTCACAGGTCATGTTAGACCAATGGTACCCAGCTACACCCATCAGGAATGCTATGTAGTAATCACTCACTGTCCCAAAATACAAAGAAAGGAAAGTCTCAACCACATGTATCACAATTTAACAACTTCTCACCTAGAACAATGTAATTCATGTAGTATTAAATATTATGTTTTAATTCTAGAAGATAATTTTATATAGAAATGCATCCAAACTTGGGCAGATTTCATGCTTTAGAAAAGCAATTTCTATAGGTCATTGGAGATATCCCAAATATTTGCATTACACTCACTTTCATTTAGAAGAAAACACATTTTCCATGAAACATTTATTAGGTCATTGTCTAAAGTATAAGTGATCAAAATCTAGATTGCGTATGTGTGAGAAATTGATAACGGGAAGACAGTATCATCACTCCAACAAGATTAGAGTTCCCATCACACCATGCTAAGATCCCTTCACTGCTTTCAGTGGGGGGGAAGAACCTTCCCAAAACTCTGCACCATCACCCATCATGGCCCCAACTGTAACTTTTGTGGAGCAGAATATTCATGTGGAATTCCGCTCTCCACAATTATTAGGGATCTGGAACTCCGACATATAGACTTTCCTGGTATAGAAACTCAATGCACAATTTTACTAGCTAGGAAAATCTGGTCAGTAATATTGCATAGGTAAAGGGCTGCATTGCAACCCAAGCAAGTTACCCAGGCCCCACACGATCCCCAGCCAAGACGCTGGGAAATCATGTAATCTTCCCCCTGCCAAGCAACATTCTACCATTCTCATATCCCACCCTTCCCACCACTTGACTCCCCCCATACAAAGGTCCTACGGACATTTAACATCTGCTCACAGTAAGTGGTAAATGTTTGTGTTAAAGCCCTTGGAACTGCGAATACCAAGTGGAAATCTGCCGGTGATTCTAGTTTCACACAGTTATTCCCAAATGTGAGAAATCTAACTTATAATTGAAGTAATTCCATGTGGAGCTTCCAGCTGGTATTGATTATTCCCGCTGCCTGGATTCTGCCGGCAGAATTCCTCCAAAGTCGTATTCGGGGCCCTAGTCATTACCTTGTACATGAAGGACAGTGGCGTAACAAAGGCCCCTGCAGCCCCAGTGGTGCGGGGGGAGACCGCTCTCAGCAATACACTGTGCATGAGCAGCAGGCCCCTGACTGGATCCAGGGGGGATTCCAGGTATTTTGCAGGGGCCCCCCTCGTTTCCTTACAGCACAGATGAAGGACTGCATAATATTCAAGTCTTCCTATAAATGACTATTTAAATCAACTTATTGTCGATGACTCATACAGACATACACCTCCAAATACCTTTCTTTGGTTTCAATAGGGTCTGCTCTTCCCAGAACCTGCTCCAGACAACTGCCACACATTCTCTATTGTGTGGCACAAACTATCCACCCAGTTAGACTTCTAAAAATCACTGGTAACCTGAGGACCCCGTGGAAAGTTGCATGGCTGATGAAAGCTCTATGATGCCATGCCACTGTGTGCTATTGAAATGCAATAATTTAACATAACGTAATTTATGGCATCTTTTTTCCACGAGCCCCATTTCTCAATAGAGTTTTTGAGCCACCATTCACAGAGGGTTGTTTGCCACAGGGGGTGTCAGTGCTAAATAAATGCCCAAAGGATAGCATTGCATATAAGTGCTGAGCTATCCTTATCTTAGCATAACAGTGCAAACTTCATAGTATAAATAGTATACACCAACGCAACAATGACATAGCATAACACAGAGTGTATCAAAATTCAACATAACATCACAAAAGAGAATAACATAACATAATATATCAAAACAGAGCATAAAATAACAGCACGTTTTCACAAGACGTTCTGGTTTAGAGGAACTAACAGATAAGTTAAAACAGAACCTGGACAGACTTTCTAATTCTCGGCCAATTACCAATTCACTATTTACTGTGAATTCATCTATCCTAATTACTAATACGTGGCTACCTTCAAAATATTTACCTTCCAATACCTTCCATGAAGCAACGTCTAGATATATTGCCTCCGAGATATGGAACGCAGAACTTCAAAAATAATTTAAACATCTTAGGAAAGCTGGTGTTGAATATTTGATGTGGTTTGTAGAGATACTTCACAAGATTTTGAAAAGGAAGAGGGTGTCTGCAGGCACATTGTAAACAAATAACTAAGGGCGTCATTCCGACCCTGGCGGTCAAAGACCGCCAGGGCCGCAAATGACGGAAGCACCGCCAACAGGCTGGCGGTGCTTCCTTGCCCATTCTGACCGCGGCGGTAAAGCCGCGGTCAGAAAACCGGGGCCGGCGGTTTACCCCCGGCTGGGCGAATCCGCCATGGCGGCGCTGCAAGCAGCGCCGCCATGGGGATTCTGACCCCCTTACCACCAGCCTGTTTCTGGCGGTTGTCACCGACAGGAAGAGGCTGATGGTAACGGTGTCTAGGGGCCCCTGGTGGCCCCTGCACTGCCCATGCCACTGGCATGGGCAGTGCAGGGGCCCCCTAACAGGGCCCTAGCATGCTTTTCACTGTCTGCCTAGCAGACAGTGAAAAGCGCGACGGGTGCAACTGCACCCGTCGCACGCCTGCAACACCGCCGGCTCCATTCGGAGCCGGCTTCAGTGTTGCAGGCCTCCTTCCCGCCGGCCCAGCGGGAAAGTTGAAATGGCACCAGCGGTCTTTTGACCGCGGTGCGGCCAAATGGCGGTTCCCGCCAGGCGGGCGGCAACCGCCGCCCGCCGGGGTCAGAATGACCCCCTAAGTCCTATCTTACAAGCAGACTGGTTAGTGCAAATCAACGGATAGCATTGTCTTTACATGGTTGACAACGCTGCCTATTTTAATTTGCATTTATTTCATCTTGGTTTTTCAGAATATACGTGAATTGTCCACAGAAATAAAGGAAAAGTCTCAACAGGGCAGATTGCAAAAATAAGGACCATTCAAGAATGTATATTCACATTAATATTTAGAAAAAAACACATCTAGCCATGTTTGCTTCACACCAGTTGTGGGACTTTGTTACATTACTTTTCTAATTCAGGTCATAACAAACATGACAGTGGTTGACAATGGTTGATTGTGGATTAAATTCACGTCGATATTTTGTTGGCATAGTATTTAACTTTGCAGTCTATATTTCTGAGTCTTTACATATGGGGTAACATTCTTTATAGTCTATATTTGCACTGTGCCCAATCAAAATGTCTATTATGTTCGTGTGATTTGCTTTACATCAGGAATTTCACTGTATGCTTGTAATGTTGAAATTACAAAAATTACACCATTATACCTCATCATATAATTATGTCTCTTTCACAGCAAAATTATAGCATGAGAATGCGAGAGCAATGTAAATGACCAGAACGTCATCTGCTGTCATTCGTAATGTTTGTGTTTTTATGCTAATTTCTTAGAGTGAAATGCATCCTTACATCAAAAATGAATGCTAGGACCCATTTAGCTCTACAATATTATTTTAAATATCATATTTGCATTTTACATAACTACATGTAATTTCACATAATTTCCCAGAAGTTTCTCATACCTACACAAAGGTAAATTACAGAAATTTAACACACCTCTACTTTGCACATGCTAGCAGTTGTAAATGAAAATTTAAGGAGTAAAATGTATTAACAACACCATGGAACCCAATGTATAAGCAAGCAGTAGGAGGTGCAATTTAAATGCAACAATAATATAGTGTAAGAAATTCCACTGGAGGGTGACAATGCGAGTTGGTGTTTTAAAAAATAATAATTTTTTTACATGAGATGTTGTTCTCATATCACTGTTGTCTAGACGTATGTGCTCTGTGGCACTCTACTAACAGGAATTCTGAAGTGGGTTTGACCGTGAGTTCTCAGTTGACGGTGGAAGGTAGACCCAACAAGAAAGCACTATTTTCTGTAATTACTTCACACGAAATGAACCCTGACCTCTAGACAAGTGCATTAGAATGGATGCTACCCTGTGGACTAAGCTAGACTCAGTAACTTGAGGAAAGGTATTGGCCACAATTCAGCTTCGGGAATCTACCTCGTTAAATCTAAATATTGAACCTAGACTTACGTCAAGACTCACTGTTTTAAGCTTGTAGGTAATATTTTTTTTATTTTAGTAAAAATTGGAAACAAGTTGTTATAGGATAGATTGAATGTAAACTTGTCCAAGATTAAACCTTCTTGATTTGCTCGCTCCGCTGTCTCACTCGGCTGAGATTTTCATTCTGGAGCTCCTTGCCTAGTGACCTATGGCTAATACAGACTAGTAATGTAAACAAGCCATGATACAACCACAGGAACCTCTTATGTTTTAAGATCAGAGACCTTAGTTCATCAATTCTTATTTCTATTTCTTTTCATTTGCCTCTCTAAATCATGTTGCTAGGGTCATTCCTGATGATTAATTCAATCGTGCATTTTTGATATTCCTCTAAATTCTTAGCTCCTTCTCCAGGTATAGGTATTAGAGGAGATTCTACATTGTGTTTCTTCGCTTTATATTTCCTTTAGCTAATGAAGACCGAAGAAGTGTATAGCGAGGCTGTTCCCTCACTGACTGTTTAATAATGATCATTCTAAATTATCTGGGTACAAAAAGAGATCAAACATTTAATTTATTTTTTATGAGTATCCTATTTTACATCTCTGCAGTAAGTTCCTGAACGATGTTTTCACCTGTCGTGTCATCATCATGTAAATCCTACTAAAATTATACATGTTGTTTTCAAGTTACTATCTTCTCCTTTTTAATTGGAATTTACATGTACAGATTTGAAATGGAAATGTGATATACTGTATCCGCACTACATTTTAAACTATTTCTTGGAGTGTGATGAGAGAGTATGGGCCTTAGAGTAGATATGTTGGTGTGCAACTGTGGGGTTTAACAAACAGGCTGATGGCGTCTGAAAATAGAGAATTTTGGATCCATGACAAAGGCAGGTAAACATTGCTGAAAATAGTTTTCATTTTTTCTATCTTTAGATTTATTTTCTGCATTTGAGGATCTTTATACTATGACATGATTGAAATCTCAATCCAGCTAATTTATTTTTGACCCGCACAGGCTGGTGTTGATGCCACTACATGCCCTGTGGTACAACCAGAAACTGGTACAGCAATAGTGCCTAGAAGGCGTGTAGGACGTACCACTGGAAGATGATATTGTGAAGACCAAAGTAGATAAAAAGCATCAGAGATGTACTTTGAATAACTTACTCAATTCAGTAAGCTTCTGAGCAGATGATAATTAACAACAATTATGTCCATTTCTGGAAAGTTTTTGTCCATATCAAGGTTCATTCTTGGTCAGTATCAGGAAGATTGGTGACTAAAAAGGCAAATACGAGATGCATGTGAGATATTGTAATAATGCTTTAATTGCAGTGATATCTCCCTTACTTTCTTTGCTGAGGAAGCACAGTCAGATCCTTCAAAGATATGTTTCCACGTGCCATGCCTTCAGCACGACTTAGTGCAAAGAAAGACTGTATTCATTAAAAGATCCAGGCCTGATTCAAGGTAGAGGATGAATAGTGTTCTTGAATCTTACGCGCAGGCCTAGCTAAGGAGCTCATTAGCCAAAAGCTCAATGGAAAGACTATAATGAGGTATGGTGGTGTAGGAGCGTAAGCAATGCCTACACCATTGCACGTTCAAATGTACACTTAAAAGGCTGCATAGCAAGCCTAATTGCAGCCGTTTCTGTGTGGGCAATACTCAAATCCTCGCTGTGGAGTCCGCCTTGACCAGCTCGTTAAATGTAATTGCATGGGGGTACCATCAACCATCCGTGAAGCGCAAGCTTGATTTCGAGTTTTACCATGGGTTGCTGAAAAAATGATCTCTGGAGACGAACAGAGTGCTCTACTCACCAGTGTGATGTGGACATCAGATGAGTTGTATCCTATAGATTCAGAAGGATCTGATCACTACATCATCTATATTGCTGGAAGACCTCCATCAGTGCAAAGTCTCTGAGTACATCAGAGCTTAGCAGCGATAAAGGACCTGATGAATTATAAGGGGCATATTTATAGGCCCCTAGTGCCACCTTGCACCACATTAAAGTAATTTATTATGACGTTAATGTGGCCCGGCGAAGACAAAATCCCTGCGCCGTATTTACAGGGTGGTGCAATGCATGCATTGCGCCTCCCTGTAACCTTTTGCGCTACATAATGCCCGTACCAGGCATAATGTATGCAAAGGGGGCGTTCCCCCATTAGGGGAGCTGGATAAATGCCGTAAGGAAATCTATGAGATTTCCATGCGCCAATTTTTACGGCACTTTTAACGCCTGCTCAAGAGCAGACATTAAAAAGGGCCTTCCATTCTTTAGAATGGGGCCCTATGTACTCTGCAGGAGTAGCATCAATATTTTGGCGCTACTCCTTCATAGTACATTAATAGCGTCATGAAACATGATGCTATTGCCCCCTACCCTGCACCATGGTTCACCGTATTTTAAATACGACGCACACATGGTGGCGGTAGGGGGTTGCTAAGGGGTGCAGGGAAAGTGGTGCTGCACTCAGTGCAGTGCCACTTTACATAAATCTGCCCCTAAGTGTCTAAAAGTTTTGTAAGAGGTGTACCTAGGTGCAAAGATACTGTCTGAAAATGTTGACTTCAACAGCCATTATGTGCACTTAAGCAGTTTTGACGTATAATTAGTCCCTATGTGTAGCAAGCGCAGATGTAGGTGATTATTTTGTTTTTCTGTCTTTGGTTTACAGGTGAAAATCACTGAACAAAATTACCATTTTCACACAAACCACATGATCCACTCTCACCTAAATAAGTTTAAATAAGGTTGTTTTGTAGCATGCCTTAGACCACTGCAAAATGGCATGAATGGCAGTACTTAGAGTGGTTTGTGCATCAGTTGTTGTCATTGGCTGTCAAAAGCTAATCAGTTATACGTCTGATTGGTTTAAAAAAAGGTCACACTTTTAAGAATTCAGAATTGGTCATTGCATTAGTGCAATGATCAATGCTAGAAGCCAAACAGAATCTCTTTGGCCAGCCAGGTCATTCCTGGCAAGTGTTTTAGCATTTAAAAAGGTGCCTCCAGGGAGGAGCAATAAGCCCAACACAGAAGTTTGGGCTTACTTTGGGAGCACAACAAGAAATGATAGATTTCACGTCATTTACTTTTGGGCAACGTTCTTCACATAACCCCAGCAAGACTTACAAAAGAGCAAACCTCATAATTGGAGTTCATTGGAGCCAAAAGAACTCATGCATAATAACTGAAGCACTCAGTAGCCAAAAGTAGGCCCAAAATTGTGCATCTGAGTGTAGAAATGTAATGATAGAGGAGTAAGCTAAACTAAACCTCAGCTGACCGGCCAATGCTTTAAGAAGACTGAAAAATTTGGGTGGTTCCAAAGACAGTATGGCAGGTTCACCTTAGAGAAATCTTCTTCTGATCCTCCTCCTAATGATTCCTCTTTGCCTCATCCTCCCCAATTTCATCATCTAGCTCATCCTCATCTTGATCCTCGTCTTCGTCATGGTTGTGGTCTGCCAAGTCTTCATCCTCTTAGTCCTCCTAGTAGTTAGGTTTCTACTGATGCCCCTCATCCTGGTCCCTTTTAAACACTTTCTTGCCGTCCATATACTTCTCCCAGAACTCTTTGTCTTCATTATCATCCAGGTGAACTTGTTCTGATCCTCTTGTAGATCCTAATTACTTGTGGATTCATCCCACTTCCTCCTGATATTTCTGGCCCTAATCGTAGCCCTTCTCCTTCTCCTCCTAGCCCTTCTGGTTGTCTTAGCCTATTCATTTTGTTCCTAGTCTTCCTGGTCTTAGTCTTCTGAGATTTCCTGGTCAGAATCTTTTGACCGTAGTTCTCTGGTTCTAGACCTTCTAAAGGGCCTGGACTTGATAGTCAAAGTCCTCATCCTCTTCATCCAGGTCTTCCTAGTTATCCTGATCTTTATCTTCTTGGATATCATGAACCTTCTAATGGTCCTGATCTTTCCTCTGTGTCATCTTTCTCCTAGTCTTCTTCTTCCTATTGGTTCTAGTCCTCTACACCTTGGTACTCCTGACCCATTAATACAGGCTTTCTGCTGATCTTATTCATCTTGGTGGTCATAGATCTTGTATTCTTGGTCCTGTTTAACATCCTGTGGATCTTCCCTTTCCTGGTCCTCCTCCCAATAGTTTTATTGTTTTTTCTACTAGGTCATCTTTTTCCGCTTCCTGAGCAACCTCTTCCTCCTTTAGGTCCTTATCCTCCAGGATTTACTACTTCTTGCCTTTGTTCTCTCAATGACCTTGGTCCTCCCAGTTATTCTCTTGTTCCTCCTGGTTCTTCTCTTGATGTTTCTTGTTTTGCCCATCCTGGTCCTGATAGTGGTTCCTCTTGGATGTTCTGGTCCTTATGTTGGTTCCAATCCTGCTGGTCCTCCAGATCCCCTTCCTCATCTTCTCCCTCTTCCTAGTCCTCATGGTCCTAATCCTTTCAGTGATGCTGGTCCTGATGTTCCTGGTAATTCTATTGTGCCTGGTCTCCCTTCCCTTGAACTTTCTAGTCCTCCTAAACTCCTTGTCACCCTCAACCTCCTCTTTATCCTCCTGGTTCTGCTCCTCTTCCCATAATTCACCTCTTCTGCACTTCATATTCTTTATCCTTTCATGTCCTCCAGGTACTCTTCACCCCTATACTAAATTGAAAGCAGATAGGAACTTCAAGCTGGATGACACTGGACCCCTTCAGTCAAATATGTGTAAAGAAAATGACAAACCCTGTCTTACATCCAGTGTTCGCCCTTTCATTCGTGGAGCTCCAATAAAACCCATCTACCACTTTCCTGCAACACAAATTATTTTTAACACTCACTTGACACGCAATGTTCTGGGTTCTTGGAATTGGGGCTCATAGATATACAATATGCACATGTCACTTTAACTTGTCCCAGCATTGGAAAAATTGCAGCAGTTTTGAAAGACATGATAAGCAGCCGTTTTGGATAGTAAATTGTACTCCGTCTGCTGTACAACAATAAATCGTTCATTGAAACAGCCAATTATCCATCAGGCACTGTAAAATATTTCCAAGTCACAACATTCTTTAAACTAAATGATTACAGCAGTGTATGATGTCTGGGTGTGCTTTGTATTAGTATTACAAAGTTAACTCGTATGGAGGTTATAACAAATGGCAACACTTGTCCTTCTTGGATCAGTAAATAAAAAGAAAAAAAATGCCAGTACTATTTGGTAGGTGCACACATGCGCTCTCCTAGGAAATGTGGCACAGTGGCCGCAATATTGTGAACTCTACATCACTTCACTCTACTTCTCTCTTCACCACTCCAATCTAAGCCAATACACTTCACTCCACACTACTCTACTATGCCCACTGCACTCTTTGCCACTGCACTCTACACCACTCCACTCCGCATCACTCCACTCTATACCACTCTACTCTGCAACACTGCACTCTGTGCCAGTTCACTCTATGCCAATGCACTCTACTCTGTACCGCTCCACTATGCACCAGTACATTAAATGCCAAGCCACTGTACGCCATTTTATTCCACTGTGGACTCTACACTACTCTAATATGCTCCACTACACTGTACCGTGCACCACTCCATGCTGCTCTGAAACACTTCACTCTATGCACTGCAATCAGCATACTCCACTCTGCACCCCTCAACTCTGTTACTCTGCACCACTTCACTCTATTCTACACCACTCCACTCTACATCAATGCACTCTACATCACTTTATTCAAAACCAATGGACTCTATGCCACTGCACTCTACACCATTGCAGTCTATGCCACTATACTCTATCCTGCAACTCTTTATGCAATTGAACTATAGGCCACTCTACCCAACTCTGTGACACTGCACACTACACCATTAAGCTCTGCTCCACTCTATGCCACTCCACAACACTCAACTCCACTCCATGCCACTTTATCTTTACAAAACTACTCTACGATGATCTACACAACGCCGTGTATGCCAATCCATGCCACTTTACTCCACTCTGTTCTACGGCACACTGCTCTACTTCATTACTCCTCTATATGCTACTCTATGCCACTCTATGCCACTCCACTTTAATCTATGGCACTCGACCTACCAGCACTCTAATTCACTTTTTGCCATTCTACTCTCCCATGTTACTCCAATGTATGCCACTCTACTCTATGGCAATCTACTACATGCTATGCCACTCTACTCTACAACACTCTACTGCACTCTATGCAACACCCTGTATGCCACTACACTCTGCTCTACACTTCAACACTCTGTGCCACTCCACTCTACTCGACCCCGATGCACTACTCCACTCAAGTTACCACACTCTAAGCCCTTTCACTCTCCAATATTCTACTCCCACCACAACAATCCAAAACACTCTACACAACTCCAGGCCACTCCATGTCACTTCACTTCACCTCACTTTACCCTACTCTACTCCTTTCCATAACACTCCATTGTACTCCACTCTCCTGCTGATGTACAAATTGGCTAAAACATATTACCAAAGCCAATATCTCTTGCATAGGCAGGACCTATTGGCTTTGCCAATGCTTGAACAAAGGTTTGACCTACGTCCTATGTCTGAGGGATCACGTCACATGGGCCCTCATGAGCTCCAAACCTTGTATTTCTTAGCGGTGGCCTTAGAAAATGTTCAGAACCTGCAGTTCAGTAGTTACATTGCGGGGCAGAAAGCTCGATGGTGGTGGGGAGACGTCAGCACATTTTTTCAAGGTGGTCTACCATTGCGTGTATGTCACGGATTTCCGCCCTCGGCTGAGAGATGAAGTATATACACACTGTTCTATTCTAGTTCCGTTTGAAGTAATCCTGTAAAGTTTTACCTGTGAATCCTCTGAAAAAACAAGCCACTTAGCGCTACTTTACAGACACTATAAATGTCTTCTCATTTCACATTTAACAGCTTTGCTCCAATCCTGATTCGTTTATTTCTGGTCTGGTGTCCTATTAATATATATTTATATGAACCGATCACGCACATTGTTCACTTGGTGCCAGTCAGTGGCGCGTGCAGGCCCGTGGGGGGGCCAGCAGATTGTCAGTCAGGCTGATGCCTGTCAAAGGCCTGCGGGGTTGTGGAAAGCCAGTCGTGTGCTGGGATCTGTAATGAGGCTTCATCACAAGTAGGAAGAGGACAATTCCTCAAATATTTGTTCTTGTGCTGGAAAGTGTCGCATCCTGCAAAAAACACAATCCTGTCCTTTAAGGCAGGCGCCCTTGCACTATAGTCCAAACGTTACTTGCGTTGGTGCTAGGTACCACACAGTGCACAAGTACAAGAACGGAGCAGGAATGCTTAACATCTTTGTAAATATAGACCATTTTTACTCTCAGCATTTCATGCAATGCTGTGCAGAAATGTTGCTTGTTGCCTTGAGTTGTGTGAAGAATTAGTAAATATGCTCCTCTGTGTTCCCCCAGGAGAGATTTAGCCAGTGCTTAATTTTTAATTTAAGAGATCCCGGTGCTCAAAGCCCTTCTCTTAAACACGAGGCTGCTGTAATTAAAACTGCCAGCACTGAATACTGAGGCAGCATAATCCCGAAGCCATCTCGGGTCTCTTCAATCCATTTACGCCCACCCCTGCCCCTTCAGCTCATCCTGCAACTTTCTACTTTCTCCCTTTATGACCCTTTTTAGTTTTTCCTTCTTCCGTCTTTCACATGTGTCTTTAGCTCGCAGCAAATGCTTGAGGCATGAGAATAAGCCCCGGCCCTCAAAAATAAGTGCCGGTGCTCAGCACCGGAATCAACAAGCACAAATTAAGCCCTGGATTTAGCTCATCTTTTCTGAAACATTTGCATATTTGTAAAATAAAGCGGACCAAATGATTTATATTTTGTGAATATAGTTTATCTTAAGTTTGGAAAATGATGTGGTAGAAAATGGTGTAACTGACTGACCAAATTCGTGATTTTCTCAAGAAAATAGAAAAACTCGATGGACTATTCGGGAGAATAACAGTGGATTCGACGCAGTGCTCGTTTGAGAAAGTGCTACTTTTTGTGGAAGAAACAAACACAAAAGCAGGAGATTAAAGCAAATAGTTAAAGTAATGATTTAGTCAGAGTCACTAACAGCTCTCATGGCAGTGCTCCCACATACACCAACACCAAAAAAAAAAAAAAAAAAGAGAGAAGTTTTGGATTCAGCTTAGCTGCTGAATGAGCTATTCCACTGAACTGAACACAGGCGGGGCACAATTGGCAACCAAAATCAACCCTGGAAAAAATGTCAAAAAGAGCACCACATACAGAAGGGCATGACTAGAATGGGCCCATGTGGGACCTAGTTGGGCCATGGCAGCTCTGCCTGCTCTCAAAGCAGCCTCACAGCCTGCAGGGAAATTCCACAGTAGAAGAGTGGCCAGTCCTGTCCAGTGACAAGTTAGGAGCTCCATGGCCACCGATTCTGCCCATTTGCCCCAACCCCGCTTAGCCTGTCGACTTCCTCCGATTAGAGGGTATGTTTTCTCAGCCTGCATATAAGGGGCCATCAGGCTTTTCCAGATGGCACAATTTCCCTCAAATAAACTTACAGCTTCGTCCAAAATGCCCATTTTCCTCTACCGAACACTCCAGACTCATTCAGTCAGCTGATTTCCTTCAGATGCCTTCCCTCAGACCACCAGCCTGCTCATTTCCTCAAGGAAAAGTTCCAAGGCAAACTCACTTTTCTCACCCGGACCATTCCATTCAGACTATTTCCCTAAATGAGTTCCACTGCCTATTTCCTTCGGATTTGGAACACAGACCTTCAAGTCTGCCAGTTTCCTGTTTCCCCAGGACCAATCGATTTATTCATTTCGCTCTGTAGAGGTCCCCGGATCCACAGAACTTGTCTGTTTCTTGGTTATGCCTCCAAAGTCCACCCTGTCTGCTCAAAGCAGCATGATTGGCTAGGAGAGCCCATTCAGGGTGCTCCCCGGCAGACTGGGAGCCTGTGCAGGCTCTCTCCAGCCTGGCAACGTTACCGGGCTTGAGGGAGCCTACTACGCATGTGTGTTTGGCTGGACCGAGACGGCCGGCCAAACATACATGCGCAGTGAGGCAGAGGTCTGAGCACTCCCCCTCACTGCTCGTTACCCCGTGGCCCGCACCTTTAAAAGAAAAGGATAATAAACAAAGTTTATACATAAAAGTTTTACAGCTGCTGCTGCTGGCTGGGGCATAGCTCCTCCATCCTAATTGAGGAGCCGCCCCTGGCAATAGGTCTTCCACAGAGCTGCACAGCCAGTTGGACAAAGCAGTACAATGAAAGGAGAACTACGTTTACCTGACAACAGTTTCCTATTTTTACTATTTACGTAGTTTGAGAAGTTTCATTTTTTTTTACATTTGCCTTAACATGTACGAAGATTGTGTACTGCACCACAGTTTTCACCATATTGTGACTTGAACCTAGACAAAATGTCGTGCCAGTCTCCACCATAGATGGGGCCACAGGGCAGTCTGGGAAGTACATGAATTGGGGAATTTGAGCAGACTTTTGGGCAGCGAGAGAATAGGTCGCTCCTGGCTTTGCTTTCTAAGACAGTCACTTTCTCTGGGACTTCCACACACCAGGAACTAGGTGGGCTTCTCATTTTGGACTGTCTCATCTCCTGCAGGGCATTTGCACTCCTTTCTTCTCAGCAGGCAGGCTTCTAGGCACAGACTACAAGTGATATCCCCCTCACCTCTGAGAGAGATTCAGACTCATACATACACACACACAGAATCCTACTACCATATAAGTCCTACAAACATTGTACACTTACATGTAACCGACATACACCCAGAATGTCAATGCAAAGTACTTGGTGACCCATAAAAGTGAAACGTTATACAACAGTGGTGAGCAGGCCACGCTTTTAGTGACACATTGTAGAAAAGGTGTGTTTCACTATATCTGATCAAAAACATGGCAGAGTGCCACTAGTGTTGTATGTGCTGAACTCTAAGTAAAGGCAATAGTCTGTCCACTGTCATGGCACGATAATACGTCTCTCTCGGTCACAGGGCAGGTGCTGCACCTCACAGTGTCAGAGACAGGCCTCAGCCTCGGTGCTCTGGATCATAGTGGCACAAGAGCCAATAAAAAGGAAGGATATCAATTTCACATGCAGTTTGGCATTCGAGGCTGGGGGATGCACACATGTACCAATCAAGGGTCATGCTTATCCTACCAGCATGCATACTTTTACTCTGTAAGTTTGTCTTTTCTATGAATAAGGATGAATGTATGCATCAATGTTCTTTGCAAGTTTACTTTCTGCTTCATAAACTATTGCAAAAGTCACAGTTTACAATTAAATGTGGGTAGGGCACAACTATTCCCAAATTTTCCATAAAGCATCACAAAGGTTGCAAACAAAGAAAAAAAAACTTTGGAAGTTTGCAAACTCCTCACCTGCTTTAATTTTATAAAGCACTTCCGCCTCAAGTCTTTGCAACTCTGGAAAACATGTGTTGCTATTATCCAGATTCATGCCGCTCATTTGATTATCCTTTGCCATCCAAAAATGTGACCAACAAGTTAGCCACAAGGGCCTCTGGCGCAAGGACATCAGCCTACTAAGCTATCTTGCAAGCCTTGTCAAAACCGGGCTTTCTGCTAATCACCTACTGCAGCCTCTCTCTGTGTGAAGTGTACTGACGGATCTTCATTAGTTTTCGAGCTCACTCTCATCATACCTGGAGAGGAACCATTAATCACCTTTTCGTTATTTCCCTCTGTGGTTAAAAGCTTGGACGGCGATTCCCGTGACGTTTCCAGCACTTCAAAAATACCTTCAAATTAAACAAATGCTTGCAATAAGTTGAGCGCACAGTTCTTGAACAAAACTCAGCATCCATTATATTTGGACACTCTGCACTGACTTCACTAAAAAAAAAAAAAAAAAATTCCGAGAGCTGATGGGTAAATAGTGGTGTGAGGGGTTGAGTGAGGGTGAGTGAGCTAAGTAGAACATGGAACTGAGGCAGAACATATGGAGTACTGGAGGATGGAGTTGAAGGAAGTGTGATTATGGAGCGAGAGAGTGAGGGCCAAATAAAAAGTGGGCCAGGGTAGGGACACCATGACCCCTTAGCTCTGGTGCTGTAGTCTCAGAGGGACCCCACCTCTAGAGCTAAAAAGCATTTTAAAAACATTTTCACCTCAGTTCATGGCAGATCTTGCAAAATTAAAAAAAAAAGAAAACAAAGGGCGGCCTCCCGCACTTCTTTATTCTGAAGCACCTGGGTGGGCCAAATCCTGAGGGCATTGCTAATTTAATGCAGGGAAGGCCTACCGGTCCCACCCGCAGCCCCGGGGACCATCACCTCTCCGAGGCTTTACCGAAATATTATACAGGGGCTGCACGACCCCCCTAGCCACAGCCCTAGGGCTTTAGAGAAATATGGTGCAGGGGGTGAAAGCTCCCCCACAGCCTCAGGGACCACTACTCCCCTGGGGCTTTTCACATATATGATGCAGGGGCACACCCCCTGCAGTCCATTTCGGACTCTCAAGCCAAGGGGACGACCACCTCCCCTGGGCCAAATGAAGAGTTGGAGGGGGGCCACGTGGCTCCCCTCAAAGAGCCACCGATGACGCTGGGGACCGCCACCCCCCAAGGCCGACTCCTGCTATGTTCTGGGGTGCCAAACCCCTGGGCAGAGCTGTTTGCTTTCTGGAAGTAGGAGCTGACAAACAGCAGGAGTTTTCATCTGTCTTCCCTGCAAGCAAATATGCAAGCAGGGAGGACAAATGAGAACATTTCTCTCACAAGCAGGTAGCTCCTGGGAGCAATGCGGGCTCCTGTAAGATGCGGGGAGCTGGGTAGGACAGCAGGGGCCTTAATGCTCCCCCTCCCAGTACTGTCACTCTCTCTTCCATCTCATAATTACTATACATTAAAAAAACAATTGAAATTCAATTAAAAAACAAATGTTATAGGGGTGTTATGCCTAGGAAACAGATTTAAAAAAAAACATAGATATTTACTTAAAAAAACAAGGTTAACAGGAACATTATAGTCAGGCTCACAGTTTAAATGTACAAAACCACAGAAATTCAGCAGTTATAGTTAGAGTTATCACAAGTAACTATAACTCGTGCCCTAAGGTAACTATAACTTGTGCCCTCACCATGCACAGCTAATTACTGTACAAATTATAGCACGCATCACATCTTTAGTAACATCTTTGATAATGCCACTGTAACTTCTGCTGTAAAATTATTGATCAGATAACTGTGCATGGTGGGGCGCAAGTTATATATATAAATATATGTATATATATATATATATATATATATATATGTATATATATACATCTCATACAGTTAACCTAAAGCCACCGATTCTCTTGTGCGGGAGCTGTGGTGTTCGTGAGGGTGAACTCACATGTATTAAATAAAAGTCCAAAGAAGCCACCAGAACTCGCCGGGTACAGGAAGTTTCTTTATTTAAAGAACACACACAAATACACACATACATATATATATATATATATGTATATATATATATATATATATATACATATATATATATATATATCTATATATATCTATATATATTTGCTTTATTTCTGTATTCTGCACTTATACTATGTATATAGTATTTATTTTGTATATACCAAACTCTGTGTAAGTTTGCATCTACATCTGTGCTAACATACTGATAGAACCATTTAACTCTGTTTGTATTACACTGTTGATCTCTTTGAAAGGCTCCGGCTCTGTGCTAAATATAAGTATAGAAATCAAGGAAATCAATGTGCCCGGCCTCACAACATTTACCCCAGAGTTTAAAACTTGCAGTCCAGCTAGCATGGTGATAATTGCTTAAGTTTCTCTTCTGGAATCCTGAATTTATATTTGCTCAACACAATTACCCTTGAGCGGCCAAATTATTATATCAGTTTTAGTTTCTTTAACAGCTATACAGTATAAATAACCCTTCTGGTGAAGTATGCAGCGTAAATGTAATTAAATATGCCCTCAGCAGTCTAGCTTAGTTCAGTGGTATCTATCATGAGGGAAATGGGATGGTATTGATTTTAATAAAGCATCGGAAGGGAGGGAGGGAGTTAAGAGAATTGCATTACGTTTAGTGCCACGGGCTCCCTAGCAAATAAACCTAAGGGGCATATTTACATGTCCTTTGCGCCACCTTGCATCATCCTAGAGTAATTTTTTATGCTAAGGCGGAGTTAAGGAGGACATTTCCCCACGGCATATTTGCAAAGTGCTGCAATGCATGCATTGAGCCCCTTTGTAAGCCCTTGAGCCACATTATGCCTGCATCAGGGACGCAGGGAGGACCAAAAAATGGCACAGTGAAGTTTACAACATTTTGTTGATCCATTTTTTCCATAATTTTTAATGCCTTCTCAGTGCTGGCGTTAAAATGAAACACCCATTTTAATTAATGAGCCTCCTTGTGCTTTGCTGCACTAGCGTCAACATTTTTGACGCTAGTGCAGCAAAGCCCCACAATAGCATCAAAAATTGTGACGCTATTGTCTTAACGACCACCAAGGTGTACTGTATTGTAAATAATGGTGCGACCATGGTGTCGTTAGGTGTGGTTGGGGCGACGCAAGAAAAGTGGTACATCGGGACTGATGATACACTTTCTTGTAACTATGCCCCGAAATGCTTGGATGCAACCAGAGATTAGTTAGTTTTGGGTGGAGGTATCTGACCTAGTTTTGGGTAGAGGTCTTTGACAGAATAGAATTGAATTGTTATTCAGATTTCATGTGGGTAAATCTCATCTATTAGAAATTCTTCATATTAATAGAAATACTTATGATGTTAATAAACCCTGGGTACAAATTTAGTAATTTCCATTGTGGAAATTATGCAAAATGCGTTACCAATCAAACCGATTTCCTTGAAATTACCCCTATGTTCAAACTAGTATTGTGCCCTATTTTTCAGCACAAAAGGATTCCTTCCATCCTTTCAGGACACAAGAACACAAGGATGCATTTTGCTCTATAAAAACAACTGCTAGTGTCTGCTTCGTTCGCCTTGTACCCATGCTACATCAATAGGATTTTTTTATCTGAAATTACATTTACACCACTGGCATAATTGCTCCAACATTTGAAGTGTAATGTGAAACACCAGAAATTACCCAAGGCCTAATCTTAATATGGCCATCCATAGTCCTATTGATCTCCGCTCTGGGGGTTTGGGAGTCATGCTTAAGTTTCTTATTAGAAGATTAGATTTTAGAATTGGTGTCAGTTTTAAAATGTGACAATTTTTTATATTGTGGATACAGTCTTTCAGACAAATAGCACTGTATATGGTCACAGATCTTTTTGGAGAGCCTGAATCAGACTGTGAAGCTCCTTGGTGGAGTGCATGTGGCCATCATGGATTTAAAGTATTAAGGAGGTGGGTGGTGGATGCATTTATATACAAGGGAAGCTACTTTGAATTTAAAATATTTGGATGGTAAGTAAGTGCATGGATCACCTTGCGGTAAAGGCAATGTTTTGTTTACTTAACCTAACTATAGCCCTAACATCTGGTAACGCGTCCAGCCCTTATAAAATTACCTGTACCTGGACACGTTGGAGGTCGGTGAATCTTTTAACCGAGTCGGGCTCTCCTCATCCTAAAATAGTCGAGTCACTCAGATCAATAATCAATAACTACTGTAATCGGTAATCAATACCCAATTAATAGGTCAATATAGCACATCAGAAATCAATAACAGTTTATATTTCGGCGCACCATGACCTTTCAGTCATGAATAACCACACCAGTTTATTAAAAGTTAGTGAATTTATTTCCCTATATTAACAAAGCTAGCACGATATATATATGTCTCAACACCAATTGATATATGTATATGAACATTACTAGCTGTCCATAACGGTGGAAGAAACGCAATCTACGCAAAATCTGGATGATGATACACTCTGTTATAGCAATGCAAATCACCAATGTGACTAACTGTATTTGACTAATTGCATACATTCGGTCAGCATAACAAGATTTCAATTCTTCATGATACATTGAATCGACTAACCTCTAATTAGCATTGGCATGTGGGGCTTCATGCGAAACGAATTTAGTCAACACAAATTTGGAAAACTTCTAGCTAGGGCCCTGTCAAAAATAGCAGTTGGTACCTAAAAGGAAAAAAACACAATGCATAATACATTTATCCTTTCATATTTACCAAATACAATCAGCATTCAAGAAAAGTCTTCGTCCTTCAGGTACCGGTTGATCAGCACGGGGCAAGTTTCGAAGGGGCAAAGTTAAGGGCAAGTTTCCTTGCAGCGGCAAGGAGAATGGGGCAAAGTTACTGCATAGGCAAGACGGGGCAAATCAAAGTTAAAGTCTCTAGGGTGAGAATTCTTAAGTCTCTTTCTCTCGAATAGAGAAAAGGGTATCAGGGTGTCGTCCAAAATGGAGTCTGGCATCAGGCTTCAAACTGGCATCGAGGAAAATGGCTGACTTCTCTTTGTCTGGTGGGTTTAAGTAAGAAACATTCCAAATTCTGCAGGGTCTTCCATTGGAGGGTTCATAGGTTGGCTTCAAATTGTCCAATGAAAAATTGCCTTTTACTAGAACTTATTTGTGCATACATTAGCCTTGGAGCCTTGGAACACAAATTGTCTCATGGTTTGCCAATTATTTTTGGTATCTGTACCTTCATTGTCCACACCTGCAGAGACTGACCTTGTATCAAAGGGGATGTAACCGGCCTAGCACGAAACCTTGGAGATAAGTGTACCAGCCAGTTTCTACTGGAAAAATACAACTTCAAGCAAGAATATATGTTTCATTAGTTCAAGGGAAAAAAGGAATCACGCAGTTAGAATTTGAAGCCATCACATTAAGTCTACCCACAAATTTTATTCCATTAAAATTCTGTATAGTAATTTGGCACCTCGGTCAATTCCCTTTTTCTTTTAGTCCCTTTTGATTTTTCTCTATAAATTTCCACCATTTTGTTTTCTATCTTCTCCTCTCTCTTTCTTTTGTTCCTTGCTTTTGTTATTTTATTATTTTAATAACTTTCCATATTCCCCAAGGACCTAATAAACAAATTAATACTATTAATATTCCCTTTACTATCTTCAATAACAATCCGTTCCAAATGTTGCTGAGCCAATTTCCCACCGAAGCAAATCCTTTTCCAACCTTCTCCCAAACTCCGGGCTCTTTCAATTCCTTTAAATCTACGCTTTCTTTGGTTAAGTTCGTAAGCATTGTTCTAATTTTTCCACTACTGTCTGGTATATAAGTACAGCAGTGACGTGTACCAAGCATTTTGCAAATGCCGCCATCCTTTGCTAAAAGAATGTCTAAGGCAAGCCGATTTTGAAGAGTCATAGCTCTTTCTGCAGCAAGTTCAGCATCCATCAGGATTATAGCTCCTGAAAACTTTGTCAGCATGTTATCCACAATAGTAGACAACTTTTGTATTTTGATTGAATTCAATATGACTCCTACTGAAGGAATCAATGCTCCAAATATGTCTCCTACCACACCAGAAGCTGTCTCCCTTTTCCGAACACAATGTGATTCAGACAGCTTTGGAAATTTCTTTAAGTCATCTAGTTGGTAAACTTTTGGGAACACTATTCCCAAATAACACCTCCCATACCATCCTTTAGGAAGACGATAATAGGCGTTGAGTCCACAAATATAATATACTCCAGGAATAACTGGATCTTGTCCATTCAGCATGAACGTCCACTTAGATTGAAATGCGTACGTATGTTTGCATTCACTCGTTCCCACAAAAACTGTGTCATAATATGATTGAAATCTATGTATACAAAATCTTCCCACATGCAATGTATCTAAAGCTATTTTCCCTTGTGTCTTTATTGCAGCAAAAGCATAATTATCCACAGACGTCCTTTCGTGTAATTCCCTCTCTAGTTTCTCCTTCAGTTCATTCTTCCTATCATCAGTGCGATCTAAAAATTATATTTCTACTGGTGAAAGCAAGCATGTAAGGTTCTCTCTATGTGCGTGAGCTGTATGAAAAGGTGACATTGGTTCAAAGAATTCCCTCATTAATTTGGCATACCAATCTCTAGCTATTTTACTCAAATGCCCTATTATGGGGACATATGCAAAAGTAACATCATAATTAGTGTAGAAATAATGAATATCCTTTTGACCATAAAATCTGGAAGCTATAATACTACATGTAATTCCATATGTAAGAGGCATGCTGTGATATGTTACCCCTTCCACTACTGAGGTAGGTATTTGCGTACACACATAACAATCTTTCGCATCCATGGTCTCAACATACTCACTCAGCAAGCGATAGAAAACGTTAGATGAAAGTTCCTTTTTATCATGCAAGTGTCTCTCGTCTTGTTCGAGTCTTTTCAGAGCGGTTAATTCAGTAACAATAGTAGGTTTAGATGTAGTAGCATCATTCGTCTCTTTCTCATTCTTCCCATGCATTCCAAGAACTATTACTACGATGATTAGTACGCATGCAATTAATAAACCTATACACATGTATTTACAATACTTCATTTTACGCCCCTGTGTAGTGTGACTAGTCATGATCTGTATAGAATCAGAAAGTTGAAGGCACTCTATCAAAGCGGTTTCGCAGATATTTACAAAGCTGAACGAGTTCAATGTTCACACAGTTTTCTTTAGCAGCTTAGTCTCTTATCGGTTAGCAGCGTTGTCTCAAAATCGGTTTCAAAGTCAATCAGGTTAACAATGTCTTAGCCGGTTGAAAAGTCAATCAGGTGACCAATGTCTTCAATCAACAGAGTCCATAGAACTTTTGTTTCCAAAGTGTAGTTCTGCTTCTTCGTTCTCGAGACTGAGGGATACAAATTCGTCTGACCAGTCGTTATTGGCTATGTATGCCCACTCCGGACCAGAATACCTTCTGCTCGGTATCCTTTTTCTTTTCAATTTTGCATCTCTCTTTGATTCTTTCTCACTGGTACTTTCCTCTTTGGCCAAGTCCCTTTCTTCACTTGGTGTTGGTACTACGACAGACACTTCCTTTCTTTTCTCTTTCACTCTTGGCCCTTCACTGTCGTTCAACGCTTCTCTAGTTCTTAATTTTACTGGCGATATGCTTGGTCTTCTTTTCGCACTGGGTCCACTTGATGGACCTGCAATCTCTTCTGAAGGATTTTGAGCAGTTTCGTTCTGTTCTGCCTTGTCCCCTCCTTCTGGGGAGTCAATCAGGTTTTCCTTTTCTTTTTCTGTATCGTCTGCTTCTGGGAAAGCCCTCCTCTGATCAGGCTCTCCTGCCTCTTCACCTGTTTCGAGCCCTTTGTCACCGTTACTTTCTTCAGGCTCTTTGTCACTTTCAGCTGCTTCAGGCTCTCTGTTACCTTCAGCTGCTTCGTCGCTTTCTGAGGCTCCTCCTTGGTCTTCCCCAAGGGAATCAGTTGCTTCGTCCTCAGAGAATATTTCTCCCTCCTCTATTTCTGCCTGTTCGCTTTTAGTTCTTTTTCGTTCTGTCTCAGCGCTTGGCACTTTGTTATCAGGTACTGGTAACTTCAGCGCTTCAACTTCCTCGTCTGTGGGACACAATACCCTCTTTGTGTGACTGGCGTGAATCCAATTGGGAACACCCGCACACTTCACAGCGGTGGTAGTCGTCAAAATCACTTGGAAAGGTCCTTTCCAACGGGGTTCCAAACACGACTTCCTCACGTGCTTCTTTATCACAACCCAGTCACCTGCTTTCAGGGTGTGTCCTGGACCTTGGATCGGTGGCAAGGTGGTTGCCTCCACCTGGTGAGAGAAAGAGCGAACCACATCAGCTAGACCTTTGCAGTAGTCTAACACCATATCATCTGTAATATTCAAAAGTGCATTTGCAGGAACTACTGGAAGTCTCATAGCTCTGCCCATGAGAATCTCGTGTGGAGACAGTCCAGTCTTTCAGTCAGGGGTGTTTCTCATTGACATTAACACCAAAGGCAATGCGTCGGGCCATTTCAAGTTTGTTGATGCGCATATTTTCGCCATTCTTGATTTCAATGTGCCATTCATTTGCTCCACTAGACCTGATGCTTCAGGGGGGTAGCTACAATGCAGCTTTTGCTCAATGTTCAGTGCTGCACAAAGCAATTTTATTACTTCATTATTGAAGTGACTTCCCCTATCTGATTCTAAAGAGATCGGGAATCCGAAACGTGGTATTAGCTCTCTCAAGAGTAGTTTTGCAACTGTGAGACTATCATTTCTGCGTGTAGGGTATGCTTCAATCCAGTGACTAAAAATGCACACAATCACCAACACATACTTCAAGCCTCCATGCACAGGCATCTCAATGAAGTCCATTTGCATCCTGCTGAATGGACCCCCTGCTCTTCCAATGTGGCTCAAATTTACTACGGTTCCCTTCCCTGCGTTCATCTGTTGGCAAATGAAGCAACGGTGGCAAACTGCTTCAGCAACTTGACGGAATTTGGGGTTAAACCAATCAGTTTTAAACAACCTAATCATGGCATCCCTCCCAAGATGAGCTTGTCCATGGTAAAATCTGGCTATCTGTGTCAAAAGGCTATTTGGAAGAACGAATTTCCCTTCACTTGAAACCCATAATTCATCTAGTCTCTTTACACATTGTGATTTGGTCCACGAAAGTTTCTCATCCTCACTGACATCATTCTGTAAGGATTTCAATTCGTCCATTGTATCTATAACCTTTAGAGCAAAGATTTCGCTTTGTTCAAGTTCTGGTTCACTTATCAAATTCCATTCATCCCTGAGCAATATACAGTTCAATGCGCAAAACCTTGCGACTTGATCCGCATATCCATTTCCTAGGGAAACATAATCTTGTCCCTTCGAGTGTGCACTGCATTTCACCACTGCTACTTCCCCTGGTAACTGAATGGCATGTAACAATTCTCTTATTCTTTCACCATTTTTCACTGGTGATCCTGAAGAGGTCATGAAGCCTCTCTGTGACCACAATTGTCCAAAATCATGCACTATTCCAAATCCGTATTGGCTATCAGTGTAAATAGTAACTTTCATTAATGCAGAAAGTTGGCAAGCTCTAGTAAGGGCTACCAATTCTGCTACCTGTGCAGAGTAAACCCCTTGAAGCCAAGAGGCTTCCAGAACACCTGTTACAGTACATACAGCGTACCCTGCTTTCAATACACCCAGTGCATCTCTTAAACATGAACCATCAACAAAAATGATTTGATCATTTTCTTCTAATCTGGTATCTTTGATATCAGGCCTTGGTTTGGTGCAAAATTCAGTCACCTGAAGACAGTCGTGCTCGATGTCTTCAGCGTTCTCAATTTCAGCATTTTTCACTGGGAAACAAGGTTTTTGGATTCAACGTAGTGCACCTTTTCAGCTGCACATTAGGTGATCCCAGAATTATTGTTTCGTACCTTGTGAGTCTAGCACCAGTCATGTGCTGTGTTCAGGAACGTGTCAAAAGTATCTCGACTGAGTGAGGGACCATGACTGTTAAAGGGTGTCCCATCACTATTCCTTCACTCTGAGTGAGGCTGATACCAACTGCGGCTACGGCGCGCAAGCACCCTGGCAGTGCTGCTGCGACCGGATCCAAAGTAGCTGAAAAATATGCTACTGGTCTGTTTACGCCACCATGGGCTTGGGTCAAGACAGACAAGGAACATGCATCACGTTCATGACAAAACAATGTGAAAGGTTTTGTGTAGTCAGGCATACCTAAAGCTGGAGCCCTGCACATGCATTCTTTCAATTCAATAAAAGCATCCATCTCCTCTCCTTTCAGTTCAATTTCATCCAATGCATCCTTCTGGGTCAGTTTCAGTAAAGGTTTTGCTAGAGTTGAGAAGTTGGGAATCCGTTGGCGACAATAACTCACCATTCCCAAAAACTTCCTCACCTCCCTCCTCGTCTTTGGGGGACTCATTTGAAGTACACTTGTTATTCTTTCTTTCATTATTCTCCGTGACCCTTTCTCTATTTGGTGACCCAAATATTTCACTTTCTTCCGGCAGAATTGTAATTTTGAAGGAGACACCTTGTGTCCATTTCTTCCCAAATGGTTCAATAGGGCAATGGTGTCAGCTGTGCAGTCACTTTCTGTCCTGGATGCAATCAGTAAGTCGTCAATGTACTGTACTAGGGTTGACCCAAATGGTAATTCCAACGCTTCCAAATCTTTCTTTAGAATCTGATTGAAAATTGACGGTGACTCCGAAAACCCTTGAGGAATTCGACACCAACTGTAAACTCTGTCTAAGAATTTGAAACAAAAGAGAAATTGTCTGTCCTCATGAAGAGGCACCGAAAAGAATGCTTGTGACAAGTCAATGACTGAGAACCACTCGGCATCACAAGGGACTTGAAACATTATCACAGCTGGATTTGGTACTACAGGGCAACATTTTATTATTTATTTTCCTCAAGTCCTGCACAATTCGGACCTTTCCACTTGGCTTTATTAGTCCCATAATTGGTGAATTACATGGACTGCTTAACACTTCTTTCAGTACTCCCTGCTTTACAAACTCATCAATGAGTTGGGCGACTTTCATGAGGGTGTCTTGTGCCATATGGTACTGTGGGGTTTGGGGAAAGGTTACATTGGGCTTTACAGTCACTTTCACTGGTTCCACTCCTTTCACCAATCCTACCTCTTTTCCTGTCATATCCCACACTTCTTTTCCGACTGTTTCCTGTAACTCAGCTGGAATATCTGCTTCAGTGATCATCGGAAAAAGGGTAATCAGAGGATACTCTTCATCGACAGTCTCCATCTCATCCCCTTCTACACTGTCCTCCTCTTCCCCATCACTGCTCGTCTGAATTCTAATTCCATTGTTCGAACACATAATCGAACATCCCAATTTGCACAATAGGTCTCTCCCTAACAGTGATATCGGGCTCGAGTCACATACCACAAAATTATGTGACCCTTGATAGTTGCCAATTCTGACTTGTACTGGATCTGTGATTGGGTTTGTCAGGTACCTGTTTGCTACTCCCAATACTTGAACTGTTCTCCCTGAAAGTGGCAGATTTGGCACTTCAATGCTCCTAACAGTGGAACGTGTAGCTCCTGTGTCAACCAAGAATGAAACGCGATGACCCATAACTCTTCCCTCCACATACGGACCCTTTTGATCAACTTCCAAAGATGCTGCAAGCACACAATTTCCCTCCTCATCTGAACTTCCACTCTCCCATACATCGTTTATTCCGTTCTCGCTGTGTAGTGGGAATTGGTGTACTGTGTCATTTTGACTCATTCCCTGACCTGTGACCTGTTGAGGAAGCATTGCTTGCTGCTGATTCATTGGTGCTAAGGGTATTTGCATTTGCTGATTAGGTACCATGGGAAACTGCTGTTGCATTGGCTGCAATTGTGTCATTTGCACACGGGGCATTTGCACCTGCTGCGGTTGCATGGGTTGTAGACCCTGCATCTGGTTCATATTGTTTTGGAAATTTGGGTTCGGACCTCTCAATTTCGGTCCTCTCATAGTTTGAAATGCATTGACATCATTGTTTTGCTGACCTACACCTTCCTGCACCATCATTGGGCACTCCCGTTTCCAATGCCCGACAATTCCGCACGTGTGACATGGCATCACCTTCTTCATTGCCTGTATACCATTTGGAATCATAACGGTATTCAAATCAGGACCATTATTCACAAAACCTCCTCAGCCTCTGCCTCTCATCTGCGGCTGAAACATAGCATTTCCCTGTTGCTGCTGCTGCGGCAACTGTTGTTGAAAACCTTGCAAACCTTGTAAACCTGTCTGAGCTGCTCTGAGCTGCATCACCATCACCTTTTCCTTCAATCTTTTCTGCTTTGTCTCAATCTCATCACTGCAGTATTTTGCATAATTCAACACTTCATCGATCGACTTTGACTGCCAACAAATCAAATGCGATTTAATCATCTGGCTAATTTCAGGTCTCAGCCCTTCCACAAACCTGAACACAAAATGAAGCATGTCCTTTGGCTCAATCGTTTCCGTGCCACTGTAATTTTTAAACGCTTTCAACAACCTCTCATAATATGCGTGTATAGATTCTTTAATCTCTTGGGCGGTCCTGTCAATCCTTTGCCAATCCACATTTTTCGACGCAACCTTGGTTTTCAAGTGCTCGATCTCCTTGTGGTACAAACTCATTACCGTAGGTGATGGCGCACCTGTGTCCCTATCTCTCTCTGGTTCACTCGTCGGCCAACCTACAGCCCTTTTACAATCTTCCCACAAATCAGCCGGAACCACAATCTCAAATAAGGTATTCAGGTCTTCCCAGAGACACTTCGCGAGTTTCACAAATCTATCTGTTTGTTGATACCACTCGATCGGTTTTTCTCTCAATTTGGGAAAGTCGTCCGTAAAGGATTGAATATCGCACCTGTGCCATGGTACATGCACAAGTTTTCCCCCTGCTGTCTCTCTCATTGGTAATATGGTTATCAGATCGTCATTCTGTTGTTTTTTCTCACTTCGTTCCGAAGTATTTTCCTTCTTTTTATCCTTTTTCTTGACCCACCTGTTTTCCCACTTGTCTAAACATCTCCAGACCTGTGCACTCTGCAGTATCTCTTTAAGGTGTGTTTTCATCCCTGCGGATCTCATGTGTTCAAAGTCTTTTGTGTCGAAATCTAACCTGTAACTTCTACTCAGGTGTTTAGTCTTACCTATATCAATCTCGTGTCTGTCTGCAATTTCTTGTAATTTCTTATGTATGCTGCTCACTTCTCTTGTAATCCTAGGGCACATGTATCTTAGTTCTTCCTCCGTGTATGATTCTAATCTGTTCAAACCCATTGTTCCCTCAACCAGTTCATCTGCCTCCATACCCAACCTTATTTTATTCAGGTATTCTTCTCCCTTTCCGCTGGATACACTCTGTGGGGAGTTCAAGCTGTTGAACCATTGTGTTAGCTGTTGCGCGTTCAGTCCCATCAGTGTAGCAGTTACATCGACTGCCACTGACGGTTTCTGTAATGTTTCAGTCTGTGAGGTTAATGGTACTAATAGTGGTGGATGTGACCTTACCACGGTTGACGGAGCACAAATTGGAATTGGGCTAAATTCCGACAAGGACCCAGATCCATTTGGCAGTACCGCTATCGGAATTGTCTCTGGAGTGGTTTCTATGCATCTTCTCCCTGTCCCATTCTGTATCATTAACCCTTGGTCGCTGGTGCTTGAATTTGCCTGTATATACAGTGGTACTGGTGGACCTGCAGTGATAGGTAGGGATATCGCGTCTGGATTCTGTCTGTTCCCCGAATTCTGTGGCATGTTAATCCCCACATTATGGTTCATCATTGCTGGCATACCTAACTGGCTTTCTACTACTCGCACTTCTTGTGTCTGCTTTTGGGGCATCGAGAACTGTGTTGATTCAGCTTGAATCAATGTCGGTCTCTGATAGTTTTGTCCTCCCTGCGCCATTGAATCGGAAGTCATTCCCATGTTATGCTCATCACAACAGTGCCTTTGAACCTGTGGCTGATAGTTATCAACAGGTTTCAATGCTGGCACGTCTGGGTACATCCTCTGGACCCGTGGTATTCGTGGTGAGAAAGGCATGTCAGAACTGTTCGGCCTCTGAGATCTTCTCAAATTTGGCGTTACATTACCCTGTATTGGTTCTGGAGGGGCAGTACTAATGCTTGAACCTTTTTCGCTTTCCACATATGGCGGTGGGCAATCATTCAGCAATTGTATAATGAACTCCTCATCATCTGACTCGTCTCCCCTTTTCGAGTTTCTATTGCTCTCTCCCTCTCTGGACTGACTCCTGTTTGTCTTACAGGTGGCTTTCCTTCCTTCCGTCTCCGCTTCCTCGGCAATCGCTGGAAACAATTTAATTCCCTGCAATACATCTGATCTCCAAACCTTTTGTGTGCTGTCCCATCTAGCATCCGCTAGTGTCTTTTCTACTTTTCTTATTCTTGTCTCAAATTTCTTTTGTTGTTGGTTTCAAGCTATTAGCTCCCAAATTGCCAATGCCTCAAACTGTGCTGGCCTTGGGGGTACTTTCATGTCATATAGCGCAAACCTCAGATTTTCTAAAACCCTTAGGTTAAACGACTCGTGGATAGGGAACGCTACACTTCCATGTTTTTCTGTTAATTTGCACCATTGCTTTAGCCAAAGACATGGCGCTACACCCTTTTCTTCAATGACGATGTAAGCTGGTGTACCCTCAGGCGGTGTTTCTTCTCCTACATTTGCTTTAATATAAACATCTCCCCTCATGGCACTCTTAAATGCTTTGAAAAATGTCATCTTTCCGTCTTTTGTTTTTCTAAAAATATGTAATCAATAAGTGACTTTAATTCCCGGAATACTCTTCGCTTGCCTTTCCCCTTCCAATTGCGCTTCACGGACTGCGTCCAATCCGTGCGCGACCCTTCTCACCAACCGACCTATCCCAGCGCGGCTCCTAGTGACGTCACACTCACACACTGCGGCTGAAAAAGTCCTGCGGCTTGTCCTCTTTTCATTGAGCTTCACTCATAAACTAATTTCTGCAATATAACGCGAGCACTTAACCAAAAGAATAAAACAGATCTGTCGGTTTACTACAGGAAAGGTAATACAATCGCTTCAGAAACCTTAGGGATTTTTCACTAGCCTCAGCAGTTATTCCATCTTTCTCGGTTTCCCACTTTCGCAAGCAAAATTTGACCCGCAAACTTTACTCTCAACTGATCAATGAACTATTCTAGTGCACTTTAGAATTCGTCAAATCTCAAAGTCGAAATTTTCTTTCACTCTGCAACATTCATACCGACTTGTTGACCACGCCCGATCAACCTATTAAACCGACCAGATCACAACATCAAACAAGTGTCACATACACTTTTCAACATACTCCGGAGTCTCTTGACCTCGCAGGGCCCGTCTCAACATCAACAACCACGTGGACAATTTTTCTCTGCTCAAAGCGCTACACACACGTGAAGTTCGACGACTTCCCTACTCTCACACCTTTGGAGGAATAGTCCTCTAATATCTTTTAACCCCTTAAATCCTCACAAACTTCTCAATTAATCTGCGGCGATAAGCTGTGCAAGCGCGAAACCCTAACTTCACTCATACCGTCACTAGAAACGCCGAGACCATTCTCACACCTCCATGTCCTCCATTCGCAAGCTCCGAGATCCCGGGAAAGTCATTGGGGACGTAGGGCATCATCATCTCTCCGACTTGTTTTATCAAAGAAAAATTCTAACTTGACTCTGTCTATTGTTCGGATGGGGTCCCAAAGGGCAAAACCATCAATCTCTGCTACCATCCACTGGTAACGCGTCCCGCCCTTATAAAATTACCTGTACCTGGACACGTTGGAGGTCGGTGAATCTTTTAACCGAGTCGGGCTCTCCTCATCCTAAAATAGTCGAGTCACTCAGATCAATAATCAATAACTACTGTAATCGGTAATCAATACCCAATTAATAGGTCAATATAGCACATCAGAAATCAATAACAGTTTGTATTTCGGCGCACCATGACCTTTCAGTCATGAATAACCACACCAGTTTATTAAAAGTTAGTGAATTTATTTCCCTATATTAACAAAGCTAGCACGATATATATATGTCTCAACACCAATTGATATATGTATATGAACATTACTAGCTGTCCATAACGGTGGAAGAAACGCAATCTACGCAAAATCTGGATGATGATACACTCTGTTATAGCAATGCAAATCACCAATGTGACTAACTGTATTTGACTAATTGCATACATTCGGTCAGCATAACAAGATTTCAATTCTTCATGATACATTGAATGAATTCCTCGACTAACCACTAATTAGCATTGGCATGTGGGGCTTCATGCGAAACGAATTTAGTCAACACAAATTTGGAAAACTTCTAGCTAGGGCCCTGTCAAAAATAGCAGTTGGTACCTAAAAGGAAAAAAACACAATGCATAATACATTTATCCTTTCATATTTACCAAATACAATCAGCATTCAAGAAAAGTCTTCGTCCTTCAGGTACCGGTTGATCAGCACGGGGCAAGTTTCGAAGGGGCAAAGTTAAGGGCAAGTTTCCTTGCAGCGGCAAGGAGAATGGGGCAAAGTTACTGCATAGGCAAGACGGGGCAAATCAAAGTTAAAGTCTCTAGGGTGAGAATTCTTAAGTCTCTTTCTCTCGAATAGAGAAAAGGGTATCAGGGTGTCGTCCAAAATGGAGTCTGGCATCAGGCTTCAAACTGGCATCGAGGAAAATGGCTGACTTCTCTTTGTCCGGTGGGTTTAAGTAAGAAACATTCCAAATTCTGCAGGGTCTTCCATTGGAGGGTTCATAGGTTGGCTTCAAATTGTCCAATGAAAAATTGCCTTTTACTAGAACTTATTTGTGCATACATTAGCCTTGGAGCCTTGGAACACAAATTGTATCATGGTTTGCCAATTATTTTTGGTATCTGTACCTTCATTGTCCACACCTGCAGAGACTGACCTTGTATCAAAGGGGATGTAACCGGCCTAGCACGAAACCTTGGAGATAAGTGTACCAGCCAGTTTCTACTGGAAAAATACAACTTCAAGCAAGAATATATGTTTCATTAGTTCAAGGGAAAAAAGGAATCACGCAGTTAGAATTTGAAGCCAAGCAACTAGGCCAAAGCCTATACTAAATTTAAGCTAAGCAAAACAGTTTTCAAACAAGAAATCATGGCATACATTTGCGATTATGACGGATTACTACATTTTCAATACTTCATGATTAATAAAGCTCGTTTACAATGATGGCGAACTACCCCGAGGGCACATTTTCCCTCGTATATTATTTCTTTTACTAACATCACTCTATATTATATGTTTGATTATGCAATATGTATGAATATATGTAGGACCCTCTTTTTCTGCGTCATCACATCTGACTTTTACTTTATGCCCTTTGGAGGGCAAAACAGATGTTGATAAAGAGACTACAATAATGGCATTCCAGTAGTCCTGACAAGAGGTTATTGTGCTGCCAACTAACAAGTTGTAATAGACTTTTTTATATAATAGGGAGAGAATCAATGTTATCTCTCCTAGTGGAGAGACGCACCACCTGGCTAAAACCTAAACTGAGAAGACAAGTAACAAGGTGGCCACATTTGAAGAGCACTCCTCTGTTTTGCACAGTCTTGGCCCTACCTAACTGGAAGTCAAAATATTTGAAAGACTGATGAGCAGACATTTTGAGTCTACTCTTGGTACCCAAAGTGATGACATTAGTTTTCAAGTCATCAAGTTGCAGATTGCTGGCCTTCATGATTGGTTGAATTTTCTGCAAAGGAAGTTGCAAATCTTCACAGGGTGAATGGCCTGCTCGGTCTTCAATAATGTGTATATTCAGTATATGATTGGACTGACAATGTGCACCACTGAGCAAGACAAAGGTAGGTGTTTCGGACTAGACCCAACACACTGGTAAGAGAGACTGTGGCATTGGCTGGAGGCTCTATCCAGAAATTCAATCTAGGATCCCTTTTCAACCAAATCTATGCAGAAGTAAAGAGAATAGATGAATGGAGTCCTAAGGATCCAGGTATTGTTTCAGGAGGTGGGTTTGGATCAAGGCATGCTTGCTGCTCTGCCCTGAGGGTGCTCCTGGACAGGAAAGGTAGAATGGAGACCAAGCCCATGATGCCCTTCACTGTGACTGAAAAGGAAATACAGGAGGCTATTACATCTGCAGACAGAACTCTCCAAAGAGAGGCCTTAGTTCGATGGAGACTGTCCAGCGGTCATCAGATCTCACATCAGCAAATAGGAAGGCAGTATGCTTGGCTTTCATGAAAGATTCTTCATTTGCTTCACCCATGACTAAAGGCCGGTGTTGGCAAAATGGTTGTCTTCCCGGTGTGTGAAATCCCCAACTTCCCTGTCCAAGATTGTGTTTAACCATTTTTGGTTAAACTATTTTTTTCTAAAGTCAACTATGGTCTACTCATTTTTTTAAGAGAGCTTGGATTTGAGATGATGTGTCACAAAGAATTCCATTCCCCAATTTTCTATGAATTTATCATACACTTTAGCAATACCTTTTGGTATTATGTTTTACTTCTTTTTTTCTCAAGCTGTTTTTCCTGTTTTATTCATCAACCTAGAAGATTGTATTAGAATATTTCCCCATTCAGGGTTGTTTTAGCCTCTTGCTTTCCAGCTCTTCAAAAGCTCTTCATTGTCAACCAAGAACTATCCATATTGCCAAGAAAGTCTTTCTGCCCTTTGTGGTTTTGTCGTCTGAACTAGGACCCTCTTGCAAATATGTGAGACACATTTCAAGTGTATGTTATGGGCAGGGTGGCATATTGCAACTGGGGGAAGTCATCCTTTCTTTGGGCAAAAAGTAATTTAAATTGACAGGCATTGTAACAGGAGAGTACCAGTACTTTCCATTTAGAAATATTTGTCATTTTTAATCACTGCAGGCAATCATGAAGTAAACAAGAGAGAGCTTCAATGTGTCTAGTCCTTCACAAAGCGATCTGTTGGAAGTAGGGGGTTTAGGATAAATGAAGCATAGGAAAAGGCTACTGTGATGGATAGAAGTGATGTGGTGCAAACAGAAGTTGGCATGCAGGGGGGCAAATGGAAGTCAGAGGCTCATCTGCTCATAGTGACATGTAGGAGGCAGGGAGCTTATCTACCCTGCTGGGGAATCAGCATGGGGCTAGGATCCACAAGCTGAGAGTAGATTCCCAGACTGGAACATGTAGAAACCATTACCTATTCTCCAAGCACCTCTGCAAACTCGCAAAACTTCAGCCTTTGCTTACCACCAGAACCCTTAAGTGATGGAGTTGCAGAGGAGCACAACAGTGCCTCATTTGTGCCAGGGTTTGCCGATGCATATCACTGGCACACATTTGTAAACACCAGTACATATTTATGAGAATCTACCTCATGGAAGTGCCATGTGTGAGCGTATCTTTAGCAAAATTGTAGGGCATTCAACTGTTTATTATTGCTTAATAATGTGATAAAAGAGGACTTGGACCAAAAGTTTACATGACATATGGGGAGTGTCAGTTGTGGTGGACCAGTGTAAAATACTTTAGGCCCTGATGCTTATTTCTTTTACAAATTAAACACTGGTGCACCCGTTCAACCAGCAGCCATCCTCACAGTCTTTCACAGTCCTAAAAAGCAGACAGATCTGTATATATCAATCTTCTGTCCAGGGCTGCATGCTTTGGTCATTTCAGCAGAGACAACCTTGAAATCTTACAGTTGCTTTTCATCTATAGCGCTCTTATAATTGTGTTTCAATATATCATTATCCGAATTAGCTGATTTTCTTGCATCAAATGCAGCAATCGGCTAATTCAAGGCTTGGCATGGTGTAAAGATGGTTAGGTTTCAGATACAAATGGGAAAAAGCCTGTTGGAATAAGTGTGTCTCCAGAGCTACTCTAAGAAACAGGTGGTTACAAGTATTGAGCAGCTTATGAAGGATGGTGTTCTAGAGTCTCCAGCCCAGGCTGGTGAAGTTCATTTCTCAGATTTTTTCCAGTTGGTCAACGAAGGTTTGAGAGTGATGATGGAAACTTATTGCAGGATTCTTGTTGTCAAATACTTTAAGGCAAATCTAGTCATATGCATTTTAGGGCTACAGCCCTCAGCCAAATCTCTTTGTTGAGACACATTTTTGGATAGAGGTGAAGTGGCAGGTAACCTGGCCTTATAGATCCCTGAAGAAGATCCCACCCTGGCAGGTGTTTGTGTGCCATTCTCAAGGTGTCTTTTCTCTCACCGGTGTGTGTTCCTTAGCCAGTATTACACCCATCAAAGAGTACCTCTACCAGACCAGATCCATCACAGGATGAGAGCTCCCGAATACTATGTTCTACTTTGAATCAAACTTGAGATCCCCAGTGTAGGTGAAAATAACCAAGGTACACATTAAGTTGTGTGCATGGATGTCAATTGTGGATAGCCATAGATAGAAACTGCAGCTTATTGGGTGCCCTGCCCCAACCCTTGAAATGCCCTTGCTACTCCTAGTCATGGAGACAGCAGCAGCAAGCAGGACTCTGAGATTCCTGTTTACTTGCCGCACTTTTTAATCCTTAAACATCCCTTTACTCCTAAGGGGGAAAGAGCCTGGTGGTCGGAAACTAATGGTGGAACAAGAGAACAGTGCCAACGTTCCATCTGTGGCCACAGGAAGTATGATGTCACTTCCTAATACACCATGCATTTTGGTGAAACAACACATATTGGTCCTGAAAGCTTAATTGTGTCTGATGGAAGGGTGGTAACTGAAGGAGTGAGTGTTAATGATGGAGTGAGTGTGTGTGGGGTAAAATAAATAACTAGAGATGATAGATTTAGTGTGAGTGCGAAAGTTAATGTTTGAGGCTTACAGAATGTAGGAAAATAAAAGAAGGACTGTGTAAGTGAGGGGAAGAAGGAGAGTGCAATGGTTAGGGCATGTGGTATGTGAAGTTATGTTATGGCATGCATGTCACCCGAGAGGGTATCCTGGAGCTTGTAGAAAGAGGTGATGCCCTGACTGCGGCCTACCGGAATAGCCAGAATTCCATTTTTTTGTTTAAATGTTACATACAAAGGACACATTGACACAGTGGCACCCCGCCAAAACAAATATGGTCAAGGAGATGGGCACACATGGTTAAAGCAAATAAAAGTGGAAGAGTTGCATTAGAGATGTGCACATAACTTAGCATAACATAACATCACTGAGCATAAATGCTGAAAGTTGAGAGTTTAAAGTCCAACACTGTGGAATCCCCTCTACCCATTCTTGATATCTGAAATCAAACAAATGTACTGCAGGAACCTCTTGAAAACTGATCGACTCAGACTTACTTTATTATAGACCTTCCAAACTATCAGGGGAAAAAATGCAGAACATGATATATGGGCACCCACTCTATCTGTTTCCACACATTCTCCCCGATTCATTTCTTTTTTCTTCAGATTATTCCTCATTTAGTAGTCTAAAGTAACAGAAATCTTGCGCACACTATTGCACAACTTACCACTGAATATATAAACATGTGAATAAATGACTCAACGTGACATATTCCAAAGCATAGAACAGTATATGAGATACTTTGGAGTCAATCCACACTGTCTGAGAGTTGTGCTCGTGACCACACATT
This sequence comes from Pleurodeles waltl, assembly GCF_031143425.1. Classification (NCBI taxonomy): domain Eukaryota; kingdom Metazoa; phylum Chordata; class Amphibia; order Caudata; family Salamandridae; genus Pleurodeles; species Pleurodeles waltl. The sequence continues at coordinate 106,098,384 of NC_090446.1, forward strand.
TAAAATTACATGCAATTGGTGTGCAACATTATACCTCCTAATCACTGGAAGAAAATCGTAAAGGTGCATTTTTATTAAATTGTGAAAGCATGTTTTGTCATGAGTTCCTCCAGCAAATGTCTCCCTTAAAACATTCAAATTTCCCTTCCAATTTTCCATTTTCTATGAGGTGGCAGACATAGGTCATTATCTTATCTAAAAATGCACTAAAAATGGCCATTACCTTGCTGTGAAAAAACAGTAAATATAGACTTTATAGATGTTTCGCACAAAAACTATATTTGTTAACATTTTCTCACACTAGTATTTTTATTTTTATTAACTTTTTTTCAAATTTCATGACATTTGTTAAGTTTTTCCCAGAATTTAATAAACCTTGCAGAGTCGAAGGACCTCACTTTCACATCTAACCATGCTCCAGCGATGTCATTTGTATAACCTACAAATAAGAACATAGATTAAATCTGACATGCTTTGAAGAGCACCCCCCCCTTCATCATATGCAATACAGCCTTGGTGATATTTAATGATATGAGTTATTTTATATTTATGCTAACTTTGTCAATCGGGTAGATGTTATTACGGATTGCTTATGAAATGCATTTTTTTCGTGGGATGGAAAGTCGTCTATTCCGTGGCTTAGATCTATATGAAATGGATACAAATGTTGAACAAGGTCGCTTTTTTCTGTTGTCTCTTCGGACTGAATAAATTATGGAAATTAAGCTGCTTCCCTCTAGTATCATGGACTTGCTAAAATCAATTTCACAAACGTGGCTGTCTTTCAAACAGTGTGCTGCAGGGCATCAGGGGACCTCTGGTGTCACTCTCATTACAGGTATTGATCTTTACTGAAAATTGAAGAATGGATATGAATAAAGAAGGCCCTTTTTTGCTTCTTTCATAATTTGGTTGACCAAATAGATTTATCTATCCTGCAGATCGTAGGGGTTTTATATTTTCAGGGGAAGTTAAAGTTAAGGATGTGGAATGCTGTCCTGGTATATATCACATAAGTCAACTACACCGCTTAATTGTAAAAGAGTAAGGCCCAGATTTAAGATGGCCCTAGTGCCACCTTGTGCTACATTAGCGTTTTTTTTTTTTTTACACTAATGTGGAGCTAGGTTGCCAAAAATACCACGCCTTATTTACAAAGTGGCGCAATGCATGCATTGCGCCACTTTGTAAACTCTTGCGCCACATAATGCCTGCGCCAGCCTTAATATATGCAAGGGAGGGTGTGTTCTGGTGTTAGGAGGCCCGGGAAAATGGCGCAGTGGAATCTCAGAGATTCCACTGCGCCAGTATAGCGATATTTTTAATGCCTGCCTAAGGCAGGCGATAAAATTACACTCCCATTGTTTTCAATGGGCCTCCTTTCACTTTGCAGGATTAGCTTCCAAATTTTTGGCACTAATCCTGCAAAGCGCCAAACTAGCATCAAAATGTTTGACGTAGTTCCCTAACGTGCGCCATGGTGCGCCGCATCATAAATATGGCGAACACTTGGTGGCGTCAGGAGGGTGCAAGCAAAGAGGCTCATCATGACATGATGCGCCACTTTTCATAAATCTGCCCCAAAGTGCTGGGTCCAGTTTTTTTCAGAAACCCGTTGCCGGCTCTAGTGAAGGTCGGGGTGCTGAAAATCGAGGCTGCGTAGTATTGATTCCACCTGATGTCTCTGTAACACACCACCAGACCCTCCCTGCCTTTTTTTCTCACTCTTTCAGGTTGTGTTTCATGACAACTTTCTCCAGTTATCACTCTTTTTCCACCTTTATCTTGCTCCTTGCTTCCCCCTTTTGTGTTTTTTTTCTCCTGTTCCGGATCAAAGTCTGCCAGGCGCATAATTTCACGCTGCTGTGCTTCCATCTTTTGAGTCTTGCTCCATAAGGTCAAAGGCCTTCCCTTTGAACGCGCAGTGGGATGGAATGTACAGCTGCGCTCTCCCGCCTGTCTTTGAGGTTAGATACATTGACGACTGTGACGGGACCTGTCTGGATACTTTCAGATACAAATTGGCTGGGGCTCCTGGGGCAAAGAAAAAGAAAGGGTAATTGCTGCATTGCTCATGAGGCGCAAAGATACTTCCGCTGTACATAGCTAATAAGAAAACAAGGCAGGCCCCATACCTATTATGAACATATGAAGTCGGCCCCACACAATTAAATATAGTCAGTGAAGGCAAACCTTGACTGATCACAATTTATTAAGATAGATCCCCTCACCCCCTCTATATTGATCATAAGAAGTCAAGGTAAGCATTCCTTCCGATAAGTAGACCAGACTATAACGAACAGTGTGCTGAGGTAGGGCTCAGCACGTGCATAATGTAGTCAAATAAAAATACAAGCAAACTGGAGGCCAAATAACACTGTAATGCACCGGGGAGGGGAAACGTGCTGTGCCACTCCTCTACCCTAGAAAAAATCCTTTGTACCAGACCCACGGTTTGAACTCCAGATGAGAGTGATGAGCTGGGACTCTCCTGCTGGGACAATTCTACAACAAGCTGTACGGTCAAGTTGACCAGATCACGTCAGGTCATTATGGACACTGTCTACAGTACTGACCTTTTCAAACACAAATAACTGTTGTTAGGTGTGTCAGAAACACAGAACTACAACAATGAGAATGCATTAGGGATCACACGAGGATTGGAAACAGTGCCGCTAATGACCTGGAAAGAGGCGGCCATGTACAAAAGAACTGATTCTTAAGTATGTGTACTTGCGTGCAGATGATGCACCGCAGAGATTGCGCTCTCCTGTAAGTGCTTTTAAATTAATATCTCTTCAGTAGCAAAGAGCTACAAACCTCTCAAAGTTCGTGTAGATAAGAGTGATTTCATCTTAGCATACATGCAATGACAGAAATTACCTCATCCATAAGACAAGGCATACTATGGTAATGCTATGTGCAATAGGTAGGAGGATATTAGACCCCCTTAAACCTATCTATGTCTAGCACCTGTTGTTCAGTCTTCTGTACTTTTAAGTCTGGTGTTAGCTAAAACCTTTTGATTTTAGTAATATAATATTCCTACATATATAATATACCTGCTTTCCGCCAAACCTCTTCATCTCTTGGTCTGTTATAGTGTCATTCACATTTTTCTTCCACCCGCTATATCATAGTGAAAATTCAAAACCACGGAACATGCCTGAAGTATTGCAAAGTTTATGAAGCGTTTTACGGAATTTCTTATTTCTTGGTTTATTGTCGACGATATCCCTTCTGGTGATCCACTGATTCAGACAATCCACCCAAACACCCAACACGTCTTTCGTCACATGGGAGTAACCCGATGACTTTGTCAGGGCTAAAAATTACATATGTAATTGCCATTGTTATACAATGTCTCAATATACAACTGTACAGGGTTAATTCACACCAAAGTCACCAAGCTTGGTTTTGAATTTGCACTTGTGTCAATCTCATGATTGGGATTACAGAGGAATAGGGTGGATGTCCTCTTCTCCAGGGGCACCGCATATATACTTGAATGCCAAATTGACTCAGTGTGAATCTGTGAGTGCCATAGCATATTGGCACCACACCCTGTGTTTCTTTCACTATATCATAGTGTCTAAAGAAACTTGTCAACCCACTTCAGCCTTTGGCTAACTTAACTGTGCGTGACAGCATCCCGCTCTTTTACAGCAGAATATCTGCACACAAAGTAGACTAATGCCAGAAGCTATTGTGGAAATGTGTGAATTTTGAGACGAAAAAATATTTTTAGCTTTAGGTTTTTTGTTTTCTTGTTGGTGAGGGCTCAGCAGCTATCTCAAAAACAAAGTTTTGTAAAAGGCATCACAAAATAGATTAGGCATTGGCAAAGACAAAAGACTGTTAGACACTGCCAGCTTACATATGACCATAGAACTATTGGCTTTGCTAATGCCTATTTACCTCTGCACTTCAATCTCTTGCGGCTGTCACAGGACCATCACAATTGACAACAGTCTAACAACATAACGCAGGGATGTTCCCATTCTTCGAAAGGTTTAATAGAGAACATAAGGATCTAACTGCTTTTAGCAATGGACTTACACATTTTTGGAGTCAGTAACGTATCGATTCCTAAAACAGGTTTAGACAGGGATAAGAAATTGCTATTTGAAAGAAGCATGTTGTAGGCATTCCTTCCAAATAGCAATTCATATCCTTTTTAGGGATGGTTTAGGGCCTAAATAACGGTTAGAAACCATTGAAAAAGTACCGCCCCCCAAGTTGGGGTGGTAACCTATGAGCAAAAGGGAAGGGGTCCTGTGGGCAATCCTACCCCTTTGTAAATTTTAAACAAAGGATCATATTTACAAGCCCCTAGGGCCACCGGAGCGTCACTTTCTGTGATGCTGTGGTGGCGCTGTGCCATGCGCCAAATTTAAAAGGTGGCGTTAACCCACTTTTTGTGGCTTAACGCCGCCTTGTAAATATGGCTCCCCGACACAGTTTTCTGCAGCAGAGAGTCGTGAAATGGGTGTTGGTGTGGGTGTACTCATGCAACACTTATTGCTTTTTGACACTGCCCCAGATTTACAAGGAAACGTAGATCTGAGGCAGCGCGAAAAACTAAGGCCACCTCAGGGTTGGAGTTAGCATGGAACAACGGGGAGAAATACTTTTGTTTTTCCTCGTTTTTGCATTCTGCAGAACACATAGAAACAGCATAGAAGGTGTCCCTTCCTGCACATAAACAATCATTAAATAATGGCGATTTGATACTTTTATGTGTGCTGCAGAGTAACAAATCACCATTATCGATAGTTTATGTGCAGGAAGGGGCACCTTACTGCACATAGACAATCATTACCTATAATGCAAGCACCCTTGCACTATTGTGGAAGGGTGCCGGCGTTGGTGCAAGGCAGCTAAATTTAGCGCCAGCACTAGGAGAAACACAGGGTTGCGCTGTATTTCTGTAAATACAGCGCACCACTGCGTTCCTGAAGTGACGCATCATGATGCTGCCAATTTTGGCGCTGCGCTGAGCCACCTCCTTGTAAATGTATCCCATAGTTTGTTGGGGTTTAGGCAGTGATCCCAAGGACCACTGCAAACTCTCCAGAAAACTGTAAAAAAGTTGACTTTTCTATTTAAATGCAGCCCAGTTTCCTTTAATACTCTTTCACTGTTCACTACTACTGAGTAAGATGGCTGACTGTTAGCACTACAAGCTAGCCCAGGCCACTACATTTCATGGCAATATGTCCATTTATTACCAACAGATCAGATTCATAGCCGGTCATTAACTGTTTCTTAGATCATTTGTGTAACACGACGATTTAGTAATTACAACATCATAACCAGTAATCCTGATATAATAGAGAATGTTTCATGTGTTTTTCTCCTTTTAAAAGATAGAGTTCTAGGCAGGGGTGTGGAAAGTTGTGCGTGGGTGTACAGAGAACGTTGCTACTTTAGACGGTTGCAAAGGTATTCACTATGCCTCATCTGTGTGAAAATTTCAAATTTTAAAAACTTTATGCAGCACACCAAATTTTTATCTTTTTTTAATAGATATAATTCGCTGAAAGTAGCCATGCTACCGATGCAAGTGGGTATTAACACGGCTGGTCTGAAAATCAAAATTTGCCCTGGAATAAAAGTTCAGGCCAACCCTCTGTTGCATGAGGTAGTGACTTAGAATAGGACATAAGGGCATGGTTGAGTCATAGCAGCATACCCTGCTGTGATAGTATCCTGCACCTCACCACAAAAATGCCAGATTGGCACAATGGCCAATCCAGGCCTCATTATTTACACTCCAGAAATTTTCGAAACCATGGGTACCAGTAATTGGCCCTTCCGTGCTTCCCTCCCTTGATCCACCTTCAGGGCTACAAATCACTTATATCCAATTCCAGTGTCTAACAATTCTCTCCGGCATTCCTCGCGCAGTCCTTCCACAGGAATTTTGGGATCACCCTTGCCTCTTCATAATTTCATCACAGGCATCCCCCATGCCCAACAGAGGAAGGGGCAGAAAGGCAGATGGATGAACATAGGCCCTCCCCCCTTCATCTTTAACCCATCTGCAGGGAAATCAAATGTGAATGGAAGAAAAGTATGGAATGCCAAAGACCATTCAATTCTTGACTCACTTCTATTGGGTCAAGGACCACTTTATCATTCATGCCCATCCAAAATGCCCTCTTTGGAATACTGAATATGATCCATGAAAAAACACAGATAAAATATTAGCAAATTGCACATCCTAAGCTTATTTCATAAAGCACAATGCTTGCACCTCCCTTTTTTCACAGACCATAAAGCCAGCAATTGCACATAGTGCACCTCAGTCCATTAGTCTGATATTTCCAAAAGGATTTGAAATAATAAAGCTGCGAGCACTACTTTACTGAATTAGAAACTACAGTTTGCTTACTAGGAAGTAGAAGCCTTATTACAGAAGCGCCATGTTCTTTTTAAGCAAATTAAATCCTGTCATTGTCATTGTAGTCTCTTTCTGGCTTCAGTCCAGGATTTGATAGTGATATAGAGTTATGTTACGTCTCAATTTTCAAAGGCGTTTATATTTGCTTATATCATCCTGGTTCATCTTGATACACTTTAGCAGACAATGGTTCATTATGCCCCATGAAAGTTAAGTTTCCTATTCAAGCTTGCATATGAATATTTCCTCATAACTGCAGCAAAACCATTTGACATTAACTACACCACACATTGAATAAACATAGGAGCAAATCTAAGACCCCTAGCTCCTCCTTGCACCAGATTAGAGTCATTCTTTTTATTCTAATGTGGCCCAATGAGGCCCAAACCGCAGCGTCAAAACTTACAAAGTGGCGCAATGCATGCATTGCATCACTTTGTAACCCTTTGCGCTACATAATGCCTGCCCCAGGCATAATGTATGCAAAGGGGGCGTTCTCCTGTTAGAAGGGCCAAAAAAATGGTGCAAAGAAATCTAAGAGATTTATTTGTGTCATTTTTTTGGCACTTTTATCGCCTGCTCAGTGCAGGCGTTAAAAGGCAGCATGCTATTGATTACAATGGGTCTCAATGGACTTTGCAGGAGTAGCATCAGAATTTTTTATGCTAATCCTGCAAAGCTTCAAACTAGAGTCAAAACTTTTGATGCTAGTTCCCTAACTACCGCCATGGTGTATCATATCTTAGATACTGCACACAAATGGTGGCTTTAGGGAGCACAAGGAAAGTGGCACTGCATTGGGTGCAGCACCTTTTTCCTAAAGCCAGGCCCATAGAACTTTTCTCCAGATCCGCCATTTTGCGTTTGGTGCAAATCTGCTCAGTACAGTTTACGAGACTGGTGTCACAAAAGGGATTTCGAACTCTCAAATACTTAAGCAATTGTGCATCTTTTTTTTAATGGGCTTGAAGCTTTCTTTGTCAAGGCCCCACTGGTCTCAAAGTCATACATTCATGACAATCTGTCAATTACAGTCTTTGTTGGTGGGGTCTTCTCCTTGTCTAAGTGTATTCGCATTGCCTCATTGTTCTAATCTCGGATTCCTTTTCCCACAGCAGTCCCCTGTAGACCATTGCAATCTGCTCTCCATTAACTCTGACTCAACACCAGCATAGTGGTAACAAGATAAGTCTACATACCGGAGATGAGAGTTGTAAACCAGTCACTGTGTCTCCCCCCCCTAGATGTATCTGTAGGACTTATTGTTGCTTCAACATTTGACACCTCTCAGCAGCTTCAGATCTCCAGGTCCTTGGTGTCAGGTATCTGGCCCCTGCCCCTGCAGCCTCCTCTACTGGCTACTGAGTCTGTCTAGTTGGGAGAATCATGAAGGTACTACTTTCATCAACCTGTGAACGCCCTCCTTTTTAGGTCAAGCGTGCAAGCTTTCTGGCCTGTTGTAATCTATCTGTGGGCTTTTAACGACACCCACTGCACGCCCATCTCTATCACTCATTCTTGGGCTTACCTTTCAAAAATCCTTTATCATTGGTTAATGCTTTATGTTTTTCCCTCCTTGGGGCAGTTTTGTTACCTCCTTGGCCATTGACCCTGTTACATAGATAACTGCACTTATGCGGATACCTTTTACTGCAAGTGAACTTTTTTCCTTTGGTGTCTCTCCTTTGAGCTCATGCTCATGGCGGCCGTGGCGCTTCAAATCAGCTCACTTATGTCAACTGTTTTACTTTTAATTTTCAATTTATGTGGCAAAAAAAGTCCAGTTAGGAATTTACAACTCTAATAGATCTCATTCATATCCATTCTTCAATTTTCAGCAATGTGAGACTCATTGCATTGCAAATGCTTGTTTCAAACTGCTACTGGTAGAGTGTCCCAAGTTCCACTGTTAAAGAAAGATGGGTGGGTTGCTGAGTTTGGCTCAACAATTTAAGAAGTTCCATGGACATACAGGATATTTTATTAGTGAGTGGTACTCTTACAGGGGCCCCTCAAGAGCTTAGGCAAAGGGCTGCCTCGCCGCTCCACTATCGGGCACCATCTTGTGAAGCCATTACTTTCTTCAATGCTATTGTATAAGTTGACCATTAGCTTGCAGATTATTCATGGATCCAGATCATCAAATCCTTTAAGGGTAATACATTTATAAAATGAGTCGGTTGTTCCTAGGAGAATCAGATAATCCTGACAATCTGACTGGTTGGCCCAACTGATTTTTTTTTTTTCAACAGCAGTATCAGGGACTGAAATCTGCATTGTGCGTTCTGAAAAAAAGTTTCAGGGGTCATAAAGGAACAGGGGAGTATCTGATGACTGCAGTAAGGATATGGAGAGGGTGCCAGTGAGGAAGATCCTTCTGTCCCTTTAAATGAAAAAGTCCATGTTTGCCTTGCTGAATTTGCAGATCAACCCAAGTATTTAAAGATCCCACAAACAGTCATTTTTATTACATTTGTGAATACAAATCCACAATATTTAAAAAAAAGCTATAATTTGAATATTTTTTCTGACTGCAGATTTACAAAGCATGGACTGAATTCAGGGATGTTGCGCTAGGCATAGCATGGTTGTCAGAACATGCTTCGCATGCCTATGGCCAGGCCTGGATATCCAGTGCTTGCTGCAAATGGGCAAAGAAGGTGTGCAGCTGAATCAGGTGTGAAGAGAGCTCATGCAAAGCTTTTTACCAGAAAGTCCCAAAGCATCTTGATTAATGGCTTGTGCCGTAATGGTTGGGTGTTAGTGAGATCAGCACAGATCCCGGCTGCAGGCCAGGCCCTCTGAGCAATGCCCATTGGGAATGGCTATATTACATGATTAGAGGCTGTATAATGGGCTTGGTGCAAGTCATGAGGGCAATACTTACTGCCCACAGCCAAGGGTCATGTGCTACAGAGGTTGGGCACACAATGGGTGAGGTGCAGTGCCTGTGAGAATAGATGGCTGAAATCTAACTGTATCCCACTCACATCATGCAAACATTAAACCTAATACTAATAACCCCTCAAGACCCTCCCTATCAATGACCCTCTGTGAAGAAGTCAGTAGCAGCAGGGGTGGAAGAGCAGCTAGAGGAGTACAAAGATGCTCTAACAGAGCTCTCACAATCTGTAGAATACTGGCAATTCAATGCTGGAGGGTCAAAGGCTCATTCGCTTACTCTTGGTTCTCTCATTGGGGATTTAAGTAGCGCTCATGCTGTAACTTTGCCAAATGTCTGTCCACCGCCTTTCTCAGTGAGTCCCACAGCTGCTGTTCTACCCTTTCGTTTTCCTCTGACCCCTTGAGTTCAACAGGATGCTTTCCCCCTCCCGAAAGGGGATAATATGAGGGAATATGCAAACAGATCACCATACTAGTACATTTCCCACTTGGAATGCCATTGCTTCACCTCATCATGTCAGCTATGCAGAGGTCTGCTAGAGCTAAAACCGAAGAGTGAAATCTGACACCAGTACCTTTGTTAGCGCCTTGTCTTACCTGCCCTTTCACCTGAGGGGCATCTAATCTAGGTGACATGTGATTGCATTTGGTCTGTGTTATTTTGCTTTCTTAGCACTGTAAGAAAACATAAAACAGAAGATTTCAAACACTCCTAACACGGAACAGATACTCCAAGAGCACTAATTGCGACGGCCCTCTAGGTTAGCACTTTCAAAGCACAAACGTCACATTTTGGTCCATCTCATTATTGAACCTGCTCTGCAGCGCTGCTCCTAGTACATCTGGGTAACCACTTTCACTAAACTTGCGGGCAGTTGGGTTCATTGCTTTGGTCTCCTTATTATACTTCTGCAGAAAGTTCCCATATTCTCTGTTAAGGATTTCCAAAGCCCCTTCTACCTATTAGTTGTCTCGAACACTAATCCCCCAGGCTGCTCAGCGCTCCATGTTGGTAACATCAGGTCCCAAGGCCTAGCCCATCATTGCCATACCTGGATGCCCACAGGCTCACCTAACAGCTAGAACTTTGCCGACGACTGAGATAACCATTGCACTGAATATTATGTGACACCAGCACCAATGCCTCGTCTCATCACGCCTTTATCCCAGTGAAAAGGCCGATAATGTGGTAACTTACTTGTTGAATCTGTTATCATTTCAATGTGAGAGATCTCTTTATCTATGATTGTAAGGCTTGTATTGTTTGCAGTGTCTGCTTTTATCCCACATGACAACCCAACATATGACATCAACATACATACCGGAACCACTCAGGATGAGTTATGTAAAACATACCTACACTGTGAAAACAGTGTCTTGAAGCTATATTGCTATTGATACTGCCCAAGGTAACAGTGACCTCTGTGAAAGTCAAAGCCTAGCAAATTTCAATGGAAAAGACCTTCAACATCAGCATCCATATCCATAGGTCACTACAAAGAGACCTACGACATTTGAAGCATCTTCATTCTCTCATGAAGGATCACTGAGCTCCTCACCGGAGAGACTGATCTTCAGTAACTAAACACAGTGACTCCAGGACAGCTTGACTTTGGTTAATAGATTCTGCAGATTCAATACAGAACATGTAGAAGTCATATCCCATTGACCAATATTAGACTGACCGACAGACAGTCTCCCTGACCCAGGATGACATCTCCAGATCTTGTTGCTCCCTTCTGTGTGTGGCACCACAATGTTACTTCAGTCCTTCACATCATACCTACAACTACTGCATTGACATCTTGTTGACCAAGTCTCCGATTTGAACTTTAATGCCTTGCAAAAGTCTGCGGGCAAAGAGGAAGTGAAACCCAAACTGACTTCTTCTCAATAGCACCTAGAATCATGAAATGCAAGGGTGTGAAGAACATCGAAAAGCATAGAAAATAACTGAAAAAGATGAATAAAGAACATTATAAACAGTCTGATTTGCATTATTTACTGTTCTTTTGCATTATAATTAATCTGTGATTTAACTTGTAATATACTTTGGTACTATCGTTCGTTACATTCATACATTCGTAATGAGGGTCCAAATAGCATAATTACTATATCACACTGCACTTTTTAGCACTGCGACGCCTGCACTTTGTTGAGATTCATCTTATTTTTTTAGAAAAAATGGAGCAATTTATTTCGTATACCAAAAGCGGGAGTCAGGTTGATTATATATAGAAAAGAGTTCCACGGAACTAATGTTGTTTGTTTATATGTTTCACCCCAGCTTCGTTATTGGGTATATGGGGTTGGTCCTGTGAATCACTACATTTCCAGGTATTGGGCATGGTTCTGCCACTTTTCATTCACTGTTTCATTCAATATGGCATTTTTTTCGCAGATGTCCGTGGTACTGCAATTGACTGGTGAGCAATGTCTGGCAGTCTGCACAGGCGGGGTGTTATTTTCCCGTGCCTGGTGGGTCCAAGACAGGATTCTGACCCTTTACCAGGTAGTGTAAACACTGCCAGGACTCAGAAACAAAAGCTGGGGCAGGAAGGAGGTCACATTTCCGCCCCTAGCTGGGTTAGTGAATTGGCTTCATCGCCCCGGATAGGCATCTATGCTGACCCCCCAGAGAAGGACACAACCCTCTCCCTAACCCAGGCATATTTGCTCATGGTCAGGTGGGAAATTAGCTATGCAGGACAGTGCACACACCTGGAAGGCTGTCCACACCTCTAAGGTGAACAGCCCAGTCTGTGCACAAAATTTTGATTTCTGCCATCTTAGGTTTGGCAAAATAGAGGGTTCTTTGTAGTAGAAGGTGACACACTACCGGATGTGGTCACTTCAGGGGAGGATTAGCTACAGGACCTATCTGCCCATTGGCCACTAGCTTCCACGCCCCTAACTCCCTGAAATCCAGGATTAAAGGGACACCCTGATACCAGAACCTCATATCTGAACAACTGACTTCAAAGAAGGAACAAGAGGAGCTCTGTGTCATCGACAACTGGACTTTGCTCCCTGCAACAAAGCAAAAGAGAGATACTCTGAGGAAGCAGACTGGGAAGTGCCGTCCTTGGCTCAAGCTCTGCACTCCCGACCAGAAGCACCCTCAGTCTCCCTTGTATTAGTGGCATTAGTCCCCTGAAAACTGTAGGTAAAATGCTCACAGGATCCAAAGATTCACCAGCCATTGGGCCTTCCGTAGGAACATCCAAATCCAAGTGGTCTAGTGTCTTCTGGAAATTGTAGTTTTTGCCCTGAAGTTCCATATCACTCTGTCACTCTCCCGGACCCCTTGAAGTTCCTAAAGGTTTCCTTTATGTTTACAGTTGCCAAGGCTTGTTGGTTGCCAGTCAGATAACTGACTCCCACACTTTATGCTTCATCTGCACGGCACACCGTGCAGCCGGCATCTGACATTGACAATCCAGCCCATATTGTGTTTTTGCATCTTTTTTCTTGCAGCACCGTGTGAGCGGTAAATTCAGCACCAGCGTGGGTCCTGTTCAGCTCCCTTGACAACTCTGCACCCGGAATCCACAGGCCAGGTAAAATTGAACTGACTGTTGTGGCCTGGTTGTAAGGCCCCCCCACCTTACCCCTATAAGGATTCCAAGTAACTTGCCCTCGAAGTGAACAATTGCCTCTAATGGTTTTTCCCGTTGACTGCAATGTTAAGTTTTCAGTGTGCATTTTTACTGTGATTTAATTTTGATTCTAGAATCTATAACTCTGGTTATACTGATCCAATTCTATTTATTTTGGTGTAATAAATTAATATAAAAAATAAGCTCTATTTCCATAAATTAGTGTTGGATTTACTGTCATTTACTTATCATTCATGTTGGTGCTCTGAAATGCTTAACATATGTTCCTCTAGTAAATTCTGACTGTTCTTTGCCACTGGGCTGAGCTAAGGATTTATTAGTGTGAATCCAAGGACCATTTTGGGGTATTGCAAGAGTATTACATGGTGAGGGCTAACCCTCACAGCACGTAATACTTCACTTTCCCACAATACTTACATATCACTATATGTTAATGTTACACCAAATATATCTGAGCGTAAATGTGACACGCTCACACTCTCTTCCCTCCTCATTTGTCTGTGCATCTATCTCAACTCCATAGATTCTAAGGCAGACTTCATCTTCTGCTATGGATGCAGCGAGAGCTCTGGAGAGCTGCCAACCCGTGTCACGGGGCATTCCTTTTTGCTGTTCATTAAGTAGGTGCCTGCCAGGCTCTCCAGATGCATCCATCCATCTTTTTTACAGCCATCTCCGGCCACAAGTCTCAAGTTTCTAAGTGCTGTAACATTCCAAAATGTAATGGTTATCACTTTACTAACCATGCTTGATCAACCTCAATGAGAATGGAAAAATTTAGATGCTGTTTGCAACATGTTTCTAAGGAAGTGTTCAACTCACCTGACCATGCTGCCAACTTTACTCAGAAGGCCCTATTGGGCACACAAGATGATTACTTTGATGCTGGGGGTGCAGAGGGCAACCAGCTTCGCTACAGGATGATCATACCTCTCTGCTGTGTTTGCTCTGCCACTCCATTCCTGCCATTTACCGGAATGAGTAGTGTACAATGGTTGCTTAGGGTTGGTGCTGGAGCACAGCTTTGTGCTAGGGCTACCTACACAAGGAGCCAGGGCTTTGATGCACACTCTGGAGGAAGGATGGGTGTGGAGTGGTCATCTCAACATTTGGAATTTCAACCTAAAGCCTGATCATCTGTGACAGCTTTATTGGCTTCCTATCTAGAAGTAGTGACTTTATAGGACTACATGCGTTATGCATAAGATTTGTTTAAGCAAAGTCCCAAGCTCCCATGACATGAAGTCCAATGAATACTCTCCAGGGAAGAGTCTTAGCATGAGCTTGGTGCTGTTATTTTAATCCCTAAACTCAAACTTAACAAATGAGGATTTAGAGAATTCATTGTTCAAGGAGAAATGGCCTGGAAAATTCCCATGGTAACCAGGGTAAAATCTCTGGGCCATATTTATACTTTTTGACGCAAAACTGCGCTAACGCAGTTTTGCGTCAAAAAAATTAGCGCCGGCTAACGCCATTCTGAAGCACCATGCGGGCGCCGTATTTATTCAATGACGTTAGCCGGCGTTAGCCGCCGGCGCTGCCTGGTGTGCGTGAAAAAAAACGACGTACACCAGGCAGCGCCGGCGTAGGGGGATATGGAGCTTGGGCGCCAAAAAATGGGGCAAGTCAGGCTTAGGCAAATTTTTTGCCTCAACCCGATTTGCGCCATTTTTTTCAACTCCCAACCCCCATTGAAATGAGTCCTGTCTTAGCAAAGACAGGAGTCATGCCCCCTTGCCCAATGGCCATGCCCAGGGGACTTCTGTCCCCTGGGCATGGCCATTGGGCATAGTGGCATGTAGGGGGGCACAAATCAGGCCCCCCTATGCCACAATTTTTTTTTTTTAAAACACTTACCTGAACTTACCTTAATGTCCCTGGGATGGGTCCCTCCATCCTTAGGCGTCCTCCTGGGGTGGGCAAGGGTGACAGGGGGGGTCCCTGGGGGCATGGGAGGGCACCTCTGGGCTCCTTCCGAGCCCACAGGTCCCTTAACGCCTGCCCTGACCAGGCGCTAAAAAACTGCACAAAAGCGGGCGTACGTCATTTTTTTTGACCCGCCCACTCCCGGGCGTGAATTTTACCCGGGAGTGTAAATACGGCGCACATGCCTCGGAGTCACTTTTTTAGACGGGAACGCCTACCTTGCATATCATTAACGCAAAGTAGGTGTCCACGCTAAAAAATGACGCAAACTCCATGGACTTTGGCGCTAGACGCGTCTAACGCCAAAGTATAAATATGGAGTTCGTTTTGCGTCGGAATTGCGTAAAAAAAAACTACACAATTCCGGCGCAAACAGAGTATAAATATGCCCCTCTATCTTTGTGAACCAACTGAACAAGCATGTCATCTAAGACTTTGGCAAGGTTACTCGACAGTGGCAACAGAGTACTGAATGAGTAACTGTTGTGTTTTAAACATATGTTAATGAAGCTAAAAATAACAATAAGCAATTAACCGGAAAACAAGAAAAATATTTCTAAATTCATTGACCATAGACCCCTAGTAATACAGAAAATGTTCTCTGAACAGTGCAAAAACATGCATCCTTCCTTGTAAGTGCAGGCAATGACTTTAACCAGCTGCCTTTCAGATATCTAAAAAACCTCTGCCACCACTTAGGCAGTGTACAAAAAGTAAGAAACTCCAGGGTTAATTTTGACTCAGATCTGCCCTCCCCCACGAATCAATGGAATATTTAAAAGCAGGAACCTAGTATTACTCAAGAGATACTCCCACTGCTGCAAATAAACCATAGGTAGAATATATCTAGTTCTTAGATATTAGCCACCTTGACTATTACTGTTTTACAGCTTACAAAGGGTACAGATCCAGACAGCAAAATAGGGCCTCAATTTGCCAAAACATGGCAACAACAACTGAGCCCTAAAGCACTTCACTGGCTTACGATGGAGTCAGCAAGAACATTCAAGATACTTTATGTTATCCGCATAGCGCAACATAACAAATGGCCCAGATATCTTCTATACATGCTTACCAACCACCCTCCTCAAGCAATGACAATCAGCGATCTTGGATTTTATCAAAAAACACACTTTTGACATGAACAAGGAGGCAAATCTTTAGGAGTTCAGGGTTTCAAACAACGTAACTCATTGAATCTCAGTTTGAAATAAACTGCATCAACTTTCTTTCACACCACAAAATTGGTGATAGTGAGTGAAAATGCTTTGATGGGGAACATTTAGCCCTATTGTCGACTCCAGAATATTGTGCGACCAGAACATTGTGGTCAAAATATCCATAAGGTAAGTTTATACAACTAATCAGAGGTTTATTTAGTTAACTTCACATCTATGAGATATTTATATATATATATATTCACTGAAAAGGTTAAGGTTACAGGGACGTTATAGTTAGGAAACAGAATTAAAACACATAGAAATTCACTTAAAAACCCCCCAAAAAACAGGGTTATAGGAAAGTAATAGTTGGATTCTGAATTTACTTGCACAAAACCATATTCAGCAGTTATAGTTGGAGTTATTTCAAGTGACTGTAAGTTGCGCCCTAAGGTAAATATAACTCATGCGCGGCAATGCACAGTTTTCTCTTCAATAATTTAACTGCTAATGTTGTATTGATATTTTTAATGATGCTATAAAAGTTGTCATGATTGCTGTAACATCTGGGGTAATTAGCAGTGCATGACAAGGATGCAAGTTATAGATACCTTAGGGCGCCGGTTATAATTACGTGAAATAACCTCAACTATAACTTTCCTGTACCCTTTGTTTTTTTCAGTGTATTTCTATGTTTTTTTAATGTAAAGTAATTTTAATCGCTTTATGTTAATACAACCACTGCTGCGCAAGGCCTGCAGCCTACCCGTATACCCACCCACCCCAGAGCTACACACACAGTGGGGGTTGGCCACAGGACCTGAAGCCATAACCCTATAACCATCCAATGCTGCTGCATGCAGAGGCTTCGGACGTGCATTGTAGGGTTTGGCTGCAGGGTCTGGCCTGCACCCAGGCCCTGCGGCCTGCCCCACCTCATTCATGAAGTGCTTCCTTCTTTGGTGGAGACGTGATCATATTCTTTTACATCAAAAACACATCTCCAAAATTGGCAGGAAATGCACTCAATTGTTTCTTTTAGTAAGCTCCCCTTCATCTAGGAAAAATGGAGGGGAAGACATTGTATATCACTTACGCATATGGAGTGTAGCCCAATGGGTGGATCTTCTAGGCATGTTTACATACGTATAGTGTTTAAAAGTTTAGAACATGATCTCTGGTCTCAGCAACAGATGACAAAAAAGAACCCACTCATCATAGACACTACATGAGATATAGGGGGTCATTCCAACTTGCGCCGCCCGCCAAAGTTCCCCCGCCAGAAGACCGCACCGCGGTCAAATGACCGCGGCGGTCATTCTGACTTTCCCGCTGGGCGGGCGGGCGACCGCCAAAAGGCCGCCCGCCTGTCCAGCGGGAAAGACCCAGCAACGATGAAGCAGGCTCCGAATGGAGCCGGCGGAGTTGCTGGGGTGCGACGGGTGCAGTGGCACCCGTCGCGATTTTCAGTGTCTGCTAAGCAGACACTGAAAATCATTATGGGGCCCTGTGAGGGGGCCCACGACACCCGTTCCCGCCATCCTGTTCCTGGCGGTAAGAATCGCCAGGAACAGGATGGCAGGAAGGGGGTCGGAATCCCCATGGCGGCGCTGCTTGCAGCGCCGCCATGGAGGATTCCTATGGCCAGGGGAAAACCGGCGGGAAACCGCCGGTTTCCCTCTTCTGACCGCGGCTTTACCGCCGCGGTCAGAATTGGCGAGGAAGCACCGCCAGCCTGTTGGCGGTGCTTCCGCGGTCGTTGGCCCTGGCGGTCCATGACCGCCAGGGTCAGAATGACCCCCATAGTGCTTGAAAAAAGCAAGGATGCAAACACCTCCATCAAGGATTCCAGGTAACTCTTCATGGTGGAAATGTAGAGAAATACACTTGCATTGCCTTAGCCATGAGCACGAAGTTTTGTTGATTAGGGGACTGCAGGGGGAGCCTCAAGCCCCTGTGGTCCCAGATGGCTCCCCAATTACTCTTTTAACCGTTAATAATTCCAAAACTACTGAACAAATTTACACCAGCTATCAAAAAGCACCATCTAGGTACCAAGATCTAGTCTCCTTCCAAATTTCGTGCTGCTTTAGCAGCTCCCTCTCTGTGACAGCAATGGAGGTGGGGAGCCAGCTGGCCCCGTGGGGGCCTTCAGACTCCCCCCAGTCCCAACATCGTGACTGGGTACCCTGTGGTCCACCCTGGTCAAATGGCTAGGACCTGGGGGACAGGGTCCCTGGGGCTGAGATCGGCCGGGGGGGCTTGAGACCCCCTACCAAAAAAAAAAAAAAAAACTGGGCCCTGGGGGATCGGGTCTCGGAGCTGAGATTGGCCTTGGAAGGGGGGTGCCACGTGGCCCCCACCTTCCTAAAAAATATATACATTTAGGCCAGGCCCCCGGGGGATGGGATCCCCGGGGCTAAAATCAGCCTGGGGAGGGGGCCGTGCGCCCCTCCTCTCCCCCCAAAAATACATTTTAGAAGGTCAGGTCCCAGGGGATAGGGTCCCCCCAAAAAATGTAATGTTTGGACTGGGCCCTACAGGATGGGATCCCAGGGGACAATTTCGGCCTGGAGACGGTGGACTTGCAGGGTTTGGTTAGAATGTCAAACAGGTCCTGCTGTCAGAAAGTGGAGTTTTCATCTGTCTTCCCTGCACGCAGTGAAATTTAATTTAATGCAATGCCTGCAATGCTACCTCGTGGTCTACCACATGAGTCATGACTTTTAATCCATTTAAGTTGTGTATGAGTTACATTAATGTGTTAAGGGTATTTCCGATTAGAAGCATTACGGACAGTAGTTCCACACTTATATCAAGCAGAGGATAAAACCCTTGCTCTTTGCAAGAAAGCCTTGTGAGGCAAGTGTTTCAACATGACTGTGCCACACTTCATCCTGATCTAGAATCTGAGGTAACAGAAGGTAATGATACTCTGCTGTTCTAAATTAATTTGGGTCAAACACAGAACATAGACCTGGATATCCGAAGTAGTCCCAGGAGAGCTATATCGAAGACAAATGTCCAGGCCATCCACATAAGATAAATGCACTCTAAATGGAAATCATTTACACAGTTAACACTCCTCCTAAAAATCTGGCAAGGCTCAGGCTTTCCAGAAATGGTAAACACAACTGAAATAGATAGACATTTTGTTCCATACACAAAGCATTGCAGCAAAGGGCCCTTTCAGAAACTGGCTTGCAGTAAAAAGTGGACCGGACCTAAAGGTTCCCCAAATGTGCTGAGTTGAAGATAAAGTTGTAGTAGGAAACAATTTAGGTTAAGGGTCCAAAGCACTGGGATGCTCTAGAACAATATCTGAATGCTCAAACAACCAACTTCCTGTTATGAAACACCTGCATTCCTTTAACTGGCTTTGGGCCTCGAAACCCTAACGGGTACATAGCGCGCTTTATAAATTATTGATTGATTGATTGATTGATTGGGCACCTTCAAGAACTCAAAGGCACCAGTAACTGCCTGGTAGCCACGTTGAAGAACTGGAATGAGTTAATGTTACATAAATGACGCGCTCCTGTGCACGAACCTATGGCCCTTGGGCAGGTGTAATTGTGCCCGTATGTGGGGTGCAACAGCTGGAAGTCTGCAAGTGTCAGGCACTGTTTTAAAATGATGCCATGTGGATGCCCTGCCTGAGCAGACTAAACTTGTTAAAAGTGCACATAAACACAGCTAAGCCCGATGCTGGGAAGCCAGATCTTATAAAGAACACCGGAGATCTGAAAACGAACCATAAAACAAAATCATTCTGTAAATGTCCTATTAAAGCACCCAGGAGTCTGGTACAGTGCCTGCAGAGCTTAGAGGTCTGCCACCGAAGTACCTTTTAACGTTTACTGCTCAGCCCAAATACTGCTGTTCTTAAAAAGTGTAATTCGTTTGGTGTGTTTACTTCTGTCATCTACAAGTGCACAGAAATGGAAGAGGCCTGTTAAGGAAAGAGTCAGGGAACATGGAATCACCGACCAGACAGGTTATTATCACAATTTCGAGGGGCAAAATACTGAAGGGTAAGTGCGCAAGGGAGGTAAGGATTTACTATTGTTAATTCCCAATCGAGATACCTTGATGATATAACTACCATCAAGGCACATAGATCTGGAGTTAGGTATATAAAGTGTATGGGAACTTAGCTTTCAATATTGTGTCCCTCAATCTTGTAACTATATTTTGCCCTGTTTTTTTTGTTTTTTTTATTTTTAGGTTTTATATAGTGCAAACTCATCCCAAGGGTATTGGAGCACTTTACACAAGCACCAGTTATATTACACAAGGACAAATTCATTTTTGGTAGGCGCAGGGCCATTAAGTGATTTGCCCTGAATCACGGGATGTTGAGCCGACGCTGAGACTCTAACCTTGTTCCCCAGCTCCAAAGTCGGCAGCTGAGGCCCTAATGCCACACCCTCTCCCTTGTTGATATTCAGAACTGGATATTTGCAGTCTACACAGAGTCACACCTGTCCAAGTTTGAAATTGAAGCTATGTGTTGGGTGGGGGGTGATCATGGCATCCCATGACTGTTCACACATCATCTGATAACAATGGACATGTCATTGTATGGCATCCCAATACATGTCCAACAACAATCCATGTCATCCTCCCACAATCTCCATCATCCAATTGTATTATACATGCCTTATTACAACCCACACATTTTCACCATAATTCACCAATCACACAACATCAGTCTATGCGTTCCAACAGTTTATATTATCCAATACTAGTACACATGTCATTATATGATAATTCACTTATGATTTTAAGGTAATTCAAGACTTATTCAATGACAATTCCTGCCAATTTATGGGAAACAACTCTATTCATGATCGAACGACAGAGCACAGTCATCAACTAATGCAAGTTATCCACAGATCATTCTATGATAATCAACACTATCTAGTGACTGTCTCCGTCTTCTCCCGTAACAGTCCATACGTCCTTCCTTGGCAGTCCAAATGTCCTCCTACAACAGGCCCTCTACTCTCCCTCAAAAAAAACACCTGCCTTCCATGACAACCTAACTATTATTCATTGACTGTTCCTTACCTCCCGACATGAAAATCCTAGCATCCACCGTCAAGAACGTTGCTCCCCCAAGAGACAATAGTCAACAAATCCACCAATCACCGTCTACTCCCATTATAGTCCATGCCTCATCAATGAGATTTCAGGCATCCTTTCTTGCCAAGGGAGAATGTGTGGACTGTCCTGTGAGACACATGTAGACTGTTGTGGAAGGACACGTTGACTGTTGCAGTATAGTGTGTGGAGTATTGTTGAAGGGTAACTGGACTCTCAAGGATGTGTTAGTGTCCTTGTGACTACATGAGGAGTGTTGTGGGATGACATATAAACTACTAATCCACACTTCACAATAACATTCTTGAACATTCATAGCAGTTAATAAGGTGACCTGTGTGAAATGCTCTTTTCCTTGGCTAGGTGACAGAATTGACCCACATGCACTATTTGTTGTACCTTCTAGGCTTTTTCTCTCAATTATCACGTATATAGATGCAATTTTTGCTTTTGAATCTTAAATTAAGTATACATTTGTCCCTTTGTTGAAATGGACAAATATGCAATGTGATTCAATTAAATAACAAACACCGTCATTCATATTAGAATTGAGAGTGGCTGAAGATCTTAATGATATAAAGTTCTCAAGTTTTTTTCCTGAGGAGATAACAGGGCTCTGTTAGATGAGACTGTTCTCTACTATCATGTTTTTTCATTTACTGCTGTTCAGATCTGTTTAAAAAGACGCATCTGTAGATTTTGTAGCATTTTCTCTGCTTCCACAATAACTATGTATCATTATTATTTACAATTAAGGTCATTCCAAACTAAAAACTAAGTGGACAAAAACAAAAACAATACTTAGAAGTTAAATATAGTCCAAGTGAAGTGATCCTCATTTCAGAATGTAAACAATCACGTATATATATTAAAGTTCTACAAAATAGAAATCTGTATGTCATTCTGTATATAATAACTGTATTTGAGACAAATGTTTCTTTGTTTAATTTCATGCACCTTTAAAATTAAGACATTAATTGGAAAAAGCATTGAATTCAGACCTGTGTCTATTTTTGTTCCATCACTGAGTCATCAAATCCTGGATTCTTTTAAAAGATTGATAACCAATGAATTGAAAAACTGATATTTGAAGAAACATAATAACACCAGTCAAACTTTAATTCAGAGAAAGCCATACTAAACACATTAGCCAGAAACACAACTGTTACGGTGAAAATGGCAGGTAGTGGGTGCTCTCTTAATTTCTATGTAAATACTGTAGATTGATATGTCATGTAAGAGAATACTTTTAAAGGTGATAATAGACGTGATACCTGACTTCAGTGAAATCTAGAGTGTGTTGTTGATATGGCCTATATTGCCACTATCGTCACTAAAACCCAGCAAATGTACTGCAACAAAATTAAAGATATACTAAGATCCACATGTATCCAAAACTTCTCAAATATATCAATATTACCATTATGCCAATGACAATATTTTAGTAAAGTGTTATAAGATATAGTGAAAAAGAGATATTATTATACAAGGGATCATACTGATCCAGAAGCTAATTTCAGTCTATACAGAGAGTGGATAGGACATTATTTTTGTGCCATGCATGTAAATGCTCTCTGCAAGCCGATCACACAAAGTGAAATAATCAGGATGGTTGAAGGGGTCCGTTTGGAAAACAATATTGCAAGAATTAACCACACAAGTATTTACAATTATTACACTTCCATTTGTTTTACCAGAATTTCACTTGCCAAAACCAGTAGTACCTCAACATAAGACAGCCTCATTGGGCTAATGGTCACCTTTACGTAAATACCAAGGAGCATTGAAAATAAAAGAAATATTGTCAAAGCCCAATAGAGGAAGGAGTAAGAAAAGCAGTGCATTCTTAAAGAGAAAAAAACAATAACTTTTCCATGTGCAAATTGCAGCCTCCCCCAGCAATGTCATCATAAATGGAGGAGCTGTTTCCTATCCATAAAGTGAAAGAAATATAAAATTAAGTGATTAAGGACCAGATAAAAAAGTCATTTTACAATCACAAATCTTGTGATTCGCGAGAATACAGAGTTTGTAACCACAAAATGATTTCTTTCAACCTCATTTTGCAAGTCAGAAAATCTGTCATGGCTCCCAGAATTAATCCATTCTTAATCACAATTAGGCCACAGGACAATGATCAGTTACACACACATCAAAAGAGGTGGTAACTGATTCACAAAGGGGAGGGTACCCCAGGTCTTTTCTTGAGACACCCTCTCCAATGTGAATTCTCTTGGGTGTCCTTGGGTCAGCAGGCAGTGGGCCAGTGGAGGTATGTGCAAAAGGGAAACTTAAAAAAAAAACACAGATTCCTTTAAGAAATATGGAATGCTTTAAAGAGGTTCCCTATTTGGGAATGTAAACACAGGGATACAGTGGTGGCCAATAATTGTGATAGGGAGGGGATAGGCAGGCCACACTTGCACACATATAGACTCACTTACAAGCATACATTCACAAACTCACACACACCCATTCACAACACTCATTCACAACAGATTCATACATTTATACATCCACACAGGCACGCAACAAACATTCAAAAACAAAAACATAAAACTTCCCTGTCCTTCAGCTCCAGGAGATGAAAGCCTTGGAGGTTCCACGAGGGTTGGGACTGCTGCCTTGTCTCGCTGGCTGAACTTAGGTCAGCCAATGAGAGAAGGCAGCAGTTCCTCACTCGTCACAGAGTGGAATGGGGTCAATGAGAGATGCTGACCTCACTCCACTCTGTGACAGGTGTCACTCATTGACACTCATCCCTGGGCACTTAGGGGCTTAAAACGGAAGCACCCAGGTCCGAGTCAATCAGTGATGCTTCACTTTATCACCTACAGGAGGGCCTCAAGGTACTTTTGCCAGGCTGAAGAGGTCATGCCCACAGGGCTATTAAATCCTCAGCCTGGCAATGTTCAGCTCAGGCAGCCAGGACTCTGCACATGTAGCTTGTGTCTAGCTCCTGGCTACCTAAACTCAACAAGAAGAGTGTTTGTCAGGCTGACTTTTGCTCAGCCTGACAGACACTCTTCTCTGGAAGAAGGTGCAGGTGTGGTCCCTTCGCCCATATGGATGGGACACATCTGCAGGGATGTTGGTCTGCTGTTCCACATGGGCCACCATATCTGTGATTGTAGCCAAACATAAGTGGCTGTAGGTAGTAACCTGCCAAATTAATATTCACTAGAAAGCCCTCTCAGGGACCTCCACAACTGTTGATTTTGTGATATGCTCCTTTAGTACAAATGTTGCACTTTAAAATCAGGGACAGGTTGCAGAAAGTTGGGGTACAATTTGCAACCCTTTTTTGTAACCTGTCTCTTAGCACATTGGGCCACATGTGAAGCAGGTAATTCTATACAAATTTCAATGTCTTATGGCTCACATACATAGGTATACTCAAAGAAAAAATCCACAATGAAAATGTGTCTGCCATAGTAGCAAATCAGAGAGACACAATAGTGATAAAAAATCAACCAAACAGACTCAACAAGAAATCTTATTTACAAGTAGAAAGATAAATTGATTGCACATGTTTTACTCAGGATATTTAGATTACAAACTTGGATTTGGATTTTTCCTGTGAAGAACATAAATTACACTCTCAACTGAATATGAAGCTATTAACCTATAAATTAACCAAGGAAATACAAAAAGGAGAAACAAAAGTAAATCAGATCAAAGATCTCAGGCAACAGATGGGATAATAAAATGGGTAATAGCTAAGATTTTGTGCACAGCACTGGGTGAAACATTTGAGGCACTGACATTTAATTATGTGGATAGTAAGTTAGTTATTTTTCTTCTGTTTTTATTTTATTTTCATTTTAAATAAAGAAATATCCTGTAACAGAGTGCTGCAAGCCATTGATGAAGAGCACACTAAGGCCTGCAAGGCAATAGTGACATGACATTAATTGAAACTGCGGACATGTATTACACTCAAGTGAAATGGTAGTTTATTAACAACAATATAAATGATTTGGATGATTTATGATATCTGAATAAATTAATTTGATAGGAACCCCAAAAGATAGGACACAAAAGCAATTTTTTGGGCTTCAAAAACAAACACATCACAAAAATATATTATAAAATTCAAAGAAGACCTTAACATGTACTACAGACTGAGTACTGGAGAGATGTAACAATTCCGAACAGTGCTGAAAACACTTTAAATTAAGGCAGGAATGATATGGTCCTTGCCGTAAGTATATTTTAGACATCAATGGACTGTTCTGGCCATCCCCAGCATGCCACGAACATCCTTTCAATATAATCGCCTCTCCTAGAAGTGAGCACCCTGGCATCCTTGGCACCTGATTGATATCCCTGGCAAGCAATGGCATCCTTTGTATGAGATGAGCAATTTTAGGATACAGTGGTCATCCCTGTAACCTGATGATCCATCCCTGGCATTTGCTGACCACAATGGCATCAAATGGAGTTCCTGGGTATTTGATGGTCCTCACTGATATGGGATGAATATCTTTCCAATACAATGGCCATCTCTGGAAGTAGGTATGACTGGAATCTGGTGGGCATTCCTGCCATCTGATGGTTATCCTGGACTAGAATGGCATCCCTGGTATGTTATAGACACTCCTTGCAAATGGCGTCAACACATGGGTTATGGTGGCTATATCCTTCATATATCTGCTAGCCTTATGTGGCTATGGTGGTCACAGCAAACACATTGTGGCATCCCTGGAATATGTGGCATATGACGGAGTCAGACTCAGAGCAGCATGGGAGGCAGAACATGGGTCTGCAAAGCTGAACCAAAGTGTATGAGGCTAAACTGGAGAATATTGGGGGATCACTTTTCACTTAGGTATGAATGTGGACACCACTTCAGATTACGTGGGATCACGTTTGGTGTCTGGTACACTAACATGTTATGATGTGTTTGCCATTGTTTTGATTAGTGAGTGTTCACACAACGAAATAATTGTTTCCTAGTGATCTTGTGAGGTGACAGAAATAAAGATAACGTTTATGATGCTAGTGTTTGTCGATTTGACAAGCAGTAGTGAATTAAATAATTTAGTGAAAATGACAAGTCGAAATCCCAGAGCAAAATGTGTGATTTTATCAAAATCTGACATTTGTCAGAAAACTATTGTATGTTTAAAAAGAGGTGATGGTTGGACACAAAACACATCCGTTTGCTGAAACTCAATGGCTGATATTTAGAAGCAGCAGAAGAATATTTTTTTTTTATTTAGGGAAGCTTTTATTTGAGAAAGGTGTGCTTACTTGCCAAGCATTAAACACAGTTATTCGAAGGCATGATGGGTACATTTTCAGAAATGTGTCAAGCTTATGTTTGTGGACAAAAGGAGAGAATTCATAAATAAATTTAAGCTGTATTTTTAGCTTTAATTCAGCTTGATTTGGGGACCTTTCTTAGTCATAGAAAAACGTTTCAAAGGTGCCAGGTGGCACTTACCTGCTGCCACGGTGGCTTTTTCATTACTCATGTGGGGTTATTTTGTGATCTACATTGAAAGTGTTAAGTGACATTATGTAAAACTGTTTACTTTATAGTTGCAGAAAAATATGTGTAGTGTTGTACTTAAAACGTCACTCTGCCCTGAATATGCTCAACTGTATTTATTTGTAGGATCTATGCAGTTCTTGTAATTCACATGCAGTTGCTTCCAAATAGGACGAAAAAGGCGGAAGAAAAGGAAGACAGAATTCTTTTTTAAAAATTGGCATTAGGTTATGTAATATTTTACTTATCGGATGATTTGAAATTTCTCTATAATCTATCGTGTTTTAGCCAGTTTCTTAGAGAAATTGTGCTCTGAAATTCAGTGGCGGCGGGTAATTTTAGGTGGCAGGGGGGCGGGCGGTAAGTACACTCACACTCATTCATTCACTCATGCACGCAGATCCATTCACAACACTCATCAACATTCAAACATACACGCATGCATCAAACATTCATTTAAAAAACACACACACACTTACCTTCAGCTCGGAGGTCCCAGGAGGGTTGGGACTGCTGCATTAGGTCAGCCAATGAGGGAAGGCAGCAGTCCCAACATCATCACAGATTGGGATGGGCTCAGTGAGACTTCTCACCCCACCCAACTCTGTGACGAGGTGTCACTGATTGACACTTGCCCTGGGCGCTTCAGGGCTTAAACCTGAAGCGCCCAGGTCGAAGTCAATGGGTGACTCTTTCCCTCGTCACTGAGGGGAAGGGCCTTGAGGCACCTTTGCTGAGCTGGTCACGCACATAGGAGCTGTGACCTCTTCAGCCAAGCAAAGTTCAGCTCAGGCAACCAGGGGTCTGAGCTAATCGCTCATGTCTCACTCCTGCCTGCCTGATCTGAACATGAAGAGTGTCTGTCAGGCTGACCTTTGATCAGCCTGACAGGCACTCTTTATGAGGGGCAAAAGGTGGGGGGCGTGGCCCCTCCCCCCTAAAGGACGGGCCGCAGGTGATGAAATTACCCTTTATATCAAGATTTCCGCAGGGATGAACACTACTTAACCCTTAGGGAAGAGGCCAGTGGCATCTCATGGGAGGGAAAAGGGGCTTGGCAGTGTGTGGCGGGGGGGAACAAAAAAAAACCTAAAATAATTTAAAAAACTACTTACGCGCTGCTCCAATCCGCGCCGCTCTGATCCAAGCCGCTCCTCTCCTCTCTTCCCCTGCAGACACAGACTCCAGCCTGCCCTGCATACAATCGTAATGCTGCTTTTATGCTGCTGGCATCATGAAAGCAGCTTTAGGACTGGACGGAGAACCCAGTCAGGGCACTACGAGGCAAACTTAAAGTCTCTGTCTGTAACCCAGCAACGCAGTCCCTGTGTTGGTGGGTTGGAGAGACCCCAGTGCGCATGTATGTTTGGCGGGCCCTAGACGGCCAGCTAAACATACACACTGAGGGGGAGTGCTGTGCTTGTCACTGCCTGTGGCCCCACCCCTTTTACAAGCAACAATAATAAACATAGCTTATCATCATTTTCTTGTAAAAGTTTTACAGCAGCTGCTGCTGGCGAAGGGCGGGGTGGAGTTTGGGCACGCTCCTCCGTCATAGCGGAGGAGCTGCCCCTGGAAGTGGCTGGCAAGCTCACTTGATTTGCTTGTCTGGTGGAAACGAAGTGGACATCAGGCCATTTGTTTTTACGCTGGATTAGTTTGAAAGCTCAGAAATAACAGTGAACAGTTGTGGTTTGTGTGCATGTCAGTAAAGTAAACCATTTCTTAAATTGTGTTGGCTTCTTTTAAACCCCTCATTTTACAAACCATGCATGTTTACTCCTTAAAAGAACAGAGCTCTTCCTTGTGATAAATATATCTTAAATGTACATGCCTCACCAAGCAGAACTGTCCCTTAACTTACACATGGCATACGTGTCTAAGCCTCAGACAGCAGACCTATACCGAGAGTTGTCCCAACAGATATCACAGGTGCAGACATTAGACCGCAGTGCTATCTGTCAAGTTTCATATCTAATAGGCTGATCCTAGAGGCAAACCTGCCCATGAAATACCAGAAGAGAATATGCAACTTCTAACATGTCAGTAGGGCAGAAACAGAGCTGGTACCAGAGCAGCTTCAATAGGTCTGCAGGCATGTGTCAGCCAGCCGCGTGCCAAGCCCTATATGCAAGCCCTTGTTTGATACATGTAGACAGATTGCCATATGTTGCCTGTGAGACATACATGTCAAAATTCTGACAGCTGACCACTCGAATCTACCATTTCACATTATTTATAGTTAAATAGTGTGATAGGACACTCTTTCAAAATGTGTATGTGCAGAAATAGTTAAAACTCATCCCTTTTTTAAAATCTCCATTTGAAGGTACAGAGTGGAGTTCCAAACTTCCTACTGCTTTTTAAAAGGTGTCTGAAAATCCCTCGGGCTGCTCTATTTCTGGGCTGGAAAGCCTTGAATATGGGCTGCATGGGGCACGCTCCATCCATTTCTGACTCCTAATGACTGCCTGCAGACATCACATTTCACTCCCACCCCGGAGGTCTGCTAACACAGAGCCACAAAGAATAATTTAATTGTGGGGCTTTTAACTAAATGACAGAGCAGCTATGCGACCTTGGCCACAGCAGCTAAAAGGAAAATGAAATGCAAAGAATACATTTACGAATCTGGTTTGCTTAGAGGACTTAATTCAGAGGAAAATACTATTAAAATTAATAACAGTACTAATGCTTTGTAGATAAATTAAAATACAGACAAAGCTCTTGCATGATCAATATCTTTTGTATATAAGAGTAGTCAGGAGCAATGTATTGCTCGGTCTATGTCTGTGTATGTCTGGGTGCCACTGTCCTTTTTGAGCTTATGGGATTTGTTAGACTTGGCATCATTAGCATACTCTCCCCTAACTTTTTGCCTCTACTTCCCAGGTTGTTTCTGTGTATTGGACTCTGTTTTTGCTGTCTTGTTTGCTCTGGACACCTTACCTCTGCTGACCAGTGCTAAAGTGTAAGTGGTCCCTGTATAAATTATATGTGTACATTGGCTTATCTATGATTGTTATATTTGATTTACTAGTAAGTCCCTAGTAAAGTGCACTAGAGGTGTCCAGGGACTGTACATCAAATGCTTCTAGTGGGCCTGCAGCTCTGGTTGTGCCACCCACATTAGTAGTCCAGTAAACATGGCTCAGACCTACCACTGCAGTCTGTGAGTGCAGTTTTAAACTGCTGGTTCGACTTGGCAAGTGTACCCACTTGCCAGGCCTAAACCTTCCCTTTTTATACATGTAAGGCACCCCCAAGGTAGGCCCTAGGTAGCCCCATGGGAAGGGTGCAGTGTATGTTAAAGGTAGGACATGTACCTATGTGTTTTACATGTCCTGACAGTGAAATACTGCCAAATTCGGTTTTCACTGTTGCAAGGCCTATCTCTCTCATAGGTTAACATGGGGGCTGCCTTTAAATATTATTAAAACACAGATTCCCTTTGGGAGTAGATAGACATGTGGCGTTTAGGGTCTCTGAACTCACAATTAAAAAATACATCTTTTAGTGAAGTTGTTTTTTAGATTGTGTGTGTGAAAATGCCACTTTTAGAAAGTAGGCATTTTCTAACTTAAACCACTCTTCTTGTTTGTGGATTCCCCATCTGTGTCAGTTTGACAGTTTGTATGGTTGCACCTCACACTAGACAGTGACACAAAGGGAGCTGGGGTGTAGCCTGCATATCCTGATGGGCCTTCTGGGCTGAGGGGAGGGGAGGAGTGGCCACTCACACCTGAAAGGGCTGTGCCCGCCCTCACACAATGCCGTCTCCAACCCCCTGGTGTGTGTCTGGGGCCTGGCCTGGGCAAGGCAGGATATTGAGAACAACAGAGACTTTCCTTTGAAGAAGGGCTACTTCAAAGGCAGAAAGGGGTATAAGAGCACCCAAACCCCCTGAAAATCAGACTACTTCTGGAACTAAGAGGAACCTCTGCCAAGGAGAAGAGCTCGGAGCTGGAGGAGGAGTACTGCTCCTTTGCCTGTGACTGTGCTTTGCTGGGTTGGCCTGCAGTAGCTGCTTCTGCCTGAGAGAGGACAAAGACTGACTTTTGTGTGTCTTCCCACTGGTGAAGAATCTCCAAGGGCTTGAATTGAGCTTGCCTCCTGTTGTTGAAGTCTCAGGGCAACAAAGACTTCTCTCTGCCAGCACTTGGGCTTTCTGCTGAGAGTCCTACCTGCCAAGTGGTGCCCCAACCTGTCTCTGTGCCCTTGAAAGGTGCAGCTGGAGAAAAAGGACAGAAATACAAGCAAAGACCGCCGTGCGGGGAAACCTTCGATGCACCACCCGATTCGCAGCTGAAAAACGATGCGCTGCTGGCCTCGTGGCTACAATCGACACTCCACCTGCATCACAGCTGGGAGATCACGCAACGTGGCTGAAGAAATGACGCGCAACACCTGCAGGGGCTGCTGTTAATGACGCAAGCCCCACGCAGTGCCGTTTCTTGACACTGTGCCACCGGATTTCGACGCAACATCGCTGGGTGAGGAAAATCAACAACGCAAAGCCTGCCTGGACCTGAAGGTGCCCACTCTCTTGAGGGAGCGAAGAAATGACGCACGCCGACCCGACTGGAGGAGGAACGAAGCATGCTCTCGCTTGCGAGTTAGAAATCAATGCATCACTGGCCTTTTCCGACGCACACTCACCCGTGCGGCTTTAGTTTAAAGCTACCCAGGTACTTTTGTACAATAACAACGTTCTCACTGTTTTCTAAAGGATTTAAGACTCTTTTACTTTTTAAATTCATAACTTGACTTGTGTATGTTGGATTTTTGTTGTTTCTGGTCTTGTTTTGTTTAGATAAATATTATCTATTTTCTCTAACCTTTGCTGTGTCATTATGTAGTATTTTCACTGAGTTACTGTGTGTGTTGGTACAAATACTTTATACCTTGCTTCTGAAGTTAAGCCTGCCTACTTGTGCCAAGCTACCACGGGGTGGTGAGCGGGGGTTAACTGAGGGTGATTCTCCTTTACCCTGACTAGAGTGAGGGCCCTTGTTTGGAAAGGGGGTAACCTGACTGCCAACCAAAGACCCCATTTCTAACAGGATTTTATTGATCCTTGAATAAATATGTGATTGTTCTTTTTTACTGTTTTTCTAATTATGTTTCCATCAACGCACCTATCAATGCAGAAGAGTACAAGATAGAATCCTATAAAACTATATCTAAGGAATTAGACTATTGTTCAAACCTGCTCTTCATCCACCTAGAAGGCACAATCCACTACTCAGCAATCCCAGTCACTCAATGATAGCTCTACTGAAAGGAGCCCTGCATGGTGAGGATGGCTCACCCGATAGACAATAGGACAATTATAATATTTTCACCATCTAAAAGGAAACACTCTTTCAAACCAGCAGGCCCATGCCACCTTCAAGGCCTGCTGCACCGTAGACGAGGCTGTAATAACCAATGCGTTAACTTACCTGGCTGAAAACCTGACCATCTCACTAGGCCTCAGCAAAGAAAATTTATGAGTAAGCACAGACTATCAAGGTATCCACTCAGAATCTGCAAACTCATGCTTCAACACCCTTATAAACCTGCTGAAAAGGTCCTGCACTTTAGAAAAGAACTGACAGCTCTTCTATTTAAGGGTGTCCCATCTGCTATTGATATGACCCATGCTCTACTCAATGCTGGCCTCATGTCAATGAGACTTCGGGAAGTTTTCAACCTCAAATGTTCCATATATATAAAGTTTAAATGATAATCGTACGGCACATACATATACACATTTATACAAGAGAACACAAGTTTGGTCTTAGAAGAAACCAGAATGGTCCCTTTTCCAGATGAAAGAGCATGGATGAATTTAATAAAAAGTGACCAGTGCACTTCAGTGCTGCTCAATGCTCATTACATAGAAAACAATGAGATGCAATAAATTTGCACAAAAGTGTGTTAAGTCCTGTTACAAGCAAAGTCAGGATAAAACCTTCAGAATAAAATTTTTCCTAGCACACGAGCCATCGTTGTAAGAGCCCAGGTGCATATTGAATGGTCGTGTGGTATATAATTGCAGACATTAATTTATCAGCCCAGAAACTATGATCACACAGACTCTGGTAGTATTGTTGAATTTGTAGTGTAATAATCTAATTATGTATAATGTAAATCAGCGTGAATATTTTTCCAACAACTGAAATTTAAAATTTAGTGTGGTCAATACACTTTGGTCTTTCAA
This sequence comes from Pleurodeles waltl, assembly GCF_031143425.1. Classification (NCBI taxonomy): domain Eukaryota; kingdom Metazoa; phylum Chordata; class Amphibia; order Caudata; family Salamandridae; genus Pleurodeles; species Pleurodeles waltl. The sequence goes on from NC_090446.1 coordinate 106,131,211, forward strand.
ATCAGAAGTCCCAGTTGACTTGACAGAAAATGCAAAATTAGAATGACTTTAAAGAAATCTGAATGTCCACTGGTAGACGAGTAGGTTGCTGTGCACTCACAATTGTGAATTACCATTCCTGTTCTGTCCCTAAATTCGAATTAAAAAGATTTCCAACATGATATTTTGGAAATCAAGAACTTCCACAATGCATCCTTGAGGCAGAGGAAGGAATGCAAGGAAATCATATTTACCAATTGTGTTTGGTAAGCATTTTTTATCAAATGCATTGCATTTCTCTAAAAGGAGGAGTTTTTTTTCTCAATTGGGTAGAATAACATGAACTCAAAACATGTGTTTCACTCTTGTAACCCCCAAGTATAACAGAGTCGGTGGAACTAGAACTGAGATGGCAAATACATCGCCGTCTATAAAGTTATAAAGTGTACTAGATTGCTTCATTTAATACAAAATCGCATTACATGGGTTGGCTGGAGGATTTTGAGAAGTAAAGAAAATATGTCTCCCCAAGGAACTGACAAACTAAAGATGAGAAATTGAGACCCCATGTGTTTCTAAATTACAGGTCACGTTTGTGACAGAGAAGGCTTTATGGCCTTGCATTAGACGTACTCTAGAGACTTGTTAACATTGCATGAAAGCCTTCTTTGACCTGAAAGTCTTAGACCTGTTTATGAAGTGTAGATCTGTTGATATCAACTATGAACACTCTAGCGTTGTTGACAAAAGCAGACAGACATCATGTCTAGAGGGGACATGACTAATCTCATACCGGGAACTAAAATATGGATTTTGTCTCTCTAACTTTGGGACTCCCTAAAGGAAATCTAAAAATTTTCTATGTTTATGTACTGCAAAACTAAAACTTTCTGTTTAGTGTTAACGGATAGAAAGTTAATATACATTTCATTGAAACCAATTAAATATTCAAACTTAAGTGAGCCAACAGCAGAATAATCTCATTTTATTTTGGGTATGTCCATGTTATTGAAAAGTGAAAATCGCTTGGATTTTGAGAATAGTATCCTTACTGTCACTTTTACAAGATATAGCATTGCCTACTATACATTGATCATAATTGCTTGAAGGATACTGGTAGCCCAGGGCATGAATGCTACAATAGGAGAATTATTTATGATGTTTTCAATATGTTTTTGGTGGGAGGAAATGTGTTTATTTTCTGATCCTTTTCCTTCAAGGGAAGAAATAGGACGTAAAGTGGTACCTTAGTCACAAGGGTGATAAATCTTGGAACCTAACTTTATTGGTAGGGCTTCCTTGTCATCTGCTGAGTGAGCTTCAATTTGATAAGAAATTGATTATTGTAATGTGTCCCAAGACACATATAGTTTCATTGTTGCTATAGCTAGGGTCCTTCTCTATCCATCTGAGATCCCAGGTCACCTCGGGTAGTTCCATTGTGGTTGCAGTCTGAGGGGAGTTCTCTCATTTTTGCGACAGGCCATCCAGAAGTATTAATCATCATTCTTTCTAGAAGACTGAAGCTCAGTCAGAATAGGAGTGCCTGCCTGAACTGGGAGAAGCATTTTTAGCCCGGTGCGATGGAGAACTGTTGTACCTGCAAAGACCCAAGAGTGACATAACTCTGTGGTGCTTCCTGGTGGAGTCAGCAACACTGAAACAAATTACAGTTTATACATTTGGCCAATGTCAATTCTGGGCAGTCTCACAACTCTAATGCGGCCTGAGATCAGCAAGGACATGACAAATCTTACTTCAGGAGACCCGTTTCAGCTCTTTGTATCTGATCATGGTGCAATGTGTGGACCTCTGTCAAGCACTGCTGCTTTTTGATTATCCACCCACATTGTAATTTCCAAATAATATTGTTTTCATTGATAACCGCATCTCCTGCCCCAAGTCTCATTACATTAATGTGATTGTGGAATTTGATTTTACTTTTACACTAGCTGGCCCCTCTACCTGCCCGGCCACCACTCATGAGCCCTGGACCTAAAGTGTTCCCTCCCTGAAACATCTGTGCAGTTGATTTTGGAGCAATATTCTAAGATATTTTAGCAGAATATCTTCTCGTATCCATTGCTACACTGTTTTCTAGAAAAACCTTATAGCTAATTGGACTATTAGTGGGTCCATGTAGTTTGGAGGAAAGTCAGAGTGAAGGAGTGAAGTTTGATGACCTCCTTCATGAAAGTTAGGACGTCATTGAACGTTAGCTTGTTAGTAACAGAGGTCAACCTTTTTTTTGCTATATTGCTCTGATGAACAATTTTGATGCAATTCTGTTAGATGGCTTTGGAGCGCATGTGATCCCTGTTTTGGGTCAGCGGCTGTATGCCCTAGATGCTTCAGTGTAACTGAAAGCAATATGTTTTGAAAGACTGATATTTGTGCGGCTCGACTTGCTCTCAGTCCTGGGTTTTTACTGTTGTTTGCCTTTAGGGCTCATTCATTTTGTATGCAATGCCACTGAAGAAAGCACAGAAGCGTGTGGTTCCTGCTGAAGCTTCTATTTCTAGGAGGCTCAGTTTGTAGGTGTTAGTTGTTTTTCCAAATGTCCCCAATTTTTTCCACATTTGATTTTATGCATCCAATTCTGACTCCCCAAGTGGCCTCCTGCCCAGTACTTGGAACCATCTGAAGGTCAGGTCTGACCAGTTTGAAATGTTGTCACCACAAATTAGGGAGAAAGTTGAGAAGGTCAGTTTCCAATGAAAATATGAGAATGTTAAGAGAGGCTCTGGTTAAGCATGAAAGCATTGTTTAAGTTAAACACGTTTCTAGAAAAAAGGGTGATACTGGTTCACAATGTGCCAAGGAACATCTTTCATTTAATTTAAAAAAAAACTAATAAATATTTACATCAGTTCTACTATGATACCTTCAGCTGAGCTGTGTGATCCTTGTTTTAGACATAGAAATTCTCTTAAAGAAACTAAACATTTTTCGCCTTAAAGCCCCCCATCGGTTCAGTCAGGAACAATGTGTGTCTCATGGAACACCACAGCTGATCTCACTGACCTGGACAGATTAGAAGATTGATGGTGGAGGCTCCAGTAAAATATCCTTTACTCTGTAGTTTTTTTCTTTTTGGAAACTTGTCTAATTTCTGGGGTCAAGCAGGGCAACACATTGCTTCTAGTGGACTGTTTGCAATCATACACGGATGCCACCAGATTCATGTGCCTGCCTGTTAGTGCATCAGGAGGTTTTGGGAGTTGTGTTGCCAGCCAACAGCTGATGGAGTGCTGGATATCTGCAAGAGGATTGCAGCTCACTGGATCTAAGCATCATCTGCTTTTACAAGACAAGTGCTTCATTTCCAGTTGATGAAGCTGTACACTGCTTACTCATTGAGTAGATTTGGACAGAAAAGAAAGGTTTACCAACCTGATTTCACATTTCAACAGTTTATTTTTATTTTTACACTGCAGCGAATGTTGTGGAATGAAACTCAAGATTGACCATATATTGTGTTTTTATTTCATTGCTGATAGTGAAAATGCCTGGTTCACAAGAATCCTTGCTCGGGAGTAAGCATCTGTTGCAAGGAATATGCCCACCCTCCCATGATTTATTCATTCATTGTATTCTGGAAAATGTGTTGCCACAATGTGCATGTTACACTAGCAGGTGGTCCAACATGTCAAGTTATGTCAGGTTATATGGAGTTTGTAAAGCACAACTGCCACCCAATAAGGATATGCTGGTGCTGTTAGGGCGGAGCTACGACTACAGAACAGAAGAAGACATGAAAACTGGAATGCTTAAGAAAGGTGGTGAGTTTTCAATATTTTTCAGAATGCAAAGTTATTGACAATTAGTGGTGGAAAAAAGATAAAACATTTCAGGACTTTCTCTCTAAGCGTGGGAAGGAGCAAACATTAGACCACATAAGACTGAGGGAGATCAACCTCTGAGACAACGTAATGTATAATAGCAGAAACATTTCAAATGAATATATAGGGGACTAAGGTGATGAAAAGCTGGATGGACTAATCAAAGAGCTTTGACATTGACACAAAACACAGTGGGAAGCCAATGCAACCAAATAAGGTAGGAGGAAATGTGAGATCTATTTAGGAGATGAAAGATAACCCCAACTGCTGCAAGTTAAATGTAGACGAGGCTACTAATAAAAACAATGAAAAAATGAAAGAAGCCCTGCATACAGTATTTAGTCAAGGTGAGACAAAGTACCACCTGGACCAAGGTAAAAAAGGGATTTTTTGATGTAAAAGCGATTATATAGTGATGATTGATCTGAGATGCAAGTGAAAGATGATGATCAAATGTAAAACCCAGATTTTCACAATGAGGTGACTGGAGAAGGGGCAGGAGACAAATCTTCAGGTCACCATTTAAGAGTCAAAATGTGAGAAAAATTACACACAATCAGAATTTTGATTTTGTCACTATTCATTTTCAAGGAGTTTGTGGGCATCCAGCGAAACACTGCCATCAGACTGGAAATAACAAAGAAATACGCTACTGTCAAAGACATGCCTAGATGAATTAAAAATTGTGTATCATCAGGATATGTCTTAAAAATTAAGGGGCAGATTTAAGTAAAGTGGTGCAGCGACACTTTCCTTGCGCCCCTTAGTGCCCCATACCGCCACCATGTGTGCACCGTATTTAAATATGGCGCACCATGGCGCAGGGTATGGGACAATAGCGTCATTTTTTTACACTATTGATGTACTTTGCAGTAGTAGTGCCAAAATGTTGGCGCTACTCCCTGAGAGTACATAGGGGCACATTATAAATAATGGGAGCCCCCTTTCTCTTAGATTTCATTGTGCCATTTTTACGGCCCCCCTAGTGGGGGAATGCCCCCATTTCATACATTATGCCTGGTGCAGGCATTATGTGGTGCAAGGGTTTACAAAGTGGCGCAAAGCATGCAATGCGCCACTTCGTAAATATGGCATGGGGAAAATGCCACTTTAGTGGCAACTTAGCATTTTAAAAAATGACACTAAGGCAGCCCTAAGGTGGTTCTAGGGGCTGTTAAATCTGCTCCTAGATCAAGTAGAATGTATTAAGTGCACCAGTGGACTGATATAAGTGTTGAACAACTTGAAACTTTGAGGGGCTCAATGAGGGGTAGGGAGGGATCGTTGGACAAACAGAGGGTGGACTTAGATAGGACCCTCCCCGTCAAGTAGGAGGCGAGCCAAGGCAGTGTTTGCTCTGCCACTAAAAACAGCCAATCAGTAGGAGTCTGATGTGATACTGTGTCAAAAGCGGCTGACATGTCCAAAAGATTTAGAGCCGCACCGCTTCCTCGGTCAACTCTCAAATCATCTAAGAGAGCAATCAGTGCTGATTCTGTGCTGTACAGTGAACGGAAGCCTGATTGATTAGGATCCAATCAACTGGAAGATTACAGGAAATGACTGATCTGACTATTAATTTATTTTTTTAAATTGCGATGGGAAACGGGAGAAAAGATTTAGGATGATAATCAATTAACACTGTGGATAAGCCATGGGAGAACAACATAAGCTTGTTTGCTACAACAGCACTAGAAATCAAATGATTACACAGCTCTTGAAACGCCTGATCAATAGTATTAGACTATGGAAAAAACATGCGCTGGACAAGGATCTAAGGGTGAATCAGATTTCATAGATACAATAAGATTCACAATAGAGGACAAAGATAGCAAAGAAAAGAAAAACATCATTTGTGACATATTTTTAGTTACCACCACCTTGCTTACTGTGTGAGGCCATACCCAGGGGCTGCTCCTCCATTACGGCGGAGGAGGGTCACCCCCCGCCAGCAGCGGCAGCTGCAAAACCTTTCAAAGAAAACAATAATAAACTATGTTTATTATTGTTTTCTTTGAAAGGGGTGGGGCCACGGGGTGACATGCACTGAGGGAGAGTGCTCAGCTCTCCCCATCACTGCGCATGTATGTTTGGCCGGCTGTCTCGGGCCGGCCAAACACACATGCACACAGGGTTCTCTCGAGCCCAGCAACACTGCTCAAGGGAGAGCCTGCACAGGCTCCCAGTCTGCCTGGGAGTGCCCCAGGCTGGGCCCTCCCAGCCAATCCTGATGCTGCTCTCAGCAGTGTCAGGATTGGCGGCAGGGCAGCCAGGGAGCCTGTGCCTGCAGCAAGAAGACGCAGGAGCAGAGCGGCATGACGGCGAGGAGGTCAGTGTTTTTTTTCCTAATTAATTTAATATTGATTTCCTCCCATCCCCTCTGGGCGCCTCCCCGCCCCTTCTGCACCCCGTTAGCCGCCACAGGCCAGACCTACAATGTCACGTGGAAACTACACGTCCCAGAATGCAATGTGATGCTGGCTAAAAGGTAAGGAAAGTTGAAAGTATCACGCTTTGACATATATACACTTTGCAGCTACGTACATACACACACCATCAGACACATATATGCAATAGCAGCACCACCTCGATGTATGTATTCATGCAAATTGCAGCAGGGCACCTGCTGTATTATCCAGGATGCATGCACGTGGAAAATAAATTGTATAGGTTTAACTAATATTGTACAACTCATAGGTTTATGTAGGTCTCATCTTGTGGGCAAGGGTGAGAATTCCTACATAGTTTGTAATATTTAGGAGGGTTGTATGACAGAGCCACACAAGCGTTTAGCACCCGTGCCTTTACAATGCATGGGGTAAAAAGCCTCCAGATGTTTTTCAAGCATAACTTTCTTAAGCAACATCTGACCACAAAAAAAATCCTGTGCCATCAGTAGTGCTGGGAGCCACACCAAACCCTAAACGAGTGAGATAGTGAAAGGCAATGAAAAGAGAGTGTGTCAGAGAGAGCAAAAAGCAGGAATCACACAAGACAGTGACAGGGACTGATTGAGTGAAATAGATTATTGAAAAATACAGAATGTCTGAACTGCACAGGCTACACATAGTTGATTGCACACACCGTCGATGTATCCTGCAATACTTCCCCTAAACATTAAACATGCTAATGATAAATCCAATTTGTGCTGTAGTAGATAAATGGTGATGCTTCCTAAACATTGCACAAAATCCCTATATGCAAAACTTTAGTTTAAAAAAAAGCCAAATTAAGGAACTCCCAAATTCACAAACTCAGTAGTAATTAACAATGTCAAATCAAATCAAATCATTAACATTTATAAAGCGCGCTACTCACCCGTGCGGGTCTCAAGGCGCTAGGGGAAAAAGGGGGGGGTTATCGCTGTTCGAACAGCCAAGTCTTTAAGAGTCTCCGGAAAGCGGAGTGGTCCTGGGTGGTCCTGAGGCTGGTGGGGAGGGAGTTCCAGGTCTTGGCCGCCAGGAAGGAGAAAGATCTCCCACCCGCCGTGGAGCGGCGGATGCGAGGGACAGCAGCGAGTGCGAGGCCAGAGGAGCGGAGGAGGCGGGTGGGGACGTAGAAGCTGAGGCGTCTGTTGAGGTATTCCGGTCCCTTGTCATAGAGGGCTTTGTGTGCGTGGGTGAGAAGTCGGAAGGTGATCCTTTTGCTGACAGGGAGCCAATGCAGGTGTCTCAGGTATGCGGAGATGTGGCTGCTGCGGGGTATGTCGAGGATGAGGCGGGCCGAGGCGTTTTGAATGCGTTGCAGGCGATTTTGGAGTTTGGCTGTGGTCCCGGCGTAGAGGGTGTTGCCGTAGTCCAGGCGGCTCGTGACGAGGGCGTCGGTCACGGTTTTTCTGGTGTCGGCGGGGATCCAGCGGAAGATCTTGCGGAGCATGCGGAGGGTGAGGAAGCAGGCGGAGGACACGGCGTTGACTTGGTTGGTCATGGTGAGAAGAGGGTCCAAGATGAAGCCGAGGTTGCGGGCGTGGTCTGTGGGGGTCGGTGCGGTGCCGAGGGCCGTGGGCCACCAGGAGTCGTCCCAGGCGGACGGGGTGTTGCCGAGGATGAGGACTTCCGTTTTTTCAGAGTTCAGCTTTAGGCGGCTGAGCCTCATCCAATCTACAACGTCCTTCATACCCTCTTGTAGGTTGGTCTTGGCGCTGGCGGGGTCCTTGGTGAGGGAGAGTATAAGTTGGGTGTCGTCGGCGTAGGAGGTGATGATGATGTCGTGCTTGCGTACGATGTTGGCGAGGGGGCTCATGTAGACATTGAAGAGTGTCGGGCTGAGTGATGAGCCTTGGGGTACGCCGCAGATGATCTCTGTGGGTTCTGAGCGAAACGGAGGAAGGTAAACTCTTTGGGAACGGTTTGAGAGGAAGGAGGCGATCCAGTCCAGGGCCTGGCCTTGGATCCCGGTGGAGCGGAGGCGGGTGATTAGGGTGCGGTGACAGACGGTGTCAAAGGCAGCCGAGAGGTCGAGCAGAATGAGGGCGACTGTTTCACCGTTGTCCATCAGGGTTCTGATGTCGTCAGTGACTGAGATGAGGGCGGTTTCAGTGCTGTGGTTGGTTCGGAATCCGGTTTGTGAGGGGTCGAGCAGATTGTTGTCTTCCAGGAAGGTGGTCAGCTGTTTGTTGACGGTCTTCTCTATTACTTTGGCTGGGAAAGGCAGAAGAGAGATGGGGCGGAAGTTTTTTAGGTCGCTCGGGTCAGCCGTAGGTTTCTTTAGTAGGGCATTGACTTCGGCGTGTTTCCAGCATTCGGGGAAGGTAGCAGAAGAAAAAGAAGAGTTGATGACGGTCTGGAGGTGCGGGGCGATGATGTCGTCGGCTTTGTTAAAGATGAAGTGCGGGCAGGGGTCCGAAGGGGCGCCGGAGTGGATAGAGTTCATGATGGATTTGGTTTCTTCCGTGTTGATGTGGGACCAGTTGTTGAGGGTGATGGCCGTGGATGCCGGTTCGGTGGTGTATGGTTGGGTCTGGTGTCCGAAGCTGTCGTGGAGGTCGCTAATCTTGCGATGGAAGAAAGTGGCGAGGGATTCGCACAGATCCTGTGAGGGCGTGACGGCGTTGGCGTTGGCGCTGGGGTTGGAGAACTCCTTGACGATGCTGAAGAGTTCTCTGCTGTTGTGTCTGTTTTTGTCCAGTCTGTCGGTGAAAAAGTTCCTTTTGGCAGCGCGGATCAGGTGGTGGTGTTCGCGGGTAGCGTTCTTGAGGGCGGTCATGTTGTCAGCGGTGCGGTCCTTGCGCCAGGCTTTCTCAAGGGCGCGACAAGTTTTCTTTGATTCTTTGAGGGTGTCAGAGAACCAGAGAGGTTTTTTGGTGTTGGTCTGTCGATGCGTGCGTTTGAGGGGAGCAATGTCCATTTTCTAGTAACCAGCACAATATCCTAAATACATTATTTCAATTTGCATAGTAATTTCTTAGATTTCCCATTGTCAATAGATTTTAGCAAGGCTATATATATCTTTAACCATCTCTGTACAAATCTATCACATTCGTTTTCCTTAACATTAAGATACAACATATAAACATGATAATGCAATTATGTGACATGAACGTTTTCCCACAGAAAAAGCTCAGAAGTATTTTTTTTTTAAAAGTTTTATCAATATAATACTAATCTGGAAAATTAATAGTTTTAAACGAAAAGTGTCGAAATATCCGAGCCACCCAGTTATTATAAAATATCAGATTTCACAATATGTAATTCAGTGCAGCAACTTTTAATGACCATACATTTGATAAAGAAGACAACATAGTATTTAGGTTCACTGATCTGTTTTTTAATTTTCTCAATATCAAAATATTATGATGCTGTTGCCATCATATGCTGAATTATCTAAATCAATTTGGTTTCTTTAAAATATTAATGAACATAACAGATTTGATATTTCACTATGGTGTACATATACTACATGTTTATAGCACATATGACTAATATAAAGTGATAAATATTTCAATTATGTTATACACATGGCTTAAGTATATTATGCGAATCTTTGGTTCTCGCACATCAGTAGAAAGCCATTGATCACCTTCAGTGGGGTGAGAACCTCAGGTAACATTGTACGTAGCGGCACAAAAGAATTTCTAGTTTAAATGCCCTACCCCTAAAAGGTTGTTATGAATGCAGGAATTGTATTTGTTGCCAATTTGTTTCAGACAGGTTTTTCTACTTTAGCAATTATATTAGATAGGATAATCATATACAATGAAATACCATGGACACATTTTCATGATATCACTTGTCTTTGACGAATGTACCATAATATTAATGTTGGATATGTATTTCAATGGCTGAATCATCCAGGAATATACACCTGTTCCGTGTATTTATGATAAATGCCAATAAAATATGTAAAAAATTATAAAATGCATCAGTTTACGGAATGCAAAGTGACATTTTGCATGTATGTATTTGTATACGTCTGTGATCAAAGGTGCGTCGGCACCACTAAATAAGAACTTAAAGTGAGAGGGAAAACTTTTTTAAGAGTAATTAAAATTAATGATAAACAGTTGTCTTTGGTAAATCATTTTAATAACAGCATACAACACTAGATTTTGACCAAATAAAAATGTTTAGTATACTCCACGTAGCTACCAACAGGAGAAAAGGAAACAGATAGCTTGTCCTGAGGGAAAATAAAGCTCTGTTGATCCCCACACTAGATATGGCCACATTGCAAGTTACAAAATGTTTTATAAGTTCAATGTCTGTCTTGCTCCTCAATATATTTGTGAGAGTTATTATTTTAACAAATTTGAGTTACTGTCACTTTTGCTGAGATCATAGTGGTTAAATTTTTAAAAAGTGAATTACTCCATTAATGTTGTTAATAAAGCCAATTGAAGTCATCCCATGTTGATAACATAGGGCCCATTTCTCCGCCAGGGCACCAGAGTAAATTACTCGTCACCATGAGGGAGTTGCTACCTGCCAAATTTAGAAGTATCCGCCGACAAAGCGGACATTTCTAGCACTGGCAAGAGCCGCCTTCATGGCGACTCCTGTCAATCCATTGAAAGTTTGACAGACAAACACCTCAACATGGCCGAGCTGTGCGGCAACCATAGAAGGTTTTGTTTTATTTACGAAAAGCAAATTCCAAAGCAGGATACGTTCCCTCACCTGCAGATCAAGTGTAGCACAAGTAGCAGTGTAAGGTTACTCACCTGAAGACTAAGTACAGCACAGGCAGAAGTGCAAGGTTCCTTCACCTGCAGAACAAGTGCAGCACAGGCAGCAGTGCAAGGTTCCTTCACCTGCAGAACAAGTGCGGCACAGGCAGAAGTGCAAGGTTCCTTCACCTGCAGCAGTGCAATGTTCCCTGACCTGCATATCAAGTGCAGCCCAGGCAGCAGTGCAAGGCTCCCTCACCTGCAGAAGACGTACAGCACAGGCAGCAGTGCAAGGCTCCCTCACCTGCAGAACAAGTACAGCACAGGCAGCAGTTTAAGGTTCCCTCACCTGCAGATCAAGTACAACACAGCGTGCAGCAGTGCAAGGCTCCCTCACCTGCAGAACAAGTGCAGCACAGGCAGCAGTAAAAGGATCCCTCACCTGCAGTACAAGTGCAGCACAGGCAGCAGTGCAATGTTCCCTCATCTGCAGAACGAGTACAGTACAGGCAGCAGTGCAAGGTTCCCTCACTTGTAGAACAAGTGCAGCACAGGCAGCAGTGCAATGTTCCCTCATCTGCGGAACAAGTGCAGCACAGGCAACAGTGCAAGGCTCCCTTACTTGCAGATCAAGTACAGCACAGGTAGCAGTAAAAGGTTCCCTCACCTGTGTAACAAGTGCAGCACAGGCAGCAGTGCAAGGTTCCCTCACCTGCAGAACAAGTACAGCTCAGGCAGCAGTACGAGGTTCCCTCACTTGTAGAACAGGTACAGCACAGGCAGCAGTGCAAGGTTCCTTCACCTGCAGCAGTGCAATGTTCCCTGACCTGCAGATCAAGTGCAGCCCAGGCAGCAGTACAAGGTTCCCTCACCTGCAGATCAAGTACAACACAGCGTGCAGCAGTGCAAGGCTCCCTCACGTGCAGAACAAGTGCAGCACAGGCAGCAGTAAAAGGATCCCTCACCTGCAGTACAAGTGCAGCACAGGCAGCAGTGCAATGTTCCCTCATCTCCAGAACGAGTACAGTACAGGCAGCAGTGCAAGGTTCCCTCACTTGTAGAACAAGTGCAGCACAGGCAGCAGTGCAATGTTCCCTCATCTGCGGAACAAGTGCAGCACAGGCAACAGTGCAAGGCTCCCTCACTTGTAGAATAAGTGCAGCACAGGCAGCAGTGCAATGTTCCCTCACCTGCAGAACAAGTACAGCACAGGCAACAGTGCAAGGCTCCCTTACTTGCAGATCAAGTACAGCACAGGCAGCAGTAAAAGGTTCCCTCACCTGTGTAACAAGTGCAGCACAGGCAGCAGTGCAAGGTTCCCTCACCTGCAGAACAAGTACAGCCCAGGCAGCAGTACAAGGTTCCCTCACTTGTAGAACAAGTGCAGCACAGGCAGCAGTGCAATGTTCCCTCACCTGCAGAACAAGTGCAGCACAGGCAGCAGTGCAATGTTCCCTCACCTGCAGAACAAGTGCAGCACAGGTAGCAGTGCAATGTTCCCTCACCTGCAGAACAAGTACAGCACAGGCAGCAGTAAAAGGTTCCCTCACCTCCGTAACAAGTGCAGCACAGGCAGCAGTGCAATGTTCCCTCATCTGCAGAACAAGTGCAGCACAGGCAGCAGTGCAAGGCTCCCTCACCTGCACAACAAGTACAGCACAGGCAGCAGTGCAATGTTCCCTCAATTGTAGAACAAGTGCAGCACAGGCAGCAGTGCAATGTTCCCTCATTTGCAGAACAAGTGCAGCACAGGCAGCAGTGCAAGGCGCCCTCACCTGCAGAACAAGTGCAGCACAGGCAGCAGTGCAATGTTCCCTCATCTGCAGAACAAGTGCAGCAAAGGCAGCAGTGCAAGGCTCCCTCACTTGTAGAATAAGTGCAGCACAGGCAGCAGTGCAATGTTCCCTCACCTGCAGAACAAGTACAGCACAGGCAACAGTGCAAGGCTCCCTCACTTGCAGATCAAGTACAGCACAGGCAGCAGTAAAAGGCTCCCTCACCTCCGGAACAAGTGCAGCACAGGCAGCAGTGCAATGTTCCCTCACCTGCAGAACAAGTGCAGCACAGGCAGCAGTGCAATATTCCCTCACCTGCAGAACAAGTGCAGCACAGGCAGCAGTGCAAGGCTCCCTCACCTGCAGAAGACGTACAGCACAGACAGCAGTGAAAGGCTCCCTCACCTGCAGAACAAGTACAGCACAGGCAGCAGTTTAAGGCTCCCTCACCTGCAGAACAAGTACAGCACAGGGTGCGGCAGCGCAATGTTCCCTCATGTGCAGACTAAGTCCAGTACAAGGTGCAGCAGTGCAATGTTCCCTCACCTGCAGATTAAATACAGCACAGGCAGAAGTGCAAGGTTCCCTTACCCGCAAATCAAGTACAGCGCAAAGTACGGGAGTGCAAGTTTCCTTCACTACCAGAACAAGTACAGCACAGGCAGGAGTGCAATGTTCCATCACCTGCAGAACAAGCACAGCACAGGCCATAGCCCAAGGTTCCCTCGCACAGGCAGCAGTGCAAGCTTTTCCGCAGCACCAAAAAGCTGCTGCACACTTAAAACATCCCTTGCACATCCTTTTCTTAAAAAAGTCTCTTTGAGGTGAGTGTTCTGTACCTTCCTATACATGGTGGTGACCCAGTGGTCCCTGTCATCAATCATCTGTAATCTGACTTCAGGTTCCAAGAGCTTCAGGCTGCTTGCAGAGATAATACATTTGCGGCGAAGTGCTGGTTATGCACAACAGGGAATGATAACAGACAGCACTATCCTCAAGTGACATGAGCAGAAATGAATTTTGTATTGGTTGTTCAGGTTCAGTTTAAGCAGCAGACACTTGGACACGTAGACCTGGAGTTCGTGGAATGAAAATAAACTAACTTTGCGCAGACATTTGTCCCTTCCTTTGGGCTCTAGATTAGTGTTGTCAGGTATTACCATGTCTCCATGGATGCTGCCTCACAAGTCCTTGGTTTTCATTTTGCAGAGATATGTTCCCTAGGAGATAGCTAGTAAGATATGTACGTGGGGAATTGTACGTCTTGCAGAGGAGAGCTCCAAATGCCCCCGCCGTTCCATAAATACGTTTTTCTCCCTACTCTGTGGCCATTTTTTTATGGGTTGTGGGTTTTGTGGCCCCAGCTCCACTTAGCCCTCTATTCCTCTTTGGGTCCTTCCTTAGTAGGAAGATGGCAAAAAAGTCAGAAGAGTTGTGGCAGTCTGAAGGTGCCGGAAACTGATTCGGCCATGCAGGTGGACGTAACCTGCAATGAGACCAGAGGGTTTGAGCACACCTCTGACCACCACTCTTCAACTCTCTGCCGTGATCTACTCAGACTGCGTCACCCAGTATGCAGGTGGGCCCATGAAAAGATTCCCAATCACCAAAGCAAGTGATGCTCCTGCAGCCAATGATTGCATATCAGGGATACAACAATATTCCACGTTTTGACTCCTGGAAAGACCATGCAAACGTGGTGGAATACATCTACTGGAATGTTAGGTCCCTCACCGGTCACTGTGTTTAACTGGCAGCCACGTCTTTTCCCTCTTCTGACTAAGGCATGATCATGGCTTCCTAGATGATATGTCCTTATACCATATGACATATCTCCTTTTCAGAATATACTTAAGAGAATCTGTAGGAGTCTAATGAGCTCCAGTCACCAGATTCCATGGTTGGCTTTCAACCAATCAATCAGTTGACTTGTAGACCACGACTTGTTGTCTGTGAGGGTATCTAGGCACTGTCAGACTTCAGGGTCTCTGTCAAAGAGCCAGATTTTCAGCATCCTAGTGAACTGCTGAAGAGGAGTGGAGATCCTGAGGTGTAGGGGAGTCCGTTCTAGGGTTTGGCTGTGAGGCAGGAGAAGGAGTGTCCTCCTGCTCTGCTGCTTTGTATGCGGGGTATGGCCCAGCACGAGGAAGGCGCCCACTGGACTAGCTTGTTGTTTGTACACATGTAATTCAGAGATTAGGAAGTCATCCGTGAAATAGGCAGAAAGGGTCATGTCTCCTGGACAAAAGCACACATCAAGGGCTCTTCCAAGGGATCTTGTACTTTGAAAGGCCATGTGCATACCTATATTGATGGTAAATGAATAAGGTGTGCCAAAACACAATTCTCTCTGAATTAATATGGTTAGCGTGACTCTGCCCTCTCCCCAGTCTTAAAGAACACATGTCCATCTATCTTCTGATCAAGCCCATTATGTCGATACTTGCATACCAGTATTTCTAGTCAGCAACTTACCACTGATTCAGAAAGAATTGTTCTGTCTTTGCTAGAAGGAAAGTTCAGAGTGTGGGGTTTACTTATTAATGACAAAGGGGACAGTCCTCCCTGGGAGGACCCCCTGCTTCAGACACATAGTTGATCTCTTATTTAGGAAGTGTGATGTTTTGGAGAGTTGCTCTATCAAGTGTTTGCTGCTCTTCTACTTTTGTCCTTGTACACTTCACCACCACAAGCCGAGCAGACACTGTGTGGCATTACTTGATTGCCACCCGTTGCACACTACCATCTCTGGCCCCTAGATGGCCCTTCGTGGACAACTTGTTTGGAAGGCGGGTCAGGATGCTTTCAATCTACCAGCAAGAAGGTTCAGAGAGTGGTCAATCACAATTGGACCTTGTGTGATTGTATGTCAGAATACTGAGGACAGAAATATTGTGGTACAAAAATAAATGGCCGAAATATCAGAAACCTGCAAGTGAGAAAAGGATCCCTGTGGCAAAAGCAGTGATCCACCGAATGAGCTTCAAAAATACAAACCCATGGTCTGCTTGTTCCTAGTTGTACTTTGCAGCAGTCATATTACGCATCTATGCTACTTTAGGATGAGTCAAAACCATGACTATTAAAACATAGATCTCTCCAGCACGCACAATACCCACCAGAGGTGTCTTGGACCTATTGTTACCCCTTGAAAATTGCTGGTCACACATATCTCCACGGGCTGCTCTTGTCTCACCTGTACTGTGTGCTATGCTCTCCCATCCCTCAGAGTGCAAATGAGGCTCTGAAGCTTTGCTCCAGGTGCAGCAGCACCAGTCGCACAGCCCAAGAGCCAGGCCTGATAGAATCATCAGAGTTTTTGGCCAGGTTTCCACTTGCGCCTGCCTCTCTGCATAGATGATCCAGGGCTGTACACTGAACGACGCACTTGTAACAGCTTTTAATGCGAAAATCTGTATGTGCTCCCTCAAATAGTCCCTCAAATGTGCTCCATCAATGCTCTTGATGTTGAAAGTGATTAATTGCCCTTCTGCAAAATAGAGCTTTAGAAAGCGAGGGAGGATCAAAGGTTCATGCGATGTACTGATTCAATTGATTCTTAGTGGAGTGGCAGTTTACAGTTCTTAGAAACATTTACTTACCGCCTTCCCTGTGCAGCACTCAGTGTGAATTTCCAGCTTTGAGGCCAGTTATTTGCCTGAAAAGGCACCAAAAGGGAGATCTACAAGACCAGCTAAAGTTACTGCCCACAAATGGGGAACAACATTCACGTTAGAAAGAAGTGACCTTCACTACTGCCATGCCTATACGGAAGCAATGCCGTGCATTCCCTGATCACAGGATGAGAGCTGTACCTAATTGTGGGCATTTCATACAGCAACTGAACCCACCTCCGTGGGCCAGCTGAGCATTATGCAGAGATTTTTAGGTCTGCAATTTGTCAAGGCCTCTTGATTTAACTAAAACAATTATTACAATATATACTTACCTACAAGGGCTTTCAGCCGGGATTCTTCCACCAATTGTCTGTTGTTTCATCATTCACATTTTTCTCTCACCCAAAACTGCATGGGGCAGTAGTTCAGCCCACTTCAGTCATTGGCTAACTCCACTATGAGTCATGGCATTCTGCCTTGGCACAAGGTACACATCCCCACAAAAAGAAGTCCCTTTCAGTGTCAGGGACTGCTGTGGCTATGTGTTGCTTACGTGTTTTTTTCTTCTTCGATTACGAGGGACTGGAAGCTTCCCCAAAAATAAAGGTTTCTAAAAACCTTGCCAAAACCAAAACAAAGCCATTTAAGTTTCGGTAATTTTAGACACGTATATTTGTCTAAAATCACAAAATCTGATTGTGAAGCCATATTAGCGGGGTCCAAGGGGGGCAATTTAGCCACTGGACCACACTAATTTCTACCACAGTGGTGGTCTGCTTACCAAGAGTTCACTTTATCAGTTATCACCTCGGAGGCCCGAGCATTCTGGCTTTCACACCAGAAAGACAGAGTAAGGGAGGCGGTCCTGAAGCTGGCCTCTTTAGAGTTATAAAGAAAACCCTCCAAACAGATTATTTGTGGTTGCCAAAGCATCAGTCCCATGCTGCTAGCTTCCCTTCTCCTTTCTAGAGATTCACATTTGTCATTAGAGTCTAAAGATGGATGGTCTAACCTTTGGGAAAATATGATTCTCCCAGAAGACCATGACCTCTTAAGGATTGTAGGACTGGGGTACATCTAGTTGCCTTTTTGGGTTCATGTAAAAATATAGCAAGGAAAGGGACCAGCTGGTAAGGATAGGAAGAGGCCCTGAAGGAGGCACTGTCTTGGATAATCATTGGGGCTTTGGCACCCAAAGACTGCCAGAAAACTGACAATTGGTGAAAATAACCTCAGATACAGATGTGTCTGAAGCCACCTCCCATGTTTTGGTTAAGTTGCAAATCTGCCAATGGATAACAACAGTGCAGATACTCAAAAACATATTTGGAAACCAATTCTGTGTAATGATTGACACCATGTGATAAAGTATGTTCCCCAGGTAGCCATGCAAGGAATGGTGCAACTGTATGACACATAGGGGCACTGTGTGAGGCGGCAGCCTTCATAGCTGTTTGTGAGTAATCTTTTGGGCCTGGGTGATTTACAGTGAAGCTTTTCTAAAAGGAATAAATGCAATCACATCTTCATTCTATCCCTTTGTGGACACCAGATGCTTGGCTCTGGCATCTCAGCTGGTACTAGGGAACCCCAGCGGAAAAGCCTCAAAGAAAAGCAATTACCCAATGATTCCAGATGATCCAAGAGGATGCCTGGAAGGCAAAGCGACTGTGCTTCCCCTGCCTAAGCGATCATTACCTCAGCTTCACATCTTTGGCTGCTTACGATGCACCGCAGACATGCTAATAACCAGTTCTGTATTCTGCACATTTACACCCCCCCTCCCGCCATCTCCCCCCAGGCGACAATTCACAAAAAGAGAAAAGAGAATTATAATAGAAACATCTCACCTAAGAACTTTGCAAATCTCATCTGATCAAAGAGCTTGTGGAACAAGAGCACCTTGGATGTGCTGCCATGCATAGCTTTACTGCTCACGCATTGCAAAGCTGAGAAAGAGCGCCATCTGCTGAGGAATTGCGTATGGCTCAACTGTTCATCTACTCAAGGTTGCTGAAGTGAGAGGTGTCTGCTTGCTCCTCTGCGGTGGGTAGGAGTCACTGTCCTGAAAGTGATATTGGTTTCTGTTGTTGCTTACTCTATGATACTGTGAAGACATTCATCTAACTCTAACATACCTAGCAAAATACTGATTGCTATTTGTGACCAGTATTTTTGTGAAGGGTGTGGTATTCTGTGAACTAATCACTGTACTAATAGGTCGGTTTGCAAAATACTGAATCATAGTGGGTCATAATTCAATGTACCTCTTCAATATTAATGTGGTAGTTTGCACATTGCGACCCCATATAATTCGCTGCCATCTCATAGACGGTGGCGTGCTGGGGTGAAGAGACCACTACGTCTGTGAGTGCTTTTAAATATAGCAATGTTTTTTAAAAATCCAAATAGTTTCCTTTAATGGGAGATGAGTTAAAAAACATGAAAAGTTTTACAAATACCATGGGTCCATGGGACCAGAGCCTATTCTTAAAAATGTTTTGTCAACATTTTGGAAGGAACACTTGAAACTTGGTTTCCAAATTCTGATTCAGTATATGATTGCAAGCCCAAATTATTCATAATTTGAATTTGGTACATACCAAAAGGCCATTCTGCAGTTGCTCACAGTTGATTTTAGGAATCAAACCCTTTGCAACCCCAAAATGCCTTAGTACATCTGGTTCTAAACAAGATTTCATTGAGATTCTACATCAAAGAACCAGGCATCAAGGTGTGGAGGATTCAGTTTTCTCTCTATATATTTTTTTCTGATGTGGGATAATTCTGAGGGAGTCCCTTCTATTCTACACATTGGTTATGTATTGTTCTCCAGTGTTAATGATTAATCTAGTCCACAATTTCATGTGCTAAAACACTCACCCAGATATCCCTGTTTATTTCCTTGGCCATTCTTTGTTCAGTCTTTTCATTTAGCCTTTCATTTATCAGCGGTGTGGGAAATTCGTGAAATTTGCTTGTCTTTTGCATAATTGTGTGAAATTTTGGGAAAATGACACCAAATTCCAAATATTTTAATGAAGTGCAAACCTGTCGTTTAGCACCACATTTAGGGCCAGATGTAGCAAAAATCCAATTAGCGAGTTGCAAATTGCGAGTCCTTCTGACTCGCAATTTGCAACTCGCAAATTGGTATGCAGAACGGTGTCTCAGACACCGTCTGCGAGTCGGTATGGGGTCGCAAAGACCCACCTCATTAATATTAATGAGGTGGGTCGCAAATTGCAGCCCCATAGCGACTATGGACACTCGCAAACATGGAGGCCTGCTGTAGTCAGTAGACCTCCATGTTCGTGACTGCTTATAAATAAAGCAGTTTTTTTTTTTTTTAAGTGTAGCCCGTTTTCCTTAAAGGAAAACGAGCTGCACTTAAAAAAAATCCGAAACCTTTAGTTTCGGTATTTTTTCAGGGCAGGTAGTGGTCCCATGGACCACTACCTGCCCTGAAAAAATAATTTGTGGTCCATTCACAAAGGGGGAAAGGGTCCCATGGGGACCCCTTCCAATTTGCGAGTGGGTTACCATCCACTTCAAGTGGATGGTAACTGCGACACCATTTGTGACCGCATATGCGGTCGCAAATGGTATTGCATACCACTGCGAATCGCAAATAGGAAGGGAACACCCCTTCCTATTTGCGATTCGGAAATGCATTTTGCGAGTCGGTCCCGACTCGCAAAATGCATTTCTGCATAGGAAACTGAGATTTGCGACTCGCAAACGGCATTTTTTTGCCGTTTGCGACTCGCAAATCATTTCCTACATCTGGCCCTAAGTCTGAAATGCATCCTCGCCTCCATTTTGATGTGAGGATGCATTTTGCACTGAAGCATACCATGAAAAAAATGCATTTGACACTAACAACAACCATTGGTGTTCTGGTAATTTGCAGTGTTTGTTGCTTCTGAACCATAATTTTGCCGCGAACAGCATCATAATTATGAGCCATGGCATAATTGTGTCAATATCGAAATTTTGCACAATGCTAAATTCACAAAATTACCCAATTAAGGTCGGTGTATTTTAAATTTCACCCGGGCCCAATGTATATGTGTCTCTTGCCTATGGATGCACCCTCCTAGCTAGTATTCTTTTAATCCTCCTTTCAGTGTCACAGAACAATGTAGGAAGACTCAGAGAGATTGTTCCAGCTCCAGGTAGCCCCAGTGAATTGAGAGGGAGATCCATTCAGAGCGGTGCCTCCATATTCCAAAGCGACAAAGGGGGAGAGCAGTGAATTCAATGGATAGCTTACATGAATCTCAGAGGGGACAACCAATAGTATCATGCATAACAGGCAGGTAATTGTAAAATATGATTCTTTGGAGAGCCTGTTAACATCATAATCCAAGAGAACAAAGTCAGAGTGGGCAGCAAATGTCATCATAATAGGGTGATGGCAATGTAGGGCTATATTATACATGTGACCCAATGTGTATTTTTAATATTACAAATAAATTTAAGAGCGATTTTCTTCCAAAGGGTCTATTTAAATAGGGAAATGTTTGTGAAAAATAAAAAGTGAAATACTGGCTATATTGATTGGTTGTCTGTAATTTGAGAAGAGAACAATTCTGAATTAGGTAGTTAAATATGTTAAATTTTAGCAAAATATACGTTTCACATTAAGAAACACATTTTATAGTAGGAAGATATTGCGAGAGCTGTTTTCTTCGGGTTGGAATTAGAATGTATAGATTTTCTTTATCTTTCATGAATACAATGCTGATAAAATAAAGAGAAACTTGGTAGGACAAGTGAAAGTCAAGTGAGGGTTTATGGATTAGACTTTTACTGCATAATTATGAATTTATTGCACTAGTCAAGTATTTTGTGTGCTCTTGCATGATTCAGTTAACCCTGCCTCATAATTTGGTCCTCTGATGCCTCCTAATTCTTGTAGCCCTGAAAATGACAATGCTCTGTAGAGTGGTTGGGGGGGAATGTCACTAGAATGATGAAATCCATATTCCACAGGGAGACATATTTTATGTTATTACAGAGATCCAGATGTATTAGAAATGGGGCCTCTAGTTGGCAGTGGTTTGCACCCTGTCCAAATAGGGACCCTCACTCTAGTCAAGGTAAGGGAGCCACACAGCTAAAATAACCCCAGCCAACCCCCACTTGGTGGCTGGTCATGAGCAGTCAGGCTTATCTCAGAGGCAGTGTGTAAATTATTTGTACACACACACACACACACACACAGTAACATAGTGAAAACAGCACAAAAGTACTCCAAACCAGTTGCGAGACATAGTCAATATTTATCTGAGTAAAAAAGACCAAAACAACTAAAATCCAACATACACAAGTAAAGATATCAATTTTCAAAGATTCAATCTTAGTATAGCGCTAATAAACACAATAGCTCCAACTGGGGTTATCACAGCTTCATGACGGAGTCACTTCCAACAGACAGACGCCACTCACGAGGGAGTATGGGCCGGTCACGGAGTTGCACAGACCCCTGGTACAGTACCTTGGAAAAAGATGAGGAAACAAAGATGATGCAGAAAGTCGGGATGAGAGGCATCGCTGGAGCCTGTGGGCATTGGTTCCTTACTGCAACTGGGGAGTGAGGCGTTGGTTCCTTACTGCTAGGCAGGGGAGATGAGGCGTTGGTTCCTTACGGGTGCAGGGGTGGTGATGGGCATTGGCAATGAGGCACTGTTTCCTTACAATAAGGCGGGGTTGAAGAATCCAGCAGGTCAAGATGCTAGGCATCGACTTTGCGGAGTTGCAATCACATCACAGGGAGAATGATTTGACACCAGCCCAACCATCATCCTGACCCAGACATGTCTTTAGCAGACTGTCAAGGTGCACAGGTGCCTGCATTTTTCCCTAGGCATCATCAAGTAGTCCGATGCCTAGGGAATAACATGACTGCCAACTGCTGCTAGACCTGCATGCATTTTCTGTCCTTTTTCCAGGTCAAGTGTGCAAGCACTCTGATGTGTTGTAATCCATCTGTGGGATTTTAACCACACCCACTGCATGCCCATCACTATCACTTGTTCATAGACTTGCCTTTCAAAAATCCTTTATCATTGGTAAATGCTTTACGTTTGTCCCTCCTTTGGGCAGTTTTGTGACCGCCTTGGCCATCGACTCTGTTACATGGATAATTGCACTTTTGCCATCCCATTTGACTGCGAGTGAACTTCTTTTTCCTTTTGTGTCTCTCCTTCACCCTCATGCTCATGGCGGCCATGGAGCTTTGAATCGGCTTGCTTATGTCAACTGTTTTACTTTTCATTTTTTCACCAGATGCTTCATAGCACCTGCCAAAAACATCAACATTTCGATAGGTTAATAAGATGAGAATTACGACTTTTCCAAGTCTTGTTGTTTCACAGTCCTTGAAAACAGACCACACTCTGCCAGAGCAGAGGCTGTAAATCTTCCATGAGAGAGACAACAGCTTCACACTTGAGTTTTGCTTCCATGCTTTATGAGGCTACCAGGAACCCTTGGCAGGATTTGTAGTCTGATTATGCAGAGTGGGACATCAATTATTCTTGAAGCTGTTCCCATTTTATCTCTCTCTTTTTGAAAAATGACTGCCTGTGCATATCCAGAGATAATGAAGTGCTCCATGCAGTAAAAAGGTGGCTCTCTGTTCCACCACTGATGACGTCACCCTGAAAATTCAAGGTCACTCGGGAACGAAGGCATCACTAAAGCCTTCCCTGGTACTTACTCTTCAGACTTGTATTTTCTACAGTGGCCAGAATTGCACTTTAAGAACTGAGGGGACTGGTTAGACTGCAGCAAGTAGAGAAGCTTAGGTCCTGAATAATTAACAAGGAATAAAGTGTAATTCTTAAACAATCGAGAGCTAAACAAAAACATTTAAATACACTTTTTTTAATGAATCTTTTATTGAAGAGGGCCTTCTTTAAAAATAACTAAGGGTCTACTTTAAAGGAAGATTGTACTGGAAAACCACCTGATGTGTGGAGGAGTGATAAATCTAAAGAATCTAGGGGTAGAATAGTGTCCACCATACTAGCAATGTTAATTTATTTATTGAGTTTCCTGTAGTGCTGCATGTAGACCTATCGATAGTTCTGTGCGCTGCTGGTAAATATTTTGGTGGATGAGATGACATTGGTAGATTCGTTTATAGATTTAGCACTTCTTCCATAGTTTGTAGGCTTTCAGTAATTAGTCAACTCTAAATCACACCATTAATGCTTAAAAGAATGCCTGAATTACCTGATAGGGTTCATATGATGGAGTGCACAGCTGGTGGTGCTAATATGGAGCCCTTCGCTGGTGGTGCACATAAGATGGAGAGCATAGCTGGTGGTGCTCACATGATGGGGTGCATGGCTGGCTGGTGGTGCTCACGTGATGCAGTGCATGGATGGTGGTACTTGCACAATGGAGTGCATGGCTGGTGATGCTCACACAATCGTGTGCATGACAGGTGGTGCTTGTATGAAGCAGCACACAGCTGGTGGTGCTCACTTAATGGAATGCAAGGCTGGTGGTGCTCTTAAATGGAGTGCATGGCTGGTGGTGCTCGCATGACTGAGTGCATAGCTGGTGGTGCTCACATGAAGCGAATGGCTGATGGTGCTCACATGATGGGACGCAAGGCGGGTGGTGCTCACATGATGGACTGCAAGCTTGGTAGTGCTCATGTGATGAGGCACATGGCTTGTGGTGCTTACATAAAGCAGTGCATGGCTGCTGGTGCACCTCAAGGTGCACAGAAGGATGCCATTCTGAGTGGCCTTGTATTTTAGAGCGGTAAAACCACTTGAAGCATTACTGATACTGCACACACTACCGGGGGAGTTTTTTTCCTACCCAATGTAAGCTATGCTAATCGAAGTGCGAATTACAAGGGTAATCAATTTACCCCAACCAATTTTTGCATGTTCTCCCTGTTAGAAATTGGGTCTTTGGTTGACAGTCAGGTTACCCCCTGTTCAAGCAAGGACCCTCACTCTAGTCAGGGTAAAAGAGAATCACCCTCAGCTAACCCCTGCTTACCCCCTTGGTAGCTTGGCAGAGCAGTAGGCTTAACTTCACAGTACTAGGTGTAAAGTATTTGTACCAACACACACAGTAACTTAATGAAAACACTACAAAATGACACAACACCAGTTTAGAAAAATAGGAAACATTTATCTAAACAAAACAAGACCAAAACAACAAAAATCCACAAAAAACAAGTCAAGTTATCAATAAAAATGCAAAAAGAGTCTTTAAGTAGTTTTAAACATACACTAATGCTGTCACGGTGAAAAAGTACCTTGGGCACGTCAAAAATAACCCCACACTGGCGAGTGCGCATCAAAAAGGGCTTGCGATGCATTGATTCCACTCATGAGCGGGACTGTGCGTCATTTCGGGGGTGCATCGTTTCTTCTCTCCACAGGAGAGCGATGCGTCGATCCAGTCAGCGCTCTCGGGTCCGGGCAGGCCTTGCGCTGTTTTTCCACGCACAGCAGTACTTCAGTCGGAAATCCAGCCGCACGATGATCTGAAAACCCCGCAGCGCGGGTGGTGATCTCCAGCCTTAGTCAGCGATGCTGCGCATCGTTTCTCCTGCTCCGTGCGTTGATTCTCCGGTCGAGTTTCCTGCGAGCGTCCTTTCTCAGCTGCTGTTCCGGCGGCGCGTTGTTTCTTCAGCCGCAGATCGGAGTTGCATCGATCTTTTCCCCGCACAGCACTCTGTGCGAGGATCTCCCTGTCTTTAGGCTGCCAGCTTCTCCTTTCAGGGTCCCAGGAACTGGAAGGGCACCACAGGACAGAGTAGGAGTCTCTCCAGGGACTCCAGGTGCTGGCAGAGAGAAGTCTTTGCTGTCCCTGAGACTTCAAACAACAGGAGGCAAGCTCTAAACCAAGCCCTTGGAGATTTCTTCTCAAGATAGAAGGAACACAAATTCCAGTCTTTGCCTTCTTTCTCTGGCAGAAGCAGCAACTGCAGGATAGCTCCACAAAGCACAGTCACAGGCAGGGCAGCTCTTAAGATCTTCTCCAGGCATCGGTTCCTCTTGTTTCCAGAAGGGTTTCTAAAGTCTGTGGTTTTGGGTGCCCTTCTTATATCCAATTTCTCCTTTGAAGTAGGCCTACTTCAAAGTAAAGTCTCTTCTGAATGTGAAATCCTGCCTTGCCCAGGCCAGGCCCCAGACACTCACCAGGGGGTCGGAGACTGCATTGTGTGAGAACAGGCACAGCCCTTTCAGGTGTAAGTGACCACTCCTCCCCTCCCTCATAGCACAGATGGCTCATCAGGAAATGCAGACTAAACCCCAGCTCCCTTTGTGTCACTGTCTAGTGTGAGGTGCAACCAGCCCAACTGTCAAACTGACCCAGACAGGGAATCCACAAACAGGCAGAGTCACAGAAGCAAGAAAATGCTCACTTTCTAAAAGTGGCAATTTCAAACACACAATCTTAAAATCAACTTTACTAAAAGATGTATTTTTAAATTGTGAGCTCAGAGACCCCAAACTCCACATGTCCATCCGCTCCCAAAGGGAATCTACACTTTAATCAGATTTAAAGGTAGCCCCCATGTTATCCTATGAGAGGGACAGGCCTTGCAACAGTTAAAAACGAATTTAGCAATATTTCACTGTTAGGACATATAAAACACATCACTATATGTCCTACCTTAACCATACACAGCACCCTGCCCTTGAGGCTACCTAGGGCCTGACTTAGGGGTGTCTGGCATGTAAGAAAAGGGAGGGTTTAGGCCTGGCAAGTGGGTGCACTTGCCAAGTCGAATTTACAGTTAAACCTGCACACACAGACACTGCAATGGCAGATCTGAGACTTGATTACAGAGCTACTTATGTGGGTGGCACAACCAGTGCTGCAGACCCACTCGTAGCATTTGATTTACAGGCCCTGGCACCTCTAGTGCACCTTACTAGGGACTTACTAGTAAATCAAATATGCCAATCATGGATAAACCAATCAACCATACAATTTACACAGAGAGCATATGCACTTTAGCACTGGTTAGCAGTGGTAAAGTGCTCAGAGTTCAAAAGCCAACAGCAACAGGTCAGAAAAATAGGAGGCAGGAGGCAAAAAGATTGGGGATGACCCTGCATAAGCAAAAAAAGTCCAACACTCCCTCTCAAGTTCCTAAAGGTAGCGGCTAATGGAATTTGAGTCGGGCTACAGAGTCATTTTGCACAGCTCTGAAAGGAAACTTTTGACTCCCTATGGGACTCAGGGTTAGGGTGGGAGTGGTGTCCAGGAACATCACGTTTGGCTAACAGAGGCGTGGTTGTGTGCTGCTAATGAGGGGTGGAGTGGGAGAGGAGATGGACAGCTTGTGAACTCTGGCAGTATCCGGTGACTATTACTAAAAACAGGTGCCATTTTGAAGCAAATGGCTACCAAAGTAACATCATCCCATTAACGCACTGAAGCGCAATACATTTCCTTGAAAAAAGTGGGGCGCATCGAGATCCACCTTCATCTCACAGGGAATGACATATGTAATATTTGAGTTACAAGCATAAATGTTCCCCCAATAGTGCAACTTTTTCTGCAGCCACAGGTATATATTATATTATTGTAAAGGGAAGAGCATGGGTTCACGATTCACGGTTTGCAGTTCTACATTTCAAGAAATGTTTTCAGAAGATTCTTGATTATTACATTGAACTGATGAGGTCAGAGCTGACACCTCATATGGTTATCAACTCCAGGAAATAAAATTATAGCTACTGGCAATCCAAATCTGTGGAAAATTATACCAAAATCTGCAGAATTTTGGGAATTGCTTTGGGAAAAGGGAGTACAATTCTACAGAGGGACACCATTTTGATACACAGTTTTTAAAAAACTTTATCTGTTTCTAGATGGAGACTAAATGAGGCAACAACCATTGCCTAAATTGTAGAAGGCCACAAACAGATACATCTAAAATGCCCTCCATCAGCTGCATCACATTAATGTTTTTACATTGCCATAAAGTATGTTGCTTCATTGAGTGCTCTAAAGCAGCCTGCTTTAGAACTTCAGGAATAAGAATATAATGAATAATCCACTCAGATCATACTTTCCGCTTTCCACCCTGTCTCAGCAGCTCCTCGTTGTAGGCTTTTTCGATGGATCTGCCAACATTTTCACTCAGGGGCCGTGCATCTGGAATGCCCTCCAGCACAGTGAAAAGCTGAGCACAAACTTTCAATTTCTCCCTAATGCAGAGTTAATTCTGGCTGTATATATTGATGCCTGGGTCCTTATGGCTTTTGAGTCTGGGAGCTGTAGCCTCACCAGGGGCCACAATCGCATAATAATTACAGGGTGAGCCCTGAAATAACATGGACACTATGGTAACAGTCTCCCCACAAGGAGGCAGTGCATCTGCCACAGCGCCCTCAAGTGACAGAATGGCGTACTGATCCCTTTTTATGCAGATTGTGGTTGGAGCCAAGCAGTTGTCCGAAGTGAGAGGATGGCTTACGGGAATTCAGGCCAGGGCCATTGACAGTGAAAAAAATCTGCGGTTTCAGGCTTCTTGTGCACCGGCCTGTCCCGTGCGCACTGAACACGGGACAGGCCGGTGCACAAGAGACCTGAAATAGCAGCTTTCTCTGCCTACGGCATTCCTGAATGCACCCATTTCGGAAACGCCAGCATGGCCGGGCCTGGCTGACTAGAACCGACCCTGCTTAGCGCTTCTGAGTTGGGCACATTCAGAAGGACTCCGAGGGGCACGGAAACCCGGTTGCGCAGAATTCCACTGAGTTTTTTTTCAACTCAGTAGAATTCCGGGAAGACAGACTCCGTTTACTCTGCCCATGCCTAATCACTTCCCTGACTGTTGCTACACAGTGAAATGGTTTGCACCAGGGTTTAAGGTACATATCTGAGCACAACTAACATTTGTCCCAACTCCATTATGGTCAGCCTGAACTTATGACTTTTTCCCGGTCCGGCACAACTAAATACCCACAGTTAGCGCTTTGTGCTTTGAAGCACTATTTTCACCTACACATTTAAAATTGCATATTTCCGGTCTACTAATTGGATTTTTCTTGTATTGATGTTTTTTTTCACTAAATGAGTGTGTGAATTGTCTTGTGTGTTTTTTTCACTTTATTACTGCTTGAAGTGCTGCATAGATACTTCCCACATTGCTTCTAAATAAGCCTGAATCTTTTTGTGCCAAGCTACTAGAGGGTTGTGCACAGGTTAATTTCGGGTTTGCTTGTGACTTCCCCCTGAGAAGAAAAGTGATTGTTCCTTGAGTAGGGTTTCACCCCCCTCAACCACCTGCCCAATTTTCCTACATATACTCATTGTAGTGACTGACAAAAGTTACCTCCCTCCCGTGTTTCTTTATTGCCTACCTTGGACCTTGTACTGTTATGTTTGGGTTACAAACAGAACTTCCTGGTGATTTATGTCCTCATTGAAAAGGGAAGGTAGTAAAGTGTTCTGCAAAATTAAAATGGTTAGACCAGCTTTCTGTTTCCCTGACATGACTCACCCTCACAGCACCAACAATGTGACGTGGAAAGCTCAATTAGCGGTGACTAAACTTGGCACAAGCTCTGGAATCAGAATCCACACAGCTAGTACTGAGCGGAAGCTATTATAGCTTCCACAGATATTAACAAGATTAATATTAGCCATCAATATTTTTTTTATTTAGCCTGAGAGGATTGTCTGATTGCTTCATGCTTTACAAACATCATCATTTCAAGGCACCAATTGAGAGCAAGCAGTGACAAAGTCACTGGTCGACCTGCTGGCTTTGCCGGGGATTTTTGATGAGGCTCTCAGCATTGGTAAAAAAAAGTCCTGATAAAATTCTGCTGATGTGCGCAAGCATGAAGACATACATGCATGCATGATGAAGCATAAGCATGCATGTACCACCAAATATGTTTATTCAAGTGTAATGACATGACAGCCTTTTTTCGTTTTGATATAACCGCTCCAAGATGTCTGACGTCACTTACATTGGTAAACAAAAATTTTAAATTTGCTACTATGAATCTGCTTTCTTAATTTGCAGTGCTGCCTGTCAGCCAACAACGGCTGACAGGGACACCAAAAAAATATTTCCACAATGGAGGAGCAGGTGGGTGGAAAGAACAAAGAGTTGGCAGGAGGAGACAGAAGCAATGGGCGGTCGGTGGAAGAAGGAGAACCAACAGACTGTGGTGGGAGGAGGACTGCAATGGGAACTAGCTGGAATGATGAAACATGGAGTGTGTAATGGGGGGGCAACACATTAAAGAGAGAGTAACATAAAGCATGGAATAAGTATGAGAGAGAGAGAGAGAGAGAGAGAGAGAAAGAGCAGAAGAAGATGAGGAAGAGAGCAACAGGGAGTCTGGGTTGATAGATCTTCAGTAGATATTTGACTGGGCTGAGGCACATAAGGGAGAGAGCTGGAAAACACATGCGTTCTCCGGTAGTGCTTAATCAAGTAGTTCCACAAAAGTGGTGATAACATGGATATAAATCAGAATACAAATAAGTCAACCAAAAATATGTAAAGAGGATATTCTGCAGGGGAAGGACACACACAAGAAGAGGAAGGCAAGCAATTTAATAAGAAGCTAGCAAATGAGAGTGACAAATGGTAATCAAAGGGGAAGCTATGCCCACTGCAAGTTTTTGGTAAGTGCAGAAAGGACCATTGACAAACAGACAACTTGCTCTGAAAGTCTAGACCAAACAATGAACATTTATCTGAAGAATCTTTATTTTAGCTACCAGAATACAAAATTTGCAAAGTTAGCATTTGATAAAATCTTACTGTTTTTTAGACAAGACTACTTTCATCACTATCTTTCTGAAGTTAATAAAATAAATGTAATTTAAATTGGGTAATACTAATTCACAGGGCTTAGCAGCCGCATTAAGCCTAAAATCCATACTAACTGAAGAAAGCCCTCTCAATGCCTTAAGGTTGATAGCCTGCACCTATGCGTGCATGCAAAACCCAGGGAATGGCATCAGAATAGTCAATCAACTGTAAAACTTTCTGGATAGATTATCCTTCGTCAAGTGAAACTCAGTAGTACATTCTAAAGAAAGCTGTAGGATTTCTGGAATCCATGATTAAAATACCATCCTCTTGTGCTTTACTAATACTACAAGAACTATGGGCCTGATTTATATGTCATTTCTTTATGCAAAAGCGGCACAAAGTTACAAAATTCAATAATATTTTGTATGTTTGCACCACGTTTGTGACAAAAAATGACACAAATGTGGCGCAAAAAAAGTATAAATCAGGCCTAATGTTGATGTGACAGTTTATTCTCTATCAAAATAGCTGTACAAAGGTAAGAAATATAGCCAAACCTCATTTTATGTAGAATTATTAAGCTACTAAATGATCCTCAGACATTCGAGTTTTTTTTCCTTCTTCAATTTAATAGTTATAAATTGTTTTACTTTACAGTGTTTTACTTTTTTCTGTTTTCACTAGGGTTGGGTGGAACTTTCAGAGCTTCACTCCTTGGAGTTATATAAAAACTTTGTAAGATTTCCCAAGAGTTCCACCAACATACAGAAATAAGCATGTTGTGCTGCTCGCACTGCAATTTAGCACCATCAGAGCAATGCAGAAAATTAAGCCCGAATGACATCATGCAAGAGTGTGCAGCCATTCCAGCTGATTTTGCTGCCGCTCAAGTAGAAATTCTACTCGAGCAGCAGCAAATCTACTCGAAAAGCAGCCTCTCAATGCCCCCTGTGTTACAAAATGGCTCTAGGGGACACCAAATCTTGCTCATGCTTGCCTTTCTGGAAATTCTACCATGGGATGATGGCTTTAATTTGGCTGAAACTCCATGTTGCATGTGTTATGCAGAGTCACCAAATTCTACCAGTTCCACGGGCGGAATGAAACAATCCGCCCAACCCTAGTTTTCACTTCTTTTTTTAACACTGAGTTTCCTCCCTTTTATTCCCTTGCTCCTTCAACCATTTTATATTTGAATTTTTCTACTTCCTATTTTTTTCTTAGCATGGGTACCCATTTGACCTCCTATTTTTTATCCCCACTCTTCCTTTTTATTTTTTTTAATCACTGTGCACTCACTTTTCCCTGTTGGGTTAGTGCTGTTTTTTTAAATCTTTTTCTGTCTCACTTTTATTATAGGGGTTACAGTTAGTATCTCTTTCCTTCCTCTTTTGCCATCTTCTTTTGTTTCCTTGCAATTTTCTGTTTTTATTGTGCCTCTCAAATAAGGTTTCCTAATGGGCAAACTCTTTTTTGTTGATTACTTGATTCTTTTTTTGGAAGAACAATTTTAGAACTGAGAAATTGAGGTAAAAGAGATTTGTAGGTATTAGTCACTTGCAATAGTTGATCAATGGCAAAATGTGGCCAGTGAAAGTATAATTTCACAAAACTCCTTCTCATATGGAAAAGAAAGCTACTCAAAGTCAGAGGTTCATCCAGGAACGCAACACATGTACCTCCAGCGTGTGTGGTACCAGAGGCTCCAAACCCTTCAAGGGCCCCAAATTCAGCCCAAGATCAATGAATATCTGTGAGTTTTGGGTGACTGTAGGACCCCTCTTACCATGATGGGTGCCCATCATTTTGTGTTACCCCACTAGGTTCATTTCTCAGTAAGAACAATGAGTGGTCCATGCTTCAGAAGTACTTGAACAAACCTGTCTCTAATCAGGCTCTAAGAAGGATGAATCATCCTGTAAAGGTACCCTTGCTCTCTGTTTCGTATTGGATTTGGGACGTTGGTAAAAAATACCTTAACTGGGCTCTTTGGAAAACCCTCTATGCTTACAATAATTTTATATCACTAAGTATGAGTTTTAGAGGAATAGACAATGAGGCATCATGGTGTCTGGCAGGCAAGGCCAAGCATGGACATTCAATGAACCTAGTGCCAGCAGTAGCAGATGTGTCATCACACACCCTATGGCACCCAGTGGCACCAATGCTTCCAACAGTATTTCAGCTTTTGATCCTCAATAGCCACCTATTTGCTGCTGGAAAGTTGGCTATTTTCAGACCAGGCTAGTCCTGAGACCAGGGTTTGCAAGTGTAGAGTCAGTGATGCCAAAGTGCAAGGGAGGGATAGCACCTGCTGAGTTACCCCCTATTTTACACCTTTGTGGCCAGTAAACATTTGGGGAGTGAGTGAGGCAGTGGATTTGTGTTGCTCCTTGTCTCATAAAAAACAGGTGATGAGGAAATGTATAATTCCACTATGTTGTGTCTATCATGTTCTCAAAATATAAAGCTGTTATTTTAGTCCTTGTTTATATACTTTACCCTACAAAAAGAAAGAAAATGATTGTGGACGGTGTCTCTGGGCCACATCAACATTGGTGGTCCTAGCTGACTTATATCCTAGTATCTCTCTCATAGTCTACTCTATATTCAGGCCACAAAATAGTCCAGTATGCTAACTCTTCCACTTGACACATAACTTTCATTTGTCTATTGATCAAAGTAGCGCATTTTTCACTTAGACCCATAAAAATATTGAATCCAGATATAGACTACCATTATGTCATCAATGTAACTATTACTATACATATGTTAATTTACCATACTTGAATCAACATCTACATAAGGAATGTAATGTTTGTAGAGGTATATTAAAACAGGCATTTTCAGTGTTGCCTTAGTTGAGCATCTTAGTAGAAATACCTGCCACATGGAAGACATTGTCCTCAAGAATGTGTTCTTGAAATGTTGCTTTCCGTGAATACTTGAGCACTGGATTCAGCTACTGGTTTTCCTCTTTCCAACCAGTTCTCCCTCTGCAAATTTCACCAGTTTTTTTCCTGGCAAAGTCTTTGCAGGGAAAAATATCAGAATTGTTGTAATTCCGCATTAGTAGTAGTTCCAGGTTATGGACACAAATCCTTTGCACCCCATCCTAGTATCCTAAGTCCATAGACATTTTGTGAATGTTTACAATTCATCAATGATCATCAGATCCTCTTGTTACATTAACTACTGAAGAAACTATATCTAAATGCCATGACTTTGATCTCATGGGCAAAATGACCATATAGGAAGAATCATTTACCTCCTTGACCTGTCTGCTGAGATGTGAAAGCAAATTCTTTAACAACAGTGTGACCTTCCAGTTATATTTATGCGGTGGACCAATATTGCAGAAGAAAACAAATATGTACCTTATTCATGAAATGGCTGCAATTAGTTTACCCTGTTCTTCCGGACCTCTAATTTATCAGATCAGAATTCATTCCCTGCAACTTTTGCTCATATCATAGGTTCACTGTTACTACATATCTGTGATCAATGTCTTCTCACCCTAATTTTTCACTGATCATCAGTTGCACATGATCACCCAAATGCTACCGTGCACAAGAAATGGACGTCATCAGGAGGACACCTACTGCTTCATGACTTTCAGGCTTCACCATAGGAAAAGTTAAGCTCAAGAATAAATAAGCTGTTGTTGAATAGGCCGAAGCAAGATTTTTACTACACCGTTGTAATCTTGCATATTTTCCAAAGTCTGCATTATGTAAAATGTCTGAAATGTTCACAATTCAGTATAAGAAACATTTTCACATGATTTTTGTGTGACGGAGGCATGTTTCACTTCAAAATTTCTCACAAAGACATTTCCGCCGCAATTGAGATAGTTCCCCCTCAAACCAGTTTCATACCACTATCTTGGAGGACATTTTTATGCCGATCATATCCTCATGGAGAAAACGTACTTGACATATAGTTGAAATACATTTTGCTTAATAAGAGTAATTTCATGAAAATTATAGGAGTAGGCATAACTTGCTGTGGTGTAATTATGTAAAATTACTGCAAAACTGTGCAAGATGACATAGAATTACATGAGGAGTGCAACCCTCCAATTATTATTATTTCCTTAGCCAAAATGCATTCTTGTGTCCAAAATTGGCTCTAGGACACATGTTGCACTAAGAAAAAAATGCTAAATACAATGGAACACAAACAGCAGCAGCCAGCAGGCACTCGTGCTTGTTCTTGGGGACCTGTGGTAGGATATTTGGGCCAAATTACTCATAATTACATAACTAGAGAGACGCATGTCATTTTCAGTAGTTTTCCATCAAAAGGGAAGGTCAAAATTACTGGATTTCTCTGGCAAACCTAAAATTTCACAGAGGCCTAGATACGTATGCATATTTTATTGGGAAAATAAATCATACCCTTACTCTGGGAAAAATGATAGTGGCCCCCTCCTCTAAATGCATGTATTCTACCTTTATCAGAATCTTGATAACCAACAAGAGAGCAGTGTAAGGTGGGCAGAATCCTTACCTCCAAAGTTATTAATATTTCAATCAACTTCGGTGTGACATACTCAATAGACTTGCCTGAGGATTGTACCTTCCAAGAATATTGATGAGCAATTACACTTGTGTCATAACCAGCATGTCACTTACTCAAACTAGGAATCGTCAGTGCCAGGTACTGTGATGAAAGGACGTCCATTAGACATCTGAGATGTTCTTTGTCCCTGTTCCACTAAATGATCAGGTTCTTCTTCTAACAGCGTACTTCTATTTATAGTGGAGGGTATCTTTGGCTTTCCTTTCAATTACTTCTGTCAATTGTTTGCCTCCTCTAGAAGAGCACTTTTGTTCCATACAATTTCTAAAGAATGCAATTTTCTCGATTCCTTCAAAATAGATTGCAGCCTGTTCCACTTTTAGAAAAGCAATTTCCATCTACACCATGTGTACAGCAGTTTCTAAAGAAACAATGTGGGTTTTCAGTTCCGCCGTCCCCTTCATTACTTTGCTGATATTAAATGTTGATAGGGCCAGGTTTAGTCATTCAGGAATAGTGATGAGGCCCCGTAAAGGGATTGGTGGACCACAAAGAATAACGAAAAGAATTCCTGCTTCATCGGCAATCTGTGATGTGCTCAAGGGTAGGGAGACCAGTATAATTTTGGATGAGCTGAAGTTGTTTTGTTGATAGGCAGGCATTCCAGAAAGCGTCTTGCCATAATCAATTCAGAATCCAACCAGTGACAGCTTCATTTCTGACTTCCTGAATCACGCAGGCTTGAGCTTTCCAAGGTTTTCATCAGGAGAAGGTATGTTCATGAAGCAGCTTGAATCAGCAGCTTTAAAATAAAGCGTTAGAAAAATACTGGCATCAATGTTAAGTCCCTCATTTCAAATATAGTCTATCAGGTTGGGCACGGACCCTTTCAGTCAGCCAGAACACAAAGTAATAAGGACCTTTTTGAGAGTTTGTCACAGCTGGACATCTGCCAAAGAGTGGAAGATGTACCTTTTGGTGGCTTATGTCCCACATCTACCCGCCTCTAAATAATGATCCATGCATCGCCAGTCCCTAATCTCACCATAATTGTCCTATTAAAAAATCCATGCCTCTTTGACATCAGTGCATTTGAACAATCAGAGGATGCACTGTTGAATACAAAGCAGGCAGCATAATGGTCTGGCATAATTGGCATTCATTTTTGTAAAAATGACCCTGATTTGCAGTTTTTTTTCTCCATGCGTCTGTGATCCAGAGCCCTTCTCCCTCCTAAGACAAAGCTGAGTAGGGAAATCACACCCAGTAGGGGCAGTGAGTTGGATTGAATTGATTGCATGGGTCGTGCTACCAAAATTACTAGAATTGGTGGAAGAATAGGAGTGAACCGGGGGCAACTCAGGGGCAAAAATAGGTTAAACAAAACTAAGCATTTTAGACACATTTTCCTCTATGGAATCAAGATGGTCATGTAGGCTTTAGGTATAGTTTCACTATATATTCTATCCTGGTGCATAGTTCATCCAAAATGGAGGGAGTCCGAGGCATGACATTATCCTGCTTCACTTTTGCCCCATAACAATATAATGGGCCCTTCACGGGACATAGTCAGTGACATGCGTTCTTAAAGTGTAAAAGTAATTTATTTAGGAAATGATTGCCTTGTATACAGTAACATTCTCATTAAACTTTTGACCAAATTAAAAAAAACACCCTCCCATCTTATAAATCCTCTCCAGTATTCTTTTCACTCATCCCTCCAATAGCTTCCGTTCATCCATCTTTCACTTCAATATGACCCACACATCTTCCTTTTTCATCCATCCCCTGCCTACTCCGGGGCATCCCCCACTCTATCATCCTTCACCTGTTTTCTTTTTCCCCCTTGAAGGGTGGCCAAGCTCACATCTGACTCTCCACCCTGCCCCATGTATTGCCATACCCCTATCAGCAAACCTGCCCTAACTGGCATCCCCCCACTCAAACCAAGAATACACTTCAAGCACTCCCCACAGTCATCTCTAAATGCAGGGTGGGTGGGGGCCACAAACTTCCACACCGTGCTGACGGTTGGCATGGAGGAGGCCGGGCCCCACACCACCATACCTTAAATATCCCAGCCATGTCCCACCCCAACGTATCCCTTGGCCAATCCTGCCCTCCCTTCGTCACTTCCCTCCCGAAAGTCCCCGCATTGCGGAAGGTTCTGCACTTCTCCTTTTAATTGGGGGTTCCGTGCATGACGAATTATCAGCAGGAGGCTAACACTGTCCATCCTTAATGGGGAAGCAAGTAGTCGGGGGAAACTGCACAATCATTAGATCCCTCGTGATTAGCCAAACAGTCTGCAACAAGCAAATGTCCTCTTAACTCCTCCTGGGAGAAGCGTCTTTCGGTGAGTTGGATCTCCTTCCGGAGGAAGACTGCTGCACGCACCAGGAAGGAATCAAAAGAGCTATTATAACCCTCCGCTGTGCTTCCGGATGCGATTCTTTCTTTACATAGTTCCAATGAAGGGAAAGAGGCACCTGGAGATGCTTGAGGTATAGGCCACGAAACAAGGGACCAAGAGAGGAGACCTGGCTTTTTCCAGCCACTTTGTCTGCACACATGTGGGCGAGTCCCGCGTGTGCTGCGGGTGCTTGGCTGCGCTTTATAGCGCTGATTGTGAGAGACCCAGGTGCGGCGAGCGCCTCCTGGCACAGAGTAGTGTGGGAGGGAGTCCCCGGTCAGGTTGCTTCACTTCCTGCGCTGCGGGTGCCACCTTTATAGCGCTGATTGCGTGAGTCCCAGGTGCAGCGAGCGCCTCCTGGTGGCGAGTAGTGTGGGATAGGGAGTCCCCGGTCAGGCTCCTTCACTTCCAGCGCTGCGGGTACCAGCTTCATAGCGCTGATTGCAAGAGTCCCAGGTGCAGCGAGCACCTCCTGGTGGAGAGTAGTGTGGGACAGGGAGTCCCCGGTCAGGCCCCTCCACTTCCCCTCTGTCAAAGTCCCAGTGAATCCACTTCTCTTTCCCTCTGTCAAAGTCTAAATCTGACCATAAATGCGCCAGGCCAACAGCCTGAGGTTGGAGATAGATGGGCGAGAGGGTAAACTGTAAACTTCATACTTGTATAGCGCACTACTCACCCGTTAGGGTCTCAAGGCGCTGTACGCATACCGCTGTGGAACCCCTCCTGGTTTTTCCCTGTGAGGTGCCCACTCCTGGGCAACCTCCAAGGTGAAGCCAGGCATCCCAGCGCTGTTGGGGCCGTTGTGGAGATTAAGCAAGCTATTGCCCAGAGTTACAGAGTGGGACCCATGAATTAGATTAGGCACCAATGCGAGAATTATCAGGTCCGAGGAAATTGAGCCCAAGACTCGCCAAGGCGGGAATTGAACCCTGGTCCCGGGCCAGATTTCTGCATCAGGGTCTGCCGCTCTAACCATTGAGCCACACTTCTCCCCCCGGGCAGGGCGAGGAAGGCTGCAGCCCCTGCCAGGGGTGGGGGCAACACACCAGGGCCCCTAGTCAGCTTCTGCCAACGAGGTCAAGTGGTGCGAAGAGGGTGTTTGACCAGAATATTGTGTTGTAAATATTGCCATACATGTGTGTCAGATCCAGAATATCCCCTTCGAGTATGCAAAACGGGCAAATATAAATGTATGATTCTTAACTCCCTATGTGTGCACTTTGACATATATGTGTAAAGTGTACGTGGCTGTGGAGTTACTGATGGTATAGCTATACGTATACATATGTGCATGTTCACGATGCTGTGGTAGTTTACATTCTTCCCATGACATGTTTTGTAAATGGGCTGATACTAAATTGGACAATAGCAACACTATTTGCAGCACTCAGCAACTGCAAAATGATCATAGAGAGGAGCCACGGAAGTAACAGCGGTTAGAGTACAACCCGTATCTTTTGGCTCTAAAAAGCCTAGAATTAGAGCCATTGCTTTCCATCTCACCCACTGCACAGCACACAGAAGCAGGTACATTGTGTACCGCGCACCGCAGCAAGTGCATTGTGTTACCGAACACAGCAGCAAGTGCATTGTGTCACCGCGCACCGCAGCAAGTGCATTGTGTCACCGCGCACCGCAGCAAGTGCATTGTGTCACCGCGCACCGCAGCAAGTACATTGTGTCACCGCGCACCGCAGCAAGTGCATTGTGTCACCGCGCACCGCAGCAAGTGCACTGTGTTTCCGAACACAGCAGCAAGTGCATTGTGTCACCGCGCACCGCAGCAAGTGCATTGTGTCACCGCGCACCACAGCAAGTGCATTGTGGCACTGCACTTGCACCGCAGCTAGTGCATTGTGTCACCGCGCACCGCAGCAAGTGCATTGTGTCACCGCGCACCGCAGCAAGTGCATTGTGTCACCGCGCACCGCAGCAAGTGCATTGTGTCACCGCGCACCGCAGCAAGTGCATTGTGTTACCGAACACAGCAGCAAGTGCATTGTGTCACCGCGCACCGCAGCAAGTGCACTGTGTTTCCGAGCACAGCAGCAAGTGCATTGTGTCACCGCGCACCGCAGCAAGTGCATTGTGTCACCGCGCACCGCAGCAAGTGCATTGTGTACCGCGCACCGCAGCAAGTGCATTGTGTCACCGCGCACCGCAGCAAGTGCATTGTGTCACCGCGCACCGCAGCAAGTGCATTGTGTCACCGCGCACCGCAGCAAGTGCATTGTGTTACCGAACACAGCAGCAAGTGCATTGTGTACCGCGCACCGCAGCAAGTGCCTTGTGTACCGCGCACCGCAGCAAGTGCATTGTGTCACCGCGCACCGCAGCAAGTGCATTGTGTCACCGCGCACCTCAGCAAGTACATTGTGTCACCGCGCACCGCAGCAAGTGCATTGTGTCACCGCGCACCGCAGCAAGTGCATTGTGTTACCGAACACAGCAGCAAGTGCATTGTGTCACCGCGCACCGCAGCAAGTGCATTGTGTCACCGCGCACCGCAGCAAGTACAGTGTGTCACCGCGCACCGCAGCAAGTGCATTGTGTCACCGCGCACCGCAGCAAGTGCATTGTGTCACCGCGCACCGCAGCAAGCGCATTGTGTTACCGAACACAGCAGCAAGTGCATTGTGTCACCGCGCACCGCAGCAAGTGCATTGTGTCACCGCGCACCGCAGCAAGTACATTGTGTTACCGAACACAGCAGCAAGTGCATTGTGTCACCGCGCACCGCAGCAAGTACATTGTGTTACCGAACACAGCAGCAAGTGCATTGTGTCACCGCGCACCGCAGCAAGTGCATTGTGTCACCGCGCACCGCAGCAAGTGCATTGTGGCACTGCACTTGCACCGCAGCTAGTGCATTGTGTCACCGCGCACCGCAGCAAGTGCATTGTGTCACCGCGCACCGCAGCAAGTGCATTGTGTCACCGCGCACCGCAGCAAGTGCATTGTGTCACCGCGCACCGCAGCAAGTGCATTGTGTTACCGAACACAGCAGCAAGTGCATTGTGTCACCGCGCACCGCAGCAAGTGCACTGTGTTTCCGAACACAGCAGCAAGTGCATTGTGTCACCGCGCACCGCAGCAAGTGCATTGTGTCACCGCGCACCGCAGCAAGTGCATTGTGTACCGCGCACCGCAGCAAGTGCATTGTGTCACCGCGCACCGCAGCAAGTGCATTGTGTCACCGCGCACCGCAGCAAGTGCATTGTGTCACCGCGCACCGCAGCAAGTGCATTGTGTTACCGAACACAGCAGCAAGTGCATTGTGTACCGCGCACCGCAGCAAGTGCCTTGTGTACCGCGCACCGCAGCAAGTGCATTGTGTCACCGCGCACCGCAGCAAGTGCATTGTGTCACCGCGCACCTCAGCAAGTACATTGTGTCACCGCGCACCGCAGCAAGTGCATTGTGTCACCGCGCACCGCAGCAAGTGCATTGTGTTACCGAACACAGCAGCAAGTGCATTGTGTCACCGCGCACCGCAGCAAGTGCATTGTGTCACCGCGCACCGCAGCAAGTACAGTGTGTCACCGCGCACCGCAGCAAGTGCATTGTGTCACCGCGCACCGCAGCAAGTGCATTGTGTCACCGCGCACCGCAGCAAGCGCATTGTGTTACCGAACACAGCAGCAAGTGCATTGTGTCACCGCGCACCGCAGCAAGTGCATTGTGTCACCGCGCACCGCAGCAAGTACATTGTGTTACCGAACACAGCAGCAAGTGCATTGTGTCACCGCGCACCGCAGCAAGTACATTGTGTTACCGAACACAGCAGCAAGTGCATTGTGTCACCGCGCACCGCAGCAAGTGCATTGTGTCACCGCGCACCGCAGCAAGTGCATTGTGTACCGCGCACCGCAGCAAGTGCATTGTGTCACCGCGCACCGCAGCAAGTGCATTGTGTCACCGCGCACCGCAGCAAGTACATTGTGTTACCGAACACAGCAGCAAGTGGATTGTGTCACCGCGCACCGCAGCAAGTGCATTGTGTCACCGCGCACCGCAGCAAGTGCATTGTGTACCGCGCACCGCAGCAAGTGCATTGTGTTACCGAACACAGCAGCAAGTGCATTGTGTCACC
Source organism: Pleurodeles waltl (assembly GCF_031143425.1). Lineage (NCBI taxonomy): Eukaryota > Metazoa > Chordata > Amphibia > Caudata > Salamandridae > Pleurodeles > Pleurodeles waltl. The sequence goes on from NC_090446.1 coordinate 106,172,339, forward strand.
GCGCACCGCAGCAAGTGCATTGTCACCGCGCACCGCAGCAAGTGCATTGTGTTACCGAACACAGCAGCAAGTACATTGTGTCACCGCGCACCGCAGCAAGTGCATTGTGTCACCGCGCACCGCAGCAAGTGCATTGTGTCACCGCGCACCGCAGCAAGTGCATTGTGTCACTGCACTTGCACCGCAGCTAGTGCATTGTGTCACCGCGCACCGCAGCAAGTGCATTGTGTCACCGCGCACCGCAGCAAGTACATTGTGTCACCGCGCACCGCAGCAAGTGCATTGTGTCACTGCGCACCGCAGCAAGTGCATTGTGTCACCGCGCACCGCAGCAAGTGCATTGTGTTACCGAACACCACATGAAGTACATTATGTTACAATACACTGTAGCACGTACATTGTGTTAGAACATACAACAGCACATATGTTGTGCACACCGCAGCAAGTGTGTAGTGTCACAAGCGACACTGGTGGGCATCAGGCGAAGGGGCGCAGCTGACATACTTAACGAAGCACCACGTGCCATTCCTGCAAACTCTAACACGAGCCACGGCTTGGGAGGGCGTGTGCTGGTGTCATGGTGGGAACTGCATCCGGAGATAAGTGACAACAGCACAATGTTATCGCAGAAGCAAATGTGCAGATGTACAGTAGATGGAGGGAGCAGGAAGCGTTGTGCACGATAACACATCAAGGGCTGTGCAAGGCTCCTCCGGGGCGGCTAAGATTCCGTAAATGCAAAGTGTGTTCCAACCACAATCCAATCTGCAGTGACGGCCTCTGACCATGGGGCGACCATACAACCTGTAGGCATCAGGTGATTCACGGTTACAGCTTATGACGCTCCACCATCCTATGCTTGAGCCCGGGAGCCATCTTTATTTACAGCCTTTTAGAGTAAAGCATCGCCCAGATGCAACCTTTTACATGGACCAAGTATTATTTGCACCATTCACCATGGAGGTACCATTATTAACATGCTTCTTCTGACCTTCGGTAGGATGGTGCCTGGGGCTGAGGTGTGCAAGAGCTTTTAGGTAGAGCTTACTAGACATGGGGAGATTTCTGGTTACAAAAGACCCATTGTGGGCTCATCTAGACGGTGGCTTTCCTTGTCCATCTTGTGTTTGTCTCTTCCATAGAGTACAGCCTCTTTGTGATCCTCTTGACTGGCTCACTTGTGTCCTTCAGACATGTCTGCTGTCAGCTTCTTGCCTCTAGTGGAAAGTTAGACTTCAAACATGTCTGCTTTGTTGAGTCTCCCGCAGGTTTCCTGTTACTCTTTTGACATCTCTCCTGTCAGATGTAACCTGTTAGACTTGAGACGTCCAGTCTCAGAAGCCTTCAGATGTCTAGTTAGTCTAAGTTCAGATGTCTCCTGACAGCTGATATTTTACTGTACCCAGTTAGACTTCAGACATGTCTCCTGTCAGCTGCTTTCTGCCAGTCACCTGTCAGACTTCAGACATGTCTCCTGTCAGCAGTTTACTGCTCGTGAACGGTTCCATTTGATTTAGGGCACGTCTAATGTCAGTAGATTGTTCACTGTACTCTGTTAGACTTCAGGTGTGTCTCCTGTCAGCAGCTTGCTGCTCGTGAACGGTTTCATTTGATTTACGACACGTCTCATGTCAGTAGATTGTTCACCGTACCCCATTAGACTTCAGGCACGTCTCCTGTCAGCAGATTACTTACTGTACCCCATTAGACTACAGGTACATCTCCTGTCAGCAGATTACTTACTGTACCCCATTACACTACAGGCACATCTCCTGTCAGCAGTTTGCTTACTGTACCCCATTAGACTTCAGGCACGCAGATTACTTACTGTACCCCATTACACTTCAGGCACGTCTCCTGTCAGCTGATTGCTTACTGTACCCCATTAGACTTCAGGCACTCTCCTGTCAGCTGATTACTTACTGTACCCCATTACACTTCAGGCACGTCTCCTGTCAGCTGATTGCTTACTGTACCCCATTAGACTTCAGGCACTCTCCTGTCATTGGATTGCTAGTTACCCCCTTAGACTTCAGGAGTGTCTTCTGTCAGCAGATTGCTTACTGTACCCCATTAGACTTCAGGGACGTCTCCTGTCATCGGATTGCTAGTTACCCCCTTAGACTTCAGGCACGTCTCCTGTCATCGGATTGCTAGTTACCCCCTTAGACTTCAGGCACGTCTCCTGTCATCGGATTGCTAGTTACCCCCTTAGACTTCAGGCGTATCTCCTGTCAGCAGCTTGCCACTTGTGAACAGTGTCATTTGGTTAGGACAGGTCTCCTGTCATCGGATTGCTAGTTACCCCCTTAGACTTCAGGCACGTCTCCTGTCAGTGGATTGGTAGTTACCCCATAGACTTCAGGCACGTCTTGTGTCAGCAGTTTGCCACCCGTGAACAGTGCCATTTGATTTAGAACATGTCTCCTGTCAGCAGATGCTTACTGAACCCCATTAGACTACAGGCACATCTCCTGTCAGCAGATTGCTTACTGTACCCCACTAGACTTCAGACACGCAGATTACTTACTGTACCCCATTACACTTCAGGCACGTCTCATGTCAGCTGATTGCTTACTGTACCCCATTAGACTTCAGGCACTCTCCTGTCATTGGATTGCTAGTTACCCCCTTAGACTTCAGGCGTGTCTTCTGTCAGCAGATTGCTTACTTTACCCCATTAGACTTCAGGGACGTCTCCTGTCATCGGATTGCTAGTTACCCCCTTAGACTTCAGGCGTGTCTTCTGTCAGCAGATTGCTTACTGTACCCCATTAGACTTCAGGGACGTCTCCTGTCATCAGATTGCTAGTTACCCCCTTAGACTTCAGGTACGTCTCCTGTCATCGGATTGCTAGTTACCCCCTTAGACTTCAGGCACGTCTCCTGTCATCGGATTGCTAGTTACCCCCTTAGACTTCAGGCACGTCTCTGCTAGTTACCCCCTTAGACTTCAGGCGCTTGCCACTTGTGAACAGTGTCATTTGGTTAGGACAGGTCTCCTGTCATCGGATTGCCAGTTACCCCCTTAGACTTCAGGCACGTCTCCTGTCATTGGATTGGTAGTTACCCCCATAGACTTCAGGCACGTCTCGTGTCAGCAGCTTGCCACCCGCGAACAGTGCCATTTGATTTGGAACATGTCTCCTGTCAGCAGATGCTTACTGTACCATGTTAGACTTCAGACACGTCTCATGTCAGCTGATTGCTTACTGTACCCCATTAGACTTCAGGCACGTCTCCTGTCATTGGATTGCTAGTTACCCCCTTAGACTTCAGGCACGTCTCTGCTAGTTACCCCCTTAGACTTCAGGCGTGTCTCCTGTCAGCAGCTTGCCACTTGTGAACAATGTCATTTGGTTAGGACAGGTCGCCTGTCATCGGATTGCTAGTTACCCCCTTAGACTTCAGGCACGTCTCCTGTCATTGGATTGGTAGTTACCCTCATAGACTTCAGGCATGTCTCGTGTCAGCAGCTTGCCACCCGCGAACAGTGCCATTTGATTTAGAACATGTCTCCTGTCAGCAGATGCATACTGTACCATGTTAGACTTCAGGCACGTCTCCTGCCAGCAGCTTGCCCCCCGCGAACAGTGTCATTTGGTTAGGACATGTCTCCTGTCAGCAGATTGCATACTGTACCCCGTTATACTTCAGGTACATCTCCTGTCAGCAGATTGCTTACTGTACCCCATTAGACTTCAGGCACGTCTCCTGTCATCGGATTGCTAGTTACCCCCTTAGACTTCAGGCACGTCTCCTGTCAGCAGATTGCTTACTGTACCCCACTAGACTTCAGGCACGTCTCCTGTCATCGGATTGCTTACTGTACCATGTTAGACTTCAGGCACGTCTCCTGTCATTGGATTGCTAGTTACCCCCTTAGACTTCAGGCACGTCTCCTGTCAGCAGCTTGCCCCCCGCGAACAGTGTCATTTGGATAGGACATATCTCCTGTCAGCAGATTGCATACTGTACCCCGTTATACTTCAGGTACATCTCCTGTCATCGGATTGCTTACTGTACCATGTTAGACTTCAGGCACGTCTCCTGTCATTGGATTGCTAGTTACCCCCTTAGACTTCATGCATGTCTCCTGTCAGCAGCTTGCCCCCCGCGAACAGTGTCATTTGGATAGGACATGTCTGATGTCAGCAGATGCTTACTGTACCCCATTGGACTTCAGGCACGTCTCCCGTCAGCAGATCACCTACTAGGCCCCATAGACTGCCCACACTCTGTCGTCGCGAGAGCTCCGTCTTGGTTTCCTGTGCCAAAGGGTGGCCGGTCCAAGTCAGTGTACATGTTCCATAAATCGCTGCCATGGCACAGGTCCCAAGTTATTCCAGGCCTCGCTGCCATCCTGTTTATTCATTACAGAGCTGCTGGTTCCTGCTGAGGAGCACGGGCTGTCCTTGCACCGCGCCAGGACCCCGCGTTTTAACAACCAGAGCCAGCAACCCTGAAGCCAACCGCAAAATCTGGTGAATGTTTCAGTAAATGTGAAACAAAACGATGCGCTTGTTTTATAGCGGAGTATCGGCGCGGTGATGACACCTGAAGCGAGCTGCAGATCTGACTTTATGAGGACTTCGCTTCAAGCATCGAAAGACTAATGCAGTACCTTTAACTAGGCGCTGCGGTATGTGATAGGTATAAACTGAAGTTTATGAATAGCCATAAAGTGCTCAAATATGATGCACGCTCTGAAGAGCCGCGCTCCCTGCAAATATATGAAGGGAACTATCGTGAAATGAAATATGTCGAAAGGATGGTCGGTGGGACATGTGACACGTGTTCATGTGGCTTTACATTCGCAAGGGAACATCGCCTATTTCACCACATACGACAATAACAGATGGTCCACGTGGTTGTCAGTCATATGCAGCATTGACCACTGGTCTCAAGAAGAGAGCCATCTGCTCGCCGTGGTCGGGGAAGTTTGATGTCATGACATCAAGAGATGGACTTCTAGGACAAAACTCGGGAACTATTTGTTGCAGCTGGTCGGCGCCTCTATTTTGGCTTCTGTCATGTTGTTTTCATGTAGTATTGCTTTCTGGCTGCGATCCCATGAAGCCACGCGAACCCCAACTCCGGGGATCCTGATTGACACCCATGGTATGCATACATTTCTTGCCACAACTTATTTCCGGGAATGGCACTTATCAGGTGGCACAACCCGCCACAGTAACGATTGATGAGATCGAGACAAACCAACCCGCGCTATCGATCAACTACACCCTCATACTGTCTGAGATGTCCCCTGGAATACACCCCTGCACATCCTCTTGGATCAGTGGTCCCCCAAACTTCAAACTTTTTAATGTTGTGCCCTCTCCAGTAAAACAATAAATAAATAATCGGAGCCCTTCTTCCGAATTTTTCACGACTATTCTATTGAATTGGCAGTATTTAAATATGCCTACACTTATTTAAACAGTGCAGTTAAGTTATGCTACTGTTTTAAAAATGCAATCAAATACATAACTCCAAGCACACTATTCTGGAGTTTTCGGAATTCCCTCTCTTTTGACACATACTCCCAGCTTGAATATAAATGACAAAACATGTGAGTGACGGCCCATTACAGAGCCGTTCACTGCCACTCATTTTTCTCAGCTTAAAACAAAGTCTTACTATGTGCATAATGCTATTTTTGGTCAGAGTCTGGTACCCCCCTGAGATCACTTGAACCCTCCACAGGAGGGCCTGCCCCCAGTTTGAGGACTCCAGCATAGATGGGGGATGGACTGCCCACCCAACTTTCAGAGACTCGGCAGTGACGCTCAAGCTCTATTTTAGCAAACTGGGGACCCCCACCAAGAACGGACCGACATGGAACTGCCCTGGTACCATCATGGATGCTTGTATCACACCCTAATTAGTCCTCCTAGGCTGGAACTAAACATGAAGCTCATCCAAGAAATTGGCTGCTTGTCTAGCTGCTGCAGGGAGCTCTAAGTGAATGGAGAGCCCTCCGCCAGCCCCAATAGGACTAGGATGGGTTAACTGACTTGATACAAGCTAAAGTTATCCAGGCACTATGAACCACAAATAGTTAAGAGTGACACATACACCATGAACCAGAGAGAGTGTAGTGTGACATGACACCACACACGAGAGAGAGGTTAGAGCAGTGATACTCAAAGTGCGGCCTGTGGTCCGCATGCAGCCCGGGGTCCGCATGCGGCCCTCCTGAACTCTACATGCAGCCCCCGGTCAACACCAGCACCAGCACCAGGCTGCTCTTTACTCGACTCAGCACTAACATTCACAAAGATATTTAAAAAATTTGCGAGTGATTATTTATAGGTTAACTGAAGTGCAAGGAAATGTTAAAGATGGGGTCTCCAGTTGGCAGTGGTTTGCACACTGTCCAGGTAGGGACCCTCACTCTAGTCTGGGTAAGGGAGCCACACAGCTAAAATAACCCCCACTCACCCCTTTGTAGCTTGGCTCAAGCACCCAGGCTTATCTCAGAGGCAAAGTGTAAAGTATTTGTACACATACATACACACACACTCACACACACACACACAGCAACACAATGAAATACCACAAAAGTACTCCACACCAGATTAGAAAAATAGCCAATATTTATCTGAATAAAACAAGACCAAAACAACAAAAATCCAACATACACAAGCAAAGATATGGCTTTTTCAAAGATTAAACTTCAGTAGAGTGCTTAGAAACACAAGAGCTCCAACTGGGGCTATCGCAATGTTTTTATGGAGTCATTCTCAATAGTATGACGCCGCTCACGAGGGAGGGTGGGCCGGTCACGAAGTCACATGGATCCCAAGTGCAGAACCCTTGAAACGATGAAACAAAGACTTTTGAACGGAGCCAGGGTGGGGATCACGGCTCCGGTGCAGGCAGTGGCACGGTGTTGGTCAGCGGTGCCAGTTCTGAAGTCGCTCTGGAGTCAATGTGCTTATTTCTTTTTGGTTACACCAGAACTCATTCCCAAGGGCCCAGGAACTGGATTTGGCACAACTTGGCGAGTCAGGACTCTCAACAAGAGAGCCCTGGTGCTGGCAGATGAAGCCTTTGATGTACCTCAGCATTCTAACAGGAGGCAGGCTCAGTCCAAACCCTTGGAGAACCTTTGAAAGTAGGATGTAGAAAGCAAAGTCCAGTCTTTTCTGTCCCAGCACAGAAGCAGCAAGCAACAGGCCAACACAACAGAGCAACAGGCAGAGTGGCAATTCCACCTATAGCATCCACCTCGTTTTCCTGGCAGAATGTCCTTAGTCCACAAGGATTCTAAAGTTGTGGTCTCATAGTTCCAGTTTGAAGTAGACAAACTTCAAAGAAAAGTCTTTGTAGTGCACAAGATCCTGCCTTTCTCTGGCCTAACACCAGGCACACTCCAGGGGGTTGGACACTGCTTTGTGTGAGGACAAGCACAGCCCTAATCAGGTGTAAGTGTCAGCTTCTCCCACTACTCTAGCCCAGGAAGACTCATCAGGCTATGCAGGGCCCACCTCAGCCCCCTTTGTGTGACTATCTGGAGTGAATTCACAAACATCTGACTGACTCAGATGTGTATCCCAGTAGACAGACAGAAGCACACAATGGGTAAGCAAGAAAATGGCCACTTTCTAAAAGTGGGATTCTCAAACCTACAATTTAAAAACCTTCTTCACCAAAAGATGTATTTTTAAATTGTAAGTTAAGAGACCCCAAACTCCAAATCTCTATCTGCTCTCAATGGGAAATTACACTTAAAAGGTATCTCAAGGCAATCCCCATGTTACCCTATGGAAGAGATAGGCCTTGCAATAGTGTAAGAAGAAACTAGCAGTATTTCACTATTAGGACATGTAAAACACACCAATACATGTCCTACCTTTTAAATACACTGCAACCTGCCGATAGAGCTGCCTTGGGCCTGCTTTAGGGGTGACTAACAGACTAACATCAAGCAAAAGGGAAGGCTTGGGCCTGGCAAGTGGGTATACTTGCCTGGTTGAAATGGCAGTTTACAACTGCCCACACAGCACTGCATTGGCAGGTCTGAGACATGTTTACAGGGCTACTCCTGTGGGTGGCCCAATCAGTGCTACAGGCCCACTAGTAGCATTTGGTTTACAGGCCCTGGGCACCCCTGGTGCACTATACTAGGAACGTATTAGTAAACTAAATATGCCAGTCATGGATAAGCCAATCACCAATGCAATTTAGACAGGGGCACTTGCACTTTAGTATTTGTCAGCAGTGGTAAAGTGTCGAGAGTCCGAAAGCCAACAAAAACAGGTCAGAAAACATAGGAGGAAGAAGGCAAAAAGCTTTGGGATAACCCTGGAAAACTGGCCATTTCCAACAGAAAATAAGAAACGGTGGTGTCCTGCACCACTTAACTTTAGAAAAACCTTTATTTTTTAAGGCATCTGTAAGGAAATGCCTCTTTATGCATGTTATCCCACACATTTTTGGGTTGATGCTGCTAGTTTTTTTTTACTCTGAGAGGGTATTGAGGCCTGCTAACCAGACCTCAGTGCCAGTGTTCTGACCCCATGTAAAGTATATGTCGAATTGGATACACCCAATTAGCAAGACCTGACTAACTTATAAGTCCCTAGCATATGGTAGCCAGGGCATGTAAGGCAGAGTGTTCATTCTGGGCTGCAGCACTATTTGTGCCACCGTTCGTGTGACAAGATACAAAATGGCTCCCAGCCTGTTACTGCAGACTGGAAGGACAGTGTTTTCACAGTCACTTCGACTTTGCCATTTAAACCAATGGCTAAGCCACCCTGCCACTTAACATTATATGTAAGTCTCCTCTAAAGAAGGCCTACAGAGCCCTATGGCAGGTAGCTGTATTTTGTTAAGTGAGAGATATGTATTTTGATATGTCTCGATAGAGACACTTCCGAATTGTCATTTTGCTGTGGGTAGCCCCATTGGCTAACATAGGGTTACTGGGTGTCCTCCCCACCTGGCTAACTTTTGACAGGGACTACCAAACTGGGTAATGTGAGGTATCAAATTAATCATAACATTAAATGCGGAATGATGCTCAGGTCGAAATTAGTGTCACTATTAAGTGCTGCACACTTTCAGAAAAGTGACCACTCTGTGTTCTGCACCAGCATGGATCAGAGAGTGTATAGGAATATACAGCACTTGCTGCACCTACGGAGGTGAAAGACTTTATCACTTTTTAAATGGTCTTCGATTTCGACTGCATTTACCATGATGCTTTGGGGTCATACTTTGTTGCTGGAGTGTAGACAGTGTGCTCCCTCCCTTTGAAATGGTCTTATTGACGGCTCCCTTGAGCCACGGCTGACGAGCCTTGGGAGGCACCTGTGCGCCATGAGTGATGCTAAAACCTGAGAAGAGATTTGGCGGCATTTCAAGCAAGCCCCTATACCATGCTGCTTCCTGCTGATGACGGTTTAGACCCAGAAACACGTGTACAGGGATATACAGCACTTGCTGCATCTACAGCGGTGAAAGACTTTATTACTTTTTGCATGGACTTCGATTTCAACTACATTTACCATGAAGCTTTGGGGTCATACTTTGTTGCTGGAGTGTAGCCAGTGTGCTCCCTTTCTTTGAAACGGTCTTATTGACGACTCTCTGGAGCCACGGCTGACGAGCCTCGGGAGGCACCTGTGCGCCATGAGCGGTAATTAAACCTGAGAAGACGTTTGACGGCATTTCAAGCAAGCCCCTACACATTGCTGCTCCCTGCTGATGACGAGCTAAACCCAGAAACACGTGTACAGGGATATACAGCACTTGCTGCACCTACGGAGGTGAAAGACTTTATTACTTTTTTAATGGACTTCGATTTCGACTGTATTTACCATGATGCTTTGGGGTCATATTTTGTTGCTAGAGTGTAGGCAGTGTGCTCCCTTTCTTTGAAATGGATCAGAGAGTGTGTTGATTAATAATGACAAACAGACCAGCGATAGTGTTGAACGAAAATGACACCAAAGGCCAGGTGTAGGGTAGCCTGATAAGAGCACCATGGGATACAGACGGTGGAGAGTGTCAATGACATCATGGAGCAGAAAGAGTGCTGCTCGATAACAACAAAAGTGGCCACAGATAGTGGAGCATGACAATAACATCACAGGTTAGAGAAAGTGCAAAACAACAAGGATGCAATGAACCGGAGATAGCGTAGGGCAACATCAATACTCCAGACCAGATAACATTTACTCGTATCTTTGCTTCGAAAGTGAGCCTTGCAGCACAGCCCTGGTACTCATAAGCCTCTGTCCCCTGTGGACCATCACTAACAGCCGAGTATTTGTCGAGTGTCCCAGGCCGCATCCTAGAGACCCTTTTCCTTGCTGGGCAATGCAGGAGTACCTCATCGAGCTGCCCCTGTGCCCCTGAATCTAGAAGGTGGGGTATTCTAAAGTCTCCAAAAGTGCATAAAAGATGACTGGAGAACAGGAAATGGATTTTGATGAATATATTTGTTTTCACTCCTATAGAAGGCTGTCTAGACAGTTTTCCAAGTCACCAGCTGAACACTGCAGGTGGTTGAAAGCAAGAAGTTATGATATCACACACGGGGAGGGAGGTGATTGTGATGGACAGACTCCAAGAATCATAGTAGGATAACACTGTAAGCATCTTAAGTTCCATAAATACTCCCTCTAACTCACTGACATGGGAAGCAAGCTCCTTTGCTGGGACTGAAATGCTGTAAAACTCTTCTCTTGCACTGTCAGACCCCTGATAGACAACTGGTACATCTGCACAAGGTGTTCTCCTGAGCGCCGCTCATTCCCGTGGAAGGCCCTCAAGGCCAAGACTCGTGGTCTTTCTTCATCTCAACCATCATCAAATCAATGAGCAACTCTGCGACTGCGGAAAACAAGACATTGTGTACACTTCCCGCTCCCTTTCAGTGACAACATCCGCTGCCCCGTTTCCTTGGCAGCAGGAGTGTGAGATTATTTCTTCGCATCCTAACCTGCAGCGATGTCGAAGAGCCTTTAGAAATGTTGACGTTGTTCACCGATCGGACTGATAATACGACGTGTTCTTTACTTAGGGGGACAAAGAAATCCTAATTGGATCTGAAACAATAATAACATGTGCTCGATAAACAGAATTCAAGGGAGGATAAAGGGAATGTGATCCCTACGAGCATTGTGAACACCTACACAATTCTCTGAAGCCACCATGTTGTCTCTGAAAGAGGCAAAGGTGGTTGTTAGAAATTTGTGTAATTTGTTTTTGCATTATCGGGTGGAATCCCGCAGAAATTATGCATAATTAAGCAGAATAAAAAACGGACATTCAACGCTACGCTGTAGGGCAAAATTTCTCTGTACATCAATTTTGGATGCAATTACTTATTTCATGCTTAAAAATGGGCTAAATAAACACAAGTGCCCAGAACAACAGTCCTTGATGATGTGGTCATTCACATTGTTCCCATGCTTCTGCGCCCTGTGGTGTATTGGCACAATTTTGGGAATTTTGCTAAATGTGCATAACAGTAAACTCCTGAAATTACCCGAATTTATGCTAGCATAATGACATTTCGCAGGCCTAATCAAATTTTTAGCCTAAACATGGCCTTCTGACCAAAGTCAACAAATTAGCTAACTGGCTTGAATACCCCCTAAAGAGATCTGTGTATGACGAGCAGGTCACAGAATTGGACCTACTAAGGTCTGACCCACCCTTTCATCCTTCTGCTGTCAATCAAAAGTGTAGAAATGCGTTGGGTTGGATGTAGGGTGACTGAGCATCTGCCTTGATGGCCTGATAAATGTATAAAATGTAAATACACTTCCTGGTTTTGAAAGTTTTTCGAGTATACAAATCGATTACAGGTATGAAGTAGCCCTTCCATCCATCTCTTCACATGACCAGCAGAAGTCGAGAGCAGGGTCTCTCAAGAAACTAGCTGGCTTGACCAGGTCCACCTGTGCCCTGTGGTAGCTCGGTGCAGATCAGGTGGACGTGGGTTCCAAATCTTCTGCAGTAATGTGAATAGTCTATGATGCCAAGTTTCATCTGCAGGAATTTTGAGTCTCTGGTAACATACAGATTCCCTGCAACGCTACGAAATCCATGAGCTGCCCCATTGTTACCTTCATGGAAGGCTTACAGTTAGTGATGGGTCAGATTGTAATACTACTGCCGCTGTTGAGTGAAGTTCAACTTTTCTACTTCATGAAGTTGCATAGGTTCTGTCCACTGGGGCAGTGCTTAATTTGTAAATAAAAACGTGCCGCTGCCCAAAGAACTCCCCTGAAACACGCGGATGCTGCAATTAAATGTGCGGACACAGAATACTAAGGCAGCGTAATCCTGAAGCTATCTCGGGCCTCCTCAATCAGTTTAAAGCCGCTCTCTGCACCTTCAGCTCAACCTTGCAGCTTTCTGCTTTCTCCAATTGTGACGCTTTTTCGTTTTTCACTTCCTCCGTGTTTCCTATATGTGTCTTTTGCTCGCAGCAATGGCTTGAGGCAGAAGAATAAGCGCCGGCCCTCAAAATAAGTGCTGGTGATCCGCACCGGAAACAACAAGCACAAATTAAGCACTGCTCTGGGGCATATGCACAAGAATAGTGGCGCAGGGCAGCGCAGCAAGTAATCTTGGTGTGCTGCCCTGTACCACAGGGGCAGAATGCTCAGTGTTTACAAAATACAGTGCATTTCTGTCCTTTCCCCTGTGCTGTGCCATTTTATCTGCCTAGGGCCATCAGAGACACCCTTGTGACACCCTTGCACCATGCTGCAAGGGTGTCTGCGTTGAAGAAAGGATTGTTTTTGTGCAGGAACGGACACCTTCTCGCCACAAAAACAGTCCTCAGCACACATACAGTCAAAAAACTAGGAGAAATAAAGATATTTCAACTTGTTACGTCTCCTCTGGGGAGGTGAACAGTCTTGACACATTACCAGGTTTACAAGTCCTTGTAAATATGGGAATGCATCAAAACACATGGTTGTTGCTTAGGAAAACCTACCGCAATGTCCATGGAATTCCCCCCTGATGCAGAGTAAGGCAACGTAGCCCCTTGCACTGCTTTGCCTTACTCCATAGTTATGAGGCGATAAAAAGCCACGCATTGTGGCAGCTTAGCGTGGCCTCATAGGTATCGGTCTGCGTTGCCGAAGCATCAAAAAAGGTGATGCACCAATGGTGCATGGGGCCTGTAAATATGGCCCACTGTATCTTGTTTTGCCATAATGAGACAGCACGCCCTGCAGCTGAAAAACTGGTGTCTTAGTTCAATCCATTTAGAGTGCATAGAGCATGTCACTAGAAACTTCAGTGTCATTCAGAGGCTGAATGACACTGGGGTGGCCTCAAAGCACTACTCTTATTTTCTAGGATTAGGTGCGATGGCAAGTGCTCATGGGTTCAAAGACTGTGAGGCTGGAGTGATCTGCATGCCAGGATACAAACCAAACTATTTCCCTTTTTTCGGATTCTCTTACAAAATGCCTCCACAAACAAACTTTCAAGAGTATAGGAGAGATAAGGAAGGCTGTGCCCGGGAGTCGTCAAAAGGAGCATAGTGGAAAGTAGCACCATCTGTGGGGCTTCTGGGGGTTGAATGGATTTATTCTTCCTGACGTCCCTTTGTGCAACTTACCAAGGCATGTTGAAACAATGTCCACGTTGATGGCTATGTAGGTGCTTCTAGATCTGGTGGTTCCCCCAGAGAATGTGCTGGTGTTATACCTGCATAATTGGAGAGGAGAAGAGTTGATGTTAGTCCTAGAAGGAAAATAGACAAGTTTTGAGAGGCTTCTGAAACTGCACTTGAGTGGGTAGAACCCTAACAGAGTCAAGAAGAAGGTTCCAAGTTCTAGCCACATGGTAAGCAGAGTTGTAAACGTCTGGAACAAATTTCGCAAGCATTGATGACCTGTTTGGTAATAATCTTGATGACATGTACAAAGAGTTTTGAACAAGATCCGTATTTCCATAGACAGCCAATGCACTTTGTGAAAAAGATGGGACATTGTTGATTACCTGAGCAGAATGCACAGGGCGCAAGCGTGGATTTCTGGATTGCTATAAATTGGGCAATGAAGGCCTTAAGGAAGCCCAGATAAAGTGCTACCATAATTGTGGCAAGATGTGATATGTCGAATGACTGCTTATTTGCAATTCTCTGGAAGTAAATGGACAATTCTGTGCACTAAACAGACGCGGTCAAAGCAAGTAGCAGAGGTGCCAGCACTTTACAAGGAAAAGGAGCAGGCCCACAGAACTTTAAGTGGGATGTGGCTGATGTAATTAAGGGTCTGACTTAAAAACACCTAAGCTAAAAATATGTGCTTAGCATAATGTGCCGCCCAACTGTTATTTTGCTGATTCTTTTTGTCATTTCATCCAGATATATAATACAACTGATGTTACACCTACAACAAGCCAGAACTGTTGGCTTTGTCAATGGTTGTTGGTGGAATAAGATAAATAAACAACAGCAAGGGCTTCATTGTATATAATATTGAAGATGCTTCAGTTCTGAAATGATGAGACATGATGGAACTATAACGAGTCTCTTTGAAGTTGCATCAAAGGCCGGTGAAGGATGGTACTGCTGCAGAGTTAGGAGTTTGTTTTTAAACCTGAGGGTGAGGGTAAAAATGGAGAGCCCGATAGGGACCCATCTCAGCACCTGCTTTTTAGAACTGTTGATGCTCAGCACCAGCAGGACCCAGCCCAGTTGAAACCCTGAGGACCCACCTAATCACATGTCAATGTTCTTCTGTAGTTGATGGTTAAAATGGAGACCAATATCTAGCTGCCTCCATGGGGATGTCTAGACATATGAGGTCACCCAAAATTATGACTTCTGTCCTGCCTAAGTTGTTCTTCATGCTTCGAGGTACATCCGACAGATAAGTGTGGAGTCTGTATTGGATTGTTGGCTTTGTTAGATTTGGATTACTGTGTTTGGTGATGGTCATTTGCTTTCCATCTGCAAAGGCAATAAGGTCAAGGCCATAACAATGAATTAAGTCAGAGAGATAACTTACACACTGACGAGTGCAGTGCTGAATGTGTAACCCTGAGGCGTGCCTCAGTTGAGAGGCTTGGTGGACGAATGGTATTGGGTGAGAAATACTGACTGAAAAAATTGGATACCTACATACTGTAAAATTACATTTTAATGTAATTTTAGAGAGTGCAAGTTTACTCCTTTTAAATCCACTTTATTTTATCTCTGAGCACAACACAGGCCTTGCATGCCCTGGGACCCCTGAAGGAAAGGTCTGCGACTGCGTGGTGTGCCCTTTCTGCTTCCATTATTCAGATGTGAGACGCCACCGCACTGGATGCCATTTTGTCACGCAGCAGACACCTCTCACACACCACGCCCCCTCACAGGTACCGATGAAAGAGCATTTAATGTGCCCAGTAGCACAATCTGTGTGCAAGTGGGAGCGCAGTGTGCTATCCTTGATGACGTGAGTAGAGAGAACTTCTAGAGTAACATTTTGCCCTTCATGGTTTCTCTCACCTCCAACTCATGGGCGAGTTTAGACTACATCTCTCTCTAGGTGACAACCTGGGGGGTTCTTCACATAAGGTGACATATAATGTTCTGTGTTCAAATCTTATTTTTGAAACAGTGTGTGACTACAGGGTCACGTCCCTCGCCCTCCCCTGAGGAGCTTAGAGGTAACCGAAAACACATAAGTGTGATTACTACAATGGGCTTCAGGTTTATCAGTGTATGTGTGACTTCTCCCACTATGTTTGCTGTCATACGACAATTTACTCACTGTTTGCTTGAACCCTCTTGTCACTGCATTTTCAATGGTGTTTTGCAGTGCTCACACTATGCGACCCAAGTTGGAGCACGCATATCCCCATCAAAGTGCATGTAACTATCTGACCAAGCGACTGATTGCATGAAACGTTCGGCACATGACAGATCTAGACCCACGGACTCCAGATCCAGACCCAAGGCCACATCCTCCATACTCTGTAAAGAACTTCCAGCTGATGTGATGTTGCAAGAGACAACACACCGTGGGTATGTGTGTTTATTTCTATTGTCTTTTTCAGGTGCCTCAATCGTGCTCCATACCATGATAAGGCAGAATATTATATTTCCTACTTGCATTTGATTAGCACTGCATGTATAGCTGTTCATCGGATGTGAATTCACGTTGACACGGGAGCTATTACATGATATACTGTACATCCTGATGAAAGCCCGGGACCCTAAAGGGGCTGAAACACATTGACGGCTTTAAGTGAGGGCCTTAGGTCCATAAAATCCTTTGAGACCCCATTTATTATTTTTTAACCTATATGCACTTTTACTGCCAATAAGGAGATCCCTTTAGTCCAAATGAGGTATTATTATCTTTAGGTCCCCGGTAGGATATACTGAAGTGCTCCCGGAAGTTTGGTAGAGCCCACCCTGGCTTTTAGAGGCTGCGGTCGATCTGATGATGAAGCATGCCACTACTAGAGTGGGTGAGGGTCATATATAAAGAAATAATGTATTTATTTATCTCTGGTTTGCTTGCTAAGAGAATGATCTGAAGATCGACCATTGGCAAAGAATACTTTAGTTAAGATTGGTACTGTTCTAAGTGAGAGTGTATTGCTTTGACCCCCCCTTTTCATTGGAGAAATTTCTTCTTTACCTCCTGAGTTGCGGATCTGCTTACGTGGCCCTGGTCTGCGGCTGTTGTGACAAATATTGCATCTGCACATGTTCCTGCCCAATGAGTATACTGATGGCAGCAACTATTTGTAAACCGAATATAAAACTGATGTCATATTTTTAAAAGCACGTTTTCCTTAATCCCTCAAAAAATGTTTTTTATTTTCAATGTTGAAGGGAATTCATGGTTGAGTACAAGATAAAAACACTGGTGTTAGTAACAATACCGTTAGCACATTAGAGATCCCCCCACCCCCTAAAAACGGAATATCTAGGGATACAAGCTTTAATGTCATCTTTATATATGATTATCTTATGTGTGCATCTTAGTACGAGGACTACATATTACCTATGTTGTTTTCACTTTCTGGTGAAGATTTGTTTCTTGTTAGAAACCATGTCCCAGCAGCCCTACAGTACGAACATGGACCCCGATATGGGAGGTTTTGAAAGATATCTTGCCTGTGCAAAAAAAGAGGTTCACTTCTTAAGAGTGTGCACATAGGGTAGCATTTTGTTCAGTGCATGCTTTTCCCAGTCAAGAAGAAGAGGGTTGGAGATTTTCTCTTTCCCGTATTTACGTGAAAGTTCTATTCCAACAATTTCTGTTGCAAAATCTTGAATCTATTTGTCACTGTGCACCGAAAAGCTCAACACAAGTTAAACTTTCAGATAAAATGTATACCTAAATTTTTCATCTCGGTTCCTTAAGCCCAGAGATAAAGAGCACAATTCAACACCTTCGAAAAAATTTGCCAGCAAAAATAACTTTGCCCATCCCTGTCTGACTCTGCCTCAGTCGTCTCCAACCTTCGTAATTCTTGAAAGAGGCCTGCTGGCTGTAATGGCAGAAATGTGGGGTTCTGGAATGTCTTTACATTTCTAAAATAACTGTGGATTTAGAGAAATGTAGTAGTGCCACAGAATTACTGTGAATGGTTTCAGCCTGCAAAATACTGCATCAAACCAACTGCAAAGAATTGTGGTGATCTGTGTACTAGTAGTGTTGTGCAACACTTACAATAAAGCTTGAAGTGGAAATGAACAGAAACATTATAGCTGCTACATATCAATGCCTCCAGACCACTCTAGGTGATAGTGAAGGTAGGGTATAGTGAGTGCAACAGGAAAGGGGATGATATTACTCTATCTGGCCTTATCTGAGCTGCAAATGTAGTCAGCTTTGTTTCTGTATGTCGGGTGATCTTGCTGAAGACGTATTAGCTAAGTTGGAGTCGCAGGCAAAAATACAGTTTTACAGAATCTAGGAAAACATTCTTTCAATTTGTTTCATTTTAATGGTTCCATTCATGAAAACACTTGTAAAAGTAGAAGGTTTACATAATAGTACATGTTTTTCTGTTCACACATAAGTACACCAGCAAGTCTGAGCCAGGCTCAGGTTTCCAGGAATACTTATGGGATGTCATTCAGTTTTTCCTAATGGTTCCTATGGTTCCTGTTTCCCATCTGTGGAGTTGTCCATAGTGCAGAACTCCACACAGGGGCAAAGGACCCTCCTGTGGAACAGCTCTTTTTCCCCATGGAATACGCCTTTTGTCTACTCCCACAGCAGTTTGGAGTAAAAATTCAGTTTTCTTAGTCCAGCTGCTCTCTGCAGAAAATATCTGACTCCTTCCAGGGTGAAAAACAGTCAGAGGGGAGTTTGGGAATGCTCACAAACTACACATGTGTGAGTTTTCTCACACTTCCAAGCTAAACCACGCCTTTGAATACCCGCTTCACCACCACTTCGCACCCCATGAGTGGAATTTACCAATGTAGATGTGCTCAAAGTCATGTGGAGAAATCCACACTAGTAAAACCATTACACCCACCAGGATCCCCTTGTAGAATCCCGGAAGGTGTAAAAATGGAACATTCAGACACATTCATTTATGACTGAATTTGCCTTTGTGAATAAGGCCCAATATTTATAGAAATATATGTTATATAAATTAAACGTCTTTATTCATTTTATATAGTGCTTACTAGACCCCCTCAATGAGGGCAGAATGCTTTACATTGGGACATACACAACCGAGTAAACATGAGTAAACACCGGGAGAAAAGACGGGAAGGCTAAGGAGCAAGGGGAGAAACAGTCAATGTAAAAGAATAACACAGTAATCTGTAAAGGAGTCATCAGCGAGCACTTCTGAGAATGTACTTCAAAGCCACCTCTTCAGCGGGGAAGACTCTGTGCAGGACCTTCCTTCAGGGCCCTCCTGGCATGCAGGCACCACACTCAAGCTGATTCAAGCACACCATTGTGGTCTGTCCATTGTAACTAATTTAATGTAATTACCCTTAAGTTCATTGTAATGACAGACCACTGGCAGTGTTTGGTGGCACAAGAATTCTTTGCCCATTGCATTCCTTAATGCTCTGAACATGGAATACTTGTTTTGCTGGCATTTCACCTCAGATCCTCCCTTTTTATTCAGGGTCAGGCTTCGAGATTTCTAACTGGTCTACTCTTTATGTGTGTGCATGTATGCATTTTGTTTGTCTGCATATGGGTATTGTTAGACTTTTCATCCTTGATGTGGTCTCCCTTAACCTTTTGCCTCTGTTTCCCAGGTTGTTGATGTGTGCTGGACTCTGATTTTGCTGTTTTTGTTACTCTGGGCATTTTACCGCTGCTAACCAGTGCTAAAGTGCAAGTGTTCCTTTACAAAATGTGTATATAATTGGCTTATCCATGATTGGCATATTTGATTTATTAGTAAGTCCCTAGTAAAGTGCACTAGAGGTGCCCGGGGCCTGTAAATCAAATGCTACTAGTGGGCCTGCAGCACTGGTTGTGCCACCCACATATGTAGCTCTGTAATCATGTCTCAGACCTGCCACTGCAGTGTCTGTGTGTGCAGTTTTAACTGTAAATTCAACTTGGCAAGTGTACCCACTAGGTAGCCCCAAGGGCAGGGTGCAGTGTGTGGTTAAGGTAGGACATACAGTAATGTGTTTTATATGTCCTGACAGTGAAATATTGCTAAATTTGTTTTTCCCTGTTGCCAGGCCTGTCCCTCTCATAGGTTAACATGGGGGCTACCTTTAAATCTGATTAAAGTGTAGATTCCCTTTGGGAGCTGATGGAAATGTGGAGTTTGGGGTCTCCGGGCTCACAATTTAAAAATAAATATTTTAGTAAAGTTGATTTTGAGATCTTTTAGAAAGTCAGCATTGTCTTGCTTATACCATTTCTGTGACTCAGCCTGTTTGTGGATTCCCTGTCTGGGTCAGTTTGACAGTTGGTCTGGTTGCACCTCACACTAGACAGTCACACAGAGGGAGCTGGGGTGTAGCCTGCATATCCTGATTAGCCATCTGTGCTAGGAGGGAGGGGAGGAGTGGTCACTCACACCTGAAAGGGCTGTGCCTGCCCTCACATAATGCAGTCTCCAACCCCCTGGTGAGTGTCTGGGGCTTGGCCTGGGCAAGGCAGGATTTCACATTCAAAAGAGACTTTACTTTGAAGTAGGTCTACTTCAAAGGAAAAATTGGGTATAAGAAGGGTGCCCAAAACCAGATTTAGAACACTTCTGGAAACCAAGAGGAACCTCTGCCTGGAGAAGAGCTGAAGAGCTGAGGAAGAAGAGCTGCCCTGCCTGTGACTGTGCTTTGTGGAGCTATCCTGCAATTGCTGCTTCTGCCAGAGTAAGAGGGCAAAGACTGGAATTTGTGTACCTTCCATCTTGAGAAGAGATCTCCAAGGGCTTGATTTAGAGCTTGCCTCCTGTTGTTTGAAGTCTCAGGGACAGCAAAGACTTCTCTCTGCCAGCAACTGGAGTCTCTGGAGAGACTCCTACTCTGTCCTGTGGTACCCATCCAGTTCCTTGGACCCTGAAAGGAGAAGCTGGCAGCCTAAGAGGAGGAAATCCATGCACAGAGTGCCGTGCGGGGAAAAGATCGACACGACTCTGACCTGCGGCTGAAGAAACGACACTCCCCTGGCTCCTCGGCTGAAAATCAACGCTCGCCGGAAACGCAACTGAAGAATTGATACACCGAGCTGGAGACACGATGCACAGCATCGCTGACAGAGGCTGGGAGATCGCAACCCGTGCTGCGTGGTTTTCGGATCATCGTGCGGCTGGATTTCCAATGCAAACACCGCTGGGCATGTGAAAACAACACAAGGCCTGCCCGTACCTGAGAGTGCTGACCGGATCGACGCATCGCTCTGCTGAGGAGAGAAGAAATGATGCGCCCGACCAGACGAAAGGAGAAACAACGCAAGGTCTCGCTCGTGAGTGAAATCGAAGCAGGCACGGATCCCTGAGAAGACTTCGTGGACCTCCAGGGTCTACGAACTACAGGTTGGGAACCACTGGTCTAAGATATACCAGAAAGGGATGCCACATAATTCTGAAAAACCCAAAAGCTATAGAAGCCAAAAGTTCAAAGCTTTGGAAACATTCTAATCTTCAGCTTTGAGATGGTGGGAGCCTCATGCCCGGATCCCGTCAAATTTAGGGCCAGATGTACGACCCAGAGTTTTGCAACTCATTTGCGAGTCGCAGATTGTGGGTCGCAAAACCTAATGTACAACGGTGTACTTCATACTGTTTACGATTCCCAATGGGGTCCCAAATGACCTACCTCATTAATATTCATGAGGTATGTCGCAATTTGCGACCCCATTGGGAATGGCTGCACTGGCTGCAATGGGACAACTGCCTGCTCTGAAAAAATATTTTCGCTACCATGTATAAAGGAAAAGGGGTCCCATCAAGATCCCTTCCCGTTTGCGCATGGGTTTGAAATTGGTGCTACCTGCGATTATTTTGTGACCGCATTCACGGTCACAAAACAATCCAACATCGCACTGTGACTCACAATTAAGAAGGGAACGCCCCTTCCTAATTGCGACTCGCAAATCTATTCTGCGATTCGGTAAATAGATTACTGAATCGCAAAATAGGGTCTGTACATACCAAAATGCTTTTTTCTTGACGCAAATGGCCTGATTCGGCCGTTTGCGACAAGAGAAAAGCTACGTACATGTGGCCGTAAATTCCTAGTTCCTTGAATTCGTAAAGGACTTGAAAACACACTTCTTCAGACTGTACTTTCTTTATTAATCAGTCCCCTGTTCACCTTCCTGCTACACCTCTCGAGTCTTGCAAGAGCTCTATGTAACAATGTTATCCATTGAACACTCTGTGGTCCATATGGCTAATTGCACACTATAGAACCAGTCCAAATAAATACATTAAACAGGTGAAGGTATTTGCCCAGATTGTGTAAATGTTCTAACTGATGCATCTCAGGAAGGGCTTTTGTCTGAAAAAGGAAACACAAACCCTACGTGTTTACATTTGACTCTAACAGGATGGGAAGAATGATTATTTTGCCAAAAATATATTTAGTTTGATCATTCAGGCAAATTCATGCCTTGTTTAGATTACAGTTTTCTCAAAGCAGCAATTTCACGTGGTTACTCAGAGCTTAAAAGTACATCAAACACTATGCAAACATTTCTAGGGGTTTTGAGAAGTTCAAGATTGTTGTCCTTCACAAGGTTCGCCCTTTTCCCTTCACATGTGCAGAGTTTTTTCTCCTCTTTGCAAGATCATTTTCACCGTAATGCAGCCCCGCAAACGATAAACGATTGAGTCTTATTCAGCCTAGGTGCATATTATTATTTCATCGGGAAACCTCCTGCAACATTTCCTTTTACAAGTTTACATTGTGCAGAAGTCTTCTGTGCACTCGCATCACAAAGGAAAAGAACACTGCTTTCTGCAAAGTGCACATACTTCATCATTACTTAACTTTAAACATGGATATACACAATAGACAGTGGAGCAAAAGTCAGGATTTGATGTCCTCAGGAAAAACACCTCACGATTACAGGGGCGGCTCCTCCGTTTCAGATGAGGAACTTCGCCCCCCTGCTCAGGCAGGCAGCAGCAAATAAAACAAGCATTTGCAATGCAATCGGTCTCGCATTTCTCCGAGTTAGAGATATTAGCAGTTGTAAACTCCGAACCTGACTTTTCTTGCCACATTAAATGGAAAAAAAGAGTGCGATCGCGCAGCAACCCTTCACTCACAGTTAAACCGGCAAAAGTGCAACTATCTACGTAACCAGCAAAAGTGCAATTAATTATGTAACAGGGTCGATGTCGTGCAAAGCGCTCGACTTCTGCCAAGCAAGATCGCGCTGCGAAAAAAGATAAACAGTAGTCCACAAACCGGACGGAAAACAGCCAGCCTCGCAAGTTTTCTGTACTTGGTCGCTGCGCTCGTGGAGGGCTAACCACCGGAAAAGGCATGACGTATGCACGAACCAATGAAAGACACTGACTTGACATGGGCGGGGCTCCGAGCCCTTTACTAACTACTAAAGCATCTCGCTAGCGATACGCATGCACAAGCTCATGCGACGCAGGCTCGACACTAATGATTTGCTGCTGTCTGTCTGACAGCTTGGAATGTAGGGAGGGTGGGCCGGGTCATAGGTAGGAGTGGTGGGCACTGTAAAATGCGCATGTCTGGTCTGTTTGGCTGACTATGTTGCACAGCCAGGCTGGAGAAATGACACAGGCTCCCTGTGCCTAAGTGAGAGTCAGACCAGCCCACTAAGGCCAATCCTGGCACGGCTATCATGCTAGCTTTAATATGAGAGCAGTGTCTGGACTTGGAGCCTGTGGTGACTGCTGGGAGGAGAGGAAGCGACTGGCAGCAGGACGGGAGCAGAGCGGGATGGAGCAGAAGTGGCAGGGAAGGTTTTTTCTTTAACACTCTCCCTCCCCCCCTATGATCCCCACCCCAACCCACCACCCTTGATTGGCGGTAGCCACCACTGCTCATGAACTATACTAAGTTGCTCAGATTCCCATATGCATTAGTGAAGGGTTTGAACAAAACCCAGCCACATCTCACACCCGCAGTTTGACACCTTGTATTTTAAAATTCTTTTAAGGAGAGACTTGCATCATAAATATCTAATGGATATACTGTCCCGAAGGGCTCGTTCTTGTTCCAAGAACCTACGTGCAGGGATCCCGGGTTGGAAACAAAGAGCAAGCCTAATGTTATGAAACATCTCTGGGATGCACCTAGAAAAAGAGGAATGTCTTATTGCACGCAATTTGTAAAAGTGAGTGGTTTTTCTGTAAGCGTAATTTTGGATAAAATCAAGCGACAAAAGACATGTTCTCCTCCATCCAGTCTCCTTCTGGAATTTCGCTTGATGCTGGAATGCAAGTTATCACCTTGCAATCACTTTTCAAGGAAGACACACTAAATTGCACTCTGCACATAAATGCTTAATTTTACAAAATGTCCAGAAACGGTCGCAAAAAAACCTAAATGTTTGTCATAGACCTCAATTTAAAAAAAAGTAACTGTAATGACTGTGCAGTGTTGGAGACTGTCATATCCCTTTGTGGGGTGGGGGTGGATGGGTTTCACAGAGCAGACTAGTGCTACTAACAGAAGCAAGACAGAAATTATCTTCTCATCACTCTCTGGTGGTCCCTGACGACTTAAATGCATTCTGCGGTAAGAAGGTGTGCTGGGTGGGGAAGATGACTGCAATGGATTAGCGTGATACTGGGTATCTGGGGGTACATGTTCTCTAAGAAAGTGCACACAGTCAGATGTACTATGCGTTCTGGGTGCTAGCGATAACCATTGAATATAGACAAGGTGGTATAAATCGGATTATCAGATGGAGAAGATGTCAAGATCGACTTGCTGGTGTAATAAAATGCGACAATCAGACCTTCTATATAAGAAAGTTCATGAGCTTGAACTGTGTGCTTGAGTGGTGGAGTGTAGTGGCCCCTCCAATATTCGTATTCGTATCAGGAGGGCGTTCTGGGTGGTGCTGCTATCATTGTGGTAAAATATATTGTTATGCATGTCGTTTACACCAGCTTCTGTATCGGGTATGGTACTGCTATGAAACACCAGTTGATAACAAAACTCGTTACGCTATGTTGCTATGTCATAGAGGGATTCCAGGCCACACTGATAGGGCTCTCAAAGAGCTTGTCAGCGCAGGGCTGCTTGTCTGATTTGAATGAAAGCAGAAGGTACACCTCTACGAGAGTTAAGGAATGCTGATAAGGTGGTGGAGGTTGGTTAAGGATGACTTTTAAGAATATTGGGGGAAGATTCTGCAATGATGATGGAGGTGAGGAGAAGAGAACAATGATATGATGGCTGACATGCCAGGGGTTGTTGTAACTCAGTGGAATAAAAGTTAAACTTTATTTATACAGCATCTAGTCACTTCTTAAAATGTTCAGAGTGAACCCAATGTTGATCGGTTACCCGCCACCCCAAGACTAATCATCCTCTCTTCCATTACCTAGTTAATAAGGGTACTAGTTGTGCTTCAGTGATGACGGGCACGTACTACTACCATGAACTCCCAAACAACCCTATTAAATTCGCCCTCATTTATCTCACCCTGCTACTATGATCTCCCTACCCCTTCCACAGAATCTTCCCTCCTCCATCCCCCTTTACTCATCCCAAGCCCCTGGGATGAGTAAATGAGGGATATACTGCCAATTAACACTTCTGGATTTCTTTCCTCCTCCAGCCCTCTATTACTCCTGTCAATCTAACTAACAAACTCTCATATCCACGGCTCAAATTAACTCATAATAATACTAAAACTGTACTCATATTTCCCGATACTAATCCATCACTAATTCTTGTTGGGTTCCGGAGTAGCGTGCTACTCGCCGAAAAGCGCTTCGACGCCTCGTCAGGGGTAGTATACGCTATATAAATACTATTACAATACAATGCAATACTTGGTCTCATTCTTTGGGCGCCATTTGCCACTGGAGTTCTGGGGACCATTCTACTATGGTTCTGCAAACTGGACAATGCACAACTCTTTGTTCCCTTCATTCGCAGCAAAGCATATCCCGCACCTTGCTTTGCTGGCACCACTTCATTGGCCATGGCTGACTTGCTATTGATTGCTTCTTCAGCTTGGGCAATTGGGCACTTCTTCTTGTCCCCACTGACAATGTAACCTGTGCCACTGGCACAGAAGAATCCCCTTGATTTTGAGATGCTTCCTCTTAACCATAGTCTTGTAAGCTGCTCAATACCTCATTGCAGTAATGTCCCTCTCATTGATACTGGCTTAGAATACAAATGATAAGTTGTTTGGTTGGCTGTGCTTAAGGGCATCCGGACCCTTTCTCAAACGTCAATTTCATCAGAATTGGATGCTCCCAGGGATCCTCAACCATTGCAAACAAACTTGTTAACAAGTGTGCAGAAGGTACAGGGTATTTCACTACAAAGTCTCTCTTTTTTAGCACCTGTACTTGGGGAACATATAAGTAGTAATCACTTTGTGCTTGAATGAAGCTGTTTAGTCTTGCTTTTTCTTGAATTCGTGTTTTGGAACCTGATTCTCTTTTTGCCTGTGTCCTCCATTGGGCCGTTGGGGATTTCACTGGCCCTACCTTCTAGTTTGGAACCAATTCCTTGATAGATCTTCTCTCTCTTTGGCTTAGAGTTATGATTCTCCAGCCCTTTGTTAGAGTTGTTAGTTTACCACTTGTCAGCCAACATCACAAGTTTCCCTCATCCCTTTTCGGTCAAGTTAGACAGGTGTTGCCAACGTAGGGTGAAACAAAACTGCTGGAGTTGGTCTGTCACCATTAAGCGGATAATAGAATGAAAGTCATTGATCTTCATCCATCACCAACTCATTCCAGTCATGTGACACATCACGAATCCAAGTGTCAAATGCAACATCATCCTCTGTCTTGCATTCTTTGATTATCTGAAAGTACTGACCTGGCTTCAGCCAAATCATCTGATCAGAGCTTTCTTTGTTTGCTCAGTTTGTTTGATAAGCTAACAGGCGTTCTCCGATTCACAGCTCTTCTGGACTACGGGTTATCAGGGACAGGTCTGGGTCTCCAGACGCACCCTAGATTAGACTGATGCTAGGGCAAACAAAACACAAGCATTTGGCCACTTAAGAGTGGGTTTACCAGCAGACAACAGAGACCAAGTGGGGTCTGAGGTTACAACAGGCAAGAAAATTGGCAGATTTGGTGAGAGCAGTGGTACTTATTGGCCAACAATTTCTATTTCCCAGTATCTCAATCAATATGCTATATTCATCGTGTGAGAAGCGAGAGTCGGCAATTACTAGTCTATGAATCTGCAGCATAAGTGGGGGTGGAGTGTAAGTGGCTGGGATTGAGGGGAATGGTGCAAAGGCAGTGTGTGTTCTGGGCATATGACGTATGTATTTGATAGTTCACTAACATTATCATGCATGTGTGCTTTCTTATACATTTATTTAGTTGGTAGATTTATAAAGGGCTGCATTTTGCTTTCAGGTGACTTTAGCACACCTTTTGTATTAACAGAGTGTTCTGATTTGGGTTTGGGTAAGGTCAGCGTCTGGTACAGGTGTACCATGTCTGGTTTTCTGTACCCCATCGCACTGCATCGCTGTCCGCTGGACCCTGTGCCATGATGGTTACTTTCAACCATTCCTGTACGTTCAGCCACAGCACCCAACATGCAGAGCCTTGTAGGCCCGTTCTAATGAGAGGTTGGAAAGTACAAAACTTAAATATAAAAAACACCACTGGCAGAAGTTTACCCTCATAACATGAGTTCGGTTGACCCCAAAGTTTAGAGGCGTAATCCTCAGAATGGCAGGCTAAAAGAAAGGATGACTTTTGGGCCTGATTTAGATATTCTATGGGATTTAGATTTAGACGGACAGGATATCCGTCACAGTTGTGATGGAGTAAGATGTCCGCCAATAACTAAATCAGGCCCTTTCTTATCTATGAACAGTTTTTGGGATTATCACCAAAGAAAATACAATTTTTGTGTTACCTCAAAGTGCGAGTCTGATCACATACAGATGTTCCGAGAATGAGCATTGTATTTCTTGGTTGCTCATACATCAAAATAGTCATTTTCTGTCCTTTTTTGCAGTAGTTTACGGTCATCATTAGTGAGGTCCTCAGGCTGCTGCCTTATCCCACATTATGGAAGCGCTGGCCCTGGGAACGGCACCTTTAGAACAGGTGTTGCTATTTGCAGGTCCTGCTTCTTCTTACATTGTTTAAAATTCCTCAGCGTGGGCGCCTGCCTGGCTGCTTTCTTTCTGATTGCAGTTGCAACCACCGAGGGACATTCCTAACTCCCCCTCTGGTCCCTCAAACCTCCCTGATTGCAGTGTTCTGCTCTTGGCAGCTATTCCTGCAGCCGCCCCTCCCCTGAACCTCCCATTTCGGATTTATGCAATTATTTCATCACTAAATTGCAATATCCAAGAGGCAGCTCCCTGCCGCTGCAGACAGCCGCGACAGCAGCGCGCACGAGGTGCCGTGTATAAATATATTTCAAGCTGTGAACTTTCCTTGCAGTTGAAAACAACCTTTTTTTAGTCAAAAGTATAAATTCTTTCAGGCACTGAATTTACAACCAAAATTGGGTCTTTTAAGTTCCTCCAGCATCAGCCAGAGCGGGACCTCCCACAAAGGAGCACACAATGTATCACCAGGGACAGATTTTCAACCCTTTAATCCACACATTAGTCTAAAAGAAAAACAAAGACAGTTGTGCATTACTCATGTCTTCTAGAGAGCCAGGGAGCCAGGAAACCTCCTGCTTTACATAGCATGTCTTATCTAATGTGTACTTTTTTTGCAATGGGACCATCCGCCCTCCTTTGACACACCACATTTATTGTGCGTCTGGCCTGGTTTAAATCTCAGCTGTGGGCGTGGGTATTTTGTCGAATTCTCACTTGGTTCTCTTCTTAGGACATCACTTCACCACGGTGAGGCCACACTGGTAACAGAATGAAGCATTGTAGAGCGACAAGCCTACCATGTGCAGAACAAGTCATCTTGAGCTTTTTAAATCCAAAATGAAGAAGTGGCTTGCCTGGATACAACAGGTCACTTTAGAGAATAACCGTGACATTTTAAGGGTATTTTAGTGTCACAGGTGGGGAGATAATCTCATTCCAGGTCATAACAAACACAGTGTCCAGTCCTGAACTTTTCATCTGCAAATCATTGATTTCGGGTGTTTTAGTCAAATTCAATAGTTCAATAAAAGTTAAACAAGACTTCAACACCCATAATGCACTAAGACATAACAATAAAGCCCAGGGCTGGGAGTATCGTCTATAAAGACTAAAAGGAGGTGGTCACCCTAGTTACAATATATCTGTGTGTCTTGAGCACTAGTGTGAATTCACCACCGGGGTCTCCTGCTTTGCCGGAATTCAAATTCTCTCACCAAACATAAAATTACATTTTAATAAGCCATTGGGATGAGCATGGAACTGCAAGATTTTTGGACATAAGGATAACAACAAGGGCGTATCTAGGGTGACCAGATTCCCAAAACAAAAAACCGGGACAGGTAATAGACACAGAAGTAGGACTGCAGTTTGCAGCAACCATTGACATAAAAGTAGGACTACTTAACAGCTTTCATAGACATAGATAAAGCACTACAATGACAGCCTCTACCACAGACACATATGAAGAATTGCAGACAACAAATCAGAGGTATTTTATTGACTGTAAACTTAGTTCCATTTTAACAGACTTTGCTTCAACATTTGCTATAGCTGGTGACCACCCTTGCCTTGTACATATTTAAATTTGTGAGTCAATGGGAGATGTGGTATATGATGGTAAAGAGACGGGGGCTTTGGGTTAAGCATTTCAAGACTTGGAAAGTGAGTTTATAGAGAATGATTGAAAAACAGATGGGAAAAACTAGCCCAGAGCTGCATGGTATATTTTCTGTTCTCAGTGCCAAAGTACGATTAAGGTGCAAAACCTTCAGGATGTAACAAGTTCATTAAGAAGGTTTTGGATGAGGGACCAGTGGCCCTCCATAAATTCATCCTTTCACCTCTACAACAGTAATATTTACTGTCTCCCCTCAGTCACGCACAAATCCAGCCCCTCTGTCACAATTACCTCCTGCTTGTCAGTCACGCACACCCAGGGCCGGCTCTAGGGCGGTACGACTGGTGCTGCCGCACCAAGTGCTGACTTCAGGTAGGGCACCGTATTTGCAGGTATATTATAGTTTTAAAAATTCCTTGCCTCCAGCAGTTTCTAGGCAACAATAAATATGTCAAGATAACTCTGGTGATTCTTTTTCTGCTGGCGAGAGATAGGATTCTCTAGTAAACATTTTAAGGTAGCGCAGAGAGTTAATATGCCTGCTGCAAAGAACATGTGCCATGCAGGTTAGGTGCATACAATGCAAATCGGTGAGTGGCTTACTATTTTTGTCAGAAAGATCCTTTTGTTAAGTTATAATGCTAATCTAGAACAGTGAGGTGTTACCTGTCCAAAAAGAGCTGCATGCAAACTGCAAAGTATAGATTAAAGCGCTATGATGTTTTCCCAGTTTTTCATTATCCTAATGTTGCAAAAAGGGCTCATTTTGGTAGAAATATATTTTTTTTATTAAAGAGAACCCCACAACTGTAGTGTTACATTTAAAATTCTGAGTTTGTGCTTTTCCAGACCAAGCACTCAAACTATACTGCCTACCAGTATGGATGGTTTCACTCCTGGCCCCTTTTGCCTTTAGAAGCTGCTTGATTCTGAGCTGCGTAAAAGGGCAGAGCAGGGTCACGAAGGTTGGTGGCTGGATCTTGCTGAAGGGGTGACCTCTGACTCCTGTGAGCATGGCAGGGTCATGCTGGTCACTGATGGTTCCAAGGAGCTCATGTCATGATGGCTGGCACAACACCACTGTTGCTGCTTTTTATAAAGAGAAGGGAAATCCAGAGAGAAAATATCTCTTTTCTCTCTGGATTTCCCTTAAGTGACATCACGCCACAACATCTCAAGCAGTGAACTCAAACACTACTGAAAAACCGGGACATTTCTATAAATAATCTAGCTACTTTTAAAAAACCGGGACATTTCTTTATTTTTTACGAAAGTGTCAGGACATCGGGACACTTCCCAAAAAACCTGGACCGTCCGGGTAAATCCGGGACGTCTGGTCACCCTAGGCGTAATACATGCAGCACAGGGGGTCCCAATCCTTTAGGAGCCCCAAACCTTTCAGAGGGGGCCCATTGTGACCAAGCCCAATGAATGTCTGTGAGGTATAGGAGACTTGGGGGCACTACACACATTTTTCAAGGGGCCCCATCATTTTATGCAATGCCACTGGATAGCTATTGATACAACTTACATCCTTTAGTTGGGATTTTGTTTTTAAAGTAACTATTACTAAAATTGGCTTTGATATTGATGAGAATATGAAACTTTTGACTAGGTGTAGTTAGATCACCAACTGAAAGAACAATCTAACTGGAGATGTGAACTTTGGCAGCTTTTTATTGTTACAGAGTTTGGTTATTTACTTCTTAATGGGGAAGAATTACAATAGGTGTGGTGTTCTGTCACAGTAGCATTGTCGGAACATCATGTGGTATAAATATCCTTTTTTAAACGCTGGCCGTGGCGCTTTGACTATGCTCACTTATGTCAACTGTTTTACTTTTTATTTTCAATTTATGTGCAAGAAAAGTCCACGTAGGAATTTACAACGCTAATAGCTCTAACTCGAGCAAACACAAGACACATTGCATTGCAAATACCTGTTGTTCTTATTGGAGGTCATGAGCCAGATAAGGTACAATTATCACTAAGGGCATTGCTTTGAGCTCCATCTTGAGGCATGTCCATTACACCTTGACCTGTGCACTCCTATCATTTCCACATTAAAGCAATTTTGGATGCATGTGAATATATTTCGTGCTTTGCTTCTTGCCACTACTGCTTAGGACTATTTTTGTAATAGGGCCGCCAATGCCTTCTGGCTTTTTTTGTCCTCTTTTGTATTCACAGCTTCTCCATACTATTTCCCTATATTACTGAGACCTGATGATTGCCCCGAATCTATATGGGCTCGAAACGCCATTGACCATGCCCTATAGGCCTGCAAATGAATTGTTTGTATGTCTTTGTGTTGGCCGTGTGGATAATCTCAAAGTGTTTCAAACTGGAATGTGTTTTTTATCACAGTGTGTTACACGTGTGAGTACCAAGAACTCACATGCTACACGAAGAATCGGACGCTACAGTATCCTAATCTCACAAAACTATGACACAACTATAAGTGGACGAACAGTGATCCCCCAGCTCTACAGGACACAAAGGAATTCACAATTTGGGAAAAGTATGGCCCCATTTATTTGCATTCTAAAGTAAAATGAATGAATGAACGACAACTTCTCAGCTGTTACCTATACAGATAAGCTAGTTGCTAAAAAAAAAAAGAAATCACAATTATAAATATGTGCCAGTAAGTGTTAGCCTAATGCAGCCTGTCTAAGACCTAGTTTCATGGCCTATAAAGGATTTGTTGTGGGCCATACACAACCCTGTGCCATTGACAGGTCGCACCTCTTCCCACAGCTGAGGATGGTGTATAGGCAGTGAATAAGTCAGGGATGAATGGTTGACTAGATTCCCAACACAACCCCAAGGAATGGATGAATAAACAAATCCTATTGGTATGCTACAATGGATCACCCCCTAAGGAATCCCATATTTGGGATACAGAAAATATATCTAATGTAGACACTATTGTAGACAACGCTTCATAGACAATAAAATGAAGCATTTGTTTTTGACTAGACTTTAGTCGAAAAAGTACAAATAAATGTGCATTGAAGTGTATGTGCAATCAAAAACATGTTATGGTGGCATGTTTATTAATACAAACATATATGTATGCAAACCAAGCACGATCCTTGCTGAATGTACAAAGTGTGAAAGAAGGTGGTCATCTTGTTGTCTCTGCATAGTAATGATGCCCTGGTTAATATCATAAAACTTTGATGCATGTTTAAGAAGCATGTTTTAAAAATCTTCTATTCACTGATAATGATTAATAGGTTCTTGTGTTAATATTTTGATGAATCTATCCTGCTAGAGCTTTGAAGTGAGCTTGAAACGACACGAACAGAGGTAAATAAGTCCTCAGCTATTTATTGTATAAAGCTCATAACAAGCTAACGTTGTGGTACAAATGAACATTGTAATCACCCCAGCGCATAGCAGTTGGCCCTCCGTTGTCAGGACTCCCCGACCCTGCCGTCACGACCGTTGCCCTTCAATCTCCGGTGTTTCTCATTCGTATTTCAGAACGAGGAACACCGAGAAACAACACACGGGCGCGCGTCAGCGTCTTCGCTGCGCGCGTGGCACCTTAAACAGCTGATTCAGCTGACCGCGGCACGCGCAGCGGAGAACGCAGCAAACAATTACTGTGCTTAAGCACTACAATTAGTTTTTTCTTTTAACAACAAAAACAAAACAACAAAATAAAGAAACAAAACTTACAAAAATACCCTTACAGAAAACAACCAAAAGTTTGATACCTATGCATGCTATGTATTACAACATTTGAGTAAAAAACAAATTCAACTTAAACAAATTCACCTCAACGATACCTTATAGGTAACCTGCGAATTCTATCACTTTTTCTGATAGTAACAAGATCCATGGATGGACTTCCCCTGTTTGAACTGAAGACCTTTGCTGCTCCGGATTTTTGTACATTTAAGCATTCCCTCTCTTTCACATAATGATCACCTTTATCTTGAGAAGGCAACAAAACCACCTTTGGCTCTACTTTTACCACTTTGCCCATGTTCCACCAGTTACGTCCATCAACCCGCACAGCATTACCACATACCTTGTCAATCTGCAATGGTTCAGAAAACTTAGAGTCACCTTTTTTAACAAAAAACGGCAATTTAACCCGTACCCAATCACCAACAGTGAACTCAACATCCTTCACACCCTTTTTCTTATCATAATACATTTTCTGTCTTTGTTGAGCATTTTCCACATTTGAACGAATTTTAGAATGTATGTGTTCCTTACATGTAATATTTTTGACGAACTTAGCCAACCAAGCTGGCCTAAAAAGAGTAGCTGGCTTTCTCCCTTTAAGTGCCTCAAACGGAGATACTCCTGTGGTGGTGTGAGGTGTTGTTCGGTAAAACCAAATCATACTCTTTACTGCGGCATCAACTACCCATCCATTAGCTAATGCCCACTGAATACATTCACCAATCACCCTATTAAATCGTTCAACCAAACCATTAGTTTGCGGTTGATAGAAAGAACTTTTCAAATGTTTGATGGCACACTCATTCAAAAAACTATCAAATTCACTGGATACAAACTGAACCCCGTTGTCCGACACAAGTTCCTTTGGAAACCCTTCCTCTAAGAATACATCCTTCAAAAATGTTACAACTGACGTGGAATCTGCGTGACTCACAAACTTCACATGCGGCCACTTTGAAAAGTAATCAATAACAACATACGCGTACCGTAACTTAGAAGGAAGAGAATTAAACGGTCCCAGCAGATCGATTCCTAATTTCTCCCAGGGACCTGTCGGACAATCTATTGGCTTAAGCGGAGGATTTGACGTTTTGAGAGTCTTGTCACTAGATGTACAAATAAAACACGATTTGACTAATGTATCAATGTCTCTGTCCATTTGCGGCCACCAGTAGTATTCTCTCACCCTTTTTTTTGTAAAAGTAGCACCCAAATGACCGTCATGTGCTTTATGCATAATCTTAGACCTTAAAACATCAGGAGGAACAATCTTGTCATTTCTCAACAATATCCCATCTTCAATAGAAAGTTCTTCAGACACTTTTGAAAATGGTTGTTCACTCTGATTCAAATTTTTTTCATGTGGCCACCCTTCCTCAATGTACGTCAAATTTCTAGAGAGAACTTGATCATTTGCAGCCGCTTCTTTCCATTGTATTTCAGTGAACGACCCAGTACGTTCTAACTCGACGACAGCAATGAAACAGTTTTCATCTTGACATTCCAATTCCTCTCCACAGTCTTCAGAACACGGATACCTGGAGAGATAATCAGCTCTCACGTTCTTTCCCCCAGAAATGTGTACCACAGAGAAATCAAATTGTAACAACCTGGCAGCAAATCTTGCAATTCTTGGTGTGCTGCTTTTAACATTGGTACCATTTAGAATAGAAACTAATGGTTTATGATCTGTCTGAAGAAAAAAATGTCTTCCCCATAAATACGATTTAAATTTCTCTATGCCCCACCAACATGCCAATAACTCTTTTTCAATTACAGAATAATGTTCTTCATTAGGTCTGAGTACTCTTGACACAAATCCAATGGTATGTTCCTGTTTCTCATTCATTTGTGTCAAAATAGCACCCAGACCGAATTTACTGGCATCCACTGTCAAATAACATTTCAAATTGTGATCATAAGATTGTAAAACTTTAGCACTACACAACTTCTGCTTAATCATGTCAAAAGCTTCCATACACTCATCATTCCACACAAACTCTGAATTAGTTTTGAGTAAATTAGAAATGGGTCTGACCAGCGTTGCAAAATTCTCAATAAACCTGGAATAGAACTCGCAAAGTCCCAAAAACGATTTGACCCCACCTTTGTCCTGAGGAGCTGGTGCACTTACAATCGCATCCACCAGACCTGGTCTAGGATACACACCTTCAGCTGTGATGACATGACCAAGATACTCTACTGACCTTTGTAAAAACTGACATTTTTCTCTTTTCAAGACCACCCCAGCACCATCAAACTTACTTAAGACTTTTTTCAAAATTGCATCATGTTCCTCTCGGTCACATGCATGTATCAACACATCATCTTGGAAAATACACACTTTGTCTATTCCTTTGAGGAGGGTAGACATAATCCTCTGAAATACAGACGCCGCTGACGCCAACCCAAACGGCATCCGACAATATTGATATGTTCCCCACGGGGAAACAAAGGCCGTGAAGTGCTGAGAATCTTGAGTCAATTCAACTTGGTGATAGGCGGTAGCCAAATCAAGTTTAGAAAATAATTTCGCTCCCTTAATACATGAGAGCATCTCGCCAATCTTAGGCAAGGGATGAGAGTCTACCCAGATCTCTTTGTTAAGTGCCCTCAAATCCACACATACTCTCAAGTCCCCATTTTTTTTCTTTGCGACAACTAATGGAGATAACCATAAGGAAGAATCAACGGGTTCAATAATTCCTTTTTTTTGTAAACTTCCTAATTCTTTTTCCAACTCATCTCTGACACTAAATGGCACACCTCTCAACTTATGTTTAATAGGAATGGCTCTATCCTTCACCTTAATCTTGTGTGTAAAACCTTTTATTTTCCCTAGCTCACCTGAGAAAACCCTCGGAAACTCATTCAACAAATCCTCAATATCCGAGGAATCTCTTATAGCTGACACCTGTTCACACGTGCCTGGGCGCAAAACCATTCCAAACAGCCCTTGGTGAAACCAACCTAAAATATTAAGTCCTTTCACTGCTACGTAAACCTTCCCAATAATGCGTCGACCCTTGAAAACCATGATGTCTTCAAAGAACCCTACTAAATCAATCCTTCTTCCCTCATAAGAAATAGGAGCCCTATCTGGTGGATTCAACTTTCGTGTGCCCCAGTTTTGTACAAATAGCTCCTGAGTGATCATAGTGATTCTAGCACCAGAGTCAGCCAGTAACTTCAAATTCTTGTCTCCAACTTGAACAAAAACATATGGATCAATACAGTGCTCAGGATTACCAGATACAATGTCCTGGTCTCCAACCCCCAGAATCATATCTTGGATCTCAGTCATCAATTCATCCATCCTGTCATCATTATCATCACCGACCGCATTAACCTTAGTGAAACTATTTTTGTTACTTTGACAAACCCTTGCAAAATGTCCAATTTTGCCACATGATCTGCATTGAACATTCTTTGCTGGACATGCTTTTCCTCCTTTTACGTGTAAAGTGTAGCCACATCTAAAACAAATATTAGATTGCTTGAAAAAGCTACAAGATTTGTTCGCTTCAACTTTGTTGTGAGAAAGTCCCGTAGACTTGCGTCTGTCATCAGATCTCTGAACTACATTCACCTGTTCAGCTTGAGCACATTCCAATTCTTTAGCAGATTTAATAGCAGTCTCAATGCTTTTAGCAATCCTAATGGAATCCAACAAGGACGGATCTCCCAATGACAACAATTTTTGCTTTATAGCTTTATCAGAACAGTGACAAATAAATTGGTTGCGTATTAACTGATCCGTAAATGTGTCAAAACGACATTCTGACGCCAATTTCCTCAATGCAGAAATGTAAGTATTAACATCTTCTCCACTTTTTTGCTCTCTCCTAAAAAACTTATGTCTTGAAATAACTAGACTTGGTGGTGCATCAAATCTGTTGCCCAATTTCTTAAGGGCTTCATCAAATTCATCGAGTTCCTCGCCTTCATCCGCTTGAACATCTGGTAAATGTTTATATACCGACCTCCCCTCAAAACCTAACGAATGGAGTAACAGGCATTGTTTCCTTTCCGGTCTAAACCTTGACGCTCCAATAGCACCCATATACGTTTCAAACGCATCATACCATTGCCTCCATGGTATGATTGGTTCACCAGGTGTATCCAAAAAAGGTGGTGGAGGGTTGACTGACTGCATGACAGGAGAACGAGTCAACACAGACCCATAAAAAAATAATCCAATCCAGAATTGAAAGGTCCAGAGCGACAACTGCTAGATAGAAACACTATTAAGGTTGAAAATCACTGACGTTCAAAGATGTCTGCCACACTTCCCATCAAAAATGGGCCTGCCTGCACCATCACCTCCTGGATGAAGGATCATGGGATGAAAAACACACAAAAAATCACTGCAGTCCAGGAAATCAGCAATCAGCTGAGGAATAGTACCAGCACGAGTGGGCTGCGCAACGTCTGCCTGGGGTGATCCAGTTTCACAGCTCCTCGTCGCCAAAAATGAAGTGAGCTTGAAACGACACGAACAGAGGTAAATAAGTCCTCAGCTATTTATTGTATAAAGCTCATAACAAGCTAACGTTGTGGTACAAATGAACATTGTAATCACCCCAGCACATAGCAGTTGGCCCTCCGTTGTCAGGACTCCCCGACCCTGCCGTCACGACCGTTGCCCTTCAATCTCCGGTGTTTCTCATTCGTATTTCAGAACGAGGAACACCGAGAAACAACACACGGGCGCGCGTCAGCGTCTTCGCTGCGCGCGTGGCACCTTAAACAGCTGATTCAGCTGACCGCGGCACGCGCAGCGGAGAACGCAGCAAACAATTACTGTGCTTAAGCACTACAAGCTTCCCTTTCTAAAATACTGTATTTTGTTGTTAGGCCCCACTCTGTCCGAATCCTAGGTGGGCTATTCTCTGTCCATGGGGTATGTGCTTGATTGGAACTGCAGGAAGTACATCAAAGGAGCAATACCATAATTTAAATATAATGTAAGCAGCTGCCCAGCTACCAATTTCATAAAGATGTTACAAGCAGTAAATTGATTTTAATAAAAATGCAAAGCAGATTTTGATCAAGGGAGAGATTTTCTTAACTATGCTTTTACCAATGTTTGTGATGCAGAATCTAAGAAAAGTAATCCAAGGACCAAAATTGCTTCTAGAATTCATTGTCCGCTGTTTGGGGGTTCTCCTATAGAATTAGAACTTTCTCCAGTAATAGGATGATTCTAACAGTTCTAATTTGGCTGGGTAAGCAAGGATTGTCTTCTTGCTCTCCTAACTAAAGAAAAGAGGCAAACATTGCATATCCCTCTCATTTCTCATTGGTTCCTCCCCATTACCGTGCACAAATGCTATATTCAGTTTGGTTGCCCCTGACATGGTCCTTCCTCCAATGTCTATTAGTTAGATATTGAAGTATGATTCATTTACCAGTTTTCGACTTCTAAATTTCACCATTTAGAATATGCCTATGAAGTAAGGGAAGCATCATTGTGCAAGAATATACCCCATATAACGAGTCAGTAAAGAAAAAAAAATGAGTTTTGTTAAAATATGTGATCATCCAATGTGTCGTCACATTTATCACTATCATGTCCAAGAGATTCATGCAGAACTTAGCTGTTTTTAGAGTAATGTGTCTTATGCAGAGTTGGTAATTGTCTGCTGCGCTCCTACTCAATTATTGTTTGTTTAAAAATCTTCCAACATGCCTACTATTTAAATGCTTGTCTACTGAATATCATCCCCAACTATTTCCTAGTACAAGAACATCGAGGACAGAATATCAAGGGGAAAATAGAAGTTTTGATTTATTATTACTAACTCCACATATAAGTACAGCATGGGTACCTAGAGGTGGAGTCAAGTATAGAAAATCTAGACTTACTTAACTGTCGATATTATATTTTCAGTATTCTGTACTCTATGTTGTGTCCTATCTATTGTGTAGCATTGATATTCAGAGGCACACATATTTAAACCACAGGTATCAGTGACTTACACCTGGAAGTTCATGGGCACATCAGGAAAATGTCAAGAACAGTAAAATCACATAGGAAATGTATGAAGATCAAAATGTTTATATTGTAAATTGCAGTAAACTATACAACATCATGCAGTCCAAAAAATAGGATCTCGGGTGCACAAACACCTCATTATCACAACATTTTAAAACGTTTGCAAAATGTACATACATCTCTTTTCCCAGAGAATAAAATGTCAATGTATCACTACCCTCATCATTACATTTCAAGTTAATTAAATTATGAAAAAAACACTTCCTCAATGTAATAAATGTTTATTCATTTATTCACTCATCTTATATTTTTCTACAATGCTGCCCTACCTAAGGGTATAAGCATTTTTAACAGTATATTAGAACATTGGAATGCTGGGGGCTCCATTGAAAACAATGGAGTGCTGTGGGCTTTTACTGGCCGGTAAAAGCCCGCAGCACCAACATTCCAATGTTCGCTTTGTTCACAGCAACAGCTGTGAACAAAGCCTCACGGAACCCGCCGTAGCTGGCTCTACCGGCTATTAAAGTCCCTCTCACTTGTTAAATGCCCTCGCCTTCGGCTCGGGCATTTAATGCGGGGAGTGGGCCTTCAATAGCCGGTAGAGCCCGTTACGGTGGGTTCTAAGGCTATAATAACAGCAAGGAGCTTGAGGACTTTGACCACATCAAAATATAGATTAAACGAAAGACTAACTAATAATGGATTGTAGTGAGCTATTATAATTTGGGATGGAAACAGGTTAATAGGGCAAAAGGAACAAGAGAGTGTGGTCAAGGCACATAAATAAGTGGGAGGATGGCAGAGAGGGCTATAGTAACGGAAAGAGAGGAGGAGG
This sequence comes from Pleurodeles waltl, assembly GCF_031143425.1. Lineage (NCBI taxonomy): Eukaryota > Metazoa > Chordata > Amphibia > Caudata > Salamandridae > Pleurodeles > Pleurodeles waltl. Next base: position 106,212,202 of record NC_090446.1, read on the forward strand.
GGGGATTGAAGAAGATTAAAAGGGCGCTCAACATGGTAGACTGGGGTTGAGAAGGAGATTAGGAAGGGGAAAGAGAAAGAGAAGACAATGGAATGGAAAAGAGTTCAGAGAGAGTAAAGATGAAGGATAGGATCAGTGGAAGTTAGAGGTAGGAACAGGCATGGGAGGAGGATTGGAATACATTGGTGAACATGATCAAATGAGAAAGGAACTAAGAATTAGGATAAAACAAATATTCCAGGACCTGAAGTTCAATAGAAAAGAAGAGTGTTTTGCAAGTTATTTCAGATAACAATTAAAAGGGAAGATTTTTAACTTCTCGTATAAGGTTAGTAGGTCATTGTGACATTTCAGCTGGGTTAGAATCCCAGAGGGTGAGAGATACTCCAGAAAAGGACTGTGCTATTGCTAAAATGGTTTTTCGGATCTTTAAATTTAAGCCTTATGATGTTTCTGAATCTTTTTGGTGTTGTTTACTTCAGGGTTTTTTAAATATAATATACAGATTGCTAGAATGAGCTAAATGAATTACTTTCAAAGTAATATAGACTATTATGAACTTAATTCTGGAACCATCAAGAAGCTAGTACAGATCTTTCTTGCTCTGGGGTGATGTGATTGAATTTGTGAGGGTCACACATCAAGAAAGCCTCTGAAAGGAGGACAGACTTACATGGGTCAGAGAGTATTTAGGGATTCTGATGAAAGATGTGTTCCTATAATCAAAACTAGATATAACCAGAGATTGGACTATTACTTGGAAGTTAGCCAGTAATAAAAAGGATTTTAATAGTTTTAATAAGAGCTGGGACATTCTGGCAGATTTTGTGATGTGATTGCTATATTAATCCTTTGACAGGGAGTGGCCAGTCCAGATACCAGGAAAGTTTACTTTAGCTAAAAGGTGAGTCTTGAAACCTACAGAAAGAAGCTCCTTAAGCCATTCTCTGTTCGGTCTATCGTGGTGGTGTGTCTGTAGGATGATGAAGTTGGTTTTCTCCAGATTGAGTCTGAGGAAGGCTGCAGTTTTACCAAGCAGGTTTTCAGAAATATTAGACCATCAAAGGTGATACACATGAGCCTATCACTGGAACATTTATCAACATTGCATTGAATACATCAGGGGAACTAAGTAAAAAAAAACAGAAGATTACCCAGAACCACTGTAGGATACTGACAGATCCAGGAAGTATCTATTGAGGCCAGTTTGAGACTCCTCCATGTAACACACTCTGTAGAATATATTATCAATGCAGCCTAAGTGTCATGGGCCAAGTGTCAAGCACTTTGAGTGTCAGATATAAGAGGAAGAAGGTATGAAGAGATGCAGAAGTTCAGAGGCTTCTTAGACCTGTCTAGAGCAGGGATACACCCTTGACATCACAGGCTGCAATATCGAGTATCAGGACTTGGGCTTACCAAACACAGACTAACAAGCTATGCTTGAAATTGGTGATGACACTGAGAAATATTGCTTGGATCGGAATCACAGAATAACCTCAATGGGAGGTCAACAATGAGAGATGTATTGAGTCATGAGCTCAGAGAAAGTAATTTATGAGAAAAGTAGATTGTCCTAGAAGTTTGTTATAACATGGAAACCCTGGCAGAAATATTTGGGATTTTGTTAGGACTGCACTTGGCTTGGCACTTCATATTTGTTTTCTGTTTTTGTGACCTGTCTCTTAAGGCAGTGTTTATTAACCTCTGGTCCGAGGACCGATGGTGGTACATGAGGCCTACTCAGTGGGTCCTGAACTGTTTTACAAAATTAAATAATTTTAAACTTAATACATTAAAATGAATAAAGCACATACAAATAAAGAAGCAATGCTGGAAATTTAAAAACTTTTTCTATATTTGATTGTGAAATAAACAATGTATTTTAATATTTGAGCATGTGTTTGATGTATGCTTGGGTCAAATCATAAAAATTGCTGAGGCGAGGCCAGGGGTACCTGGTTTTTAATAATGACCCAGTTGGTGGGTCCCTGTATTCCAGTAATGATTCAGTGAGGGTCCACAGAAGTCAAAACGTTATGAACTGCTCTCAGGGGGTTCGTCCAGCTGGATATGGGTGCTGGTTCAGGTAGTTGGCTGAACTCGGGACTCTGAACAGGAGATCAGCAGATTAACCATTGGAGTCACTATGAGAGTCCTGGGTTCAGGTGCCGGTCCAATCCCTATGACTCAGGCTGGAGGACAACAGGGCAGCTATCCAGCAAGGCAGCAGTCCAGCAAAGAAGTAGTCCAGAAGGGCAGCAGTCCAACAGAGTGGCAGTTCTTTCAGCAGCACAGTAGCCCTTGACCTGGCAGAGTATCCACAAGTCCAGAAACGTACTGAGGAGTTGGTGTCTGAGGTCCAATATTTATACCAGGTGCCTCCTTCTTTGAAGAGGGTGAGGCTCCTAGAGGCTTCCTTTGAAGCACACAGGTTTCCTGTTTCCCCTGTCCGGGATCCTTACTAAATACAGGGGACATGAAGTCCTTTGTGTAGAGACAGGACACAGCCCATTCAAATGTTAGAGGGGCTGTGTCCAACTTCACCCTCTTATCCTGTCAGCCCAACTGTCAGCTACTGTCATGTGACCCAGACAGGCTGCAGGCACTAAATGGCTAAAGCGGGAAAATGCAAACTTTCTAGAAGTTGCATTTTAAAAAATTGTATTTTTAATATGCCTTTACCATCAGAGAGGGTTTTTCAGTACAGTTCCAAAGACACCAAACATTAACTGATCACCTACTCCCATTTCGAAGTTACAGCTTATTAAATCTAATAATGTAACGCCGATGTTGTCCTAAGGGGGAGGTAGGTCTTGCAGTAGTAAAAAACGAGTTTAAGAGTTTTTCACTACTAGGACATGTAAAACTTAAAAGTACATGTCCAAATTGTAAATATTCTGCAACCTGCCCTTTGGTCTGTCCAGGGCCCACGCCAGGGGTGACTTATATGTATTAATAAAAATGAAGGTTTGGGCAGGTTGACATGACAGTTAAAAAATAAGCACACAGAGCCGCCTTTGAACAGACCTCAGGGCCGCAATGGCAGCCCTGAGACCTGTTCAAAGGCTACTTAAGTGGGTGGCACAATCAGTGCTGCAGGCCCATTAGTAGCATTTAATTTACAAGCCCTGGACACAGGTAGTGCCACTCTTGTAGGGATTTACAAGTAAATTAAAAATGCCAATTGGGTGTAAGCCAATTCTACCATGTTTTAAGGAGAGGGCACAAGCACACTAAAACTGGTTATCTGTGGTAAGGTACAGAGTCTTAAAAGCCAACAAAAATGGGTTTAGAAAACTGTAGGATGAAGGCCAAAAGTTAGGGTATGACCCTGCAGAAAGGGCTAAATTAAATGCGCAGGATTTGCAGTGAGAGCAATACATGCCGTGTGCGTTAGAAGCTGGTGCCTTGCCTTTGTGGTAGTTCTAGTTTATGCTAAAACTTACCACTAGGTTTTGCAAAATTTTTACAATCTTCCTAAAGGAAGTAGGGAGAAGAGCCCTTGAATCCCCACCTGAAACATGCATTTGCTCTCGTTTGTTGTTGAGCTAAGGTGACACTTTTACAACAACAGCACGAGAGAAAGGGGGAAAATAGAAAAATAGGATCTAATTATGCTGCACTGTTGGTTCTCGGTTTCTTTTCGCTTTATTGTTGTTTGCTTGACATGTTTATGTGTATCCATGCATGAACCCCCACACACTGATTTTTCACTCCTCGTCGAATTTTGAAACATCTAACACTTCTGAAATTGTGTTTCTGTTTCCATGGTAAATAAATACGAATCTTAAGCAGGTCAGGAATGCTTCTGCTGAAGTGAAGGGTTCTGTTCTCTCAGGTTTAGGGAAACAACAGAGAGAATATGGCAGTTTTGTTTTCCCATGACTGCTTCCCATTGACAGCTGTTTTTATTCGGTTATATTTACAAAATTCACCCATTGCCACTTCACTACATTGTCTAACACAGGGAGGGCCACGTGCGTGATGCACATGCATAATCTAGTGCTTTGAAGCTACTTTGGCAGGGTACCCTTCCATAATAAGATAATATTCTTCAATGTAAGTTAATTCTTTACCAGGTGTGTATGTTTCTTTGTAGTACAACACACATGCAAAGTTGCAAACCTTTGGAGGAAATAAAACTTTCGCTGCCAAAGTTAATAGACAGGAATTTGCTTCAAAACTGATGAAAATAAGGACAAAGTAGCGCTTTGTACAATTTACTGTTACCTTAGACCTACTATCCAGTGGAAGACAAGCTCTGAAGGGTGTCAAGAGAACTAATACCTAATATTCCCCGAGAGGACAATGTGTCATTAATCACCCTGACTATATTTTGAAACAATACCATGTATGTTTAACAGCCTGTGTTAATCCTGCCTGAGTATGACTTGGAAATATATTTGGAAAAAGGAAACAAACATTTAGAGATCAATTAGAAACAACAACGCTTTGTGTTGTTTTCTTAGTGGTACAAACATTGACAAGTTTTTTGTTGAAGTTTGGCACACGGTCAACTTCTTAGAAAAGATGTAGAATATGCGTGCACTGGGAGAGAGGTGCCTTGCCATTTGGGGTTTGTGTGGCGCCAGTTCAAATTGTTGAGAACCGTAGGTGGTGCTCGCCAAAGGTGAGACACAGCCTGTGGCGTAACAAGGGCGCCCGCAGCCCCAGAGGTACAGAGGGGCCCAGAGCTCCAGGTGGCTTGAGAGCTCCTGAGTGAATGCAGAGAGGAGATCCCCCATGTTCTTTGCAAGGGGTCCCACTCCAGTTTTGTCACGCCACTGAACACAGCCTTGTGCTGTGCAATAGGTGCATTTACTTTGAATCTAAAACAGGTTTCCAGGCAAACTCCTAGTCAATTCCTTTTGTTGATTATTATATGACCTTTCAAGAAACTCTGTGAACACTTTTAAGATATTTATATTTGCACATGTTTTTTACCAAATTAAGGGCTTGGTGTAGCAAGGCTTTTACGAGTCGAAAACGGCGAAAATCGCTGTTTACGAGGCGCAAACCCCACATCGCGATCCCCATTCCCATTTTGCGAGTCGGTAACCTGGTTACCGACTCGCAAAATGGGACTGTGAGTCGCAAATAGGAAAGGGTGTTCCCCTTCCTATTTGCGAGTCGCAGCGCGGTGTACGATTGCTTTGGGACCGCGAACGCGGTCGCAAAGCAATCGCAGTTACCACCAGTGTCACACTGGTGGTGACCCATTCGCAAAAGGGAAGGTGTCCCCAGGGGACCCCTTCCCTTTTGTGAATGGCCTTGAAAACATTTTTTCAGAGCAGGCAGTGGTCCTATGGATCACTGCCTGCTCTGAAAAAATGAAAGTGACACGTTTCATTTTTTACATTTTGTAATGCATCTCGTTTTACTTTAAGAAAAATGGGCTGCATTACAAAAAAAAACTGCTTTATTTAAAAGCAGTCACAGACATGGTGGTCTGCTGTCTCCAGCAGGCCACCATCCTTGTGAGTGCCGCGACTCGCAAGTGGGTCGCAAATTGCGACCCACCTCATTAATATTAATAAGGTGGGCCTTTGCGACCCCCTTGCGACCCCCTTGCGACTCACAGATGGTGTCAGCAACTCGCAATGCAGGAATTTCCTACATCTGGCCCTTTGTGAAAAATACTGTGATGAAATGTTCTGGGAACCACATGTTTTTCCCGCCCAGGTGGATGAACTGACAGATCTGGAATATTAGATAAATCAGTGGGGGTCTTATGAAGCCTGCCATATATTTTAGCAAAAAAAAGCAAAATGTGACAGCAGTGGGTCTGGAACAATTTTCAGTGCGGAGGTGCTGCCCTCAATTTTAGATCACTGAAGTCACAGGATTGTGAAAAATGCAAGTTGCACAAGGAACAAATGTAACAAAGGAGCCATGCCCATTCAGCGTGAGAGTGTAACGGGTGTGGTGCGAAGCTTGTGCTCCATTTTGTAGCGCACTGACATAAATAGATTACTAACACATGTATGGAAGTGCTCTGCAATTTACAGACAGCTCATTTTCCATTTAAATGTGGCAGATTTTTGCAGTTTTACTAATAAAACTTTATGGAGCGCACACAATAATGTGTGGAAATCTAGTCTCGGCAAATATTTCTCATTTGTGCCTCACCAAGTTGTTTTGATTTGATTTGATCCTATTTGTTTGCCTCACACTTCAGAATTACACAATAATGTGCTTCATTTGTGCTTTCCTAACTGCTCATATATTTTTAAATAGTTGCACATTTCATATACAGGTATTTAAATATTGTATGTTTAAAAAAAGACACCCTACAGCCTATTCGTGCACGCTGCCCGTACCTAAGTGAGGTTGTCAGATAGTTCACCTTACCAAACGCTTTGTCAGTAGTCAAAGAAATAAAAGTAAACTCCAAACTCCAAGTAAAAAGAGTAAGTTACAATTTGTCAGAAGACATAGCCTGACATTTGACCTCTGTCTTTGAAAGTACAGGAGATGTAAAAAAAAAAAGTGAAGGTACTTTATGGCTCATGCCACCTTCTGAACTCAAAATGATTATTTTGGGGGGGTCTGCATCACCCCCCAGCACTCCTGCTCCTATGGGGGACAGATCTGAACTGAGCATCAGGGACACATCCTGGGGGAGCGGCTGCCAAAGTCCGGGGCCATGAGCTGCGCGGGATCTTCAACCACGGAAAGGAAACACTGTCGTAGAAACATGCGCATTACTACCAATGGTGCAGCAGGTGAAGTGGCGCCGGGGCCCATGAAACCCTGATGATTGATGCATTTTAAACTTACCAGTTAAAGGAGGCATTTTTCTTGCTTGGGCGAGAGCCAATGGCATCCTTCCTATCCCACTGTATAGGATCAGTGTCATCAGCCCCAAAGCAAGGAAAGAAAATGCGTCCCCACTCCCAACCAGTCATACTAGGGGAGCGGTGAAGCTCTTAGACCCCCTGAGCCTCGGTGCAACTGCAAGTGCTGCACTGTCGGTAACGAGAAACGCCCCCTAGAGGAAACAGCACGAAGTAAGGGGGGTGGGGAGAACATCTGCACTATTTTATCTGAATGTGTACTTTTGTTGAAACGCAAGGATCCATTCATAAAAGGTAGGGACCCCCAAAATAAGTGGCGTCAGGACACTCTTCAACTCACCTGCCTTTCTAATCAAAATATGCTATGAAATGAGGAAACTTCTCAGAGCTATGAATAAAGTGGGCACCTTTTTTGTGCTTTGCAAAATGATCAGCACTCCAATTGGCTGAGAAATAACTTTCATTTACTTTATGGTAGTAATGTGGCGTGTAATTAATGAATAAAATAGTAGAATGAATGAACAGATTAATCAATAAATTAATGAACGAATGAAGGCATGGATTGATGAATGAACTAATGGATGAGTGCAAGAATGGATGAATACATGGATGGATGAATGGATTGGCGAATTAATGAATTAATTAATTGATTGATGATTGAATGACCGAACGGATGGTTAATCATGTATCGCTCTCTATAAATCGTGGCTTGAGAACAATCTCCACTGCGCCAGCGAGTTTGATGCACCCTAATCTGCACACTTGTCTGTTGTGTGAAGACTTCGCTGGTGCGCGTGCTGCGAAGCGGACCCTGTTGAGATGAGTGAGCACCTTTTCACTGGTTGCACGTGCAAGGTGCATACACAGGTGGGCTGTATACAAACCTGGCACAGATGATTAGTGAAGAGATTATAACGCAGGGAGTGGTTGGAGGGGCGCACATGTGAGAGCCTGAAACAGGTGTGAAGTATGATAAGTGTGTGAGGAAATGACATTGATGAGAAAGGAGAAGCTGACACCGCTGTATAGTGTAAGGAGCGTGCACTGGTGGTAAGAGTGAGAGTCTGACACGGGTGTGCAGGATGAGGTGTGTGTGAGGAAATGACACTGGTGCGAAGCTAGCACTACTGTACAGTGTCAGGAGCGCGCACTAGTGAGCAGTGACTGGTGTGAAGTGTGAAAGCCTGGGAGAGGTGTGAAGTATGAGGCGTGTGTGAGGAAATGACACTGGTGCGAAGCTAGCACTGCTGTATAATGTCAGGAGCGCGCACTAGTGAGCAGTGAGTGGGACTCGTGTGAAGTGTGAAACCCTGACACGGGTGTGCAGTGTGAGGAGCGTGTGAGGAAATGACAATAGTGAGAAGTGTGAGAAGGTGACATTGCTGTAAATTGCCAGGAACGTGCACTGATGAGCAATGTGACTACCAAGGAGTTGGACTGGTGGGAAGTGTGAGAGAGTCTGACACGGGTTCGCGGTATTAGGAGTGTGAGGAAATGACACTGGTGCGAAGCTAGCACTGCTGTACAGTGTCAGGAGCGCGCACTGGTGAGCAGTGAGTGGGGCTGGTGGTAAGTGTGAAAGCCTGGGAGAGGTGTGCAGTGTGATGCGTGTGTGAGGAAATGACACTGGTGCGAAGCTAGCACTGCTGTACAGTGTCAGGAGCGCGCACTAGTGAGAAGTGACTGGTGGTAAGTGTGAGAGCCTGGGAGAAGTGTGCAGTATGAGGCGTGTGTGAGGAAATGGCACTGGTGCGAAGCTAGCACTGCCGTATAGTGTCAGGAGCGCGCACTGGTGATCAGTGAGTGGGACTGGTGGGAAAGGTGAGAGCCTGACACGGGTGTGCAGGTTGAGGAGTGTGTGAGGAAATTACACTAGTGAGGCGCGAGAGCAACTGACACCGCTGTATAGTGTCAGGAGCGCACACCGACGAGCAGTGAGTGTGAGTAGTGTGAAGTGTAAAAATGTGGCTCAGGTGTGCAGTGTGAGAGGCTTTTTCGGGTTTTCATCTCATGAAGGTGATACTGACGTACTCAACGTGCACTGCAGACATTACCCACTGCAGGAACAGAGGTCCAGGAACTGAGAGGTGTGTGCTCTCAAGGAGCACTGCAAATATCACCCACTGCAGACACAGGGATCCAGGAGCAGAGTAGCGGGTGCACTCAATGAGCACTGCACATATCACCCACTGCAGACACAGGGATCCAGGAGCAGAGTAGTGGGTGTGCTCAAGGAGCACTGCAAATACCACCCACTGCAGACACAGGGATCCAGGAGCAGAGTAGCGGGTGCACTCAAGGGGCACTGCAAATACCACCCACTGCAGACACAGGGATCATGGGGCAGAGTAGCGGGTGCACTCAAGGAGCACTGCAAGTATCACCCACTGCAGACACAGGGATCCAGGAGCAGAGTAGTGGGTGTGCTCAAGGAGCACTGCAAATACCACCCACTGCAGACCCAGGGATCCAGGAGCAGAGTAGCGGGTGCACTCAAGGAGCACTGCAAATACCACCCTCTGCAGACACAGGGATCATGGGGCAGAGTAGCGTGTGCACTCAAAGAGCACTGCAAATATCACCCACTGCAGACACAGGGATCCAGGAGCAGAGTAGAGAGGGGCACTCAAGGAGCACTGAAACACGATGATCTAGACACAGCGAGATGTGTCTACTCGAGGTGCAGTGCAAACATCACCCACTGCTAGCACAGGGATCAGGGACAGAGGTGTGTGCCCTAGTGAGTTCTGCAAAAATCACCCGCTGCAGGCATAGGGATAAAAGAGAAGAGGTGTGTTTCCCCAAGGAGCACTGACCCACTTGAGACTGAGGAGTGAAGGAGCAATAAGGAGTATGCCCTCGTGGAGCAGTGCACACTGTATACCCCTCAAACACAGCGCGTAGGAGCAGCAGATAGGTGTGTGCCCTAGTGAGTTCTGCAAAGACCATCCACTGTAGACACAAGGACGTAGAAGCAGGTGTGTGCACTCAAAGAACACTGCAGACATCAACCACTGCAGACATAGAGGTGGAGGAGCAGAGAGGCTGAAAGGTGCGTGTACTCAAGGAGCACTGCAAACATCACCCACTGCACACACTGGGATCCAGGAGCGGATGGGTGTGTGCACTCAAGCAGCGCTGCAAACATCACCCACTGCACACACAGGGATTCAGGAGCAGAGGGGTGTGTACACTCTAGCAGCACTGCAAATATCACCCCATGCACAAACTGGGATACAGGAGCGGAGGGGTGTGTACACTCAAGCAGCGCTGCAAACATCACCCACTACACACACAGGGATTCAGGAGCGGAGATGTGTGTACACTCGAGGAGCACTGCAAACATCACCCCCTGCACACACTGGGATACAGGAGCAGAGAGGTGTGTGCACTCAAGGAACACTGCAGACATCAACCACTGCAGATGTAGAGGTGGAGGAGCAGAGAGGCTGAGAGATGTGTAGACTCAAGAGGCACTGCAAACATCACCCACTGCACACACTGGGATCCAGGAGCAGAGGGGTGTGTGCACTCAAGCAGCGCTGAAAAAGTCACCCACTGCACACACTGTGATTCAGGAGCAGAGAGGTGTGTGCACTCAAGCAGCGCTGAAAACATCACCCACTGTACACACAGGGATTCAGGAGCGGAGATGTGTGTACACTCCAGGAGCACTGCAAACATCACCCCCTGCACACACTGGGATCCAGCAGCAGAGAGGTGTGTGCACTCAAGGAACACTGCAGACATCACCCACTGCAGATATAGGGGTGGAGGAGCAGAGAGGCGGGGAGGTGTGTAGACTCAAGGAGCACTGCAAACATCACCCACTGCACACACTGGGATCCAGGAGCAGAGGGGTGTGTGCACTCATGCAGCGTTGAAAACATCGCCCACTGCACACACTGTGATTCAGGAGCAGAGAGATGTGTGCACTCAAGCAGCGCTGAAAACATCACCCACAGCACACACTGGGATCCAGGAGCAGAGAGTGTGTGCACTCAAGCAGCGTTGAAAACATCACCCACTGCACACACTGTGATTCAGGAGCAGAGAGGTGTGTGCACTCAAGCAGTGCTGAAAACACCACCCACAGCACACACTGGAATTCAGGGGCAGAGAGATGTGTGCACTCAAGCAGCGCTGTAAACATCACCCACAGCACACACTGGAATCCAGGAGCAGCGAGGTGTGTACACTCAAGGGGCACTGCAAACATCACCCACTGAACACAGCGATTCAGGCGCAGGAAAGCGTGTAAACTCCGGTCTGTACACCAAAGGACACTGCAGACATCAGTCACTGCCCACAGGAGGATCCTGGAGCAGAGAGGTGCGTGTACTCAAAGAGCACTGCAAACATCACCCATTGCACACACAGGGATTCAGGAGCGGAGATGTGTGTACACTCCAGGAGCACTGCAAACATCACTCCCTGCACACACTGGGATCCAGGAGCAGAGAGGTGTGCAAACTCCGGTGTGTACACTGGAGGACCCTGCAAACATCAGCCACTGCCCACAGGAAGATCCTTAAACAGAGAGGTGCGTGTACTCAAAGAGCACTGCAAACATCACCCGCTGCAGACAGAGGGATCCAGGAACAGAGTGGTGTGTGCACTCAAGCAGCGCTGCAAACATCACCCACTTCACACACATGGATTCAGAAGCAGAGAGGTGTGTACACTCAAGGAGCACTGCAAACCACCCACTGCACACAGCGATTCAGAAGCAGAGAGGTGTGCAAACTCCGGTGTGTACACTGGAGAACCCTGCAAACATCAGCCACTGCAAACATTACTCACTGCAGACACATGAACCAAGGAACAGAGAGATGTGTGCACTCAAGGAGCACTGCAAACATTATTCACTGCAGACACAGGGAGGCAGGAGCAGAGTGGGGTGATCTGTCTGAAAGGAGTCAACGTATTTATTGGAGGCACAAGAGGCAGGAGCAGTAAGGTATTTGCCCTCGTGAGTACTGCAAACCAGTGCTTAATTTGAGCCTGTGGCTTCCAGTGCGAGCACCGGCACTTATTTTTGAGGGCCGGCACTTATTTTTGTGCCTTAATGCATTTACTTCCACCAAAAGACACATATAGCGAAGAAGGAGGAATATAAAAACGAAAATGCGTCACACGAGGATAAAGCAGAAAGCTGCAGGAGTGGCCTGAAGGGGCAGGGAGTGGGTTTAACTGGATTGAAGAGGCCCGAGATGGCTTCAGGATTACGCTGCCTCAGTATTCCGTGTTCGCACTTTTAATTGAAGCAGCCGCGTGTTTCGGAGGAGAGCTTTGGATACCGGCACGTTTTTAGTAACAAATTAAGCACTGCTCCAAACATCGCCCATTGGCAGAAACACAGGTGAATGAGCAAGTAGGTGTGTTCCCTCATACAGTCAAGCAAACTTTACTCACTTCTGAAACATTAATGTATGTAAAAACGGGGAATTCCTACTCTGTGTAGTGTCTGCAACTCGTGCTCTAACTCGCAGACTTCCTAAGCTATAATACACATTGTTAGAAGTGTAATGCAAGGCCCCTGATGCCAGCCCACATAATCATGACAACGCTCCCCGCAGCACTTTCACTGCACTTAGATTAGCGATGAAGACTGGGTGAATGGAAGCAATACGTGCATGGTCCAGCTCTGTCATTTGAACCGCCTCATGGCGCTACGAACGATCCTTAGAGTAGAGCTTGTCCCTGAAGGCGCGGTGCCTGACACCAATACGGCTAACCCTAAGGAGGCGCATGCGCCCCCCCCCCCCCCCCCCACCACCACCAGACCGTCCCCACCCTCGGTGTGCGGGGGTCTGTGGACTGTCCCTGGTTGAGCACGGGGGCCTTACACTGATGTCTCTGCTCCAGACACGTCTCTTCGGCTGTGCTCCGTAGTTTCCGGGTGTCTCTGCTTTCGGGTCTATCTGTGGTTGGCTGGATGCGGTGTCAGGTGGACACACCCACTCGCCTGTCTTGTATCCCAGCTCCGAGCACCGGCCCGCGGGTGATCAGACATCCTGGCATCAACAGCAGCTCACAGGGCGGAAGGAGGGGGCACCAGATGGGACATAATTGCACAGCCTTCTGTAAATCTTGCCGGCTTGGAGGACTCATTAGGGATGCGAGAGGGCCCCCGGAGCCCCCAACCCGCAGATCCTACGCTACAAATTTCTCCACGGAGGCTGAAGGCACGCAATGTATTTTTTCCCCTAATAGTCGACTCTTAGCACTTCAAAACACACACTGCGTTCTTTGGCGGGTTGCCGAACCTAGAGAGAAGAGTGTGTGCATGATTGGAGTTCCACTGACTGAATAGGCAAAGAAAACCTGGCACGCCCAAGATCACACATGTTGTTAGCTGGTGAAGTTCAACATCCTCACACCTTTCTACAAATTATGCTTCTTGGCCATTATAGTGCCTGGGTTTAGCAAAACAAGAGGATGAAGGAACTATCGGATATCTCATAAATATTACTCGGGATGAAATTACAATTACATTTGAAATTACGAAACTCGGAAAAAACACACACTGAAGATAGTCCCCCTCTGTGAACCACTGTTCTACAAAATCGGTGCAAACATAAACACCCTTACACTTTAGAGGAGGTTCGAGTAGGCATTTATGTTTAAAATATCTCGGAATCTAGCTGTATGTCGAAAGCCATTCCTCACGACAATACAGACCTATGAAGCCTAGCAAACCACAAAATACCATACCCACGAACTGACTTAGCACATGCTTCTGCGACTTAGAGTTTTGTTGCCCACGTGACTACGCATAACAACAACTTGTCTCGTGTCGTTCTTTCTGTTCGACTCTCCGACGCCGAGCCTGGCACGCGCGTTAACACATTTTAAATAGAATAAAATGAGCATTCCACTTGAACACCCCGGAGAGGTTTGCGCACGTTCTGCAGCAGCGTGTTTCCCCGTGCACACTTCACACCTCTAAAACCTGGGCCCAGATCCACACCACACCCTCAGATCTGAACATTCAAAACCCCGCCGCTGGCATCAAAGACACAGGCTTGGATCTGTGTGGTCCAGACCAGACATGGCACCCTCTCAGGCCCCCTAGTTCTGACATCCCGTCCGATGCATTGTCCCCAGATTCTACACTGAGCATTTCCTGTCCTACACTGTCCTATCCTGGACATTCCAGACGCTGGACTGACAGCTCCCACCCACATCCTGGCATTCCAGACACTGACATGTCCACATCCCCCATAAACCCCGATTCTGCAATTCTCGACCTCATACTGACGCCCTTGTCTGGCATTCAAGCCCCTGCATTGATACCCTCACCGTTTATGGTGATCAGACCCTAAGAACCTAAAAAAGTGACATTTAGCAAATATAGAAGTTCTACAATTTTACATCAACGGAGCGACGCGAAACGACATCTCTCATCAACATAGGAAGACTGACGTGACACTTAGAAAATAAATGCAATGCAATGTTCAAAACCAGCATCATACATGTTAGTTAAATTGCTTCCTTATAGAGGTTGCTAACTAGCACAGCCTTGTGACACTTAAAAAGCGCCTCTCACTGTTTTTAGTCGCCTCTCTCTAAAAACCGGAACAGAAGCCAAATTTGAGGAAATCTGCCCGGACAGCTGTTGAAAAACCGGGACTTTCTCGGCAACTTCAAGACACCTGGTCACCCTATCACCGTGACATCCGCATGTCTTCCCCTCTGACCCCCGACTCTGTGATTGGCTGACTCTGTTGATCTCGTTCGAGGTCGGCTGCACCTCTGACCCTGGCCCAGGAGGCCTGACTCACCTCTACGATCAGTGTTTTAGTGCTGGCCTTTCCTTCGGACCTCCCTCTGACCCCAGCTAGGACTGACTTTAACCCAAGACGGCGTCTCTCTTGTTATGTCATCTCCTAATGGCCGACGCCAGCTCTCACCTGGATGACGATCTTGAAGGTGGAGACCTCCACGATCTTGGTGCAGATGATGCTGTCCGGGTCCTCGTTCTCGGAGTGGTTGACCTCCCCCATGGTGAAGATCATGGGCAGCGCCAGCAGCAGAGAGGCCAGCCAGATGACTGTGATGAGCTTCTTGGTGCGGCTGCGCGACATGATGCTCTTGGCCTTAAAGGGGTGGCAGATGGCCATGTAGCGCTCCACGCTCAGGCTGGCGATGTTCAGCGCCGTGGCGTAGGTGCAGGCGTCCCGCAGGAAGTAGTAGCCCTTGCACACGGCGTTGCCGAAGGCCCAGGGGTGGTGCACCCAGATGAAGTTGTAGAGCTCGATGGGCATGCCCAGTATGAGGATGAGCAGGTCGGACAGGGCCAGGCTGCCCAGGTGGTAGTGCACCGTGCTTTGGAGGTTCTGCAGGGAGCGCTTCCTGGCCAGGGTGTAGGCGGTGATGGAGTTTCCGGTGGTGCCCACGAGGAAGAGCCCTAGGTAGATGACGGTGACCAGCACCTTGGAGTAAATGTCGGTGTTGACCTCCAGGTCATCCTCCGCGTGGCTGGCCTTGGTCAGGGGGTCCCCGCTCTGGTTGGACGAGTTTAGTCCGAAATCTTCGCCCTGGAGGGCACCCCATGTCAGCCCAGGGGGAGTCTCCGAGGTGATATTCAGTATAAAATCCATGGCGTGGGAACAGGCCAGCGGTCGCTTCCCGCCCTCTAGAGTCCCGACAGTGAGTGACCCCTGGTGCCAGGAGGTGCACCTCTCTGGCTCGAAGTGCCACTTTCTTGTGGCAACAAGTTGCGGACCGTTCTCTACTGTGCCATCCGATTTTCACATTGGTGCCAAGACAAGCTGTGCTTCCTAATGACAGCTGCTATCCTCCTGGTGACAAACATTGTAGGCATTGCCATTCTTCCGGTGCCTGACAGTGCAGCCTGGCAGAACCCCTCCCCACTCACGCTGCCAGGATGTGTCCAATCATATTAGCATGGTGTGCCAGGGGTGCGCCCTCGCGGCGTTGGGCACGGTATACTCTATGCTAACGGTGTCTCTTCGTGGTGACTTCACTCCAGACGATGTTCTATTTCAAGTGCCATCCAAGCCCTCTGGTGCCAGACAGCGATGGGTTTTTGTCCATGATGCAAAGGCATGACTATGACGACTATTCACAATGCAAGAAAAAGTCCACTGATAAAGCCACGAACTGTGCACTAACAGTGCCGCTGAAGTCCATATGCTCACAAGGCCAGGGGGTGTCACTCACGGCGGACATGCACACATGTCGCCAGGAACTGTTTTCATATCAGGCATTGTAGACCCGAGATGACGGAGAAGGTCCACTCACAGGAATTGTCCACTGATGATGCCAGGCAGTTAACACTGAATGAATTCACTCACGATGCCAGGTTACGTCCACTCGTGATACCACGAAAGTCCACCCACACTGCCATGCAGTTAACACTGTCGGTGCCAGGAGAAGTTCACCCACGTTGGCAGACAGTGTTAAATCACTGTTCCGGGCTGGCTTTTCCGTGCCGGATGACACCCCTCAGATACAGGCAGTGCCAATGGTGCCATGCAATGCCCCATGGCAACTTGCCAGGACAGATGACCGCGGTGATATGGAACACGTAACAACGGAAGGCTGCGTTCCTGGAGAAGCAGGTGGTTCAGCCCTTTGGCAGGTGGCAATGCCAGACTGTGGTCCTTTCAGTGTCAAAGGTCCCTGCAGTGTCAGACAGAGACCCTTTAGTTCCAGCACTCTGTAAAGTGCCTGCAGTGCCTAGCTCCTCCGATGTCCAGTTTCTGAGCCTCGCAGAGCTGGAAGGCACTGCGCGTGAAAACTTGCCTGCCTTTAAAATATCGTAGGGAAAGAGGTGGGGGCTGCGGGGGCTGTCCTTGTCGCGTGGTGGAAACCTCTTTAAAGAAGCCGCTCCGAAAGCCCCGAATCCCACCCAATTCATCAATTTCTCCTCCCAGCCAGTAGGCTAAAGCCCCTCTCTCGTTGATTTAACGAGATAGCAGCACGCCCCCCCTGCTAACGCCCCCCACCCCACACGAGCAGAGCAGCTCAGACCTCAGCATCTCCCCACAACCCTCTCACTCTCCGCTGCTGCGGTAGAAACACTCACGGAGGGCACGCACACAAATACACACACAGCACCCACCTCTCAACAAATAGCCCGCGGATTCCCCCAGAACACCCCCCACCCCCATGCTGCAGCAGGTCAGTGGCCGCTGGAAGATGGAGTGTGGCGCCTGATGTGCGGGTGTGGTGTGCAGTCGGGGCTTGGTGTGGATGTCTCCTGGTGCTTGGAATGGGGGTAAGGGGTGCGCTACGGACATGCCGGTGTTGACAAGTGCCGATGCCGAGCACCGGAAATCACCGGCTCAAATTAAGCACTGGTATGGCATAGGAGTTTAACTGTGTGGCACAGGCTTAGTACCAGTGGCGCCTATTTACATATATAGTGCTTCATACAACATTTCTGCTGTTTCTAACCGCTGCGTATAAAGGGTGTTGCATTCTCAAATTGTACCCATAGGAGCGAGCAGGTATACAGGCGGAGTCAGGTTGTGCATGTGCTGGAGCGAATGAGGTGTTGTGGTGTGTTTTGTGGGGTCAGTATAGGACTTACCGACTCTGATTGTGTAGGAGAGTGAAGAGGGTCTAGGTGTTAATGGGTGATACTGAGTGTGTAGTGTTTATGAAAAAGGTGTGGGTAGACGTGGCGGGGTAGGTTCCTGGGTGTATGTGTGAGGTTGTGCTCTAAGTGTGTGGATGAGTTCGTGTAAGGTGCTTATTGGGAATTTGGTGTACGTGTGTAGTGTCGATGATGACTCAGTGGAGCCTAAGGTGTGATTTGGATGGGTGGTACACATGCAACGTGTCGATCTGGTTGTAGAAGAAGAGTGTTTGTGTGTGTGTGTGAGGTGTGAATGTTTGGAGTGAGCGCGGTAGATGGAGGGATTCTGTAGGGCTTGTGAATGTAAGGCATCGGTTCTTGGTGTAAAACCTATGAGTCTTACACCAAGATGTGGGGATGGTCCATAAACTGGGTGTCTGATGTTAGATTTTAGGGAAGGGATGAATGGTGAATTGTGGATGTCAGATCATGGGATGCGTATGGCTAATGTGGAGTTGGAGAATTTTTTACATTGTTTGATAAATAGGTTAATGAGGTGTGTAGGGCATATACGAGGATTGTTGGTAGTGTGGGCGAACATATGGTTGTAAGGAAATTGTGCTATATCATGGTGTAGATTTGGTGTGGGTGTAGAGTGGTCAGATGGGTTTATGGTGTATGGAGGGTTTGGTACAGTAGGAACGATGTGCGTGAGCAGAGTACAGAAGGTTAGGCTGAAAGTACTGAGTTGAAGTAGTAACAGATGTCAATAGATGGCGGATGTGTGTTGAGGTGGTTATAGACAAACTAGAGTAGAACTTTTATTGTGTGGTCAATGTAGGTATAGATTTTAGGCTCCTAGAGGTTGGGAAGTAAGCAGAGGGTATTAATAGGTGTAAATATTTTCAATGTAGAGTGTGGGTAGGTAAAATGTTCTTGGGTGAGATTGTTATATGCTTGGTTTTTTTAGAAGCTGTGCAGAGTTTGGGTAGATTGTCTTAGTGGGAATAGAGGCTGTGAGTGTGTGTAGAATGTGTGAGTGTGAGTAGGTGTAGGTGATGATATTGGTTGGGTGTCTAGTGCATGGATATTTGGTTGCAGAGTTCGTAGGGTGAGTGGAACATCTGAATAATTGTGGACGGTGCAGGTAGATGTAGGTCAGAAAGACTGAGTGCAGAAGGTTAGTCGTGGTTGATGAAGATGTAGGTGATTGAGGAGGGGTTTGTTGGAAGTATAGGATTTGAGTGGGCGTGTAGATGGGTTAGTAGCATGTAGAGAGAATGGCGAGGTAGTTAAAGTGGCTTACAGGGGGAGCGCTGGGTGTAGAGGCTACGGGTGGCGTAAAGAGTTTGTATGTAGAGTCTATAGACTCTGGGTGGAGTGAATTGGGTGCAGACAGATGTGAAGGGTGGAGGTAGGTGAGGAGGGTGCAGGCCTGTGTAGACCTTGTTGGCGGGTCCAGAGATTGTGGTTAAAAGTAAATGGTTTGAGAGGGAGTATAGGGTGTTGGCGAATTTTGGAAGAAAGGTGGATGCAAATGGCCTGGATAACTATAGGAGGCAGCAGTTGTAAGAGTTGCAAGTGTGTATAGGGTCTTTGGGTGGTTGTAGAGTGTGGGTAGTTGTAGAGGGCTGAGTGGGAGTAGAAGGTGACTGGATATAGAGTGTGGTTGGGTAAAGTGTAGGCCTGGGCAGAAATTCAATTACAGCAACGTAATCAGAGTAATTTCCTATAATTCTGTGTTACTATTTGAAGCAGAATTACCAATAACTATGCATCTACGCCTGTTTGCGTAATTTGGGAAACAATTCTACTGCAAGAGCATATTTAGTGAGAGCGAGTGGGCTTTCACACTCACTTTTCGTGTTCTGTTGCATTTAGCGCTATTTCTTAGATCTGAAATGCATCCAAGCATCCATTTTGGACTTGAGGGGGCATTTTTCTGCTAAGAAATAGCTCTAAGTGCAGATTTACTCTCCTGATGTAATTCTGTTACCTCACGGAATTATCAGGTAATTCCATATGATTATGCTACAGGGAATTACATGAGTTACGCCCACGCCCTCATAAAGAGTTTGTAAGTAAGTGTGAGTGTAAACAAATGGGGTTTTCCAGAGGCTGTGGGGGTTGAGAGGTATAAGTCAGTGTAGAGGGTGTGGGTTGTGCAGCTTGCATGGGTAGATTTATAGGGCATATGGCCTTGTCTAGTGGGTGTGGGTGGGTACCAAATGGGTTTCATGGGTGAAGGTGGTTGATTAGGTATAGAATGTGTGATTTGTTTGGATGGTATGAGTGGTGTGCCAAGGGCATCAGTAGGTGTTTAGGTTGAAGGTGGGTGTAAAAGGTTTGAGTGGATGTAGAGATTATGCATGAGTTAAGCAGATATTGATTTGTATGGGGTGCGGGTGAATAAGATGAGCATGGATGTAGATCATGTGATGTAAAGAGGATGTGGTGTGGGTCAGTGCAGGAGATGGGGTGGAAGTGGGTAGGTGTAGAGGGTATGAGTGGGTGTGAGGGAACGGATGAGTGTTTAGACTGGGGGCGGGTTAAGCATATATTGATGGTCGTAGAGAGTGCAGTTGGTGTAGATGGGGAGAAATGGAACAGATGGGATATTGGTGTTTGTGGAATGTGTGGCTGGTTGCATTGGCACTAGGTGAGTGGGTGGGTGTGGTGTATCAGTGAACTAATGTATCTACTTCAGTAATCTGTATTTTTACTTTACCTCATGGTCACAGGTCCACATCTCGGTGGGTACATTCACTCTTTCACTCTTCTCAGGTGAATACTGTTTATGTTTCTGTGAAGTGCTCTATAACCCTTACTAGAATATCATGGTACTAAAACGAAAGATTCCGGACAGATACACAGAACCACCAGAATTACAGAAATCTGACAGGTACTGTGAAATACTCAGGGTTTCCCCAGCTTCCAACTTCAGTACTTCGGGTTCTGAACAGAGTTACAGAGCGACCTATTCCATGTAGATGCAGCTGCTATCGAACATGCTGTGTCACCCACAGATTTTAGGCGGGGCTTTGGGGTCACGAGAAGGTAAACATTTGCAGATCTTAGTAGAAGGGATGGGCGATGTTGCTTAAAATATTGGGATAGTGGTGAATTATTCAGAGAGAGAGGAAGGGGTAATGGACCAGAGGGAGCGATTTACAGAGAATGAGCCCCTCAATGGTAGCCAGGCTTGGGAAATAAGGACAACAGAAATATGTTTCCTGTAGTTGGTGCCACCAGCCAGCCTGGCTGCATAATTCTGTATCATCTGCAGTTTACTGACCAGACAGAAGGCAGGACCCCAATAAATGACTTTAAATTAAGAAAGTGAGAGGAGTTAAAGGAGTGTAGACGCCAAGGCATTCAGAATTTGGATCTTATTAACCAGACTGAAAACATAAAGCACGGGCCTTAGGGTGTGGAGTTGGAAAAGACAAGCTTTCATCACCTCTGATACCCGAGCAGCCAAAGTTTGCACTGAGCCCCTTTGTATTCCCAGATTTTCCACTACTTTCACTGGGGCAGGTGCTGGGCTCACGGTGGAGAGCCAATATAAGAACATTAAAATATCTGCTGGTTTGGGTGAACATAAAATCTGTGTTATTTCTGTTCGGTTTAAGAGCATTTCTGCTCATCCATCACTGAACATTCAAGATGCTTTCATGCAATTGGGCTGCATCAGTCAGAGGACCACCTTCATGTTTAACAATGATTTGAGTATCATCTGCCTATAGAAAGAAGCTAAACCCAAAAGATTCAGTAAGGGGGGGCCAGAGGATAAACTAGATTAAAAAGAAGTGAGGATAAGACAGAACCTTTCTGAGGAATCAAAAGGGCCTTGGACCTTCCACAAGCAGCTGAGGAATAAATAGCTTGCCATACATTGCAAGGCTTGGGGGGTGATGGCCAGTCCTGAAAGTCTCTTGAGAAGGATGTTGTGGTTGACAGTGTCGAAGGCTTCTGTGAGATCTAAAAAGACCAAGAAATTAGGAATTCCAGTAACAACAGCCTCTAGCAGATCGTTGAGCACTGAAACTATGGTAAGTTCAGTGCTGTTGCCTGTTCAGAAGTCCTATGAGAGGGATCCAGCAGTCCTTTACTGATCATAAAATTGGAAAGTTGTTGATAGACCATCCTTTCTATTAGCTTACTGAGGCATGGCAGTTGCGAAATAGGTCTATAATTTGATAGGTTCCCAGGATTCAAAAGAGAGTTTCTTTAGAAGGGGAGATATCCTAAACCTTTTTTTAAGATATCTGAGACACACTGGTAGAAATTGGGTGTCTGGTTGGCAGAGGCAAGCACCATGTCCCAGCAGGAACCACAATCCTAGTTATGTTAAGTCAGACACATACCATAAATTAACCTGTGCTTACCATGTGGTAGCTTGGCATAGAACAGTTAGGCTTAACTTAAGAGGCAATGTGTAAACTATTTATGAAAACCTCAACCAGCAACACAGCGAAAACACCACAAAAGGACTCCACACCAATTTAGAAAAATAGGTTATTGTTAGACCTGGCATCCTTGGCGTGGTCTCCCTTGTCTTTTTGACTCTGCTTCCAATGTTTTGACTGTGTATTTGACTTTGTTTTTGCAGGTTATGTTACTCTGAGCACTTTACCACTGCTGACCAGTGCTAAAGTGCTTCTGTGTAAATTGTGTGTGTAATTGGCTTTTCCATGATTGGCATATTTGATTTACTTTTAAGTCCCTAGTAAAGTGCACTAGAGGTGCCCAGGGCCTGTAAATCAAATGCTACTAGTGGGCCTGCAGCACTGGTTGCGCCACCCACATGAGTAGCCCTGTAAACATGGCTCAGACCTGCCACTGCAGTGTCTGTGTGTGCAGTTGTAACCTGCCAATTCGACCTGGCAAGTGTACCTACTTGCCAGGCCCAAATCTTCCCTTTTTTGTACGTGTAAGGCACCCTTAAGATAGGACCTAGGTAGCTCCATGGGCAGAGTGCAGTGTATGTGAAAGGTGGGACATGTACTGAGGTGTTTTACATGTCCTAACAGTGAAATACTGCCAAATTTGTTTTTCACTGTTGCAAGGCCTATCTCTCTTGTAGGTTAACATGGGGGCTACCTTTAAATAACTTTCAAGTGCACTTTCCCTTTCAGAGCAGGGGGATATATGGAGTTTGGGGTGTCTGAACTCACAATTTAAAAATACATCTTTTGGTAAAGTTGGTTTTTAAATTGTCTGTTTGAAAATACCAGTTTTAGAAAGTGGGCATTTCTTGCTTAAACCATTCCGTGACTCTGTCTGCTTGCGTATTCACTGTCTGGGTCAGACTGACAGTTGGGCTGTTTGTGAATCTCCACTGGACAGTGACACAAAGGGAGCTGGGGTGTAGCCTGCACATCTATCCTGATGGGCCATCTGAGCTGAAGGGGAAGGGAGGAGTGGTCACTTATACCTGAATGGGCTGTGCCTGCCCTCACGCAATGCAGTCTCCAACCCTCTGGTGTGTGTCTGTGGCCTGGCCTGGGCAAGGCAGGATCTTGTGAACAACATAGACTTTCCTTTAAAGTAGGCCTACTTCAAAGGAGGAGAGGGGTATGAGAGGAGCTCCAAACCCAGCTGAAAATCAGATCACTTCTGGAATCAAGAGGAACCTCTGCCAAGGAGAAGAGGTGAAGAGCTGAGGAGAAGTACTGTCCCTGCCTGTGGCTGTGCTTTGTTGGGCTATCCTGCAGTTGTTGCTTCTGCTGAGGAAGGGGACAAAGACTGGACGTTTTGGTATATTCCTGCTTCTGAAGAATCTCCAAGGGCATGGACTGAGCTCCTGTTTGAAGTCTCAGGGACATCAAAGACTTCCTCTGCCAGCACCTGGACTCTCTGCTGAGACTCCTGCCCTGCCAAGTGGTGCCTTATACAGTCCATGGGACCTTGAAAGGTGAAGCTGGTAGAACAAGGACTGAAATCCACGCACAGGGAGCCATGTGGGAAAAATTTTGACGCACCACCTGCAAAGCAGCAGTGAAAATGACACACCACCCGCCTCGTGGCTGTAATTGTACAGCTTTATTTTTGATGCAAAACAGGTACTTTGTGTAACAACAAAGTTTCCATTGTATTCTTCGGAGTAAGAATCTATTCTATTGAAAATTCATATTTTGATTTGTGAATGTTGGATTTTTGTCATTTTGGTCTTGTTTGATTTAGATAAATATTGGCTATTTGTCTAAACTGGTGTGGTGTCCATTTTGTATTGTTTTCATTGCATTACTGTGTGTGTTGATACAAATACTTTACACATTGCCTTTGAGATAAGCCTGACTGCTTGTGTCAAGCTACTAAGGAGGTGAGTAGGGTTTATCTAATGTATCCCCATTGCCCTGACTAGAGTGGGAACTCTGCTTGGAGAGAGTGCAAACTGACTGACAACCAGAGACCCCATTTATGAGAGTTATATTTTTATGAACAATACAAGACCAAAAAGACAAAAACGCAATAAGTAGAATCCAAGATATATATATATTTTTAAATAAATGAAATTGCAGTGCTTAAAAGCATAAAACACCAACCGGGGCAACCAGATCAAAGTTTGGAGTTCAGGCCAACCATGATGGAGCATTGGCCATCTACAGGTACCAATCAAGGCCAGCTGAAAAAAAAGTACCTTGATCTTGGTCACAACAGTGAGATGCTAGTGATGTGTTGATCCCGCAGTCAAGGTGATGCGTTGATTTTCTCTATGCAACAATGGCAATGTGTTGGTTATGAAGATGAAGCACTGGTTCTGAGATGTGCCGATTTTAAGGGCGATGGGCTGGGTTTCTCTACACAGTTGATGGGATGCGTCGATTGCCTCTCTGCAGTGGTGGCAATGCTGTGGGTCCGATGTGGCATTTCACAGGGCAACATGCTGGTTCTGAGTGCAATGTGCTAGTTCCGATCCCCACAACAATGACGATGTGCTGGTTCTGACCTACACAAAGGTGAAGATGTACCAGTTCCGAAGAATATGCGTGGGTTCTGGCAGTTGCAGCACTTTATACCCAATTCCAATGGCCCAGGACTGGATTGGCACCACTTTGCAGAGCAAGGCTGGCAGTAAGCAAAGTCCAGGTGCTGGAGGTGATGATGAGTCAAAGTCTTTTGTGTCCCTGAGGCTTCAGAAGAACAGAAGACAAGCCAGCAAGCCTTTGGAGTCACTCTGGGTTAATGTGAGATAGGTCCCATCTTTTCTCAGCGGGACAGAGGCAGCAGGCAGCAGGGCGGCAGAGCAGAAAAGCAGTTCTTTCAGAGCAGCAGTCTAGAGTGGCAGTCCTTGTAGCAGCACAGCAGTCCTTCTTCCTGGCAGAGTTCTTCACAGGTCCAGCAGTGTACTGAGTTGGTAGGGTTAGTGGTCTAGTACTTATACACAGTTGTGCCTTTGAAGTGGGGGTGACTACAAAGAAGGGTCTTTGAAGTGCACAGAGGTCCTTTCTTCCTGTCCTGGCGCCGGCTCACTACAGACAGGTATGCAGCCCTTTGTGTTGGAGCAAGATAAGTGAAAGTGTCAGCTCGTCCCTCCCATCCCACATAGGATGGCCCATCAGGATGTCGATGACCCATCAGTCACACCTGAGAGCCATTTGAGTGTGGCTGTCTAGCGGGAATGCACAATCCCAGCTGTCCCCCCAGACGTGTATTGGAGACAGGCTGAAAGCACACAGGGCTAACAGCAGGAAAATGTCAACTTTTTCAAAATTTTCAAAATTCTACAAGTAAATATGAGTTTACCATTAAAGAGGGTTTATTAAACATGACATGTCTACTCCTTCTCAACTAGGAATTAGAGCTTTTTAAATGTAATGAGGAATCCCCAATGCTAACTACCAGGACAGGTAAAACTTAGAAGTACATGTCAAACCTTTTAATTACATAGTACCGTGCCCTGTTGGCTACCTAGGGCCTAGGACCTAGGGCCTACTTTAGGGGTGACGTATATGTAAGCAAAGGGGAGTTTAAGGCTTGGCAAGAGGTTGCAATTGTTAAGTCGACATGGCAGTGTCACACTGCATTCAGGCTGCAATGGCAGGCTTGGGAAATGCTTTAAAGTGTTACTTAAGTGGGTGGCACAAGCAGTGCAACAGGCCCACTAGAAGCATTTAATTTATAGGCACTGAGCGCAAATAGTGCACTTTAATATCGAGTTACAAGTATATTAAATATGCCAGTTGCGTATATGCCGATCAAATCATGCTTTAGGATGAGAGCACAAGCACCTCAGCACTGTTTAGCAGTGGTAAAGTGCACAGAGTCCTAAGGCCAACAAAAACAAATTCACCAAAAAGTGGAGGAAAAAAAGCAAAATGTTTAGGGTGACCCTGCAGAGAGGGCCATATTCAACAAGCACCCTTCTCTAAAAGAAGAGTCAATAATGGCTTTAGTCCAACTGGTATTATGCATAAATTATTTCTTGAGCAGGGCCACTGGGACAGGGTCTAAGGAGCCCCTGAAAGTTTACTTTCCGCAACCAGCAAGCTAAAATCGATGCCGATCAGAGGATAAAAAGTCAATAAGTTGAGACTATCCTAGCAAGGAAATAGGTCTGTGAGTATCTAAGGAGAAACACAAAGGGACAGCTGGATATCCTCAATTTTATTTATGAAGAAATTTGCAATCAAATTGTATATTATGTGTGAATTTATAGTCTCCTCCTGAGGCGATGGCTCCCGGAGGCTTTTAATGATAGAGAAAACAGCTTTAGCGGTGATAGTAAAATCAGAGACTTTCTTGGAATAAAATGCAGAATGAGCCTTCCCAATAGCTTGTTTGTATATGTGATTTTTTTTTTCATTTTGCCTTGGTGATAATTTGTAATCCTGCTGCTAGCTGCATTCAGTCACTCTCAGCGGCAAGCGAAGAACTGTCAGCTCAGATGTGTGCCAGGTGTTAGCAGGAATTCTTTTCTTAGTTATTTGCATGGTTGGGGCTAGACTGTCTGTTGAAGATTGAAGTACAGTATAGTCAGGGCCATTGGACCTATGCAGGTGGGCAGAGTCAAATTATGCGGCCGGGCTGAGTAAATTATGCAGCAAGAAAAGGCAAATTATGCGCAATAATGCAGCACATTTTGTGATAGAATTACTTCATAATTTTGCTATTTTTAGGTTGGATGCGCAAGTGCTTTGACCTGTTGTAAGTATTGTGGGCTTTTAACCACACCTATCTCACACCCATCAATTTCATTTGCTCTTGGGCTTGCCTTTTAAAAATCACTTGATGTCATTGGTTAGTGCTTATATTTGTCCCGCCTTGAGGCTGTTTTTGTCACGCCTTGCCGAATGCCCCTGTTACATGGATTATTGCACGATTGCCGATATACTTCAGCGTGGGAAAACTACTTTTTTGTCTCTCCCCCTTTCATGCTGCATGGTGGCCATTGCGCTCACAGTGCCAACAGGCACTACAGGGTCACATTGTTCACAGTTACCTAATCAGAGTAATTTCTTGTGGCTTTCCCCTTAAAACACATGAATTTGGTAAATGCTTTGTGTAAAACAGAAATCCTCAAAGCGAAAGTGGCTCTCCCGGCACTGGGGGAGAGCCGATACTACAAAATTAACTGCACTCTGGAAAATCGCCCCATAATGCTTTGCAGGGCATTATTTTTACAAAACATTTTTTAGCATAACTCAGCCTGTGTGGTCCTAGGGCAATGGGACCACCACAAAAACGTTCAGCATGCAGCACTCTTTCTATTTAGGTCATCACTAGATTAGTGGGACCCCAAAATAATAACCCCTCACACCATTCAGTGTCTTTTTAAGTGTTTTTATGGCTGGAACGTTTATTTTTTTACAGCTGGGAATAGCTTGTGTTTTAAGAGCCTTGTTTATAATATTATTGCTATAAGCCTGTTACTCCTGAAAATGTGCAATGCAATTTGCCCTCTAGGGGCTAGACATATGGTTACACTGAATTATTTGTTGCTATTTCTTTGTGTGGTTATGCCCTCTAGGGGCTGACCATATAGTTACATGACCATGTTTCTTACAAATGCTATTTTCATTGTAGTGTTCTCTGTTCTAAGCATTACAGTCATATCAAAATAATAAAATATTTGTGGGATGGAAACTTGCCCAATAATACTTTGCAGGGCATTACTTTTACAAAACATTTCTGTTAATAACTCAGCCTGTGGTGGTCCTAGGACAATGGGACCGCCCTCAAAACATTCAGCTCTTTCTGTCTACAATACACACTATGTTAGTGGGGACTCCAAAATAATAACCCCTACCACTGTATCTTTTTAAATTCTCTCATGGCTAGAACTTTTGTTTTACAGCTGGGTGAAGTTATGTTTTTTGGGTCTTGTTTGTAATATTGTATTGTGGAGTCAGGAAATGAAAAAACAACACAACTCTGTTTGGCAAAATATTATAGGCTTTTATGAACTAGAGCCAGGAGGGCAGCTCAGGTCCGTGCCTGATATTGTACTCAACTTTGACATCATGAACACCATCTTTTATAGTCTCAAATACCTTGAATGTGTCTTATCACTTGTTATGCATATTAATTTAAGGGCTTATTTGGTACATTGTTATCTCTAATTATTTTAGCACAAAGCAATATTTCTCCTTGAGAAAACATCTAATTACGCATTTACAGGAAAGCGAAGGATACACATCTGTCATGGATACATTTACTAATAATCACAGTGCTTTTGATCTCATGTTCTGAAGCCTATCAGTATGTCCTTCCTCAGCTAGCTCCACGCTTGGAAACTTTTCTGTCTGTGTTCCCTTTTCAAAACCACCATGATGTTCACTTTACCCTGTGAACGTGGATCAGAATGTACGCCCTCCCTGTGAGTGTGTTATCAGATTATGGCTCAAGCTTTCATGTTGTGGCCTTCTACTTCCAGCTGCATTATGAATGAATGTTTCGGCTCACCCCTGTCCTTGCACCCCCAGCATCCTCTCTATTCTTGGCTCCCTATTTGGACATCATGAGCATTTTAGGCCTGCACTCTTCTCTAGCCATGTATTATTCTGCATATTTTCCTCCTAATGCATGCATTGGCAAAAGTGGGCCTTCTCCCTTTTCCATATTTTCAGTAACATTCCCCTCTTTAGTTGAACTTTCAACTACTTCCTCACCTTCTCTGCTGCATACATTCAATAGTGTATATATGTTGTCCCCATCTTCCTGCACTTTCCTGTCCGCTCTAATAGTGAACATCCAACTCAACTTCTGGCTAACCCTCTTACAGAATCCTACCACTACCTTGAAGATACAGTACATCAAGAGTATCACCAAAAGGATCAGGAATAACCCTTTAAACAGTCCTGACAACCAGGATGGCATCCATACAAACCACCCTGAAAACCATTCGTCGGGGGCGCCCCCTTTATCTGCCATCTTCTTCCGCAGGTTATGAAGAGTCTGTATGGCCTCTGTTATTGTTCTGTTGTCCGCATCATTAACTGGCATATACGTACGGCAGGCAGTTCTGATTTTGGCACAAACCCCACCCTCCATGGCTGTCATAAAGTCTTGCACATACCTATGCTGTATAAGCATCACATTCACAGCCCGCATTTCTTCTTTGACTGCATTGAAACCATCCTCTGTCGCTTTGATGGTCTTCATCAGTTCCCATCAGATTATTTGCGCTCAGTGGGCTGTCGCCTTTGCTTGGACGAATGGGAAGATGCTTCTGAAGAACAACTGGGCATCACTGAATAACCTGTACTCTTATGGAATGTCTTTCCAGGTTGTAGTGCCTAAATAATCTTCAGATCTCTTCTTCCGATAACGGTGTAGCAAGGTAGCTGGATGGCTAATGGGATGGTCATGTAACTTTGAAATGTACATCCCTGGAATAACTAAAGAGGGGGTGTGCACAGTAATCAAAGAACAGAGACCGCCCCACCCTGGAGAAAGTCGTGTATACAGCCATTCTCCGCACTGCCAATAGTAGTACATCAGACTGGAGGTTCCCCATTGCATGTCAGCATTATACCTTGTGGTGATGCAATTGATGTTCCTCCCCACCGGGACTGTTCCATTCCCCCTGAAACATAAAGAAAAAACAATTGGTGTTCTCTACTTGCTCAAAGAGTGGATGGTGTTTCTACCCAAGTTAATCTAGATATATTTTCGTCCCATACAGCCTGACATTTTTGTTGCGTGCTATTATAACTCTGATTCCCCATCCATAAGGAGAGAGCTCTGCATCCAAATGTTGCGCTATGGTGCCACTGACCATGGACATATACTGATCCATTTACTCGAAAATATGACCTCTCTTGACAATCAAGGGGCATAGGTGTGGCTGAGTAGTTCTTACAAAAAGGTGTAGGTCGTGATATATCCCAGGAATCCCTGCTCTAATATTCTAGTTCTCCAATTCTTACTCTTATACCTCATGACCCCTGAATCGGCCGTTGTTTCTAACTTCACTATGAACTCTTTGTGGTCTGTCAGGACATTCATTATGCCGGCTACCTCCTCCTCATATTGTGTGGTGTTTACTAAGAACGCTCCTTGCTTTATCTCTAGGGTTTGCATCAGTGCTCGCATTCTACAAAGATACAGGTGTAATAAACATTGAGTAATATTCAGGGGTATCTCTTTTGTGTCACTAGCATGTGGAATCAGGCAACAAACAAAGCATGACTTATTAGTAGTCTGCATACCTATCTCTGTCATATGCTGGTCCCACATGCTATCTAATAAACTAACATGGATATTATGAGATACATTTTCATAATTATATACTTCTCTCTGCAAACGCTTAGTATACAGACATATTGCCATACATGGGCTAGAATACCATTGCAATGCAATTGCTAACATAACAAGATATGAGCAGAAGAACAAAAATGAAATACATAACTGTCCGCTAGCAGTGTCGAATAGGAACTCCGCTGGCATTTTTAAAAGGGACGTTGTCCTTCGCCTGTCTCTTTGCCCCCTTCTCAAAGTTCCTGTGAAGATGGTGATGCGTAACGTGAAGCAGGGGCCACTCAAACGTCTGATAGATGTATCCATGGCTTCCTGCCCTCCACTTTCACTGCTGGGTGTGTTCTGGGTAACTAAGTAGGGGCCCTCGAACTTGCTGTCTCTCCATCTTCATACAAAATTGCAGCTGTACCCTGGTTGGCCCACGGAAATTGGTCTGGTCTGCTGGGCTGCAGTGGTGCACTTTTCCTGTTGTAACATCTGTTTAGAGAAGAGCTTGGCAGACTTCAATAACTGAGATCAATAACAATTCATCTCCTTTCCTAAAACTTCAGTTTTCTTTTGAGCATCTGTCTTCTGTCGAGCTATTGTTAAGGGAGTCGGCATAGGACGCCCTGTCACTATCTGGTGAGGGGTCAAGTGATAATCACTTCCTGGTTGATTTCTGACGGCATATAAAGCTAATGGAAGGCAATATAACCAGTTCTGCTGCAGTGTAGCACATAGTTTACTGATTTTTTTTTTTTTAAGGCAGTTAAGGCATTCCACTATACCATTACGTTGGGGATGATAAACAGATGACAATTTATGTTTTATTCCTAGAGAGGTGCAGATGTGCTAAAACATTGCATTAACGAAGTGTGTGCCGTTATCGGAGAGGATCGCTTCTGCAATTCCCCACCTAGGTTTCACCTCTCTTATCAGAAAATTGGCTGCTGCTTTAGCATCATTATGTACACCTGATCCTGCCTCGATCCACCTTTAGAAAGGGCAGACCACCACAATAAGGTATCTGTAATTGTTACATCTCTCAATCATGTCGACAACACCTAAATGTAGATTTTTAAATGGGCCTGTCGGACGAGGTATTTTTGAGGTAATCACTTTTAGTGTGGGTCTAGGGCTGTATTGATGACATATTGCACATTCTGCAATATACATAGTAATCATTTCAGATAATTGTGGAATGAACCAATCTGTCCGTAGTGTAGCAAGAAGATATTCCTTGGCAGTGTGTGCAGGGAGGTGTAGTTGCTCTAGGGCTATATATAACAGGGCTTGTGTCATTACTGGTTTACCTGTGCTTTCTTGCCAATAGATGAAATCTGTTGGTGACTGTATTCACCGTCGCTGTTCCCACAGCTCCATTTCATGAGGCAGTTCTTGTTATTGCAATTTGCCTAAATTTAATTGTGCTGTCTCTGTATTTGGGGGTGGTAATTCAGTAGCATTCTGTTGTCTGCTTGTCATCATCCTGTGACGGGGTAAACCCGATCACCGCGAGACAGGAGGCCGGAGATGACGTGTCGGACTCCTCTAACACGTCATCTCCGCGTCTCCCTGTTACCGGGGAGACGCGTCCCGAGGGAGGCCGGCGTCAGGACGTTGCCAGGGAAACCTGGATAGGTTTCCCGACCCCGGATTGGCCAGAGAGGGACGTCGTCGCCGATGAAAAGCCGGTGGAGCCGGCAAGAAAAGAGAGGAAGGAGAAGGAGGAAGGAAACGGAGACGACGGAGAAGAAGACGGAGACGACGGAGAACGGAGGGAGACCGAGGCAAGGGATCCGACGGCAAGCGCGACGAGAGACCAAGAGAAGGAACACCACCTGGAGGACGGAGAACTGGAACCAGGAAGCCGTGTTGAACCCTACCGCAGGGAGGACCACTTCAACGCCCGCCACGGCCCCGGAGGGTCGTGGCTCACGAAGGTACGGTCCTTCTGGACCAATAAAGGGTGCACGGCAGGGAAGGGGACTGGGGAAGGAAACTAGGGAAGGGGTAGAGGGTGAATGGGGAAAAGAGGTGGGAGGGCACAAAAGAAGCACTAAGGACACAATAACACGCTAGTAAATTAGTAATAAGCACTTCCCTCTATTCCACACAGACACCAACCCCTCCCCTTTGTTATCCACCCCAGTCTGAGAAATTTAATAAGAAAGACGTATCTCTTAACGTCCCACTTACCCTCGTTTTCCTTATTTCCTTTTCCGATATCCTCATGGGACGTCCGAGAGACTGACAGTACCTCCACCTAAAGAGAAGAAAAGGGGAAAGACACATCATTTCCAAGAAGAACTTCGCGAGAGACTAAGAGCAACAACAGAACGAACTCACACTTGATTTATCCTTTTGTTTAGAGAACAATAAAACACTTACCTGAGCACCATAACTTCTTGTTTCAGTTGTCCTCATCTCGTTCGGACTGTCATAGTGGTGTCAGAAGTGGGATCCTTAGGGGCCCTACGACAACCGAACAGAGTACACAATGAGTGACAACCCTTCCCTCGAGGATATGATCAAACAGCTAGCAGAAGGACAAAGACATTTGCAGTTGGTATGGGAGGCTCACCAAAGGGAAGCAAAAGAGGACAGAGAGGCTTTACAATCGGCCTTGAAAAGCCAGGCCACCATTCTTGCCAATAACCAGCTGGTACACGAAACGGCCATGACAAAATTAACCGAGACCATTGCCGCTAGTAAAGTCCACCCGAACGTTCCCAGCTCAGTATTGCAGAAATATCAAGAGGGAGAAGACCCAGAGTCTTTCTTTACTAACTTTGAAAGGGTGGCGTCGTCAGCTCAATGGCCTGAAGAACGCTGGGGACAATATGTTGCTCCATTACTAACTGGCCTCTTACAAGCAGCCTATCAGGCTGCTAATCCCGGGGGTCTCACACCCTACAAGGATATAAAATCCAGTATTTTGGAACGTGTCGGGCATGATACTGAATACTACCGGATGAAATTCCGCAAGGTCAAGTGGGGACCAAATGAGGACCCCCGGACCTTTTATTTCCGGGTAAAAGATTTGGCCTTAAAATGGTTGGGGCCTATTGGCGATAGCCGTGAAGAAGTGATACAAATCATTATACTGGAACAATACTTGGATGCTCTACCCTTAGCCACAAAACACTGGATACGACAGCATCCAAAAGTAGACACTAACACAGCAATTGATTTGGCCTGCGCGTATCATCGCTCCACCCACATACGAAATATACCACCACGGCCCAACATAAAACCAGTCTTGCCACCTGTAAAAACCCTCCCAAAGAATCCACTGGACAATACCGTTTCCCGTAGAATCCCGGAAGGCCCCCCTGTACAGGGACCCCAATGTTACCACTGCGGGGAATGGGGGCATATCGCCCGTATGTGTCCTCAGAAACACGAAGGAGGTGAGCCGATGGAAATAGGGGTTACAAGGCGTAGGGTCCTATGTACAGGGAAAGGTAACCACAAGTTCAAGCAGACTGTAAAAATCAATGGACGGTATGTGTGTGCCCTCGTCGACTCCGGGTGCAGCCAGTCCGTAATAAGGGAAGACCTGATAACCACTCTGGGTTCAGAGACAAGACAGTGGGTACATATTTGTTGTGTTCACGGGGACAAGAAGCAATACCCGTTAAAAATACTACAGATAGAATGGGGGCCCTACCGGGATAGTCTCCCGATGGGGATAATGCCAAAATTGATCGAGGATTGTATCGTGGGAACAGATTACCTTCATTTTCAAGAACTATTGGATCAGGTTAGAGACTCTAAAATCTCACAGGACTGGTGGGGTGAAGCCCCGTTTTCAGGAAGTCCAATTGAATGTCCAATAACACGTAGAAAACTGACCCGAAGGGACAAAAGAATAGAAAGAGAACAGTTCCGAAATAGTACTAGTCAGAACACCATAAGAGGATTGGTAGCAGAAATCCACGAGGCACCTGTCAGTTTTGCTCAACAACAGAGAGAATATCCCTCCCTATCTCACGCCTGGAGAACCGCAGTGTCAGAGGAAATGGATGAGGTGGGTCCCTACTTCCTAATCAAAAATAATCTCCTATACCGAGTAAGCACCACACGTACCGGGGAAAAAAGAAAACAACTCATAGTACCTGAATACTATAGGGACCACATCCTTACGCTCGCTCATAATCATCCGGGAGGGGGACACTTTGGGAGGGACAAAACTGAAGAATATCTCCTCAGGCGATTTTATTGGCCCGGTGTTTTTGCCAACATAAGAAAATATTGTGCTCAATGTCCCAGGTGTCAACTGACTGAACCAGGTAAACCAAAAAAAAGCACCACTCATACCCCTCCCCATCATAGATATTCCGTTTAGACGGATAGGGATGGATTTGGTTGGACCCTTGGTTCCTTCTTCAAAAGGACACACTTACATACTGGTCATAGTTGATTATGCTACCCGATACCCAGAGGCTATTCCCCTGACCAGTATGACAACAAAGACCGTAGCCCAGGCGATGATAACGGTGTTTTCGCGTCTTGGATTCCCTCAGGAAATACTCACCGATCAGGGCACTCCCTTTACGTCCACCTTGATGAAACAAGTGTGTAAAACTTTAGGCATATCTCAGATCAAAACATCCGTTTATCATCCTCAAACGGATGGTTTGGTCGAACGATATAATCGTACTATCAAAACGTTACTTCGAAAGATTGTGCACGACACAGGGAGAGACTGGGATCAGAAATTACCGTTGGTGTTATACGCGATCCGAACGCACGAACAGGCTTCCACGGGGCATAGCCCATTCGAGCTAGTGTTCGGGCGACAACCGCGTTCCCTTCTGGACATGGCGGTAGAGGCCTGGGAGGAAGAAGCCATGGAGGGAGGGACTCCATTGTTGGAATATGCTCATAACTTGAGAACGCATTTACAGGGATTATGGGACGAGGTAAAAGACAATATGGAACAGGCTCAAAGAACCCAAAAGCATTATTATGATAAGGGGAGTAAGTTAAGAGTTTTCCAACCCGATGAACAGGTCTTAATCATGCGACCCACATCCGAACATAAATTGCTTGCGAAATGGCAAGGCCCCCATAGAATCATCCGAGCCGTCTCCCCTGTAACTTACCTAGTGGAAATAACAACCAACCCCAGGAAAACCCAAATATATCATGTAAATCTTTTAAAGAAGTGGGAGACACCCGAGACACCCAACACTACCCCAAGAATAGTTAGCCTTCTGTACCCGAGTAAGGAATCGAAAATTGAATTTTGCCCTACCACACTAGCCAAAGGGACAACCCTACCCACTATAGACGAAGCATTAACAGAAGCGGAAAAGAGGCAGCTATACCGCTTGTTGCAGCAATACCACCAATTGTTTTCAGAAGACCCCGGTAGAACCACACTAATCCGTCATAAGATACGAACAAAACCCGACACAGTAGTCCGGGTCAGACCCTATCGCATCCCAGCAGCAAGGAAGCAGGTTATAGAAAATGAAATACAGAAAATGTTGACCCTAGGAGTAATAGAGCCCTCTACCAGTCCCTGGTGTTCGCCCGTAGTTCTTGTACCAAAACCTGACGGTACGGTCAGGTTCTGCATAGACTTCCGAAAACTTAATGAGAATTCGTTATTTGACACGTATCCAATCCCTAGGGTTGACGATGTCCTAGAGAAACTAGGAAAGGCGAAATATATGTCCACAATAGATTTAACCAAAGGATATTGGCAGATACCCTTAGCCCCCGAAGATAAAGAAAAAACTGCATTTTCTACCCAGTCCGGGCTGTATCATTTTACTGTATTACCTTTTGGGCTACATGGGGCCCCAGCCACTTTCCAAAGGTTAATGGATAGTATATTAAAACCTTACCCTGCTTTTTCAGCAGCATACTTAGATGATGTAGTTGTTTTTAGCGATACCTGGGTAAACCATTTAGACCATCTAAGCCAAGTTTTTAATGCACTCACCGAGGCTGGGTTGACAGCCAATCCCAAGAAATGTGTTATCGGGAAAACCGACATTTCATATCTGGGATACAGAATCAGTCAGGGAACACTTCAACCCCATGCCCAGAAGGTGGACGCGATCTTACATGCCCCTCTCCCGAAAACTAAAAAAGACTTGCGCTCTTTCTTGGGCCTAGTAGGATATTATCGGCGTTTCATACCTCACTATTCCACTCTAGCCGCTCCCCTTACGGACCTCCTCTCCAAATCTCATCCAAATCAGCTATTACCTTTCTCTGCTATTCAAACTTCCAGTTTTGAACGTTTGAGGAACTCTTTAACCAAAGAACCCATATTGTTATGCCCGGATTTTTCAAAACCCTTTCACCTTTACACTGATGCCTCCGATGTGGGGCTCGGGGGGGTTCTGACGCAGCCGGGAGCGGAGGGACTCGATCATCCCGTTGTGTATATCAGCCGCAAACTGGGCCTTCGGGAACGTCGTTTCCCCATAATAGAAAGGGAGTGTTTGGCCATTAAATGGGCCGTGGATTGTCTACAGTATTACCTGTTGGGCCGGCCTTTTGTACTTTTTACGGATCACGCCCCCCTCACTTGGCTTGCCGCTCATAAAGATACGAATGCCCGGATTCTCAGGTGGTTCCTTGAACTTCAACCATTCTCCTTTCAGGTCCGACATGTTCCTGGGAGTTTGCAAGTCCCTGCTGATTATCTCTCTCGCTTCCCGGTTTCCGATTCGGTCCTGGAACAGGACCTGTCTTGGGAAGGGGTATGTGACGGGGTAAACCCGATCACCGCGAGACAGGAGGCCGGAGATGACGTGTCGGACTCCTCTAACACGTCATCTCCGCGTCTCCCTGTTACCGGGGAGACGCGTCCCGAGGGAGGCCGGCGTCAGGACGTTGCCAGGGAAACCTGGATAGGTTTCCCGACCCCGGATTGGCCAGAGAGGGACGTCGTCGCCGATGAAAAGCCGGTGGAGCCGGCAAGAAAAGAGAGGAAGGAGAAGGAGGAAGGAAACGGAGACGACGGAGAAGAAGACGGAGACGACGGAGAACGGAGGGAGACCGAGGCAAGGGATCCGACGGCAAGCGCAATGAGAGACCAAGAGAAGGAACACCACCTGGAGGACGGAGAACTGGAACCAGGAAGCCGTGTTGAACCCTACCGCAGGGAGGACCACTTCAACGCCCGCCACGGCCCCGGAGGGTCGTGGCTCACGAAGGTACGGTCCTTCTGGACCAATAAAGGGTGCACGGCAGGGAAGGGGACTGGGGAAGGAAACTAGGGAAGGGGTAGAGGGTGAATGGGGAAAAGAAGTGGGAGGGCACAAAAGAAGCACTAAGGACACAATAACACGCTAGTAAATTAGTAATAAGCACTTCCCTCTATTCCACACAGACACCAACCCCTCCCCTTTGTTATCCACCCCAGTCTGAGAAATTTAATAAGAAAGACGTATCTCTTAACGTCCCACTTACCCTCGTTTTCCTTATTTCCTTTTCCGATATCCTCATGGGACGTCCGAGAGACTGACAGTACCTCCACCTAAAGAGAAGAAAAGGGGAAAGACACATCATTTCCAAGAAGAACTTCGCGAGAGACTAAGAGCAACAACAGAACGAACTCACACTTGATTTATCCTTTTGTTTAGAGAACAATAAAACACTTACCTGAGCACCATAACTTCTTGTTTCAGTTGTCCTCATCTCGTTCGGACTGTCACACATCCCTAATGTGCGTTCATCTTGTTCACTATAATTTAGAGATGTTTTAGCAGCTTCTTTTGCTTCCCAGTCTGCTAAGGCATTACCCCTGGAGACAAGGTCTTGCTGATTAGGGTGTGTTGCACATTTTATAACTGCTACCTTAGATGGTAGAGTTAAAGCCTTTATCAATTGTGCCAATAAATCTTTATGCATTAGAGGGGATCCATCAGATTCAAGAAATCCCCTCCTTTCCCACCTGTGAATGCTAGAATGCACAGTGGTGGTGACGTATGCTGAATCTGAATAAATGGTAACCTCCAGTCCTTCGGCTTGCTGCAACGCTTCAATTATGGCCACTAATTCTGCAGCTTGTGCTGAGAAATAGGAAGGGAGTAGTATTTGACTTACTATCTGTAAGGTATCAGATGATCCCTGCTGTTCGGCTCTTACAATGGCTGCCCCAGAGTGCCTAATCCCAGTCTCCTGATCTATGAAAGAGGACCCATCAACAAAGAGCAACATGCTCCCAGGAATGGGGTCTTCTCCATCCTTACTCTGTTCTTCTGGTGTGTAATTAGCACAATCATGTACTTGTTCATCGTCCGTAACTGGGTGTGCAAAAAACATTGCTGGATTCACTGTGTGACATCGAACCACTTGCAATGATGGTATTGAAAGTATTACTTCATATCCAGATACCCTTTGAGTTGTAAGGGTGCTCTTGCGTTTTTGCAAGATGGCGAATACTGCATGCTCTACATACAGTGTTAAAGGTGATCCCATCACTATGGTGGTTATTTTCTGGACTGCAAAAGCTGCTGTAGCCAGTGTTTGCTCACATGGATAATGCCCTTTCATGACGGGATCTAGCAGCCCACTCTAGTAGGCAATTGGTTTGTGTCCCATGGATGTCTTTTGAGTTAGTACAGCTGTCATTATTATCATTCCGTTACAATGACAGAAGAGGTAGAATGTTTTATTATAATCAGGTGTACCTCACACTGAAGCATTTGTGATTGCTCTCTTTAGCTACAGGAATGCTGTCTCCCTTTCATCAGTCCAGTTGATTTTGTTTGCATTTGTGTGGGACTCCTTTAAAGGAGTTAGAAGTGGTGCGGTCAGAGTGGCATTATCGAATACCCACTGCCTCACATAATTGCAGAGTCCTAAAAACTGCTGCATTTGTTTTGTGGTTGTGGGCTTAGGCATGTTCCCTATGCTCTCTATTCTCCACCTATTGGTGTGACCCTCCTCTCATCTTTGGATATTATCTGTCCCAAGTAGTGGACCTCTGTCTGCACATATTGTAATTTTTTTTTGTCCACTTTGTAACCTTTTCCTGCAAGCATGCGGAGGAGACCGATGGTGTTGTCTCTACATATGTCTTCAGTAGCATGATACCATCTGCGTATTGTAAAAGAGTACTCTTGCATTTGATGTTTGCTAAATTCTTTTTCACTGTCCTGTTAAAAATGCTCAGGCACTCACAGAAGCCTTGTGAGAGCCTTCTGTAGCAATATTGCATCTCTTTAAATGTAAATCTAGTCAAATATTGAGTGTCAGAATGCGATGGAATGCTGAAAATCGCATTTTTCAAATCGACCACAGAAAAATAAGTGGCATCTTTGGGAATGTTTGTCAGTATGACTGATGGGTCGGGTACCACTGGAAATTCTGGTATTACTACATTGTTTAGGGAGCACAAATCCTGAATCATCCTCCAAGTTCCCCCCTTGGCTTTGCGTATCAGAAAAATCTGTGTATTGCACAGTGTCGACCTGTCATATACTACTCCCTGCTCAAGTAACGCTTGTATTGTAGGTAGGATGCCTTCTTCTGCTTCTTTGGACAAGGGGTACTGACGTATCCTGGGCAGTATTGCTCCAGGTTTCAATGTAATTTTAACAGGCTCAGCCCCTTTGATCAGTCCCACATCATGTGGCCCCTTTGTCCACAACACTTCTGGTACCTTTGCCAAATCTTTTTAAATTTTTGTTCAGCCTTGTGTGTGTCTGGACACTGTCCTGTATTGCAACTGCACTCTAATGCAATGTCCATCTCAAATACAACTGTCTCAATTCATGGGCAATCATTAAATACTTCTTCGTCTAATATATCTCTTAATTTAACTCCGGGATCTGTGACAAATATTGATGTCCACATTTCCTGTCTCCTGTCAACTGCCATTAGCACAGCATATGTTGATCTTATTTCAAGGGCGGATATTTCCAATATCATTTCAGGTTCCACTATGGGATCCACAGGCTCGTAAGGTCTGAACAGCAGTTCCTTTGGTAATTGCACTGGTTTCCCTTGAAGCGCTGGTGTGTGCGCTACCAAGGCACATATGCCATGCAAAAAAGCCTCAGTGTCAACAGGAACTGCTCTGACATGCTGTCCTAGCTACTCATGAGCTATGATGGACAGTATTCTGCTCAGTGTGACACCTGGTGTGTAACACACCATTGACCCTACCCCCAGGAAGGAGATGGTCATGTTCAATTTGCTCATTAGGTCTCTCCCAAAAAGATTGACTGGTGACTCTGGAGAGTATAATAGTGGCCCTTCAATTTGTGTATCTCCCACAATAATGCTTTCTGATTTGATGAATGGAACCCTCCTTACAGCCCCAGAAAACCCCTGTGTGTCCATTGAGTTACAAGAAAGTGGTAGTGTTTCTTTGTTTATATACGATTCGGTTACCCCAGTGTCCATTAAAAACCTTTAGGAGCGACCTTCTACGGCTACCGTCACAATGGGTTCCTCATCTGACCTGTAGGTTACCAATAGCATTGGACACACAGTGGCCCTATCTGCGGGTTCTGTCATTGGGTATAATTGTGAGTTGGCGTTCCCCTGGATATTTGGGGTGGTACATAAAAGGGGTTACCTCCTTGTACTGTTACCCCTCCCACCTGCGCTTGTCCTCCCGTATTGTTGCTGACACCATGGGACTCGCCCTGCGACCCTGTGGTGCAACCCACTGGGCTCAAGTTACCTACTGGG
This sequence comes from Pleurodeles waltl, assembly GCF_031143425.1. Classification (NCBI taxonomy): domain Eukaryota; kingdom Metazoa; phylum Chordata; class Amphibia; order Caudata; family Salamandridae; genus Pleurodeles; species Pleurodeles waltl. The sequence continues at coordinate 106,252,915 of NC_090446.1, forward strand.
GCCCATGTATTACTTGCTGCTGGGGCGCCCATTGAACCTGTTGTGGCCTCACCTGCCCTTGCAGGGTAGTCCAACCTTGTGCTCTTTCATCGTTTTTCCTGGCCCTGCATTCCTTTGCAAAATGGCCCATCTTACCGCAATAATAACATTGTTGTCCTGCCCTATAGCTTCCTTGTCCTCTCCCTTGTGTTGACCCTTGCTCTCCTGAAAAACTTCCCTGCCCCTTCCTTGTATCACTTACTGGTTGTCCTGGCACCTGTACCTGCACTGCAACAGTTGTTGCTGGTGCAATCACAAGTGCCCCTTCTGTACTCGGTTTCTTAAGTTTTTGTTGCACCAACTTAGCGGTGGCCCTTTCTGCCTGTTCTGCTCTTTCCTTGTCCTTTCGTTGTTTTCGCTTAAAATAATGCATTACATGGGCCTGTATTTCGGGCCATGGTTTAACCTCTATTCCCACCACTCCATCTAAACGTTCTGGTATGTCGGTGGGAAGGCCTCGTTTTAACACATTATGAAACAAAATTGCACTTCCTCCCTTGTTAGCCCAGTTACATCCTACTTCCTGCACCCATCATTCTTTTATTCTAGTAATGAATTCTGCAATATACTTTACGCCTTCTGCCATTAGGGTTCCAATGTCTGGTCTATCAGGATACGTCCGCCGAAGTGCATCCCAATCACGTTGGTGGACATCGTTGAAAGATGATCCATCAAACTGTATTTTTATCTATGTCACTTGAGGGAACCCTGCTCTAACTAAAATAGTGTTTAATTCGTCTCCCACTAATGAACTGAGCAAGCTTTTAAAATTGCCTAAAGCGAGGTTGACCCAGGCAGTGTGTTTTTCAAAGCATCCTATCCATTTTCCCATTCCTTCAGGCAGCGGGATCAGTGCTCTTTTTAAATTCTCTTTGTCCTTTTGAGGCCATGGCATGGATGTTGGTACCTGCCCTCCCTTAAAAATAAGGGGCAACTGAGTTAGTGGTTGAGGGCTTACTGACCTGAGGCTTAACCTTGGATCTGGTCTAGTACTGTGTGTCACTTTAGTTGGTTTGTCTGTAGCATACTGCTCCCAGACGGCAAGGCATTCTTCCATATAGGGGTAGTTCCAACCTGGGTCACCCCGTCCCTGCCGTATGCAATCTTATGCAGTCGCTAAGTCAAAGGGTTGAAAAGACCCTTGCAGGGGCCATGGCTTTCTTCCTTCCTTTTTGGTCCACCTTGCCAAGTCATCTTAGAAGGATTAACAAAAATAGCTACCCTACTTTTGCTCTATTGTCTCAATCGGTGTCAAATCTGACCTTTTTTTTAGGATTGACCTCCTTTTTTTATCTGTGGTACCTCTTGCTGTCATTAATAACTGTCGTGTAGAGCGTGGGCAAAAATGATTTAGTCTTCTGTTAACCCCTTGTTCGTGCGCAATCCTATTAAACCCATTGTCCCAGTCCTCATCATCTTCTGCCCCTGTTGCACCCTGTATGTGATCTGGGGGCTCCTCATATTGTGGCGTCTCTACATCACTCTCCCATTCCTCTTCCTCTTCAATCCATTCCTCTGCTGCCTCTCTCAGAGTGTCTGCAGATGTGTCTCTAAGCCTAAGAATGACATGCCCTGTAGTCCATTGCCCCCGGAAGGGGGCAAGGCTCCCAGACCGCCCTGCCTGCCTCTCCGTATGCTGCAACTCACTTACTAGCCTGTCTCTCCCACTGTGTTCTGGGTCAGCTTGAGGAGCTGATGGGACGGGAGTGGGAGTCGCCTCAGCTCCCTGCGCCTCTAACCTCTCCTCCTTAGGATCAACCTGAACTGGTACCGTGCAGCTGGCAGGATAGGGTAGAGACCATAAGGTGGGGGTTCCCCTAGAGACTTTCCTTATTACACTATGACTGTTTGAACACTCTTGATATGTTTGGGTGACACTTCTAGTTTATGTTTCCTCTGCTGCTGTCTTGCCTTTCTTGGGGGAATTGTGTTAGCCAGCCAGCAACTCTGATGATGGGGTGATGAAAGTGGTATTCTATTGGAATTAGCATGGCAGATTTAAATTAGGATGCTATATGGAAACATTTTCATTTTTTGCTTTAGCTAGAGGAAGAAGATAAGTGGAAGTGCTTTAGTTTTATGCAGTGCCACTGGAATGATATGACAGGAAATTACAAAATTATGAGGCAGGGTTGACCAATTTATGTGGCAAGAAAAGTCCAGTTATGAATTTACAATGCTGATAGTTCTAACTCAAGCAAATGTGAGACCTATTGCATTGCAAAGGCTTGTTAAACGTGTCAACATGGTCTGGGCATTGGTTGCACCTCATTAGTACCAGTTTACAACCAAAAATAGCAATAACATACAGAAAAGTGACCAGCCAACCTTTCCAAAGGGCCTTTCATTGTGCTGCAACACATGTTGCTACGTTCTTACTTTTTACTAACTTTTGAACTATTTGAGCTAGAAGCAATATTTTTTCTTACAATCTGCAGATTACATGGCAGATGACAGATTATGTGGCAAGAGCGACACATAGACAATTATGCAAAAATCTCCCTGTCCGTTGAATCGCATAATTCGGGTGGCCCTGACTATAGTAATGGTCTACCTGGGCTAAGGTCGAACAACCTACAATCAATTTAGATGAGTCAAATGAAGGTAAGGTAATACATAATTCCTCACCTGACACCCTTTTCTAATTCCTCCCACCAATTGAGAGGAGGGATGCTTTAGAATTACCTTAATGTGTGGCAAAATTAAGGGCAGAGAAGGCATACCCAGATGGGCAGCCCAAGGAAACAGGTGGGGAAAGTATGACAGCTCGGAGAGTCTAAACAAATAATGTTGAGGAAAACACCCAAATTGTGGGAGTCAAAGAAGATCAAAAAGTATGAACAAATCTAAAATATTTGTTGCCAGAGCAAAGGAGTATTGATCAAAGTGAATATTTAAAGCCACCGTGAAAACCAAATGTGAGTTACGGCTGGTGGCTTAGGCTAGGGCTAATGGCAAAGAATCATATGCAAACGCTGAGGTAGACGGCAGCTGATTGGCTAACACGCAGAACCAAAAGACAGCGGAAGGATCTTTAAACTTTACAGTGAATGCTTCCAGTGCAGGGTCACAAATAGTACTTTTACCACTGTTCTGGGAGTTTTTGATTATAACCCTCTTTTTTGAGTGATGTGCCTCATGAATTGAGAAACCCTCATTTTCTTTACAAGTGACACAGTGGGGCCCTGATTTATACTATTTGACGCAAACCTGAGCTAATACAGGTTTGCGTCAAAAAGTAAACCGCCGCCTACCGCCTTTCCTAGGTGCCAGCCGGGCTTCAGATTTAAGGAATGATGCTAGCCGGAATCAAAATAAATTACGCTAACCGGGTAGGGGAGGCGTAGGGAAGACTGGAGGTTGTGCGTGAAAGAATGGCGCTAGTCTGGTTAGCGTAAAAAATTACTCTAACCGGACTAGCTTCATTTTTTGATGCACAACCCCCATGGACATGACTCCTGTCTTAGCAAAGACAGGAGTCATGTCCCCCCGCCCAATGGCCATGCCCAGGGGACTTCTGTCCCCTGGGCATGGCCATTGGGCACAGTGCCATGTAGGGGGGGCCCACGTTAGGACCCCCCATGGCACTTTGCAAAAAAAATAAAAAAACTTACCTGGACTTACCTTGGATAGGTTCCCCCCATCCTTGGGTGTCCTCCAGGCATAGGTGGCCGGGGGTGCCCCTGGGGGCAGGGAAGGGCACCTGTGGACTGCTTCAATGGTCTCCGACCATGGAAATGAGCCCACAGGTCCCCTAGCGCCTGCCCAGACCCAAGCGTTAAATAATGGTGCTATACAGGCTTAGCGCCATTATTTAATGCCCTCCTCCTCCCGTGCGTGATTTTTGCACGGGAGCATAAATAATGCGCAAAGTCCTTAGAATCATTTTTTGCCCGGGAACGCCTACCTTGCGTCTCATTGATGCAAGGCAGGTTTCCACAGGTAAAAAATGACGCTAACTCCATAACTTTAATGCTAGACGGGTCTAGCGCCAAAGTATAAATATGGAGTTAAGTTTGCGCCGGATTTGCGTAAAAACAATGCTGCAAATCCGGCGTAGACACAGTATAAATATGCCCCTTGGTTTCTTGACAGATGCCTAGCGTCAAATAACAAATTAACCCCAAAATCCAGGCTACAACCAACATTCAAACTTAAAAAGAAGTTGCATTCACCAGTGCAGAACAAGCATTTACTAACAGACCTTGCAACCTCAAATTGTAATGAAGTAAAATGAATACTATTGCGCAACAATAAATCTGCTGGGCTGAATGTGTACTTTACAAATACACATTATGGGCCTGATTACAACTTTGGAGGAGGTGTTAATCCGTCCCAAAAGTGACGGTAAAGTGACGGATATACCACCAGCCGTATTACAAGTCCATTATATCCTATGGAACACGTAATACGGCTGGTGGTATATCCGTCACTTTACCGTCACTTTTGGGACGAATTAACACCTCCTCCAAAGTTGTAATCAGGCCCTATGTGAGTTAAGAGAGAATGAGTCAGTATAGAGGCCCTCATTATGAACACGGCGGTCCGTACCGCACCGCTGGCAATGGCGGTAAAAACCGCCAACAGAGGAGCGGTCCGGACTGCCAAATAATGAACCAAATGAAACGCAGGCATCCAGAAAACCACCCACCGCCATTAGAGGAGTGCCGACGATGACGGCAGAGTCCGACCACAGGCAGACGGAAAGGCCTAACCCACCCATCAAATAATGAACCACCAGTCCGCCGCCAGTTCCGGGGCGGGAACCACCGCCACGCAAAAGCCAGGCGGAAATGAACCAAATCCAATGAAACACTCACTGGAGGCCCTCACAATGCACCAAAGCAGACATGGATAGAGAGCTGCAGATCATGCCAGCCCTGCTCCTTGCCATATACTTCCACGACCGAGACCGCTGATGAAGATGACGACGGTAAGTACCCCAACCTACGAAACAAGGGAGGAAAGGGCACAGTTACATACCCACCCACTCCACCCACCCAGCAACGCCCCCCCAACCCTTCACAGCAGCACAAGTCATACACCCCACAGCAAGAGGTACTTACCCAACACAAGGCAGATCCAACTTGACCCTAGTACATACAAATGCCCCACACCCATAAACAATTAAAAGAGAGACCAGGGTTCAACAGTGTGCCGCCAAAACACAGGCCACACAGAAATATTTTATTAAAGCTCACAGAGTCAAAAACTTCAAACAGGGCCAATAGCCAATCTGTACGGCTACAAGTGCCATGGGCCACAACAGACCCAACCTGACTCCCACAAGTGCCCTGTACTCCACCTAATGGGGCAACAAAGGGGCAATTTAGGCACCTCACGGACCAGGGGCAGGGGGTGGTGGGGGTTAGGATTTGCGACTGGGTGGGCCTTGGACTTTCGGTTGGAAAGTGGAGGGGGTGTGGGCTTGACCTTTGAAGGTGGGGGGGTGTTTTGAGCGGGTGGAGCCAGATGGACTAGGCTCTGCCCAGGCCTTTTTTTTCTCTGGGGAAGGGGCACGGGATGAGGGCGTGGGAGTGGAGGCAGAGGCAGTGGATGTATGTGGTGTAGGGGTGCATGTAGTGGGTGCAGGTGACTGGACAATATGCTGTGGTGTGGTGGATGCGTGATGGGTGGGTGTCTTGGTGCGTTTGTGTGTTTTTGGCAGAGGGGGTGGACACAGTGGGAGAAGACAGGCAGCTAGTGTGGATATATGTTGTGTGGGTGTCTGCAAGTCTGGTGAGTGTGCTGCATGTGTCAACTACAGTAGTTGTGGTGCGTGCAGGTGTGGTGTATTGGGGTGCATGTATGGATGTTTGCTATTGTGGTGAGTGCAGTAAGAGGAGCATCAACAGTGACTGAAGGTGCAGTGCATGAGGGTGTGGATGTAGAGGGGACAGACAGGGAGGTGGAAGAGGTGGGCACGCTGGGGGAAGTGGATGTTGTTGTGTGTGCATGTGTCTGTCGAGTGTGTGAATGCTTGTGGTGGGAGGTGTGGTGCTTATGTTTAGAAGGGTGCTTCTTGTGTGTTGATGTGCTTGACTGCGTGTCTGGATGTGTGCTTTGGACGGGTGAAAGGAGTGGGGTGCTGGAAGGGGTAGAGGAGGTTGGGGGGGACGGAATGGCCAGGGAAACTGGCTGCTGTCCAAGAGGAGGCCAGAGTCTGAAAAGGTCTCTGTAGGGCAGACACGGCACCGTGAATGCCATCCAGATAGGCATTTGTCTGCTGCACCTCTGATGCTAGCCCCTGGATGACATTGACAATGGTTGTCTTCTCTACAGCTATGGTTCTCAGGAGGTCAATAGCCTCCTCTTTGAGGGCAGCAGGGCTGACTGGGGCAGGGGAGGAAGTGCCTGGGGCGAAGGAGATGCCCACCTTTCTGGGTGAGCGGGCACAGGCAACTCAGTGGGGAGCAGAAGGGAGGGTGGTGATGGAATGGGGGGTGGCGGAAGATGTCACTGTAGTGGTGTGGCCACTAGGGTCCGCCACCGCCGGGGAGGCCCCATCGGAAGAGGTCTCGGAGTCACTACCTTCAGGGGTAGTTGCCTCCCCCGTGGTACTCCCCTCGCCCTCCCACCCACTGGTCCCCTGGGCGTCGGATGCCTTTGCCTCCAAGGATCTGTGGGCCGCTGCTTCCCCACTTGCCAGTGCCTCAGCTCCCTTGCCAGATGTTGCTGCTGTACCAAACCAACACAAGAGAACAGGGATGGGGAGAAAAACAGGGGAGACACTTGTAAATAGCTGAATGGAGGTACAAAATGACTAGACATACACCCACCCAGAAGACACACCCAATAGGCAGCACCGTTCACTGTGCCCATAGCCATGCCCCTGACTACTGACCAGAATACTGCTCTACACCCATCCCCTGGACTACCTAAGGAGGTGACGTGTGGGAGACCTGACAAAGACACCCCAACACCCTTTGGGGACCATAATGTACATGGACACCAGTCAGGGTCCCTGCCTCAAAGGAGCATGAACCCTAATGCACACACGGACATTCTTCCAGACTGAAGTCTGTGACATGAGTACTCACCCCCTTGTGACTGCTGTGCAGCCTTCAAGCGCCCATCCAGGTCTGAATACGCAACCGCCAGGATACGTCGCATGAGGGGTGTCAGTGCCCGACGAGCACCCCTTCCATGTTGGGAGGACTTCCCCAACTGGGCTTCACAGATCTTACGCGCCCAGTGCCGCAGGTCCCCCCACCTCTTTCTGCAGTGGGTGCTCCGCCGGTTGTAGATCCCCAGGGTCTGCACCTCCTTGCCGATGGCATGCCAAAGTATCCTCTTCTGGTGGGCGCTGACCTAAAAGAGTGACACAGATATGGAACACAGGAACAAGATAGGTACAGCTGGCTAATTGTCCACTATGGGACGGACAGTACTCTCAGACTTACAGGCCATACGCACGCAGCATGCCATGTCCATTCAACACCATCCAGTACACCAAACAGTGCCCCCCCAAACCCAGACTCACCTGTACCTCAGGCCGTCCGTACAGTTTTGCGTACAGGGGCAAGACCCCGTCCACTAGCCTCTCCAGTTCCTCGTGGGTGAAGGCTGGGGCCCTTTTCCCTGCAACACGAGCCACATCCATTGCCAGAGGCAGGCCACCTCAGTACACACAGTGGAGTACCTTTCCGCACGAGATCAGGGAGTCAAGTGAATAATAGATGACGATATTGCATACGTACCGCGGCGGTGTGCACTGGCACCGCCGCTGGTGACCATGATACGCCAGGATTCCCCATTGGCATCCATGTTAACCAATGACTCTGCGTACGGCGGTACATACCGCCTTACGCTGTGACATCAACCGCTAGCGGTATGAGGTCACTTCCACAACGAAAGGCCTGAATTACAGTGGGCCGACATTTTGGCAATAACTACGCATCTATAAATAAAAATGTGCACAATGCAGGACCTACTAGACGCATGAAGCACCTATACATGTGACCATTCCGTAATATACCACACATGAAAAACACTGTTTCCTCATTGAGGTGTAGATATAGATCTGTCAAGAAGCAGTTAATGTTGAGTCACTACAATGAAATATGCAGTGCACAATTTATGACAATGTGTGCCTATGTATGTGTGTTCATCACACCCTTTTGATACCCCTCGTAGGTACCGACCCTTATGGCGAGGAAGGGCACCGTCGGTGTACAGACCACTTGTGGATATGAGGACCATGGTGGAGCATCAGATCATAATCAATTACAGACTCACACGTGCAATTCAGGAACTTTGTGCTTTACTGGATCCTGCACTAACTCTGGGAAATCGTAATCAGCATGTCATCCCTACTGAAGTGCAGGTGCTCTCCGCACTCCATTTCCTGGCCACGGGCTCATTTCAAGTGACAGTGGGAATGGGTGCTGGATTTTCACAGCCAATGTTCAGCATGGTACTGACAAGATTTCTAAATGCATTTGTATGGCATCTGCAGTCCTATGTGAGGTTTCCCTGAAGTACTGACCTCCCTGCCATCAAGTCTGAATTCTATGCCTTTGCCAACATACCCCATGTGATAGGTGCCATCGATGGCACCCACATTTCGATCATCCCCCCAAGAGTCAGTAAACAGGTGTACAGAAACAGAAAGAACTTTCACTCCATGAACATCCAATTGGTATGTACTGCAGACCAGTGCATCTCACATGTGAATGCCATGTTCCCAGGTTCAGTCCATGATTCCTTTGTGTTGAGGAACAGTAGTGTGCCACAGAGGATGGAATAACTCCAAGAGGACAGGGGGTGGATCATAGGTAAATGTGTCTGTCACTAACTGACACATAGCAGCCAGCCAGGCTGTCTGACTAAGGGGCTTAACAATGACTACTCTGTATTGCACCTTTTTCTAGGTGATTCTGACTATCCAAACTTGCGTTGGCTCCTGACACCAGTGAGGAATCCTCGGAAGGATGCAGAGAGGAATTACAATGAGGCCCATGGATGTACTAGTAGGCGATAGAGCGCACAATAGGTCTCTTGAAGGCTAGATTTCTTTGTCTACATATCTCTGGGGGTTTCCAGGCCCATGGGCCTGAAAAGGTGTGCAGAATAGTGGTGGCCTGCTGCATGCTGCACAACGTGGCAGTGAGACATTCTATCCTCCTCTTGGAGGTGGAGGGTGCTGTATGTCCTGACCAGCTACCTCAGAGAGGGGAGGAGAGTGATAGTGATGATGAGGAAGGGGAAGATGTCAATTCCAGGACCCAACTGACTTTCAGTAACTGTGTGGGACTTTGGGCTGACATTGGGGTTTGTGACACATACTGTCAGTGTGTTCAGTCATATAGTGGGGGGTTGATAAAGATAGGTGAAACATGGTCCAGTTCTGCATGGTACAGATTGATATTTTCTGCATTTCCTTAAGGCCCACATTTAGGCACACAGGACTCCCTTCATGCAAAGATTTGACAATAAAGTAGTTATCAGCCAGTTGCATCCATACTTCACTCTGTTCACATTTTAACACAGGGGACAGTGTTACAGGTGTGATATGTGTTTTACTGGTTGCAGGGAGTGAATAGTGCTATTTACAGTGATTGCAAGTCGTAAGGGGTGGGTGTCCTCAAAGCCATCATGGTGGCAGCCTTGTTGCTAGTATTGATGGGTCCATCTTTTCTTACATTAGTTCATATTGCCTCTTAGCAATGTGTGGTGGCTGATTGAGTGGGATGGTTGCTGGCCAGATTGTTGCTGAGTTACTTCTTGAAGGGGGCCTTGTTCTTTGCTTGGGTTCCAGTGCCATATCTTGGCCTGAGGGTCCGTTTGGGCGCCTGCTGTTGATCTTGAGGGGATGACATGGTAGGCCCTTGGGTTTCCTGTGAGGGAAGTTCCTGGGATGTTTCTGCTGATGGTGTAATCTCATGGTGGGTGTCCGGTGCTGTTGTGGGGACCTCCTGTCCTGTGTGGATCTCAGACTGGGTTTGTACCAGCTACTGCAGTGCTCCTGCTATGATGGCCATTGTGGCGATGTGCTGTTTTCACTGCTCCATGGCCTGTTGGTGGTGTTCCTGCTACATCCTCTGACTGTGCTCCATGGTGGACACTATCTGTGCCAACCTGTCATGGGTATGCTGGTAGGCCCCCAATACCTCTGATATCATGTCCTGGGCTGCTGCATCTATACTGTGGCCTCCCCCCTGGCCCACTGGTACCCTTGCACTTGCCTTAGCCCCCTGTGCCTGTGTCCCCTGCACAGGTCTGGCAGTACCACTTGTACTAGGGACCTCGCCTTCTTGCATGTTGTGAGTGGGAGACTGTGGCCTCTGTACCTGTGTTCCACCAGTCTGTGGCCTGGATACACTGGTGTTGCGACGCTTGCCCTGGCCTGCTGATCTTTACTGGGTGGTAGGGGTGACAGTGGTTTCCTGGGTGGGGCTGCTGCATGGTGACAGTCCAGGACTTTGTGAGGGGCCTGCCTGCTCATCAGTGTCCAGCGATCCTTCACCAGTGTCCTGTGAGGCGCCTCTGTCTCCCTGGGTGCCCTGGCATTCCTTGTCCCATCCGTTAGGGTGGCATGGGTGGTGGTGCCTGTTGGGGGACATAGACATGTATGTTACAGCTGCATGAACATTTGGGGTGAACAGGACTGGGCTATTTTGTGCTGGGGTTACTTTCAGTGGCCTTACAGGGTGCCTTTGTGAGGTTGATACTGCATTTAGCTTCGACTGTGGGGTTGCATTGTGGTGGGGTGTGTCGTTCCATTGTGGGTACTTGCAGGGGTAGGTGGCTGTGCACAGGGGGAGGGATGTGGTCCTGTTAGTGGGTTGGTGGTCATGCAGGGGGGTGGATTTAGTGGCTGTTGCCTGGATGGGGTGTTGGTCCTGGTGGGTGTGGGTGGGGTGGGGTGGTGCATGCATTACAGGTATGGTTTATAGGGGGTAAATGTTGATGACTTACCCGAGTCCATTCCTCCATTGAGTCCCTCAGGGTACAGGTTGGCCAGTACCTTTTCCTCCCAGTCTGTGTATTCTGGTGGCGTTGGTGGCGGTCCTCCCCAAGTGTTCTGCACTGCAATGTGGTGCCTTGATGCCATGCCCCTGACCTTCCTCCGCAGGTCATTCCATCTCTCCCTGATGTCATCGCTGGTGCGTGGATGGTGTCCCACTGTATTGACCCTGTTCACAATGGTCTCCCATAGCTCCATCTTCCTTGCGATGGGTGTGTGCTGTACCTCGGCCCGAATATTTGTGGCTCCACCTTCAGGATCTCATCCACCATGGTCCTTAACTCCCTTTCTGTGAAGCGTGGATGTTTGGGGGGTGACAGGGTGTGTCTGGTGAATGGTGTCGGGGCTGGGAACGCGGTGAGGGTGCTCTTCTGTGGGTCGGTGTGCGTCTTGTGTATGGTAGCGTTCGGTGTCTGCCTCTGGTGCTCTCCATCTTCTTGGCCTGGTTTCATTGCAAAGGATTGTGGGGTATGTCTAGGGGTGTTTTATGGGGTTGTGGATGTGTGTCAGGTGTGTGGGTTGCATGCTTATCCAATGTCTGCACTTCTTGCTGTCCACTTGCTGCCCATGGCGGTCGGAACCACCAATGGTCGTCCGGTCTCCACTGTCCGCCAAGGTGATTTGAGCATCATTATTTGGAGGGCGGGAAGTGGTTGTGCTCAGCGGTGGCGGGGTGGGGAGGTCCCGGATTCCCGCCGACAGGGTCATGGCGGGGAGTGGTGGTCTGGTGATTTATGGCGGGGTAGGGATTTTCGTTCATTATATGGCGGGTTTCCATTCACCGCCAACGGGGTCTTCTGTTCATCGCCTCCACCGCGGTCGGTGGTGTTTCCTGCCGTGTTCATAATGACCGCCAGAGTGTGTAGGTGGATGCGGGAACCAGTGGGTGGTGAGAATGTGGCTATATAGGGTTTTTTGTTTCAAATTCCTTAATTTGCATTTATGTTGAATAACAATCGGAGGCATGTCAGTATACAATGATCAATTCAGGTAACAAAAACGTGGATACAGGTAACAAAAACGTGGATACATCTCTTATTATAGCAATATTAACGCCAGTGTGAAAACCAACTAGTAAAATAATAATCCAAGTGTTCTAACCACTCAAGGTGAAAATGAGGTATAGCGGGTAAATGAGTAATGCATCAAAGTACATCCTCTCATACCTAAGGATGGCCGTTTCAGAAAGTGGAAGGGAGAACAATAAATAACCAGAACTCTAAACTGCTCTGGCTGACAGCGTCCTTAACAACTATGTTAGCCGACGCACGTGCGACTGCGCATGTGTTGCTGCAAGGGTGAGCTTAGTGTAGCAGAGGACTGTCGGGGGAGCGGAAGGGAGGGGGGAGCCAGAGGCCCCCTCATGTGCAGGCCACTATCCACATTCCTGGAGCAAGCAGTGATAGCTCAGGGGTAGTCATATGAAGGTGTATGTTGCTGGACTCATTGTAGCAGGCGCTGGAGGGGGTCTACATGTGGTTCCTCCGTATAGGGGGAGCGGATTTAATTTGTCTAACAGTTCCAATATGTAAGTGTCCCATAATGTGGCTGCCCCACCTCCCCTGCGTAGTTTGCTGTCCTGTGTGAGGACGTCAGCCTCTGCCGAGGCCCGTCTGTAAGTCACCCGTAGCCAACAGTCAACCGTGGTTGGTGTGAGAGATTTCCAGGACATGGTGAGTAAGCGTTTAAATGATACCAACACCAATGGGGTCCTTACGACCCTGGCGGTCGGTGGTAAAGCATCGTTAAGACTGCAAATAGGCCGGCGAAAAAAAAATTGAATTTTGACCGCCGCGGTCATCCGCCACTTCACCATTCCGACCGCCATGGCGGTGAAGACCGCTGGGCTGGAGATTGCGTGACGACCGCCGACGGTATCAGGACCCTGCATACCGCCATGGATCGCGGGTGGTTGGGAACCGCCATGAGATCCATGGCGGTAGGCACTATCAGTGCCAGGGAATTCCTTCCCTGGCACTGATAGGGGTCTCCCCCACCCCCGCTACCCCCACGAATCCTCCCACCCTCCCCACCCCCCTGCCACCCCCCAAAGGTGGCACAACCCCCCTCCCCACCCCGAACATGCACATATACACACCCCTACACGCACACACCCCCAACATGCACATATACACACCCCTACATGCACACATACACCCGGACAACACATACCCGCACACATACAAACAGACATGCACACCGTCCGACCCACACACATTTCCCATACACACAGCACCCCCTGCACGCATACACTCCCTCACTCACCCCCTCTACACTCTCACACGCACACCCCCATACACTCACACCCCACACAAAAACCCCCCACCCCCTTCCCTAACGGACGATCAACTTACCTTGTCCGTTGATCCTCCGGGAGGGGACGGGATCCATGGGGGCAGCTCCGCCACCAGAAGACCGTCACCAGAACACCGCCACACCGAATCATGGGACGTGATTCAAGTGGGCGGTGTTCTGTTGACATGGCGGTGGAGGTTGAGGAACCTCCACTTTCCCACCATCCGCCAGCATGGCTGCTGGCGGCTTTCCGTACGAAAAAGGACAGCGGCCAGCCAGCGGTCATAATACATGGTGCGGAAGACCGCCACCACTGGCGATCTTCAGCACGGCGGTACCTCGGCGGTCTTGCAAAAAGACCGCGAGGTCGTAATGACCCCCCAAGTCTACAAGTTTCATATATTACTTGGTATGTTTAGTTTGCTTTGTAATCCCTAGTATGCACAGAAGCGGTTCTGGAGAGAGTGGGATATCGATCACGGTCGTCACGTGCTCCATTACCAGGCCCCAAGTGTCTTGCAGCGGAGGACACTCCCACACCATGTGTATAAAGGTAGCATCCACGTGGCCGCATCTAGGACACATTTGTTGTGTTCCTGGGAAAATCTTGTGCAAATGATGTGGTGTGAGGTATGTTTTTTGTATGTAGTTGAACTGTGTGAATTGTTGGTGTGCATTACGCAAAACTTGCTTCACCCGTTCCAGGGCCATGAACCACTGCTTATCAGTCAAGGTTGTGCCCAGGCAGTTGTCCCATCTAGACCTACTATGAGTTTGGAGTGTCATTCCCTCCCAGCAATGCAGCGTCTAACATTGAAACAGTTCTCTGACCCAAGCCTTGTGTTAGCACACAACGTAGAGCCCCCTGTGAGTCAGTGGTTTAGCCAGGCCAGATTCCCAGACTTCCCCAATGACTTCATTGCAGCATATGCGAGGAAGAGCCCTGTCTCTAGATCATAAGTGTCTGTGAGGTCTTGGATGGACAATAGGGTAGACTCTCTCTATAAGTCTACCGCGAGGGTGAGTCGTGCCTCCCTCCAGGGAGTGTAGTTATGTACTGGTAGTAGACATCTCAACTCGGGGATGCTCCGCAGGGAGAGCTGTGGTGCAAATGGGGTCAACGCCCATCTGGGCTGAATGAACCAAGTCCAAATGAGCTTCGCAGTGCGCGCAAGCTTGCCTAGATGATTGGTTGGTGAACCCGGTGAGAGAAGCCATTCCAGTATGTCCCTGTCCCCAAGGTCCTCCCCGACTATGACACCTTCCATTGTTGTATCACCAGCAATCCAGCGCATCACCCACTGCAGCTGGGCCACTGCAAAATAGCGCTCCATATCTGGGACCTCAAGTCCCCCCTCGAGCATAGGACCCTGAAGTGTAGTGATAGAGAACCGCTTACGACCCACGCCCCACATGAGCTCAGATTCCTGGCTCCTCAAGGTCCTGAAGAAGAATCTAGTGGTATCACTGGCAGGGCTGTGAAGAAGTATAAGAGCCATGAGAGAAATAACATTTTGTCTATTGATGCTCTCCTATAAGTGAGAAGGGAAGTCGTGTCCAGAAAAGCAAAGATTGCTGGATCGAGGTTAAGCTCTGCCGTGGTTGCCATTGAGTAAGTCAACGTCCGTGTGATAGATATTGACACTGAGGTAGGGGAAGGTCTCAAAAGACGCTGGAAGGCGTTCCCCTTCAGGAGCCTTTCAGTGTTTCAGCTCAAGTAAATGAAGAGGGAAAACAGGATTTTACCCAAATTCACCCTGAGGCCAGCCACTACCCTAAAGGAGTCAAGCAGGTCATATAGGGCCAGTAGTTTGGATGTATAGTCCTGCAGATAAACCAAGACATCGTCCGCATATAACAATATTATATGCTAGTTTGTTCCAACTCGGACACCCCAGCCAGGTCCCTTGATGCACACCAGGGCTGGCAGGGGTTCCATGGCCAGGGCGAAAAGCATCCGTGAGAAGGAACACCCTTGGTGCATCACTCTCTGGATGGGAAAAGGATGGGAGATCTGGGTGCCAGTGCAGACCCATGCCTGTGGGGTAGTATACAGAAGCTTTACGCAGCCTAAGATATTGGGGCTCACCCCGATCTGCTACAGGACCTGTATCAAATAGGCTCAACTCAGTATATTAAACACTTTCTCAAAATCCGGGGAGACCGCAACTGGTTGGTTGGCCCCTCCAGAAATTGCATCTATGATGTGGATAGGCATTGAATATTGTAGTATGTTACTCTCTGTGTCACAAAACCACATTGGTCTGGATGAGCAAGGGAGCCAAGCATCGGAAGCAGTCTATTTGCGAGGATCTTGCTCAGCAGCTTATAGTCATTGTTCAACATTGACAGTGGCCAGTAGGAGCTCACCTCAAGGGGGTCCATACCTGGTTTGGGTAGCACCACTAGAAGTGCTTCACACCAGGAGCCCGGCAATTCACCCTCTCAGTGTGCCTCTTTGTACATTTCGAGTAAACAAGGAGCAACCGTAGTCTTAAAAGCAGCATAATATTCGTCAGGAAACCTGTCCATGCCCGGGGTTTTGCCGTGGGCCACCTGATGAATCGCTAGATGGATCTCCTCTATTTGTATGAGCTGTCCAGGTCCAGTAGTTGGGTTAGAGTCAATTGAGGGAGTGCCAGATCTTGTAGGAAAGCCTGGATTCATGACGGGGGCTCAGGAGGGGAGGAGTACAATTGCTCGTAATAATGAGTAAAGACTTCATTAATTTCTGCCTGGGTGTTTCTCACCTGGGCTGTGTCATTACGTATCGCTCCAAAAATGGTTCTGGGTGTTTCTGATCATAGCAACTATGCTAACATGCGCCTCAGTTTGTCTCCCTCCATATGTTGCCGGCTCAGGTTAGACTTGTAATCTACATCGCAAAGGCGTTTTAGTTCTTCCCGATATTGATGTGGTAGACTGATTAGGAGGGAGAGGGCCTCTAGGGATGAGACCGCCTCCTTCTCCAGGGTACATATACGTTCCTCTAGTGCTGATACACTATGTGTAAGAGAGTATTTAACTCCCCATGACATAGTAATGCAGTGTCCTCTCATGACCACCTTCATGGCATCCCATTCAGTCCTGTAGTTGCCAGCAGAGCCTGTGTTTTCTGTGAAGTATGTAGAGATGTGCCTACCTGTTGCTTCTTTGTATGCTGTGTCTTGTAGGGCTTCTGCCCGAAGTCTCCATGTTTGAATAGCTGCTCTCACTCCTCATTGAAGTTGAGTGGATTATGGTCCGATAGAGTTCTGCCTAAATACTCGGAGCTCTGAATAAGTCAAATCATTAACATTTATAAAGCGCGCTACTCACCCGTGCGGGTCTCAAGGCGCTAGGGGGGAAAGGGGGGGTTATCGCTGCTCGAACAGCCAAGTCTTTAGGAGTCTCCGGAAAGCGGAGTGGTCCTGGGTGGTCCTGAGGCTGGTGGGGAGGGAGTTCCAGGTCTTGGCCGCCAGGAAGGAGAAAGATCTCCCACCCGCCGTGGAGCGGCGGGTGCGAGGGACGGCAGCAAGTGCGAGGCCAGCGGAGCGGAGGGGGCGGGTGGGGACGTAGAAGCTGAGGCGTCTGTTGAGGTATTCCGGTCCCTTGTTGTGGAGGGCTTTGTGTGCGTGGGTGAGAAGACGGAAGGTGATCCTTTTGCTGACTGGGAGCCAATGCAGGTGTCTCAGGTGTGCGGAGATGTGGCTGTTGCGGGGTACGTCGAGGGGCCAGTGTTAGACTTTTCATCCTTGACGTGGTCTCCCCTAACTTTTTGCCTCTGTTCCCTAGGTTGTTGATGTGTGTTGGACTCTGATTTTGCTGTTTTAGTTACTCTGGGCACTTTACCATTGCTAACCAGTGCTAAAGTGCAAGCGCTCCTTTACAAAATATGTATGTAATTGACCTATCCATGATTGGCATATTTGATTTATTAGTAAGTCCCTAGTACAGGGCACTAGAGGTGCCCAGGACCTGTAAATCAAATGCTACTAGTGGGCCTGCAGCACTGGTTGTGCCACCCACATAAGTAGCTCTGTAATCATGTCACAAACCGCCATTGCAGTGTCTGTGTGCGCAGTTTCAACTGTAACTTCGACTTGGCAAGTGTACCCATTTGCCAGGCCTAAACCTTTCCTTTCTTTCATGTAAGACACCCCTAAGGTAGGCCCTAGGTAGCCCCAAGGCCAGGGTGCAGTGTATGGTTAAGGTAGGACATATAGGTTTTTTTTCCAACTTTGGAGGAGGTGGTAATCCGTCCCAAATGTGACGGACTTACCACCAGCCGTATTACGAGTTCCATAGGATATAATGGACTCGTAATACGGCTGGTGGTATATCCGTCACTTTACCGTCACTTTTGGGACGGATTACCACTTCCTCCAAAGTTGGAATAACCCCCATAGTAATGTGTTTTATATGTCCTGACAGTAAAATATTGCTTAGTTGGTTTTTCACTGTTGCATGGCCTGCCCCTCTCATAGGTTAACACAGGGCTACCTTTAAATCTGGTTAAAGTGTAGATTCCCTTTGGGAGCGGATGGACATGTGGAGTTTGGGGTCTCTGAGCTCACAATTTAAAAATACATCTTTTAGTAAAGTTGATTTTGAGATTGTGTGTTTGAAAATGCCACTTTTAGAAAGTGGCCATTTTCTTGCTTATACCATTTCTGTGACTCTGTCTGTTTGTGGATTCCCTGTCTGGGTCAGTTTGGCAGTTGGGCTGGTTGCACCTCACACCAGACAGTGACACAAAGGGATCTGGGGTGTAGCATGCATATCCTGATGAGCCATACGTGCTAGGAGGGAAGGGAGGAGTGGCCACTTACACCTGAAAGGGTTGTGCCTGCCCTCACACAATGCAGTCTCCAACCCTCTGGTGAGTGTCTGGGGCCTGGCCTGGGCAAGGCAGGATTTCACATTCAAAAGAGACTTTACTTTGAAGTAGGCCTACTTCAAAGGAGAAATTGGGATTAAGAAGGGCACCCAAAACCACAGACTTGAGAAACACTTCTGTAAACAAGAGGAACCTCTGCCTGGAGAAGAGCTGAAGAGCTGAAGAAGAAGAAGAGCTGCCCTGCCTGTGACTGTGCTTTGTGGAGCTATTCTGCAGTTGCTGCTTCTGCCACAGTAAGAGGGCAAAGACTGGACTTTGTGTGCCTTCCATCTTGAGAAGAACTCTCCAAGGGCTTAATTTAGAGCTTCCCTCCTGTTGTTTGAAGTCTCAGGGACAGCAAAGACTTCTCTCTGCCAGCCCCTGGAGTCTCTGGAGAGACTCCTACTCTGCCCTGTGGTGCCTATCCAGTTCCTGGGACCCTGAAAGGAGAAGCTGGCAGCCTAAGGGGAGGGAATCCATGCACAGAGCACCGTGTGGGGAAATGATCGGCGCGACTCCAATACGCGACCAAAGAATCGACGCACAGAGCAGGAGAAACAACATGCAGCATCGCTGGCGGAGGCTGGGAGTGCGCAACCCACTCTGCGTGGCTTTCAGATCATCGTGCTACTGGATTTCTGACGCAAGTACCGCTGGGCGTGTAAAAACAACACAAGGCCTGCCTGGACCCGAGAGTGCTGACCGGATCGACGCATCGATCTCCTGCGGAGAGAAGGAGCGACGCGCTCCGACCCACAAAAGGAGAAACGACACATGGTCCCGCTGGTCAGTGGAATTGACGCATCGCAAGCCCTTTTTGACGCACACTGGCCCATGCAAGGTTATTTTTGACGCACCCAAGGTACATTTTCACGCTAACAGTGTTAGTGTGTGTTTGATACTACTTAAAGACTCTTTTTGATTTTTAATTGATAACTTGACTTGTGTATTGTGGATTTTTGTTGTTTTGGTCTTGTTTTGTTTTGATAAATATTTCCTATTTTTCTAACCTGTGTTCTGTCATTTTGTAGTGTTTTCATTAAGTTACTGTGAGTGTTGGCACAAATACTTTACACCTAGCACTCTGAAGTTTAGCCTAATGCTCTGCCAAGGTACCAAGGGGGTAAACAGGGGATAGCTGAGGGTGATTCTCTTTTACCCTGACTAGAGTGAGGGTCCTTGCTTGAACAGGGGGTAACCTGACTGTCAACCAAACACCCTATTTCTAACAGCCAGCAATCTGTGGTGCAGAAAAAATAAAACAGTGGTGCATGAATTTGATGTACTGGTGCATAATAGGAGTATTTCCTGTCTCCTGGATGGCCCAGGAGCCAAACATCATGTAAATCTGACAACTTGGTCCATAGTTGGAAGTGTTTGGTGGGTTGTATGCCAGGTGTATTTTGAAGTGACGGTACTGAACGATCAAGATCGATGTCATGTATGCAATTGAAATCGCCTCCCCAGAATCCTGGAGCCTAGGGGTCAAGTAACATGGCTGGCGAGATGAGTTTAGAAATGTGCCTTGGGCTATGTTGGGGACATTGGTAGAAATTATAGTGATGGAGCAACCATCTAAGGTACCCTCTAGTAAGACATACCCACCTTCTGTGTCGGTTTGGATTTTAAGTTTTAAATTTAGTGAATGAGATCTCCGGGGCAACCCAGACAAGGACCCCCTGGCCTAGACTGAATACCCTGTTCCATACACCTGTCAGTTTGGCAAGTTCCCTTGTCATGAGAGGGAAACATCACTAGCAACGCGGTCAATACAACGCTATGAATTGACCACACTGCCATCACCACGCGTATGCGTTTACTACGCATATGTTTAGCCCTCATGCCTTTACCACACATATGCATGGTAAGGGCAGAAAGAGCAGTCCGGTCGGAACAGAAAGGAGTAGCGACCAGAGGAGAGAGGTAAGTGGGGCCAGGATTTTTTTTGGGGGGAAGTAGTTTTTAGGACAGGGTCAGAGGGTCAGGAGGTTTTTAGGGCAGGGTGGGGTAGGTTTTAGTGTTCAGGGTGGAGACGGGAGTTCGGGTAGTTTTTTAGGACAGGGTGTGTTAGTTTTTAGGACAGGGTAAGTTTTAGGGTTTAGAGCGGGCCTTGGGGTATTATTTAGGACAGGGCAGGTTAGTATTTAGGGTTTTCGGGTGGGGCGGGAGGCGGGGTAGTTTTTAGGGAAGGGAGGTTTTAGGATTTAGAGCGGGGATCGGGGGATCGGGGTAGTTTTTAGGACAGGGCCGGGTACGTTTCAGGATAGGGCAGCGTAGGTTTTAGAGTGGGGGCAGGGTCGTTTTTTAGGACAGGGCGGGGTAGCTTTCAGGGTTTAGGGCAGGGGAGGGGTACTGTTGGGATAGTTTTTAGGACAGGGCGAGGTAGGTTTTAGGACAGGGTAGATTTTAGGGATTAGGGCGGTGGGGTCTGGGTAGTTTTTAGGACAGGGCAGGGTAGGTTTTAGGACAGGGTAGGTTTTAGGGATTAGAGCGGTGGGGTCGGGGTAATTTTTATGACAGTGTGGGGTCGTTTTTGGGACAGGGTAGGTTTTTGGGTTGAGGATGGGGTGCCGAGGTAGTTTTTTGGAGAGGGCGGGGTAGATTTTAGGACAGTTAATATTGCATCACTGGGTGATTTGAAGGAGAAATTGGTGCTTCCTGTCACCTTATATCCAGCTTATTCTACCATGTGTGATCTGTTTTCAGATGGTGCACTTATCAGGGAAAAACACCCCAAATCCCTGTACATCAACAATCACTATTCATTGATAGCAACTTATATACAGTAAGGCACACATCCCACCACTGTCCAATCTTTTAGATAATCTTTACGATTTATTCTCAAATTCCTCTTCACTCCAGGGTTTCAGTACTTCATATCAGATTAACAGATTCCGTTTGTATTCCAGCCCACATCTAAGTATCCGCTTCAATTCAGATTCCTGCCAACACATGTTTCGTCTGGGAAATCACCCAGTGACTTCATCAGGGCAGCAGATTAATCATTCTCTACGCATCGAATTGTTGTTCCATTTCCATTGTTATTTCCTTTTCCTTAATCAATATGTTGTATTGCTTTTCAGATTCTCATTGAGTCTTCATACAATTTATGCATATTCTCCCCTCAGATCCGGGTACTGTATTTCTTCTCCGTCTTCGTAGCGAGTACACTTCCTTCCGTTTACCACGGAAATGGAAAAACAATTCGATGTGTAGAGAATGATTAATCTGCAGCCCTGATGAAGGGTTTTAGGGCTTAGGGTGGTTTTTAGGACAGCACAGGGAAGGTTTTAGGATAGGGCAGGATAGCTTTCAGAGTGGTCATTTTTAGAACAGGGCAAGGTAGGTTTTAGGAATAGGGTGGGGGTTGGGTAGTTTTTAGGACAGGGCGGGGTAGGTTTTAAAACAGGGTAGGTTTTAGAATTTAGGGCGGGGGAGTCGGGGTAGTTTTTAGGACAGGGCAAGGTAGGTTTTAGAACAGGGTGGGGTAGCTTTTAGGGTTTACAGAGAAGGTGGGGGGTCGGTGTCGTTTTTAGGACAGGGCAGGGTAGGTTTCAGGGTTCATGGTGGAGGTGGAGGGTCGGGGTCGTTTTTTGTACAGGGTAGGGTAACTTTTAGGACAGGGTAGGTTTTAGTGCGAGGCATCGGGTATTTTTTAGGAAAGGGCAGGACAAGGTAGGGTTTAGGACATTGCAGGGTTGATTTTAGGGTTGAGGGTGGTGGTGGGGGGGTCTGAGAAGTTTTTAGGACAGGACGGGGTAGTTTTTAGGGCAGAGCAGGGTTGCTTTTAGGGTGGGGATTGGGGTAGTTTTTATGACAGGGCAGGGTAGGTTTTACGCTTTAGGGCGGGTCGGGGTAGTTTTTAGGACAGTGCAGGGTAAGTTTTAGAACAGGGCAGGGTAGCTTTCAGGGTTTAGGGCGAAGGCGGGAGGTCAGGTAGTTTTTAGGACAGGGCGGTGTAGGTTCTAGGGTTCAGGAAGGGGTGAAGAACCGGGGTAGTTTTAAGGACAGGGTGGAGTCATTTTCAGGAAAAGGGTAGGTTTTAGGGTTTAGGGCGGGGGATCGGGGTAGTTTTTAGGACAGGGCAGGATAGGTTAAAGGACAGGGTAGTGTTAAGGGTTAAGGTGGTGGTGGAGGGGTCAGGGTAGTTTTTAGGACAGGGTGGGGTAGTTTTTAGAACAGGGCAGGGTAGCTTTTAGGGCGAGGGTTGAGGTAGTTTTTAGGACAGGGCGGGGTAGGTTTTAGGTTTCAGGGCAGGGTCCTTTTTAGGACAGGGAGGATTTACGGTTTAGGGCGGGGCCGGGGTAGTTTTTAGGACAGGACGGGGTAAGTTTTAGGACAGGGCAGGGTAGCTTTTAGGATGGGAGTGGGGGTCGGGGTAGTTTCTAGGAGAGGGCAGGATAGGTTTTAGGGTTTACGGTGGGGTGGGGGGGTCGGGTAGTTTTTATGACAGGGAGGGGTAGGTTTTAGGACAGGGCACAGTAGGGTGGGGGTTAGAGCTCAGGGGCAGGGGGTGGAAGGGGCAGTTTTAAGGATTTGGGATTGTGGAATATTGTGTCAGGTGTAGGGTGCGGGGGGAGGGGAGAATTTACGAATTTTGTTGTAAATGCATGTGTGGTAAAGGCATGCGTTGTATAGACACGGTCGTTGTAGAGACCGCGTTGTAAAGGCATGCGTGTTCTGCGTATTCGTTGTTCCTTCATACATCCGTCATGAGATGAGTCTCCTGGAGACATGCAAAGTGTAGGAGTCTGAGATAAGCATATATTTTGTGTCTGTTGGCAGAAGCGACATGCCACAGATGTTCCATGTTAAAGTGGTGTATACCGGGGCCATGAGAGCAATATGTAATTCTTAGGGTGTCTCCAGTCCCCACCGCCCTCCCACCCGTCCGCAGCATTTCGGGAATCAATTTTGCCAGCCAGAGTAAATAAAACAGTAAAATAAACTTGTGGGATAACTCCCCGATCCCTGGCCTAAGCACCTGTAGGTGTCATGCCGCAACCCTCGGAACAATTTAACTAGCGCCCAATGAGAGCTCTCGGCTTAACAATGTCCATGAGGTGGAGATATATCAAGAGGCATTGAGCAACCCATTGAGGAGTTCCATAAGGTAGGTCCCACTGAAAATAAGAAGGGAAGAGAAATCCAGAACCTACATAGGACAAGCATGAGTTCTTGGGGTGAGTAGCCGCAAGTATGAACATCCAGTGTGTGGAGGGGACCATGGGGGAGATGTCTCCATAGTGGAAACCCATGATCACAGATCGTCAGTCTAGCGTGGGGTAACCACCGGGCCCATGGGGAGCGCGACCTGTGAGGAGGTCGAAGTGACTGTGTCCGAGCCAGAGTCCGATAGGAGGGCCAGTTGTATTTGGGAGAAGGAGTTCAAAGTTAGTTGTGATGTCTTGAGTACTGTTTTAGCTTATTTAACAGCTACCTGAGCTCAGGAGGGTCTGGCCCTGGAAGCCTTGCATTTACGTCAGCGTGTGCGAGCCGTCAGCCAAGTTTCATCATTGGAATTCTCCGGTAGAGATTGTATCAAAACTTTTGCGTGCAGCCAAGTCCACACGTCTTCTGGTGTGGCAAACACGTGGGCCACCTTGCCATCCACCACTCAGAGCTTTTCCAGAAACAAGAGCGCATATTTGAAGTTCAACTTCCTGAGACGTAGCTTGACTTTACCATAAGAACTGCAGAGCTTCTGCGCCTCAGCGGTGAAGTCTGGATAGGCCGTGATCACTGCATCCTCCTAGGGCCATGGGCCCTTTGTGCGAAACAATTGAAGCACCAAATCACTGTCTCGAAAGTTACGAAGCCAGACAATAATGGGGCGTGATTGGGAGGTTTTCTGGGTATCCTATGTGCTCGCTCCACTGAGAAGGACTTAGTTGGTTTACCATGACATCACATTGTTTATCAACCAGTTTTCTATAAAGAGCTTCATCCTGGGGCTCTCCATCCATTCTAGAAAGTCCAGTATCCTGATGTTATTGCATCTGGACCTTCCACTGGATTCTTCTCCCCTCTGTTGTAGGGAGGCCATGTCTGCTTGCCGTCATACTATCTGCGTTTCAAGATCTTGTACCATAGGGTGGCGGGAGGTGAGAGAGGATTCCGTTGCGTCCACGCGGTCTGTCTGTCAGGCTGCGGTGATCTGCCCGTAGCACGTTAATATGAATGGAGATTGCATCTATCTGGCTCTCTAAGGATGTCTTAGTTTCTATGATGGCATAGAGGACCCTGTCAAACTTGGCAGAGTGCGTTTGGAGAGTAGTCTCTAGCTGAGTCAAGGCCTCTGCAGTACGATCCACCGAGCTGGAGGGCACGGGATCCTGTAGCTGGGGTCTGATGGTTTTAGGCTTTCCCATCATTGCGGATCAACATGGAATACAAAACACTTGACGTAATTAAGTTGTCACCTCTAGTGACACTCAAAGCAGTAGATAACAAATGATCGGTGACCCACTTTCTTAAGCAAATGTCTCTATGGCTCAGCGAACAGGCAAAGGAACACACAGTACTTTAGAGGTTGGATTGTGTCAGTAGGAACAAGGAGCAGTCACTGTAGATTGGGCGATTGGGCATTGTGAGGGTAATGGTTCCCGGGGAATGTTGCCTCTAATGCAGGAGGTATAGTGTCAGTCCCATGATGTGTTTATAAGGGGTTCATGTGTTCCTAAATAGTTGTAATAACAGTGAACCAAATGGTAGCAGGCTTCTGTTGGGATCAGCGTGGACCAAGCACGTGAGAGTAATCTATACTTTCAACAAATAGGGGTTGCAGTCTCATACATAAGCGTGACACTCAGTAGATGTAGACTCAGTCAGTGTGGGAGGCTGACGGTTGCCAAGAACCTCAAAGCGGGAAGCAGGTAGCTCGTTGTTGCTGCTGTGGCACCAGGGTTCCAGTGGTAGGAACGCCTGGGAGACAGGAGGTTGGGCTAGTCTCCCCAGTCTCACCCTTGTCCACTTTGCACTGGCTTCCGGGTGTGGGGCCCCACTCATTGAGCTCTATCCGCTTTGCAAGCCCTGAGATTGTTGTTGCGTTTCCACCGTCCACCTCCGATCCCTCCACCTCCTCGGGATCCCTAGAAACCTGGTTGGTTCGCAGCTGTCCTGTAACGTGTTCCTGTGCCTTCGCCTCCTTGTCTCTCCTTGATCTCCCCCTTGTTCCATACATCCTGGGAGGTTGTTTTTTTTTACTTTTACTGAGTAGCCCCTGGGATTGTCTCTGTAGCAGGTTTAGCAGCGGACAGACCAACTGGACACAGCAAGCCGCACCAACCTAACGCCGGCCGCTTCTGCTGTGCACCGCAGCCCGAGACTCTGAGCCTGCCTGCCAGCAATCAGCCTTTGGCTTCGACTGGCTCCAAATTATGCTCTCCAAAACCTAGCCAGCAGACCCGGTGGACTCTCAACATTCAGTTGGATAATTGATTGACCTGGGGCAGCCATGCGTTGTCCCACACCTCTGGGTGTTCTCCGCTTGGCCTCTACTCCTATTAACCCCCAGGTCAGATGCTAGCCCCTCAGCAGGCCCCACACCAACGGGGTCCACACCAAGCCACAGAGGGGTGCACAGAGGCACAGCACTATGGAGGGGGGGAAGCGTGGGGGGCAGAGCAGCTTACCCGCTCTCAGCTTACCTCCTCAGATGGCATTAATGGCTCGCTCGGCGATTCTACAACCTCTCCACCTCCTCCGCCGTCGGGTCGGATCGGGTTTTGGGTTGTGGCCACGCTTGGTCGCGCTAAGGCACCTGCACGCTGGGCTCCGGCATCAGTACAAAGCTGACACCGATGAGGCAGGGTGCTGTTGCTGGTGAGGCACTGTGGTCTTGCGCTTTGCTCCTTCACCTCCTCCTCCTGCCTGCAGCGTCATGCCACAGTGTCACATCACTGCACGGTCTCTTCGGGTTCTTATCTACGTCTCCTTGCAGAGGATGATGCCATACCTCATGGCCAGCTGCCTGTCCTGGACTTCACCGATGATGGCGATGACCAGCTGCAAAGCATCAATTTCGGCACTCTCCAGCAGATCCTGGGTGCCATCCAGACACCATCTCCCGTTGCAAGGAGGACACCATGCGTTGCAGGGTCTCCAAATGAATCCAACAGACATCCCACACCACCTGCCAACTTAACCAGAGCCCTGGACTCCCAGGACCCAGACATCATCTTCCAAAATGCAGCACTAGGAGTCCAGCGGAAGCTGGCACAGCAGATGCGGGTGGGGATGGAGACAATGGAGGGCAGCCTAGCAGGAGTCCAGGAGTGCCTCAGTCCGAATGTGGACAACTTTGCTGCCATCAGAGGCACCCACTCTCCGCTACATGGACTCCAGGGGTCCCTGGCCTGCATAGCTGGTATCCTGAGGCAGAGGCTTGACTAATTTCCACCCCAAAGTGGCACCAGCATGATTGACAACAGGCTGGGGGTTATCCAAACCATCCTGGAGTCCATGGAGTGGATTCTGGGCTCCCTCAGTGATAACCTGGCTCCCTGTCTCTGTGATGTAGTTGCTGTGTTGCAAAATCAGCAGTATTTCCATGTTGCAGTGATGCCTTTCATCTATCCCCAGATGATAGCTGCCGGGGCCTTTGAATCACATCTCCAGCCCCTGATGTGTGTGTGCCTCCCTCAACTTCAACTCCGGCACCCCCCATGGCACGGGAGGTACCGCACACATCAGAGGATGAAGATGTGGAAGCAACATCATTCACCCGAAAAACCACCTGGTAGCTACAGCCTGTGGCACACAAACAGTTTCTCTTTTGCTCTGTGCTGAAGATCACACCAGTGTTACAACATCTATCAATGTCTGCCTTTCTCTCTCCTACTGTTGACCAATCACACATGTGAACTGTCATTGTGGCCAATTACTGCATATTGGCAATGTGATAATCTCGTCACTGATGCGCTCCTCTCCTACACTTGTCTCATGGCATGCTGACCCCACCCCCCTTGGACTCTGTCTGGACTTCCAATGGTTTGGGATCTCTCAAGGGGTTAGTGTCCTGTGTACTGAACAGTACATCCAATAACATCGTATAACATCCTAATAAATCTACCCAAGACATCAGTTGTCTTGAATCAGTGTCTGAGTCAGGAAATGTGTGAACTTTATGCATTGTGTGAAGCCTATACACTTAGGGGCCTATGTACCAAAACAAATGGGGTAGGACGGTGCTGCAAGCAATGGAGCTGTGCTGAGCTGCATCATAACTTAAACACAAGTAATTACTGTATGCATTAGGATAATGTCCAAACATCTTTATTCTCCAGTACTAGTGCAGATGCAGCTGTCTAGTGCCAATCGAAGCACACTTGCAGGAATCCTACCTCCGTGCACATGCATAAACAGTAAAAGCTCCTTGGTAAAATGCAGTACACTAAAAATAAGCAAAAACCAGGGAAAAGATTTGTCTGTCTCCCTGTTGTGCCATGCAAAAGATACCCATGGGCTAACATCATTGTTTTGGCACTGGCTCAGGTCTACATTCCATTATAAATCTGAGGCAATGCCAAATGGAATGGGTGCTGCATGGCTAAGCCCACAGCGACACCCATTGCATGTCCATCTGCCGCAAAAATTTGCAATGGTGGGGAGCCATGTCTATAATGTGTGTTAAGCCACATTAAGCATTAGCTTTATGCCACTTTGCAAAAAGGTGAAAGTGCACAGTGCCACTTGAGTATAACAAAAAGAGATGCTCTGGTGGTGCTAGGGGCTTGTCATTATGCCCCTGAGATCTTGTGTAAGGGATTGTGTGGATTTGTGACATACACAAAGTCACACCACACTGACTGGAACATGATTGAGGTGACTGCTAACTATGTGAACAAGCATGGTGAACCACAGTATCCCAAGCATATAATTTGACAGTTAGCATGCATGTATTGTGATAGCTGACAGCAATCACTACATAAGTGGCTGGACCTAGCAAGGATGGTAGTTGCAGGAAAACCATTGGTGTCACAGATGAATGATGCATGTGTAAGAGTGTGAGGGACAGTCATGAGTGTCTCAGTCACAAAATCTAGATTTAGGGGGAGTGCAACGACAACAACATAATGACAATGCAAGTCACATTACTTCACAATACTGAGAAATGATGTATGAATACCAGTTGTGTGACGTGTATCCAGGCACATCCAGAGTGTCACATACATTGCTGGAAGATGTCAGGAGTTGCAGATGTGACACCATTCCCAACCTGACAGGAACATTGCCATTGGGGATACACATAGGGGGTGATTTTAACCTTGGCGGACGGCGGAGGCCGTCCGCCAAGGTACCGCCGTGAAATGACGGCACCGCGGTCAAAAGACCGCGGCGGCCATTTAAACATTTCCGCTGGGCCGGCGGGCGCTCTCCGAAAGAGCGCCCGCCGGCCCAGCAGAAATGCCCCTGCAACGAGGACGCCGGCTCAGAATTGAGCCGGCGTAGTTGCAGGGGTGCGACGGGTGCAGTTGCACCCGTCGCGTATTTCAGTGTCTGCAAAGCAGACACTGAAATACTTTGCGGGGCCTTCTTACGGGGGCCCCTGCAGTGCCCATGCCACTGGCATGGGCACTGCAGGGGCCCCCAGGGGCCCCGCGGCACCCCCTACCGCCATCCTGTTCATGGCGGGTTTCCCGCCATGAACAGGATGGCGGTAGGGGGTGTCTGAATCCCCATGGCGGCGGAGAACGCTCCGCCGCCATGGAGGATTCAATGGGGCAGCGGTAAACCGGCGGGAGACCGCCGGTTTACCCTTTCTGACCGCGGCTGAACCGCCGCGGTCAGAATGCCCTCGGGAGCACCGCCAGCCTGTTGGCGGTGCTCCCGTGGTCGGTGACCCTGGCGGTCACCTGCCGCCAGGGTCAGAATGACCCCCATAGTCACACATGTAAGCCAACTACAACTTGCAAAGGCATGTGCCTAACATGATGTGTGCGTACATGCTATCACAGAAGTAGTAAGTCAGAACGGTGACCATATAGTGGGAATTGTTAAATGATATATTCTACTACAAAACTAGGGTGGTCATTCTGACCGCGGCGGGCGGCGGTCGCCGCCCGCCATGCGGTTACCGCCGAATGACCGCACCGCGGTCAAAAGACTGCGGCGGTCATTCCAACTTTCCCGCTGGGCCGGCGGGCGACCGCCAAAAGGCCGTCCGCCGGCCCAGCGGGAAAGCCCCTGCAACGAGGAAGCCGGCTCGGAATGGAGCCGGCGGAGTTGCAGGGGTGCGACGGGTGCAGTGGCACCCGTCGCGATTTTCACTGTCTGCAAATCTTTGTGGGGCCCTGTGGCATGGGCAGTGCAGGGGCCCCCAGGGGCCCCATGGCACCCGTTCCCGCCATCCTGGTTCTGGCGGTGGACACCGCCAGAAACAGGCTGGCGGGAAGGGGGTCGGAATCCCCATGGCGGTGCTGCAAGCAGCGCCGCCATGGCGGATTCCCTGGGCCAGGGGAAGACCGGTTCCCCTTTTCTGACCGCGGCTTTACCGCCGCGGTCAGAATAGCCCAGGAAGCACCGCCAGCCTGTTGGCGGTGCTTCCGCCGCCCTCTGCCATGGCGGTCATGGACCGCCAGGGTCAGAATGACCCCCTAAGTCTAAAAATCCTAAACTAACTAAACTACCTACACTAAGCTATACTACACTACCTTAGCCTACCTTGTTCTGAAAACTAACTTAACTTAGCTCAACTTATCCTAAACATGTGACGCCACATGATAAAGATCAACCTTGCACTCCCTTAATATACATCTAACGACAAGGACAACAGTAACTAAAGCTAAACATTGACTAACTAAACATATGGGCCAAACAAATATATATTTTATATAGAGTTTTTGAAATTTTATTATTTTTTGTATTTTTTATATATTTTGATACACATACCCAAGACATCACCCCCCTCCCCAATCACGAAAATAAGAAATACCCTACACCTCACTTAGAAAAAATTACCACTAAGTACTACAAACTAATCTACACTATGCGATCTTACCAAACCCTAACTAACTAATTACCCCAACTATATACATGCACATTTCCAAACGGAAGGGACGTGCTGAGTCTGTGTGCAAGCGCCCCCCACTGCTTCATAATATGTGCTTTCAGTATGCGTAGTAGTGACAAAATCTGCCCAATCTGGTGCTCCAACTGGGCAATAAGGTACTTGTGGATGTTCCCAACTCAGTTCCCCCTTGAGGGAAGGCCCTCCAGGCCCCCAATGCATGCTCCTGGTCATATCTCCTCTGCCTCCTCTGGAACCCCTTGGCAACTTGTCTAATGTGACAGTACCTATCTGCTCTCTTTGCAAATTGTTGATTCTGGGGTGCACTCATGTTTGCAGCTGCAAAATGATTTGGACATGTCATCCACATTTGTATACTTTGGCAAATATAAACACGCATGCAATGGCTAACACATCTCATTTAACATTCTGAAGGGCGGGTGGGACACACCTGCACATCAACAAAAAACTCTATGGTATTGAGACTAGCTATTGTTGCACAATAACATTGAACCCTCTTGGAAAATCATTTACGGACCATGTCACCATTGACTAAGATTGTCATACACATCAACCATGTGACCAAGCAACGTCATACTCATCATGGTGGTTTGCTCTCCAATGTCCCTCATGCTTGTGCAAGTGACCTCAAATCTGTTGACATTTGTAAAGAAATGGCTCCCTGTTGCAGTTACCCCCCACTTTTTGCCTGATACTGATGCTGACTTGACTGAGAAGTGTGCTGGGACCCTGCTAACCAGGCCCCAGCACCAGTGTTCTTTCACCTAAAATGTACCATTGTCTCCACAATTGGCACAACCCTGGCACCCAGGTAAGTCCCTTGTAACTGGTACCCCTGGTACCAAGGGCCCTGATGCCAGGGAAGGTCTCTAAGGGCTGCAGCATGTCTTATGCCACCCTAGGGACCCCTCACTCAGCACAGACACACTGCTTGCCAGCTTGTGTGTGCTGGTGGGGAGAAAATAACTAAATCGACATGGCACTCCCCTCAGGGTGCCATGCCAACCTCCCACTGCCTGTGGCATAGGTAAGTCACCCCTCTAGTAGGCCTTACAGCCCTAAGGCAGGGTGCACTATACCACAGGCGAGGGCATAGGTGCATGAGCACTATGCCCCTACAGTGTCTAAGCAAAACCTTAGACATTGTAAGTGCAGGGTAGCCATAAGAGTATATGGGCTGGGAGTCTGTCAAAAACGAACTCCACAGCTCCATAATGGCTACACTGAATACTGGGAAGTTTGGTATCAAACTTCTCAGAATAATAAACCCACACTGATGCCAGTGTTGGATTTATTAAAAAATGCACACAGAGTGTATCTTAGAGATGCACCCTGTATTTTACCCAATTGTTCAGTGCAGGACTGACTGGTCTCTGCCAGCCTGCTGCTGAGAGACGAGTTTCTGACCCCATGCGGTGAGAGCCTTTGTGCCCTCTGAGGACAGAAACAAAGCCTGCTCTGGGTGGAGGTGCTTCACACCTCCCCCCTGCAGGAACTGTAACACCTAGCAGTGAGCTTCAAAGGCTCAAGCTTCGTGTTACAATGCCCCAGGGCACTCCAGCTAGGGCGATGCCCGCCCCCTGGACCCATCCCCCACTTTTGGCGGCAAGTCCAGGAGAGATAATGAGAAAAACAAGGAGGAGTCACTAGCCAGTCAGGACAGCCCCTAAGGTGTCCTGAGCTGAGGTGACTCTGACTTTTAGAAATCCTCCATCTTGCAGATGGAGGATTCCCCCAATAGGATTAGGGATGTGCCCCCCTCCCCTTGGGAGGAGGCACAAAAAGGGTGTACCCACCCTCAGGGCTAGTAGCCATTGGCTACTAACCCCCCAGACCTAAACACGCCCTTAAATTTAGTATTTAAGGGCTTCCCTGAAACTAAGAATTTAGATTCCTGCAACTAACAAGAAGAAGGACTGCTGAGCTGAAAAACCCCTGCAGAGGAAGAACAGAAGACACCAACTGCCTTGGCCCCAGACTTACCGGCCTGTCTCCTGCCTTCCAAAAGAAACCTGCTCCAGCGACGCTTTCCAAGGGACCAGCGACCTCTGAATCCTCTGAGGACTGCCCAGCTTCGAAAAAGACAAGAAACTCCCGAGGACAGCGGCACTGCTCCAAAAGAACTGCAACTTTGTTACAAGGAGCAGATTTAAAGACCCCTGCAACTCCCCGCAAGAAGCGTGAGACTTGCAACACTGCAGCCGGCGACCCCGACTCGACTGGTGGAGAACAACCAACTCAGGGAGGACCCTCCGGCGACTCTACGACTGTGAGTAACCAAAGTTGTCCCCCCTGAGCCCCCACAGCGACGCCTGCAGAGGGAATCCCCAGGCTCCCCCTGACCGCGAATGTCTGAACTCCATTTCCCAACGGCTGGAAAAGACCCTGCACCCGCAGCCCCCAGCCCCTAAAGAAACGGAACTTCTGTGCAGGAGTGACCCCCAGGAGGCCCTCTCCCTTGCCCAGGTGGTGGTTACCCCGAGGAGCCCCCCCCTTGCCTGCCTGCATTGCTGAAGAGACCCCTTGGTCTCCCATTGAAAACTGAAGGAAACCCGACGCGTGTTTGCACACTGCACCCGGCCACCCCCGCGCTGCTGAGGGTGTACTTTCTGTGCTAATTTGTGTCCCCCCCGGTGCCCTACAAAACCCCCCTGGTCTGCCCTCCGAAGACGCGGGTACTTACCTGCTGGCAGACTGGAACCGGGGCACCCCCTTCTCTCCATTGAAGCCTATGTATTTTGGGCACCTCTTTGACCTTTGCACCTGACCGGCCCTGAGCTGCTGGTGTGATAACTTTGGGGTTGCTCTGAACCCCCAACGGTGGGCTACCTTGGACCAAAAACTGAAACCTGTAAGTGACTTACTTACCTGTTAAAACTAACAATAACTTACCTCCCCCAGGAACTGTGAAAATTGCAGTGTCCACTTTTAAAACAGCTTATTGTGTTTTATGTAAAAAGTATACATGCTAAAGTAATGATTCAAAGTTCCTAGAGTACGTACCTGCAATACCTTTCAAATGAGATATTACATGTAAAATTTTAACCTGTGGTTCTTAAAATAAACTAAGAAAAGATATTTTTCTATAACAAAACCTATTGGCTGGATTTGTCTCTGAGTGTGTGTACCTCATTTATTGTCTATGTGTATGTACAACAAATGCTTAACACTACTCCTTGGATAAGCCTACTGCTCGACCACACTACCACAAAATAGAGCATTAGTATTATCTCGTTTTGCCACTATCTTACCTCTAAGGGGAACCCTTGGACTCTCTGCATGCTATTCCTTACTTTGAAATAGCACATACAGAGCCAACTTCCTACATTGGTGGATCAGCGGTGGGGTACAAGACTTTGCATTTGCTGGACTACTCAGCCAATACCTGATCACACGACAAATTCCAAAAATTGTCATTAGAAATTGATTTTTGCAATTTGAAATTTTTCTAAATTCTTTAAAGTTCTGCTAGGGCCTTGTGTTAGTCCCTGTTAGCATTTCTTTTAGAGTTTAAAAGTTTGGTAAAAGTTTGAATTAGATTCTAGAACCAGTTTTAGTTTCTTAAAAAGTATTCCAACTTTTAGAAGCATAATGTCTAGCACAGATGTGAATGTGGTGGAACTCGACACCACACCTTACCTCCATCTCCAGATGAGAGAGCTAAGGTCACTCTGTAAAATAAAGAAAATAGCAATGGGCTCCAGACCTTCCAAACTACAGCTCCAGGAGCTGTTGGCAGAGTTTGAAAGAGCCAACCCCTCTGTGGATGGCAACACAGAGGATGAGGATAGTGACTTGGAGGAAGATTCCCCCCTACCAGTCCTATCTAGGGAGAACAGGGCCTCTCAAGCCCTGACTCCACAAATAATAGTCAGAGATGCTGGTTCCCTCACAGGAGGGACCAACCTCTCTGAATTCACTGAGGATAACTCCAGTGAAGAGGACATCCAGTTAGCCAGGATGGCCAAAAGATTGGCATTGGAAAGACAGATCCTAGCCATAGAAAGGGAAAGACAAGAGATGGGCCTAGGACCCATCAATGGTGGCAGCAACATAAATAGGGTCAGAGATTCTCCTGACATGTTGAAAATCCCTAAAGGGATTGTAACTAAATATGAAGATGGTGATGACATCACCAAATGGTTCACAGCTTTTGAGAGGGCTTGTGTAACCAGAAAAGTGAACAAATCTCACTGGGGTGCTCTCCTTTGGGAAATGTTCACAGGAAAGTGTAGGGATAGACTCCTCACACTCTCTGGAAAAGATGCAGAATCTTATGACCTCATGAAGGGTACCCTGATTGAGGGCTTTGGATTCTCCACTGAGGAGTATAGAATTAGGTTCAGGGGGGCTCAAAAATCCTCGAGCCAGACCTGGGTTGATTTTGTAGACTACTCAGTGAAAACACTGGATGGTTGGGTAACTGGAAATGAAGTGCATGACTATGTTGGGCTTTATAATTTGTTTATGAAAGAACACATTTTAAGTAACTGCTTCAATGAAAAGTTGCATCAGTATCTGGTAGACCTAGGTCCAATTTCTCCCCAAGAATTGGGAAAGAAGGCAGACCACTGGGTCAAGACTAGGGTAACCAAAACTTCCACTGGGGGTGACCAAAAGAAAGGGGTTACAAAACCTCCTCAGGAGAAAGTGGGTGACACTAGAAACAAAGAAAAAGAGTCCTCTGTAGGCCCCCAAAAACCAGACCAGGTAGGTGGGCCCCGAGACACAACTCAAAACAAAGGTGGGTACCAGGGTAAGAACTGGGATGCCACTAAGGCATGGTGCCATAACTGTAGACAGACAGGGCACCACACCAAGGACACTTCTTGTCCCAAAAACAAACCCCGTAGCAAAATCCCAGCGGTGACCAGTGTAGCCATTGGGGATGACTCCTCAGATGAGGAGGTCTTCATAGCCTTCAACTGGAAAAAGGGCCCAACAGGTGAGTTGGAGATTCCAGAGGGAAGTAGACACTTCCACCACCTACTGGTGAATGGAATCCCAGCCACTGCCCTGAGAGACACTTGTGCCAGTCACACTATTGTGCATGACAGGCTGGTGTTCTCAAACCAGTACATCCCAGGTGAGATGGCCAGAGTAAGAGTTAGTCCAGACAGGGTCACTGATAGGCCTGTGGCTTTTGTGCCCATAGAAGTGGGTGGGACTTTTAGCTGGAGAAGGGTGGTAGTCAGTACAGACCTCCCCCTTGATTGTCTCCTTGGAAATGACTACCCAGAGGTTAGTCAGAGCCCAAGAGAGGAACTGGTCCAGTGCCAGTCCTCTCCCAAGGACTCTGGAGGTGCTACCCCTGCAGTAACTGCAAGTAGGCCCCAGAAGAAAAAGAAAGGAAAACAGAGTAGGAAAGGTGGACAACCTTTAGCCAAGGTTCCAGCAAGCCAGGGAGATTCTGCTCCAGTAGGGGAGAACTCCAAAAATGGCACTGTTAAAGTCCAACCTGACCCACAAGAAGTCCTGGCTAGTCAGGCAACTGTTAAGCCTGAGTGGGTGGCTCCTCAGCTAACAGAAGAAAGAGTGGAAGAAGGGTGTTTACTACAAGATGTGGTAACCCCCCACTCTAATACAGCAGACAGGCACCCAGAACCCAAAGAAGCCTGTAACTTAGCCCCTTCCCTTGTAGGTGAAGAGCTAAAGGTGTGGTTCTGGGCACTGACAGCTGTCAGTGGCCTCTGCTGGGTGTTAGCCTTTATGGCTGCACTATCCTTGGCATGGTGGTCTGACCCCATACCAAATAGCAAGTTAGGCCCCCTGACCCGGTTGGTCATGGTGGGGTTACTCCAGCTCTGGGTAACCTCTTTGGGTAAGCTAGGGGTGACCCTGGCTAAAATAAGACTAGCAGAGGTGGATACCTCTAACCCCAAAATAGAGAGAATGGGTGGAGACATTAAAGACACAGACAAGAGGCAGTTCAGATTAGGTCCTATCACTGTGGAAGTGGGTCAATTCCCCAGAGGGAATGACCTGAACAGGAGGATGTAAGGCAGAGTAGGCCCTGCAACAAACCAGCCTATTTCCTCTACTCTTCCTCGCCTGACAGACTAGGAAGACTCTCCCAGCTTTGGCTGAGTCTCCTGGCCTTTGGGCTGGGGGGGGGGCTTGTGTAAAGAAATGGCTCCCTGTTGCAGTTACCCCCCACTTTTTGCCTGATACTGATGCTGACTTTACTGAGAAGTGTGCTGGGACCCTGCTAACCAGGCCCCAGCACCAGTGTTCTTTCACCTAAAATGTACCATTGTCTCCACAATTGGCACAACCCTGGCACCCAGGTAAGTCCCTTGTAACTGGTACCCCTGGTACCAAGGGCCCTGATGCCAGGGAAGGTCTCTAAGGGCTGCAGCATGTCTTATGCCACCCTAGGGACCCCTCACTCAGCACAGACACACTGCTTGCCAGCTTGTGTGTGCTGGTGGGGAGAAAATAACTAAATCGACATGGCACTCCCCTCAGGGTGCCATGCCAACCTCCCACTGCCTGTGGCATAGGTAAGTCACCCCTCTAGTAGGCCTTACAGCCCTAAGGCAGGGTGCACTATACCACAGGTGAGGGCATAGGTGCATGAGCACTATGCCCCTACAGTGTCTAAGCAAAACCTTAGACATTGTAAGTGCAGGGTAGCCATAAGAGTATATGGGCTGGGAGTCTGTCAAAAACGAACTCCACAGCTCCATAATGGCTACACTGAATACTGGGAAGTTTGGTATCAAACTTCTCAGAATAATAAACCCACACTGATGCCAGTGTTGGATTTATTAAAAAATGCACACAGAGTGCATCTTAGAGATGCACCCTGTATTTTACCCAATTGTTCAGTGCAGGACTGACTGGTCTCTGCCAGCCTGCTGCTGAGAGACGAGTTTCTGACCCCATGCGGTGAGAGCCTTTGTGCCCTCTGAGGACAGAAACAAAGCCTGCTCTGGGTGGAGGTGCTCCACACCTCCCCCCTGCAGGAACTGTAACACCTAGCAGTGAGCTTCAAAGGCTCAAGCTTCGTGTTACAATGCCCCAGGGCACTCCAGCTAGTGGGGATGCCCGCCCCCTGGACACATCCCCCACTTTTGGCGGCAAGTCCAGGAGAGATAATGAGAAAAACAAGGAGGAGTCACTGGCCAGTCAGGACAGCCCCTAAGGTGTCCTGAGATGAGGTGACTCTGACTTTTAGAAATCCTCCATCTTGCAGATGGAGGATTCCCCCAATAGGATTAGGGATGTGCCCCCCTCCCCTTGGGAGGAGGCACAAAAAGGGTGTACCCACCCTCAGGGCTAGTAGCCATTGGCTACTAACCCCCCAGACCTAAACACGCCCTTAAATTTAGTATTTAAGGGCTTCCCTGAACCTAAGAATTTAGATTCCTGCAACTAACAAGAAGAAGGACTGCGGAGCTGAAAAACCCCTGCAGAGGAAGAACAGAAGACACCAACTGCCTTGGCCCCAGACTTACCGGCCTGTCTCCTGCCTTCCAAAAGAAACCTGCTCCAGCGACGCTTTCCAAGGGACCAGCGACCTCTGAATCCTCTGAGGACTGCCCAGCTTCGAAAAAGACAAGAAACTCCAGAGGACAGCGGCACTGCTCCAAAAGAACTGCAACTTTGTTACAAGGAGCAGATTTAAAGACCCCTGCAACTCCCCGCAAGAAGCGTGAGACTTGCAACACTGCACCCGGCGACCCCGACTTGACTGGTGGAGAACAACCAACTCAGGGAGGACCCTCCGGCGACTCTACGACTGTGAGTAACCAAAGTTGTCCCCCCTGAGCCCCCACAGCGACGCCTGCAGAGGGAATCCCCAGGCTCCCCCTGACCGCGACTGTCTGAACTCCATTTCCCGACGGCTGGAAAAGACCCTGCACCCACAGCCCCCAGCCCCTAAAGAAACGGAACTTCTGTGCAGGAGTGACCCCCAGGAGGCCCTCTCCCTTGCCCAGGTGGTGGCTACCCCGAGGAGCCCCCCCCTTGCCTGCCTGCATCGCTGAAGAGACCCCTTGGTCTCCCATTGAAAACTGAAGGAAACCCGACGCGTGTTTGCACACTGCACCCGGCCGCCCCCGCGCTGCTGAGGGTGTACTTTCTGTGCTAATTTGTGTCCCCCCGGTGCCCTACAAAACCCCCCTGGTCTGCCCTCCGAAGACGCGGGTACTTACCTGCTGGCAGACTGGAACCGGGGCACCCCCTTCT
The DNA here is from genome assembly GCF_031143425.1 of Pleurodeles waltl. Classification (NCBI taxonomy): domain Eukaryota; kingdom Metazoa; phylum Chordata; class Amphibia; order Caudata; family Salamandridae; genus Pleurodeles; species Pleurodeles waltl. Next base: position 106,291,300 of record NC_090446.1, read on the forward strand.
CTCCATTGAAGCCTATGTGTTTTGGGCACCTCTTTGACCTTTGCACCTGACCGGCCCTGAGCTGCTGGTGTGATAACTTTGGGGTTGCTCTGAACCCCCAACGGTGGGCTACCTTGGACCAAAAACTGAAACCTGTAAGTGACTTACTTACCTGTTAAAACTAACAATAACTTACCTCCCCCAGGAACTGTGAAAATTGCACTGTGTCCACTTTTAAAACAGCTTATTGTGTTTTATGTAAAAAGTATACATGCTAAAGTAATGATTCAAAGTTCCTAGAGTACTTACCTGCAATACCTTTCAAATGAGATATTACATGTAAAATTGGAACCTGTGGTTCTTAAAATAAACTAAGAAAATATATTTTTCTATAACAAAACCTATTTGCTGGATTTGTCTCTGAGTGTGTGTACCTCATTTATTGTCTAAGTGTATGTACAACAAATGCTTAACACTACTCCTTGGATAAGCCTACTGCTCGACCACACTACCACAAAATAGAGCATTAGTATTATCTCTTTTTGCCACTATCTTACTTCTAAGGGGAACCCTTGGACTCTGTGCATGCTATTCCTTACTTTGAAATAGCACATACAGAGCCAACTTCCTACAACATTTAACAAACTCATCTGAGGAAGGACTGCAAGTAATATGTGGTCTCACAACAGAACAATATATGGCAAGTACAGATGTCAGGACACATTGCTAAATGCTAATCTGAGTGTGAAAGGCATTATTTGTGAAATTGTTGGGTGGTGCAGCCACTCATATTGACACAGGCCAGTCCTTGGTGAGCTGTGCCATGACTTGATGCATAATCCCAGAGTAACTTGTTTCCTCAACCTATGCTGGCCATTGTTTGCATATGTGTCCCAAACTATGCTCAGCATGTTGCATAACAGCACTCAGTATCGCCACCTCATATGTGGGTGCATGCATGTCCTACACCACATCCGCTCAGGGATCGTGGAACAGCGCTGGCTAATCATGTACATGGTCGCGCATTTGTAGTTAAATCACATCTTGACAACATCTAGATCACCAAGAGGTGATGATGCTGTGGTTTATGGCATGTCATATGTCAATGTAGCATGGATATCCCTCTGGCCAAACATACATGACAAGATATGTGAGGATGACATAGATTAGAAATGTTGCAAACTAATACTCAGATAATGGGGAATCACACCACAATGGTGGTTGAAATTTGGGCATATCAAGTGTGGTATGTGACCTGCTAATATTAGGTGAAAATACACATGGCAATGCATCACACGATGAGCTGAGCTACTCAGTGCTACGTGTGGCACACAGATCAGATACATGTATAGTCAACATCATCTTGCAACCAGGCACACATGTGTTGGACCCTTAACTTCGGCCACATGTCCCTACTGTCATCACTGTTATGGGACCCATGCACCATGTGGAACATTTCCATGACCTTTGCTATACATGCTGCCACCAGTGGAATCATTTTATGGGATGCACATCCTACAGACATCTGCAACCATACATTACATATCCTGGTATAGCCTACTATGTTTGTGGTAGCGTACAGGCACTTGGTATATGACATTGCATACAGCATACAACTACACACACAATACTTGCATGACACATTACACATACAGTTTGTTACTCACTGGTTGCATCAGGGTCATCAAAGCTTTCCACCTCTACGATAGTATATGGTGGGGGTCCAGCTGCAAGAGGAAACATGAGACGTGGCACTGTGAATGATGCACAAGTAACACTATGAACAACTATTGCACATCAGACATCATTAGTCAATAACCTTTGTATACCGATGTTGATTAACACTCAATAATGGTACCATACATATCTCAGTGACATATATTGGTAGGACAGGCTGACATGTACACATATGTGCTGGAACCTAACATAAATGTCACGGCTATATTATACAATACAAGTATTGACAGATTACTTCTTATTGCAACATTTTTGAAACACTGGTAATTGTCATGTCACTCTGCAGATACATGACTCACAGGCCACACTCAGCCATGACTGTATTTACTCCAGTGTAATCCCTTACATCAAATGTACATGACTCTGCAACAAACAACAGTAGTTAGGCACTTAGTGGATGTGGACACATGTTCCTGGTAACCATGTACTATTCCACCATGACACAGTAGTGTCCGCATTGTCTGACAATCTAATGCTTGTCCAAAGGAGCAGACATCAGCCTGTCATGCAATATTGACAACTTACAGTTCCCCATGCAGTCAAGTATTGGGATGTTTAGGACAGACATGTGCTATGGATTTGTTTGTTATGCCATGCACGTGGTTAGTTTGTGTTCCTCATGTGGTATGTCTGTTATAACAGTGCAACAATCTACTTGATCCAATCATGGGTCATAGGGCACTTTAAGTAAGATATCTACGTTCATGTCAGTGACTGTCACCTTACCCTCTGTAGGTGTATCACTACTGTTTGTAAGTGTTAGGAGATGTTTTACCAGTACAAAATCGGCTGTGATTATACTTAGCATTAGTCAGTGCTCACAATGTTGGGCCATACAGAGAGCCTGATGTACCTAGGAGAGACATTGAGTTTACATATTTTGACAATGTTTTTGCAAGTTCAACTTTGACAGTACAACTCCTCACCACATAGGTTTGCACATAATTCCCTTCTAGCACACACTGTGCATGGCAGAGTTGAAATCACACAGGGATGTCAGGCTCCACTTCAGTGCACACTGAAGTGCAAGTTCCTAAGTTTACGTCTACTATCCCCTGCTCTATTGTCTACTAGAGACTTGCAGGATGTTGATGTCACCCTTGCCCTATTACCTACTAGGGACTTACAGGTTGTTGATGTCACCCTTGTCCTATTATCTACTAGGGACTTACAGGAGATTTCTGTCAGCCTTGGATTCCCATCTACTGGGAATTACAAGAGTCTGCACTTTGGAATTGTATTTGAGCCTTTATTGCATTGGCACTCCATTGGTAGATAGTGCGACAGGGACATGTATGTAGACCCCGGATACAGATATTGTCAATTTACACATACATCACTCATACTTGTTTGTGCTGGGCAAACACACAGGTGGACTTGCTGCCAGTGTGACTGGGATGTTAAGTAACCTACACAACGTGTGTGCTTACGTTCATGGTGTTATATATTTACACAATTGTATTGTGGATTGATATATTGGAATAGTTTAGACATTCCAACCTGTAGAAACCAGATAGTGTACTATAGGTCTCAATTGCCACATTTCTGGCACTGTTTGGACAATTGGTATTTGCTCCTCATCTTCCTCATCCTGACTGTACAATCCTTCATGAATGCCACTGTATCTTGTCCATGTAATATTTGCCAATGAACCTTGAGTTTGATACAGGGCAATCAATTATAACTGTTACTAATCCACTGAATGCAGGATGGATGACTAACGTCCACACATCTCTGGACTCTTGCCATAGCACTTCTCTAGTCTGTGAGTCCCCTTCACAAAGTGGCTTTGCCAGTTCAGTACAAGAGTGTCTCAGCTGTCCTTCAATATATGTGTGTTTGACATGGGCACTCACACACAGCTGCTGCCAAAATCCTTTGTCAGATGCACAATGAGCGTGGACGCATTGTATGTGTTCTCCTGACAGCTATGGTACACACATGCATGTGTAAATATGTATGTGTCCAGATTTACACATTTTGGCAGGGGATTGAGAGATGCAATTACATTGTTTTACATACATGGGAGATGAGTGCTTATTTGAGTAAAACACACCTACACAAACTGGTTCTGTGTCCTCCTTATGTCAAACACGATTTGTCATGCATGTGGGTGTCACTGAAGGATATGTGAGGACATTTTCACCTGTGTTTGGGACATGAAGGTATTGCGTTGTCACATAGCTGACATTGACCTACTGTTGTGAGCACTGGCTGCTCTTGTCCTACCAAGGGCTGACATCTGGGTAACATTCCTCTCAAGGAGTAACATTGTGGCATATATCAAATTTCAACCCTACAGATCTTTGTGATATATATGTGTTTCAATGTGACATATATGTTACACTCACAATGCAAGCATGACACCGGCGCATTCCATTTTTATTGTTTTGTGTGAAGTTGTAAGGTGTTCCGGAGTATGGGCCAGATGTAGCAAATTGGCAATTTGCGACTTGCAAATTGCGAGTCCCTGCGACTCGCAATTTGCAAGTCGCAAATTGCTATGCAGTACGATGTCTCAGACACCGACTGCGACTCGCTATGGGGTCGCAATGACCCACCTCATGAATATTCATGAGGTGGGTCGCAAATTGCGGCCCCATAGCAAGTATAGGCACTCGCTAACATGGAGGCCTGCTGACGTCAGCAGACCTCCATGTTCGTGACCTGCTTTTAAATAAAGCAGTTTTTTTTTTTTTTAAGTGTAGCCCATTTTCCTTACAGGAAAACGAGCTGCACTTAAAAAAAAAACGAAACCTTTTGTTTCGGTATTTTTTCAGGGCAGGGAGTGGTCCCTTGGACCACTCCCTGCCCTGAAAAAATATTTTTGGGTCCAGTCACAAACTGGAAGGGGTCCCATGGGGACCCCTTCCAATTTGCGAGTGGGTTACCATCCACTTGAAGTGGATGGTAACTGCGATGCCATTTGCGACCGCGTACGCGGTCGCAAATGGTATTGCATCCCACTGCGACTCGCAAATAGGAAGCGAACACCCCTTCCTATTTGCGAGTCGGAAATGCATATTGCGAGTCGGTAACGACTCGCAATATGCATTTCTGCATGGCAAACCCACGTTTGCGACTCGCAAACGGCGATTTTTGCCGTTTGCGACTCGCAAATGGTTTTCTACATCTGGCCCTATATTCCTACTTGTTTTCACACTGTTTTGGCCTAGTTTTTGTTTTCTAAATGTGTATGGTTTGCTATTAAATTTGAATGTGGCAGATACTCCAAGACACTTGTGTGATCAAGTGATTTATTTACAAGCTAACGGGAAGCGAAATTTTCAGTGCAAAATTCAAGAGAAGAAATTGTCAACAATGTGTGCACTCCTGCATGACCCAGCAGTGATGTGTTGTCCTTCCCCATCCTGAGGTGTGGCTTCATTGTCCTCCTCCTCCTCCCTGGGGTCTTCCAACTGTTCCTCCCAGAGGACATTAGTCCGCACACATGTTTTGAAGAATTACACAGACAACAATCATCTTACTCACCAGTGGAGGTGAGTACAGCAGTCTCCCCCCTGAGACATCTAGGCATCAGAATCTTGATTTGAGTTTGAGGATGCCCAATTTACACGCCACTACGTTCCTGGTGCGGACTAGCGCCACATTGTAGGCCTTTTCGCGATCACTCTGTGAATTTAGAGAGGGTGTCATCACCTAGGGCTGTATGTCATAACCTTGATCACCTGCAAAGAAAGATGAGAGACAGTGTCAGCTTTGCCCCTGTGTTTTGTTCCAACTGGCCTTGCATAGTATTTGTTTGTGAAGTAGAGATACTGACTTGCACCTGGCATTGTGTGGTTTCCAGTTTACATGCATGAGTGTAGTTGCGTGTGATGGTGCACCTTCCAGCCACTGACACAGGCATAGGGGCTTGTTGATAGTGTGAATTGTGTGGAATCACAGTTCACCCATATTAGATGTGTGTGATGTTGCAGATGCTTATACATGTGCCCAGTTCTATGGGACCTGCCAATGAGCCATGTTGTGTGAGTTTTCTTCTAGTTTCTGTTATACATGCTATGAGACAGGTGTTGTGCCCTGTGTGCAGCATGCCCCCCAGCATTGCCCACCTCCTTGGCACACAGAGCTGTTATCCATATTTCATGGCAGACATGCATATGTTTGCGTAGACATCATGCAAAGTGCGGCATGTTTGCTTAAGATCTACTGAAATGTCTAGGGCTGATTTATAAGGCACTGTGGCACAGGACAGGGAAGGACACGTGTTGCTGCGCCACCCTGCACCACTGTGAAAAGCCAGCAATATGCCATATCAACGAGATACAGTGCATTTCTGTCCTCGGCCCCTGCACTAGCACAGAGTCAGGTGCCAAGCTGCAACATGGGCACCATTGCACCATGATGCATAGATGCCTGTGTTGTGGCTGTGACTGATTATGTGTTGGAAGATGTGCCTTCCTGCACATGACCAATCAATGATGGATATTTAGGCCCTCATTTTGAACACACTTTCTATAGACCGCCGCCCCCCTGGTACCCTGTCGGCTGTATAATAAACATTCTGCTGGGCCGGTGGGCAGAAACATTGTTTCCGCCCGCCGGCCCAGCAGAATGCCTAGCCGGGACATTGCCGGTGGCTCCACATGCCTCTGTGCGGCGGGCGCAACTGCACCCGTTGCGCAGATTACTGCCTGTAACTCGGCCCATGACCTGCGCGATGGGCACTGCACAGGGGCCCCTGCACTGCCCATGCCAAGGCCTTAGTCTTCCTATGTGTGCTGCAGAATGCATCAAACATAGGAAGATGGAAATTACTTTTGTGAAATCAGGTATTTTTTTCTGGTTGCACCATGGTAATGCCACCCATAGGGTGGCATTCACATTTTAGTACTGCTTTGGGTTACCATTGGTCTGTAAATGTGGGGCTGTGCCAAAATCCAATGGGTGTAGAGGATGGAACAGCAACACACATTGCACACAACTTTCACACTAAGGACTATATTATT